>NW_027137551.1:2730294-4095442 GCF_004000055.1 Arthrobotrys flagrans
GAATATTACGCATAGATACCTGGGAGTTTTTGAATCCAGAGCTGAAGCGGAAGAACCAAAAAGTTTATCCATCTACAGGTTTGTGAAAGCAGCTTTTAAATTCTTTTAAAATAAACAAAACATAAATAAACTCACCTGCCTCATTTGCGAAGCTAGATAGTGACTGGAGGCCCGATCCAATGTCCATAGTCAATCTATTATTTTCGAAAAATTCCTCACAAACGATCCTAGACGCCAGGATCATATACCATTTAGAAAGCATTGAGGAGCGGCAGGGACGATTGCATGACAAAGTTCAGCGACAGCTCAATGGCAATGCGATAGTACTAGATTTTATGCTGCAAGAAATGCAAAATCTCAAATCTGCTTTTTCAGCCGTTGCGGATAGAAGGCAAATGGAGAGGCAAATAGATAAATTAAAAGGCGATATCAAACGGTGTAATGAAGATATGCTTTCAAGGACTACGCGCAAACCGATAATTATAAAACAAAGACCTACTTATACAGTCACGAAGATGACGAAAACTATCATTCGGCAGCACTACAGAACATCTCGTCCGCGGCCTACGGTGTATAATAAAGTTTTATTTTACCCAAACGACTCTATAAAGCAACAAAAAACAAATCAACCAGGGAGGCTGGTTAGTAAGATCTTGATAACATCAATGATATTGCATTTTAGTAGTGAAATTTTGGATGCTAACGAAGCTTCTAGGATGCCACCTCCCCGATATTAACGGATAAAGATGTTGACAGGATCGCACAGAAGCTTGCGAAGTCAGTCAACATTTCTAGCAAAGATATTAACCCAGGTGGCCCCTGGTGGAATGTCTTCCCTTCATTCTCTGGCGTAGGGAAAGGGACCGAAAGGCTACTTACGAAACGACTTGAATTGATAATCCAGCTCCTCTGTCTTGAGGAGTCGGGGCTTTTGGCGGATTCGTTCGCTTCTCGGATACGGAAATGTTTAAAAAGCAGACGAGAACTGGTCTCAATTTTGCATTTCAGAGTATGTAATACATTTAAGTTTCAATTACGGCGAGATCAGTATATCAATCAGAGGAAGAGCAAAAGGACTAATAAACTTCATAGACACAATCAACAATTCCAAATCGGATTCTCTCCACCACTGCGAAGTTTTCTGATGACCTTCCGCCAGCCGGGTTTTCAATCGTATGCGGAGCCGTCATACTATTCTACGGCTCTACTTTCGCAAGATGGGTTGGGTGGTATCATGGGGGGGTTGGAAGAAAAAGGATCTTGCGTATTTTAGCTATATGCATGAGTGTTCTAAGTGTCATAATCTGGCCAACCAGATTAGCCGCGCTTTGGATACGACACCAGGAACAATTCGAACCAATTCGAAGGCTACCATGGGGTGCCAGGTTATTGGCAGAGATCAGGATTTATCTTGTGGCTGCTCTAGAAAAGATACCAACATGGCTTCCAGACTCCATCCAAGCCGGGTGGGAATCCCTTGACTTGATAGGGAGGCGCAAGCTCAGATCAGGGGTGTATGTTAACCATGGCAGTAAAATCCAACTTTTCCTCCAAAAAGCCGGAAGCTTTGGCCGTTATATCTCTATCTGGAGCATTAAAAACATAGCATGGATTAGTGTTCCTTATATGGTTTTAGAGTGTTCAGTCTTGTTGGTCATTTTCGCTTTTGTCACACGAGGCTTACCAGCAATCAGAATTGGCGTCGAAAAAATCAGACATTGGACATCTCGATTCCAGGGAAATACTCTCACAGTTATCAAACAAGTACCCGATTTCTGGCAAAGCAATCGAGCCTTCTTCACGAGAGGATGGATTCTTGGCCTTACACAACTCCTACACATCCTCCTAAAGCAGTTTATTATTAGTATACGGGACAGCCGATCTTTCCAATGGGCAAAGGAGGTTGCACAACAGTGGGTCCGTAAAATCGGTGGAGCCTGCATTTCATTCATAAGACTGTTCCAGAAAAGGAATATTGCACCCACTAAAATCCTAGAAGTGGCACAGACTTATGCGTCGAAAATCTGGGGAACTATCCGAAGTCTGGTATCAACAATTTGGAAGAGTTTGTTATGCAGGTCGAGGCTATTGGGAAATAAAAGTTGGGCTTTGCTTCAAGCCCCCTTTTTCAATGCTCGTAAGTGGTCCCTTCAAGGGGCAGGACCTGGATTTCTACGAGCAGTGAAAAAAGCCTGTGGGTACATCTCGCAATGGACTTTTTACATGATTTGGATTGTGCGCGAAAGTGGAGCTCAAGTCTTGGAACGAGTTAGAGGCTCGAATGCCTTGGCTGCATGGAACGTAAAAAGTCACCATTCCAGCGCCCGGGCTCTCAGATTTCTGGAAATAGTATGGCGGTGGGCTTGGGGGGTGATTTTAGCTGTGCAAGAGCATCTTCGAAACATCATTCAAAGGTGGTTGTGGGGTAGGTATTAATGTATCCTAGGCTAAGACTAGAGGACTATAACTCGGCCTCAAATTTAATCGGGCTTATGCCGAACAGCTGCAGCCCCATCAATGAAGTTGGCTTCAAACAATCTTGCTTTAATGTTTCCAAGCTCCGATAGATGTCCCCAAGCCCTGACTCTCTCTATGCGCCTAAGTAAGTCCTTTGATAGCTATAGACATATACAGCACATATGAAAATGTTGGAAGTTGCAGTCCGTGTTGTCTGTTGTGAATTATTGTTGTTATTGTAACTTGAGCTTGTAAATGTTTCAACTTAAGACCATAAAATTTGAATCCAACTTGCGAGCATTGGAATAGTCCGAGTTCGTGGTTGGCATATTTAATAAAATTGCCAGACCACCGAACTCGCAAGATTGCAATTGCCCGAACTAAGCGGGGCGGAGGCTAGTTAGCGGGCGCGGGCAGCTCGGGTTCGAGTATATGCAATATAATGCAATGCCCTTCTGATAGATTACCACTATTCGATTGACCCAGATATCTAGTCTCGAGGAAGCTACTGGATATCGATCTTGGACAGCTGTCAACTGATCAAAAAGCCTGACCGCTTTGAGTCTAACGCAATGCCTGTACCATGGCTCTGGGAAATAACCCTGGCAATGGTGTCTTTCATTAATTGGCTGCAGCAAATGAGAAGCCATCTAATTTTAGTTTGCAGAGGATCGCGCGCGCTTACAATTGGGCACCTTTGGTGGGTCACGGTACCTTAACCTCAACCTTGGGATTGAACAAACCACCACCTGTTGAGCCTCTGGGACTCACTCGAGCCACTCAGAAGGGGCCTTGGGAGATGGATTCCGCCCGCTCGCGCGAAGACCCCGCTCTGCCGTCTGTCTGACACTCAGGGGCGATGGAAGCTCGAAATCCTTTGGCTCCAACTACATGTATCATGCATATAGCTCTACACAGCAGCATGTATAACCTGGTACATTTCCGCCAATGTATTAGTTTTCCCAACCGAACCTTCAATCCGGCAGGCGGGTTACCACCATAGCGCGGACTTTCGAAGCTGCACCGGCCTTCCGATGCCAAATAAAGGACATCTCCTCCTGTCCCGTACCATCAACTGCTACTATCCCCTTGCAAGCTCATTAACAGCGCTTGGGATGCTGGTCAAAGGGCGAAAATTAGCAGCAGGCACAACTACGTTTAGTCATCAGACAAACAACACAGAAAACTAGACCTCACTAGCCGGAACTTATAAAGCAGTGAGGCATCCGCCTTATGGATCTATCGTTTTAGATTTGTTGCAGCATCTCTGACAACAGATCTGCCACCTCCGTTAGCTTGCGCTATGCAGGTTTGGAGCTCAGAAGAGACAAGCGTACAAAAGTTGTGATCCAAATCAACCGTTGGCTCCGTAGCTTGCAATCTCGTAGCTTTTATAATATATCTGCTACGTGGACAAGTAAGGATTCTCGACATCCTGCCTCTTAAGATGGCTCGGCCGATACTATCCAACACACCCACCGCCGTCAATCCGTATAATGTCTCGTCGTTAACATTCGATGTGGGCCCATTGACCGATTTTTCGAATGATTGGGCCTTACGGCAGAAGGAATGGCCAAATTTCTTACCGAATACCGCAAGTTCGCCTCCCAAGAAATTCGCCTTCTACAAGGAGATCAGCGTCGATAGTAACCCTTACCTCTGTTTCCAAAACGTTATAATTCAGAAAGCTCCAAGCTCGGGATCTTTGTCAGGGTCAGGGGAGGCAAGTGAGACCGCAGGGACCAGAAATGGTTCCCGATACGGGTATGAATAACCAATTGGTACGCATGCAACGGCATTTTGTTAATACTAAGGCCCAATAGACGCGATTTCTTCAGCCTAGGAATCCCGGTTCGTGTTATGGTAGAGATGGTTCACCAGCTCACCAAGATGCACTCCATACCACTTGGATCCTGTCGGTCCACTTTGAAGGGGGATCACTTCTGGATAATTGCGCGGCCACCACCCGCTTACCCCCCTCAGCTTGTTGATGTAAGTTTAGTCTAGCCTAACCTAACTACTCAAGAGAAATCTATCTAAAGACTATAATAGGAGGATATGGAAAGCTTCTTCTTACAGTGGGACGAGTTTGTGAAGACAGATCTCAAAAACGCTAGTTGGATGTGCCATGTTATCGGTCAAGCTCGTGTAAGAAGTGAAAGCAACTGTGATCTTGAGAGGGAAGACCACAGCGGCGACGAGTCCGTTAAAGGAAAGACCAGTGGCCTATCATCCCGACGGAGGAAAGGACCACCTAGTCCGCTTTCCCACGGCGATTTTTCCCTTGGTATAACAGTCCAAAAGATTGTTCTGCTTGAGAAAGTCCTTGTAGAGGCACCAACCGTCGCTGAGATGGAAGAGCAGCGACATGTATGCTTCCTCAAAGGCCATGAGGAACCAGTCCCTAAATCACCTACTGGTACTAGTAGTAGCCAAGAATCTTTTACTTCGCGGTTCAGCCAGGCTACGAAAAGCAGGTCTGTTGTACAACACCTCTCTATCGTGCTCATATCACTTCTAACTCTCTTCAGATGGCAATCGATACGGCGGTCGATATCTAGGTCGAGCTCAAGGGCTTCGCGGATATTTTCTCCATCCCGCTCGGCTTCGAGGCAAAGCCGAAGACATTCAATAATAACACCATTATAACCGATCAGAAATGATTGGTGCACGAACTGAGCCCACCAACCTGCCAATTCAATCAAAAATCCAATTATCACACTTACTTACATATTTTGATAAATATTCTTTTATTTCGAAACCCAACGACTAGGGTTTACATACTGGTATTAGTCCATTCTTTGAGCACAACGTGCTCCTGATATTTTAAACACTACAAAAGCCACAAGTATTTGGCTCCAACCACATCACTTGATAAATGTATATAAGCAAGTGCCGGTATTTCAAACATTTTCTTGTATATATCCTCTTGAAGAAAACCAGATTAGGGGTGGAATGATAGGGAAGGGGTGGCAGAGAAATATTGTTACATTTATATTGCTCGCTGATATCTGAGCCTACATTGGAATCATCTTCAACTCCTCAAGAGTCCAATATTTTCGCATATTTTCCGCCCCGAGTTGCTGGACTTCTTCATCCAGATGCTGCCATAGCACCTTTTCAAACGATTCCATTAGTTCCAGCATATCAGACGCAACAAAGTCCTTCTCGCCACTCTTGCAGGCATTGACATAGTCCTCGAATTTTTCAAGACCCTGTAAATCATCAACACCTGTTATAACGTTAATTGCGGGGACCTATCAGTTCATACCTTATGTATTTGGCGGTGATGAGCGATCATTTCTCCATGCTCCTTATTGTTTTTTTGGAAAGCAGGCACTGAACAAGGTCTGGTTAGCTGATGTATTGGAGACAGTATAGGGCAATACTTGGCCTAAACGGACTCTTTTTGGCAAGAATAGGAAAGAAGTAACTCTCTTCTATATTGTGATGCCCATCTAGAGAAGAGTTAGAAATGACTTCAAGATCCTTGAAGGAAGCAATGTGCTTACCTAGCATTCGACAGAACCCTTGCGCAATACTAAGAAATTGACGGAGCGACTAGATAACACTGTGAGCAGCTTGTGGCAAAATATTTCTTGAAATCAACACACCTGATTCTTTGGCCGCGAGTGCCTCAGACCTGTGATAATCTCTGTCCATGTTGCGCGGAAATGATTGTGCTGAGTATAGTTCGAGGTCAACACTAGCCTAGGAACTTGGGCGGGTTGGTAATTCATACATATTGATCCATAACAACCGCCAACCTATTGTACGCCTTGAACTCTGCGGGCGTCAGCTTTGGCAGCGGCTTTCCCTCGACTTTTTGACTGGATTCCGCCTGTATAGAAGACTCCTTCACATCCTTGGAGGTCGTATTGAGCACCTTGGCGTTATCCTCAGCAACTACCTTAACCTGATCGCATAATTTGTCCCCGTCCGACATGATGACCTCTGAAATAATTGTCCTAACCTGTTTATTAAGAACTCCACGCAGAGCTGAGCTAACCTTAATGTTGGTTGTTTTAGGTGATAGGATTGGTAGGAATGTGGTATTTTGTGTGTTGCCACGAAGGACCCGAAATAATTTCCTCGAAACCAGCCTTGACGATCCCAGCATTTAGTATCAACGAAAGTAGAGATTGTAGATACAAACTAGAAGTTTGGGCAAACAGGGGAAATCGAATTCCTTTAAATATTGGGAATCCCCAAAAGAGTGTTCCATTGTTCAGAATCAGCCCTCTGGACTCAAAGTAACCTTACCTCTCGTGCAAGCCCACCAATCCCGTGACTCGACATCACCCTGTCACCTCGGCCGAAACCATGAGAGACTCTCGGCCATAGGATTGATAACGTGCAAAGCAACGACCACATGGCAAGCCATGGCTGACACGCTGTACTCATGTTAGGATAGGGTACCATGAGGTCCATAGTGTACACTTGCGTTTTCTTAGCCAAAGATTTGAATATCTAGATACTGTCATCCCTCAGTACCAACCAAATTTTCAGATTGTTAGTATATGAATTTTAGTAATGCCATAGCATCAAATTGGGGATATAGCTCAGTTGGTAGAGCGCTTCCTTAGCGTGATATATACAATATGGATGAGGTCCCGGGTTCAATTCCCTGTGTCTCCACTTGATATTTTTTTTGCACCTTTTTAGTTCATTCAATCTAGCATCTTTGCCAGTCTTCACTTTTCATCATGGATGCTCTCCACACAGTCTTGTCAAATAGGCATATGTCGCAGGCTTGGGAACACCGATGCTCCCGCCAAATTTATTTCCTATCCTGCTATGTAAATAACTGGCTTTTAAAGCCTCATGACCCAGCTAGAGATATGTGTTGTTTTTGTTGCAGCTTTTGCGATTCCTGATGATGATGGCGACAACGCAATGCAATGCTATACGCACAATGCAGACAGGATACATCATGAGGCCAACGTTCCATGAAAATTTCCTTACCACAGATACATCCTTCCTAGTGCGGATCTCCAATTTCATATTAGCCGGCTAAGCTGTCTCCAAAATTCACGTCGCTCAAGATTAGAGTTTTGTCAACTACCTTGCATGCACAGCAGAACGTGTTTCAGGCCCAAGGCAGCGAAGCCAAGGTTTATGCAGTATATTCACCACGATAGATGCAACACAGATCTCTCATAAAATTCACCATAAGTGGCTCAAGATCTGGATCTACATTCTACAGCGGCCTGAAGATGTTACCTAATTTCCAATATGCGCCACCAAATAAAAGTACAGGTAATATTGCTGTGATATTTTTGTCCTGGAAGAGAACTTGTCGGTGTACCAGTATTTTGAGAATCTTTCATCCGATATGAAGCTATACAGAAGCTAGGTTTGCTAAATTGTATCCAAAGAGACGCCATGATATCTTGTAGACTTAAATTTTGATATAGCAATATCGACTCGTTGACAATGTAGAAAGCGTCAAGGCCGAAACCCCAGCTGATGAACACCCTTGTAAGCTTTCACGATACTAGGTTTCTTCATCTGCAAATATGGCTGTTACAGTACCACCTCTTTATGCAGCCTGTATACCGTCTGCTCTGTATCGGGAATACATCCTTGTAGATTGAGGACTCAATACAAGAAACTAATTAATGGGTTTGTTTCGCATTGGCTGTAGTTTATTTGCACCTGCTTGTTTAAAACCTGAAAATCATAACGGTGTTATCGTATACATATTATCATGAGATTTTAAGAGGGTCCAGATTCCGTCTCATCAATGCAATAGCTTCGCCCAAGAAAAGCTTCAGCGTTTAGCTCTTTCCCCAGAGCATCGACATTTCAAAGCTAGCAGCAGAATTCGGAAATATTTGACCCTAAACTCGCGTAATGTATACGAATACGGAGTAATTTATATGCGATACTCGCAAGGCGCTTGCGTATTTATCTAGGGTCTCCGACAATCATCTGAAGTTGTTTCGTTTTCGGTATCTACCTAAATCTCACTTACTACCCCAAAGTAATATCTAGCATATTGGGCTTCTGTTTCTTTTTCTACAATAACCTCCCGGGGATCCTTGTTCACCATCCAGCAGCCAGCAAGGCTTCAAAGACAATCGCCGATCAGTCGCGTGGGCGCAGTACCATCTGCAAGGGGAAATCATTTCGTTCCCCTAGAGAAACTATCACGACTACTTTGATATAGATATGTGACTTATATAAACTCCGTTGACGTTGACGAGGTCGGTTGTCTTTACTTCTACATTATCGGAATCCATTCGATCTCCCCGAATATCTCATATTTGGAGTACTCTCATTTAATTTTTCCCTAGCTCAAGGCAAGCCGCCTACTTGTCGGGTGCTCTTCCCATCAGATACTAAACATTCATTTAATCGGTTTGTTTGTGATTTTTGTTCTCTACCTTCATTAAGATGGCTTGGAAAACTATTCTCATTTTCACCGCCTTAATGGCAGTCCCATGCATTGCTTTGCCAAAACCTGTTACGGCACTGTCGGCACCAGCCATTTCTGAGTCGCCACTACCAGGCTCACTTTCAGAAAGGCTCCAACAACCAGAAATTGAGATCGTCAACATGGGTGTCATAACAGAGGCCCAAATCCAGAGACTTTCTTCCGAATCCGGACAAATCTTAAAGCGACAGGACAACTCTTCTAATTCGGACGCCCAAGGTCCCTTCGCTGACGTCCCGCAACTATATGGAGATACTAAGGCCGATGGCGAAAAGTTTTCTATAGACGGCCCCTTCTCCTACATCGAGGCATTTGTGGGAGACAAAGCTTTGAGGGGGCTCATTCTCAAGAATCTCGACGGCAAGGAAACTGTAATTGGAACGGTGGGTACTGAGGATCAGCAGGTACTATGGACACGCAGATCTAACATATTGCTATCCGCATAGACTGAGAACTTTAAGAGCGCAAAGCGGCCCGGATCATTCGAATTCGGCGATGAAGAAATTGTGACTGATTGCACTATCGCCTGGAAAGAGCATTTCTTCAGCCGCGACAAATATGTCACCGGTTTTCACTTCGGAACTAACAAAGGTCATAAGTACAATGCGACGAGCAAAAGTGGTGGTGATGAATCCGTTGAAAAATCCGTTGGCTCTGGATACCCTGTCCGATTTCACGGCATCGTCAAGAAAATAAGTAAAGAAAAGAATGCTGCTTCTGCAATTGTCGCTCTCGGAATTGAGTTTCTTGACGAGCTGAGGTCTATTGATATGGTGAGCGACAACGCAAATCTTGTTCCAGATTGCAACAAAGTAGTCTAAAAGATGTCAACTAGGTTTCTGCAGACTACGCTGGGTTTGAAGGAGGCGTATCTGCCATCCCTGATGATGGCGGCAAAAGGTATTCTACTCTATTTTTTTGATTTCACTAGATGATTGTATACTAATACATTGTAAAGCCTCATTATAGGAACACAAATCCTCGATAATAGAAACTCAACTATCGACCAGACATTCCAATTAACCACCAGTAGGGCTGTAACAAAGAGCTTCGCTTTCACATTCTCAATCACATTTATGGCCGGGGCTAGTATCACTCTTGGCACAAAGCTTGCGGTACCATTGGTCACGGAAGCCACCGCCTCTGCTACCGTCCAGTGGTCATTGAGTGTGACATCGGTATGTATAGATGGTTAGTTAAACTATCTCCGTTGTTTGCTAACGCCACATAGTCCACGACCCTGAGCTACTCTGAAACAATCTCCCAAGGCACATTTTTTACCTTGACATGTCCGGCACTTAAGTTCTGCCAGGGCAGATCCGTTTTCCAAACATATGACATTGAGGTCCCTTTCGACGGCCAGTTCCAGGCGACAACTCGTCGCGGCGATAAGTTCGCCTGGAATAGAAAAGGTGTCTACAAGTCGTCGGATGTCTCGAATATGAAACTTCAGGTGAACGTGTGGGATGCCCCACCGGTCGGCACCGTCGGGAAACGCTTATAGCCGGTCTGAATATATATACCCATGAGATTTCTAACAGGGCAGGTTAGTGGTTAGATGTCCGAGATTCCTTTTCAAGCTTTATTGAATTAGCTCTCTCATCAAATTTATACGTACGTATGGACGTTAGCTGGATACCGATCGGCGATATAATAGGTTAATATCATTAGTTTTACGTAATGGAAGGTGAATCCAGGGGTATATTAAACTAGCAATACAGTCGCATCGATATCTTAAATCCTGCGGATTTATATAGAACTAAACGAAGATCTCCAAAATAAAAACGCCGAAACTGCATTCATGTCTTTGGACCGTTAGTACATGTAATTTTGTAAAGCGTCTATACACGCGGAAATGTTCAAATAAGGATCAAAGATAGGTGATTTCAAAACGAACTCTAGCGGCAGAAATGATAAAATGGGTAGGCCATAAGAATGTATAAATGCATATTAGATACACCGTATTGGGCGATAGTTACGCTCGCAGCATTTGGAAGGATAGGTTCACTTCGGTCACCCACTCTCTATTAACGGGCACTGAGTACCGAGCTTCAAGCGGAACCACTCGGAATTCATTACCTTTGGGTTTACCATCAGCTTCGTCCTCAAGAGGTACCACAATCTGATTGGATCTGAGCTTGACAACGGATCCATCTTCATCAGTTGTTCTATAGGTACCTTCTTTTGCCTTCATAGCGTAATACCGTCCTTGTTTTAACATCCCTTTTGGAACCCACTCAAAGGATTCTTTCTGGAAATGTGAGGCTTTGATGGAAGTAACTCCATGTTCAAATTTTTCTAAAAACATATCAAGTTAGCTTTCAAGATGTGAGTTAGTAATAAGGCATCACATACTAGCTGTACTATCCGATTCGTCTACCCAGACAAGAGTGCCACGGGGTAATTGGTCGTCAAAGTCAGCTGTGAGTCGATAAGCTCTGATGTTTTTCTCAGTCGCGACTATAGGTAGTGATGAAGAGCCCGAAGAAAATGGCAAATCATAGAGGCTTTCTTCCTGCTCTTCAAAGGTTGGCGGGTATCCTCGTTCACCGGCCGCATCGTCTACTGAATTTTCGTGGCGGCCTGCAATAGATATCGATACCGGAGTATTATTTGTAGATTTCGAAGGATCTATCTCAGTTTCAATGTTTCCCCGCCTGTAACAGGGATCATAGGACTCCGGAGAATGCACAATGTCCCGCGCATCGGTGATCGCTTCACCGGGCGCGATTTTCAAACTAGATGAGGTCTCCGGAAGAGGGTGGGAGCTGCTGGTCGATCGTGAACGTTGATGTTTTGGGTTGGCGGGCCCAGGGAAAAGATATTCAATACCAGTTTTATCTAACGCCTCTGGGGGGATAAAAACTTTCTGCAATTCTCTATCCCGCCTGAGAATGTCAAATGATGCTGGCCTTCGGAGTTGGTGGTTGTGTTCGCCTTCAGGAGTTAGAAGCCCTGGGGCAGTGTTTGCACTCTGAGGAGCCTTACGTCCCCCTTGGCTTGCAGCATCTAGAGACGCTTGTCTAGCCTCCTCCACCGGTTTCTTCTCAGCATCCCGGGATTGGCTTGACTGTTTCCTAAACCTCTTCGGAATGGTCAAATCCTCAGCAGTCCACTCGCTGGGTTGAGAGGGGGTCAAGACTGCGCCTCCGCTGCTGGATTCAGGCTGTAGCAGGTCATCTTCCGTAACATCCTCAATTATAGGAGGCTTCGGGTCTCCCATATCGTAGAGCAGCTTCTCCTCTGTTTGATTAAGAAGATCAAGCAATTCCTCCGCATCCAAGGGTCTTGTCAACTTTTGAGTCGGGAGGGCATATTCTATCGCTGCCGTTTCCATAACAATTCTTTTATAATGCTCTGCGGAGTAATTTCTGGTGGTGGGGGTCCTCTTCAACTGTTTCCCTCTTGTTTGCACAATAGATCGGTCATCGGAGTTTTCAACTTGCGACTCTGATTTTGGCGCTTCGACGATCGTCTTTGGCTCTATGGAAAAACCAAACCTCTTTGCGCTTTCTGTCAATCTAGCGTAAAACAAATTATCGGCTAGGAAGATATGTTAGCATTGCACCAATCACCGTTTCAGAAAAGAGTCGTCATACTCGTAGAGTCTTTGAATTGGATCCGTCCAACACCCTCAGGCAGCTTCTCTACTTTCTGTTCACCTTGCCTAGTAGGCCGATAGAACTCGGCGGCTCCGTTGAAAAGATTACCTCTTTTCAATTCAGCGAACCTCTCGAAAAAGTTTGCATGCACTATAAAAGAACACCGTTTAGAAGAAGAGTATAAAATAGATACTTCAGGATTAACTCACGAGTTTGGGACAGATAACAACTTCCATCCCGCGAACGTGCTAGGATCCTGCCTTTGCGTCGAACTTCATCCCAAACAACAACAATTTCTACATCATTCATAGATACGTTGTTTGCGGCAGCAATATGTTCTGCGAAAAGCTTGACCATTACATGCTCATTCCTCTTCGCGTGTTGGATCTTCAGAGCATGTAATTCATTGCTCATATACTTCAGTTGTTGAAGGAAATCATCCGCGGCTAGCAAATAGGAGTCAGCAGATGTCCCAAATAACTCGAATGGTAAGAATTCGTACCTTCACGCTTTCTGAATTTAAATTCTGCAACACCAGAGACTTTCTGCAACCGCGGAGTTCGGTTACGAAATCCAGCCTCACCCTTCGTCATAGTAAGGGTTACAATACAGTTATCTTCGCTACTATTACTCTCGAGATTAATCTCGTCCACTACACCCCCCATGCCGATTAGTAACAGTTGTAGTAAAGAGTTCTGGGCTACTCACAGAGCAACTTAAGATCAGTTATTTCATCCTCATTCGTCCGCGTCGCTCGAAAGTGAACCAACATTTCAACGTGTTCAGAATGTTTAAACGCATCCCGTTTGAGAGTGTCTGCGATGTCTTCAACGCCAATAGTCTTGTAGTGAAGAAGGTTTGTATGTGTAACATGGCGTCTGACAATCGTTTTTGTAGTGCCTCTATCATTTTCGATCCTGAAGGTAACGCTTTCAAGATAGGCTTGGAAAGAATCATCACTGGAAAAGTTAGGTCCAAGGAGTTGGTCGTCGTATTACAAGAAAGGGCACTCACGCCATGGAGTTTAAGATTGCAACTTGTCTGCCGTCGACCTCGCTGTCAACTTCATACGCAAAATAGTTCCCCTGTTCTCCAGTTGATATTGCTTTTGCTGTCTTGAAAGCAATCGGTTCTGTGAAAGCTCTCTCGAATTTCATTTCATCTAATATTAGTTTTAATGAGTATATTATATCATAAACCCTTAAACGTGCCGAATATCGATTAGAATACATACTATGCATGTTCAAGTCTCTGATTCCAAGGGTGACGACTTTTCTTGCCTGAGAGTCCCTAACATTATGCAGAATCCATTGGACCTTCCCGTGGTAATGGCAACCGATCGTACCATTAGTTACTACCGAATCTTATTAGTATCAGGTCGTAAATAAGCACCTTAACAATGATTCTTACGTGTGAATCTCTCGAGTTTCTGTGCATGTGGTTCGAAGTCCTCGTCTTCATCTTCAAACGGCTCGCACAAACAAGCAAAAAGACCCTCATTATATTCGCCATTCTCGATTGCATTTTTCCAGTTCCCATGAAACCTTGCATGCAAACATATAGTTTCAAAGACAGCCACTCCGTCGCCAACACGAGTCTCCAGGCAGAGTTCAAATACACTAGCGATTTTATTAGTGTATAGTTTTTAAGCTGAATGGGTTTTCTCTTACATATCAGTCGCAGTCGCCCGCGATGCCCGCGGGGGCCGATCCTCTTCTCGAATAGGCTGTTGTGCGATTTCGACTGGCTCTAAATTCACTCCCGGTACGATCCTCTCCGGTTCTATTGGAGTTGGGGTTTCAAATGGTGACGACACAAACCCATTTTTGCGGGTTGGTCGACGAGTCGGTAGCTCGATTGGTGCTATGTTTATACTTGCTGCCGTAGCTTGCGTATAAGAGCGAGGAACTGGCCAAAAGTCTGCATGTTGATTGTGATTTGAAAAGTTAGGCATAGAAGAGTTTGACGAAGCGTAGAAAGCTGCAGAGGCGGATGGGGATGACGCGAGGTATGTTGTCGACTGCGCGAACGGATGTGGCATTTCAAGGTGAGAATCATCCATTGGGTACGGGGGCATGCCCGTAGACAGTGGAGGGCATGGATGGGGAACTGCAGCGGCAGGCATCCTCTCCAATTGCTCCAATTTGATGAATAGATGAGACAGCTGCTGCTTGAGCTGTTCCGCCGGCATATCACGTTGTTGCCACGCTATTATTGTCTCCAATTTGTGATTCAAGGATTGGACGTCCTGGCGAACCAGATTCACTTCAGAAGAAACATGATGGACCCCAGCGTTGGCTGCCGACACCCCCATTTGAACGTTGTAGATCTCCCTTCTTGCGCCGTGTATCTCCGTTCGGGCTCCATGGAGGTCCATGCGGTGCCCTTCAGCATATCCAGCAAGATTTCGGACTTCTTCCTGGACAGCATTGGTTTTGTGTCTAGCAGTTGACAGAACGTTTAGCTTCGGTTGTGCCGATTCAATGCTTCCACCGGCATTCATCGATCCAGGAGGGACGTACGTATTGACGAGAGAAACAACCGCATTGATACTCTGAACGTGAATGCTAATTTGATCCCTGATTCCTTGAATATTTGAGGCTTCTTTCACCCACATAATCCTTTTCCAATTGAGTTTTATTCTCTGGCGGGAATTCGAAGGCAACTTCCTAACTCTTACGACTCCCCTCTCTTCAATAAATTCAACTCCCGCTAACGGCGAATACCGTTTAGCGAACTCCTTCAGGTGCCAAATCGTAGCTTGACAGTTTTCTATCATTCGTGCGATAGATTCATAGGCTTGTTCAATTAGTGGCGATGGTACAGCACTGGGAATGGTAGGACCAATAGCACCGCTCTCCACTGAAGTTTTCAGCAGGTCAAGCATCTGTCCTAAATCATACAGCTCATTCTGAACCTCTCGAAACTCCACCGGAGCTGCCTTTCGACCAGAACCGAAGGCCTGCGCTATACCATAGCACATATTTGCAAGGGCGATAACATCGCCAATTTGAATGGGCATAGCCATTATGGCGGGGTAGCTTTACTATCAAACGGGCTAAATGCCTTGATGTTTCTCGAAGAAATTTGCCTCAGGTTGTCCACAAGTCGGAGACAGGGACTCCCATATTTCCCCTGTGCGACCCCGGCCGACCGACGGTGTGCTATACACCGACTTTCTGGAGGTTGCGGGATACGGTGAGACTAGGTATTGTGGATCGTGTGAAGGTGGGGTTGGGTGTTGTCGGTTTACTAGTCGAGCCGTAGCGAACGGACATGTTCTTGCATGGGTTATCAACTTCCGTCGTCTTTATAAGGCTCCTGTGGACCAGTGATAAATCGGGGAGGATTGGAGCAGCTGTGGAACAAATCGTCCGCTTCTATCTAGCTCAAGCTCACAAGGCCGAAAGGTCGAAACTTATAGATTCAGGGCACCGCTTACAAACTATCGCCCCAAGAGTATCCCACTGGATCCTAGCTCCTTTGGGCCTAGCCGCAGATCAGCCTCGGCTTCGCGACCCACTTTTTTTTGCAGAGCCTCATTTTGGAGTGATAGCGCTATGGCGGCGGGCCTTTGGGGGACCTCCGTTCACGGCGAGAGAGCTCAGCTGGTATAGGCATAGGTGACGGATTGTAGATTCCAGGTTTAGAGCTTGGCGCTTTTCGCTTGAACGCTTGAACGACGTGGAGGTCCTGCCCATGTCACACATGTCAGCTGTCCTGGCGAGCCCCGCTATTCCTGAAATCAGTTGAACAGCACATCCCAAAAATGGAGAAGCGGTTCACAAGGCCTGTGAGATCGGAACGGCCTCACGGGAAGGTATATTTCCCAGCCATGGTGCCTTTCCTCGACCAAGGTTGATCCTCTCAACCGCTTTCTTCTAGTACCACCAACAGTTTAACAGCTGCTTCCTATGGTTGGGTCTTCCTCGATATACCTTGCAATATATTGCTAGAAGGCCATTCCCTAAGGAGCTCGACTCGAACTCTACCATTCGTATAGAGAGGGGTAACTTTCCATCTTTTAGTCTTTCAAAGGAACGCTGGCCGGTCCCGTAGCTTGGAATCTCATAACGCACTCTTTCAGCGTTCTTTAAATACGGTAAATGAGGTCAGTTATCGCGAGGCGTGGCCAACCGGCTTCACTTCCTATCGGCTGGCACCGACGGTTCCTGGTCTGCTTTTTTGGCGGCCCAAATTCGAAGGGTCTTTATACCACTTGGCCGGGGCCGGTCCCTGATCTCTTCGTCTGTCTGAGCTTTCTTGGTCTGACATTCGTAAGGCTCCAATCGGAAGACGAAGCAGCGGATTGGATAAGACATTTCCGGGGACCCGGAAAGGACCAGAGTTGGACAGGTCCAACTCTTGAAGATTTGACAGATGACGAATCTTCGGATGCGAACTTGGCTGTGATTAAGGTGAATGTCTGTGACCCGGCTCCCCAGCGCGTCGAGAAGAAACATACCCACCAGGAGAAATCAAAACATTCCCATGGCCAGTCGGAAGGCATCCAGCCAGACGAAGTTATCGAATTCGACATTGAACCTCAAGATGCAAAACCAAAGAAAACACAGACAAGACGCCACAGCGAGCACCACCCGAACCATAGACGGGATGAATTCTCAGAGCACCGCAAAAGACAACCAAGATACTCCATGAGCAGCATGCCTGGCCGGAATGGATTCGAGACCCGGAATGGATTCGAGACCCGAAACCACACCCAGTATTTCATGGAAACTACAAGTACAGATGGTCTCCCCGACTCTAGTGCTTTCAATACATTTGATACCTTTGATACCTTCGACGACACCGCAACCGAGTTTACGCCTTTACCCGAGAATCCGAGATACAGAGCCCGTCGGAACATGCGTCGAAGCTCAACGAACTCAAGTTCCTCCACTCGATCCGCCCAATCCGATAGTTTCTCAATGGCCTCGTCTTCACTTCACGAAAACCCGGCGGATATCCAAAGCATTCCATCTCCTCGTAAGTTCAGACGGAGAACCAACAGCCATACCAGTCCGACATCACCCACGAATAGATTCCGAAGCCTGTCCCCAATCGCCGATTATCACCCACGAAGAGTCCCTTCGCCGACAAATACCGAGCCCTTGTATTACCGATCCGACAGTTCGTATATGCCAACACCCGAGTCCTCAAATACATCTTGGTCTGATTACACACCACCTGTGCAACCTGCACCTCGGTCTCCAGGCAGTACTGTCTCTTATGCCTCGAGCCGAAGCTACGTCCCAGGATCTGCCCCAGAGGCAGTCGAGAATGTTAATGGCGACTTCATCGTCCAGGCCGTACGTTCCTTCTCCGAGAGTGCCGAAGGCCGCTTTTACAAAGTTCGATGGGCAAACACTTGGGAGAGCAAGGCTTCCATGCGGGCAGCGACCGAATCCGGCAAGTATACTGTGAAGGAGGTCTTGGAATCGACATATATGAATGGAAAGGGCCTATATCATGTCAGGTGGCAAGATACTTGGGAATCTGAACAGGAACTTGGGGATATCGACCCCGTCAGAGTATACTGGCAGGAGGTGGCAGCAGGTCGTAGACCACAAGGTCATAGGCAATCTTTTGCTTGAATGTCATTAGTAGAGCATGTGTACCATATCATCAGTATATCCGCATATCCACAGAAGCCATTGCGTTGTTTTTAAAATTAAAGAATCAATCGTCGTCAGAGTCAGAACCATATCCAACCAGTCCGCCTAAGCCGGTGCTAACCTTTGTGACAGCCGTACCCTTATCAGTAGCCTTTAAAGGTGCAGGGGCCGATTTAACAGAGCCAGGTACCGACGGAGTAGACGATTCGCTCGGTGAAACGATTCCAGGTTTCGTGACTTCGGCCTCAACTTTCGGGGTGTCGGATCCAACGTTCGACTTCGCGGATGCTGTATCATTGCTCTCTTGTTTGGTTCCATCACTCATCTTCCGCAGTTTGATGTTTGCACCGAGAGGAGTATCCTTTTCCTTGTCCTTCTTCCGCTTCCTGCGTGCAGGAACAGCCCATGTACTGTTGGCTTCATCGGCGATCGAGGCCGTAGCATTAGGATCGTGATCTGCCTCATACTGTAACTTGCGGAAATCGTCAAGGCGGGATTCTATCTCCTTTTTCTTGGCCTCCTCCTCCGCACGCTGTTCACTGACAATCGAATCGAGAAATTCAACTTCGCCTTCGTCCAGGGAGCGGAATTGGTTTTTAAATTTGAGTTTCTCCTCAAATGCTTCCTGCTTCCGGGCTAGAGTACAAGTCAGCACTCCCAAGACGTATCAGAGTATGTAGTCTTCCATGTTAGAAACTGCGGACCTTTATTCGCCTGGAGGACTTCATATAGCGATTTCCCGTCTTCCTGACTTCCTACAAGGCCTGAGGCGCTCGTGGCTTTCTCCTTCGCTTCCTTGATAGCAGCATCTGCCGCTGCCCAAGCATCTACCGCAGAAGCCTCTTGGGTATCTCCGGTATGAGCATTATGAATTTCGTCAGCGTCGGCGGACTCCAGCCGTCCCGATGATACGAACCCCGAGGACATTGTCGTGACTTGATGTGAAGATGTCGAAGAACGCGTTTAGGCTTTGTGGTAGAAAATCGAAAATCGGCAACACGGTCGCAACGCAGGATGACATCAGCTCCGAGGCCTCGAAGGCCGAAGGGAGCCCTCCATGATCAGTCTCAAGTCCATCGCCTTTTCAATTAATGGGAGACTTGGATTTTATTTCATACAATGTTAGCTCACACCATGAAACCAACATCATATATAATTTGATTCAATTTCCTTAGCTTCACAATTAGACCGCGTCGACGGTGAGATGTCGCATACCGACGTTATATTGGTAAGTCACCAAGTCTATCTTAATATATAATATATAATCTTGGTTGGATGTACATGAAAGGCCCTAACTATCGGATGCATGCGGCCAGGCCGGCGCCGCAGCTGCATTTACAATTGATTTGATCATTTATCCGTTAGACACCATTAAAACCCGCCTACAAGCTTCGTCCGAGTGGACTGCCGGGAAAAAGGCTTTGTTCAAAGGTGCTTATCAGGGCGTGGGTAGTATCATCCTTGCAACTCTACCCTCTTGTAGGCTCATTCTCCTCCATTCCACAGAACCTATTTAAGTAGGCCATAAGGTTACGAGGTTCACGATATCTGCGGCCTCGTTACGTTTGATAAGTATTGCTTTGAGTATAGATGATTAATGATTCACTGATCACATCACGTAAATACATACAGCCGCAACATTCTTCCTCACTTATAACTTCCTCGTCAAAAATCTTTCGTCTACACTCATCCCTTCTAACAAGCCGCACTCTCAAGCGTTGCAATCCGCAGTCCATTCTTTATCCTCCGCGATCGCGGAAACTACATCATGCGCAATTCTCACCCCAGCTGAAGTTATAAAACAAAATGCCCAAGTGGCCTCACCAACATCCCGAGCTACAACTTCATTATCCCTCATAGTTTTCCGAACGCTGCTCAAGGAACCAAAAGGCCTGTTTAGAGGCTACACCGCACTCGTATCCCGTAATCTTCCATTTACGGCTATGCAATTCCCACTTTACGAGGATATAAGAAGAAGGATTTATGAATACGAAGGAATAGCACATCCTTCACTCGCTCAAGTTGGTATCATCACTGCCATTTCCGCCGGATCTGCTGGATCCTTTGCAGCTGCAATAACCACGCCATTGGACGTTATAAAAACACGGATGATGCTGTTGAAATGTGGCGGTAAACATGGCTCTGGGGGAATGTTTAAAACCGCAAAGGTGATTATTAGAACCGAAGGTCCCAAAGCAATCTGGAAGGGGGGTCTGCTTCGAGCTGTGTGGACATTTTTAGGGAGTGGATTATACCTTGGGATGTTTGAGAGCTCAAAGATATACTTATCACGGAGACGAGAGGGAAAAGAGCAATTATAGCTAGTATATAAAAGACAGCTCAGGTTCCTTGTGGGTTCTGGTTCCAATGCATTTAGAAAGTGATTTGTTTGATTTAATTTGCACCATCGGCGCCAACGGTATTTAATAAAAGTTTCATACTCATCTGTGCATATATGGTGAGCGAGGCGCCCAGGAAGAATCGGAAGTCTATTTTGACCGAGCCTTACAATATAAGCTTAAATCCATGCCCAGACTCGGCTTCAAGACGCAAGCGATAAGCCCCGACAACCACTGCCTTACCGGTTCGAGTCGTATACGCATATTCGGGATTTAACATCTGTTACATTATATTAGCGAGGCAGTGCATGTCTTGGGGACTACGTTAGCCATGGAGGGTTCAATGGTATTGTAACACTAAAGTCGAATTTCCATTGAGGGCACAGTCCGGATATTCATATCGAGGTATCTGGGCAAAGAACATTTAGACAGGGGCCCAATTTGTTGGCTTTTTGTCGTATCATCCATCCCGATTTGGACTTGCAGCACCCAATGCACCAATCAGAGCATCGTATTCATCCGGGGCCGTTCAAAACTGGAACCCGGTTGCTTTCCATTCCGATCACCGATGCAGAAGTGGATTAGGGATGATCCGAAAAACTCCACTGGTATATGTAAGCAAAAAGTTTGGGAAGCGAAAGATAAATCTTTGTTTATAAGTCGGGCTTATATAAGTCATTGGACTGTGAAATTTCGAAGAAAAAGTGCCAAAGGCTTTTAGACTCAAGGGCGTCGCGCATCGGTTCCAATTAACTTGCTATTTCTCATAAATTTGAAGGAAACAATATATTAATAAAGAAACATCGGGTTGAACCGTGGTTAAGAATCGAGGAGGCTGGTCCGGAGCAAAGAGCAATATTGACACGATCTTCCGACACTCATATTGTTACCGGATACACACAAAATACGGGCCGAGTCGGATCGTATAAATATATTCGGCCGGAGAATCCATCGCGCATCGGTCCCGTATCTCGTACAACGTTCAATTTCCCCCAAAGATGGAAGCTACGCTGCTAGAAATCCGACAAACCAGACAGAGACGTAGGTCGCACATTCGGAACCTCCCGCCTCCCTTCTCGGGTATGCTAACTTGATCGAAATAATCCTCGAAGCGGCTCTGCGGTCATACTATCATTATAATCCGTCTGAAGTTGTGGCAATCGTAGCTTTGGTGCTTTACGTAAGATACTCTCGCCAACATGGCCATGGCGATACCACCCATTACCCAGAAACAGTTGCTAATGATCTAATAACCTATAGGGAATCACGACGTTCGCCCATTTCTTCCAATACTTCCGTTATCGAGCATGGTACATTACAGTTCTGCTAATAGCAGGTGTAATGCAGACATTTGGGTATCTTGCCCGTTTATTCTCTGCAAGGGACGTACACAGCCGAAGCTTATATATTGCTCAGTTTGTACTTGTGGTTCTGGCGCCAGTGTTTACCGCCGCGGGTGACTATATCATCTTGGGGAGACTGTTGGAGAGAGTCTTACCGGGTGGGTCCCGGGCAAAGGCGCTGGGACTACCAGCGAGGTGGATCACATGGATTTTCGTGTCCAGTGATTTGATTAGTTTCGTGATGCAGGGTATAGGTGCTGCGTAAGTACTGATTCGTTCCTGTAGATGTATTCGTCATCTATCGAAGGCTAATCACGGGGTATAGAATTATATCTGCGAATACCGATGGACGGAACCCAGCCGCCCAGCTACGTGGACAGCATATCATCATGGCCGGTTTAGCGATCCAAATTGCGTTTTTCAGTTTCTTTGTCTGCGCAGTTATCCGATTTCATACTAAGACCAGAGAGTCGCACCCGGGTGCGAAATGGCGTGTCTTGGTTTACTGTCTATATGTCAGCTGCGCTTGTATCCTCGTAAGTTATTTTTCTGTTGAGGGGCCTCGTTGAGAATAAGCTGCTAAAGTATTTCATTACTAGATCCGTTCGGTCTACAGAATCGTCGAGTTCGCACAAGGTTGGGATGGTTATCTAATGTCCCACGAGGTGTACTTCTACGTCCTAGAGGCCTTGCCAATGTTACCATGCTTGGTTATCTTCAATATCTTCCACCCGTCGAAGTACTTGCCGGAACCGAAACCCGCGGAGGAAAACCAGGACATTACCTTGGAGAATCAGACACCCTATGGTAGCCGGGAGGGCATCGCATCGACGTCGAATTATTAACAACTCTCGTAGACTTGGGGTGGTATAAATTTGATGATATTGAATTCAACTAGGCTATAGACCGGATAATTTTGGTAAATTGGATCTTGAGTGGCACAAAAAACTAGAGTATTGTTTTAGAGTCCTTTGCAATCGACTTTCTATTACAGGGTGAGTGGTATTGTGCCCCGGGTAGATCTCACCGCATAGATTCTCAGCAGAACTTCACTTTTGACCAATTAAACGTGCGTCATCTGTATATACCAGATCCAGTCCAGCACAGTGCCACTCTATAATAGCTTTTGCTAAACATAAAATATATAGCCCAATAGCCAAGCAGGCCTGGAAACGAAAAAAGAAGAGAAAGAAGAGGGAAGATTGAATTTAAGACTCGTATATATCGATCCTTGTTGCGCGCGTGATTTGGTATGTGGTAAATTGGATATCATCATCATGGCCTGGTTCAAACCACAAGCATACACAGGGATCACGATCAACACGTTTAACAGAGTGTCGCAACGTTGTGTAATCATGCAAGCTAAGACGAATAACGAGGCAAATTATAATAGTCACTACGTGGATCCATATGGATGGATACACGGGCAGTGTTTTTTTTTTACGGCAGGATCTGGGCCCGATGATATGAACCAAAATACTCATAAAATTTCCGAACGTTGAGTTTTCAACATTTGCAAGCCGCAACTGCTTGTTGCTAAGAATAACTAGAGGGAGTTAGTGCGGTAGCCACATTTTGTACGTAGACTTGCTGATTGAAGCTAAGAAGTAAGGCTGAGTCGAGAGAGCCACAGACACTTACGTCGTCCACACACATAGATATTACACAACACACTGTTTACCGCTTGCTGCAAACAGTAAAAAAGTCTAAACGGGATTTTCCTTCAAGTTGTTCGGGTGGGCATGGGGTGAAACTGTGCTAAGTTTGATCAAACCTGCCTGACACAGCCCCTGGAAAGGCATCTCCAACACCTGTTTCTAACCTCCGTTGGAGTAAAATGAAGCATTATGAGCAGTTGTACCTATACAAGACCCAGACAATTTTTCTTTCGAATTTTCCTTGCGATTTCCGAGGGAGGAAGGTAGCAGTACGGTCAAAGTTAGATCGAAGCTTTCCGGAGGGTTTGCCGGGGGCCTTGCCAGACTGCAAAGATGATGTCCCAGCCGGCCTGTCTCGGACTTGCTTGTCACTAGTTTTGACATGTCCATGTATGTAGGGGCGCCGGCACTTTCTGGAAACGAAGTTTAGGCGGCCTAGACTGTTTTGAGACAGCAGGTTTTCCAAAGAGGTGTCCAGGATAGATTGTGTATGGCATGCAGGAGAAACAGCCTCTCTCCACAGAGATCTCACCTCCCCTTCGATTGCATGTCCCCCTCGGGAAGAACAAGGGACGGACTTCTTGAGTAAAAGTAGGTGGGTCGAAGTATTTATATAAGCTTTGCATGAGCCCTCCATTCCACTTTTTATTCTATCCTCCAGTCCGGTCACAATATTGCATTTTATATCCTCAGCTCTCTACTAAATCAATTCTCCGACTCCTAAGTCTTCATAGCATCGCTATATAAGTATATAAATATCATTATTTAAAATACATATAGAAATATATATATCCTCACAATGCAGCTCAAGAACCTCATCGTTGCTTCTCTTGCCACTGTTGGCAGCGCTGCTGTCATCCAGGACCGACAGTATGTAATCCCAACTAGAGAGCTGGATAATATGAATGATCATTATTAACCGGAATGCATGATATAGAATCCCAGATAACCTGATTCCAACTGAAGTCCAAGGCATCTTTACCGAGCTCCCAACCGAGGTCCGGGGTATCTTCAGCCAGGTCACCAACTTCGTCCCACTGATCACTGCCATCCCGCCATCTCTTGCATCCGAGATCGAGAGCGTCATCGAGACCCTCCCGACATCCGCCTATCCATCTTTCATCTCCTCTATCATCTCTCAACTCCCACCTGATCTCCAGTCTTCTTTCAGCGATTTTCAGGCATCTATCACGAGCCAGATTGGTGATTTGGCTACTTTGACCGATATTCCTACCACCGCTGCCCCAACCGGTACTGAGAGCGTTCCAACAAACACCGATACTACCGGCAGTGGTACTACCTCTGCTCCAACTACTACCGATATCCCCAACTCTGGCTCGAAGACATTTGTCGGTCTTGGCGTCATGGGCGTTGCTGGTGTTTTGGGCCTTGCCCTTGCACTGTAGGCAGGCATGATGGGGATTCCTCGTTCATTTTACCTTTAATGTATACAAGATATAGTACACAACGAATAACCGCTTTGATAGCGCATGCATCTAGGTCCCTCGTATAGCAGTTGGGTAAATAGGGACAGGATCGTGTGTGTTTTCTTTCTTTCTTTCTTTGACTATTTTTTGGCGTTCCTTAGGTTTTTTTTTTTTTTGGGGGGGGGTTCGTCTTCGCATTTCTTTCTTTTCTTCTTTTATTTCTTACAAAGAAATCCTTTTGATCGAACCGGTCATTGATATGATATTCCTTTCCTCGGTTCCATCTTTAAATATTTTGTATTCAAAATAATACTTAATACAGACAACATGAATCAAAGGAGACTCGTTTAATATTGTGACCGCGACCATGACTTGCGTTGGATACGTTGGATTTCTAGAATTGAATCTTGTCCCCGAACTATTTGAGCCTTGTGCATTTGCCTTTGCATTTGACGGTTCGACCGGACTGGGTCGAGCTCTGACCGGCAGACGGCTTGCTTTTTAAAGTACCCTCCTGAGACCCGAAAGAGTTCGAACTGATTGGAATCTTCTGAGATATTATTAATAGCACACTGCTAATCTAGGTATATCGAAATCCGAACTTACCTTAACTCAAGACATGCAGACCTAGGTTGCGCAATGACGACGTTCACGCCATGCATGTAACATCGCCAGAATCAAATTATATATAATGTGATCAAAGTGCAACCGATTTGGAACGCGAACGTTGACCGGGAATTGTACCCTTCCTGAGTAAAGTGCGGTGGGAATATAATATAATCGAGTACCTGCCTAAGTTAGGGATGTTCCAATAGGTTCTAATAAGGGTCTTGGTATTTGTCTACCTGGAACAGCCCATTGCCCTCGCTCAGTATTAACGAACGGCCCTTCACACGGTCACGACCAGGTCTCCTTAATGTAATCCAGTCGAGCCCAATCGTCATCAGATCTTGGTCCCCCGCCTCCTCGAACGTTATCTGTGCCTATTCCATCCTTTTTCATCCTTTTCTCTCCCTTCGAGTGATCTTATCATCCCGTATTCCACCTCACCTCGAAACTTCGTATTCGATTTCAACTTACCCAACATGGCGTCCGACAACAACCAACGGCTGGCATCCCCGCCTCTGTCCCAGCGGATACCAATAGCTCGACTCGAACTGTCGTCCAAGAATGGCACACCCGTAAACGACGAATTAGACGGTAAGCTATCAATCTTTCCCCTCTTCGTCTCTCCCCTCCGTACCTTGGCGTAGCTTACGGAATGCCCCTGCCATACAATATCAAGGGGACCCTCTTCCTAGCTTGGCCGAAGATGAACGAAGCAGCTAATATGTCGAATGTGTTGAACAGCCTACTCCAAAGCCCTACTAATCGAGTTCTCCTGGTCCGATCTCTCGCCTCCTCCTCCACCGAATCGTGTAACAACCTACATTCTCGAATGGGACGAAAAACCTATCGTCCTTCCCCTCCTTGAAGAACAACGATGGGAATGGGATGCCCCTATCGAAGCTCCCCAAGAGATCACTTTCGATGGAACAAAACTCACAAACCTGCCCACTCCAACCGAAGATGAAGATACTGTAATGCTCATAGCTCTGATACCCGGTACCGTACCTCACATATCAAAGGTATATCTACGGCAGAAGCGGGCGGCGATTGCTCCACCCATCGCAGCGGGAACGGAACAAGAGGAAGAGCACTCTGCACCCCTGGAAATCCCGGTTAAGACTCTACCCCAGACGTATCCGCTTTCTTCGGAGTTTTTGGGCGCGAATTATCGGTACATTGCCGACCTAATACTGTTAGACGTGGAAAGCTCGGCGACGAAAACTCGAGGTAGCAAACGCGGCATTTTACACACCGTATTCGCGGTCCGAAGACTGGAAGATATTGAAGCAAAACTCAAAGCTGGAGCCATAGGAATAGGTGAGAATAGTAAACACCTAAAAGAGGAGAAGGCATGGATAGAAGAGGAGTTTGGTATCACACTTGAAAGAATTGCACAGGCGAGACCTGCCGGTGGAATCGTACAGGCAGAAACACCAGATGTCACCATCAAGTCTGCGGTAACAGATACGCCCACATCGCCTACGGCTACGGCAAAGGAATGGACGTCGCAGGCGACGTTGGCTTCTACGGGTTTGGGGCATAGATATGACGATCCACCGGTGCCGTGGCCCACATCGCCGAATCCGAAGTATCCGGCTGGAGCATATCAGCCGAACATAAAGGGTGCAGCACCACTGCTGCAGATGGATGTAATCAAAGCTATTCCTCCACCTGGAGGCGCACACGGGTTGGGATTAATACCCGGATTCGAAGGATTGGATGTGAAAGACGAGGGACGGGTTGTCAAGGGAGACGTTATGGACGATGATGACGATGATGACGATTTGTTCCAGTTACCGATAAGCCCGAGGGTGACTACTCAGTTCTAATGTTTCTTTTTTCTTTCCTTTTCTCCCTTTCCTATCATCATCACGGCGGTGTTTTAAATGGGTCGAAGGTGTACTAGGATATCAAATCTATGAATTGGCGCCCGTTACTTGCAACCTGGGTGTCATAGCTTGGAAGTATAATGATTTTTGACGACACGACAGCGGCGGCTTGAGCTTGCGGCAATTGTATGTCAAGCGAATGAGTTTAGCGGAGTTAATTTCACACGCATAAAAATGAATTCAGGAAGCGGCATGGCATGCCGCTTGGGTTATGATCAACTGAATACGAGGTGGTGCACAAAATTTTAATCCTGTGATGTATCTATAATTATAAATCTAGGGTGGCGGTTCCGTGTATTATTTTAGCTACGATACATATATGCATACGTCTTTTCTGAGATAACAAAGGAAAATAATGTCTATATCTAGTTGTCTTCAGTCGTAAGACGTTAATAGATATTCGAGAAGGTCGTGATCGATAAGTATTGGATGGCTGGCACCCGTCTGTATTGTGGTAACAAATGAAATGGTTTTGAATAAAATGAATGCGAGAGGTTGAAAGCTGTGGTATGAAAGCCTTGTGCAGGGTTGACCTCACGCATCGCGCAATGCCTTGCATACGTAGGAAGCAGAAGCCCGGTCCTGTTATTGGGTGGGCATGCTTCCATTTCGGTTGGTGCATGGTGCATTGCGATATGCCCAATCAATTATTGTGACAGAAAATCTTTTACAGAGAATCGTGGTCAATTTCGCCCTTACATCCAATGTCGGATATTTCGTAGTTTTAAACGACCGTGCGTTCGTAACTTCGTGTCATTCGTGATTTATTCGTTCATCGTTGAGAACACCGTGACAAGTCGTATAATGGGGAATCGTCTTATCGGTATGTTTTCATGAAATTCGTAGTCGGGTTTTCGATTCCAGGGGGAATGCCACGGCCTTCTAGGGTTCCATTTAGACAACATTGTCGTATCGGTAGAACAGGAGATTTCCGGACATTGTGTTCCAATCATCAATTATAAATCTTCAATTTGAAAGTTAGACTCCTAGTTGCAAATCAAAATTACGATCAAGGTCTCAATTAATCATTACTTACTTGTAATGGTATATTCTCAAGCAGTTAGCCGGTGAATCCTCTAGTAATAATCATAGACGTCATCGTCGAGGTCATAATCCGGGCGGATGCCGCACCCGCAGAGGAGACAAGAGAATATCAAGCAGGCAAAGAACGTTAATCCTTTTGCTCGTCGACTAGATTTTGAGCTCCAAGAGCGCATGCTCCGGCGGCTTCTTGGCCTGTAAGTTTCGGTCTCGTATGCGGCCATTGTTGATTTAGAATACCTATATATATATCTATATATATAAAGTAATATAATGAAGAAGATCGAAGATATATCTTGGATGGTTCGGTTTAGGGAATTAGACTCAATTGTACAATTGCTTCATATGAAGCTAGATCGGAGGGAGGAAGCCCAGAAGTCTTTATAACTCTTCTTCAATATAGGAATAGGCTATCAAGGAGCAAAACAGGAAAGGCTAGAATGTCAATCCGGCTTTGAATCCAGAAAAAAACAAGATGAGGAGGATTCTGAGGATGCAAGGCACGGCCTAGGCTACCCCGCCCTACAGGCCATCTGGTATCGCATAAGCCTGCACGGGGGAGATGTTGGATGAATGTGCCTATAATGTAGGGGATAGCGGCGAACGGACCATTCACAAATGGGAGACAACGAAGTGTGAAAGGGAAGTTGTCCATTGCATGACATGACATCCGCGAGTCAACTGCATCCTCAGCTGGGCATTCCAACAAAATTAGCCTTGAAGCAGGGTATGACAGAATATCATCATCATCATCATCATCTTCTTCTTCTTCTTCTTCTTCTTCTTCTTCTTCTTCTTCTTCTTCTTCTTCTTCTTCTTCTTCTTCTTCTTCTTCTTCTTCTTCTTCTTCTTCTTCTTCTTTTTCTTCTTCTTCTTTTTCTTTTTCTTTCCATTTCTTTACCGCCATTGACAATATGTAAGATCCGAGTGTCAATATCTGGAAAGTGATAGTGAGAGTGATACAGCAGCAAGGTTCCTTGTCACAGAGTCGGAATGTGTTGCATGTGTGTTGAGTTGGCGGTGGACCTGCAGCCAATTAGAGGTCCCCGATTTCGGCAGGGACAAATGACTGCTCGCCACGCAGAACGTTGATGTAAGTACTGAAGGCCTTTTTTTTTTTTTTTTTTCGTTGGTCGGGAAGTTAACTAGCTTAGCCTTCGTCCTGTCTCTCATTTGCATTACTAAAGCTGCTCTTGCTCATTACCTCATGTAGAATTGACTGCCTCCTTCCTCCCGAAATGCAAGACTTGTGCCCTCACCCAACTGCCCTCACACGACCAGGACGAATCCAAAGCCGAAGCTGCATACGTGGTGGACCTTTGCTGTCGTGGCCAGCCCGCATCACCTGCTGCAGCTATAGTTCATGTTCACCCTCCGACGGCAACCGCTGATAATCATTCCTGGTTACCGGACACAATGAGCGCCATACTTAGTGCTGACGACCTGAACGACTTTATCAGTCCAGGCGTGGCCTGTATCAAACCGGTTGAAACCCTGCCCGCTGCCGCTTCCGAGCCTTCGGTATGTTTCCTTTCCAATCCCTCCCTTTGGCTTGCTACGTGGTCGACCCACAACCCTTCATCACAATTACCAAACTGGGGCTGACCGTTTTCGCCACAATGATGCTTTTTTAGAATCCCTACGAAGTGACAACAGAAGACAAAGTCGCAGCAACAGAAGCGAAACTCCAGGCTGCTCAGATATCCCTTACGGACTGCCTCGCATGCTCGGGTTGCGTCACATCTGCTGAAGCCGTCCTTGTTTCTCTTCAATCTCATCAGGAAGTTCTTACCGTTCTAGACTCAGAAGATTTGGTTGGGTCTCCCACCGGCTCCCTGCAGCATGCCGGTGCGGGCGAAAATGCAACAGTTCCGAACAAGCGGAAACGGGTATTCGTCGCTTCGATTTCCCCACAAACCAGGGCCTCTTTGGCAGCAGCGATGGGAAGATCCACAAAGGAGATAGGCCATATGATAGATCGATTATTACTCGAATCGATATCCTCAAATGGGAAGAGAGGCTTTGACTATGTTCTCGACACTGCTCCCTTGTTATCCGTCTGTTTACACCTTGCCGCTCAAGAGCTAGCGGCTTCGTTGGCAAACGGATCCAACCATTCCAATTCCGACTCGGCTCCAAAGCTCCCAATACTGACCTCTGAGTGTCCTGGATTTGTTTGTTATTTGGAAAAGACGCATCCTGCAGTTCTCCCGCACCTGTCAAGGTTAAAATCGCCTCAGGCCTTACTGGGAACGCTCCTCAAATCATTGCTGCCCAAGTACATCGGCAACGATGTCGATGTATATCATGTTGCCGTTATGCCGTGTTTTGATAAAAAGCTCGAGGCAAGTCGGGCTGAACTCACAGATGCAACTTGGAAGGATGGTGATGGGGGAACAACACCCACGAGGGATGTGGACTGTGTGATAACGACAAGGGAACTGCTTCAGCTCGCAGTTTCTCGAGATGTGGACTTCAGCACATTGTCTCCGAAAGCCCTACCGAATAAGCAGTTCCCTCCGATCCCTGCATTTCAGAAATTCCTCTCGAGCTCTCGAAACTTGAAGGATGAACGGTCTATGGGATTACAGGTTGGCACTTCGGGTGGCTATCTTGTCAGCATAATGCAAGAGCTGCAATCGAAGCACGCAGGTAGCAAAATAATCGAGAAAAAAGGGAGGAACTCCGATGTTGTGGAGTTCATACTACTGGCAGCGGACGGAGAAACCGAAATCTTGAAAATGGCCCGGTTTTACGGATTTCGAAACATTCAAAATCTCGTCCGGAAGCTAAAACCCGCGAGGTTAAGGATGCTACCCGGTGCAGCTGCGAGGAAAGTAGTTGGAAAGGCCGCTCGCGCACCGACAGCAAGGGCTGGTGCATCTTCATCATCTGGGAGCGAATATTGCTATGCAGAAGTTATGGCTTGCCCGGGGGGATGCACAAACGGCGGAGGCCAGTTGAAGTCTGACGATTCGTTCATTGTCGATTCCGTGGCTCGAGCGACTGCGAACGCTGCTGCTGTTCTCAAGTCTGAAGCTAAAGCTTGGCTTGGAAGAGTTGATGAGGCCTATTTCTCTGAAGATGAAGACGCAATTGCGAATGGGGCTAAGAGTTTGAGTGCTCGAAATCAGAGCTCTCAAATTGTCGAGATTGACCGTTTCCTGGAAGAATGGGCTGTTAATGCCAGGGTGTCGTTAGAGAAACTTGCGTATACCACATATAGAGCAGTTGAGAGCAATGTTGGTAAGATAGACGGGGAGATGAGTACTCTTCAAGCAGCAGAGTTGGCGCAGAAGGTTGGAGGCGGGTGGTAATTTGTCTTATCGTGCATGTTAAAATATTGCAATTTGCAATCGGAGCATTTTCATGGTGTTTGATTCTTTGATTTTATAATTACGACTTGCTTACCTGAGATACCAAATACTTAGTACTGTAGGAATACTTTATTTTCCTTGATGAACCCTTGCGCTAGCTAGCTAAATACTTATAAACACAGCGTTGGAAGTGCTTCCGGAGCAGAAGATGTTGTTTACAAAGGTACCCAGCTCTATTTTCGGACTTCTTAACCTCCAGGCTGGGAAGCACCTGTTCACTAAAAACCCACAACATATTGGTGTTAAATTTCTTCCCCAGAGATAATACATCACCGTCTTTTCGCACCACAACATAATAAAATTTTCGAAACCAGGCACGCCTATATAGTACTAACTACTAGCTACTTATATGTGCTGTCTCTTCTTGAACACGCCACATAATTTGATGTTGTGTGTTATCGCCGCAGTTGACTAGTTCTACTCCGCAGAATCTCTCCGATTGATGAAAGCATCGGAGAGTATAATTAAAAACAGAAAAAAAAAAAAAAAAAAAAAAAAAAAAAAAAATTTTCCAAAATGAGACCACGAAGTCTGCTGAAAAATCAGTCCGCTAACCAGCCTCACGATGATGTTTCTCAAAGTAAAGGCTCGTTTGAAGGAGATGCTTAAACGTGGCTTAGTTGTTATTGGTCTCAGAGGGGGGAATTTAGTTGCGGTGTAACTAAGTTAAAATCTCAACCGAATAAGAAAACTTTTAACAATGTATTGCAGAATTCTAACCGTCAAATACCACCACATTAGTTGTCACTTTCGCGTAATCAAATGTTTCTCATCATATACGGCATCACTGATTCCTCATCATATACGACATCATTAGTCATACCATTGTCAAGCGCAAATGTAACTATAAAGATAGAATACACTGCGAATCACTCAAGGCTACCTATTGTTTTAACACTAACTACATTCAGCTTAAGCCATGCACCCCTGATATTTCTGAAATAAGCTCAGATGAGGTGTGGCGAAACTTGCGGGGACGTTTCTGGTTGGCACGTTTCAACCTTCGAGCGGCGGGTGCAGCACACCAATTGTGGCCGTTCGTGGCGTCCACTGCATACAAATACCGAAAATCGCAGGCGGAAAAGAATTGCTACATGTACTATTGAAACATTCGAAGCTTATTGTGGTGGCGGTGGAGTTTTAGACAATCCGATCAGGTCATCCATGAGAGTTTGCGGAGTTCCTTGGTGTTTGTTCGCTTGGGATGTCCCGATAGATTGGTTTTCAAGGCGGTATCGTTTATGTTTGAAAAAATTATATATACACCCGTCTACGCAGTTTTAATTCATTTCTCATTCACTTCTACCTGCATCACCATCCACTTCTAATTATCGATCTTGTGCTGGTTCACAGGATATCTTTTCAGTTCTTCATCGCCGGTATCGATATATACAATTTTCTTCACCTCAGCCTATTAATTCTTGCTTCGTTATCATTCAATTCGATTTGTCGTTCAACATCTACGTGCTACGAAATCTTAGAGATCGGTTTAATTCGCTTCTGTCAAAACCTCAGTTCGACACAGTATGGTTCCCTAATTAATCCTAAATTTGGAGCGGAATCACTAATTCAAATCACAGGTCTTCTTCAAATCTTTCTTTTGATTTATTCTATACTTCACCCACAATGACCGCCACTTTGAGACAGGAGTTCTTCTTGGGTGGCATACCTGCGGGCCTTCAGATGACAATCACCCAAGCTACATCTATTGGACCCCGTGGCTTCAATGTGGGCTGGAGAGATAATAGCAATTTCAATCTTTCTAAAATGGGTCCAAATTGTTTCAGTGTTGGAGTAAGCTATATTTCTTTTTATAAGTTCATAAAATCAAGATCTAAAGAGGCTAACAAGGCGCCGCACACCGTAGAGATCTCTACCACTGAATGATAGAGCCAACTTTGGCCCGACGTGCTCAATATCCACCAATTTTTCGGCGAGCGTACCTACGGATGGCACACCAGTCCGACTTGGCGAGATGACATGGCAAAAGTCCACAGTGGAACATTGGTACAATGCCTTCGTGCCCGGCGAGCCCGGTTCGGTCGAGCTCAAGTTCCAAATTTCCGACATGAAATCCGGAAAAAAAGTCGCGTCAGGTAGACTTACCGCCACCCCGGAGAAATTTCATATTCTCCAGCGCCCGGATAACGTCAAGGTCGGACTGGTTTGGGACGGCGAAAAAAAGGAAACCACGACCACGACCCAAATTTCCGCTGACATCGGTGTTGATCCCCCTGCGATCCATCTAGGTTTTATGATGAAGGAGGACAAGAAGTCCCTTGGGATGGGTTTCAAGCAAGTACAGTCTTCGCTGAATAAAGTGGCTAGCTTTGGTGTTGGACTGGTTCTCGATGTGAACAAAGCGCTCATCGAGTGGGGTGTTCCAGGCGGTGCTATCATCATCACGGCTATCGAGCTTCCCGAGACAGTTGATACCGTCATGAGCCTCGCTGAGAATAGCAAGAAATTAGTTGACGCACTTGTCAGTGGTGACAAAGGTAAAGCTCATCTGGCTTATATGAGCATGATCAAAAATGGGTATGATGTGGGAAGTGCTCTTATGAACATCAAGGGGTTGAAGAGCGATGTCATCGAGAAGGTTGTGCGTATGACACCACCTGGAGGTAAGGATCTGGCTGAAGGCGTGTTAACCAAGTTTGCCGAAAGGGCTGTGGATGAACTCTTGAATGCCGAAGCGGGAATCGTGGATCCCGAAGCAGCCAAGCTTCGCCGTCGGAGGTTGGCTCGCGGTAGAAGGTACCAAGCATACGGCTAGATTAACAATAAGATAACCTCGGCGAGGTAGTCAGTGTAGTTTTGTGCTTCTGTAGAGAGAATCGAAACTTCACCCTACGAGGTTTCGGGCGCTGGTTTTATTGCGCGATTAGAAAATAATCTTAACCTTAATTTTGAGAAGTCGGACTTTGTTAAAATTATGTTATATCTATCCAGGAGTTTGAGAGTGCGAAACTGGCTCTTATATACCAAACTTTGACTCCTACCAATTATATATAGCAACCTATATTAGGCAGCTACCTTGGTTTGCCTTTCTTGTTTTGGCACTTTCTTATAAAGCACTCCTACTCATCTTATATCATACCCTGAAGGAACAAAATTGGGATGGGGTGCAGTTTCTGGTCCGTATGTTGGGTCAAGAGTTTCCAGACCGCGTTGCTGTGTTGGAGTTTGGCATCATAACACGCTAAGTAGTGTGTCATTCAGTTAATTTGGGCCTTAAAGTGGCAGGCTTTGGTGTTCTAGCGGGCGTTGGTAGTTTCTATCGCTGAGGGGGTACGGATATAAGGTTTAACCCTGGAACATTATCAGCGAAAAGGCCTGTTCATCAGGCGGTTCCGGGTCCTGAAAGGTAGAATGTTAAAGATGTGGCGGGGCAAGCCACATGGACCGGTGTGGCGACGTGGGAGCCCAAAGAGGAAACTTTTGGATGGCAAGTTGACGAACCCACGAACCCCAAAACTCCAGTGGCCGAAACAAAACTTATTCATCCCCACGGATAATAAATACGGCCCTGAACACCGTCGTCCGCACGCCTACCGACGCCTTCCAATCGCCAAGCTAGGCTGTTCTAGCAATCAGGACGTACGATTTGGCCCTCGTTTCCATCGCTTCGACGAAATAATGGCGCCCTTGTTCCGACCCTGCGACATCCGAGTTGACTGCCGTTCTATTGTTCCTTCTTGATAGTCTATTCTGTACCGTGTTTTACTTGATCACTTCGTTACTGCCGGCCGTTACTCCCATCATTAATTATTGCCATTCGCGGCATTTGTGCATACCGATCCTAACAGTATTGACAGTTCCGGTCTGGGGAAGGGTTCAGAGATATCTTTCTGCGACAAAAAATCTTCGCTAGTCTTCATTCCAGGCGAAGAACGGATCCGGAGTAGCTGTTTCTGGCCACATATTGCTCCTTCGACAGTATCGCCTCGTATTTGGAGGATTTGCTGGGAATACACGGTCCCGTGCAAGGGTGTCTGGGGGGGTTCTCTGGCTCTTGGGAGTACAAGGATCCAGAACACACACAGTCCATCCAAATTCTGCGGTACCAAATTCATCTCAATTCACGGAAGACGACAGTTTTTGCATCATCAAAATGGCGGCTATTGGCAGTAAGTCCGGGGGGGCACGTTTACCAGACGCTTGGAACGACGATGATTGGGGGACCGGCCAGGTAGGAAATATCCAAATACAGATACGCACGACGATCGTAGCTAAATTAAAGTTTGAATGATAGAAACCAGCTGCCTCTGAGACCAAAGATCAGCTCGAAGCAACGAAAAAGTCTCCCCTGCCGTCTTCTAGGAATCCTCCGATAATTCTTGCAAAGAAACCCGCTTCGAGTCCAAACCCGGGCACCGCCGATGACCTTTCTACCCATATGCAGAATATGCAAATTTGGAATGCCGCTAACGAAGGAGGTTCCTTCGAAGTAGTTACGGCAGCACCTCAGTCTGGGAAGACTTTGTATCGACCTGAACTCAAGATTTTGAAGCGAGCAGCTAATACAAACTCGCCTGAACGTGATCCCAACAAGACCGGAAGCCGTACCCCGAAAAGCGATGGGGGTTCGGATGGAGAAGCGAAGAAAGAGACACCCCAGGAGAAGATGGAACGGGAGAGGAAAGAGAAGGAAGAGCGTTATGCCAAAGCACGGGAGAGATTGTTTGGACCTGATACTTCCGGCAACGGGGGCGGGGATTCCATAGAGAAGAACCCTTCTTCGAGCGGCAAGAATAGTGGAACCGTCACTCCGTCTGGTGTTAAGACTACCAATCAGCAAAACAAGAATATACCTTCGCGCAAAACATCACCGTCTTCGAGGCAACGAAGGAGGGAAAGGGTAGACGATGACTTCGTTCCTCGTAGCGCCATGGTTGCCGGAACCGTTGAGAGCTATCAACTGGACCAACAGCTGCAAGTAGAAGCTCAGATCAGAGAAATACAGTCAAGAGCAGCTCATTTCCAGTCGAATGCCCCCCAGCCTCCGTATTTGGGCTACCAAACGCAATACACAAGCCCACCTCCGGGGCCTGGGAACTTTAACTATAATAACCAATCTGGATTCCCACCTCTACCTCAACAACAGCAACCACCCTTCAACGGGGCCCAGGGTGGAAACTTTCCGCCGAGGCAACCCCCTAACGTAGGAGGCTCGCCGTGGAACAATAACTTTTCTTCGCCCCCAATGCAGCCCCCCCAATGCAGCCCCCCCCTCCTCCTCATCAATTCAACCAGTTCCAAAACCAAAATCAGCTTCCTTACCAATCACAGCAGCATCAAGTGTCACCACCGAATTTTCAACCTCCATATTCACCCCCCTTCCATCAGCAAGGAGGCCCTGTGAATATGCCGAATCAGGGTTTGCCGCAACCTCCTCAGAACCTCTATGATCCAAATTACAGCCAAAAGCCAGGGCATCCACAGTTTTTCAACCAAAATGCCTCCAACGGGCCGCCAGTGCAGTTCCCTGTGCGAGAACCGAAGGTACCCGACGGCACAGGCCATAGAGGCACTGGCTTTGCTGGGCGTGGAGGTAGCCACGCTATGGGACCTGGCCCTATGCAACACCCTCCCCCCCTTCCGCAAGGTAGGGGCTTCCCAAATCCGATGTTCCTTGGGAACAACCAACAAAATCCACATGGCGGCCAAGGCGCCGGCTTTAATAGTCCTGCAGCCGCTGCCCCTTGGGGTGTCACTAGTCCAATCGGTACCCAGCAACCGGGTCAGATATGGGGCAATGTACCCAACGGGAGTAGTATGAATGGTGCTCAGGGTTACTCTGGACAACAACCACCGCTCATGGGCTCTTCCTACTCTGGACTTGGGCAGAACAATGTCTGGGCCAATCCTGGAACATGGAACACCGCTGGTGGGCAAGGCTCAGGGAGAGGAAAACGGTAGGACGACTTCTCGCTGCATTCTGTCATGCCTGGTAGGTTTCGAGGCGCTGAACGGAGTTGTTGGGATGGTAGGGTCTGACTTATCTTTTGCTTCAATGTTGAGTGCTGCTGGTAACTCTCGTTTCAAAATTTTATGAATTGCCGGTTCCTGATATTTTTATGGTGTCTACTGATTTATCTGCTTTTCTTTATAGCGTGCGGGCTACTACTTCTATCATGACTGTATGCCCATAATCGCTGCCATTCGCACCAGTGATTGTGGCCTTTCTTGCCAGGACCGTTCTTTCTTCGCATCGTCTCTACCGTAGACAAACTAGACTAGCTTCAAGAGAATAACTGCTCCTTCGATGTTCATTAGAGGGTTTTAATCGCAACCTTTTCCTTTTCCTATATCTTTTCTGTAGAGCTCTTTATGTTGTATGTCCGGTGACAGGACTTGGCTCATGTGCGAAGACAATTCTGCGTGTTGTAGGCTCGAGCGTTTGATAATTTAAGCCTACCTAAACAAGAACCCGGTCCTCTCGTCGTCAAAACCCACTTTCGGTACCAAGCGAAAATCGACCTTGTATTCATTTACACCTGTCACCATTCGCGTCATTCACAAACCATTGTTGTCATCGTAGCTCCGGTTCCAACATAAACATCATACCAGCCGGTTCGCCTCATTTGTAAACATCATGTCCTTGGCGGACGAGCTTCTGGCCGACTTTGACGACCAGTCGGACGGCGAGGAAGAGAAGGAAGTTGACTCTTTAAACACAACTCTAGATCTTTACGCCGACAAGCCGAATGGCGCTTCGAGTACCAGTCGACACGGGATGGACCTCGATGGGGACGAAGAGGATGACGAGGACGAGGAGATGGCGGATGCAGGGGGAGGAGGGGGCGGGGATGATGGTGAAGACGAGACTCAAACGAAAGCGCGGATAGAAAAGATGCAGCTCGGTAAAGTGGACGATGTCAGGAGTATCGCCAAGCTGATGAAAGTCCTTGAGCCGGTCTTAGAGGTCCGTTAACATCTATCTTATCGAATCCATCAACACTTTGCAAGGAAACTAACTGGTCTGTCGGATAGAAAATCGCGTATTACCAATCCCAACCGACGCCAACCTCGATCATCGGATCCGTTGAACAAAATCCGGAGTATCACCTCATCGTCGAGTCCAATAAGCACTCTGTAGAAATCGATTCGGAGATAATTCTTGTTCACAAGTTCATTCGAGACCACTATTCGCCAAGATATCCCGAACTCGAGAACTTGGTCACCAATCCGTTGGATTATGCCAAAACCGTCGCCGTAATCAAGAATGACCTTAATCTCCAACCCATGCAGTCACAGCTTCGCGCCGTCTTGGACAGTGCGACTGTCATGGTGGTAACCGTGGAAGCTACGACATCGAAGGGAAGGCCACTCTCCGATAAGGAAGTGGCAACTGTTGTCAGTGCTTGCGAGATGACAATAGCTTTGGATCGGGCGAAGCATACGATTATAAACTACGTTTCTTCACGAATGGCATTATTCGCACCAAACACCTCGGCGATTATTGGCTCTACGACCGCTGCCCAGTTGATTGGATTTGCTGGCGGTCTATCCGGGCTCGCAAAGATGCCGGCCTGCAATATTTCAGCCTTGGGGGTCAAACGTAGGGCCGCAGTTACCCTCGCGTCCAACGTTGGCATCAGACAGCAAGGATTCCTATACCACTCACCAATCATTCGGCAAATTCCCAATGACTTGAAGATTAAAGCTATGCGGATAGTTTCCAGTAAAATCGTCCTTGCCGTCCGAGTTGACTTTGCGCATGAGCATACCGACGGGTCGATGGGAAACACTCTCAAGCAAGATATCCTGGAGCGATTGGATAAGCTCACGGAACCGCCACCGAACAAAGGCCCTAAGGCTTTGCCCGCACCAGATGACAAACCTGCTCGAAAGCGTGGTGGTAGGAGAGTGAGGAAGGCGAAGGAAGCAACTGCGATGACGGATCTCCGCAAACAACAAAATAGGATGGTATTTGGCGAAGCTGAGAGGGAAGTTTCGTATGGAGATAGCACGAAGGGAATGGGTATGATCGGAATGCAAGATAGCGGGAAGATCAGAGCGACGAAAGTTGATCCTAGAACGAGAGCGAAACTTAGCAAGAATAATCTCGGTTGGGGTACTCCGGCTGGTGGAAACCAGTCCGTTATCAACCCGTTCAAGAATACACCTGGTGGTATGATGAGTTCGTTTGGTGCTCGCAGTACTGCCGGTGTTAGCGGCACGGCAAGTAGTCTGGCATTCACACCGGTACAAGGTATCGAACTCGTTGATCCGAAAGTCAAATTGGAGATGGAACGAAAGCGAAAGGCTGAATCGGACAAATGGTTTCAGAGTGGAACTTTCACACAAGTTGGAGACCAATCGAAGTTTGGCAACAAGAGGGTCGACACTGGAGAAGGGAAGACGACGGGGTTGATGTTGCCTCCACCGGCTCCTCTCAAGAAGAAGATATAAGCCTCTGCATGAGACAGATCCTTACATTCATCAAAATTTCGACGTGTTTCCGTTTTTTCTCCCAAAAGGTCAGACATATCCTTCCAACCTTTGAACTGAAAGATATCAAATATCACACTATCTGGTTGTTCTTTGTTAACAAAGTGTTTCGACTGAGATGGGAAAGTAGCTTCGACGGGCGGTTGGATGTCCGATTCCTTTCGCTTTCTAAACCCCCACGTCGGAGTGGAGTTATGGCGTTTTGATGGGCGATAACATGTACATTAGCACTTTGCAATATCACGCATTTAATCTACCTAAGTTTCCCTCGGCGATTTACTACAACTGTGATATATCATGAGGCACTAGGTTTTGTTTGTGTAGTTCTATTGACCTTCACCTTAGCAGGACTTCGTTCGAAGATAATCGCGACCCGACTTCCCAGACACCCTTAGCTTCGATTAGATCTCCAAACCGAGGGGAAATACCGTGTTGCAATCACTGCTGCCAAAACCCATCCTTCCATTGCTAGAAAAAGTGCAGGTCTTGCGGAGGGCTGAAGCTGGTAGGTTACGTGTACAGAGTATTAAAATCATACTGCTTAATTAACGAACCAAACCGTAGAAACGAATTATTGGTTTCAAAAAATCCATCGATTCCCGGCTGCAAATGCGATTCGAGAAAATGACGAAGAGCTCGAGCATAGACCCGACGATGACGGAGGCAACGAGGATATCGGGTATCTCTCTGAGATAAACCGGCCCTCATCTCGAACCTGGCCGCCGCAGCAGGATGAAGGGGGTGAAGCTGACCACGGGATTGGGCCAAATGCGCTAAACCTATCCACCCAAAGGGTGCTCCCACCCATTTGGAAAGGCATCTACGTATCTCCACCATCTCGAGAATTCGCGATGTGGGCCGGGGAAAGACAAACTCTATAGTATTATTCGGAAGTTAAATCATGCCAATCTTATTACCTCTCCTCCCTCGTTAAATTATACCCCTCCAATATTATGCCGATACCCCCTTCTGTACAATATCCAACAGCCCAAGAATGCTAGGCGCGAAATCTCATTCAAAAAACTCTAGATGTGCTTCTTTTGGAGCAAGACAGATCTCGAAACCTGTATGAGGAGGGGCTATCATCCGGGACAGGATGATGGGGATTCGGATTTGAATTTGAACTCCAGATCCACGGATAGACGCGGTAACAAACTAACGCTCGCAATGGAGGAAGAAGTGTATTACATCTGTAGACGCTGTGTCAAGGAGTTCTCGGCTTTGAGTGAGCTTGTTCAACATGTCGAAAGTCAGGCGTGTAAGGAAGGCCGAAGATGGGCCAACATTAGCGGGATTAGATGGGAGGACACGGTGAAGGCTATTGGAGTTATCTAGTGGCTTCGAGAGTATATTCAGGTATACGGAATTCGATCGGGTACATTCTATGGATCTATTGGGCTGACACCGGGAGATAAGATCTACCCTTCTAAATGAAGCTGTCTTCTGTTTCAACTCTACCGTAGCAGGGGCTACCTCCTATAGTATTTATACTTGCCCACTAGCTTCTAAGGTTATTATTACTATTTCAACGGGAACTGCCCTACTCGTATTTTCGGGTTCATGCTGTAATTCTAGGGAAAGGATAGGAATAAACCCCCCAAAGTTAATTGAGAATGAAAAGGACCCCAAGATATAATTTAGACCGCCCAAATTTCTAAACGCCAGCGGGCCAATACCGTATACTGTGTGTACATCTTTGCTCAAGGTACATCGAGGTAATTCCCTCCACCCGGACTCCCACCTCTCGACGATGCACTGATCGGACTCAAATTATCCCGACTACTACCGCCTGAAGCCGTTGGCAACTCCAGTCGTCTTGCGCTCTCAAACATAAAACTTTTCTCTTCATCGCCGCCCGGACTTCTTAACTCTACTAGCTCTAAGGCTTCCCTAAGGGTCTTGCCGCTATTGTCAAGTGCAGTAAGGAACCTAGCAAGTTCTTTGCAAAGATCCCAGTCTTCTTCCGCAACGGCTCTTGAGAATAGCCGTACCATATCTTGGGACGATGAAGACAGTTTCTCCATCGTATGGAGGATCAGCAGATAGCCCCCGGCGGTCTTGAGCAAGCCTCGAGATAAAGATTCTTCAAATAGCACTTGAGGCGAGCCCACTACGGAGAACAAATGTGACCACGAAGCCACTTCTGTTTTCCTCGTACACTGTACGATTACGTTGAGATATTCTGGGAAGTTTGATAAGAAGCGGACAACCAGTGGAAGGACAGCAACTAGCACAGGTTAGTTAACATAATTGACTAGCATACCACGAAAATAGGTTGGACTTACCCTCTTGTTCTGGTTGTGTATCAGCTTCATCATCCAACACATCGTGCAGGAGCACTTCGAGTGCATGTTCAAAGTACGACACTCCCTCATATTGCCTTGCAAGACCGATGGCGGCCGCCTCGTTCCGGTTTTGAAGATGATGACGAAGCAAATAGTTGAAAAAGAGATGCGTCTATTCAAAAAAAATAATTATTAGGGCACCGAATTGTGCAAAGAGTTATTTGAATTCTTACTCTTGACCCAAGCCTGAAGAATGAAAATGCAACATCCCTTCTTTCGACAATCTCAACCTCGACGCCACTGATTATACCCTTAGACAATAGGATTGAAAGTGGATAAAAGTCAACGGGGACTTTCACAGCTGGCGGTAACTCCTTGGACTCCACCGAGCCGGCCAAAAGATCCTTCACGTCCATCCAGACCCGCAAATCTTGTCCCTCGAAGACCCATAGCGAATCATTGAGATCCTGCTCAGGAAATCCGTTTAGTTCTTCTGGTGGCAATATATATTGCCTCTGAGCGGCCGGAAGATCTCTCATGAGCATGTAATACTCCACGCTCTGGAACAGCACTCTCATCTCATACTTCAACTCGCCGCCTTCCGTCGTCGAGGGTTGTAGGACCACCAGTTTTCCGTCAACTAGAAACAATACTGTGGCTAATGCAACGTCTCTCGATGGATCTCCTTCTCGTAGTTGCTCCTCTGGTAAGATCCAGCTTATGGACCGAACTCTTGCAGGGGCCCGTACAATTCCATGGAATGTAATTTGGCCGACTAACCTCAACATCACCGTGTCCTTTGTCGTCGTAAAAATGAAGTGATACAGCGCATTGTCGTGCGTATACGCCAATAGCCCGTCTTCACCAGTCAACGTTATCAGAACAACGGGGCTTGGGAGAGTCTCCACGTGCAAAATCAAGGTATTGTCGAGCTGCAACTCCCTTGAGTATAACCTCAACTCGTACATGTCGTCTGATTCGACAGCAGCGACGAGGATATGATGATACCAACACATCCCGCCTCGAACAACGAAGTCGCCCTCCATGGACTCGTTCACAAAAGTTTTCCATCGTCCCGAATGTATTGAATAATGAGCCAACCCTCTTCGCCCAGCGATGGCTAGATACCTACCATCAGGCGATATCGAAACTTGCCGGATTGGATAGTTATCAACGAGGTACGTGGGGGGGATTGGTACATGGTACCATAATGTCTGCTCCGTCGACAATGTCTGAAGATCTGACTGGTCATAGCCGCGATACACAAGCAACTTCGAGGGAGTTTGAAGTACTGTTCTTGCAATATTTTGCTACCCCCAACGTTAGCTCCATACTGTGTATGAGAAGGTTTGGAGCTAAGCTTACAGCGTTGAACATTCCAGTCACTGAACTCCTGGCTAGCTCTAGGATGTAGATGTTTTCACTTTTCCGTATCGTGTCGTCAGACATCCGCTTCCCACTAACTAGAGCAATCTCTACTCCTCCAGGGAGCCATGCCCCATCGGCTAGGCCATCTAGGTATGCGTCATTGAACCTTTCCTTCTCCACGTTGTCCGCGGAAAAGGTGCTTCCTATTAGTTTCCCGTATGTTGTCCAAAGGGACCACCCGCTCTCGAACCCAGCGAATAGCGCATATCCATCAGGCGACCACGCAAGAAACGTCAGTTTTCCAGACGACCACTTTGACGCGGGGGGGATAATTGTGTGTGATAGTGGGATGTTTCCAACATAGTCCCGGGCGTTATAGACATAAAGATTACCACTGGACCAGGTTAGCAAGTAAACAGTTATCTCAACATGGGAGTAAATCATACCCAGTAGTTGCAACAGCTATAAGTGAAAATCGTGCATTTATCGAAGCCTTTGTTGCCATCAAATTTTCGGTTTGCGGGCTATGGAAGCAATATCCTTTAAATAAACGGCCTGTCGACTCTACCTCCTAAGACAGCGTTAGTCTCAAACGCTAATAGATTTTAAAAGAGTCAAGCTTACAGTGTATGGGAGCCTCTGGACGGCATACGCTCGTCCGTCGCTCGTTATCCATGTACTCAAGTTCATAGGGCGATCATGGATCATTTCACTAATGGTGACCTTCTTTCCCTGTATCCAATTCATTCGGCTAAGCAGCTCCGTACTTGTTTGCTGCCCAGATGTGGTATCTGGGGTCCAACGAATGCATTGTATAGCCGGGGGCCGTAAAGTAGCTACTATTAATTCGTCGTCCCAGGCCAGTGCCCTTGACTTTGTATCAGCAGCTATCCCAACCTTGTGTGAGCAGGATAGCACCTGTGCATACCTGGATATACCAGCATCAATCTTGATAACCATACGAAATCGTATTAGGTATTCCTTGATCCCACCACCATCTGTAGCACCATTTAACAGATTTGAATGATTCCCCATGGCATTGTGGGCGTGAGATTTGGTCGGAAACGATGGACGGTAGACTTTACTCGAGGGATCGGATTGCAAAATGTATGTTATAAGATATCCCTCTGTCGTTTGAACTACGAAAACTTGTGAATCCGGACGAATCATGACATCGACGTTCTGCCCGTAAAGTTTAAGAGACGATGCAGAACGTAGGACTTGGGCGACAACGGCAGTAGGCTAGAGGACATTGGGAACTTTGGTCAATCAACTTAGCTGGTCGGCATAATATGAGGAAGCCTTATGCCTATGCTAGCTCAAAACTGGAGAGCTCAAGAGGCCGACTTACTCGTGTCTGCCAGATCACTAACTCGGCCGAACTAATTGTAGCGAAAAGCGACCCACTACGAGATATCTTGATGGCTAGGACATCGCGATTTGGGAGCTTGGATGGGTCTGCATGTCTTTCTTCCCAATCCCCGACCGAAGACTTCTCATATCTCTCAACCAACACTGCTTCTTCATCGGCTTCTTCATCGACTTCCTCCATCGACTCTTCTCTATTGACCGTGGTATGTCCCACCGGTTCTAGGTCTGGAATTTCGGGAACGGTTTCCAAGGGATTTGGTGTATCGCCTACATATGGCTCTCCGATATCATCATCCTGGCCGGGATTTGCTGGGGTTCTAGGAGTATTCGCAGTAAACGCGAGAGGAGATGCCGGTACTGTCTCTCTGACGAAGTCATCGAGTGCATGCTGGGGTAGTTTGGAGGTATACACCCTGGGAACGTTGAGCGGCCAGTACATGGTTGGACGATGTTGTATTGTGTCCTCGGCCTATAAGGGCAACATTGCTCCCTCTCGCTCGAGGGACTGATGGCGTTCTAGCGAGGTGATAGGATTGACACGATAGGTCCAATTGATGTCTGGGATATCGATAGCTTCGATGAGGCGATGAATGCTTTGGTTGGGTTAATTTGGTTGTGTTGCATTCCAGCCCGGCGCGTTCGAAGGAACCAAGCTGGGTACATCAAAGAACCCGAGAACACATCTCCACTGCAGCTCACCACCAACGTCATTCGACCTTTTCGTATACTTCGCATCCTTCCTCTTCCAGCTTCACAGGCATACCCCGAGCAGCTAGACCGCTTATAGCCCTACGCATACACACCGTCCTGCTCTCTGCTGGCCTTTTTCCCTGTTCCCAAGTGGTCTTTCGACCGACCCCTTTGAAAGATGGCGCACCAGAGACCTGCCTTCACAGCCGCTTCTCCTCCACTTCTTCACCATCCCGTATGTTCAGTTGGTCCTTCGGAGTCAGCACGAAAAGTACGCTAGCTTACACAATATGCAGGTCCCTCAACATCCAATACCCCACCATACGATGCGGTCGCCCCCACCCCTCTCACAAACGTCATCAGGCTCCGCCTACGCTGCATCTCCATACCAGCAACAGCCAGGCGTACCGATGCATAACCAGGGCCACGGTATTCATCCTGCCTACGGCGGGTTCCTTGCAGACCCGGCCGCCCAGATCGGCCTGCAAATGGGTGCGTCGGCGATGAGAAATAGTCGAGAATACGTTAAACAGAATGTCGGTAACTCGTACCACTCTGCTGAGCCTTCAAATGCTATGGCCACCCGCCTGACGATTGTATCTTTTTCCAGATGAACCGATATGTTAACTACACGGCCCTCAAACACTACTTCAATGTCTCGAATTCCTATGTGCTTAATAAGCTCCGACTCGTCATATTCCCCTGGAGGCACCGGCCGTGGACCCGAATTCCGAAGGCGGTGGTGCCGGGCCAAACAGATGGGATGTTTCTGCCGCCGCGAGACGATCTGAACAGTCCGGATATGTACATTCCGGTCATGGCATTTGTGACCTATATCCTGCTGTATACTATGTTGGCAGGTATCCGTGGTCACTTTCATCCTGAACTTCTCGGCAAGCTCGCATCCACGGCTTTCGCGATCGTCGTATTGGAAATCTTGGGGCTGAAATTTGGTTGTTACCTCTTGAATATCAATAACGAATCCCAACTGCTAGACCTAGTAGCGTACAGTGGTTACAAGTTTGTTGGTATAATCGCCACAATCTTGATCCAGGAACTGTCTTCGAACGGATGGCTGCGATTCTTGGGCTTCTTTTACTTCTTCTCATCAAATGCCTTCTTTCTGGTAAGCTAAAATTGTTCCTTGCGTAATTACCACCAGTTGGGGCATCACTAACGCACTCCGGAAAACCTCAGCTGCGGAGTCTGAAATATGTTCTTCTTCCCGAAACTTCGACCGATAACCCGCGGGGTACCGTGCAGGCTGTTGCGAGGGCGCAAAGGAACCGAAGAACGCAGTTCCTATTCATCTATTCTTACGTCGTTCAGTTCGTTTTCATGTGGATCTTGACCACCGGCTAAGCGGTGCTCCACGATCTACCTGATACAAGCGAGCATTCCTACGACTCCACCTACTATTAGTGTGATAATTATCTGGCGAGCAGGTGTTCCTTTTTATATATATATTTTTCCCTTTCAAAAGTGTAGCTATTTACATGTCCACGTAGAAATCCAGCTATTGTGACCGATTTTAGGTCAAGTCGAGGATGAGGTATAGAAAGGAAAAAGAAAAAATGTACATATTGGCCAACGTATATACAATCGTCCAAAAAGCTCAGCTTGTGACACGCCAACTTTTGTTATGCCAGTAGATGATGTAAAGAGTCGAGAATTGCGACATTCTGCAGAGAGAGGGGCAGAGTTGAGTTTCGACTGAGGGCAATGCGATGGCAAGAGAAGGGCATATGGGAACAAAAGGGCACTAGGGCGGGAAGAATATACAATGGACGCCGAAGGGACATGCAAAATGAGAAAGGCATGGCATCACACCCCCGAGCTAGGAACGCTCCACGACTAAACATATTAGGAGTGGATAAGTACTTAGGCTTCATACCTACCCTGATTCAAAATCCCTGTAATTACTTTCTCTTCTTCTCCTTATCTTTATTCTTCGCGGAATCAAATTCCTCTAATAAAGCGTCCTTGAAACTCGTCTCCTTCTTTTCCTTGTCGTAGTTCTCTCTCCACTTTTGACTCAGGTTTTCCTCGATAGCGCTTGTGTTCAGAATCAACTGATTCTTGGATTGTTGCTCCGAAACCTTGCCATAAATTCCCATAGCACCGGCAATCATCCCTCCAACATCTCCCATTTGACTGGGGATGACAATAGTATTGCTCTCCTTGGCTAGCTTGCTAAAGGCGTCAACATACTTCTCGGCAACCGATAAGCTGATGGCGTTCTGAGCGCTGTCAGCGCCTGCCTGGATCGAAGCTGCAACCTTTTCGATACCAAGCGCCGTGGCCTCCGCTCTTAATCGGATAGCTTCAGCCTCACCAGCCGCTTTGTTGATTTGCTCCGCCTTCATGGCTTCGGAAGCGAGTATGACACTCTGCTTCTTTCCCTCTGCGATATTAATGGCCGCCTGCCTCTGACCTTCGGACTCCAAAATCTCCGCTCTCTTCGATCTTTCCGCTGAAACCTGTCGGTGCATGGCGTGCAATACAGCTTCGGGGGCGTGGATATCTCTGATTTCGTATCTTAGTACTTTAACACCCCAATCTTGCGACGCCTCGTTAATCGCCATGGTAATGTTGATATTAAGGTTAGCACGTTCTTTCAAAACGTGGTCGAGGGTCAATTGACCGATCTCCGAACGCATGGTTGTTTGTGCAAGCTGAGAAATAGCGTATTCGGCATCCTCGACCCCGTATGAAGCTTTATAAGCATCGAATATGCGAATATATAGTACGCCGTCGAGTTCGAGAGTTACGTTGTCTGCCGTCTAGAGTGATGTCAGTTCTAATTCCTGAATAGAATATCGGTACAACTGACAATAGCAGACTGAGATGGAATTCCAATCGCGACTTCTTTCAACGTCTTGACGTATTTAATCTTATCGATGATTGGGATTAAAATCGCCAGACCGGGTTCTAGAATTCTGTCCAGCGGTTAGCTTAGCTATCAAAATACAACGATAGACTCCAGCGTTACCTATGGAATTTTCCCATACGCTCCACAACCCATGCTGTTTGCTGAGGCACAAATCTAAAACCCAACTATTAACTCATCATCAAGAACCACGCGGTTATGAAATCAAACGAACCGGATGATAGTATTAGCGGGGAGATTGGGCGCGGTAAAGTATGACGAGGAACCGAGGCTGTTGCTACCGGCTACATAGGATGACGCACTCCGAGATGTTGCTAAATTTGTGTTCGACCCATGTAGAGAAGCGGCTGGTGCAGACTTTAGTGCGGGAAGAGAGTTCTGGGGTCTCGACGGATAGTTGGTAAGGCTTAAATTTCTAGCTGTCGATAAAGAAGTGGCTCTGGTTGCGGCAGCTAAGAGGTAAGGTTGCGTACGGTAGCCAAGTGCCCGAGTGGCGGGACGAGCAAGCGACGTCATTGTGATTGATGGTGATGGTGGAATTGCGGGGCAGACAGGTCAAGAGGAGGAGTGGAAGAAAGCACATGGAAATTTATATTGGATTGAATGACGCGCAGAAGCAACACCATGAGTCAAAACCCAACGCTCAACACAACGGTTGTCGACGGATTGCCGCAGGTGACAGGGCGGAAGGAGCCCTCGGCTTCCTCGCTCACAGCACTATTGGCTTGAAAAAAAATGTATTTACATGAAGATAAGTATTCTCGGAACTCCTCCGAACGCCAGGGCGGGTCAAAAACGCACAAATGGCTTGAAAGAGCTTTCGTATGATGATTCAGCCCCAGATGCATCGAATGTAAACAGGGAACTCCAAACGTCAGGATCGGACCGCCAGGACCGTATCTCATGCAATCTCCTACAATTCAGTTTTTTGCTGGCTCTCAGAACCAGATTTTAAGAAGCTCCTCACTTACGGAACTGTTCCATGGGATCAGTATCATTCTATTTGGAACTACATTCCAAGACGGGGCATACCTGGGTGTGAGGACACCAGCCTCGGTGATGATAGCAGTCAACAAGGTTGGCGGCGTAAAATCTACAAACCGATCGTTGCCAATTCGCTCGGCTTCCTCGATCGTATCCTTCTTAGCCGGCTGTCGTTCCTCCGCGTCATCCACCGAGAAGTTGATCACGGTTTGCGTAATGGGCAAATCATATGCTATAAAAGGTTAGTCGTCGTCTTGAGGAATTTCATGCAGGCGCAGGCCAATATTTCGGCTTACAGTCAATGGGATACAAGCGAACGAATTTGTGGGTTTCGCAAACAGCGTAAACGCTCTTGCCTGCCGCCTTCGCAAGGGTAGCCATCTGGCACGTTCCGAGAACTATCCCCACTCAGGTCAGCCTTGAACCAAAGATACAATTCGTCCTAGAACACATGCCATTGATAATGCCCCCGTTTTCGACGACTCCTTCCGCTCCAATAAGGACAAAGTCAACTTTGTTCATGGCGTAGCCGACGGCCCCCTCCGGAACGACAGCGACCGGAACCCCTCTTTCTCTCAAGATTGAAGCAAGTCTTTTTCCACCAGAGCCTTCGGTAACAACGACTTGGAATCTGATGTGATTTCTCAGAGCATCCATCATCATTCCCAACACAACTCTGCTGAATGAAATAGTGAGAACCGTGCATCCATCGGTAATGAAGCTTGATCCAAGCTTGGCAAGCCTTTTTCGGGAGTCCTTAGCCCTTGAGTCAAAAAGTTTGTAGCTTTGCTTTAGGTGTGCGACAAGCTTTGGCATTGATTGTGAGTGTCGCAAGAACCGGACGATAAAACGGAGGAAGAGGTCGCAGCCTGCCGAGAGCGAGATAGGATTACGAATTGATTCCTTGAGGGCATCGATACCCCTGTTGAGAACATCAAGGAACTCAGCTGTCGTCTGTGAATTTATACGTTCGACGAGGTCCACAAGAGATTTGATGGCCGCAACCGGCATAGCTATTCGAGACAACGCCCAGCCATTAGAAGAGCTTAACAACAATATCAGCGAAATAAAGGAAAAAAAAAACACTTACTGAGATCGTGGTCATTTCGTAAGTAGGTGAGGTATACTTCTCGAATACTATACGCGCGGCAATCGCCGTCAGAGAAATCATCCTAGTATCGAATATCAAGCAAGGAATGAGCGACTAACTCGAATTCGCCGGTATTCAGCTGGACAACCCCTGGCTTTGCTGTGGACGGGTCAACGATGACGGCTCCATCCACCGGAGTAGGTACCTCCAATATTGGAAGCGCTGAAGTGGACATGTGTCAGTCCGTAATTTATTCTCTGTGAAGACCTTCTCTTCTCCAAGCTGTCGTGACTCACCGGTGGTAGCGACGGCAGCCATTCTGTGGTATCGATAAGCCTCGGGGTTGATTCTGATGATGCTAGTGGCAGGAAGGTGTCGATGCGACAGTGTACGCCGGAGATGGTATGGTTAGTGGGCCGTTGGGTAGAGAGCGATGATGATATAAATCTTGATGAAATTGTTCGGAGGGAGGTCAACCGAATTTCTTTGTGAAGCTCGGGTTGTGGTTTGTCGGTGCCCGTTTGTGTCACGCTTAAAATCAGACCTTCCCCAAAACGGACAGACGTCTTTTGGTGGGCTGCTTATCGATAGCAACCTCACCTCAACACATCAACACATTCCCTCGACGGCCCTCGGAGGGACCTCGAGCAGGATATAAAACATCGTCGTATCCTCGGGAGGATATATGAATGCGCCTGGGCACGGGAAACGGTCTTTTTCTGGGTTGATTCAGCCAATGTATTCGAAAAGAAACCGGAGACTGCTTCTTGCTTCCTTCCCTGCAACTTCTCTCCTCAGCGTACCAACTGACTTATATATATATACCCCGCCACCAAGCATCCCTGCTGGTATGCACGCTAGCATTGCCCTGGGACGACCACCCAATCACAACAGCAGTGCCAGCACTTGCATGCTGGGTTGCATGTTGGGCCATTGGCAGCCCAAAGTTCCCTTCTTAGTCCCTTAGAGCCTTAGGTGCTACTATAATAGCCTTCGATGGACATTCCATCTTGATCCACAAGATCTCTCTTCCTTTATTTATTTCCCCCCTACCATGCCGCCAACGTAAAACCAACCCACCCCGCGAACTGCGACGAATCTGCGATGGCCGACGAAAAGATCGAAAACGTCCTCTTCCTCGGCAGAGTCCATTGCTATGCCGTCCCACCTCTCACCGCAAACAAAGGCTACAAGGCCGCCGAATGGCGCATCGAAGACCCCAAATCCATCATCTTCACGGCTCGTATTCGCGTCATAGAAACCTCCGATATCGATGGTGGAAATGTCAAGACCAACATCAAGCTGGAGGACCCCGAATCCGGCGAGTTGTTCGCCAATGGTCCATATGAGGTGTGCGCCCCGGTCCGTTATTAGTGTTTCGACCGAGTCTAACATGATCCCAACTGTGGTTCCTCAGGGCCCCTATTGTGTCTCTCCGGTGACCGATTCTTCCCGTTTTTTCGCTGTGCGCGTCGTAGATGGAGCTCGTCGTGCTTATTTGGGGATTGGCTTCGAGGAACGATCCGATGCGTTTGATTTCAACGTGTGCCTGCAAGAAGTTCGTAGGCATAACAACCTAGAAGACCAGCACGGCGGCCCTGCGAATAGCTTGGCAGGGAAAACTTCCTATGGAGCCGGTAGAACTGCAGCAACCCCCGGTCAACCTGCGAAATCCTCAGCGGCCGCCGCCATATTAAACGCGCCACCAAAAGACTACTCGCTGAAAGATGGCGAAACGATAAGTATAACCATCGGGGTATGCCTTTCTTACGAAAAGGGTTTGAGAAACAAGCCAAGGCTAATTTACAACTACGGAAAATTTACAGAACAAGGGTAGACGTAGGCCTCCAAGCTCTCACACGCCAGCACCGGACTCCGGTAACGGTTTCCCGTTACCCTTTCTACCACCACCACCGACCGCAGATGCTGTAAAGAAAAAGAGACAGAGCATGACAGAAATCGAAATGGCAGCAGAGTCTGCATTCGTTGGCATTCCTGCTCCCCCTACGTCTACGAGGATAACCGGGTTCGACGACGAGTTTGGCGACTTTGTTTAATCGAATGTATCATGACCTCACGGCAATATTTCAGCTCCAATAGTGGCTATCAGTGTACTATAATACCATGGCTATCATGATCTAGTTCGATTCATTTCGGATTAAGTTTTTCATTGCCTCTCAATTAAGGATTATGGCGAATAGGAGACGTGTGCTGCATACATGGACTTCTGGTTCATTGGTTCCCAACGCCCGTCACAACCCGATCCCCTTACAGAATATAACGCCGCGATGTAACAAAATAATGCAATGGCGAAATGGCTGGCAGCAACTAATCAAAATCAAAATCATCGCTATCGACCTCGAGCTCCTTCTCATCTCGAATCTCCAGAAAGTTCGAACACATAACCCCGGATATCTCGTCGAAGTAGACAAGGCCATAATCCAGCTCATGCAAAGTACAACCGAAGTGCAGCTTCGGATAAACATACTGGGCGACCGTCTTCTCGCAGTATAAGGTCAAGTTGTTGGGTTCGCTCCACTTCGAAGTTATCGGAAGAGCTTCCTCAGGCGTCCATGACTTACAGACGATCTTCCCAAGTTTGAGGGGGCTTCCAGGTTCTGGGAGCCAGACCGAAATAACTTCCAAGCTAGCGTATTCTTTGTAAATCTCCCGGGGGTTTTTGCTGAGGTCGGATGTGATGTTAGGCAACTCGCTAATAAAGGCATGATATATCTCCAAAGCTTTCTCCTTGCTCAAGCCGAGCTCTGGTTTTTTGAAATCTAGTTCCCCATCCACCTTCTCCCATTCCCGCGGAGTCATATAGCTCCAATATCCGCCAAACAAGGTCGAACAAGCTTTGTTGAAGTCTCCAGGGAACTTACCCGAGAGAACAGCACAGATCGGCAGCTCTTCGTTGGCCTTGTCGCAGGTCTTGATGGCCTGTTTGATGTTGTCCGTATACTCGGGACAAACATTATGATACAGAACGTAGTTGAGAAAGTTTCTGATTGTATTGACAGCCTTTTCAATTTGCTCGGGAGTTTTGATGCCGAAGTCAAACGGAATTTTGTGAGTTCTGTCACGGTAGCTTTTTAGCATAACGGACCCGCCTCTTCAGCCAAAACGAATCAAGTAAATACTCACACGAAGGCTCGAACGACGTAGTCAAAGTCTACAGTGTATTCGGGGTCCTCGTAGTCATCATCCAACTCCTCTACCCGCTGGATACCGATATTTTTCATGGATTCGGGGACGTAGTCAGTCGCTTTGAACCTCGCAATCTCTTCCGCATCATTTTCCTTGATAAACTTCCGATCCACACCTCCAAACATCTTGGCTCCGGTCTTAATACCTCCTAGGTGGTAGTAAGCTTCCAAGAGCTGATGGCGAAGCGGATCTAGCTTTCGTTTCGCCTTGTATTTCTGAACGGCAGTCTCAATACGTTCAGCAACTGTCTTCTGGGGACTGTACAGCTCCTTGTCCTTGTTGTATTCTTCGGCCGTTAGGGGAGCCTCAACAAAGTTTTCTTCGAAGCCACTAGGGAGAGTCTTTCCCTTGCCTCCCTTTCTCTTCTTTTTCTTTTTCTTAGGGGCCTCGCCAGCTTCGGTAGCAGCTCCGGGGCCATTGGTTTGCGTTGCTGGGGTTGGATTTTGCTTTTTGGAATTTGGAGAAGAAGCAGTAGGAGTGGAGTTTGCAACGTTTGAAGCTCCAACGGTTAGAGAGTCGATCTGGTCGACGATGGCATCAATAGGATCGGATGAAGCCATGATTGCTGGGTTTGGTGATTCTTTGCAACGCTGAGGCGATATATAATCAGTAGCTTTCAAGCTGAGCTTAGTTAGAGCCAAAGAAGTGCATATTTAGAGGCAAGAAAGAAAAAAAAAGAGAGAGAAGAAATGAACAAAGATTTACCAACCTGGAGCACTTGCTTCCTCAGAGCATTCGAGCCAGTGGAAATCCAGGTGGGATGCCTATAACAGATAAGTTGCCTGAATTCAAGAGCAAATCGAGACGTAGTTAAGAAGTACCTATATGTGTGCGTTCTGTTGTGTGTTGGCTGCCCTGCTGCTGTTGCTCGCTGTTGCTTGCCGCTGCTGCTCGCTGCTGCTGTGCAACCTCCAACAGCCCCTCCGCCAGCTCCATCATCCATCAAATACCGCCTCCTACCAATTGCAAACCCTCTTCAATTCTCTACCATGGGAGGTATCCGTTGCAGCCCCGAAGCAGCCAGGACTTCACCGCGGTCATGTGACCGCAACACAACATGATGCCCTTCACATCATCCTGTATAGTGCCTATTTAATGACCACCTATTTCGTGTAGACCAGTATCCATCATCCATCGGTCAAGCATCAATCAACCAACTCGATTACAATTCACCTTCTCCGATTCTTGATTCCCAACAAGGAAATTCTCTATTCCAATAACTTCGGAAAACAATCAGGGAGCGATTAGGCTCCTACAGTACCAACCTGGACAATATGGAGGGAAATTCTCAATTCATTGCCCCTCCTCTCATCAAACGCTTCAGCCATGCTGCTGCCGGCCAGTAAGTTTTCCAAGCGACCCCCGCATTCTCCATTGCATCGTATAATATTACATCATGTTGCACCCAAAATAACACAACTCTTCCGTAACCCTAGCGAGGGTGTTCTACGTGACGAATCCGGTGCCCTCCTTATCAAACCATGCCTTCCCAGGGAAGTGGATTTCTATCAGGCCGCCGCGTCACACGCTGAATTCGCCAAATGGATGCCAACGTTTATGGGCACCCTTCAGCTAAATCCTCAGACCGCTGCGTCTCTGGGGGACAAACCCGGCGTGCCCCCGGTTCCTGCGGTAGCCCCAGCGCTTCCTTCTTCAGACCGGGGAGAAACGAGCACCCGTTCTGATGCTACAGTCAAGAAACCGCTTGAAATTTGCATCGTCCTCTCCAATCTCACCTACGGGTTTGCCAAGCCTTGTGTTTTGGACGTCAAGCTCGGGGCTCGGCTTTGGGACGACGAGGCTCCCCTAGAAAAACGTGCTCGTTTGGATGGGGTTGCCGACGAATCGACTTCTCGTCCGTTGGGTATGCGTATCGCCGGTATGAAGGTTTGGAAAGGCGACAATAAAGCGTACCAGATTTACGGCAAGAATTATGGTAGGCAATTTACCGCTGACAATGCAGTCGACGGATTCAAGGAATTCTTGTTTTCAGGCAAGCTTTCCGAAGAGCAGTCAAAACTCATTGCGAAGAGATTCGCCGACAAGGTCGCAGAAATCCAGGGAGTTCTTGAAAATCAAGAGAGTAGGATGTACTCCGCAAGCCTTTTGTTCGTTTACGAGGGCGATGCCGATGCCTTGGACCAGGCTTTGCAAATTGAAAAGGAGAAGGATCCATCCAAGGGCACTCTGGCCGAAGGAGAGGAAGAGGATGAAGATGACGAGGAGGAAGACGATGAAAACAAGCCTCCGCCTAGGAAAGTCGAAGATCTAAAGATTATTGATTTCGCACATGCAACCTGGACTCCCGGCCAAGGCCCGGACCTGAACGCCTTGCATGGCGTTAAGAGCGTCCTTTCCTTATTCAGGCAACTTTCCTAGACGGTGCAGTGTTTTCATACCGAGTCTTCGGCCATATGATTACCTTTCTGGAATTCGATCACCGTGGAAACGATAGACATAGCATCGTGCAAATATTTGACGCAAGCGATAGTATTTACCCGAACCAAACATTGATCCCGAGTACCTTGACTATGATAGAGAAAGGAACATACAGCCATGTTTTTAACAGACACCTTAAGACAAGAAGGAAACTAATAGCCATATCTATGGTCGTGACTGGGGTGCCCGCCGCCGCCGCCGCCGCCTCCACTATAGTCACCGTACCCACCGGAGACGTATCCAAAATCTTGAGGCGGTGGGGGAGCACCGTAAGCAGACTCGTCAGGATAATTGATACCTCGATCTCTTCCAGCTGTATAATCGTAGTCGTAGTCCCGATCACGCCCAACTTGCCCATCAGACCCAATGACGTAACCGCTACCAAAATTAAAAGGCTGAGCATTCCCTGTGGGGTATGGGGCCCCGTAGTGGCCTTGCTCGCTCGGGAAACCTCCAGGCATCGAACCGTAACCCTGGTGTTCGTACCCACCATGTACGGGTGCACCATAACCACCACTTTCTCCACCATAGTATCCCGGACCGGCTGCTGCCTGCGGCGTATAGCCATAGCCACCTCCATATGAATCTTGAGTAGGATCTCCGGAATAAGCGGGTTGCTCGTAACCACGGTGAGACGAGTAGTCCCCTTGTTCTCCTACGGCCCGACTCGACCTGTAGGGATCATCGTAGTCTCTGTCTTTCGAGGAGCGTGACTTGCGGCGATCTCTCCTCGGCCTTTCTTCGAATGCAAGAGCTGAATCATCGCTATCAGAATCAGAATCATCATCTTCGCCCCCTTCAACCGCTCTCGACCTTTGTTTATGTTTATGTTTCCTATAGTGAAAAATCAGAACGGTTAGAAGGTTTACCGTGAGTAGGTGTCTCGTTTTGAGAAGTGGTATTCTCAATGAAACCGAAACTTACCTCTCCCCATAGCCCTCCTCGCGCTCGCGCTCCTTTCTAGCTCTTCTCTCGGCTTTACGTCGATAATAGTCGTCATCCTTGACTTTTTCTTTCTTCTCCTTGGAAGACTTGTGCTTTTTCTTCTCCGACCTTCCGTGGTCGGAATCCTTTGACTTCTTTTCGCGTCGGTCACGGTCATAGTCATCATACTTGTCCTTCTTTTTTTCTTTCTTCTCCGAGCCCGAGTACTCGTATTCGTAATCTTTGTATTTGTCCTTCTTGCTCGATTTTCCGGAGTATTCAGAGGCAACGCCTGCAGCAGCACCTCCCCCCAACAGGGTTCCAATGATGTTTTGCAAAGGTTGACCTCCAACAGCGCCAGCGAGTTGCGCAAAGGGGTCAAGGTTTGCCGTATCACCCTTCTTCTTTTTCTTCACACGACCTCCGGCTTTATCAAGGTCACTGCCATGAACTTTTCCGTGGCCACCCTCATGGCCTCCACCGATAACACCATCGGTATGGTTTTTTCCAGTTCGGACACCCTCAGAGTTCAACCAAACATTTAGTCTACTACCCTTATCGGGCAGCCTATTGACCCAATCTTGGACCGCTTTGAACATGCTAGTGTGCAATTCGAGTCTCGGGTCACGACAAGCAGGATGATGGAAAACTCGGACGACGTCATCAAGTACCATTTGGACCGGGGTATTTGGATTCTCCCAAGCGAAGACGATACGCGGAACAACATATTTGACGACTGCTTGAGCTATAAGGCCGGCAGGTTCGTTGAGTCTGTTGGAAAAGTGATCCTTGGAAAGAAGGGAGTGGGTTGGGTCGGTGCAGTAGGGGTCGTTCCAAGGTTCGAATTGCGTATTCTAATCAGTTTCTTTAGCGTTTCGGCCGGCATGGATTCGTATAGGAGGGGGAAGAAGGCATACCGATGAGGCATCGAGGACGCCATTGGATCCCTTTTTGAGTTCCAGGGCAACTTGCTCGATGACAGGTCTCAAAATTGGAGCTAGCAGGCTGAAAATAAAGACGGACAGGAGCTCGGAGATTTTCTCAACAACATCAACGAGGCCCGGGACCTTCTCGATCGCGGATTCTATCGCGCGGAAGACTCGGTCTCGGAATTGGAGAATCGGCCATACCCGTTGCATAAGTTGTTCGGGGTTGTAGGCACTGATCTTGTCACTCACACTGCCCCCTCCCCCATAGGAGCTGCTCCCACCATGAGAACTGCCATAACCGGCGCGAGTACCGCTACCAATATCCATGTTTGCGAACCTCTGTGCGTCTGCGTCCGCTTGTAAGCGGCTGCATTCGTCGCCGAGATCCTGAGTTCCAGGAATTTGAGAAAGCAGAGCCTTCAGAATTTCGCTGTCACTGCTACTTCCGCCGCTACCCCCAAACCCTCGGGTGCCCGAACTAGCGCTGGAACGCTTCTTATCATCTTCTTGGGCTTCAGCCATGGCCAAATCCAACTCTTCGAGTTCATTCTGTGTTAGCTTATCCTGAGCTTCTCCGAGGACCTGTCGAGCAGAAGATAAATTAGTAAGAATGATATTTTACCCACAAACGTCATTTACTCACACTATGGAGAAAGTCAGTGGACCCGAAAGTTCCTACGAAGCACCGTTAGTTCTATACATCATCAACACAACGCTGTAATTTGGGTAACGGACCTGTAACAAGCGGGAAAACAGTTCTTCCGTTGGTGAGACGGATTTGCGAAGAGGCACCGACGTGTGGGAATGCATCAACACCTAATTCTTTTAAAACTAATTCGCAATAATTGCTGTGCGCGCTAAAGTCTTCCATGGTATGCAAAGCCTGTCCAAGACATCTCAAAGCCTCGCATAAATCTTCCTTCTTGCCCCTCAAGCCGTCGGCGCCCGATGTATACATCCTGCCGAAGTGGATGGACCGATCCAAAGAATACTTGATGTATCCCGCAGAAGTAGCCCAGCCACCACGTTCATTGGCAATATAATTCTTCATACCAGTGTCTGGATCGACAGCGAGTTCGACGGGGACGACTGGCGGACGAAGTCTCGGGTCGTATGCACGAGCATCGAGATTGTCGGCGTAGTTTTTAGGGTTATCGATATGTTCTTCCGGGCGATATACACCCAAGCGTTGGTCGGTAACCTCAAATTCCTCCGTAGCTAGACATTGCGGATAAAACGTCAGGCACGGCGCTTTTAAAACTAGGATGGGTAGACGCAAGGGGGTGTAATCGGCATACCGTAACCGAAAGACAAGAAAGCAAGGACGGCAACCTGTTCGATAGAGTCGGAATCAATATCCTGACATGAAGACAAGTATTCAAAAGAATGCATACCAGAACACGAATGGTCCCAGCTGGTGCTCCCTTCAGGGTTCCAACGTCCAAAGCCTGAGAATAGTCTCGCAGCCAGTTTCCCTAATACAGGATATCGTCAGGTCTAGTTTTAAGGAACTATAACTACTAAACGCGAAAACTTACGAAGTATACCCTCTTAACTTGCTTGCTAGTCCACTTCCCGCCCTTGAGGAAAAGGAGGGCTTTGAGGATATCTTCGATATCACCATGGCGGAAGTTCTTGCCTTCAATTTTTGAAATGGAAGCAATATTACCGGCACCAAAGGCGGCAGCAGGACCGACAGCAAACAAGAGGAGAAGTAGAAGGGCGACCCAAGGTCGCCATAAGGCGTTCGACATGGCGTTCGTAACGGCTAGTTATCCTAACGATCGAGTATTGATACCTTTGAGGGGTTTTGTTGAAGTCTAAGCTTATGAGTAGGGAGGTGAAATTGAACTAAAAAAGAATGTTAGTACTGTAGCCACCTTGCGTCCCGAAAACAAGAAATAGGAGACCGGCGCCTACCAGTTAGGACGTTAGCATATTACAGGATTCGGGACAGTGCTTATCGATAGCTTGGCGGGGTGCCCCTCCATGTGAGACGCCGCCGAACATCTCGGACAACGTCATCCGAACATGTCGGCTGATATCCCGTTCAAACATCCAACGCAACACACTTCCACTTCAACGGGTTGACGTTGGGGCTGGTTACACAAGCTGATCTACTGTTGATGCCGAGGCCGAGGCACTTTGTAGGAAATGTATCGAGATGCATATGAACTCCTAGGAAGTATGGGAGGCATCTGCAGGTGTCACAGTCACAAGCACGGTCACAGTCACATATATAAAGAGCCAGGAAAACCAAATTCGAAATTTATCCCATCAGAGACATTTATGAAAGTACTTCTCATTTAAGCTTGTCAGATTTTATGGACGGGGTATAATGGAGAAATGCTGAGTGGGAGGGTTTGAGAGATTCGATCTTGTATCGCGTCTTCTTCTTAGCCTTTAATCTTCATGGAAGCCGGGGAAGTTTGTGCTTACTGCATGTTCGGATAAGAGACCTGAAAGATTCTAAGGATATATTCGAGCTAGCCTGCGCTAAAAAGAAGTGATAGAACAGAAACAATGAAGAGGAGGAGGTCACGTTTCGTCACTCTACTACCATGTCTTCCGAAAATCAATCCACATGAAAGCAAGCAATCTCCTCACTCCAAGTGGTCCTACCAACTAGGCAGCTTCTCTCCAACTTCCGCGGGATCGACTTCCTCCTCCTCACCATCGTCACTATCTTGCATCCTTTCCGCTTCTTCTGGTGTTGGAACTTCGACACCGGCTTCTATTAACCGTCTTCGCTGCGCAACCCTTTGCTGTTCTTGCCATCGGATTAAAGCAGCCGACGCATGGACTTTAAACCCAAAGCATCTTGGTACGTGCCTCTCTGTGCTTTTCTGTGGTATCAACTGTGGGTATACCTGGAATAGTATGTGAGGGAAAGATGCACCGAAGTAGGCACCGTCGATAACGGCATGCCGTGAAGACTTGGGAACGTAAACATCCTCACACCGACCGCAGTAGAGTTTGACGGATTTGACGTTTGGAAGATCAGATAGACCAATCGGTAAGAGAGGTTGGCCGGAGCAGAGGACGCGAGGGCATCGGCCGAAATCACATTTCTTATATTTATCGAGCTAGAGTTAAGAGTTAATGGAGGCGAACCGAGGCGAATGGGTAGGAGAAAGGGTGGCATACCATCTTCTGTAGGCCTCTTGTTGTAATGATATATCTGGCGTGAACTAGGCCGTATAGATGCCTCGCTGACTTCTCGATCTGCTCTCTCATATCATCATTACATTCGAAATCGAAGACATCGGTGACGAGGTCAAGTGCATATTGATAATATTGAACCTCTGTATTGAGCCCGGTCAGGTTGAATCTATCCGTAAGATATTCTTCGTCGATTTCGCAAAAGTATTCGTGCCCTCTCGATGAAATAAACTGCCCAATGAGATGGCACGAGGCCAAATTGTCAGCAAGGTTTTGGAGAATTGCACCGTATTGGTGAGACTTACCCAGTCTCTCCAATAACTTGAGTAGTCGCTATCCGTCTCTGAGTTGAATTCTTCCACTGAATTAAAACCGTTAGCGAAATTATTAGGACAGCAGGGTTGATTCGAAAGTGTGACTAAGCTGTCGGGGGTTGACGGCAGGACCATAGGTTGAAGGATGTCCAAGACAACATACTCGTATGAAGACGAAAACCCCTTGTAGAAGGGCCTCAAGTGTGGGGGAAAGGTCGGATGAGGAGCAAAAGCGACGAGGTGGTTGTGATGTTTGAACGTTTATGGACGAAAAGGCTTGTGCATGCGCAGACGGAAGCGATGGTGTCGTTCGCTGAAATCCGGCCTGCAACAAAATTGTCAGCTGGAGTAGCTCGGAGTTAAGTTAAGCACGATACAGTGGGAATGGCATACTTTTACAGGGAAGCCAGAAGGCCGCTGGGGGGTGAAGTCAAATCAGTATCTGATGTTGAGAATAGTGGTAGTCAAAAGTGTGGAGGATGAATGCAGGTGTGTAGCTTTGCGTGGTGGGTGGCAGAACAGCCCAGGCCAACTCCACAACCTCTAATTAACTTCCAACCTCACGTCCAACCTGCCACGGCCATCTCAAGGCCGTATTCTTCTCCCTCAGGCCATCTCCCTCACGATATTAGATATTCTCCCCCCAACTTTCGTTACTTAAAAAGGAATATCTGAGTACTTTGTCACTTCTGATACATCACTATCGATCCATTGTCCTCAATCCTCTGACGAAATCTACAACAGGTCGCGTCTCATCCCACATTTGCAATCCTCACAAGCTAGCCTCGAGTATCGTCGCAAATGATCGCGGTCTCTGGACCTTTCTCGCAACAGCCATGTTAATCATAAAACCGACTTGGTTAGCACACGCCGGTACGCCCTTGTTCGCCCACGCGTCTATGTCCTTGCTCTTCCACGAAAGCTCAATGTAAAGGGCCCAGAGAGCTGACGGGATGGTATTCTAGAGGAAAAGAGACGTTTCGAAGTCTACACCTGCCATGTGTCCGCTGATGGCAAGCGACTCGCCACTGGCGGTCTCGGTATGCAAAACACAATCCTTCCCGATAGGCGGCGCTAGGGTCTATTCTTACGCTCAGAATTGTTATCCTTCTAGATGGGACTGTCAGGATATGGTCCACCGAAGCCATCCTAAAAGCTGGGGACCAGGACTACCAGGGCCCTCGGCAGCTCTGTTCTATGAACACTCATACAGGTATGATTATTCCAATTGTATAATTCCGGGGGAGCATGCTCCTCGAGCAAACGGCTAACTTCCGCATCAATTGGTATTTACAACAGGCGCTGTCCTAGCGGTCCGCTGGTCAGGCACAAACCGATACCTCGCATCCGGCTCCGATGATAAGATCGTATTGATTTACGAACGGGACCCAAATGCCGCCCCTTCTCGACCTCAATTTGGAAGCTCGGAACCAGGTCATACCGAAACATGGAGAACATATCGACGGCTTGCTGGCCATGACAACGATGTTCAGGATGTCGGCTGGTCTGCAGACTCATCGATACTGGTATCGGTCGGGTTAGATTCGAAGGTTGTTATCTGGTCGGGGAGCACTTTTGAGCGCCTGAAACGTCTCGATGTTCATCAGTCGCATGTCAAAGGACTTACGTTTGACCCGGCGAACAAGTACTTTGCCACGGCCTCGGACGACAGATCGATCAAAGTGTTCCGGTTCACCCCTCCTGCTGCAAATACCAGCATGCATGATGTCGGCGCAAATTTCGTCACGGAGACCACGATAACCAAACCGTTTACCAAAAGTCCGATAACGACCTACTTCAGACGATGTTCGTGGTCGCCGGATGGTGCCCATATCGCGGCTGCTAATGCGACGAACGGCCCGGTTTCGTCCGTCGCCATCATCAATCGTGGCACTTGGGATAGTGACATCAATCTCATTGGGCACGAAGGACCTGTTGAAGTTTGTTCTTTTGCCCCGAGAATGTTCTCGCGAGAGCAGTGGCCACCCCAAAATGGCATCGTCCCCGGACAGATGCCTCATCTAACAACGGTCATTGCGTGTGCCGGCCAAGATAAATCTCTCTCCCTCTGGAACACGTCGAGCCCCCGGCCACTAGTTATTGCCCAGAACTTGGCAACCAAGACGATATCGGATCTCGCCTGGAGTCCAGACGGTAGGTCTCTTTTTGCAACCAGTTTAGATGGGAATGTTGTCGCCATCGTTTTCGAGGAAGGAGACCTAGGTTATGTTGTCGGTCTGGAAGAGAATGAGAGGCTACTACAGAAGTTCGGCACGGCTAGAAAAGGTGTGGGTATTCCGGAGAGCGTCGATTTCTTACTCTTGGAAGAAAAAGGGAAACAGGAGGAGAGAAGAGAGGTAGAAGGGCGTATGGGAGCGCTCATGATGGATGGTGGTGGAAACACTAACGGAGATACTATCATGAGTGGTACGGCACAGAATGGGGTCGGGGCTCAATGGCAAATGCAGATCCACGGGCAGGATTCAAATTCTCAACCGTCTGCCCCCGATCCCAAACCTATCGTAGAACCGAAACCGGAGAAGAGAGCTGTACAGAAAATCACCATCACAAAAGACGGAAGGAAACGGGTCACTCCGGTGCTCGTTTCCTCCGCCACTACGTCGAATCTACCAAATGCTCAGCTCTTGGCCAAACAAATCACCACAGGACCGGGCGTGGGATTTGGTCCCCAGAGCACGCTCGACCTCTCTCGACCTTATGATGGATTACCAAAGGGGGGCCTTGCCGCTGTTCTACTCGGGAATAAGCGACGTAACCCAACACTCGAAGAAGCAGCGGAAAACGAAGATGGCGTTTCCTCCCCACCTAAGAGGAAAGTCACTGCGGTCAACGTATCCGCGACAGCAGCTGCAGATAGTACAGAGGTTCTGCGACCCTCAATCATTAACCCAGCGCTTTCCCCCAGCCAAATCAGGCTCGCCGTTCCGAAGATACGAAATGCGGTCGTCCGAGCATTGGATGGCCAGGGGAACCCCGCTCCTTTGCCTGATAACGCCAATGGGCCCTCGGGGACGGACTCGCAGGCAGGCGAATTCGTCTTTGAGGCCAAAAACAATATCAAGTACCCTCATCCGAACGAGCCAACAAAATTGTCCGTAACACACAAGGGTAAAACCGTCTGGGTCGATTACCTTCCAAAGCCCGTTATCCTTATTACCGCAACTGCCAACTTTTATGCCGCTGCTTGTGAAGACGGCACAATACATGTGTTTACGCCCGCTGGAAGACGACTTCTTTCTCCATTGGTCTTGGATGCTACTTCCTGCTTCCTCGAATCTCGGGGCTGGTGGCTCATGGCCATCACTTCCGTCGGGGTTTGTCATGTCTGGAACCTCCAGATTATGAAGTCGAAGTACGGCGGCGGAGGCGTTAGCCTTGCGCCCATATTTGACCTCGCAAGCATACTGTCTGACGCTGACAAGCCCATCTCTAAGGCGGAAAGTATCACCGAAGCCAGTGTAAATGGCAATGGCAACGTGATCATCTGCTTAACGAGTGGTGACGGCTTCGTCTATTCGAGCGACCTCTGCGTCTGGCAAAAGATCTCCGAAGCATGGTGGGCTACAGGATCACAGTTCTGGGATACAAGTGGTGGGACTGCGATGACAACCGGGGCCGGATTGTCTTCCGGAATCATCCCATTCGTTGAGAGACGAACAACAGCTGAAGTTCTTATGCACGGCCGTGGCAGGTTCCTCCAAGGTATCATCAAACGGCTCTCGACCCGCGAGGGTTGGGAGGGGTTTGAGAGCACGGTGTCCGTTGCGCATTTGGAAAACAGAATCGCAGCTGCTAAGAGCCTACAGGCGAAAGATGATTTCAAGACATACCTTACCATGTATGCACGGCGCATAGCTATGGAAGGTGCTAAACACAAAGTCGAGGAGCTTTGCAAAGAGCTTATGACTGACGTTAACGAGTCGATGATGATGATCGATGACTCTGCGGACTCCAAGGGGAAAAGCAAAGCAGAAGACACGATGATATGCGGATGGGACAAAACGGAGTTGCTTAAAAGTTGTCTCTTAATATTTGGTAGGTCGGCACGCTATCGAATTGTTGCATAGCATACACTAACCAACCTTTAACCACCCAGGCAAATTCCGCGAACTCCAACGTATCACCATTCCATATGCCCGAGCTGTCGGAATGCTTATTGAAAATAACACAGAAGATTTATAGTGCCCGTTATTTAGCTAGTCGTTCACCGTGAAAGCTTTGTCGCATTTCCCTTGTGTCTTCTATTCTTATCGATCTCGATTCGTCGGCGGCCCGATGAAAATTCTCTTATCTTGCTGGGGGCGTTTTCTGGGGTTCATACAATGCTATTGCGTTTCAAATAGGAACCTATTTTCATTCTTAAATTCGGTGACTGGTGCTATAATCCCAAAATCATCACTTCGGTACCTGGGATGAGACGTATTTTTGTGTAAAAAAAAAGTAATCATTCCTCGCCATCAATCTTAATACCCATTCATATCTTCAAAACGAGCTTTCCTGTTGTAACCCGTCCTTCCAGATCCTTGTGAGCCTGGACGATTTCCTCCAACGGGTATATTTTGTGAATGTTCAGTTTCAACTGGCCGCTCTTAAGATAACCAAAGAGCTCCTGTGTGTAACGGTCGAACTCTTCTTGAGTAGCTGATGCAAACGGGATACATTAGCGGACGAAGGGTAAGATCATAGCTACTGCCTCGGGTGATACCACTTACCGACGTATCCGAAAAGCCTAGGGCGTAACAGCTTGAGGTTCTTGTCTCCGAGACGGCTGAGGGGGGCCCCGTTAGTAACCATATTCGATCCCAATTCAAGGGTTCGAGTGAGCTCTTACTTGATCTTGAACGGATCCACAGCACCACTCGCATTTCCAAAGGATATCACTAGACCCCACGTTAGCATTTAATGATCAACGAGTTCGTCACTGGATACCTATCGACTTACGGCTTCCCTTCCTCTTGGTGACCTTCAGATCACCCTCGAAGGTTGTCTTACCGACCTATTCGATTCCTAAATTCAGTCCAACCCTGACATATATATCGTATCTCTAGGAACCCCACTCACGCCATCAAAGACCGCCTCGACACCTTCACCGTCCTTGGTGTATCCGAGCACTTCCTTAACCCATTCGTCCTCACCGTTAGAGTAGTCAACAAGGTAATCCGCACCGTGCTGCTTCGCAATCTCAAGCTTCTCGGCAGAGCTCGCAGTGGCAATAACGGTAGCACCCAGAGCCTTCGCAAGTTGAACAAGTACCAATCCGGTACCGCCAGCCGCAGCGTGGATAAGGATCGTATCCCCCTTCTTGACCTCGTAACTCTCACGTAGCATCGTCAATGCGGTGAGTCCTTGGATCAGGATAGCGGCTGCATCCTCGAGTTTCAACCCTTCTGGGATGTGAGAGATCGCCTTCTCCGGTACATTTACGTACTCGGTATAAGAACCCGAACCGTAGTATACGACCTGTTCTCCAGGTTTGTATTTGGTCACACCGGCTCCGACAGCTTCGACGGTTCCAGACCCTTCGGAGCCGAGGGTGAATGGCAACGGAACCGGGTAAAGTCCGGAGCGGAAGTACGTATCAATGAAATTGATACCGGCGTATCTATCGACATGTAAATGTATGTTTAAACATCTACCGAACATGCAACGTTTTCAAAAATCAAACGCACAGCGGCGGTCTACTTACGCTGCCTTCACCAAAATCTGGCCCGGTTGCGGCTTGGGAATCGGTATTTGGTTTATTTCCAAAACCTCGGTCCCGCCGGTCTTGGAAATTTGGATGGCTTTTTGGGTCGACATGTTGGATTTTGATCGATATGGTAATGATTGGTGGTGTAAGATACTATATAAGGGTGTTCTAAGAATCACCTTGCGCTGCAGTTCGAGAAGGAGGGGCGCCCGAGTGATCAACCCGATATTTAACCAAGTAGGTCAGGTAGGTACCTCGTACGGTTGTTAATCTGGACGTTATGGCGCAAGCTCGCTGACGCAAATCGGATTGATAAAGAAACGCAGAACCTCGGGAAGTATGCCGAAGCCCGCTCAAAAAGCTCGCCATTGCGCAATCCCTTGATGGAATCACTTGGCCGGTAGCTCGCCCGCTTTATACGACCCATCTGTGGCAGATAGGCCAACCGGCGGTATCGATATATGCCGATGCTCACAGGACCACGGTCTCTCGTCCGAAACAAGCAATCGATCAATCGGCCACCAAACGGATATAAGATTTTTAGACGATAGAGCCGACCCCGGGCTCTATCTATCCGGACACGAGAATAATATATCGTCAGTTTCACAAGGTTAAAATGTGCCGAATTGAGTGTTGATTACAAAGCCCCAAGCAAGATAATTTTTGTGTCAATGAGACCGGCACTTTCCATAACTACAAAATACCTATTATACCCGAAATCCGAGAATGAAAAACAAACAAAAGAAAGTAAAAGAAAAAAAATGGAAATGGAAGTGGAAGTGGAAAGTTTGAAAAAGATCATGCACAAAATCAAAGCGTAGAAGAGGCGTGCGAAGATTCGCTTCATTACTATATTACATTTACAATATAACCCTATCCAAAACATCAAAACTCCAAGGGTATGTAACGAATATTCAAAATCCAGCCAAAAGAAATGGTGTATCAAAAAGATATTTGAAACTGGCAAGCGTCGTAGAAATCTAGGGAAAGGAACCTTGCGCGAAAAGGCGCGCCTGCTTGGGTATAGCAAGTTCATAGCGAGAGATCCCCTCCAAAGGGATCGCAATAAGCCTAGAAGTATAGATGGTTATTACGATCCGCATGTACATTGAGAGCGGTGACGTAATGGGGGAAATATGGGTGGTTGGCAGGGTCGATATTAGCCCCCTGCGCATAAGGGCTCGGAAATGGTGGACGTCGAGGTGGCGCCGGTGGCTTCAGTGCCTGTACGTGCACCTGAGCTTGCGCTTGCGACTGCGCCTCTGCCGCGCTTTGTTTCAGGACAGCGAAGTGCGAAGGACTGTGATTGAAACCCGGGGGTGGTGGAATAGAGGCCGGGACATGGTTTAGAAGAGTCGTAGTAAGCAAGGAAGTCGGGGGTGCTTGGGAAGTTTCTTGTTGTTGATTTCCGCTATTCCAACCCCATTTTGCAGGAAGCTCTTTCAGCAGGAAATTGACGCCCCAGCCCGTCTCACGGGATATCCGACGAACAATTTCTATGACTTCCTTTTGCTCCTCGCGCTCGGTCAACAGTTCAGCAGCTGCTGCCAGAGGACGGAGTGCGACAGAGGCGATCCCTCTATCTTTTAAGGGGGCAACGATGCCACAGATTGTATGCGCATGCATCATTGCCATTTCTTTCATTTCCGGAGCCTCTACGGTCATGAGGGGATGCGTTTGTGCTAGTAGAACCATAGCAGTATGGTAGAATAACCTCGAAACTACGTTCGAACGCTTGAGGAGCCTAAAGTATAAAATCAATATCGAGCGTTGCGGGCAGAGGGGGTAGGGTTTGCCGTACCATATACTTGGGAAATTAGATTTCGCAGACGTTTCGCCTGGTAGCAAGTAGGAGAGAGGTTGCATACTCCTCGGCACGCTGGCGTCCCAGGTTTCGCATTGCTCTTTCAAGAATCGCCATTCTTCCATTCTCTCGCTTGTTTTGTTGCCGATCAGAATGGGGTCGAGAGGTTCGGTGTACCTGGGTATGGTGGCGCGAAAGTCTGCGACTTTGGCGAGAAGGTAGACCATTCTGTAAGCCCATATCTCCTCATGTCCTGGGTCGCAGTCCTGTGTAAAATCCATATTGACACCCCAGTCGTCGGGCTTCCACGCAATCGGCCAATTGAAGTGCAAACAGCTAAGCAACTCCATGGTGACATTGATCCAAAAGCAGGCACCCCCGAATCCCGTGTCAAGGGCGGTCCACCCGCATTCCTTAATCAAGGCTCTGGCGCCGGCAATGTGGTTCATTCGCTGTAAAGCACGTTCCGACATGATTTCGTAAACGTTGAGAACAACGGCGGTGACCGCACAGATGACCGTATCACGATCTGGGTTCTGAAGCGCATCGAGCAATAACCTCGTTGAGAAATCGTAGTAATGAAGTGCGCGATCTTCTTTATACGCGGGATTCACAAGGGAGAGGTGTTTTGCACCGCAGGCCAGGAGTGCATTCAGTAGCATTGGTTCCCCTAACGAATGGAAAGGTAGGAGCCGAGAGAAATGTTTCAGGGGGTCCAGCGTGTCCATCCATATCCCGACTTCCTCTACGAAAACTTGCATGAACAATGTCTCCTCCGATCTATTTAATATGCTTCGGACTTCGGACTGAAGGCTTGGCTCAGTCGGAACCAAGTCTGCCGGAGGAGGTGCTTGCCGTATTGTGGTAGAGCTGTTGTCCGTGTGTGCACTACTGGTGCTGCCACGATGCCGGTGCCTTCGATTGAATTCTGCGGATGCCGTTTGCACCGGCGGCTGCATGGACGGTAGCGGTTGCGTTAGGATGGTGTCGGTGTGCAGGCCGGCGGGAGTGGTGGGGTGGTACAGCTGAGCTTGGTTTGCGGTCGCATTGTTTGGCGGTGCGGTTCGCTCCAGGGGAGCATACCGCTGAGACCCTCCTTCGTATTCAGAGGCGATTTCCCTCGACTCGTCTTGGAAAGATACTGCGATATATGATAGAGTCAGCCAGCCATCCTCCAGCCATCCGTGAACGTCGAGTTCCAAGACATCCGATAGGGTATCGACTAACCCTTCCAATCACCACCGGCTGCGACAATCGGTGGGTGTTTCACGGTCGTATCGATGAAATTTAAGCGTACACCACGCTTGCATGTTCTACTGGATTTTCGACAGTTCTAGGATGTCAAAGGGTATGAGCGATCGTAGTATACAATTTGTTGCTTTGGGCTAAAGTACCTGACAATCCGGTAGACCTTCGTCGCCTGTACCAAGATGGAGCGGGTCAGCAATCGTTGCGAGAGAAAAAGGGAAAGGATGCAGGGTCCTCTACATTTCAAATGCCGTTCGCTATGGGAATTAAATCGTTAGCAATTGGTTACGGGCTTTTGAAGCTGGTTAAAAACATACCGACAGGTTAAACTATTACGGAGATGTATCAAATCAGCATTTTCTTTCTTTCTTTCCTTTTGTTTTCTCAAAAAGTTGTAGTAGCAATATGGAACTGACGATGTTCCGAGACCACTCACCAACCTAGAGAAAGATTAGTTAGCGACTAGGGATATGAGCTCTCGATAGAGAACCGCGTTTCAGGACATTCTGCGAATCAAAATACTCCAGGTCGAGAAGAAAGAAAAGACCGAGGGAACAAAGGGTAGCAAATCCATACCTGTTCTCACGCGTTTCGGCCTCGTGCTACCGTCAGCGGCAGCCATCCCCGCCAGAGGGACGAAGGGTTCCCTAGATACGAGGAAACCCGACGACTTGTATATATATTGATGTTCAATGAGGTGGAAACCGTAGACGTGGGTGATTCCGCAGCTGGTGGTCGGATTTTGTGAAGTCGCTCTGGCTTCACGTGGACGTTATGTTATGTTATGTTTGGAAGGAATGAATCGTATTGTATATGGGAGAGAGCATCTGAACCGGGATGGAGATGCAACTGGACGGGGACGGGGAGGGTTAGTAATAAGGATAGCAAGAATTGGCGTCGGATTTCGGAGGGAAGTGGGAAGGCTGCTAGGTAAACCAAGCGATTAGGGCGCCATTCGAGATGACGATGGTGAGGGGCGGGCAATTGTAGCCGAGTGCCGTTGCGCCCAGTCGGTACATTCCACCTCCACCACCACCAACCGGAGCTCAGACTTACTTGGAAAGTTATTTGATATCGATACTCTGATGGTAAGTAATATATCGATGGCGGCGATAGACGATAGATGCGAAAGGAAGACGAGAAAAGACACAATCCGGAGAATATAACATACCACCTAGGTAAGTACTTGGTACTTAAGTAAGTATTTATGTATATGTATGGACAGTGAATTCGAAGCTGCGACGTGAAACGTTTCCGACATCGACTGGGCTGAGCTGAAACAAAACGCCGACGGCTCCAAAGCACACGTCTGACCGTTTCTATTTCTGTTTCCCTCTCTCCATCCTTTCCGCTGTACATACTTACCAAGTAGGTCGGTAGGTACTTGCAGAGTAGAATCGATATGGGGGAGGCGCCCGTCTATGTGATCCGGGGTCACCCCTCCCCCGTCCACGCCCTGCACTTCTATCGCTCCAACTCCCGTCTCGTCTCTGCCGATGCCGAAGGTTGGATCGTTCTCTGGGACATCCCGATCAGGCGCCCTGTAGCCGTCTGGAGGGCTCACGATAGTGCAGTTCTGGGCGTCGCGGATTGGGACGACTCCAACATCATCACGTAGGCTACCCCTTCAACCGATGATGCATGCAAACTGTTTCTAATGCATTTCAAGGAACCTATAGCCATGGGAGGGATAATAAAATATACGTCTGGCAGGTACGCCCGGAAGACGAGCCAAGCCTCGATACCCGACTACCTGCGACCTCCTCGTCCGAACATCACAGACCGCCATGGCTGCTCCACGGCCTCGACGTGAACGCCCTCAACTTCTGCTCCTTTGCCATGTGCCGTTCTGAAAACACAAGCGATAGCCAGATATTGCTTGCAGTTCCCAGTTCCAAGGACCCGAATACTGTAAGTCGAAGTCCCGGTTTCAGTCATTTGTGAAGCGAAGCTATTAGCCTAAGTACTCGATTCCGCACCACCTGCCATAGATCGATATATACCATCTCCCTTCTCAAACTAGAGTCCATGCAGCTGTGGGGGAACATTTGGACTTCAAAACCGGTGGGTACATTGCACCGCCCTAAATACATGCATCTGAAATAAACAAAGAAGTACATGCGTAAAAAAAATTTTGTGGTAAGAAGAAAATATCTCTAACGCTTCGCAAAAGGCATGCCGATGGCTCTCCGGTTGTTCAACATGAATTCCCAATTGACTCTGTTGGCTGGTTACGAAAGTGGACATGCCGTTGTATTCACCCTGGACCCCGAATTCAATATCTGGCGCACCACCTATTCGTCCAAACCCCACTCCCAACCCGTCCTATCGCTCGACTATCGCCCATACCCCGAACCCTTGACCTTCTATACTTCTTCCGCAGATTCCATAATAGCAAAACATGAAATACAACCAAACACCGATCCCGAAAACTCGGAGGAATCTCCTTCGCAGATCATCAACACTCGCCATGCCGGACAGCAGGGCCTGAGCCTTCGGTCCGATGGAAGAATATTCGCTACGGCAGGGTGGGACTCTCGTATCCGAGTATACACCGCCAAAAACATGAAGGAGGTGGCTGTTTTAAAATGGCACAGGGAGGGATGCTATGCAGTCGCATTTGCGAGAATATTTGACAGGCGGGACGAGCCGCGCGCAGGGGATGGGGAGAACAAAGAAGTTGCGCAAGCCAATGATACAATTACAACGGTTAGCCAACAAAGAGAAAATAGGACCCGGCAAGCTCACATGCTAGCCGCGGGTTCGAAGGACGGTCGGGTCTCGTTATGGGAGATATTTTGATGCCTCGCCACATGTTCAACCAATATTGAATTCGGAAGCGATGTTCATATGCTCCCTCATCTTCTTTCGCATCATCTGAGCAGCCCTCCGTAACTCCTCTTCGTCCTGGGTTTCCTGTGTACCGTCGCCGTTGGTATCAATGCTATCTAGTTTGCGCTTACCCGATGCGCTCGAAATAGTTCCGGACTTCCCACGAGCGGGCAACTTGATATCACCCGGGCGTTCGCGCAGGCCGAAACTCTTCGCGATATGGCCCAAATGCAACTGTTTGATATCGAATATTTCTCGCTCCGCTGCTACATGGGTGGCATAGGCTCGGATATGGCTCTGGAACGCCCTTTTAGCAATATTCGAGAACTCATCGGAGGCCAAAACTCGTCTCTCAACATCCAAATGGAACTCAATGGCCTCTTGCTCCCATTTCGCTCCGGAAGTTTTTGGCATGAAATCCTTCTTCCATGAAGGGTCGACGGTCTTTGCGGCGCCAGGTAGCGGGGCATTTCCGAACCCTTTCTTCAGAACCTCGTCCGCCAGCCTCCTTGTAAGATGCTGCTCCCCTAGAACTTGGCTCGGATAGCCCTCTTCGCATCCCGGTAATAGGAAAAGCAACGCTCTTCCATCCCGACCGGCTCTAGCAGTTCTTCCGATTCGGTGGATATAATCCTCTTGGCTGTACGGCGGATCATATTGAACGACCAAGTCAACATTTGGGAGATCCAGACCTCGAGAAGCCACATCGGTACAGAATAACACAGCTCCATCCTTTTCATGGAAGAATTCGTTGAGAGTGGTTGTTCGGATATGTTGAGCCAAGCTCCCGTGAAGTTTAAACAACGATACTGCCGGATCGATCAGGGGCGCGGTCGATTTCGCCGCAAGACTGGGACGCTTAGGTTTCTTCTTGTTGTCTTCTTCTGCCTCGGTTTCCGCCTCCTGTTCCCCGTCCGAGGATGTGTCTGATTCCGTATCATTCTGTTCTTTGTCCTCGGTTTTGCGGAATGTTTCGTAGTGGAAATCGACAGAGTCAGCACAGGAAAAGAACACGATAACCTTCATGTGCTCCTTCTTTCGAATAAACGCCCTTCTAAGGATACTAGCCAGCGTAACCAGTCGCAATTTCGCAGGAGCTACGATATACGCCTGCTTCAGCTGCGCTGGTGCCTGAAAGGACTTGGAGCCATCATTGGTTGCATCTGTTTTTTGGTTGCTTTTGAGATACAATGCGTCCTTCAACGACATATCTCCCAGCTTTTGTACACTAGATTTCATCGTTGCAGAGCAGAGAACCGTTATCCTACGATCCGGAAGACCAAGATTCGCTAGAGATCCCTTGCTGGACCCCTTCTGTGCCCTCTCATTCAAAGCGGTGAGGATCTGCTGGAGGGTTTCCTCGAATCCCAGTTCCATAAGCCTGTCTCCTTCGTCGAGAACGAGCCATTTCACAAAGCCAACATCGAGCGAGGTCGTATTCGAAAGATGATCTGCTAAACGTCCCGGTGTCGCTACGAGGATGTTACCGCCCTTCCGGATCCTCGCCTTTTCTGACTTTTTCTTCTCCCCTCCGAGAATCAGAATCGGTACCAGCCAATGAAGCGATGGGTGGGATAAAAGTTGCATCAGCACCGTGTATATCTGTCTGCCCAATTCTCGAGTGGGCGCGAGGATGATTGCAAAGCAGCCAGAGTCTCTGTGGAGTTTGTCGCCGTTAAGGGTTGCGGTGTATATCCGATGGACTAACGGTAGCAGGTAGGTGAGGGTCTTTCCGGAACCGGTTTCAGCTTGAATAAAGGCATCTGAATCGGAGGATATGAGTTGAGGGACGGCGATTTGTTGAATCGAAGTCGGCGCGGATATATTCATATTGTTGACCAGATGAGACGCAAGACCAGGTGCAAGCCCCATCGTAGAGAAGACCGACCCATCTTTCAACGGAGCGTTGGTCGGAATGGCAGGTGCAGCATTTCCAGTTTCCGTCTTCTCAGCCTTCGCGACAGGTACGGGATTTGAACTAAAGATTGACGAGATAACGGGCTGATCATGGTTCGATCTAGGGGTGCCGCCATGCTCATCTCCAGCTTTCGACCGGTTCACAGAACCGCGATCATGATCGGGTCCTTTTGGGATACCGGATTTCGGATGGGAACGTGACTGTGCATTTGTGGACTTTTGGTTCCCATCAGCGTCTATAAAACTTGGCTTGCCGCGTTTATTCTGTAGCCGTTTCTTCGCCCTGAACCTGTCCTTCCACCGACCTCCTCGGATACCATTAATCGATGATGAGGCGCCGAAAGCATTAGCTGCCGGCGCAAGGTCGAAGTTGACAAGGATATCGGGTTCTGCCATTGATTCCGATTCGATATAAAGTGCGACCGAGTTGGTATGAACGATCGGGCTTTCAAACACTCTTGTGGCTATCAACCTCGAAAAGTTTGGGTCGCAGGATCAATGTGGTACGAAATTTAAACGTCAAAACCATCGAGCTCGACGAACGGAACAAAAAATTTATGGCAGCCCGAAAGCTTGGCATAACAACACATTCGATCCAACAATGCAGGTCTCGATGGAGACATAATTATAATGCGGACCGAATGGTATACAAACTAATCCTCGAGATGGAACACTACCGTAGAGAATTTCCAACATTACTTTCTCTATCGCGAAAATACAAGAAGAAGAAGAAGAAGAAGAAGAAAGGAAAGAACAGAACAAAACAAGGCTCTGGAGCAAAGCCGTCGTCACAAAGTAGTACCATCGAATTCATCCACACCACCTGGTCATCCTACTATTCCCCGTGCACATTGTTTTAGCCGCGTATGCAAAGGCTTCTAGGTCGCTACGTCGGTCAGGGTACCGCGCAAGCAATCTTGCACCGGCATCGTCAGGACTACGAACGCTTTGCAACCAGGTCTTGTTCACAGCGACTTGAAGCTTGCGATAACCGTCTCAGGACCTTTCACCGGCGTCTAAATCAGAGCCAAGATTGCCGAACTCGGGACCATCTATTTCGTCGTCCCAGACATAAAGCTATAATGAGCACGAAGCCTTCAGATAGGATAGTGCAAATACCCTCAAATGTTACGAGGGCAGAAACGGACCATCGATATCAAGGAAAGCCAATGTCCGACCCTTAAGAATCCGGACATGGTCATGAGAACCTAGACGCATTTTGAATAGTGTTTAAACTTTTGTATGGTAGATGATGTATATTTTAACAAGTAGGATAAGAAGAGATTGGTCCTTATATTATATATTGTTGTGGATAGCTAGTTTACAGGTCCGGACGTCCGAGTCTCAGATATTTATACTTCAATTCTAGACCCAAGCCCCCTGGAGATGAGATATGAATGCACATGCAGCCGTGTCTTGACCGTTGAGCCGTTTCGACCATCTTCGAATCCAAAGCTTCAAAGATTCATTCCGTAGGACCTTGCCTCGGTAGTGCTGCGGCGTGGCTGCTCGGAAATGTTTTTGAAAGGATTCTGCAATAATACGAAATGATGACAATAACGTGGCCACGGTCTGAACGTCCTTGACCCGTGAGCCGGTTCTCTGGATATCGATGCTCTAACAAATTCCCCTCTTTGCGCAATTCTTACTCGGCATCATTTTCATGAGAACCTACCGGCTATCCAGAGGGCCGTGTATCCCGTCAATGTGACATGCAAAACATAAAAAAGATACCCTGCATCAAATAAGCCCAGCACCTTATCTCCCAAAGCCTCAATACCTCGCATATCTATAGTCTTTGATCGATCGATGGGTTTTCAATGGCGTGCCTGTAAATCGAGATGCTAAAACGCCAGTAGTATCCACAGCGGGTAGGGCGGTTCGGCCCAAGCCTGTGTATAATGCACTTGCGGGCTCGTGTCTACTAGCTAGCGCTCCGTTTTGGCTTTATAGAACGTGTTGGGTAAACGAAAACCAGAGAAGTACCGGCTAAAAGAACTGTTGTGGCTTTCGTGATAGCAATGTTCGTATATCCATGCTAACCAAGATGCAGATAGCAGACCGAAGGTCAGGGATCGCTATCGATCTTATCGATATATGTATCCCATCCGCCAAAATTGATGGATATTTTCCGCGAGACTGGTTCCAGAAGCCTTTCGTCACGGGGCTACGGGGGATTGCATGCATCGCAAGGCGAACATGGCGTCTGCAACCTCCACGTTAAACGTTGAATATGATATAATACCTCCGGACCCTGCGCTTGCAGACGACGCCCTTTGAATTCTGCGGTGTAAGCTGTGACAACTCGAAACAAACAAAACACACAGCTTGGTGCTGCATGATATTATCATGTTCACATTTTAAGCTTTCGACCAAGTCTTCTTAACTTTGGACAAGCCTTCCACGCGCGTGCCAAGTGGGGCCGTTTGCATGGCTTCGAATTCAAACCCAGTTATCGATTCGCATTTGGGGTTTAGTCTTGTTGCACGTGTTTTTACAACGTCGTGCCAGTTCCGCCACGCAGTTAGCGAACAAGTAATCATGACTACTTATGTACCTACGCTGCAGCATCCCTTGTTCCAGGCCATCTAGGATAACGACATAGGGTTTATAACGCAAGCAGTTCGCACATTTTTGCACTGTAAGGCAGAGCATGGCTCGGGCCATTCGCAACATTCAGGATCCGGTCCAGGCTGTGCTGAAAACCTTTCTCCGCTGGAAAACCAAGCATGAGGCGGTTAGGGTCCACATTCCGCAGCACTCAATTGGTTGAGAATAGACGAATGTGCAGGATGATAATTTATTTCGGCAAGCACTTATGTAATGAAATTCGGCGAGTTGGCAATATCATTGATGCGGCTGATGTGGATGTGACCTCGCGCGCGGCGCTAAGTCGGAGCGTTATCGTTCCACAAACTTGTCACGACGTTCCATTGATGGTTTGGTTCGCGGACAAGGGGGTATACATACCTTGGTGCTTGGGCAGATTGCACAGCATCGTGAGTTAAATTTGAATATTCAGCACGCAACGAACAATTCCTTGGTATTACCGGAATGGTCATGGGATTCAAGCCTCATTGTAACCCAAGAAATACTTTGACCTGCAGGCCGACAAGTGCGACGGCGGAAAGGGTCTCTCGAGCTCTCCTATGTTTGCTACTATTAAAGAAGTCGACCTGGCCGCGCGATAGCTTGCTCCGTAGTTACGTAGATTTTGACCCTACCCACAATATTGACATTCGCTACCTCACCGCGCACCGGCTCGATCAGCAAGAGCCATGCACGCCTTTCGCTTTAGCGTCCTTGTGACGGCCCTCATCGCTCTCGTTTCAATCTGTGCTGCGCGCACCGTAATTACTATCGAGAAATGCACGACCCGTTCGTGCGGCCTCCCTGCCAAAGTCTATAGGACTACGAAAACCGTCCGCACGACAGCACGATACACTGTAACGCGCTGGAAGACGGTAACAAAACCCGCAAAAACAGTAACCGTGGTGGACCCGAAACCGGCTTGGAAAACGGAGACGGTCACCGTCAGCACCGTCACCAAGGAAAGGTTAATAACGACTGGAGATTTTACGGAAAACGTCGTACATACGAGGACAATTTCCTCGTTCATTGCAACCGCGCCCGTGACCACAAGAACCACCAGCCCTCCGGCCGTGGTCATCCCAGCGCCTTCGGGAATATACGGTGTAAACCAAGATCCCGCGAATGCAGCCGGGCGGGCCGTCGGGAGGCGTAACGCTGAACCCGAACCAGCCGCTGGTGCCGCAAAAAAATACCCGACCGCTGTAATATGCACCAAGACGTTGCTCACAAAGACCGGTACGTCCGATCTATGGAAGACAACCACGAAGGCGAAGGGGACCAAGACTGTCTCGAAACCTTACACAACCTCAACGAGGACAAAGACCGTTACCATAAAGAATGCCAAGACAATCACCGTGACAGGCTGGATAACGAATATCACGCGCATAACAACTACAACGACTATCACGACGCTGGCTACCTACTATGAGACGACGATAACGGAGTCCCTTCCGACCCCCACTAATTATGCAGCGTGTGGGGCCCTGAATAGGGTGCCACCACCCGACTTTGGTACATTTTGGCTTGTTGGTGGACTTGGGTATAGTGACGATGAGCCTTCGATCTATACCGAGGGCGATATGAACGCATACGATTGTTGCGTATCATGTTGGACACTTCCTGCGAGCAAAGGGAAATGCATCGGTAGTGTATACAACTATATCGGGTTGTGGGGAGATCCAATCTGCGATTGGCAACACGACGAAGACTGCGGGTTCACCCCACCAGGGGTGCCTACAGGCACATGCAGATTGATTTTGGAATCCACGAAGGGCGTCTGTCGCACCTCCAATTACTATTTCTACCAGGATATAACGAATCCGCCCAGATCTTTTAGTAATGGGCCGGGCTGTTTGAGATACAAGTATAAACCGCGGACTTAACATGGAACAGCGTTGTATATATTAGTGATACATACCTGGCCCTTAACCAAAGCAATGTTTGATGCTTGGTCAAGAAATACGAAATTGAAGTTGCCGAGTCTTCTTGCGCAGTGTGTATAATTAAACCAAAACATGTACGTTTGCATACGTGTGCAATATGCTGTAGTATTTTTGGTATCCCCTGCCTCATGGCTGGGACCAAGCTCAAGCTCGCGGCTGTGGTGTATTTTGTAAATTTTTTGTGTTGGCTACCACGAGGCAGGCCAAGGATGGTCTCACAGCCAGTCGTGTGACGAAACCTTTCCGCCTTGCCATTCGTTACCAAAATGCCCCCCAAACCGAAGGCAAAACCGAAACCACAGCCGCGAAGGGCTGCTGGCGCTGCAGGCACTGCGGCTCCCACCACCGACATGGATGCCTCCGCGGTCTCGAAACAGGAGCCCGAGGGTGACGATACAAGATTGCCCGCCGCGGTCGCGGCGGCGCCACAACCGTCGGCCTACAAATCGGCATCGCTCTTCATTGAGGACCACTCGGACTCGGATTCGGACGCTGGCCGGCAAGCACAGCACTCCCAACCGTCGAAAAATTCAGGCGTCCAATCGTTAGAAGTTCATCACGATGCAGGAGATGAATCGGAAGAGGATGAGGTCGCATACAGCGACATGGACGATGACCCCATCGTCCAATCATACGACATCGTTCTCAACACCACCTTCAACGACATGATGTACCTATTCCAATACCCAGTGCGAAACAGATCGCAGCCTTACACTTTCCAGGAAGGGTTTGCGCCGGTTGAGGCAAGGATGAAAGTCAACACCGGGGCGCTCGAGCTCGATATCCCGATAAACGTCGAACGAAACTATGACGAGCAGAAAGGTGTCCTGTACGGCGATGTACTACACAAATCTCGTATCCAGAGATCCCTGAGAGCGAGTGGTGGTGCGGATGCTGGAGATCGTGGCGATAATCCCCCGGACAGACGAAAGCGACGGAGAACAGCAGAAGACGAGGATATGGAAGACGACAGCGCTATACCGACCCCGGAGACTCTTTTGGATTTCGAGGAGGCGAAGCGGAAGAACAGGATATTAAACCGGCAAACGCTGGGGGCTAAAATGCAGGGATCCGATGCCAATTACTTCGTTGCTTTGTTCGAAGAAGGTACAGCAGCAGACGCCTACTCCCAGGGATATTAAACTCGATTCTGACATCATTGTCAATAGATAAGCTCCATTTCACACGGTTGACGGGGTCACTCCAGCTGCGGCCACAGTTCCACCACATAGATATCATGACGGAGCAGGAACGTGCGAACCAGAAGGCCATGCGAGAGATGAATAATCCACAAGGCTCCAAGTCAGCGGAAGCTAGAGCTGTGAACTTGTCGGTGAAGACAGCTTCCGGAGACAACCGGACGCTGACCGCAGCCGAGCAGCTGGCAAAGGATATTCGACTGGAAGAAGATGAACCTTGGCGGGAGATTGAATGGGTGGATCAAGACGTAAGTTGCTTCCCCCTGGTTTTAGCGTATCCTCCTCTTCCCTTCTGTTGTTAACAATCTCCACAGGACGACGAAGCCTGGCAAATGTTCGCGAATGTACACAAGCAAGCGCCTGCCCCGCTGAATAATGTATTCTCGAAAGCAGAATACTTTAAATGGTGTACTGCACACACAAATATACCGGAGCCAGATGAACGAAAAGGGGCAAAATCACAGAATCGATCTAGATCTTAGGTAGTGCTGAATCCATGGACAGGGCCGTCTGTTCCAGGAATATTGTATCCCATTCCCCGGACTATACCAAGCAGTTCGAAACAAGTAGAGGGTTCCCGTAGCTTAGTGATATCTATCGTTTGATTTCCACTTTTGGAATAGCACCTAGCAAGGAAATTGGAACCGCCCGCAAAAGCGCTTCTAACCGAAGAATGTTTTTTCTGTCCAACCTTTCCCCGATCAACAAACCCTCCTCAGCCCAACGACATCCTCGGAAAATGTCCACTCCACTCTTTGGCTCCGTAGTCATGTGGCCGATTCTGCCCTCTCCGCCAGAAGGATGTCGGGCTTCCCCACATCATCTGTTCTCTCCACATTCCTATCGATGAGACGGTTCATTCGCGGTCATCATAACCTCTTTAACAAACGCCCATAATGTCTGCTCTCCGCCGGGTCCCAGGTGTCTGGCAATCAGCTCGCGGTCGACAATCATGGACTTCAGTCCGTCGGCTTTCAAGTTCTCCCATCACTCAGGCCAATTGGGGATTCGTTGGTCTCGGCCAGATGGGTACGTACGACCAATTCTCGAGTCTTGAAATTTTCTCGTTGGGCCATTAACCAATGGCCATGGCGACAGGCTATCCGATGGCAAGGAATCTCCGAGCCAAGATACCGGCGACCGACTCGATCACAATATATGACATCAACGAGTCCGCTACCAGCCAGTTTGCGGAAGAGGCAAATAGTGCTGGGCCCGGAGCCAGCGTAACCGTTGCGAAGAGCCTCCGAGATGTTTCCCGTGCCTCCGTAAGTCGAACCGCATAGCCCTTTCTCAAATGTCAACCGGGTTTTGCAGACCTCACGGTGCTCCGAAAGACGCTCCGCATGATGAACACATATTTTCCTTTTCTCTATGTATGAATCTAAGTCGATCCCAGATCCGGGATTTCTCCATGATTTCACAAGTTATACAATAGCCAATCCTCTGAAGCAGCTCTTTCGTGAAAAAAAGACAAACCCACCATACTTCTCATCATATCACCCCGAAGCTGCTGAGATAGTTGCTAATGCGCATTGGTTTGCAAGGAAACGGTTATTACTATGCTACCCCAGCCGAAGCATGTACAGGCGGTATACGAGGAATTCGTCGCGGGAGGGCTGGATAAATCCAACCCTCGGCTTTTCATAGATTGCTCGACCATCGATGTGACGACATCGTTGGAGGTCGGGTCATCTATTCGAGCTCTTGGGCATGATTTCGTAGATGCTCCGGTGTCCGGAGGAGTTGTTGGCGCCACGGCTGCAACTTTAACATTCATGCTTGGAGCTTCGGACTCGGTCGTAGGGAAGGCGCAGCCCATACTGGAAAAAATGGGCAAGCGGGTTATTCATATGGGTGATCCCGGAACCGGCATCGTTGGCAAGCTGGCGAATAACTACCTCCTGGCTATGAATAATTTGGCCACGGCGGAGGCTATGAACTTTGGGATAAAACTCGGGCTGGATGCGAAAAAACTAGCCAATTTGATCAATTGCTCAACCGGTAAATGCTGGCCGAGTGAGGTGAACAATCCGGTACCGGGTGTTATTGAAGGTGCGCCTTCAAGCCGTGGATATCAGGGTGGATTTGGAGTTAGCTTGATGGCGAAAGACCTCAAGCTGGCCATCGCTGCTGCCGACCTTGCTGGTGCGAAGCTCATCCTAGCAGAGCCTGCTCGGAAACTGTACGAAGATGCTGAGGCCCATGATGGTTGCAAAGGAAGGGACTTTTCTGTAGTATACAAATACCTACAACTTACGGCCAAATAACCTCTCAATAGAGACAACAAATAAGATAACATCAATACCAATCTATCCGCACGGGAAGTTTTGGTTTCAAATATAAATTTCGAGTTCTAGATCTGGTATACGTAGGGTTCTCGTTTTCATGTGCTGCGAGGAAATCCCTGCAGGTTTTTTTTGGGGGGCTGCTTGACTGCTCCTTGTATTTTCGTTAGCCTCTACCTTTTTTTTCTCGTTTACACTTTTTTCTCCTCCTCCTCATCGCCATCAAAAATTCATTCTCACCCACAAGTAACACCCCCAACGTGTTCTCACGCACCGGTGGGATACCACCGCGGCCTGCCGGGCGTCGGTTCAACTGCTGAGTAAGTCCTTCTATTCAATTCGCCTGCTGTCTCTCTTCCACCCTTGGGAAATGATTATATCACCTTATCTCAATCTATCAATCTGTCAATCCCCTGATGGCTTGGAATATATGATTGAACATTCCAGTGCCCTGACGAGAAATCGGTATCGAATGATCCCATTGCAAAAATTTATACTTTGTCAACTTCTTACTCGGGTCTGTTAAAGCCAATTCTAACAACTAGCTCCAGATTTTGTCGATCCCAAGTCCGGTCTCTAACCATGGCGGATGATGCCTCAAAGCCGCGTATTTGTGTCAACTATGTTGCAGGACGGTACTTAGTCTACGATGTAAACGGTAATTCATAACATTCTCACGTGCCGTCATTCGCTGGGTTCCTAGCGTAAAGCTATTCCTGCACCGTATACGTTGTTACCCGGCGCATCGTCTTCTGTGTGATACTAACATACCCCCGAGTTTGTTTGCGGTCTCGTAACAGATATCGCATATTTGAGAACAACATGGCACATGTGCGGAACGCTCTTCGGAACGCTGCCTCAAGCACAGCAGCAGAATATATTCCTTGGCTTACCGCTGGAGCTCATGCAAGAAGAAGCAAGACTCCTGGTTGACCAACGTGAGTCGCAGCGAAAAAAACAAAAAACAAAAAACGTACATCTACCTGGATTGGGTTGCCGGATCTAATAGGTCTCTCAAAGGGGTCGCAATGATCGTCGATGACTCGCTCGCGCATCGTGATGCTATCAAAGCACTCAGCGAAACTGATAAAGCCGATATTGTCGCATTGAAGACACAAGAGCAAGACAAGTTGATGCTAGCAAATCGAGAGGAATCAATGAAACGGAAGGAAGCTGCTATCGAGAACGCAAAGGCGTCCGGGAAGTGGAAAAACAAACCAGCAAAGGTCTCCGAGGCTTCCTCAAGCCAGGCCGAAGAAAATTCGCTTTTCGGAAGCAGGTCAGATACAGTTATCGAAGATGCTAGCGGTGGCGTTAGCGAGGAGTTGGCTTCAACAGTCCAGCGAACTTCCCCGGATGATGGCAGTCAGCGTCAGTATATAATCCCCATGGCATCTTCGGCCATAGGCCCGCATTCTCTTAGGATCCCCCAGGAAGCCGAGCATATCCCCAGCCCACCAGACGCCCGGTACCAGGTGTATAAGCATTTGCAAAGTTTAGGATACTTTATGTCTCCCGGCCTGCGGTTCGGCTGTCAGTTCGTCGCATACCCTGGCGACCCGTTGAGATTCCATTCCCACTTTCTCGTGAAATCTTTGCAATGGGATGAGGAACTGTCGATTTTGGACCTCGTCGGCGGAGGCCGGTTGGGCACTGGCGTCAAGAAAGCCTGGATGATGGCAGGCCTCGAACAAAGGGATACGGGGGCTGACGAACCGGAGGGCCACAGCGTAAGGACGTTTTGCGTCGAATGGGCAGGCTTTGGCTAAGCGGGAGGATTTTTATACCTATTCTACAAGACAATGAACTGAAGTTTCATTTTGATCCACAATTTCGAAACCACCTGCCCATGTTATGGTAGCATCCAGGCGCGAAATCTAGAATATGCGGCAAAGTCGAAGGGCTGAGTCTTGTAGTGTTACTTCTGGTTAAAAAAAGATACTCTAGAATTGCGAGCCTTCCTGTACACAGTTAATTAATCCCCGGTGGGCCCGAATCCGAGGTCGGTGAAGGTGCAGATATCGAATGCAGTTATATTTGTAATCCTAGCTCTGCCCTCGAGCTCATCGCATTGCATTGGGTTGGACTGTGGAAAACATTTCCCCGTCCATGCGCAATTTAACCGATTCTTCGAGACGGTACCTACTTTGCTAAATACCCATATAAGGGCACACGCTTTCCATCCTTTCGCTCGATTGATCATAAATTCGAATAAACAATACCGCTACGTAGACATGGTGGCGCCCAAAGAAACCGTTTTAATTACCGGGTACGTACGTTGAATGCGACACATTTGGGGAATGGGAGTTTGAAATCGGAATAAGCGTGTATGGCTCTCGCTCTGCTGCGCGAGCCCGGCTGCACGATGAGATGAGATGCTGACCAGGCGCAGTGGTACCGGCTACATCGGGTCCTTCACATCCTTGGAGCTTCTCATCGCGGGGTACGACGTCGTTATCGTCGACAATCTATACAACTCTTCAGAGGAGACCGTCAATCGCATCGAATTAATATGTGGGATTCGGCCGGCCTTCCACAAGGTCGATATCGCAGATGCTGAAGCCTTGGAGGGGGTGTTTAAAGCCCACCCGGAGATATCATCAGTCATCCACTTCGCGGCTTTGAAGGTGAGCTGGACAGTCACACTCCTTCACATTTGCCCAATACCGTTGCACGTGTGGCTTATTCGATTGGAAACGTCATGCACAGTCCGTGGGAGAGTCTGCAGAAATACCAGCAGAATACTACCGGGTCAATGTCGGCGGAACTGCGCAATTGTTATCGGTGATGAAAAAGTACGGTGTCGATAAGATCGTGTTCTCTTCGTCGGCGACAGTCTACGGCGACGCCACGAGGTATCCCGGTATGATTCCGATTCCGGAAACATGCCCACTCGGTCCCACGAATCCGTACGGCAGAACGAAATGGTTCAACGAAATGATCATCGAGGATCATGTTAAAGCGAACCCGGGCTCGGCTGCAGCCTTGTTACGTTACTTCAATCCATGCGGCGCCCACCCCAGTGGGATATTGGGAGAAGATCCACAAGGGGTGCCGTATAACCTGCTACCCCTCCTTGGCCAGGTGGCGGTTGGGAAAAGACCTAAGATCCAGGTATTCGGAACAGGTGCGGCGCTTGTGATCAATTATACTTTACATCGAGGGGGTATTCGATGGCGAGCGGCCGCTGACAGTGTGGTTTTAGATTACGATTCACACGACGGGACAGCCATTCGGGATTATATACATGTGGTAGATTTAGCGCAAGGTCACATCGCCGCTCTCGAAAAGCTATACGACCCCTCCTTTGAGTGCTGCAAGGCATGGAATCTGGGGTCCGGACGAGGCTCAACGGTCTTCGATATCTTACACGCATTTAGCAAAGCAGTCGGCCGGGAACTTCCATATGAATTGGCCCCACGACGGCCGGGTGATGTCTTGGATCTAACAGCAAAGCCGGATCTTGCCCGGCAAGAATTGAACTGGTACACTAAGAAGACATTGGAGGAGGCCTGTGAGGATTTATGGAGGTGGGTGAAGAACAATCCTTCCGGTTATAGAGAGGAGTATAAAAAGGAGCTACTCGACGAGTGGAAGGCCAAAAACACCGTATGAGATTAGATAGAGAGAGCTAGTGGCCTGGCCGGCGAGCAGACCAGCCGGATAGCGTATATCAAAATAGAAGCTAGAAGTCGTCACTTCTGATACCAATTGTTCTGAAACGTTTTAAAACGCCCTCCTGCCGGCAAGTTCTTTTTTTTCCCGCTTCTATCGATAGCTTGATACACCGTCCGTAGCATGTAGCAGTGCGATGGCCGTGACTAGATGGAGGTTCGCGAGCCAGGGCTGGGACGCATATGCTTGCGAGTACTTACTTGAGTAATTGGCCTGGTGTTTCCGGCTGGTCCAGCCAGCAGCGGACCCACTTTGCTCCTCAGCTTCAGGAGCCAGCCAGAGCCAGGCTTGACCGTATTCGTGCGGGTTTGCAATTTGGACTTTGGGCTGGCTGGTAAGCTGCTAAGAATATATATATCCCAGTGCATACATGTACACGAACGACCTGGCCAACGCTACTTAGCTTGACTTAGCACTCCCAACACTCCACAACTGGCCACCTCCCTTCCATCCACTCCATTCAATTGCACCGACCCAGCTATAATATTCAAGAAAAGACCTCCAACTGTTCGAGTAAGCCGATTCGAGACTGCTTCTGGAACTAATACTAACATATCATAAACCTAGATTATAATACCACGGAAACATGGCTGACAACGACGAGCTTGCCGCTGCCGCGACTGAGGGGTAAGCTGTTGGAACTCCTTCCATTCAACATGCGCACCTCCCATATCAATATCCCCGGTCCTTTGCATCATCGTGCGATTCTGCCTCATAAACCGAACATCCTGTGGACTCTGCTCTGTCTTGAGTCTCGCCTGTCTTGTGCTCAGCTGTACATACACTGTGTAGCACCAGCTGTAGTTGGAGAGCTCGCTGTGGATTCGCTACCATCCTGGCTCGACCACAGTTGCTAACCATGTTCCCACCCACAGGTACAAGGTCGGAGAGAAGAAGACCCTAGATGAATACAAGAACCTTGGTACGTTAACAATTCCCTGCGGCATCCTTCTTCGTCAGGGCTGCAAAGCATGCAACTGGCTAGATACACAGCCAGCTGTGCTTCTTACAAACACTAACATCCTTCGATATAGATGCCGAAGATGAATCCCTCAACAAGTGGAAGGAATCATTGGGTCTAGGAGCTGCCATCGGAGACCCAAACGATCCACGGACTGTACACCCCCCCTCCCAGTCGTTCTCCACTTTGGGCTAAAAAGAGATGTCGCATACTCATACATTCCCGCCTCTGTGTAGGTCGTCATCGAAAAGCTATCCCTGAAAGTCGAAGGTCGTCCTGACATCGAGGTTGATTTCGCTAAAACCGAACTCGCCACCCTCAAGTCCACCCCTTTCGTCATCAAGGAAAAGGCCGAATATAGAATTTATATTCAATTCAGAGTCCAGCATGATGTTATCAGCGGTTTGAAATACATCCAGGTGGTTAAACGAAAGGGAATTACGGTTGACAAGACGGAGGAGATGCTGGGATCGTATGGCCCAAATAACCAGAAGATTCCCTTCTACTCAAAAACTCGTATGGAGAATGCAACCCCCCCCCCCCCGGCGCCGTTGATGGACGAGTAAGGAACAAGCTAATTATATCTTTGAAACTCTAAAAAGTCCCCATCGAAGTTGCACCGGACGGGCTTCTCAGTAGGTTTCCCTTGGATATATATGAACATAACCCCCCTACCTGGCGACATATTTTCTAACTTGCGGACTTGATCTTAACAGGCCGTGGCACCTACAACGCCAGATCTCGATTCACGGACGATGACAAAAAGGTCCATCTGGAATTCGACTGGGTGATTGAGATCAAGAAAGACTGGCAGTAAATCAGCCAAGCCATTTGTATTCAAACGCAAGCTTTCTCACAGCATCAGCTTCTCAGGGAGGGAAGCAACTCCGTGAAAATGTGAAGAGCGATTTGTGAAAAGCGATAGCACCCTGGTTTTTTTTTTTCTCTTTCTCTCCTTCTTCACGTTTCACGATGAAATGAACAATGAAATGATACACCTTTTAACCTCTGCTATTTTACATTCTGTCGCCCGAAAAGGGTTCGAGATATGAGCGTGAACCGCTGGAAGAAATGGTTGCCAAGTAGGATAGAGGCTCGGTCCGTTTGAAGTCACGTTTTTTTTTTTTGTCGAACTTGCAGGTTTCACATACGTAAAAAGAAGAGGAAAGAGCCACGCGAAGCCAGCCGTGGGCTCGGTGAAATGTCACGCTGAGGAAAAGCGGTGAACGACGGTGGGGATGATATTCGGGAGGATAGGAGGTTGAAAAGATAATTTTTAACAAATGGAGACGAAAAAATAATCACAATCGATAGCCAAAAGGGCGGAACAAAACGCGAGAAAGAGAGAAGAAAAAAAACCCCCCCGATGGAAGAGCTGGTAGCAACACCGTGATAGAAAAGAGAAGGAAAAAAAAAAAAAAAAACATTCATACGGACCGCAAAGTGATATATGGCGATATACATTCTTAGGCGCAAAGGGGGGGAGGGAAACTTAACACGAGTTTGTTCTACACACAATGTCTGAAGGAATGCTGCGCTGACGCGACGGATAACTGAATGATTAAGATATAAAAAGGTATGTATGGTAAAATCGAAGAATGAGAAGAGACAAGAAAGAGAAGAGGTGAAGTATTAAATCGTTAGAATTGCATCCGTACAGATTGGCATATCTTCAAAGCATAACACACTTGCAGCCCGGGCTCGGGCCGTTCGGATCGTCATTGCCGCCGTCGCGTCCCTCGTTCTTGTTACCCTTGTGATCATCAGGGTTCTTGTTGTATCTTCGGATCTCGCGAACCAATTCGTAGAAAGATTCATCGACGTTGATACGAGCCTTGGCAGATGTCTCCTTGAACGGGCAGCCGAAAGAATCAGCCAGACTTCGGCCCTCTGTTTTTTTTTTTTGTTAGTAAAAAAAGTTTGATACACGGGGGAATGCATTCTGCATTTTTCTTTTGATTTTGATATATTGTGGAAATAGTCAAGTACTTGCCTTGTGTGGAAACCTGTCTTTCGGTTTCCAAATCGCACTTGTTTCCAACGACGACCAACGGGAAGTAGTCCTTATCCTTGACTCTCAGGATTTGCTGCTGGAATTGGATGATTTCCTCAAAGGAGGTTCTCGAGGTGATCGAGTAGACCAAAAGGAAACCCTCTCCCGTCCTCATATACTGTTCTCTCATGGCGGAGTATTCCTCCTGACCGGCTGTATCCAAAACGTCGAGAAGCGCTACTTCGTCGTCGATAACGCATTGCTTTCGGTAGGAATCTATGAAAGGAAAAGTTGGTCACGGGCTGCCCAGCAGAGTGGTGGATATCGACATCAAAAATTACCTTCAATGGTCGGGTCATATTCGTCGACGAAATGCGATTGGATCAACTGGATGGTCAAGCAAGATTTACCGACACCACCACCGCCGACTACGACGAGTTTGTACTCCCGAAGGAACTGAGATCCTGCCTACGCGGGACGAGAATAACCGGTGTTAGTTTGTGATTTGCAACTTGCGTTCGCCAAAAATGCGCAGCGCGGGTCGAGACCGGAAATCCAGCGCGAAACAATAGATAAGGATGGTTTCCTCCGTCGCTCGGTGTGAACGGGATAACGACCCGGTTCTCTGCCTCCAACTGGTTCCGGTTCCGGTTCCGTCGTACAACAGCGACCACTTCCGCGATGCATAAAGGTGTTCTTGTTATGTTTTCCCTTCTACATAGTTGCTGGGGTGGCGGCGCGAGTTCGAGAGAAAGGGGAATGGCGGTTGTGATGAGATAACCGAGTTTGTTCTTACCTTAGACATGAGTGCGAGTGACTATAGAATGTAGGTTGTGATAAGTAGGGATGAGAGAACTATCGACGGGTTTCCCGCGTGCCTGTTTTCGGACGTCGGCGAATGAGCTGGTTGCGAACCACCAACAACAACAACAAAAAAAAAAGATGAGATGGCAAGACCAAGGGGGGTTGGAGGGGGGTTATTCGGAGAAGGAAAGAAGGATGGCGAGGCTCTCAAAGGGAGATATCCGAGTAGGTATCTTTTGGATCCTGTTCTTCTTAAATATATATATATATACTTTAAGTGTATATATTTTTTTTTCCTGGTGCCGAAGGAGAAAAGAAGGGAAACGGAGGAAGGGGAAAGAGGACTGGAAAATTCAAGGTTGAAAGGAGAATCGGATAGTTAAGGGGGGAAAGGGTATATACTTGGACAATCTCGCGTATTGGCAGATGCCTGTTTGTATTGATATTTCCTTTAGGGATGTTTCTCGGCTGGAAGTTGAGATATATAAATATGTAAGGGGAAACGTAAATGGGGGGAAAGGATTCGGAAGAAGGAGGATGAGGAGGAGAAGTATTTCTACGGAGAAGAAGAGGAGGAGGAGGAGAGTAAAAGAGGGAGGAAGGAAGTTCACGAGATCGATGTTGGAGCGGGATAAAAGAGGGCTGGTCTCTTACATACTACTTGGACCGCACCGCACGACACTACGCTTACCATGTCCACCCACAGCACTTACATACACGCACAAACCGCACTTGCTCACCGACCTAATTGACCAGCTAACTGACCTCCAGCAGTAAAGAAAAAAGTCGGTGGAGACTTTTTGGGCATGCCGTTGGCCAGACTAGCCGGCAACGCAGGCGATTGTGAACCAAAGCGAGCGGGCTTCCCGACACGACGCGGACAGTAAACCGACTGGCGGTGCTTAACAGGAAGGGCCAGTCGATATATTCGTTTTTCCGCTCCTCTGTTCGCTTTCTTCGATCCGATCAATTCCCTTATATTGTATTAAGAAGTATTTGGATTCTTGCATTGTTCGTCCAGTCTCGGACACTACTTCGTGCTTGATCAAAATTTAAGGCAAAGCGAAAGGGTTATATTGAGTACTTCCGGTTCGATTCACGGACAATCGAATCTTTACCTGACCGAGTACTTTACTGATAGACCGAGGGGGGAAGAAGAAAAGAAAGAGAGAAAGAAAGAAAAAAAACGTCCCGCGGCGGACAGAGCGAGACCAGACCAGACATAATATCATATCATACCTTACTTTGTTCTATATTTTGGATTATATTACAGGATACTGCCCCCCGCATCGCATGAACTTCTTCTTTTTATACCCATCTGTCACACCTGGATCAACAAGTAACATCTCGGGCTTCATATCGATCCCTCGAATATGCGTATGGAGGCAAACGAATAAAAAAAAACTGTACAGCCTCGACGGAGCCTGGAGCGATCAGGGAACCAAAATCGACTCCAACAGGCAAGTATACCACCCGTCCGCACGCCTCAAGCGCTACCGGATGGAGATAAACTCGGCCCATGCTGCGGTAGCTTAGCTAGCTGAACCATGCGTCTTGGTAAGTTATTATATGATCGGAACCAAAGATCTATTTCAATCCAAGGACGAATAAAATGTGGGTGGATGTGGACATTGCCTGTGTGCGCCTGGCCGGCTGCCCTGCGTGGGGCCTTTGGGGCGTTTTTATTTTTATTTTTAATTTATCCTTTCGATTTACCCATCGACGGAATATTAAATATTATCGATCGTTACAGGTTGTGTTCACGTACAAGAATAGACCGCCTGTCATGCATCTTTTGTTTCTCCATCGGTCATATCGCATCCGAAACGTTTCCAGAAGGCTGCATCTTGGCTTTCGCTCTCCACCTTCCCTTTCCCTTTCCCTTTCCATTCCATTCCGAACGCAGGATCCACACCTCCAGGTTACCGTGAGATATGATATGATATCCGACTGCATGCTTAATCAAGTACTTGCTATCGATATCTCCCCTCGCTTTCATACTTGCTCGCACGCACGGCGCACGCATAGCGACCCAAGTATATACCCACGTACTTGCTCCTCTTTGGAAGCAAAAAAGTAAAAGTGTATTCGAGTGACATAATTTGTATACAATCGGTCATATGTATAATAATAATATCTAAAACATTCACACGCCCTCTGCTGGCTCGTCACTCTCGCTATCATCCTCACCTTCCACGTTGATCCTCGCGCCGTCCAACTGCTTTGAGACCTCTTCCACCAGGCCTTCAATGTACTCTCGATCCCTTCCCACCAGCGTCACTGTATTCCTCGGCTTCCCCCACCGTGGATAACTCCCCACCTTCACCCCACGCTCTTGGACTTTTTCCTGGAGCGACGTGAGATAATCCGCCATCTGAGATTCCGGCTGCGGAGTACTGATCATCAATCGAAATATATCTCGATTCGATGCCTCGATCCGTGGGACCAACTCTTTCTCCAACCCGGTGAGCATCTGCTGGAACAGCAACGGGATACCGGGGAGTATGTGAACGTTCTCATTCACGATCGCAACGGGCACCCATAATTCATCGGAAGGGAAATATGCTCGACATCCTGCGCCCGTCGGCAAAGTTGCCATGCGTAATTTCGCCGATAATCTAGAGGATGGGGTATCCCAGTCGAATGTTGCTTCGTTCCTCTTCGACTTCCAAAGGCTCTTCATCCTCTGTAGGGTTTCATCGTGTATTTCCAACGGGACGTCGAACCTGGATATCGATGGCCACGGGTCGCTTATCAGATATGTACGCGCGTGCGGAAGGGATGGGGAGATGGAATGAGAATAGGGGATCTTTTACATACGCCTTTGCGATGCTAGGATAGGTGATGTCATCATGACTGGCGGATGATGAGGTTAGCGATCGGATCGGACCTGCAAGGTCAAATTTAAGAATACGTGACATGTCGGGGGCGTACGTCGGGCCGATTCCGCCGCTGGTTACCACGAAATCGTACTTCTCGGACATTCGCCTGGCGGCCTCGATGATATCCGCCTCATCGTCCGGTATCACCTCGATCCGCTTGAGATCGAGTCCGAGTGAGAAGCAGTATTTCGCAAAGAAGGGACTGTTCGTGTCTACGATCTGGAGGTATTGTGGGTAAAACAAAGGAGAACCCTGTCAGTCCGACGTTCATATTCATGTTCACGGCCACGTCCGGCACCGCACTGATCATGCAAGGATGGAGCGACAATGGGAGCACCTTTCCATTGAGGACTTCATCTCCAATGATCAGACAGGCGGCCGTCTGAATCATCCGTACGGGAGCAGGCGGAGACATTTTTTTGCAAGGAAGGCGATATAAAACTGGCTTCGAGAATAGGAGGGCGGATCCGGAAGGGTTCGAGTGCAAATATTGCGGGATCCGTGCACGTGTGGAGAATCTCAGCATTGAGCTGATTACCTTCCCGTACGCCTGTCTTACCGCGCTTGAAAGGGTTCCACGTGTCGTGATTCTAGCGTGGGCTGTTCTGACCTTTCATCGGCTTCGGTCTGATCTGCCTGTACTTCTTACCCTTATACATCTCGGTATATGTATATCCGGTCGGATCGGGATGCCCTTGTGGCTGTGGTGGGGAGGAACTTGAGGCTGGTGACTGGATACGGATAAGCCACAGCCTCGTGAGCTTATCCTCCTTCGGCTAGCTACCTCGATATCACTACGTACCTGCCCTCCTTACCTCTCGTGAACCCGACATTTCAAGCCGAGTAACCTCAAGCCGAGTATAGATCTCGACATCGTTTCCCGCTATCGTTCGCATCGTCCGCCCGTTCTTGATAGCATATTATAGCGCCTGGCCTTTTGAAAACCATGGTATATCCCGACCGAACGCCTGATTCTAAATCCCCATCTCCATGTTCTGACCGCCCCGCCCGCCCGCTTTTTCTATATTCCTAGGCATCTGAATCCCGACTTTACGTCTTCAGCGAGGAAACGAAGAAACAACTACGGAAGTTTAGGCTTTCTACATCCAGAGCAACAACGCCCCAAGCTCGCATCTGTACGTCACGTTCCGTCGCTCGCCAATGTTACAGGGTGCGGGGAACCTTTTTTTTGTTTGACTAATGCCGGTCGTTGCCTGTAGACGTTATCGATAGGAAGTCGCTGGAAATCAGAGAGGCTGACTCGGAGGTATATACGTCTTTGGAGGATATCGCGGATGCCCTACCGGAGAACACGCCAAGATATGTGGTCCTGAGCCATCCGGTGACACTGGTAGGTGGTTCTCTCTCTCCTTCTCTCTCTCTCTCTCTTCTCTTTTCTCCCTCCCTCCCTCTTTCCATAAATCGAATTTCCTTCGCTCGGCCTGATGACCGAGCGCCTGCCTAGAAATCCGGGCGGTATTCCACGCCGTATGTGCTGCTTTATTATATGCCTGAGAATTCAAACAACGAACTACGGATGTTGTATGCTGGTGCTAAGGAGCTCATGCGAAATACCGCCGAAGTCGGCAAGGTTATGGAGGTTCGGGATGAGGACGACGTGATCGCAGTCAAGGATGCGCTGGTAGATGCATAGATGGAGGGAAGGACTCGAGTGGATATTTGTTTTTTACTGCGGTACACTCTTTATAATTAAGTACCTGCCTGAGTACCTACCTAGCATACATACGTCCATACCTCTGCCGTTTCGCTGGAACGCAAGCACAGCATGCGGGTTTTTCCGACGTAGTATTCTGTTCCCGTTAATGTTGGTAGTTTATGCAAGAGGGCAGTAGCAATCCTGTGTATGGAGTTTCAGTATTAGCGGGTTTGGGACGATCCCTGCGGTTAAATATGTACCAACGGAGAGGTTTAAACGCGCGTAGTAAAAAAAAAAAAAAAAGCTACTTTAAAACAGCGTCCCAAGCCTTTCTGCGATGCATGTTTTTTATTTATTTATTTTCTGCTTTGGGAGAAGTGGAGTGTACCTGGTACATTGGGTTTTAGAAACTTATATGGGGGATGATTGACTTTTCCCAGTCAGGCCACGCTCAGACGAGGGAAGTACTGGTACAAGATGAAGGATGGGAAAAAGCACATGTGATGGGAGTGGGGACTTGGATTGGAAACAAAGAAGGCAAGTTGTCTCGTCAAAAAGCAGGCGACAAGGGTCGGCAGTAGCGCCGCTGGGGAAGTCGGGTTCTTGATCCATTTGTCGAAAGCAAATCAAACAGGTGGGGTGATTCCAGTTTGCCCTCGAATTGTCCCAGCTGGGAAACGGGCCTGCCCAGGAGCCTGTTTGGCGGGAATAAAAAGTTGACAGCGCAGCGCACATCGCCAGTCAGAGGAAGCAGCTAACAGGAACGGTCCCTGGTCGTGGGAGGCATGATCCTTGCAGAGGGCAGCGATCTAAAAAATTTTTTTCTGGTTCCGTGCTTCTTACCTACTCATGTACATACGTACCTTCGTAGACGTGCATGTACGGTGCATGTACGTACGGACGTACATCTTGAATGTGAGTGAATGAAAGCAGGAGGTCGTATTGACAAGGTTGGGGTCGGGTGGAGGTGACATGATTTGCCGTCGGAGAGCCCTTGGGCGCCATGCATGATTGTCAGTGTGGGTTAGAAGAGGGCGTGTAATTGTCATGTAATGTAATGGGGTCCGCCGCAAAGGAAGAAATGCAAAATGCAGACCCAGGTTTGTGGGCCACTTCGTTTCGCCCCCAAATCCGTGTGGCCATCGATCCATCAAGCCCTGTCCTTTTGTCGGCCAAAGCGGCTATTCGATGGAGGGCCTTCCCCTTTCCGCTCCACAGTACCGGTACTTTTTCTTAACCAGAGGAAGAAGAGAACCGGAAGACGGTTCGCTGCATGGTTTCTTGTCTTGTCTCGTCTTGCTGCAGCGTTGGTGTTCTCCACCTTCCGCTGGCTCCTGCTCAGATATCTGGCTCTGGCTTCTGTTCTTCTTGGGTCTCTTTCCCGGGTCTTGGGATCTTGCTTTGGCTGGGGGGTCTTGTCTTGTCTCTGTTGGAATTTGGATCGATTGGGATAAGTTGAGAGAGGTTGAGAGAGAGCATAGGATAGTGGCAACTGTCAGTACGTAAATCCAACAGCCCTTCTCTCTCTTCCTCTTTCCCTTCCAGTTCCAGAGTTTCTCCCTTTAATTCCCTTCCCCCCAATTCGCACTAAGAAAGCACCTAAAACCTTTTCCATCGCCAACGTCAACTTCTTTGACTCTCGCTGCTTTGACTTTGGCTTTGGCTTTGGACCCGGAACAGTGGTTGTCGCTGTCACCAGTTGGTTAGTTCCCTCCCCTCCCCGTTATCCTCTGTACTATACCATCACCATCGTCACCTCCTCCATCACCTCCTCCTCCTCCTCCTCCTCCTCCTCCTCCTCCTCTACCATCATCGCCACCGTCTTGCCACCATCTACACTAATACTACGTCCGATCCCTGCCTTTCCCTCTTTTTCTTTTCTTTTCTTTCCCTCTTTCTTTACCCTTTCCGTCGAACCACCACCACCACCACACCCCTTTGCTTCTGATCAATAAAGCTGACCACCCAACGACCCGACCGTCTGGGACAGACAGACTTACATCCAAACTTGCCGACAGACAGTCTTAAAATCCCATCTGAACTCAGAGACCATTTTCTCGCTTGTAGATTTTATCTCACTTTCGTTTCATTTTATATTTTATATTTTAGTTGCTGTTCTACCGGATCTAAGGACCTGGGTTGTCGTGTTCATTCATCAATTCGCCCTTGCCGATTCCCGACTGCTTGGACCGCCCTCGCCATCTTTTCCCTCTCTGGATGCGATCGATATCTTGAATATCTCGGCGGATGTACATAGTAAAACCTACCGTCTTCAGAAGGACACATCGTTATACCGTATGAACAACAACCTATACCTCCACTAATTCCCGACAACCAGACGTTCTACGCTCTGAGTACCTCTGCCGCGTTCTTGCGACCGATACGAGGCTTTTGATTTTTTTGAATTCAGAACCCCTTCGCAATTCAGAAAAAATGTCGACTCCGCAACCTACCACCGGTGGCCCGCCCGCCGAGAAGGACAAATCGAAAAGACGCAGCATTCAACGATTCGTTTCGAAATTAGTAAAACCCTCCAAAACAAAGAAGCCTGGACCGGCCGAAGCCACACCGGCTGCCGAATCTTCGTACGTCCGACCGAAAGGCAGAAACTTGCAATATATGAAAGTATTTATACGAGGGCGTCGGAAGCTGACATTGATTCTTCCTTTGATTTTAGGTCTGTTAGTGCACCAGGCCCCTCTACCTCTGCTCCGGTTGCAGAGGAGACGCCGGCCGCGAAAACAACCGATCCCGTTCCTCCGACCTCCACCGAGGCAACCGCAGAACCAGCCATTGAGCCGGAAGAACCATCGAAAACAATACCGGAAGTCAGCACGGCTGCCGTTGAGTCCTCGAAAACGAAACCGGCGCTATCGCTCGGTGCCCGACAGCTGGCTGAAAAGCATGGTATCGAGATACCGGAGGACTGGCCTTACGCTGCACGACCTCCTGCTGGCGAGAGAATTGAGAAGCCGATCCGCATGCGTGTCAGACGTTATTGCCATGTCTGTCAAACTTCCTTTGGGAGCGAGAAGACCTGCCCGAGTTGTGGTCATAAACGATGCGTGGAGTGCCCACGTTCACCACCGTATGTTCTATTTCGCACACACGCCTTCTCTATTATCGCAGATCACTAACCAAATCGGCCCCGATCAGTCCCAAGGCGGATAAGAAGAAGACGAAGACGAAGCCAAAGGAGTTCGACCCTTATGAAGGACTCACGATGCCGAGCAAAACGGGAGGTCAGCCTTTGGTATATCGCAAGATCCGTCAACGTGTGCATTGGAAATGTCACAAGTGCGAATCCGACTTCGCTGGCCAGAAAACATGTCCGAAGTGTACCCACAATCGCTGCAAGAAGTGCCATCGAGAACCGTAAGTCCCCTCGCTTGCAATCGTAGCGCCTCCTTTTCCTTCGCTTTTTCGGCGGCTAATGAGACGCAGGAGCCGGAAGCCAACACCAATCGAGGAAATCAAACGAAAGAAACCTGCCAAATGGACATGCTCGGAGTGCAGCGCTAGCGCTAATATCACTAAAACATGTGCAAGCTGTAGCCATCCTAGATGTGTAGACTGCGTCCGAGAAGTGTAAGTTTAATTGCCCCACTTGGCTACCTTCCGTGCAAAAGCAACCATCTCGCTGACCGGCCCGTGCTTGTGATAGCCCCAAGAAGAAAAAGAAGAAGGCTGTTCTTCCTCCGGATTTCGCTTCCGGATCGGATACAGCCGCTGGACAATCTGATATCGAAAAAGTCAGCAGCGCCCTCGCAGCCACCACCATCTCTTAACAAGCCACCCAAAAAAAAACGTTTCGCCGATACCCGGTTCTCTGCCATTGACCCATCGGCACTTCGAGTAACCCGACCGTATTACACCCCCCAAAACCGACGGGCCCCTCTTCGATGTCTTATTTTAGCCCTTTTTCACATTTTCTGACGACAATTGCTTCAGCTCCCTTCTTTTTCCATTTTAGCAGCGTTAACGATTAAATAATCTCACGAATCGTAGAGTTATGATTGTGGTTGGATGATTTGCGCTTGTTGGTCCCTTCGGCCTGGTTTATGGCTCGAATACCATACTTCAGCGGGCTCGCCCTACGATTTGCTTTTACAAATATTGATCTTGTCGCTGACCCTTTATTCTGCACCTTTTTCTTCTCCATTTCCTTCGTCTGCTGCCTTTTGCCCTTTTACACGGCATGTTTTTGATTTCGGGTTTTATATCTCTTTTGGCATCTTTCATCAGAACATAGTAACGGCTCCGCCGATCCGCCAGGTTGGTTCTCGCGATTTTCTCAAGTGACCACAAGATGTATCGAAAAATCCATGTGCGTCTGGTGGTGCGGAGTCATCTATTTTTCATTTCGTCGTGTACTTCGATATAATTCTGGTTCCCATACCGTAACCCCATCCCATAACCCCTCAATACCCCACCCCTATTCCTCGGTCCCTCCTTTCCTTTTTTTTCCCCTGATACCTCCTCTCCTTCAGAAACCACTCTCTCCAAAAACAATCTTGTCAAACTATTACTATCGCAAGAGATATATGTATATATATATATATATACCTATACATGTTTATAGATATACCCTCGTTGGACCATGGTAATTCTAAAAAAAAAAACTCAGTTCGCCCGTGATGAGAGTAGATTCACGATCGAGTATGCTGGGGCCGAATGCGAATCGTCTGCACAGCCTCAGCATGGCCTTGCCGTCATTTGCGGTGGTTGTGACTTATGTAAGCTGTCTGGCGTCGTCACCTTGAGGCGGGCCTTCTCACCCAAGCGGTTACCCTAAAGTCACCCAAGTCACACACCCACCTCGATTCCATCGTCTTCCACCAACAACCAGTCATCTAAAACCTCAACGATAGCAGAGGAGCAGAACGAATATCTTTTTCGCTAGGGCACCTTCATAGCATATTACGGGCTGAAAATGTGTTCTGCCGATTGTTTTCTAGCGGTTCTCGCTGTTTTGTTTCCTCCCATCGCCGGTGAGTATTCGCTGACATCTTCCTCCTCCGCATTCTTATCGGGCTGACGAAGCATCCGCACCGTAGTTTGGGTCAAGCGAGGGGTATGCTCCGCCGATAGCATCATAAACATCGCTCTCCTGTGTCTCGGATACCTTCCCGGCCTTCTCCACGCCTGGTACATAATCGCGAAATACCCCGATCCGTACAGTTACAGCTACGAGCCGATCGAAGGAGGCAACCAACGAGTTTACTATTATACCGCAACATACCCATCCGTCGCTTCCCATACCCAACCCTCGTATGCACCACAGCAGCAGCACCAGCACGGCCAGGACCGCCCACAGAGCCCAAGATCTCAAACAAGACCTCAAACCTATGGAACCACCGCTGCTGCCGCTTCGGTATCCTCTCCATCTCGTCCCGTAACCGAAACCGCAGTTGCGGATACGCGCAAGCCGATACCACAGCCCCAGGATAATCTTCCAGTTGCTAATGGCATGGACCATGGTGAGGGATCTGCTGGACCTTCTCAGCCACCACCGAGCTACAGTGACGTAGTCAAAGGCGATTACAAAATCCAGACTGATTGAGGAGATGCTGTAAACGCTCCGGCGCCCATCTCACGAGTATAAATCATCTCTTCGAGCCACACGAACCGTATTGGAGTCTCCATTACAATATAATTGGTATTTTGAATCGCACTTTACCTTAATTTTCGGGATGGCATGGTTTTTTATGCAGGGGTTTTCTTTGTCTCGGGTTCAGCACCATGGTTCCTGCTTTTTTCTGGTGATTTCCTTTTCCTTTTTTCTTTTCTTTTTTTTTTCTTTGTCACCTTTCTTGCTTTCTTTTGTAGCCGTACTAGCGCCGTGACTCGAGGTTATAACATGGACATCACCGCTGTTCTCACAGATACTTATACAAATAAATGGTCATGCTATACCTGGGCAGCTTGCATCCCAATGGTGCGCATTTACCGCAGGTGAGAAGGGAAAGAAAAGAAATCTCGTAAACACACCAAGTCTCTATTCCTATGCCTCTTCCTCCTTCTCTAAGAAACTGGAATCGATGGCGAGCCTCCGTTCAAATTTATTCCACCAAGATTGGAATTCTCTCATGGGAACCATCTCGGATCCCGGCGGACCGGAGCTAAAGGATCCCAGGTAATTAAACGCATTCTTTATTATTCTTCTCGCCAACGTTAAAGTAGCAGCGCTGTCTCTGTGTGCTAGAGCGTTTGAGTCCGACATACCATCCCGAGGGACGAGTGCACCCCCGGACGGTTGAGAGTTCGCCGGAGCGGATAGAGAGAGGTGAGCAGGAAGCATCATGAGCTTTTGCTGGGCCTGCCCTATGGGTTCTATCGATATCCCGAGTTGGGCCGTCACGTTTTCTCCTCCGGTGGGATAGAAACCGGACTCGTCAACCATATTGTCCGAGGCGTTGGTGCCCGCTGCTGCTGCTGCTGCCCCACTCTGAGTATTACCCCTCAACCGGAATATCGCAGATTGCTTCTCCATCGACAGTCCACCGAGAAGCTGGAACGGTTTGCCAGGCCATTGGAAATAAACAGTAGCAGCGTAATCCGGTGGAAGCTGGGTGTCCGGGAGGAGAAAGACAACGATGTGATTGACGGTTTGTGCTGAAGGGAGGACGAAGAGAAATTCGGTTTGGGAAACGGCCTGAAGATTTGTCTGCACTGATGTGAGCAAGTTACTTCAGTTAGTCTTTATCTTTTCCTTTCTTCTTTTTTTTTTTCTTTGCTTTAATTTTTTGAGGGGACGGGATGATGGTGATGCGCGCTCACAACTGGCTATCTCGAGGGTATCGGGTAGGTGCCCAAACCTTGTCGCCCTGCGCAAATACACCCGAACATGATGGCGGGCTTGCTGGAGGCTCTTTCGTCGGAAGCAGTGGAGACGGCCCAAGGATTAAGGCTTGTGGCAGTAGCGATAAAGCATGTGCGTGTGTGCTTGTGCAGCTTGAAGATGTTAAATTTCGTCACAGTCGCCCCGGCTTGTTTTTGATGCTGGAGTCTTGGCGTGCGTATGCAACTTGCCCGAGTTGAGTAGCTATGGCGTATGTGCCTACGCAGAGGTACAATGTACCGCTGAAGGTTTGGGATTCGAATGTATATATACCATCAACCGATATAGACTCCGAGACGCCAGAGGTAACGAAAGGAAAGGAAGGCGAAATGTAGGTACAAGAATTTGAAGGTGCGATTATAAGAACGGATCGGACCGAGGCATCGGACTCTTCACCCTCCTCCCCGCATTCCCTCGAGAAGGACTTACGTCTCGACTCCTCGACACCGCGGCCAGATGCTCACGGCTTGATATACGACTGCCCATCCTAGATCCGTACGGGCCCAAGTTTAACCCCAAACCTTTGACATTACTGGTGGACACCCCCCGCCTCATCGTACCGCCCCTGCTCCCGCTATCATTATTACTCGCATTTCCCATATCGTCGTCGTCGTCGTAGTCAGCGAGTTCGAAGAATGACGGCGTCGTAGGCCCGCCCAATTCTATATCTTCGCCAATTCTCTCATATACCACACTACTACCACCCGCCGCGGTGTTCTTTCTTCCCCTGCCACCCAAAAACCAATGTAGATTCAATTTCCGCGCTAATCGGTGGCGTCGGTCCCGACCCAACAATAGATAGGAGGCGAATGAGAAAATCAAGAGGAATAGTATTATTCCGGGGATCCGACGGTTTGAATTGGTGTTGTTCCAAAGCGCTCCATGCCAATGGTCCGAATCATCTTCTAGTTCCGGTTCCGTACCCGTTGTGGGGACGGGAACACCTGATACGGAGCCACCGATCGCTGTTGAAGTCGGCGGCACCGTTGGTCTGTGAGGTTTTGATGGTGTTTTTACAGGATTATCGCTACCTGCGTATTCAAAATCGACAGGTATCGCCTCGCCTGTGAGAGTATTGCTTCCGAACCCGACAGGTAAAGCATGCTCTGAGTTTCGTTTCGGAGGGATTACAGATGTTGCGTATAGGACCATCTTTCCGAGTGTCCAGGATACTTCTACGTCGTGGATATCGTCCACAGCTTGGAACGGATCGAGAAATCCCTTGTCTTTGGCGCCCCCGATCAATTCCTCGGTGGTGTTATGCCCTGACCCACTTGTATCTAGGCCGATCCTTGGGACTCCTATCCCGTCGTGGAGGACACTCATCACCCAGCTAGCTCGAAAGCAAATTGATATCGCCTTTTCGGCATCAACCTTTTTCCCCCACTCGTGTTGATGTACTTTGTCCCTGATAGCATCCCAAGATTCTGAACAATACTCCTTTACTCTCTTAGAGTATGTCGCGAGGTCGTATGCTTTTGTCTCGTGTCCCATTTCAAAAACTTCGTGAGTGGTGTGCCAGTATTCCGATACTCCGAGGAAGTGATTGATGTCGAAATCTGCCTGAGGAAAGTGATGCCCATCCAATAGGCATGCAACGCCGTTACAAGGTATCTTGCCGTCGGATAAGAGTGGGTGAACCTGAAGTTGGCACTCATCGAATTTTCCAGTGCCGAATAGATATGGCTTTTTTTCAGAGGCCGGTGGGTTTTCCGATCCGGTGCCGCTGGACTCAACTTCTTTGCCATCCATCGTCGCTGTCAGTCCACGGTGGAGACACGGGTCTGGGAGTTCCAGGACATTTTCGCCGCCGGATGCCTCTACTAGCTTTTCGAGATAGCGGGACCTTGCTTCGTGTACTCCAAACCCTAGCCAGGTTGTAACGAACACCTTATACTCCACCGATTCCCCGCTAAGCTTTCGCATCCGGAGTAGTTTTAGATCATCGGCGTGTTTCTCAGTTTCTGTCGCATTTGGTACGAACGCGATTTGGGCGCTGGCACCCCCCATATCAAGAAACCCATAAGTGTGGTGGTTCTTCCCATGATCATGTTTTTGGGTTGCATCAAAGGAACCAATCAAGTAATTCGCGGCGATCCAGCCATAAAGGCCTTCCGTCTCCCCTGTGATGGCCTGAATGTGAAGGCTGCAATCCGGGAGTAGGAAGTTCGTGTTCTGAACTGCATAGTTACATATCTCCGTGAGCAGAGCCTTTCGTTCCCATACGGGTAGCAGTCTAACCCCGGCGGTCGCCAATAGAAACAACGGAGTCTCGGGTATCTGGTCCGGAGGGATAATTGTTCGAGCATGCGCAAAGAGTTCCTCGAGATGGTCCGGGCCAACGTTTTCGATCTTGTCCGCAAAAGACGATACGCCTTGAAGGGGCAGGTTAGATGGCCCGTGTAAGGGGGGTGTCGAAATGACGTACCAGGTCGAATCTTTTTAATCCACTTTTTCTTCGTTGAAATCAGAGGAAGGCTATCTAATTCCTCGGGAGTCGCCTTCTCCCGCTGTGACATATGATCGTGCCATCTGTATATGTATATCCGGGTGCCCTGCATGCAAAGAGTAAGTCAATCTTGATTTGGCCACGGTTGGGGTTTCTCGTCGTATGCTACCGATGAACCAGCATCCAATACACAGCCATAGCGCCCTAGGTAGGAACATGTATTAGACGTTGCACCAATTTAAGGGTCGCGAGAGAGGTATGTGATTTACAGTCTTTTCGTCGTCGGGATTCCAAGTCCATCGTGAGAATCACTCGGTCATTCCAGGATTACGAAGGCTCGCGAATTGAAAGACCTAGGGTTAATTTCTGCGGGATAAGGAGCCGCGATTGCCGCAATGGGGAGGGAGAATAAAAATGGTAGCGATGGTCTCGAGCATGAGGAAGCCAGGGTCAAGGGCTCTGCGCGGGTGCCGTTTGTAAATATCTCTCCGTAAGAGGCTGGCATGGTGGATGGAGTCGGGAAGTTAACCAGGCTATCCACCTTGCTGGGCGGTGGTACGTCCATAAACACCACGCCGCGCCACGCCAACTCCTTGCATTTGCCCGAAAGTCTGAGCTATTTTTGGGTGTCCCCCCACATGCAGGTACATGATACCTACTTATAAGTACTGATAGGTATATACAAGGTCGTGAGGAGGTCCATTAAGAACCTGATCCATAAGTGATCGAAGAAGAGAAGTATCTACAAGATATACCACGGCTTAATGCAGCCGCTTCAAGGCCTCCACTATATTCTTCATCTCACCAACCGTACATTCGATCCGTGAATTCTCATCATCGCTTGCCCCGTCAATAACCATCTTCATTGCCTCTTCGTCAAGGTCCAAGAACTTCTCAACAAGCTCGCCGTCAACGAATCTAAACGGCTCATCTGGTTGTATACCTTTGGTATTGTAGGCCCGATATCTGTACCACCTCGAAATGTCAGAGCTTCAAACATGTTTCACTTTCACAGAAGTAGGCATATAACAGGTTCTTGGGGGAGGGTTTACTTACTTATTGAAATCCAAGTCACCGATTCCTTTAACAACCTTCGCCATGTTAACCTGACATTTCATTAATATGTCAAAATAATCCGGGTGTATCAAGCCTAGCATAAACAGCCCTCCGTCAACAGTCCCCAGGTATGCCTTTGGTTGCACAACATATCCCTGTGTAATCGGGTCATTGATCCTGCGAATACGGTTGACCATTTCCCCAAGTCTGATTTCGCTCAACGGACGCATTCGCCTAGTATCATCATCGGTAGCCCCAGTGGATTCACGGCGTAAGAGCACCAAGTTCCCCTCGGAATCCGCCGATATGCATGTGTCATCGTCGAGGGCTTCTAGGGCAGTTATCCAACTGACGCCGTACTGTCGGCAGACTTCTACGAGCTTATCATTTTCTCCTTCGTCTCCTTCGACTACTTCAAGCACCATGACACCTTTGACCAAATCGCCAACGAAAACCCTCATACCACAAACGGATAAAACCACCGGGAGGGTAGCCGCTCGAACAGAGGATATATGTTGGATTGAAACATCCAGTGACTCGCTTGTGTATAAAAGCCGATAAAGATCAATCTGCACGAACAGTCAACAGCCGAAGAAATTTCCCAAGGGAAATATATGTACATTGCTTACACTTTTGTTTAGACCCGCTAGAATATAGCCCTTCACTATCGAAAGTGAGTGACAAGCTCCAGGGAGCTCTAACTCTGCGACTAGTCTAAGCATCTTATCCGCCCCCAGCTCGAGAAAAAGTAGTCGTCCCTTTTCGCTCTCGTCGGCATCATTGCCAATGGCCGTTCCTACAACAAATTTTTCCGAAAATGTACCATCTGGATTTGCGAGGGAAGCACACACCAAGCTTTCGACAAGCTCGTTCGGGTACAATTCATAAGCGTCGATTTTATCATAGAAGTTTTCGTCGATGACATGGATATAACAACTGCTCGACTCCATGCCGGTGGCCGTATCGATGGAATTCCTAATCGTAGCAACACCATACGCCTTCTTCTCTTTGGAAAAAGCCACTCTTCGCGCAAACTGGTGGAGCGGCGACATCTGTGTGTGTGTAGTCCGAGCCTCGTCAATTTTCGCTATAAATACGCTCTCATCAGTTGCGACGACCACGGTGTCTGGGAATGCTTCCGCGTTGAATGCAACAACCGACGAAGCCTGGTTCAGAGTAATAGCGGAATATACTGTTCTACCTTCCTCCCCGTATACCATTGTTGGGCGTTCTCCAGTAGCAATAACGCACGAGGAATCGTCCCCAACTTTTCGGGGTAAGGCTTCGAACGTAACAGTTTGGGTTCCAAGCCGTATCCGTTTCTGGTCACTGAGAATGCTTGGGTCTTTGGTGATTGTATAGGTTAAGACTTCTCCGTCAGCCATTCCTACAAAGAGGGAGGAGGGACCGTCTTCCTCCATGTTCGCAACCATGATCGACCTTGGGACAGAACCTTCAGATACGGCTAGATGTTCTTCCTTTATGCTCTTAAGATCTGGTATTCGTAACAGCGCCAGTGATGCGGGCATCCAAAACCCCACTACCAGGAAATCCGAGGTCTTTTGAGGTATGTGAACACACGATACCTCATTCTCAAAAGTGCGATTTGCCACCTGCTTGATAGAATCACCCGACAGATCGAATAATAAACACACTCGGCCGTTCAGAACTACCACAAGTCGTGTACCAGACAGAGATGCCATGATTATTTTGGCACCAGCTGGCGGAGTCCAGTCCCGTAATTTGCTAGTTGCCTTTTCAACAAGTATCACCTTGAACGGAGTAACCTGGACGAGTTTATCAACTCCCACATTCCCGGCTACTAGTGTCGTTGTATCCAGAAAGAAATTCCCGAAGGTCTCGACCTCCTCGACCTCCCCATCGGTCCCGAAAGAGAAGGCCCGAGTTTCATGAGCGAAAGAGAATAGAAGGGTATCATCGAAACTTTTGGTAACGTTAGTAGAAATTGTCTAGAGGTTGCGCTGTTGGCCAAAATCTCACCCGTCATCCAGTACTGTCCGTTTGAGGGCCCACATGTTTTGAACACCGCTCATTTCCCCCAATAGCCCAACGTCTTGAATACCGACGCCACTTCTTACACTCCGGAGACCACCGTCATAAAACCCTCCACTGCAAGTGAGTATCATCGTCTGGCCAGCGGAGTACTGGTGTATTTCTTCACCGCCAACCTCGGTTCCTAATACGATAAAATCGGATATCGGAGCTAGGTTGGGAAGTGAGTGTACTATTTCGATTCTCGGGCTCTTCGACGATATCTTTACAAGTGTAGAATCTCCGAAATGTGACCCTAGGAAAACGTATCCATTATCCAGGTACACGATTGTTCGAGCTTGACAGACCTGCATCCAAATTTTTACGTTTAGCCCACTAACCGCGGTAAAAGTATTTTTGGTGCAATTAAAGGTGTATACCTCACCAAGGTTTTCGATCCTCATATTAATCAACTTGCTGTTTTCGATAACGAGGAGAAGAAGATACAAGTGTCCCAGTTCATCACTGAGAAGATATCTCCCCGAGTCAACTTTTCCGTAGGTCACGAAACTTGTCGGCTCGTGCAGAGGCTTCTTCATAGGTGCTGTCCTTTCAGGATGGAAGTACGAGACCATCTGCTCCCCGATTACAAGTATCCCCCCTAATTCGAGAAGAAATATATTTAACGGGGGTTTAGTTCGCGGGGGCTCAGCCATTAGAATTGCATACCTGTAGGATTTGGAACTGGAATCAGGATCTTAGCACCATGGTCCAAGTTATTGGCTTTGATACCCCATTGTGTGAACTCCGGGTCCTTTACAGCCCGTTTTGTCACGTTCACCTCGTACGTGATGAGATGGACGGATTTCTTTGAATCTAAATATAAAACCGCAATAACTGGCACATTGGTCCCATAGAGAAATGCCATATTGATGACTTTGAGCTCGTTCATACGGATGGGACAAGGATGATCTAGATTCCCAATCTCTGATTCTTGGAGTTGTGCATGCCTCCCTCTGCCTTTGGACTGCCTTTTGATAGGAATAGCCATAAATATACCCTCATAAAGGTATAGGCCCAGTAGCCTCCCTTCAGGGTCCGCCAAATAGATGTGGCCGACCTGGGCAGGCCGCTGGAACCTATCCGTAACATCATGCGCCTTCCTTTCGTTCCGAATAGTGCCAGTTCTAGGATCCCAGGAAACAGTGAAATATTCGTATCTATCGGTTCCAAGAAATAAGTGATCAAGGGTAGATTGCTGAGGACGAAGGGAGAGCAGTCCGGTCACACGGCCGTAGACTGCAAAGTGAGCGACCTGTTCAAGCCCTTCAGGGACGAGGTCGTAAATCTCGATGCGATTGGACTTCCTAGGTGTTATCTATAAGTCAGAACCCCCACGATATGTCTGGAAACTGGGTGGTTGTGTAAAACTCACGCGATTATTAGAGATTCCCTATCTGTGTGGATGAACCGGCATTTGATGGCGTGGCGTATGCTAGATGCCCTGTGTATCGGGGCCAAATACGCCATGATGCCAGCAAACCTGAGGCGTTTCGTCGGGGCGAGTCCTAGTTCGAGCTGATGATCGTGGCAAGCTTGCGAGTTTGAGATTCTAACTACCTGCTGCTACTCAGGTTATAAGTGGTTGGTAATAGGTAAAAAGTGATATCATAGTATACAGTACTAGCACGTCTGCATTGAGCTAGTTAAGTACCCTTTTGAGTTAAGTAGCACTCAACTTATACGCACGCGTTGCGACGACTTTCCCCATAAAATGACCAAATACCGGCCAGTTTGATATTACAGGGTATTGATGCTTACGAGATTATTCTTGGATTTGGTATTCTGCTCCGTCAAGGCTTCGCAAAGCCGGGATATCTAAGTATAGTAGCAGAATTCAAATCGATTTCATGGTACAAGGGTGCGGTGTCGAAGATTTTCCAGCTAGTTAAGCGCAAGTTGTCTAAACTAAATTGACAAAACAGGTTGGCAATAAACATCAAGCGGACACACGCATGGGATATCACCAGGGAAGGTGACACTCGAGGGAAACCGTGTGATCCAGAGAGAAAAAAACAGGTATTGAAATATGTAGACATGAAATGAAGGGCGGGGCTGGCGCTGCGAGTGGAGTCTGGACGGGAGGCTAAAAGGGCTGTGGAGAGGCTTGAGAAAAGGAAAACACCATTAAAATTCGATAATGACAACGAGGACACAGAGTACCTAGTGAAACATCGTACATCGGGAAGCCGAAAGAAAACGGAAACTGTGGAGAACATTTTAAACAAAGAAGAGAAGAGAAGAAAGGAGGGAAAACCCCAAGTTGTTACAATAGATAAGAGACGGACTGATCCGGTCGCGGGGTAATCCCATTACATTAGATTGGAAAAGAAGGCCAGGCTCCTCGAATTAGAGTTAGTTTGTATTCTTAGTTGAAATTAAGGTGAAATGAAGTCCATTGGAAACTTACCCAAGAGCTACTGTAGCACCTAATCCTAGAAGAGCTCGTTTTTGGAATTTCTCTTCAGTAATAGTATCCATTACTCTGGCTCGCTTCGACTTCTTTGGCGAATTGATTTCTAATGATTCAATGCTGGGAATGTCTTGAGAAAAGGAGTCCTCAATCTTCCGCTTCTTGCTAGCGGTCGAGTCAGAGCTGACTTCTTTTATAGCCTCTGCCACCATTTCTTTAGCTTTGGCAATGTCATCAGCATTATCCGGGAGGAGGGAGAGTCCGTCGGAAGGAGGAGATAGGATCTCCACTTTAACATGAGTGGATTCCACAACTACATCCCCATTGGCTTCTACGGTAGCTTCAACCTCGACTTCAGCCTTGATATCATCGTCCTCTAGCTCCGGTTTCACGGCGACATCAGATACCTGGCCCGAGGGGTTAGTAGTGCCGACATCGGTGGCATCTTCTGCCTTAACAGTCTCCGTGCTCGTTTCTATTGTGGTAGTGGTTGTTGTTGTAGTCGTCGTCGTAGTCGTTCCCTCGTCGTTAGACGAAACTAGAGTGTTGGAGTCGTTCGATGGTGGTGCTGAAGCAGGTGGTTGTTTTGATGTGTCAGGGGCAATCGAAGGGTCTTTGTTGGCGATGACTGCTCTGGCGGAGCGTGGCTTTCTCATCGGTGCTATTTTTCTGGGCTGCGGTGAGACTGAACGTGCGACCGTCTTAGTTTTGGCGGAAGCAGGAATGAGAGATTCGGCACCGCTCTTAGTTGGTCTGTACGGGGGCGGGGGCGTGATCGCTTTATTGCGAGGGTCGGAGTTGACGGGGCGATCGTCAAGCAAGGCTTCTATCCAGATCCGACAGCGGTATTCAGCTGCGAGGGTGAGGGCTAGGAATGAGTAAGTGTATTAGTATGGAGGCCTAGGGAGTTCAGAATGTAGGTCGGCGAGAAATACCATCATCTGGCGAAATCCATGCATTGCCTGCGGTTTCGTCTGAAGAAATCTCGAATCGTGATTTTACAATGCGCCTCTCACTCTCCTCTTCCTGCTTTGTCGCATATGGGAAGGAGGCCTTGAACATCCCGGTCGAGCTAATATACCCGTCTTTGCTTCTTCTCATCAAAAAGTAGGCTTCGGGTTTAGTACCAGTGGCAGTACCGCCGAATATCTCAGGGTTAATATCCTGAGGTAGTGGTGCACGGAGATGGACATAAGAAAAGAGTACCTGCTGAGGTACGGAAGAGGAGCCGGCGACGGAAGATGGTTTCGTATTGGTGCTAAGCTTCGTCTGCCCTAGGCGCCTAAGCTCGATAAGTTCGTCCTCTGTGGCGGGGAAATGTCAGCGATGAGTGAGGATGATGATGGCTGGGTGGGGAGGTATATCACGCAGGGGTGTGATTCGCGCGCGCAGGGCTGACAGGGACTCACTGGAAGGATTGTTCTCGGTAAGGAGAGGGTTGAATCGCGAGGGTAGCCTCCGTTTGACGGTCATGTTTGATGGAAGAATAGTAGGTAAGCAAGGTATTAAAGTTGAAGTTGAAGTTGGAGCCGAAGCCGAAGTCGATGGCGATGGTGTTGATGGTGTTGGAGGTCGTTGGAGAGGAATGGAATGGAGACGGAGGACAGACTGGGTCAAGGGAGAAGTTGCGGTTCCCAAAAAGGAAAGACCGTGAATAAAGTACCAACAGGGTAAAGAACGCACCGCTCAGTTGCTGGCCTGACACGCCGGCAAATCAAACAACAACAACAAACACTTCTCGTTCCCTCGACCTGCTTCTTCCTCCACGTCTTCGTCCCACCACCACCATCCACCACCACCAACATCTTCGCCTTCGCCTTCACCGCCCTTACCATCGACGTCTAAAAAAACTACCATGGCTGGCCGCCGGTCTAACCGTGCTGGCCCCGCGTTCAGCGGCAATAACCTCATCCAATCCAATCCATTACCACCACTGACTGCGATCCCCAGCTTTTCTTACGGTTCCCCTCAATCAGCCCTACCGAAACCCATGAGCGCCAGGGATACAAAGGTCAATATGACTGACGCCCTTGATAAGGCGGATGCTGCCGCAAAAGCTCGTCTAGAAGCTGCTGCGAAAGAACGAAGACTTGCCGAACAAAGAGCTGCCGAAGCTGCTGCTGCTGCTGAATCTGCCAGGCAGGCTGCTAGACAAATTTCTGCTGAACCTCCAATGACGGCTCGAAAGCGTTCTCTGCGCAGCCAGAGTGTCGTATCTCAAGGTTCTTGTTCCTCATCTCGCACACGATTGTCATTTGTAACTTACTAACCTTGATAGACGACAACTTTTACGAAGGTGACGAGACCAGCCTCGAAATTCACCGTATCATCGAAAGCGCCAGGAACCCCGTCCCAGAAGCCTCTATGCTTAGAACTAGGAGTGCCAACGCTGGTACCAAGGAACCTCGATCAGCAATGAAAGGCTCTAGAGAGGAAGCCCTTCGCCCGTCCGCGAAGACTCGAGCTGCGGGTGCCAGGCGAACCGTACCTATGACACCTGTTCCTATCGACGGGGAGAGAGATGTTACTTTCGACGAAGAAAATCAGGCCCTCGGTATCGCACCACGCCTAGCATCGCCTTCTTTCGTCTCACCGTCTCCTACCCCACAACCCCTACATGAAGACGCCCCTCCAGCAGATAACAACATATTCGACAACCGACAAAACTCACCACCTGATACCGTTGGGTACGACGAAGGGATTTCCAACCTTCCAATGAGCCCTGCCAGTCCTAGCGACGGCCCTAAAAGAGCGAGAACTCCCCTACCTACCCCCGAGCAAGCACCCATTGGTTCCTGGTTTTCTTTCGGTCCCGCTAAAACGGGGTTCAAATCCACCATAAATGGTATCCAGAAGACAGTCGTTATCTTTGGAATATTCTTCAAAGATCTCTTCGGGCCGTTGCTCTACTATCTGCTTCTTGGTTTTTTTATATTTGGAATCACCGCATTGTCCTACAGCTTTATCCAGCGCTCATCCTACTCAACTTCGATCCCTCCTGGCTCCTCGGATGAATTGATCCACCGACTGATGGCACTTGAAAAGCAAGTCGTTAATTTCCAGAAAGGACAAGAGCTAGAGAAAAGGTCACAAAAGACCATAGAACAGCAGTTGGCGTCGATCAGAGGCGCTATGGCAACGTATTCATCCGTTTCCTCCCAACTAGATAAGCACACTCGGAACTACCAAACGGATCACCGTGCTTCCTCTGCGGCCATATCAAAGATGAGCGCCCAGATCGAACAATTCGACAAGTCTATCAAACGCAACGATGAAGCTGTGAAGGAGCAGAAGGGAAATTTGCAACTCGTATCCAGCCAGCTCACAAAAATGCAAGGCGAAGTCGAAGGCATCAACACAAACCTTCAGAGCCTCCAGAAGTCCCAAGACTTGAGCGAAAGGGCCCTCCAACGCATTGAGGAATCGTTGCCAAAACAACTAGCTGCTCGCGTCGACCCACAGACAGGGGGTATCATTGTAGCCCCAGAACTCCTGCGCTATTTACAAACCGTCCTAAGGAAAGACATACAAAATGAAATGGACAAATTTGTTCGGCCTTCCGGCGGATCACCCGCGACTGGGGGGTCGGAGGGTGCTATGTATAACTGGCAGGGTTTCCTCAAGACCAATGCTGCAAAACTACAGGGCTACATTGGGGAAATATCGGAAGAAAACTGGCGCAAATCAATCTCGGATGGGATTGTGGTTACGCGTGAAGATATGATGAAGGTGATTCGAGAACAGTTGGATTCGGCGCGAGAGGTAGCCGAAAAGAACAACAATGATTTAATGAGAAAGCTTGTGCTCGAGGCGGAAGGCGCCGCGAACAACGTGGCCTCCACAGCTGCTACAAGTATATCGTCAGCAGCTCTGGCTGCAGTTACGAATTATATGCGTAATTTTAAGGGAGGCAGCAGCACCTCAAGCAGATATGGTGACGCACTCATCCAGGCGGCGCTGCATCAATACTCCGACAAAATCCTTCAAAAACCAGACTACGCATTGCTCGCCCATGGCACTCTCATCGACCCAAGATTAACATCGTCTACATTCGACCCGTACGACACCCCAGGGCTATTGGGCAAGCTCACGGCCTTCTTGCGCCCAGGGCTGAACGAACCAGCGCATGTTCTCACCGAATCCACCAATATCGGGGACTGTTGGAGCTTCCCTCAATCTAGCGGTCAGGTATCTTTGCTGCTTGCAGAACCAATCTATCCGACCGATGTTACTATTGACCATGTCCCTCGAGGAATATCGGGAGACATTTCATCCGCACCGCAAGAGGTTGAGTTCTGGGTCAAAATCGAAGACGAATTTCTCCGCGGTCAGGCTGAGAAGGCCGCTGCAGTGGCGATTGGCGATGTATCTGATAATGCCTCTGCTCGTAACTACCTCTCCAGCGGATATGTCAGGGTTGCCTCCTTTGTTTACGACATCAATAGCCAATACCCTATCCAAACATTCGAGCTGCCAATTGACTTGCGGAAGCTAGGTGTTTCTGTCCGAAGTGTGTCATTCAGGATCCTCAGTAACTGGGGACGCAAAGAATATACAAGTATCTACCGACTCAGAGTCCACGGGGCGCCGCTGAACGACAAGTCCGGGGGGCAGGAAACTGCCGCGCAGATTCAGGGCCTGTGACTCAGTCCCCGCCAAACCTAATTGATTGTTCATTTTTTTATGTTATTGGCTAGGCGTTTTCGGGGAGTTATGGGTTTCTTTTTGTCGTGGGGTTGGCTGGTCAATGGAAGGTGCCATGGTAACTAGTGTATTGCTATATTTTGAAGAGGAAAAAAATCCCTTGTGTTCCTCTCCTCGCCCCTCATTCTCTTTCTACCATTCATCCATGTTCTGCTTCTCTGATGCCTGACGATAACGAAAATGCCCTTCTTCTTGGGATTAATCCAAGATATATTCATGTCACTGCACGAGTGTTGTAGCCTGTTCTTTTTAATCCTGTAATACATATTCTCAGCACTGCTGTCCTTACTCTATACCGTACCTATGCGTCAATTTCAACTCTTCTCAATATGTGCTTCTACAATAAAATTTTCGTCAAGCCGAACTCAAAAATAGTTGAAACTCCATGGTAGTCGAGAATTATACGGTGATAGATCGAATTTACACTGACATGACATGAGGCATCGAGGTGGCACGCGGAGATCAACCCAGGAACCATCATTGCAAGCCGATTTTTGCTCCCAAACGCCATCATTCCAAAGCTACATACATACAGCTGATTGAACAGAGTGCTAGAGAGAAAATAGACGAGTTGTAGGTACTAGGTAAGTAAGTACTTATCAGTAAAATCAGAGCAACCAACGCCAGTCCAAACCAGGGAAACCCGAAACACCCGCCGCAAATCTCGGACAGTGCAATTGCGCAAGGCCGCGAGAGATCGGGTCGGATGGTGCCATACATAACATCGCACAATCACTTAAGAAACATAACATTTATTCTGTATGTGTGGCGATTAGCTGGTTAATGTAAGCTATGGAGCCGACGTCCTCCCGTACATCGGCTGGAGCTAGCTTCCAGTCCTTTGGGGGTTTCTCCACCCCCTCCCCCAGCTCAGCCTTAAGCAATACCGCCAGCACTTCAATGGGCGGCCCAAGGCCGAGGCGTTCTGCTCTCTCCCAACGCTTGAAGCGAGAGACACCGACACAAGGTCCGTACTGAGAGGATAAATCAAAGTGTCGCAATATCTTCTCGTACTCAGTCAGCCCCTCTTGATGGACTACGGGGTCACGGTTAGCCATGGGGGTATTGTGTATAATATATATCGTAGAGTAAACATACCTGCCGGACAAATCCTAGAGTTTTCAATATCCTTATAGTAACTCTGGATTTGACGATGGGTAATTTCGTATGCCTTGTCCGAGAGTTTTTTATCAAGCCCTAAGTCGAGCCTGGGCTTCTCGATGAGTTCTTCTTGGAAAAGAGCCTCCTCTTCCTGTTCCTCATCGTCCAATTTTACGATAGTAGGACGCTGGGTGGAATCACCAGCCACAATTTCAATTTTCGGCTCCTCTTCCTCTTCCTCTTCCTCTTCCTCCTTTTCCTCATCGCCCTCTTCCTTCTTGCTTTGCTTTTCGGCTTCATGTTTTGTTTCGGCGGTTAGAGCTTTCTGTTCTTCTCCGGATTTAGATGGAGGGGCAGATGCCCGAACGACGATGTCATGGGTAATGGCCTTTTGATTCGGGACATTCTTCTTGGAGGTAAAGTTAAGTTTTGATTGAGTAGAGACAGGCATTGTGACTCGGTTTATGACTGCGGGGTATGGGGGTCTTGAGTCCTAAGCTGATATCAATTGATGGTTTTTGGATTCTGGACTGGATTCCGAGCAGGCGAGATGGGGTGGAGATTCATGGCGAGTCGCGTTGTTGTTGGCCTGGGAACGGACTCCGCGTTTCTTGTTTATGTGCCACAATCGCCACCAACAATCAAGCCACATTCAACTCCGACATTGAATTCCATATACATGGCGACGCTTCGTGATTAGGATTCACGGCGAGATATAGATACCTAAGTATTCAAGTATTTAAGCTACTAAGTAAGTAAGTAATTAGTTAGTACTTACTTCTTATGTAGTTAAAGCTACATGTACATGTAAATATAAGTATAGAGCTTAAGTACATAAGAAGAACTTTTCGACAGCGGTTAAATCCTTTTTTGCTTCACATCCCCTTTCTTCTCGGAGGTCCCAGTCCACACGCCCACTAACTGTAATACCATGCACCCAACTGCCATAGCTGAACTCGCTCTCGAACCTAGGTAGACCCTCATAGTCAGCGACACCTCTACCCACCTATTCAAATATCCGTTACTTACTAGGATAGACATTCCAGGCATACTCCTGCATTGCCCAAACCAAAACTACAAATGGTACCCCCCAGCCGCTTTTCCACAGCAAAAAAGGCGTTGTCAATGCCATCCACGAGTAAAACTGGTAGTGGAGTGATCTCGCGCACACCATTCCAATCATATTACAGGCGAATAAAGTTGTAAGCATGTATTCCCCATCAATTTGTGCGCCCGTTCTCTCTGCTTCCTGGCGATCGGCCCCGCTTACCAAATTCCTGATGAACTGGATCAGGCCACCCCGTACGGGTTGCAACCATCTTGTACTTAGAAAAAGTAAGAGTAAGGCGATGTGAACCACTAAGAGCCCGATCTTGAACCAGGAGGATGTAAAGATTTCCTCCCCGACAAACCGCCAGTTAACAGTCCACTTCCACAAAAATGCTCGACTGAACTCGAATGCTCGACCAAGGTATCCAGACAAACTTCCATTCTCCGAGGCAATAAAAGGGACCGCGAGTAGCACTTGTATCTGCAGCATTAGCGTAGCAAGTCGGAGGGCTTTCCCAGTGCTTCCCGTACTAAGGACGAAGATAAGGCCAAGGGCCGGCAAATAGAGGAGAGACGACATCTTGACCCCTACAGAGAGTGAATAGAAAACAGCAGATAACGTGTATTGTCGGCTTTGTACGAGAAAAATGGATGCGAAAATCAGCAGAGTGCTAAAACAGTCGTTGAAGAACCTGAGGAGATAGATGCTGTGGAGTCGTTTAGAGAGCACCAGCAGACACATTATCCAAGGAGGTGCTGAAGCCTTTCGATAACAAGCCATGGCGAGCCAGAGTGTCACCATGTAGGCTCCCCAGAAGGCTGCCTGCAGTCGTCCCCGTAGAGCCCCTCCATCTGTGAGGCTATAAAGCCAATTGTAGATGTAGACATGTCCGGCAGGGTAGACTAAAGGGCCGGTGCCCCCCTTAATGTTTCTATAATCTCGCTCGCCAGCTCGATACTGGCTGACCTGCTCCATGTAAGCCTCCCAGTCGATTTCGGTATCTACATCGGTTTGTCAGCAGAGGAACAAATGGAAATAAATGTGAGAAATATCTTCGGAACAGTTTAACATTCATACATGGCACCTTTCGGAGAATCGCGTAGCTTAGAATACCGTCGAAACAGAGCAAGGCAAGGGCGACATGACTTCCGTATTTAGGGTTTCGAGCAATACCAACTCCCTGTGCATATGCCCATTTTATGAGATCCATGTTTCTGAGAAAGGCCCAGGAGGAATCCAGGCCCACCCAATAGCGTTCGGTGCGCCGCAAGCGATCGATAGTTAGCTCAACGGGCAGTTCAGTGGCCAGTAGTAATGAGGAAGTTGGCGTACACAAGTACATATATAAGAAGTAGGTACGCGAGGCCAGTTTTGAGTTAGATTAGGAGAGCAATACCAAATAAAATGCAACTCCAACAAAAGCCGACTGAAGCTCACCTCACCCAGAACATGAACAGCCCACCTCCCATATCACTATCATCGCCTCTACAACCACCTGCATCCAGACCCTCTTTGCTTCCATCCAAAAATCGCGTTTCAATATATTATATAGATATCTAATCCCCTCCAGGACTTCCGTTTAAACTTCCCAGATTCGTGAATTCCTTTCAACCAATCGAAATCCCAGCCAACCGGACTAGTTTGCGAACGTCGCTCAATCAAGTACTCTAGTCTATCCATCCAGGCCAGGCCAGGCATCTGGATTGTACCACCGCATCAAGAATGACCCGCTCCAGCGCCGGGCGCGATAAGTTCGCCCAGAAATCCCTAGGAGGATTGCATCGCAATATCAAACAGGTAGGAATTCCTTCCATTCAACCGCTGCTGAATCGTATTGACAGAACTAACATTTGCTTCTCAATAGGCTAAGTGCCTCATGGTTGGGGCAGGGGGTATAGGTTGCGAATTGCTCAAGAATTTGGTGCTTACTGGCTTCGGTGAGATCCATATCGTAGATCTCGATACCATCGACTTGAGTAATCTGAACCGACAGTTCCTATTTGGAAGGCAACACATCAAAAAGCCCAAGGCTCTTGTAAGTCCCCATGTGCGTAAAAAAAAACCTTTGTATCTGTAGTTTTATCATTGACGATTTCGGTCCCCTAGGTTGCAAAAGAGACAGCATCAAGATTCAACCCTAATGTCAAACTCACTGCCCATCATGCCAATATCAAGGACCCCAACTTTAATGTTGAGTGGTTTAAATCCTTCACAATAGTTTTCAATGCGCTGGATAATTTAGATGCTCGAAGGCATGTCAATAAGATGTGCTTAGCGGCAGATGTCCCCTTAATCGAGAGCGGAACCACCGGTTTCAACGGCCAAGTTCAAGTCATCTCAAGGGTATTAACAAACCCCGTGTGTGTTGCCCCTTCCGTCGCGGCCCCACTAATCCATTATCACAAAGGCCGTGACAGAATGCTATGATTGTACGACAAAGCCAGTCCCAAAGTCATTCCCCGTGTGCACAATCCGCTCCACGCCAAGCCAACCAATACATTGTATTGTATGGGCAAAGAGCTATTTATTCAAGTAAGGAATGCTCCTCAGTGCCCGAAAAAAGCGACAGCATTAATAGAGAATAGCGAGTTGTTCGGCGCATCTGAAGATGAAGCCCCGGAGTTTGACCATAGCGAAGATACCGAGAACGGTAATATCTTGGTGAAATCTGCTGAGTTACTATCCCATCACTAACATACTTATAGCTCAAGAAATCCAGAATCTCAGGCAGGAAGCGCAGGAACTCAAAAGAATCAGAGAAACACTAGGACAGCCAGAATTCGCCCGGAATGTCTTCGAAAAGGTCTTCGATAAAGATATCACCCGGCTCTCGGAGATGAAGGATATGTGGAAGACCCGGAAGCCTCCTACTCCACTTTCATTCGAGTCATTGTCCTCTGGCCCACGGGGTAGTTTAAGCTCTAGCCCTAGCGACCAAAAAGTTTGGACCTCGGAAGAAAATTTTGGGGTATTTTGCGATAGCTTAGATCGTCTAAGTCGACGCACCCTAGAGCTGAGAAGTGCTGGTGAAGATACTCTGTTATCATTCGACAAAGATGATGAAGACACTCTGGACTTTGTCGCTGCTAGTGCGAATTTACGCTCTCAGATTTTTGGCATTGATTGCCAATCCAAATTTGATATCAAACGTAAGTCCGCCAAAATTTCCCGCGGATTCGGATTTTGAGCTAATGATAGCTTACAGAAATGGCGGGCAACATCATTCCGGCTATTGCGACGACGAATGCAATTACGGCGGGACTTTGCGTGATGCAGGCTTTCAAAGTTCTCAAGCAACAGATCAACGATGCTAGGATGGTTTTCTTGTCCATGTCGGGAGACAGGGGCCTCACAACAGAACCATTACGCACCCCCAATCCTTTATGCCAGGTTTGCGGTGTGGCGCGCCTGGATTTTGAGTGCGACACTAGCAAGATTCGGCTGGGAGACCTTATCAACGTTGTACTCCAGGATGTTCTTGGATACAGCCCATCAATAAGTATACTTCACGACAAACTCATATACGATGAGGAATACGATGACAATCTTAACGCTTCTTTTGAAACCCTCGGAATCACGGATGGGTCTTTTTTGACTATTCTAGACGAGTCGGACGATGACCAGTCGCGCAGGGTAAATTTGATTGTCCAGATCAAAAATCGGTATGCTTATGCTTGCTCCAGGCTTCTAGATTCTCACGTGCTAACACAAAAATAGACCACAAAGCGATCCCGGGCAGTCATTTATAAAACCTGCTCGATTTGATATTCCGGTGAAGCAGGCCCAGCCTCCTTCATTAGACTCACTGGTTCTGAGCGGCAAAGATACTAGCGGAAGCAATGGCTCCCATGTTAACAGTGAGCTTGAACAATCTCGAAAGCGCAAGGCAGATGACTCTCTCGACTCAAACCAAGAGCCCAGTAAAAAGGTTAAGGCGGGAGAGGAAATTATCGTCATCGATGATGGCTACATTGAAATAGACTAGCCTACTACGTGTGTTGGGGGGTTCGAACCCGAATACATAATTATATAAACGAAATGGAAGAACAACGACAAGGGCTGATATCATGCCTACTAGCTTTATTATAGTGTTTAATAGAATATTAGAAGTTAATTTTATCGACTTGCATATCCACCATCAATTATGAGGTCCGTCCCAGTGACATATTCACTGGTCGCAAGGTAGTAAGCTGCATCTGCAACTTCAGCAGCTGTTCCGAACCTCCCCAAAGGTGTTCGCAGAAATGCGCCAACTCTTGTGGACGAAGGAATAGCTAGTTCAGATAATAGAGAACAAATCCAGTTAGTCTTGTAATTAACAGGTTGTTATCACTAGAAGTGACAAGGCTTACCAGCAGTCATCTCAGTTTCAATGTACCCCGGAAGTATGTTATTGATGCGGACGTTGAAATGCGAGGCTTCCTGTGCCATGGATTTGACGAAGCCTGAGCATCACCTCATCAGCAATTCGGGAATATCATTTCTCAGAAGGCCAGTGTATAAGTACCATGGAGCCCAGCTTTGCTAGCTGCATAGACAGAAGATCCTACTCCGCCTGTGGAAGCAAGAATCGACGAGATGTTGATTATACAACCTAAAGGAAGTCATGATCAGATTTGTCAAAATAGAGAGGCCGAAAGAGGGATTGACACACCTCTTCGCGCCCGTGCCATTTCTTTCAAGTAGAACCTCGTGCCATATATTGTACCCAGGAGATTCACTCGGACTACATCGTCGATTTCCTCGATAGGCGTCCGAAGCAACAGTGAAGTCTGAGACTGGCCTATATGCATTATCATCATCACCATTAATCATCATCCTACCACTGCCCGTGGAGCCTGGATCACAGACCAGCAGAGTTAACCAGAATATCGATTCTTGGCTGCATTCAAATATTCAATTTAGCGATTGTGAGACTACAAATTAGGTATTCCTGGACCCTACACACATTTACCTTGACAGCTTGCTCCCACAGCTCCTTGTCACCGACATCACCTACTAGGAACCGGTGGTCTTGCTGTTCGCATTTGGCCAGACTTGAGATGGCATCCTGTAGTGGCTTCTCGTGCCGTGCAACCAGAGTACATGTTGCCCCTGCCCGGGCGAATCGGGTGGCGATAGCAAGCCCGATTCCTTTAGAGCCGCCGGTGATCAGGCAGGAGCGGCCGATGAGGTCAAGCATGTAGAACCCGAAGATATCTTTTGGAGCCTTCTTGGCCGAGGGCTGTGGTTGCAAAACAAAAGGCTTGGCTCGGAGGAATGCGCGTCATCCAGTTTGGTGTTACATACTGCATGTTGTCGCGAACGATCAACCAAACCCCAAACTCATCACCCTCCACCACCGCCTCTTCCGCCATTTTCGATTTGTTTCCTACCAGCACACACGGACCTTCTGCGCAGGCGGTATAACTCTTGCACGATGGCACTTGGCTACGGCTATAGCTATCCAGCATTAGCTGCTATTGTCATTGGATCATGTAAGTGGGACCGGAGTTTTCGACGAGTAAGAAATGAAGGGATCTAGATCTAACTGAAGTCTTGAGATAGATATCTTATTCACTGGAGATGGAGAGTACTTTAATGTTGGTATTCGAACGACTGTTATCCCAGAAGGCACTCACTAAACGATATAATCACGAATTAAGGTTGGGAAGTTTCTCGAAGAAACATCACCTTACAGTTGGGCATCGGCGGGTATTGGTCTTTGCATCGGATTGAGCGTTATCGGAGCAGCATGGTTCGTTGGAACACCGACCTATCTCGTCTCGCGCTGGCGGAGCACTCATAAAACCCGGGTTGCAATAGGGGAATATTCATTACTGGCTCAAGTATCCTAGGAGGTGGTGTAAGAGCACCGAGAATTCGAACAAAAAATCTCATCTCCATCATCTTTTGTGAGGTCGTAGCTATATACGGCGTCATTATGAGTACAGAGCCCTGGACCCTGAAGAAATCATAACTTTAGCTAACCCGAAATCGTCAACCAGGCATCGTCTTTAGTGCGAAAATCACATACATACCGACAGAAGGCCTCTATACGCCTGAGAATTTCTATACTGGTTATGCATTGTTTTGGGGCGGTGTTACCGTTGGGTTTTGCAACTTGATATGTGGTGTCGCTGTCGGAATTACCGGAAGCACTGCAGCACTAGCTGATGCCGCCGACCCAACATTGTACGTTTACACATTCATCAATGCTTTGTGCTGGGAAATGAGCTAACTTCCGTGGCAGATTCGTTAAGATCCTGGTCGTAGAGATATTCGGCGGTGTATTAGGACTTTTCGGGTTAATCGTTGGATTGCTCGTATCTGGAAAGGCGACGGAGTTCCAGAAATAGGAATGGCAAGGGTCAGGCCGGACGAATCGCATTTCATCGCGATACCATCATCATTGTCGCAAATCTTCCAGTATCCCATATCGCATTTGTAGATATGGTGCGGGACGGGAGATAAAGAACCTTACATGGCTCGATCACTGGATACAATGTTAAAGCAGTTCTAACCTAGGGGAGGTAGTGAATTCTAATGGAAACGGTGTTTAGAGATCTTCTAATTCCCCGTCCTTACTTTTCCCTCTCCTTCGAACCGCTGCTCCTCAGCTTGTATTTTTACAATTTGGGAGCTTTCTGGGGATCCCAGATAGACCTGAATTTTTGCCCACTACATGACCACGAGTAAATAGCTTTTTATTATTAACACGCTACTTTGGCACCAGCATTAGATGCCACTACGTACATGCTCGCTCGTTAGTGGTCGTGTTCGTCTCCGCCCTGTCTCTGCTCCGGATCCAGTTTGATCATGGTATCGATTCGCATGATGGCAATGCACGCCTCGACAGCAGATTTAAGCTGCTTTACCTTGCTCATGCTCGGTTCCAATACTCCAACCTTAATTTCGTCGACCAATTTTCCATTTGTGAGGTCTAGCCCATAATTTTTGAATCCTTTGATTTTAGCCTCGGTTTCAGCGGCGGATTGGCTTGCCGCATGGCGATGTCTAAGCTTAGCCACGAGTTCCGACGAGTCTTTTGCGGCGTTGACAGCCAACGTCTTTGGTATTACTAGCAGAGAAGATGCAAACTCTGCAATAGCGAGTTGCTCTCGTGATCCCTAGAAGTTTTTAGTATTCAATCCATCCATTTATGAAACACATTCGACGTACCACTGTGGTGGCGAAGTTTTCCAGATAAATACTTAAAGCAGTCTCAACAGCACCTCCTCCGGGAACCACTGCACCACTTTCGAGTGTCCTTTTAACAGCGCATAATGAATCGTGCACGGAGCGTTCCATTTCATCCAGTTGGTAATCGTTCGGACCTCGTAGGATAATAGACGCAGAGCTGAATGCCTTGGTTCCTTTAATAAGGATACACTCATCGTCCGATATCCGCTCTTGTACCACCTCGTCGGCGTATCCTAAACTCGAAGCTTCGAAAACTTCGTCACCTTCAAGATTGGAAAGTGTCGATACGAGGGTTGCACCAGTTGCCTTGGCAATCCTGCGCAGATCATCCTTTTTGCATCGACGAACTGCAATAGCTTTCGCTTCGACAAATGTCTTCAGACATAAGTCATCAATGCCCTTTGTTGTTAAAATGACATTTGCTCCAGCATCTAATATCTTCTTGATCTTTTCGAGGACGATCCCAGCTTCACGTTGCCGTATCGCCTCTAACTGTTCGGGATCATCGATGGTAATGTGAACACCCAGCGCCATCCGCGTTTTCTGGAGGTTCATGTCGAGACAAGCAATCTTTGCATTTACTATCCGCTTCTCCATTGCCTGCGAGGCAACAGTGCAATTAAGAGCATACCCGTTAACCAGAATGCTCTCCAACGCACTCTTGCCGTGGGCTTTAAGTATATTAACAGCCTTGACGGGATACTTGGCTTCCTGCTTTTGATTGACAGATTTCACAGAAAGCATCGCATCAACTACCATCTCGGAAAAGAAACTGGAATCGGATCCTATAATCTTCGATGACATAGATGTTTTCGCAATGTTGATGAGAGATTCACGCCCTAGATTGTCAACTTTGGTCGACATCACTTCGGATATATACTTGACGGCCTCGCGTAATGCTAAACGGTACCCGCTGATGATCGTGGTGGGGTGGATTCGGTTTTTTACGAGTTCGTTTGCGCGACGAAGGAGCTCCGACGAGATAATGACAACAGATGTGGTGCCATCTCCAACCTAAGGCCATTCGATGAGCTAAGTATGCCTGTGGGAATATAAGAGCTTAGTTCTGCCCCAGGGCGACATACCTCCTTGTCCTGTTGCTGAGCTAGCTCAACTAGAATTTTTCCAGCAGGGTGCTCCACATCGAGTAAACTGAGAATGGTGGCACCATCATTGGTAACTGTAACGTCCTAACGAGGGTTCCGGTTGCCCATCAGCACGGATCCAGCTTGGTGCCATGGAGGAGACGGGAGAAAGCATACTCCAATATCATCAACCATCATTTTGTCAAGCCCTGAAGGGCCAAAAGAGCTTTTGACGACATTTGCAATGGCCTGTGTCGCGAGGACTGTTGATGAAGGGTACACGATTAGCTATTCAGGCCCGTGTTTTTCTGAGGGTGTGAAGTTGAGGACGGTTGAATGTTACCACACTGATCCCGGATATCCGAGCCGCTAACTTTGCTTCCTCCTAGGACTACAACCGCCAGGAAGATTATCAGTAAAGCTGAATATATACAAGTTTCGAAGCTTCCTTACACAATGTCCCCGCGTTTCGTGGTTGTTGGAATATCGTCGTCATCTGGTCTACTCTAGCGTTGGCTTATAGCCGCGAAGTAACAAGCCTGGTTCAAGCGGCCTGTATTTATTTGATATCGATTCCGATACGGATGGGTGAATGATAGCTGCCGATGTAGCTGTCTGCGTAAAGTATTAGACGGGGTTGATGTGATTGATGTGAAGCTTCTGGTGACAATTTGGCGTCGTATGTAATCTAGCACACATGTATTGGTCATGCAGGACCTCTCCTTCTTTTTTTTTCTTTCTTATAATGCCAAGCCAAGGCCACCCCTCCTTGCCCCTCTCCAACACCTGAACCCCACACGACCACGGTACCCATTATCACGAACACGACCTTCTTCCGCCGCGCTCAATCATAAGCAGAGAAACATCGCACCCCTGACCTGTAACATCACTCGCAAGTCCGGTCAATTGCTTCCATGGCTTCGGACCTACAGTCGAGATTGGAGGCTCTCTCCATCAACCCCACCGTTGTATCCCATGGCCCCTGCAAAAATGTAGCAGAATGGCACGCACAGCTAGACTCCGTGGTTCCACAGCCAGGCTTCGAGTTCAAGCTGGTAAAAACCATGGTTTTTAAGCCTAGTAAGTAAGGGCTACCCACTCATTGGGTTCTCGCCGCATTACACAGCCAGGCTTTCAAAATGCTTACTGATCAATTGCTGTTATGTAGAGGCTCCAAAGTCTGAAACCGCACCCCTCATTGTTTTGGTTGCTCTGGAGGACTCTCAAACTCCTTCATCGACAGTTTGCAAGGCAGTCAATGTCAAAGAAGCAAGGTTGGCGAGTGAAGACGTGGTCAGCAGCACCCTATCTATCTCTACAGCTGATGGTAATGATACCCTCTGATCCAGTAACTCCATTTATCCTATACATAAGCTTCCTCGACTATGGGCTAACGGCTTCTAGTTTCCCCCTTTTCTATCACCAAAGAAAATGCATCGGCTGTTAAAGTAGTTCTCGACAAAGCACTGCTAGACTATTCTGGCAAGCTTGGGGTCCACCCAAATGATTCTGCGAAAACCTTCTTCTTGTCTCAGAAAGACATCCAACAATACCTCCTGGGAGCTGAGGCAGAGATAGACGAAGTTGATTTTACTTCCGAAGTGTATCAAACGAGGTAACGGACTTCTTCTTCTCTTTCCGCACATTTATCTCCAAAAGCTAACGATACTAAAAACTTTCCTGCAGCGGCCCATCCGCAGTCGGGAAATCCGAAGCAAAGAAAGTCGTCCCCCCACCACAAAATGAAAAGATCGAAGGAGCCGCTTTGATTGGGATCACTGTCAAGAAAGAGCTTGATTTCCCCGGTTGGTACCAACAGGTTCTCACCAAAGGGGATATGTTGGACTACTATGACGTTTCTGGCTGTTATATCCTCAAGGTCAGTAACTCGCACCCCCAGGATTATTCAGATAAAGTACTGACCTTTAGAAGCCATGGTCTTACACGATCTGGGAACAAATACAAAGTAAGTTAAGGGTGTTAACTCTAGAGTTGTCTTTTTGCAGACTTGTTCTTCCGAAACTACTCACTAACTGTGCCAAATTTTGATCCCAGAATGGTTCGATGCTAAAATAAAGGGAATCGGTGTTGAAAACTGTTATTTCCCAATGTTTGTTTCGTCTAAGGTCCTAGAAAGAGAGAAAGACCATATCGAGGGTTTTGCCCCGGAGGTAGCCTGGGTTACTAAGGCGTGAGTTTGGTATCCTGCTCAATCTACCCGCCCGTATGCTCACTTACAAGTTGATAGAGGGAGCACCGACCTTGACGAACCGATCGCTATTCGCCCCACATCAGAGACAGTCATGTACCCATACTATGCGAAATGGATACGATCACATCGTGACCTACCCCTCCGTCTTAACCAGTGGAACTCTGTTGTCCGGTGGGAGTTCAAGCACCCGCAGCCCTTCCTCCGAACTCGCGAGTTTTTGTGGCAAGAAGGTCATACCGCACACTTGACTTTCAACGATGCAAATGAAGAGGTGCTACAGATTCTGGACTTTTATGCAGGTGTATACGAGGAACTACTCGCTGTCCCAGTCATCAAAGGTAAAAAGACTGACAAGGAGAGATTTGCCGGTGGCCTTTTCACCACCACTTGCGAAGGGTACATCCCAACCACTGGACGTGGCATTCAGGGTGCTACTTCCCATTGCTTGGGTCAGAACTTTAGCAAAATGTTTGGAATCACCGTCGAGGATCCATCCTCCAAAGAAGGAGAAGAAAAAGAGAAACTTTTCGTTTGGCAAAATTCCTGGGGCCTTTCGACTCGGGTTATTGGTGTCATGGTAATGATTCACGGCGACCAGAAGGGTTTGGTCTTGCCACCACGAGTAGCTGGGCATCAGGTCGTAATTGTCCCATGCGGTATCACTACAAAGACATCTGAATCTAATAGAGACTTGCTTTACAACGACATCAAAAAAATCGCTGCACGTCTAACCGATGCCGGTATTCGAGTGAAGGCTGATCTGCGAGACAGCTATTCTCCGGGATATAAATTTAACGACTGGGAATTGAAGGGCGTTCCACTTAGACTCGAATATGGACCTCAGGATGCCAAGAAAGGACAAGTTCTCGGAGCTCGGAGAGATACCGGCCAGAAGGCAGCTATATCACTCGATAACCTCACTGATTCCGTGCACAAGCTTCTAGAGACAATACAAGCAGACCTTTACAAGAAGGCCAAGGATTCCTTTGATGCGAATATCGAAACTATCAAAAAGTGGGAAGAATTTGTGCCTGCCTTGAACCAGAAGAAAGTCATTCTGATGCCGTTCTGTCTTGAGGAGTCCTGCGAGGATGACATAAAAGAAAGAAGCAAGCGGACCGATACTGGCGAGGCGGAAGATGCTAAAGCCCCTAGCATGGGTGCCAAGAGCTTGTGTCGCCCTTTCAATCAACCTAGTGGTTTAGTATTAGGTGAAACGAAATGTCTTGCTTGCGGGAAAGATGCAAAGGTAACCCCTACATCTTCCACACTTCCAGAACCACTAACTAACTTTCCATTTGTAGGAATACTGTCTCTTTGGCCGAAGCTATTAGACGTTTCAATTGCAACCGTAGATGTGATTTGCGATATAGGATAGGAGAAGAAATAGATGATATTAGGCCATTGTGCATGTCATATTGTTTCAATACCGACCCCTCTTGCTATTTTGCCCATTAGATTTGGATTGCAGTTGGGCGGATCCTTACGGTCCACCGGTCGCGTTACAGTCTACTCTGATCCACAATGGGAGTAATTTATTTCTTAGCTTGCCGAATATTTGTTTTAACCAGTAGCATGATTTGATTGAGGCGGACCTTATGGAGATCCGTCCCATCCACTAAAAAGAGTTTTGGCTCCGATGTAGGGTCTTCTATACCGATCCGATCTCCGCAGCCGTTTCAAGTAACTCCTGTCCAAGTCTCGTGATATAGAAGCGGCGAGTACTTTCATCAAGCCCGTCAAACTTGCTCGTCAAGTCTTTTAATATCCCCCGGCTCTCTTCATAGCATGCAAGGTCTTTGTTTCCATAGAGGTCCTTGCCTGCAGAATGCAAAGTAGTATCAAACCAATGGAAGAAAGTATTGATAGCAATGCACGGAGAAAGTGGAAATACAGCATGCAACCAAAAGGGCGGTATGAAGAGTATATCGCCAGGACGCATAATAATTTCGAGAGGATGTGTAGCGTTGGGGATTTCTTCAAAGATGTTCAATATAGAACTCGTAGTTTTCCCCGCAGGAAATTGTAAGAGGCTAATGTCCTCGGGGGGGAATAATCTAATTTTTTTTTAGTAAATAATTCTATGCTAGACTTGTTTGGGGAACCTACAAAAGTCTCTTTTCTCCCCTGATATGGAACAAGAAGTTGGCACACACATCATAATCTAGAGATACTTGGTTAGCTAGATACGATAAATCCATATCGGAGAGAACATACGTAACCATATTCCAATCCCAGGACTAGATATTCTCAGTGGCGATGAATGTAGCGAGTCTTCAATAAATGACAGCTCTTCAGGGAGACGAAAATCAGGGCTGATTTCAGGAAAATCACGGCTAAATAACGATGCATGTTTTGTCGCTTTTTGGGAAACGGATCTCAAATAACAAAGCGTATTCGGTTCGTTTGCGAAGGCTAGATCAATAAAAGCCGAGAAATTCATCTGTTGATACTTGAAATTCTTGGAATTGAAATTGAGGTGAAGTACAGGATTTTCATCTGAGCAAATCGCTCGGTGTACGATAACCTGCTCCACTCCGTTTAGTGTCACTGCGTGGTTCTCTATTATCTTATTCTGAAAACGTCCTACCTCTCTAGACTCTCCGATAGCGGTTTTAAGGTATTCTGGGCTCCAAACTTTGGTGCACTCTCCAAATGAAAGGCCATCGAAAAGGAGGGGGACGCGGCGGCTGATTGCCGATTGGATCTCGATAGCGTTATGGGCCAGCGTATACCTTTCCACCGGAATTGGCTTCGGAGCACTGGCTGTAGGATTCAAACACGCTGGTTCGCTATTTTGCAATGCAGCAAGTTGCAGTTTTTTTGGCCCTGAGTTTAGCTGAACCGTTTTGAGCTGATCGATTTGTAAAATCCCTGTGCATAAATTCCAAAACGAACCCATACTATTTAAAGTAGGAAATAGAGAGAAAATGGTAAAAAGGTTAGATGCTCGGTCCGCGTCCAAGGGTACCCAGGTGCCGGATAGTGGGGAATTGTATGGTAGATGCCGACATACCTGAATGCTGTTATGCCTCCACCGAAAATATGAAGTCGGTTGTTTAACCATACGTAGTCACAGCCTATCAAAACTGGCCACAGATCTTGATCTTTGTCTGAGAGTACGGTGCGCAATGGTTCTATCCTTTGACTCGAGATGTTCAAATGTAGGAAGGTACCAGGAAAGCCAGCCGACGGGCAATTAAGGCCGAACACCCCTCCCGCAAGCACTGCTTCTGTATCACCGATCGGGACGAGCTGAGCCCCTGCCCGGCCTAGAAGAGAACTATCAAAGCCGGAAAGCTGCTGCCACTGGTGGTGTTTTATTGACCCCGAGCTATCGAATGACAGTAACGAAATATCCGAGATGATATTACCGTCTCGACAAAACCCGCCGGTCAAGACACCGGCCGCCATTGAAGGAAACCATGCCAGACTAGCGGAGAACCGGGCAATCGGGGGAGGGCCGATGGATTTAACTTCGCTCCAGCCGTTTGACTCTGACCATATTACCCAAGTATCGTAAATTTCGTTACCATTACCTCGCCCACCGAATACAAGTATGTGGTCCTCCCCGTCGATAGGAATATGAGTAGCAGAATGTCTATATCTACCGTTTGGAAGATCCTGGACCCTAGTCCAAACAAGTCCATCAAACAACCAGCAGTCGACCAGCGCAGATTTAGGGTTTCCCCGACCCCCCACTAATAGCATTCTGCGGCCCCCAAGTTTGGTAAGTGTATGGCACACTCGGGGGGCAGGCTGTGAATTAGAGTCAATCCGTGATACTTTCATCTTGGTTTCATCAAAAACGTAGGCCACAGACGACCGAGCTTTACTATCCGTACCACCGTAGTAGACGGCGATGCTGTCACTAAGCTTCGCCGCCGCCCCTAGTTTCCGACGATCAAATACGGGTTGCCAGTGCTTGCGGTATTCAAGACTTGCAGTGAAGGTGGATACCTGAGGACCCCGAAGCTTCTCATAGTCGATTTCGACAACTTCTCGACTAGTAATGCGACTACCCCCCGACCATTCACAGGTAGACAAACTCGTCTGTTTGTTATCTGGGATTTTAGAGCATGCGTAAAGGAAGAAATAGTGCTGCCCAAAAGATAAGAAATCCTCCCATTCGTCGAAGGGTTCAATAGACTCCACAAAACTCCTTTGTTCAGCGGATATCATATTACACCAAGCCCCGTAAAAGTCGCACGCCGTTACTGAACTCCAACCAGAGGTGTGAAATCTTTGAACCTGAGCGGTAAGCGACGGATAACTCCCGATATTCTGGAGCGCAGAGTTTATTTTCCTGAAATGCGAAAGCATGGTTTTGGCGAATGGGTGTTTCTCGCCGGCGGGTAATATCTGTTCGATTAATGCAAATTTAGCTAAAATTAAAACCCACATAGTTAGCACGGAATTAAATACAGATAGACTGCCGCGGGGGCAGCTGTGCCAAGTGTTGACCTACCGCGAGGAAACCGTGCAGCCCATTTTATTAGAGAGTTTGCATCTTCTACTGGCATGTACGTTATCGCGACTTCGCTTACAAACAACAGGTCATCGTTAATTTGGCAGCGGTCTCGAAGGATTTCGTCGAACTTGCGGAGATCACTAAGATCGACTCCGATGGCGGTGTAGTTGGTTGAGGAGATAATGGCGGTACCCGACTCCAGAGAATACAGAGGATCAGTTAAAAGTTCGTTAAGCTCTGGGGTATTTTGTATAATCTCAGCTTTGCGCCGTATGGATTGTGGATAATCGACATCAATGAAGCTAACGCCAGGATACTGGCGTAAATAATGAAATGGCAGGGGGTCACTATCCAGATGGTGGTAAGTTAATGGGAGACCTCACCGTTAGATCTGTACGGTGTACTTACAAACCACACCCAAGGTTAACAAGCTAGCAAATTGAGGCGGAGATGGTCAGCTTTAGGGCTCAATGGAAATAGTGTGGGTTCGAGAAACCACTTGCATGTTTAGGGGCGTCCGTATTGGAATTAAGAAAATCCTCTACAGTTTGTTTCACAAGTTCCATGCGCAGCCAGTAGCCCCGGTTTATTAGGGGACTCCTCCGTTGGAATTTCGGCACAAAATGGCGCAGGAGATGGCCGGTTCGGTTGGGAACATACAACTTTTCAACACTCCTATTATCAACGTTAGAAAAACGGGCATATTCGAAACATAGAATTTACATATTTTGGATTCCATAAGCAGAATGAATCCAGAACAAACTACCTTTTTGAAACTATACTGCTGTCGTTCGTCTTAGAGGTGCAAAAATCATAGTTGCTCACGACGTTAGTACCATGCCTTGCAGCGCAACAACCTAACTCAGAATACCTAAAATAGAGGGTTAACTTACAGCGACAACTGCGTTAGGAATAACTGCACTGCTGGTTGTAGGTGTATGATTCCCCCGGAGAGGGGGGTTTGGAACTGGGATTTCCATCGCCTCAGCTGTTATAGCTAAGCTGCTAAATACAGATGGGTTATGACGGGTATATACTTCATTTGTGTAATGAGTGATAGGCCTGCGTTGTGTGAGGTTGGAACTGTTGTAAATTGAAACGAGAAGAAGAGATATTTTGCGCGCGGCTGTTATTCGCTTGTTTTAGACGCCCATTGGATTATATAATCAACCCACGTGACCTGACGTACCAAGAACAGCGATGGCCACGGGCCAGGGATCAATACGTACATACATGGACCTATCATGATCATGGTCATGACCACAACCTCATTCCAACTACGTACTGCCTTAGATCTTCATCACACTGAAGCAACCTTAATACCCAACCGACTTCCGAGCTCCTATTCGAAGACTTGATCTCATAGCTTCTTTGGCGACTGCATCGTTCTCTGGTATTGCTTCATTTAATTTGTCGCCCGGACTGCGCCATCCCATTATACTTTCGAGCTATCGTTCTCCATCACCCGGTACAGGCACCTATTACCTTTGGTCATATCGTCTTCGTTGCTTTGGGACATAGGCCTGGTAGCAACATAGCTTCCGGGTCTCTAAGGTACTGCGCCATATATCACGTCGGCATTATACCGTACTCTCCGATCTAGTTTCTGGCCTCCCGACCGTCATATGAATTTTGTCACTTTCAACCAAGACTTCTCCTGCCTGGCGGTAGGGACGCAAAATGGCTATCGAATATATAACTGCGACCCGTTTGGAAAATGTTATGAAAAAAAGGATGGCGACATTACAATCGTGGAGATGCTCTTTTCCACATCCCTTATTGCCGTTATTTTATCACCGCGCCGGCTCCAGATAACGAATACAAGGGTATGTGCTGCCCCTAGCCTTTGAAATTCCACCAGTGATAAATTTTGACGGTGTATCTACAGCGTGAGTCCACTATCTGCGAACTGACGTTTCCCACGGCAGTTCTTGCGGTCAAGTTGAACCGCAAACGTCTGATTGTGGTTTTGGAGGATCAAATATATGTATACGACATCAGCAACATGAAACTTTTGACAACCATTGAAACTTCGCCGAATCCCAACGGTATGCCTCAAAATTGCCTCATGGTAGCTTGTGCAATATTTGTTTCAAGAATGCTTATTAACCATCTTTGTTGTTCTCGTTGTAGCCATATGCGCTTTATCACCTTCCTCCGAAAAATGCTATCTCGTTTATCCTCGACCCGTCCCTACATCGCCATCGCCATTCGCGCCGCCTTCCAACGCGACGTCTGCTACCGCTGTGCCGGGGGTGAGTGGCTCAGGAGATGTGATAGTGTACGATGCTTCGACTCTCAAGACAATAGGTATGATATCAGCTCACAAGTCGCCGATATCAGCCCTTGCCCTGAGCAGTGATGGCACATACCTAGCAACCGCTTCAGATACCGGGACTATCATCCGGGTGTTTTCTTTGCCGCTGGGCACTAAAATGTTCCAATTTCGACGGGGCACGTATCCTTCCAAGATATACAGCATGGCATTTAATCTTGCATCCACCATGCTTTGTGTCTCTTCTGCCACGGAAACCGTTCATATATTTAGGTTAGTCGACCCTAATACCGCAAACAATGCCATAGATACTTCAGCGTCCCAAATTCATGCGGCGTCCGGTCTACGGCCGAGAAGCGGGAGTTCCGGCGGGTCGAATGGGTCGAATCCAGATATCTCGGGTGCTCCTTTCGATGCCAGTACGGATAATAAACGTCGGAGCACGTCCTTCGCAAGTCTTATAAGGCGGTCATCCCAATCAATAGGGAAATCCGTCGTCGGCGCTGTAGGCGGTTACCTACCTCAAGCGGTTACTGAAATGTGGGAACCGCAACGAGATTTTGCATTTGTACGGCTGCCAGCTGCCACAAAGAGTGTCGTTGCACTCAGTAGCAACAGCCCTCAAATTATGGTCGTTACGTCGGATGGGTTCTTTTATTTATACAATGTCGACATGGAGAATGGCGGTGAATGCATTTTAACAAAGAAGTACTCGTAAGTCACATTGCCCTTTCAAGTTTAAAAAATCTGCTACCTATTCTATTCTTGGATAAACATTGATCTCGGGATTCTTAGGTTGCTTGACTCTGGCGGGAGGGGTGGTTTTGATGCTGAAATATAGTTCATTAGATGGCATAATTCTGTTCAATCGTGAGAGATTTCATTATTATTTGGATGGTCTGTACTATCATTATATCAGTGTTGGGATATCCACTTATTGTCGTTGTTCTTCTTTTCTCGGGAGCGGTTCTTTGGATAAGGTCAAGGCGCTTAGCATATCATTCATGGAGTGTTCACGTAATATCAGGGTTATGTTAGACCAAGTTCAGATATAGTATCATTGGTTTTGGATTACAAAAAGCAAGGTGACTTAAACTTGACCCTTAAGTAAGTACTTTATGAGAAGCAAATATTTCTAAACGTTGTGTTCCAACATCCTATCTATTGCTTCAGGTAGCTGCGGGACCCTTTCTTGGATGGGATAAACCCTTGGACCCTATGACCTGTACTTCGATAGCCCTTTCATATCAAAGAGGGGCCAGCTTATCCTCCACCAGAAGATGTATGATATAGGTGTCCACTTGCAGGTTCTTATTATGGTGGATTGTTGATCTTTCTCTGAAGTGGGTGGGCTGTGAGCTCAAGTCTCCCCCGGCTTCTTGGAGTTGCACGACACGATCTTGACCCGGTCGCTATGAACCGCCTGTGAGTTATCAAGCTTGAAGGTGACATCTTTGATGAGAAATGTCCAGACTTCATCACAGAACCGATAAGTGTCAAGATGCCCCTAACGATTTTCCGTGCTTGTTAGCAGTGCCCGTGGTCCCACGCGAGAAGATATCTTTACCTTAAAGGAGAGCTTAGCAGTAACTTGCTGGGCAAGTATATCAGTGACGGATCGGTCAAAGTTGGATAAAATCTTCATTGCTAGCTGTGGCGCGATGCGACCGTCAGAGATGAGATCATCCAGCGCGTCAGTGAGAGCAACGCCGATGCTAATCAGGCCCCTTGTTAGAGTCAAATAATCATTTAGGAACACAAGGGTAAGGTATGGCATGCCTTGACCGCCTGTAGAGCTCGTAGTAGGTTTGGTTGTTCATCGTGTCTATTGTGGCTGGGGTTCGCAGATGGAAATGGAGATGATGAGGAGGACGAGGACGGGGATACCGATGGGGGTGTTGCGGCTTAAATACAAAACCGAAAACTCCTTGCCTCTGAGAAAGACTCAAACCCAGATCCTTTTTACAACAGCCGCCACAAGACCATCGGCATCCAAATCGACATCTCGGCTTTCGTAACGCCCGCTTCATGAAAAGAGGCATAGGCGCAGCTCTGCGAATATCATACGACTGCCTGCCTAGACTTTGGGGCATCAATTGTTCTACATCCAGGTCTCTTTGGGCAGTCACCTCGAGGAGAATGTCAGGAACAAAGCGGCCTGGCGACGGCCTAGGACCTAAGGCTGGGGAAAAAAGGTGGAAGAGAAAGAGGACAGCCCCGGAAGTCAAGTCTTCACTACGGCCCACGGGTAGCCATGAGGAAATACTCCTCCAGGATGTGAAACTTCTGCTGGGAGAGTCCCAAGAACCAGGCACTGCGCCAGAACAGTTCTCACAAGTCGAATTGTTAATATCCATGCTGGGTTCCACCGGCGACGGGCTAGCAATTTCTCAGGATGGTACGAGGGTATATGTCGTCCCCTTTACAGTCCCTGGCGATACCGTCGTTGCCAAAGTGGTGAAAAATTTTCCCTCATATTCCATGACGGATTTGGTTCAAGTTACGGAACCATCGAAGGACCGGAACGACGACCTTGTATTTTGTAAGTATTTCGGTCGCTGTTCCGGCTGCCAGTTCCAAATGCTCTCTGGAGACTACCAGCTCCAGCACAAGCAAAAGGTAATTGCGAAAGCAATGCAGAACTTTTCGGAACTGGACCCATCCTCGATCCCCCCAATCGGAGGAGTCATGCCATCGCCGCTGCTGCGTGGGTATAGAACCAAACTGACCCCTCATTTTGACGGACCGCGCCGGGGTGGTTTCAAAGAAGGGGCTCCTGTTCCGGATATTGGATTTCAACTAAAGGGAAGAAGCTTCGTTCTTGATATCGAGGATTGTCCAATCGGCACGGATGCAGTTCGGGATGGCTTCAAATCACAGAGGAACTACGTCAAAGAAAACCTTCATACTTTCAAACGTGGGGCTACACTGTTGCTCCGCGAGAGTACTGAAAGGACATTTTCTCCCGAAACGAATGATGGCTGTGGGACGACTCAGCCTTATACAGACGTCAAAACCTGTATTACGGACTCAAAGGTCTTTGTCACGGAATGGGTAGGGAGAGCTAAGTTTGCCTCTCCAGCCGGGTCATTCTTCCAGAACAATAACTCCATCCTAGAGAAGGTCAGTTAGCCTGCAGGAACATAGATTCGCACCTAACTTATAATAAAACAATATTTTTGGGCTCTATTGAGATTCATTGGAGCTACGTGTCGCTGACCCTCCGTCCTTTTAATAGTTCACCGCATTCGTTCAGGAACAACTTGTGATTCCGAAGTTAGCAGGACAAGACCATTCGGAATCCTATCTTATTGATGCGTATTGCGGCTCTGGGCTTTTCAGTATCTGCTGCGGGCATGGATTTAAGGGGATACTGGGAGTTGATATATCGTCACAATCAATCGAATCGGCAAGGAAAAACGCCATAGAAAACGGAATCCATAACGCCCGATTTATTACTGGAAACGCCGAGGCTATATTTGCAGATGTCGACTTTCCACCTGAGTTCACCAGCGTGGTTATCGACCCTCCACGAAAAGGTTGCGATGAATTATTTCTTTCTCAGCTTTTAAAACTAGGGCCAAAGAGACTCGTCTATATCAGCTGCAACGTCCACACCATGGCACGGGATATCGGGTGGCTAGTCCAACAAGACCTTGGAAAGGACTATAGTATCGATAAAATTGGAGGATTCGACTTTTTCCCACAGGCAAGTAATCAGAGCCCCTTTCTTCGAGGCCATTTGCACTGACTTGAACGCCGCAGACACACCATGTGGAAGGGTACGCTGTCCTATCCAAGAATAGTTAAGATAGTGAACCACACAAATGTGCAGGTATCCTTCACACACGACATCGCCCCAATGCGACCCGAATATTTTTGCTGAGATGCTGTACAAAACCAACCTAAAATGACTCCGCGGACCCGGCCTCATTACCTAGCTATAGCCTCGCCTGAAACCCCGGCCCATCAATGTACTGGAGAAATGTGCTAGAAAAAAAGAATAAGGCATCAGGTAAGCACGAGCTAGCAAACTAGGTGGTTCTACTTGTGCACGCCACTTCGCGGGCTGGGAACTAAACATGCGGAACTTACAAGCTATAAACGCTATTCTATAACCCCATTGTTCTGCTCGTTTCTAGAAATCTCTGTACCACTCTTCGACATCGAGGTAAAAACCCATATTCCTGAGCAGTCCATCAAAAAGAAAGAACAAAGGAGCAGAAAGATCAACAGGATGAAGGTCGAGGGCGGAGTGTCGCTATAAATAACCTCGTTTCCGAAGGCAACTAGAAAAATTCATGCAATGATTAATTTATTGTTGATTGGTTTGCGCTTCCATTTCGGTCGTATCAACTATCGAGCGGAGGGTCGCCATTTCCCTTAGATTTGGTCTCGAATAACAGCCCTAGACTGGCCATGCGCTCCCAGATCGAATCATGACGCAGCTTATGCTTGATATCAAATGTCAAGCCATCGAGATGTGTCATCTGAGGGCATTGCTCTCCAATAAGGATATCGTAGCACCGACGTGCAACCGCGGTATCTTCCGTCATTGACCTTTGGAACATTTCATCGCTGTCTTTGTCTTGGTGTTGCATGAGGAAGGGGCTGGGGTCAATAATCTCCCCAGATGTTTCCGGCTTGGTCAAGTGGGTAGACTGGGATAAGATTGCGTAAAATCCGAGTGTAAGGGGGTTGTGCCTGCAGATAAACATTAGAAATCATCACTAGTGATCATATGAGGGTTGGCATTGTACCTTAGGTCAAGTTCCGATAGAAATGGTAGGAACCTCAACATGTTATTTAACTTCTGCAAGTTTGATATGCGATTTCCCACGAGGTAGAGTTTTTTCAACCTCACAATCCCATACAACGGCTTAATGTCAGATAATGCATTATTATTGAGATTGATGACACGAATATTAGTCATGAGGCGACCAAAGTTGGACGGCAGCGTTCGAAGGTTGCAAGATGCCAGCTCCAAATATTGTAAATTAACAAAATAATCAAGAAGAGAGAGAGACGATATCGGGTTGCCAGATGCATATACTTTTCTGAGCTCATAAAGGGAGTTGAAGGGGATGTTGACAGTGCTTGGATCCTGTTAGCTTTGAGCAAGGGATAACTCGAGGACGACAGTCTTACCTAGGTCCAGCCTGGGATCTAAACGAAAAACTGTCAAGATACCGGGCACTTGAAATTCCATCGACAACCTCCAGTTTGTTCGAGTCCAGATAGAGTGTTTTTATATTTGGAAAGGGCCGAGCCGTAAAGTACCGGAGATTGTTTTTAGATAAATCGAGTGTTCGCAGGGCTCGCACATCTACGCCGTCAGGTATAGCGAACTCAACTAAATCATTCGAATCTGTTTGTTTACGGCGAAGATTTGTTAATATCACTCGAGTCGCGAAAGCGAAGAATAACGAGCTAACGAACCCAAATTTAAATACGATAATTCTGGCAGCCGATGTAGGTATTCGACACTCTCAATTTTATTACTTCCCAAATCTAAGATTTTCAGGCGTTTTCTAACATTTATTAGCTTACTTGCAACAATAGGACATAGTGAATAGTGTAATTTCTCTTACAAGTTAGATGTTCCGAAATTTACGCCACGGATATGGTTCATTCTAAGTCGTAGCTTGACAAGGCCATCAAGATGCAATATCCCATCCAAAGAAGTGATCTGGTTATTGTCCGCTTTGAGGTCTCGTAAATGAATTAAACCCGAGAGGCCTATATGTATTACTCTGTAAGATTCATCTAAGTATCATAAGTGTATATTTGCGACATACCTGAAAGATTATCAATACGATTGGAAGATAGGTCGAGAAATTGCATATTTGTAAGATGCGTCCATGCGGTCAGGCTTGAAAGAAGGTTTCCTGCAACCTTGAGGTCCCGGACCGTGGGAGGCATACCCGTCAAGTGCGTGAGCTGGTTGTGTTCAAGATTGACTTCCACGAGGTTTGGGTGAAAAGAGGCAAGATCTTGAAGGTGCTCTAGGCCCTGTTTCTGAATTTGTAAGGCCCTATTTTGGTCCCAGTATGGACCAAACATGTCGTTATCGGTAAGATGGCGTACCATGCTCTTTAGAGCCAAAGAAGTTTTGTCAGAAGGGAACTTTCGGAGCTGTCTGCTGTTACGGGAATGGTAACCTCGCGAGAACCCTGATTGCATCCGACTATCAGCTTCGAGAAAATGATAAGTGATGTCAGTTAAAGGAGTGTTCCAAAAGGATGACTCGGGCTTTCGCATGCTTAGCATTGTGCGATTGACGGGGCCGCCGTTCGTCTGCATTGAGATTGTATATTGTCTCAGCGACTGACACGGGGTGTTCTGAGTCCGTGGGATTACAAGGGAGCTCCCATTTACAGTGGGGGGGGCTGTAGTCGGAGTTGCCGTATCCGGATCCGATGCCTCGACTCTCAGATCGACTGACTCAAGATCGGTTTCTCCGATACTCTGCGTGCCAGCCGAGCGCTCATGATCTAGACTCGGTACGTCACCGGGGCCAAAGGACCTTCCACCATTGCTTTTTTTGGGATCAATGTCGGGGGAAATCGGACGAACACCTTCTTTAGAGGATGCCGAAGTATATCCAATGGGACGCGATGGCCCTGTGGTCTCGGGGGACTTCGCCACGATATCCGGATTTAGGCTTCTGCTTTGGCCTGCAGAAAATCCCGAGCTAGTGAATACAAGAGGTGGTGCCTCGGTGCCACCCTTCTGATCACGCGGAAGCACTAGTCGCGAACTTAGGTTGGTTGCCAGGTCAGATATTTCTTCGAACGGATCTTCCCCATTTGACACCGGCAATGACTTCTCTTCCACCGTTAGATCCATCAACAGGTCCCGCCTCATAGAATCTATGACATCGTCTTCATGGCGCCAGGCTTGCCGCTCCTCGTCAAACACCATACTTCCGACCTTCCTTGGCATCATGTGCTTAACCTTAGAAGCTAGGATAACATTCAATGAATGAAGGCTAGCAGCGCGGGTGAATGCAGAGTGTGGGTCTGACAAGAAATTCGGATGTGGTGATCGTGAAAAGTCGATTTCGGGCTCTATTAGCAGCTTGCTCGTCGAGTCCCGCGGTTCCAATGGTTCATTTGTTCTCGCTATTCGACCGCTCGGGTGTCGTACTACCGACGCATCGCTGTCAAATTCTTCGCTAGCTGATTCGCTATCTCCGTCTGTCGTTTCTTCGGTCGACGAAAGGTTCAACTTCTGTCGTTTGGGCTGGCTCTCTTTGACGGGCGATGGTGGATGCAGAGAATCAGAGCGCGGTACCTCTTTTGGCGGTGCCTTAGCCGGTGTCCTCTTAGAGACAGCGGGTGTCCCATCTAGGAGGCGCTTCGACCGATTGACTAAAGACGTTTCAGGGTGTGCCGAGGTTTCAGAGTGTACTTTCTCATCGTACGGCGAGCTAACGAGGCCAATTTGTGACATTCGTCCATGTACTGCGGTTTTTGTAAAAGAATTCGGAGCTGATGAAAATAGTTTAAGGGGTTGCCATTCTCTTGGGCTGGTACCTGGCAATTCGAAAGACGCATCCTCAGAGTTGATGCGCCAAAGGACTTTGCGATCCGGTGTAGTGAAATATAACTGGTTACTATGTGATAGAACGCTCTGTTCCGGGGAAAACTGATGAGAATCGCCAATCCCATAATTTCCATAGAGGTGCCTTGAGAATTCACTTCTGGAGTTTACATGGAGGAGCCCATTTAAGCCGGGCGACTGATCAGAAAATGCAGAAGTAGAGATACTGTTTATATACTCCTCATCTCTGATGACTGAAGACTGGTCTTCTTCTTCCCGGAACAAGGAGGTGTCTTGGTTTGTTGAAGATTCGGTGGGTCGCCAAGCAATAAACGGTGGAGGTGTGGAGTTCCAAGCCGATCGTTCCAGAGGGTCCTCGGACTCGTACTCAAGCATCGAGCTTAAATCGGGGGCTGCATGGGCTTCGGATTTATGGTTGGACTGATCGGGCTCAGAGGATCGCTCCAGTCCCACGGACATTAGACCCTCATTCTGAGATATCCCAGACGCATCTTCAGCCGAATTGTCTTCCGAAGGATGAGAAGGTGCGTGTTCTGAGGAACACGAAGTGTGCGATCCGTCAGAAAGAGGTTCAAACAGACTTTCTAAACGAGTAGGGCTAAACAAGTCCTCGTTTCCGCCATCCACCAGAATGATAGGGCGTACGTTTGTAGTAAGTTTCTGGACAGTACCCTGAGGAGTTACGTTCGGGCTCGGCTCTTGAGCGAGAGGTATCGCAACCTTGTGCTTTCCAGAGGGACTGCTGTCTTGAATGATGATGGAATTCTCGGTGGGGTGCCCTGAGACGGTAGGCGTTTTTCGGGAAGAGGGTCGCGGGATCAAAGATTTAGGCGGGGAGGGTTTTGAGTGAACGTTCGCCGAACCATTCTTGGACACTGATGTCTTGGTTTGTGGTTTGGCAGGCAGTTGCCCGTCTGATATCCAATCGTCCTCAAGGTCTTGCAACCACGACGCCATGGTTCTCGGTTTGTCGCTGTTGGTCTTTCACACAGCCGTCCGTCTATTTCCACCGGTATGTAGGCGCGTGGGTACTCAGTATGTGCTGTGCTTTACTACCCAAGACACCTACAAGCTATAGTGGGGCTAGGGCGGAGGGACAATTCCTTGCTGCGTTTTGGTTTGTAGAGAGAGGCCTGTTAGAGCATTCGGTACATCGGTGAGGATGCGGGATAGGGAGGGTCCGTATGTATCCCGACAGTTGATTGGGGGCATGGAGATGTAGCGACGATGGCGGATAGTCGTGGTGATGATGGTGGTGGATGATGGTAATGCGTGACGGGGGATGTTTATCGACCAGGCGCCACATGTTGACTGGCTGCGATTGATCGTTGACTCGTACTGTTACAGCTGTTTACGCGAATCACAACAACCAATTGATGCAGATGCAGCTACCCCCTGCAGTTTCTTGTCTGTCTTGCAGGGGACTTCTTTCAGGCAAGTACCTAAGCGGTATTAGCTATCCCACCGCGCAGGCGAGCTCACACACCTCGTCTCTCCAGTCAGATCATCAACAGCCTCCAATCTGACTCCCAAAGCATCGACCGGCCCTCTGATATGGTTTCGTTCTTAGCACTGTTGGCACATTCCACGGGCGAGCGACCTAAATCATGGCAACCCGTTCCGGCCCTCCTCCTTCGTCTGTGACCATGAGCGAACCCTCTGGCGCGAAGCGACGTCGCTCAACGACAAGCGTTTTCGCTGACTCGAACCACCCCACCAAAGATCAAACTCCTGTGCGATCCAAGTTGTATTCTCAGGAGACCGATAGTGCACTTTCCCGAGAGGTTCAACAGGATGCTTTAGAGCTTACCGGGCTGGCTGAGGACAGCGAGGCTCAGGAACAAGCGGAGCTCGCTGAGATCCTCGCCCAGGGAGATTGGGCAGAAAGCGAGGTAGCTTTGTTCCGACGATTAAGAAGACGTGGTAGAGAACCTCTACTTCCTGCCCCGTGGCGTCTGGACTTTACGACATTTCCCGAAACACTATACGCCCCGGTCGGCGAACAAAGCTTCATATGTGCTCTTACGCCATCGGCATCCATGGAATTCAGAGGTATCACGGTTCATCATTATCACTTTTATATATACTACTTAGCATTTAAGACCTTAACCATTCTTGTTCAAGCGCTGATATCAACACTCTTCGGACAATCCAGGATCACAAGCATTACAAAGACTAGTGAATGTCGGAGGACAAGTGCGCGATAGGACGGAAATCAACCCTTCGGCGCCAGTGGAGCCGCTGATTTTTCAGGAAATCAAGAACTTTTTAACTTGGGCTGAAAAGGATGGGGAAATATGTGTGTTTCTCCCCATATGACCCCCGCTTCTTCTTCTTCTTCTTCTTCTTCTTCTTTCTAATTGCGATGTGCGCATGGGCCATTCAGCTTTATCTTCGATACTCACGATCAATTACAACCGAAGCAAGAATGGCAATTCAAAAACCACCAGCGAAAAGACGGAGCGTAAAATGAAATCGATGGCCAACGAACTACGAGAAAGGTGCCAGCAATCGCCATGCCAAACAATTCCGCCGAACAACGGTGTTGAGAGTAAAGATATTCCGGCTAGACAGCTAGCCGTGATCTATGGCATAACAGTATACAACTGTGTTGCAGCTCTGAGCAGCCTGTGCTGTGATAACCCCGACGCCGATGTTAAAACACATGTCGTTTTGGACTGGACGGATGTCGGGTTGGATATATGGAACGCCATTGCTGTTGCAATCTTTATCGTATCTTGCCGCAATGACATCTTGGATTCGGACGAAGGAGCCAAGTTGAAACTCATTCAACGGGCGGATGACGATGCCTGAATAATCTCCGACTCGTTTGGAACCTGTTTGAAAAAGATCCCCGAAGAGCCACGAAAGCTTAAGTCGTTTGATGCGCTAATATTTCAAGGCCAATTACCAAATTATCCCCCACGGTATACATTCTACTGTGACAGCTACTTCGGGAGCCACTTGATTATGTACCACATAATCTAGTGTTTCCGTAATATTCGGATTTTACCTTTCAATTCATTATGAGAAAAAATCTTCTTTTCTTTTCCTTTTTTTTTTCCTTTACATCTGTCTGGTAGAAATAGGTGTAACGCATCATGTATTGATATCACCACTGATCCGAGCGAATTCACACGAAGCGAAGGGAACAATTTAGGAAGCTGTAGTTGTCTGTGTCACGTGAAACCACAGTCTTCAGGTGCTAGCTAACGGCTAACTTTTACGTTACCAAGTCGGTGGAGGCCTAATTGCGGAACCAAAGAAAGGTCCCACTTGACTTCGTACTTGGGTGCTGACTTACTAAGCCAACTATAAGCGTAGGCACTAGAGTATCGATGGGAGTTAAACATCGTACAATATCGTCTTATGTCGCTGGATAGAGCCAAGGTTAATCAGATCACCAGGAGTGAGAACGAGAAGTTCTTAGCTTCGAAGCCCGTGATAAATCACCGCACCCGCGATGTCGTCTCCGTCGTCAGTTGTCTTTCGCACAGGCAATATCATCATCACTGGGCGAACTAGCCTCGAAAAATCAAACCAAGAACTTCTTAACTCCCTCCGGCAAAACTTCGAAGACGCTGCATCGCGAGTTACCAGTGAACACTTGTCCTGGATCGAGGCGAGAGGAGATACCCTCTATGCCCCGGGCATCGAGGAACCGGACGGTTTGAGTGAAGAGCGGACGGAGTACGATATTACAGGTTCGATGGAATTCTACAGATTTTCTTCGGGGCATACTAACATAATATGCTTAGTTAAACTCTTTTACCTTCCGGGAGTCCCCGTATCCAAAAGAAAAAACCACACCCGGGAAGCTCTACAGCATGTCCTCCGTGAACTCCGTGTATCCTCGATAGATTTACTCATCATATCTTTCCCGAATATTTCTTTCGATGCAGAGGACCACTCTCCTGACACAGAACCGACACAGGAAGAAGTTGACGAATGGGCGGAAACATACCAAACCCTAGAGACCCTCCAGTTGGAAGGTCAGATCAAAAGGATTGGTCTATCAGAATTCGGGGTTGCCCGCCTTGTAAAGTTGCTTCCGAGGACGAGCGTTAAACCTTCCGTGGACCAGATCAACGTCCGCGATTGCTGCGTGGTCCCGAAGCCCCTCATCCAGTTTGCAAGAGAACAAAAGATAGAGTTATTGACTCACAATGACTGCACCAACATACTTCCATCTTCCGCCCTTCAGAGCTTACTCCAAGAAAACCACTTGGCCTTCGGAGGTTTCAAAAACGTTGACCCACAATGGGTGGTTAAATATACCGCTGTGATCCAGGATAGGGGGGTGGTGGAGAACAAAGGGTCCGTGATTCTACTTCTCCCATCCGTACAATCAACTACCCTTTCGAGGGTAGTTGATTAAGATAACGACCCGTCCTAACCATCTTAACAATAGGTACTTCGCCATGGCTAAAGTTGATATTGACCGAACATAAGTATTTAGCTCAGTGGGTATGAATTGTTCTAGTAAATGATATTCCAAGGCTGCGGCTAGCTAGCTACCCGACCATGCTCTTTTTCCTCCCTCTTAGCCGGACCTCCTGTAGCCGTCTCAAAACAACGGCCGAACCAAGGCAATTTCGTTTGTATGAGTCGAGGATGATATCAAACAGCCGTGTGGCCCTCGGGTGTGTACTAAGGAAGGCACGTTCAAGAACATAAAGATCCACTGCTTTATCCTCGTCGCTGTTCGAAACTTGACCAAGCCCAAAATCTATCAGAACCACGTCAAAATCCAAAAGAGACGTATCGGCAGTAAGTAAGGCTTGGCTTCCTTGCTGCGGCTCCGATGTAGTGCCTGAATTTTCTCGATGTTTCAGCATAAGGTTACTGGTAGTAAGGTCTCCGTGTATAATATCTATATCGTGCAGTTTCCCGATCGTCTGGCCGATGTTTTCCATGAGAGCATCGAGCCGCACGTCAACATTATCTTCCTCTTTGCCGGGATCGGAGGCACCGTCGATGCAATCGTGCAAGAAATCCCGAACAGAGGGCCCCTCGATCCACTCCATGATGATCTCCCCCCGTTTCTCATCAACGAAATAGACAGCCGGACATAACACCCCCATCGACCGGCAGCGGTTCAGCAGCCGGGCTTCGGATACGCAGCGATGCTTCGTGAGACGCATGTCGAGGGTGGCATGTCGGTATGGTTTGGTCGGACGAACTTTGATAAGACAAGGAACGTTTGGAAGGAGAAATGTGGATCTGTAAACGTGAGCCTCGGCGCCTTGTTTCAAGAGCGTCCCGTCGATGGGACGCGGGGGCATTGTTTCCGGTGATGTTTGGTCCTCAATTCGGTTTACTTGAGTACTTATTCAAGTACTAAATATACTTTTGAGCGGAAAATGCAACACAGCAAACGTCCCGGTGGCAGCGACGCCGCGCGGGGTGCGCGCTGGTGGACTTTTGGATGCGGACGTGTGATTGCATTTGACGAATGAGGTCCCGCCCATTTACTACCTACTTAGCTCACTTTACTCCCACTTACCTCCTAATCAACTTACCTGGCTCTTGGTCCTACCTTACATTACTACTTATATAAGTACATAACTTACAACTGGAAATTCGAAAATGGTGCTCCCTGTCCCCTTATACGAGCTTCGCTGTGGTACGCATCTTCGGTTCTCACTTTCCACCCCATATGCTTTTTGTCCTGCTGCTAACAATACTTCGATTTCATAGGAGTGAACAACTATGACTGGGGTATGCTCTAAATTCCAATTGCGAACCCCGCTACCCCACCATTCACACATGCCTCTTCTTTCGTCTAGGCAAACGCGGGTCGACCTCTCGTGCTGCTCAATTTGCGGCGGCGTCATCGGCCGATGTTACAATCAACGAAGATAAACCATACGCAGAAGTAAGGCGCTATGCATCTCAAATCTAAACTGACCGGCATCTTGCTGACATTACCGTGAACCTCCTCGACATTTAGCTTTGGATGGGGACACATCCGACTTTGCCATCAACCGATATAGCCTCCGGCAGAAGCCTACGAGATCTCGTATCCGGCAATGAGTCCTTACTCGGCCCAGCTGTCGTTGGCAAATTTGGAACAGGGACTCTTCCATTCCTCTTCAAAGTTCTCAGTGTTGGCAAGGCCTTGAGCATCCAGGCACACCCGGACAAAAGGTTGGCCGAGCAGCTACACGCGGACGACCCGAAGAATTATCCTGGTATGTTGGACTACTGAGCCTCCGGTTCGAACAAATATTGAGCTAAATCCGGCAACCAGATGATAATCACAAACCCGAGATGGCCATTGCAATCACCTCATTCACGGGGCTTTGTGGCTTCCGACCTTTGTCCGAAATTGATCATTTTCTTTCAACCGTTCCAGCACTGAGGGATCTCCTTGGGTCGGCAGCCATTGATTCCTTCAAGAGCTCACTAGTTTCTGAGAACGAGTCAGATAGAAAGCGAGGACTTCGAGATTTATATGCAGAACTAATGATGTCAGACTCCGCCGCGATCGCTTCGAGTGCGGAGTCCCTGGTGAAAGCTGCAAAAGACCAGCCGGAGAAGTTTGCCGGAGGTACTCGACTTTCAGATGGAGGCTCGTTCTCCGATCTCATTATCGAGCTCAACAATCAATTTCCGTCTGACGTGGGCCTCTTCTCAACATTCTTCCTGAATTTCGTATCACTATCTCCCGGCCAGGCGATGTTCCTCCAAGCTAACGAGCCACACGCGTATCTTTCTGGCGGTCTGTTCCAATGCATTACCCGCTTCTTTCACGGAGAGTTTAGAGACCTAACGAGAGCGCGTAGACATAATCGAGTGCATGGCGGCGTCTGACAATGTTGTTCGCGCTGGATTTACCCCGAAGTTTAAGGATGTCAAGACTTTGATTAGCATGCTCACCTATCGATCGGCCCCAGTTTCCGCCCAGGTCATGACCCCGACTCCCTATCCTTTTGGAATACTAGACCCGAATACGAAATCGGAATCTCTTTTATACGACCCTCCCATTGAAGAATTCTCTGTGATACGAACAACTCTGGAAAACGGCTCGGTAGAATTCCAAGGCATCCTTGGACCAAGCATCATCATCTTCACAGCCGGAACTGGCGAGGTTAGGGGAGGTGGGGGTGTTGGCAAGGAGGTCATCTCGATCCGTCCCGGAACTGTAGTATTTGTGGGTGCTGGGCTGTATATCCAGGTTGAAGGCACTGGACTCGAATGCTACCGGGCGTTCTGTAGCGTGGAGCAAGACTGAGTTTGATATTAAAAACTACCTACATACTTAAGCATTGACTCACAACTGTATGTACACGGCATAGTTGGCACCACAGCGTCTCGCATAAGCGCCTCGAGCGGGTCATCCCTACGAACGTTTTGGTGTTTCCGTTTCAAATAATATAAAACATGGTACTTCTTGCCGCTTCGTCATGGGCCGTTGTAGCATGGGGCTTTAGAGTCGGATTGGTCTCCATGTCTGAATGTAAACAAAACTAGAATTTTGGACACATCTAGGTTTGTGGGGGGTATAGAGCGCTTGGTTGCGAAAGAGGGACGTCCAGGCGCATTAGCCCGGTCCGATTCTCGGCCTATGTTCCGACGAGTCAGCATTCAGATTGGCGGAAGAAGGGATGGAGAAAGGAAGGGGGGAAGAGAGGAGGTGTTCTTACATGTCATGATGCTCACTGAGATTCGACAGGTACTTGTTAAACTCTTCAACTCGTTCCTTGTGTGATTTCGCGGCATCTTTCAACAGGAGCTGGTCGAGCTATAGGAGGATGTGGTTCAGCATGCTGCGACTGATAAGATTTCCTCAAGGCGGTAACAGCATTACCTTTTTCTTACGTGCCTCTTCAAACTTCCTCTCGGCTTCGGTCTTGTGCTTCCTTTGGTAGGTTTTCCCCTGGTGGATTGTAGATGTGCTAGGCCCTTCTTGGTTGTCGTTTTCAAGGGATTCCTTGAGGTCTGGTTGGGTGGTGTCCTCGGGTTTGGACTGTTTCGATGGCCTGGTCTTCTTTTTGGATTTATGTTTTACGACACCGCCGGAACCCTTGAGACGCAAAGGGCCGCCGGCAGTGGCGTAGTCGTCCTTGGCCATGGTCGAGCGTTTGTAGCCGTCGTTGTGGTCGCGATCGTGATAGTTAAGTACTCAAGCAAGTAAGAGGTTCGTTGATGGTCGATGGAGCATGTCCGGAAGAAGTTTGGGGTTGTTGTCCCGCCAACAACAACACCCCAGCACCCGTAATCAAATACCAGCCGCCGCCTCTTCTTCCCTCCAACAACACCACACCTTCGCCGCCGCCGCCATCGTCATCGTCATCATCATCACTATCATATCATCCTCATCACCACCACCACCGCCACCGTCGCCGTTACCATCGTCGCCATCACCAGAAACCACCATAACCTACACAATCGGCATCAAGCATCTAATCTTTGGTTCCAACATCGGCAGTAACACTTGCAGGAACACTCTATAAGAACCGACTTGCGCCTATCCACACCCATTGTGCCCCTACGATCCGCCACTGCCGCCCTTCGACCATTCAGACCGGGCTAGCCCTGTAGAATGCCATCCATTGGCAATCACCTTCAGAACCCACACGCTTTATTAACTCGGGAAGCTTGACCGGAGATAACACTGCTTCCTGCGACCCTTCTGGTGGAAAATAAATATCGGGATGTCACGACACCAGACTGGCCCCGGCCGTTCTGATGGGTCACAGTCCGGCCTTCCGGCTGTTCTCTCGAAGAAACTTGTGGTTGTTGGTGACGGAGGATGCGGGAAAACATGCCTTCTCATTAGCTTCTCGCAAGGATATTTCCCTGAGGTACGATTGCCCGGCGAACAAAGTGGTTCGAACCAAATACTGAAAACTCGTCCCAATTAGAAATACGTCCCAACAGTATTTGAAAACTACATTGCTCATACAACACATAAACCCACGGGCAAACCGATTGAACTAGCCCTTTGGGATACTGCTGGTCAAGAAGACTACGACCGATTACGCCCGCTATCGTACCCAGAAACAGATGTATTATTTGTCTGCTTTGCCGTGGACTGTCCGACAAGTTTCGACAACGTTATGGAAAAAGTAAGCATGTTCGTGGTCATATCTTATCTTTTCTTCCCTTTCTGACCCTTCTGCCTGGCAGTGGTATCCCGAAGTTATGCATTTTTGTCCGACAGTACCCTTGATCCTTGCGGGGCTCAAATCCGACCTTCGTCAAGATACCAATGCAATAGATTTACTCCGTACGCAGGGGCTGGCCCCAGTACCAACGGAACAAGCAATGGAGACAGCTCGTGGTATGGGAGCACTATATATGGAATGTAGCAGCAAAACCATGCAAGGAGTACTAGAGCTATTCGAACTAGCAGTCAACACTGCTGTTGGGAAAGATCTCCCCACCCCGGGGAGTTCGCGGACGCCTGCAGCTGGGCGGCCGAAAAAACAAAAAACCTGCAAGATCCTCTAAAGCTCCACTTTTTCGGTGTATCATTCAAAGCTACATGGAGAGGGGTATTGATGGCGTCTCTACCCCCATCAGCTTGGCCAAGGTGTTCTCTATCCGATGATCGCTCGGCTAGGGTATTGCGGCTGCGAGGCCAGCTGGCCCTATCCTGATCATCAACGTACCTTTTCGCCCTCCCCGCTGGATTCGTTCTGACGTAGAAGGGGAGAAATATTGAATTCTGGAACGGAAAGGACTCGCGTGCTTCAAGATAATTTAATGTATTTATAGGTCTCCTTTGTCCACCCATTACATTACGGTGAATTCGCTTGAGAGAAACGCAAGATTGCGGGGGCATGGACTCTCCAACCCAAGATTCAATTCAATCTATGCCAATTCTGCAGAACTCCTGTATGCCATACATAGAGCATAGAAACAGTCCCGAGATAGCTTGCCTTGTGACCTGTGAACCGAAACAGTTGGGGAGGGTCGACTTGTGCAATTGCGGATATCGCAATTCGGTAACTCGCAGAGTACCAAAGAAAATTTGGGCCATTTATCGCACGGTTTGGCGTCGCTCAGAACTAAATGTCATCAAGTCATCTCTCGTCCACACCCATGAGATGTTGAATTTTCTTTTTCTTTTTCTTCTTTCAAAAAAAGAGGCAGAGGAACTTTTGATCAATTGAACTGCGACGGGCAAAAACTTGTAATATATCTGATCAAGATGGTACAAACTGGTGTTAAAAATTCGGTCATCCACAAGGAAGTCCGCTGAACACTGCTTTGCGTGACAGACGAGAAGTAAGAATTAAATAATTTATTCATAGAGAAAGGAATACAACAAATGGCGGAGTGGCTAAATTGCAAGGAAACTAGGAAATGTGCCTCCGCGTGATATAGAATGCGGTTGAAGCCAGAGGGAAAAAAAAAACCAGCCAAAAAAAATCCAGGGTATTTAGAAAATTCAGTATATAACTTATATCTTGGCCGCTTAATTATTTGCGCCAAAGGCAGAAACTCTCGCCTCAGCCCGGTTAACTATGCCGTCCGTGGTTTTTGGTATTGACTCAACACCAAATATCCCAATGTCCCTCGCGGATTTTCGTTTCTTCAGGTTCATGAAATCGACACCCTCTTGAGGTTCAATACCTAACCCCTCATTCGCAATGTCGTGTTTCTCGATTTCTTCTATTTCATCCAGGTCGTCGGCCTCGACTATCTTAGTTGGAACGTCTACTTCCGCGGAATTTCCTAATGAGAAGCGATCTTGTCCGGTAGTCGACGCCATAGAAAGGGATGTGGAGGATCGGTAGGTGAGATCGGGTGTTGAGGGAACAGAAGATAAGGAATCGTTGGGATGGAGGTGGCTACCAACGCCGTGAACAAGTTCCGTTTCCTCCATGAGCTCCTCTTCAGACACGCTCTGTCGTACAGTGTTTATTGCCAGAGTTTGTTCTTCCTGCGCTGCACGATGAGCGAGCTGCAAACCTTCGACTGCCGCAGCGCACTGTTCAGAAATACTGCGGATAATGTCTGCAATTGCATCGGTCTTTTCTTTGATGTGGCGGTCTGCAACATCATTGAGACTCATTTCCGAGTACCTCCGAGATCCCCGAGGGCTATTGAAGAATCTTCGTTCCATTTCGGGAGAAACATCCTCCCCTTGTTGTGTGGTAGAACTAAAACTGCTTGCTCGTGATTGCGCTCGGGAAGGAATCAACGGTGCCTGAGTTTCATTTGACACTGGCACTGGAGTGGTAGGGGTTCCGATAGCTTGCTCCACCTCTTCTTCGCCTTCGGTAACGTCTGCGAGTTCAAGATTGTCCCCGAAAGAACGAACAATATGCTCCAAATGCGTAGTCTGCCCATCAATCAGGCTTCGAAGTTGTAGAACAACCCTTTGTGCCTGATCACGCTGACGCAAAAGATTTGCATTAGTATGATGGAGGGCGGCAAGTTCTTTGCCGTTTTTCTTTCTCTCTTTTTCCAACTCCTCTGCAACCGCCTGCTGGAGTACCAACGCTTCTAGAGCCTCGTCCCGTTGCTTTTCGGTTCCAGAGAGCCGGAGCGTGAGTCGATTGGTCTCGTCTTTCTGCTGGTCTATCAAAGATGAAAGGCGACGGTTTTCACGTTTATGTGTCTCAATCTTGGCTTTAAGATCGTTGGTTTCCTTCGTGAGCTGAGCTGCAAATGCTTGGAACTTCTCGAACTGAGCCTTCCAACTATCCAATTCTTCCACCAAGAAATTATTTCGTTTTGTAACCTTGGTCAATTCCGTGTCCATACGATTTTTCAAATTAATAAAATCCTGCCAGGCCTCGAGGGCATCCCGGGAGAACTGGTTTCGTTCGCGGATGATTTCATTCAGATGGCGGACGGAGACCTTTGTCATGAGCGGCTTTTTGACGGCGCCCCCGAAGATCGCTTTCATGCCAGTATTGCGTGTCTACAGCAAATCCGATTATATTAAAACAGAGTCCATCAAAGGCTATATATCAAAATAGCAAAATATAATAGAATCAAAAAAGGGAGGTATCAGGGGGGAGTGGACTCACTAGTTTCTCGCAAACATGGTCGAATACGGTCATGACAGCATCCTGGCGCCACCAATCCGGATCTTGTATACTTTCGACCTCTCCCCTCATGACGATAATCTGGCCAGCAGGAACGAGCTTTCCGCCGGCATATGCCGACCGAAGATGTGTGGGAACACCTGTTGGACTGACGTCCCCGTTCAGAGCTTGAGTTAACCTCGAAATCATCTTTGTCCTCTGACCGGGTGTCCACACCGACGGCGGGCTGCTTGTCAAAACGAAATTTCTGTCCAAATCCACCACCAAAGCGTCATTCGGGGCCGAAAAGAGACTACGACACTCGGCTGTGAAACCTAAAATATACGGGCCAGGCTCCTGAACAAGGTCCTTCGCATGACGGGCGTGGACAAGAGGAACATATAATCCACTCCACTCGTAAACGCGAACGCAATGTCTGATGGTCTCGGCTGCAACCGTGAGGATTGCAGGATAGTGGCTAACAAAAATTATTCGCCTCGTTGGGGAGAGAGCAGCTTCGATGACTCCAACTATATTCGGAATCGAAAGGCAGCTGAAAAGCGGCCACATGGAAAACTGCAAAATGGGAGGCAAAAGGTTAGATACTTGGAGATACGTTCTGGACGTGTATTAGAAAGAGAATTGGGGGGCGAAATGTGGGAATAATCACGGATAAAGAACGTACATTTTGGAATCCTGTGGGCGAAGATGGGAACTGATAGCAAAGAGCGTAATCTTTCATGTCAATTCTGACTAGGTCATTGAGACGCGGTGCCGGAAACGAGAGAATCCGCGAGACCTCCCTGCGGTTATGACTCGGTATTAGTGGATTCGGGGACGAAATATACACCAAACTACAAGGGCAAGTGCTTACTCTGCGTGGAATAAATTTGTTGCCTTGTTCCAGTGGATCCACATTCCTCTCAGATAATCGCCCAGCAAGTCAAAGAGAGGGTATCTGGATAGGAAACTCAAAGCATATGGTATCCAATAGGTCTCATCGGGAGCGTCGAAGAAATCACCGCCTTCTACACGCTTCCTCATCTCTCGAATGGTTTCTGCTCGCTTCTCATCTGCTCGGGACCACACACGTAATGCAATTCCGTATAGAGTTTGTGATGAATCTTGCTGGAGGACAAAGGTATGGTGGACGCAGTGAGGTTGTGTCCTTCCGGTGCAGATTTCGACATCTTGTGGGAAACAAGCCTGTTGATTGGGTTTACCAGGTTAGTCCTTTACGGAAATCTTTAACCAGGGCTAGGTAGAAAGAGAGAGAGAAAAAAAAGTTTATACCCTCATTGCTGCGTGTAATGCTTTGGCGACATCGTTTTCTTGCTCAACCCGAGGGCTGCTACCTAAGATTTCAGGAAGCCAAAACTGACTGACAGCCCCCTTCATATGGGTGATTTTCCCTTGAGTTGGAGGTGGTGCCCGAACCCATTGAGAAGGTTCACGGCCAACTCCACAGACCAGGTATGCATGAGTAAGAGTCTTGGGTGTCCTCTGGCTGACTTTGATGTTCAAGGTAGCAGGTATGGGTTGGGTGATACGACTGTGCAAAGAGGAAGTTCGACTAGGTATTGGCAGAGGATTGTCGCCTGCTTCACGCGTAGGTGGTCGGTCGGTATTAGGTGTATTGGCGGGGTTCCCAGAACGTGGGCGAGAGATGGTCGACGGTCTTCTGTGGAGGGAAGACATTTTTGTGGTCGTCTTTGATTTTCCTCCGTTTAACCCCCCCTCCTTTGTTTTCGTGGTCTTCTTTTTTTTTTTTTTTTTTTTTTTTTTGTATTGATTTTTGTAAATCAAAATTCTGATTCCGATTTAGTTATCTTTGTTTAAGAGATAAGTATATATGTATATATAAATCGACTGCTGGGAATAACTGACGATAGCGGGAAAGGAATTGACTAAAGAACAAAGGAGCGAAAAGAAAGAGAAGAAAGAAAAAGAAAGAAAAGAAAAGAATCAAGTATAAAGATAAGGATGGACAGAAAAGAAGGAGGAGGCTGCTGCTGCTGCGGCGGCGGCGAAAGAGATCAGGACGTAAATAGTCGACTGACTGGAAGGGAAAGAAAGGGGAGGAAAAGGGAGAGAAAGGATGGAGATGGAGATGGAGATGAATTAGGATGGGATGCCCCTTGGGTACCTTTAGTACCTTAACTGGTACCAGATACCTACACAGTATACAGTACCAGGGACTGAGTTATGGACGATCAGTTGGTATGAGAAGGAGGGAGAAGAATAGGGGCAGATGGGGGGAAGGAGAGATGGAGGGGGGTATATTATTATCAGACTGACCTATATCGGGCCTAATTACCTCTCCTAACTGCACCACTACTTACTGTGTAAGTACCACCCTACAATGATATCGCAGGTTAAATAAGTACTTATTTACTTCCAACATGTACTGTGCCTACAGATATCGTGCTGTGGTGATATGTAGCCTTACACCTACTTGCTCAACTAACATGTACAATAGTTTTTTTTTAGTATTTATCGTTTTTTGACGATAAAAAACAAAAACAAAAACAAAAACAAAAAAAAAAACAGACGGAAGACAGGGGGGAAGGGAGGAAAAGGGGAAGGCGGGATATATCCCCAGTTGCATACGCTAGCTAGCACCCCTATTAGCGGCCGGCCGCTTATCGCATCGACCCATGCATAATATATCGTATGCAAGTACTTCAGTGGCTAGTATACACTGGGTATAGGTACATACATATATATCGGAAATATCTACAAAAAATACCACAAGAACGTAGACAGTACATGCAGTTACTGTATATATTCACATACACGCCCCTTTTTTGATTTCTATTTCCCCCCCGTGCGGTGGGGTGTGGTTCCTGCAGGTCCGTCTCTTCTTCGCGTATCAAGTGCTATGTAAAGAGTACACAACCCTGGGTGCTAATACACGTTCTGATTGGTTGTCCCCACCAGCCTCAAACTCTTTCCTCACCCTCGTCCCATCTTAACTTTTTTTTTTTTTGGACATGCATACACGGTACTAAATGGATATCTCATGGACATCATGGATACCACCTCTCTCTGCTCCGTCTGCGTCGAAGCAGAGTCCAAGTACACATGCCCTGTCTGTACTGCAAGAACATGCTCGCTCGTATGCTCCAAAAGACACAAGTTGTGGACTTCCTGTGAAGGCCAACAGCGACCGGGTGCCTTCAAATCCAAATCGGATCTCCATCGTCCGAGCCAGGTAGCTGCTGACTTTGATTTCCTCAACTCCATCCAAAGATCCTTGGATCGTGCGGCCGATTCCCACGGACCCTCCCGGTCTCAACCCCCTCCTGATCACCGAATCAAGGATATCTGTAAGGCTCGAGGCCTTGTCATCTTTCCTGCACCCTTGCAATCCTCCAGGGCCAGTCAAAATCACACCATCTTCAACTCTCATAGCAATCGCATCATCTGGACCGTCGAATGGGTCGTCAACGGTTCCACCGTAGCCACCGTCGAACTGTAGGTCGTTTCACCCTTTATCTTACTCACCTACCGTCCCTTTATCTTACTCACCTACCGTCTACTTAACTCTACTAACCGTGCCGTGACCCCTGCCAGGGACGAAAGCTTAACGGTCAATGATGCTTTTGAGAACCAGGTTCTTCCTTCTCTCCCAACAACGCCTTTCCCCGATGCCAAGACCCCTCTTCCGCTGGAGCTTGTCTATCATCTATGGTCCATCGAACCTCACTCACAAACCATAACCCTGCTCTTGCTGGCTGCTAAAGACACTCTCTCAAAGGCCCTAGTGAATGCAACTGTCCTTGAATTTCCAACAATTCAGGTCTCCATTGTTTCCTAATCTCGAGACCTTTCTATGCTTTCCCATAATACAATTAGGTACTTATTTAATTACTTAAGTGCTGTGTACTTACATGTACATACCAATATCAATATGACCAATGATACAGCTACAAAAAACGATCCAACGCTCTCTCCCGGTCCCATGCTCTGTACCTCGACTCTTGTCTGATTGCAGCCAGCAGTATGAACCTCAGAAATGTTTCTACAGAGCTAACAGTAATTACAATCGTGCTTAAAAAAAAAAAGAAAGAAAAAAACTCCACAACCCCTGCGCTCAACGGACAACTAATGCATTAGCTGCGACCCCGAATAACTGCTGGAAAATTCCAGAAAGCCTTCTCTGGGCGTGCCAACGGTAGTTACCAAAAGGGCTGTTCGGAATGATGCTGAGTAGCTCCGGGGACCTGCATTCAGTATCCAGAACGAATAGCAAAGGAACGAAGAATGCAATATAAATAAACGAGACAGTTTAGAAGGATATATGCTTCCGAGACCTTCATATATGAACATCAGCCACCCCCCAAACAGCTTGCCTGCATACTATCATGTATTAGCCCCACCTTTATACTTCTCAAAGCCCGTGTCTACATGGTGATGATGATCATGGTCGCCGTCGTGATGTAGCGTGACTATTTCCGTACAGAGTCAGCCAAACAATTTTCTCGTATCCGAATCAGCGAAAACGCTTATACTACCTGAGTTAAAGTCTTCAAATGGGTCGGTCCCCTTTTCACCAGGTGTCGCTGCTTCCTGGCCTGTGCCCGTGCCACGAGAAGCACTGATATCAACACTCTCGCTCTCCTTGACCAAACGAAAGTTCACGGCGTCGGCCCCTTTACCGACGGTCGGGATCATGGGTGGCCTCATATGTCTGAGCAACGCCCACTGAGTCGACCGAAAAAAAGGATGAGCCTTTACGTCAGAGGCTCCTGCTCGTGACCCCAATCTTTTGACTTCGTCTTTGACTAGAAGTTTCTTTATGAGAGATTTACAGGTCCTTGGGATTTTTTTTAGCATAAGCTTCCGATGATACGAGATGATTCTGTTCTTACCCGGATATTTGCGGAGAACCAGGGGACTCGGGAAACCCGACTTCTTCCCGTAGTATATTAGCAAACGTTGCGTTCCTGTTCTTACCCTTGAAAGGAGTCGTCCCGTAGAGCATTTCATATATCAAAATCCCCAAAGTCCACCAGTCAACAGCGCTAGTATGGCCGCAGCCCTTGATGACCTCGGGCGCGATGTATTCTTCCGTGCCAACAAAGGAATTTGTACGAAAATCAGCAATACATGATTTTGTATCTATCGTCGGCATCGAATGGGACGATGTGCCGACACGCGATATTATCATAGTTGGGGCACCGCCAGGGTCAGATTGCTTTGAGAGGTCGAAATCCGAAAGCATGATGTGGCCGGACTGATGTAACAAGATATCTATGTCTAGGTATCAGCATGACCGACCTCTGTATTAAATTAAACACCGCCAAACCCACTTTCTGGCTTTAGGTCTCGGTAGATAAAGCCCATTAAATGTAGATATTCAAGTGCAGCCGTGACCTCCCCGGCATAAAATCTCGCATCGTCCTCTGGTATACATTTCCCCGGTCTTGTCTGCAGAGCTATTTTGTATGTCAGTGGTGTCCTAGTTTCTTCCCATACTTCCGACTGCAGTTCGATTTACCTCTGAAGAATTCTCCTCCGCTACAATACTCCATACAGAGATAAAGATGCTCATCGGACTGGAAAGAATGGTATAAAGTTACGATGAACGGATGATTGCTGGTTGCGAGTATTTCCTGCTCCGCCAGTGCTCTTTTTATCTTATTTCGCTTGATCATTTCCTTTTTGCTCAGCACTAAACAGTCGTTCAAGTTAGCGGGCCACTCCAAACAATTAATCAATGCAGCAAGCACATGCCTTTCATCGCATATAGTCTCCCTGACTTTTTCTCTCGAACCAGATACACTTTTCCCACGTCGCCCTTCCCCAGGAGTTTTATTTTATCAAAGCTCTGGGGACCAACTTCAACATTCCTAACCTTGATTGAGTTTGAGCTGTACGTTCTTCGAAAGGCATTGTTCGACCGTTGCTCATCCTTGAATGGTGCGACTGGCAGACTGTAATTGTCTTGAGACTTCCCTTCGGAGTCAACAATGGGAGGCGAACCTTGCGGAAGCCCTGGTGTTAATAGTCCGTTCTTAGACTCCGTAGTTGTTGGTCTGCTCGGCGACCCAGGTATTCCGCTGAACAGGCCCTGGGCATTTGGGGCAGAAGCCACCCTTCGAAGTTTGCGTGCAAGTTCTTCCTTCTTTGCATTAGCATCTGCACTAGAGCCTGGAATATTGCCTTTGGGTGTTTCCGGTGGGGAAGGAGGTCGGCTGCTTTCGTGATGGTGTCTAATTGCCGGGGGCCCTTGATGGGCAAAATAAGGGTTTGCATGCGCCGTTGGAGATATATCTACCGGTTCTAGTGCTGCCCCGGTACTAGCTGAAGAGGGGCTACGGCCACGGAAGAGACGCGTTTGGCGAAACGGGTGAAGGCTCGTTGACTGTTGTGCCTCATGGTTGGGTGAGTTATGCCCGCTGTTTGTGATCCGGAAGAAATTCTTTATCCTCTGGGGGAAATGCGACGTGGAGAAGTTAGAAGGTGTGGATTTGGGGCTCTGTCCAGGTACAGTCGCCCTCTTCTCGGCAGGTTGAGGAGAATTGGATCCGAATAATTGGGTCATTGTGAGGAACTGGGGCAGCCGTGTGCCGTCGGTGGAAGCACGTTGGTGTTCTTGAAGAAGCTTCGATCAGACTACAGTACAGCGAAGTACTATGTAATGTTATTGGTAACAGGTCCGCGCTGCAAGGCGTCGTCGCAGGGATCACCAAGCTAAGCACCTACTTCTCAAGTAGACAGAGGGCTGCTGGCTTGGAATGACCACCAGCTTCGGGGGTTCGAAGAGGCATAGGTCAAATGGACTCGACCATCGAACGTAAATGAGGTTTAAAGATACGGGAGAAATAATACAGCTTCTACTTTGCCGGCAAAAAAAACCAAACTGAAGTTATAGTTGGCAGGATCCGTGGTATTAAATGAGGTTTATAAGCAACCAGCAATGCGATGGCAACTCTTCTAGTGTCAGCCAGTTGTGGGTTGTTCGTTAGCAGAGCCAGGGAAAGATCGATGGAAGGGAGCCCGGCTCAGCCACACAACCGATGTCAGTATAATATCCTGCCGAATGTAACGCAATGGGACCCCAGCCGCACAAATTACATGAAGTATATAGCTCACATATAGGTATCAAGCCTCTCACAATCTCGCTCAAACTTATTAAAAAGTACACGCAGTAAGTTAAGTCTTTGTTTTTTTTCTCCAACAAGAAGGGAAATATTTAAATAGGCCGGTCCTTCATGACACCTCTCCCAAAAAAGTCGGTGATAGTGGCAAAACGGTCCCGTTCCGTCACTTCCAACGCCGTTTTCAAAATCCCAAATTGGTCAGTCGCGTCTTCCTGGGCTGTGGTGACGGTTAGTATCGTCCTACGGGAAAACACTGGGAGGTACATGTATGTACATGTAGCTTACCTTGCCGTATCGCCCTAATTGCGGCATTCCCTGCCGTGCAAGTTGGACATTCCGGGGGCTCAATGGACGTATTTAAACACCGTTGGTGAAAGGAATGTTTGCATAGAAAGTGCACAATAGGAAGCTCCAGGGCCGCTCCACAAAAAGTACAACGGGTAGGCTGGAAAATCGCAGGTTTATCTTCCAGGTCCGCAATCTCCTGCTTTCGCATTGTTGTATCGCGTCGGTATCCGTCGATGTAGCCTTGATCCTACACCGCTGAGTTAATATGCGTTCGTGACTTAAATATTATCAAGAAGCATCGATCGGTCTCTTACCTGCTGGATTTCTAGGCGCTCTCTCTCAATCATGCCGCTAAGGTACCTTCGAATCATCCTCACCGTTGCGACACCGTTTTTACTAAGAACCTGGACGACCTGTAAAGGGGCCATTAACCCTTCTTTCTCTATCGTCTCCAGAATCTTCAGCAATTCATCCCCTGCAGTCTCAAGTATTTTCGGGCTGGAAGCAAGATACGCCAATGCCGCCGGATAAAGCTGTGGTTCTCTATGACCGTATTTCTTCAAAGCCGTCATGACGCCAGCGGTATCATGTGACGACGTATGGGACCTGAAAATATCGAAGAAGAGCTCTTGATCTTCACGAACGAGCGTTGTTCCGTCTTGGAAATTGCACAAATGGGACAACAGGAGAACATCAGATGCACTTAAAACCGTCTCGGCGCTCTTTAACATTGACCTCGCCTTCGTGCTCCACATACTACCGGTCTCAGACAGGTCCTGGCTGGCATGGTGTAGATATACCTCAAACAGTGTCGAGCGAACTTCCGGGAGAGCGTCTTCTGTATTTACGGTTGAGAGTAGAGCTTCTAAAAACCTTACGAACTCAAACGGGTGGTCAACGAACAGAGAAAATGCTGTCTGTGGCACAGGCACTTTGTACGAAACAGACTTCTGCGCCTGCCGACCTTCTGGTTCCAGGTTGGGAGAAGCGGCAACCGACAGAGGATTGACGAGATATGGAAGTTGTAAAAACGCTGCGTAGCCTTGAAGCCCACCGGCGCTAGATTGGGGAGCAGGTACTTCCTCCGGGGGTGCCTCTTCCCGTGGAACATAGTTTCCCGTATAGAATTCGATGAACAGGGAAGTTGTCTCGAAAGGCAATTCGTCTAGCAAGACACGCCCCCACTTCAGAAGATTCCGGTGCATCTTTTCGGACCAAATTAGAAACCATGTCAGATATAACCGATAGAAGCTAGTGCTCAGCAAGAGTGGATACGGAGAAACTTACAATATCCGGTTCCAAAGTCATGAGGAAGTTGATCCCATCCTGGAACTTCCGCATATCCTCCATGAAAATATCCATGACTATATCATGCTCAGAATTCTGTCGGGCTAGGAATGCAGCCTGTCCGAAATATCCAGCCTGACGGCATAAAGAAATCACAGTGTTTAGATCGAATCGCTGGCCTTTATCTGACCTGATGAAATTTTCAAGCTTATCGACATCCTTTAGTTTCGCATAGCAGTTTAAAAGGAGGGTAGTGTGTTCTGTTGTAACGTATTCTGCATGGCGGTGCAGCTCTTCGAGGTATTGAATAAGGTTCGGAATTCGTTGGATGTCGAGAAACTAAATTACGAGAGATGTGAGGATCTAAAACGAGCCTATACGCTGACTGCCAACTTACTTTCCGTATGACTTGAGAAGGTTGTGTCCCTTCAATTGCTTGTATGTATTGGTACATAGCATTGTCATAATCGCCTTTAGAAAAAAGGAAATCTGCATATCGGCAGTTTATCTGGTTTATTTCAGCGTTCGTTATCTTTGACTTCTGTCCGAGTTTGAGAGCCGTAGGGTACAAGTCGCGTTGATACAGTAGATGCAACCGATCAGAAAGCGCTCTCTCCTTGAGCTTAATCATCTATCGCACAACAAGGGAACATATTAGCCAGTTATGATACGAAATTCGGATGGTTTCCTTCGCAAAATACCTTGTAATCCGAAGTAAGAATGTGTATAGCCCCCCATTCATAAACGATCCCTCTTACACCGCCTGTGAAGGCCTCGATGTGAGCAATAAACTGAAGATCCGTATCTAAAACCACCAATGTATTAACCTCGAAAATACTATCCCGTTTTGCGGGAACGGAATGACGCGAATTTGCGGCTGCGCCAGTAAGCCCGGTTGGCGACGCTTGCGGTGGTAGCAGCAAGACTACATACTCTCCGAAGGACCCGACGAAGCTTTTGGAACCCTCATAAGCATAGCATGGCCCACGCCCGTCTGGGCCGTAGTAGTAAAGAGCATCATTTCTTGCGACAAGGACAGAGCCGGAAATCATGTCCATGCTTAGGCAGCCTAAAGCGCACCCAGATGTCTCTAACACCCTCGGAGCGGGTATGTGGCCTCTTATTGAAGTCTTAATCGTCATGACCCGCTCGGTTGTTGTGACATATAAGGCGTATGTGCCGTTTTCATTTGCGAATTGAATACCGGTAATCGGTTCGTCGGATTCAAAAATTATCCTCTGCTTAGTTCCCCTATCATGGACCAGGTCCCCGCGGACCAAAACTATCACCCCGTTTGCAAAAGCCGCAGCAACATCCGATAGATCATCGGTTACGGAAAAACATGTCATCTTGAATCGGCATGGCTTCATTAGTAATGTTTATAGAGTACATGTCATCAATCATATGAGGCAGGGTGCTTACTGGGAAAATAGACTGCACATTGATCCGTAGCGTCGACAGAAGTTGAAAAGAGAATTCCCTCTTGTCTGAATTCTTAAGGATCCAAACCTTCATCTCGGGCGGATCTCGAAGGTCTTCCTGTTCCCCGCTGGTAAGCTCGCGGCTCGTATCTCGTGAGATTACCACATCGTATGCACATACCGAAATAGTAACAAGAATTTGACGGGATTCGAGGTACTTTGCATGGGTTATAGGGCGGGATTCGTGTGCCTTCCAAATCATACTTTTATGATACTTAGGTGACAGCGTAACCATGTTGCCGTTTGAAAGCCCAAGAAAGATACATCGCATTCCTGAGCAGAGACAGGTGATTTGGTCCTAAGGATGTCCGCACCCTCAGCGTCAGTCGCAAGCTTGACAGCAAGGCCTTGGTGGCATGGGAAGGATGCCGTGATACCTGTCCTAAGAAATCGTCGATGGGAAGCTTCGTCGTCGAGGCGTCGAAAAAAGTGAATGTTTTCCACTAATGTATAATTAGCTGATGAAGCAAAAGTTAGAGACTTGGTTCCCGACTCACGATCTTCGAGGCCATTTTGCTCGACACTGCGCTATTGGTCTTTCATTCAGTATCGATTCGGGGAGAGCCTCTTTTTTTTTTTTATTACTATTATTATTATCTGTTGTAAGATTTGTTTACAGCCTGATAACTTGCTTTGCAACTATATCTCCTTGATGCCAGGGGTTAATTAGTATGTTAAGAAGATATCTCGTTGTATTGGAAGTCGCGCGGAACATGGGACGTGCTTATATCTGCAGGGGAAGATGGTATGCAGCAAGAGGGAAACCTAAAGGGCCAAGAGGCGCCACCGAAACCTGCCGCACAACGCTTCAGACCGCAGACTATACAGTACTAATATCTAATATCCACATCACATCTAACGTCACCATGCGATTAAATCAGCTTTCCCATCTCGAAAGGGAAATTCTTGATGAGTACCGGACTCTCCTGCAAAACTTAAACCAGGTAATATTTGGTCTTGGCTCCTCCCTTGATATGATTAGATGGATAGATGGACTAAGGCCTAGGCACATGCACAGCTCTCGACCACAATCGGTACACTGGCCAACCAGCCGACATCCCAAACGATCGACTCTCTCAGGCTTCTGGAACGAAAGACCGGCCTCGTTAGCACTTTAATGAAAGCGTCGGTCTATAGCATTATCCTACAGCAGGAGCTCCATTATGAAGATTCCAGAGAAGGTAAGGTACCTGTTTGAGCTTTACTGCTCACCTATACCATGCGATTTCACTTTCGCATCACTGCCTTCAATACCAGTGCTTGACAAATAATGCGCATTCTTAACCCCGTCAGAAGGCTTTCGATATATAAAGTATACATGTACCCAAGAAACCTATTAACAAAATGATTCAATATTTACAGCAAACCACACAGGGTCACCGCCTCTAACATCGAGGCAAGGTTGAGCAAGGCTACAAGCACGACTCGGCTGCGGATAAATCCCAGACATCCACAGATCCTAATAGATACTGCGACCATAGTATGCCTTTCGAACGTCTACGATCTTTTTCCCCCGGCCCCTAGCAATAGCATCTTTGAAAACAAGAACGGTTAGCAGGATTCTCCCAGCCGCTAGAACTGTCGAGGGAACTAGGTATGAGTCTATGGTTGGCTTACCAGGCGTCTTCTGAGATGTCAGTGCTTGGATCGTAGCTTTGATTACATTCATAGGGTTTCGTGATCTTTCCACTCGTGCGGCAAGGTCAGATATACCAGCGCAACGACAAATTTCAAAAATATACTGAGAACATCGAACTCCGAATCCTGTCATTTAGCTAGGCATCAATATATTTCCCGACAGATTTTAGGTAATCTCGCCATTCTCACCTGGTGGCCTTGACATCAAGAGCACCTCCACAGCCCCCATCTTGACTTTGACGTTTCCATATATCGTACGATCCTCATATCTTACAATCGGACGTAGATTTTTGATGGCTTGGTATTGAGACAAGCGGCTAGCAAGTTCTCCTGTGGTAGAACTAGCTTCCCCGATCCCTATCATGCCATTCCCGTCGCCGGCTATCGTCAAAACATACTGCTTGGCGATCTTTCCGAGCCTTGTTTGGTTCGTAACCCGGTGGGAGACAAGTTCGCGTATTTTTAATGATTGGAGGTACAATATCGGGAGACCGGTTAAGCGGGAAAGATTTTTAATTTTGTTTTCGTCTTCTTCTTCTCCTTGTTGGAATTGAGTATCGTCCATCTTCGGAACGGGCTGACTGGGCCAGCGTCCTGACTTCGGAACTCCTGAGGGGGTGCTATCGAGGAACGGATCGACTCTTGATAGATCGGTGAAATACGGTAGGTTAAATGAATCTCGCCGTCGGGGCTTCCACCGACGAGGAGCCGTCCGGGAGATATCATCTTCGACATCGAGCAAAGCGGAAATTTGTTCTTGCTGGTAGTAAGGCTGGAGGGATTCCCTAGTGGTGGCTGTGGTGGTGGGGTTGGCACCCGATTTTAACAATAATGCGGTTGTTGAAAATTGCTGTTTTCGCAACCTTGGTAAAGACGTATGCATATGAGAGACCAAGGATTTGGCGAAGCCTTTAACTCCTGCCGGGGTAGACATTGTGAGAGGGTGTGTGCTATTCGATGTTGGGGGAGTTGGATGATGAAGCTATCGATGTTAAGATCGGTATCAATGCAATGCAGTGCAATGATCGCAGCCGTATATATCAGAGTTAAGCGACTGACTAGATGAAGGCCAATCGATTCCTTAGGCCATACATATCTCCCGACATCGCGTGTCGAGGTTGCGATTGAAATTGAAATTGAAGCTGAAGTTGATAAAGAATTTTCGACGGTTCAAGCGACGAGGGCGAGAGGTTTGGTTTCTTGGCAGAGCTTGCCGTGTGCCTTCTGTCCATGCATGCACCTGGTGGCTGCCCCGCCTTGAGCTTCCTTCCCCTACCTCCCTCGGTACTTAAGTACTTATCTAACCCCCTCCCTTTCACTCCACCCCCACCCCTCTCCCTCTGCCGCAAAATCACCGACGTTCTCTTCTGCGGGTATCCGGAATCCGTACAGCTTCATCCCAAATACTGGAGCACAACCAAAAGCTCGTACCGGCCGGCTCGGTGCCGTCATCTCTCGCGTGGCCTGCTTGCGGCTGACCAGAGATTTGCCGTGAACCCTCCCGAACCTTCAATACAACAAGTATCAAACGCTCCTAGGTATCAGCTCGCTCTAGTAATAATCTTTGGAACCCACCATCGCCTTTTCCTTGTGCCAACTCTCTCTCCATCCGCGAGACGAGCCTCGATAAACCGCCTCCGTCGATAATGCAAGCGCCAACACCCGGGCCCGGCACTGCCGGCGACGATGTTATCTCATCCGTCCACAAAAAAATCGAGAAAGAGAGAATGCTGATAACTGCTGCGCGCTCTATGCGACAGTCTACCGACAATGCTAGCGTACAGCAACGTCTTGACTCCAGCATCCGGGAGTCACAATCGAATATCAATTATCTCGAGGGCGTCATCCGGGATTTGCAGAATAAACGGATGCAAAATGTATCTTCTGGAATAGATAATATGTCCCTCAACTCAAATAATGCCTACTCTGAGAGCCCTCCAACGCCACCGCCCAAAAATCAAAGGGATTCTTCTCGCGAGCCCGACTTGGTGTATAGTGCAGCACCTGGAGGTGGCCCGAGGCCTCCCTTTGCACAACAACCCGGTCCGGGCATCCATAAAAGTCGACCGACCTACTCGAAACTCGGTGAGTGCAATCAGTTGCAATTGCCACATCCAAAATGCTAACGAACCAAACCAACCTTTGCAAGACCTTATCAAATATGACTCGCCTCATCTCGGCCCGCGCATCACACTGATGTTATCCCAATTGGAGTTCAAGCTGAGCGTGGAAAAACAGTACAAAGAAGGCATAGAGAAAATGGCCAAGCTATACCAGATGGAAGGAGACCGCCGTAGCCGAGCTGATGCAGATTCAAAGCGGGTCGAAAGCAATCAGAAAATACATCTCCTAAAACAAGCCCTTAAGCGATACGAAGACCTCCATGTTGACGTGGAAGGTGATGCCCAAGGAGACGGTAAGTGCCCTTCCACTTTCCCCCCTTTGTCCATGTCCCAAATTCCTAGATTGGCTTCTTCTTTCCCTTCTTCTTCTTCTTCCCCACAGGCATAGTATGTTTTGCACAACGTACAAAACTCACCGGATGAAATTCTATCAGACGACAGCATTAACGCACCGAATATCCGCCGCCCCTTGACCGGGAGGCTACACATCAAGATTTTGGCCGTCAAGGATGTTGACCATGCTGCTACATCGCGTTTTGGCAGAGCCCCAGAAACCTTTGTTACTGTTAAAGTCGAAGACGTGATCCGGGCCAAAACGAAGCCGTCAAGAAACGAACGCTGGGTGGATGAGTCGAACGAAATCGATGTTGATAAGGCAAACGAGATCGAAATAACCGTTTATGATAGATCTGGCGATCACCATCTTCCAATTGGCATGATGTGGATTCGCCTCTCCGACATCGTTGAAGAACTCAGACGGAAACGTATTGAGCAGGACATTTCAGCTACCGGCTGGGTTAGTGCCGATAATATGGAAGCTTCAAGCCGCGGGAACTATTCAGCTCCACCAAGTACACTGCAATCTGCGACATCGCCAGGGGCACCACATACCGCTATACCTGGAAATATACCCCACGATCCCGAGGAACCGAAGCCGGTCTTTATCGACGCATGGTTTGTTCTTGAACCTGTTGGACAGATTCAGCTCCAGCTCAGCTTCGGTGAAGACCCACTGGCCGCAAATAATATCATGGATTTTTCGCTAATGCTTCATAGTTAAATATAACAAAAATAAGCGACCCTTCGACGTAGGACTGAACCGAAAGGGAGCTGTCAGGAAGCAAAAAGAGGAAGTCCATGAAACCTATGGGCATAAATTTGTCCAGCAACAATTTTACAATATTATGAGATGTGCTCTTTGCGGCGACTTCCTCAAATATAGCGTCGGCTATCAATGCGAAGATTGCAAATACACTTGCCACAAGAAATGCTACCCGAAGGTTGTGACCAAATGCATCTCCAAATCGAATGCCGAAACGGATCCGGAGGAAGAAAAGTTGAATCACCGAATCCCGCATAGATTCGAACCCACGACCAATTTCGGTGCCAATTGGTGCTGCCATTGCGGTTACATGCTCCCTGTGGGGAAAAAGAATGCCAGGAAATGTACAGGTAAGCAAACGATCTCGATTGCACATGGTGCTTGCTCGAGAGCATCATTCATACCCAAAATTTATCTCCAGACGATTTCGGATTTTGTACTGTTCATCCAATATTGTCCTCCAGAAGCTGACCAACGCGATGTAGAATGCCAACTCACTTGTCACGCACAATGCGCCCACCTAGTGCCTGATTTTTGCGGGATGTCGATGGAGGTTGCCAATCGCATCCTGAGTGAGATCGGGAAAACAAAGCGTAATGGCGTGTCGGGCTCGGGACATATGGCAGACAGAACTCTACGAAGCAGTCAAGTTCCGCTCGCGCCCCCCCGGCCTGCGTCTGTTGGCAGCGAGACGCTCGTCGATTCGCTACCTCCGGAAAACCGAATTACACCAATACAGACACAGGCTGGGCAATCTCCAACATCGTCAGTTTCGAGCCAACCGATTCCATATGACGCCTCGAGCCACGACGGGAAAGGTGCTTACAACGCTGCCGCTAAGGCTTACGGGCCGTATAGCCCGATTCCCCCGCCCCCGCCCCCGCCCCCGCCCCAGACTAGGCCGCCGTCTAGCTCCCTAGCCGCGGCCGCGGCCGTTGCTGCTCTTAGCGGACGGCCCAACCCCACAGGACGACAGGAACCAGGCTATCGCCCCACAAGCCAGGCCCCGTATAACCCATCGATTATGTCGAATCCAACCCCGCTCTATCAACCGCCGCAGGCTACAGTGAATCCTCTTGATCAGCAGCGGATGTCTGTTGGATATATCCCCCCCCTCCTCCACCCCCTCCCCCGCAAGCTAATCCCTCAACCCCAATTCAAACATCCGCGCAACAATACCCCCCAATGGGAAGCGCCACGCAAAATAAACAGCCAGGTTACCCAGTAGCATCAACTGTTCAACCACCCCCAGTCCAGGCAACGAAGTCGACGAGATCCGAGTCAGCTCGTAAGATAGGTCTAGATCATTTCAACTTTCTCGCGGTTCTTGGAAAGGGTAATTTCGGGAAAGTCATGCTAGCTGAAACAAAGGCTACTAAGCAACTCTACGCTATCAAAGTGCTGAAAAAGGAATTTATCATCGAAAATGACGAAGTCGAGAGCATCCGATCTGAGAAACGCGTATTCCTAATTGCCAACAAAGAGCGCCACCCATTCCTCCTAAACCTACATGCTTGCTTTCAAACGGAAACCCGTGTATACTTTGTCATGGAATACATAAGTGGGGGCGATTTGATGTTGCATATTCAACGAGGCCAATTTGGGACGAAACGAGCACAGTAAGTAACCTGAGATCTTAGGCTCCCACCGTGGCTAATTATCCCCAAATAGATTTTATGCAGCGGAAGTTTGCTTGGCTTTGAAATATTTCCATGAGAACGGCGTCATTTATCGTGACTTAAAACTTGACAATATTTTGCTTACATTGGACGGTCATATCAAAATTGGTGACTACGGTCTCTGCAAGGAAGAAATGTGGTACGGCTCCACGACCAGTACCTTCTGTGGAACACCAGAGTTCATGGCACCTGAAATATTGTTGGATAAACGATACGGTCGAGCAGTAGATTGGTGGGCGTTTGGTGTCTTGATATATCAGATGCTTCTTCAGCAGTCTCCTTTTAGGGGCGAGGACGAGGACGAAATATACGATGCCATCCTGTCGGATGAACCCCTCTATCCCATACATATGCCGAGGGATTCCGTTTCTATTTTACAGAAGGCGAGTTCTAGATCATAAGATGGCTGACCTGGCCTGAGTTTGCTAACTATTGCCATAGCTACTTACACGCGAGCCGGAACTGCGTCTAGGATCCGGTCCTACTGACGCCCAGGAGATCATGTCTCACGCCTTTTTCAGGAACGTCAACTGGGATGATATATATAATAAACGGGTGCCGTCGCCATTTTTACCCCAGATCAGCTCTCCAACCGACACCTCCAATTTCGACCAAGAATTCACTAGCGTTACTCCAGTCCTTACTCCAGTGCAGTCAGGTAAGTCTGTTTCGGATGAAATAGCATGGTGTAATCAGAGAGCTAACCTGTCTTGAACAGTCCTCACCCAAGCAATGCAAGAGGAGTTTCGTGGATTTTCGTACACAGCAGACTTTGTATAGTCACCACCATTGGTTTGGGCCTTGTCCTTTTTTAATCGCGAGAGAAAGCGTATCATTGTCACGTTACGGATCTGAATTGTTGCTTGTCAAGTTGTGTTACCATATCCAGGGTCAGCTGCGAGTATTATTTCTCCGACTTAGCCACTTTCCTTGCAATACTGTCATTCTAGGGATGATATCACCTTTCTTTTTGCCCGTCCCACTTTTATACTTATTCTACTCTTTTTTCTTCGGTGTCGTAACACGAAACCCTTGCGGTGGCGGTATCATCCGCGTAGATTTTTATTTTGACCATCCCTTCTAGATACCCAGAAGTGCTCACGAGATCAACTAATGTTTACGGTTAACAAGTATTACCTAATTTAATTTGTGCCATGATGTGAAATCTACTAGTCCGTATGCAGAGCCGTAGATGTGCGTATATACTTAAGTACCCACTTACTTACTTCTTGCTTATGCTCATGTACTAAGTACTTGCTTACTTGGGTAAGAATGTGCCTATGATGTCGTGAGCGGCATGGCCTCCGATGTTACTAATCCAAACTGGAAAACTTTTTTTTTCCCCCTTTCCTCCCTTCCTTTCGCGCGCTTGAATGGAATATCTCCCAACTCCTTCCGAACCATCCGAACGGAAATGGCCTTTTCGCCGGTGCCACAAGCAGACAGAGGTAATGCGACAGCGTTTGAGTGACTCGGCGGTATTTATTAAGAGGGCCCGCAATCGGTCGAAGATTCCCTTCGGATAATCCCAACCACATGCTCCACTGTAACTAGGCCGCTTCTTCACAACCACGCCCAACCCAGCACAACACAGGCTCTTCTGAGGGGCATATTATTTATTGTCTTTTGACTTAATTCCTACCTAAAATCCAAGTACTTATTTCACTTTATATAGACTGGTGACCATGGTGAATCTTCCGCTTCCCAAGTTGGAAGACTATTCCATTTCCACGAAAACGGGCTTCCTCCCAGATGTACCTCCACTGGCAGCTCTACAAGACCCATTCTATGCACCTTGGGAAACAACGGTTTCAAACCTCCAACCTCTTCTTCTGAGCAAAAAAATTCGCCAGGTCATTGAAGGGCTTCCTATTTTGTCAACAGACCAACTTAGAACAGAAGCGGAGTGGAGGAGAGCCTATCTTATCCTTTCTTTCCTCTCACACTCGTACATATGGGGAGGCGATGCTGCGTCAGAGGTGAGCTAAAGTTCAAGATACTACCTAGTTAGCTGTAGGGTGGGAATCATTAACACCACTTGCAGGTCTTACCGGCTACAATCTCAATACCGTATCTAGCGGTGAGCAAGAAACTTGACGTGCCTCCCGTGGCTACATACGCCGCACTCTGTCTTTGGAACTACAGACCAATCTTTCCAGATGACTCAATAGACTGTTTGGATAATCTTGCCACCTTGCAGACCTTCACCGGGGCCCTGGACGAATCGTGGTTTTATCTTGTCTCCGTCGCGATAGAGTCTCGGGGGGCGACCATACTCCCTGTTATGTTAGATGCCATTCGGGGAGCCAGAGAAAATGACCTCGATCTCGTCGTCTCCTGCCTCCAGTTTTTTGCAGAAAGGCTTGGTGAATTGACACATCTACTCGGAAGAATGTACGAAAATTGCGATCCCCATATTTTCTACAGTCGTATCCGTCCCTATCTTGCTGGTTCGAAGAATATGGCGGAAGCGGGGTTGCCACAGGGTGTCAGGTATCTAGACGGCTCTGGTGACGAGCCCTTTCGACAATACTCGGGAGGTAGTAATGCACAAAGCTCGTTGATCCAGGCCTTTGATATTTTGCTTGGGGTCGAGCATCGTCCAACAGGAGATAAGAAACCGGATGCTCCGAGGCCAGAAGCACCACCACAACCTAGCCACAAAATTCACAACTTTATTCTGGTAGATATCTGATCCAAATTTCTATGGATTGGCGACTTGCACAGCTAACAGAGATTTGATATCGTGCCAGGAAATGCGAGATTACATGCCTGGTCCCCACCGCCGATTCCTCGAGCATCTCGAGAGGGTGTCCAACATCCAGAGCTACGTCAAGGAGCACTCGTCCTATGGGGCGCTTACCGTTGCGTATGATGCTTGTTTACACATGCTCAAGGGGTTTCGAGATAAGCATATCCAAATCGTGAGCAGGTATATAATTCTGCCCGCTAAGGAGCAAAGAGGGGTAGCCACGGAACGTATGGCTGCCCCAAGGCATAAACCAAGCGTGGCTCCGTTGGGGATAAACCTGCATCTTGGTTACCGACCACAACCCAAAGGACTAGCAAGAACACCGAACGATCGGTCTGATTTGAGAGGCACTGGAGGTACAGCATTAATACCCTTTCTTAAACAAGCTCGCGATGAAACTGGAGAGCCATCTATCGGCATATGGGCGCGTAGGTTACTCACAGACTCGAGAATTTCGCTTCCCGGGCGTGAGGCGGAATCAATAAGGATCCAGGGCCTGGCAGGCCAATGGTTAGATAGTGAGGACGTCGGGGGGATTTGTCACTGGTAATCATACATGGGAAGGAGAAATAGTCAGTCGCTTGGGAGCACAAATACTTTCAAAAACGCTCGCTTCAGAAAATGCGCAAGTCGGGAGATGCATATCATTTTTCAAAAGAAAAAAGGAAGGAAAATATGAAGATAAAAGATTATTTAATACTGCTCATGATTCAGACTACCGTGCTAAAGGCGCTGTGCCTCCCTGTCCGCACTGTGAAACGGTTCAGGTTCTATCTAACAAGAATTGCGCCATGCTACCGATTGCAGATGCGAGAAGATTGAAATGGTGGAAGAAAGGTGGTGGAAAAGGAAAGGGGCCAATCCACGAATACTATACCCAGAGCGAAAGAATCCATTCCTGCATGAATAAACCGGAGAAGAAGTTGTAGACGTGGTATGGATTACTTTTGAAAGTCTGTGTTCGCTTCATCGAAATCCTATGTATGCGCCTGCCCTATTGGCGTGGTTCGAATAAAAGAATCAATGTCTGATAGATCGGGTTGAAAAAGATGTATTGTCCGATGATTCGGTTTTCAGCATCGAAATAGATGCTGTACGGCCAGCTACCCTTGGGAGGTTGGAATTTGATCCGGGGATCAGGTTGTTGCTATTTGATGTTCGCTTCGAATTGCTCACAGATGCGAGGGACGGTCCCACCATGGAGTGTCTTTTGGTAACAGTCTTTTGGGGATTTGACGTTTGGTTTATCCCCGAGAGTTTAAGATCAGGATTCCGACTGCCTGTATTGGTACTGAGGTGGTGTTGAGGTAATTCAGGAAGTGGCCGCGGAGTATAAGGTAATCTTTTGCTGGGCGATTCCAAAACTAAGTCCATTCTAGATTTTTGGACCTTTCTTCCTGTAATAAATTCGTGCTGGATGGCTTCCTCAGGCTTAATGCGTTTATCAGGGTCCCAGCGGAGGCAGCCTGCGAGAAAATCTAGGAAAGCTTCGTCGTCACATTTGATGGCTTGCTGTAGGGTTTTTGAGCTGGGGCGGCGTCTACGACCTTTGGATGAAACTATCATACGCGGCTTCCCAAAAGAATCTTTTCTTCCAAGTTAGCAAGGCTTTTCAATCGGAATTGAGAGGCTCAAGGCCATTTGGTAAACTTATAAACTTACCGAAGAAGAGTTTTTTCCGGCTACTTTTCTCAATCAAGTGTTTCTCGGGTGGGCCGAACACCTCCATGATACAGGCAAGTTGTTCTTGTTCATTCTCTCCGGGGAAAATAGGGTACCCCGTAAACAATTCCGCCAAGATACATCCTAGACTCCACATATCGATGGGGAGACCGTAGGTCATACCGAGGATCACTTCTGGCGACCGATAAAAGCGAGACTGTATGTATGTATAAACTTTTTCGTGTTCCAAACAAGAAGAGCCGAAATCAATGACTTTTATATCCGACTGCATCGGGTGAGCAAGAAGGATGTTTTCTGGCTTCAAGTCGCAATGTATTACGCGATGGCCTTTTAGCAAAACCAAGCTACTTAGAAGTTGCTTTGTAAAGCGTCGGATTAGCCGTAACGAGAAACCTCGGAAGTCGTTCGATTTGATGAACTCGTAAAGATTCATGCCAAGGAGTTCGGTTGAAATGCATAGATGCCCTCGGAAGTAGAACGATTGCGTGAACTTGACAAGGCTGTGCTGATCGCCGGGATCCTAACTATCGGTTAGCATTTTTAAAAAAATATCGTTCAGAAAGTGGCCTACCCATTCTCGCAGTTTCTGAAGGATGTTGACTTCTACTAATGCTTGTTGGTGGAACCTCTTTTTGTTTCTGATAATTTTCACAGCAACGAGCCCTCCTGTCTTGTGGTCGATACAGCGGACGACCTGACCAAAGCTACCCTTGCCTAAGACATCAATAACCTCATAACGATAGGCTAGGTGGTCTCCGATAACAATGGTGTAGTCGCCTCTCTCGTCGTCGTACCCAAAATTACAAACGGAGGGTCCACCATTAAGCTCACCTACTATCTTTCTTGCGTCTACCGAGCCGGTAAAGTATACGTCTTTGTAATCCACCACCTCGCCGCGCTCGAAAAGATTTAGGTTTGAAGTTTTAAGAGCCTGGTGGACTGAAAGTCTATCCTTCGGGCCCGCACGTTGCTGTAATATCTCAACCTCGGCAGCGGCAGCTTCTAACCCCTTCCGTTTCGCAGCCAGCTTCCTCATCTCTTCATCAGCTAAAACATCATCGGAATCCAGCAGTGATTCGAGCCTCGAGGATCGTATTGAAGAGATGGACGATTTGGCAGTCAAAGGGCGATGGGTTGGAGTTGGCATTCCGAGCGATGGCTTTTTAGAGGAGGCCAAGGGGTCGGTGGGGTGTGCAGCATCCTGACCCTTAGCGTCTTTAGAGTGGCCAGTAAAGTTCACAGAGCTCCAACTTTCACTCTTGGTTCTATCATGGCCACTTCCGGAAAATCCATATAGGGAATTTCGTTTGCGTGTACTAGGCTGAGACGGTTGAGATTCCGGGTTTGAGGTACCAGTCGCCCAGGATATTGGGTTCGGAAGCCGCGGTGGTAATGAAGCGTCATGCTTTATTCCGTGTTCCGATTCACGGTCCTCTCTCGCGTGAGATGCTTTACTCGAGCTTCTCTTCCAGCTCAAACTTAGTTTCCGACGAATGGATGAACCACTTGAAGGTGTCTCCGGTGACTTCGAAGGAGAGTCATCTCCTTGGGTCGTCGATTTGAGCTCCTCCTTGCTTTTACGGCGCCCGGACCCGGATATGATGTTCAAATTAGGTCTCCGAGGCGCCTTCGAGGTCAAGTTGGCTGCAGCCAAATCGCCACTTAGGCCTGGTTTGGAGATAGGGGGCACCATCGGAGAGACGGCGGATCTGCTATAACGGCTGCTCCCGTTGGTATTGAGGATATTTGAGGAGTTTGATGAGGACGCTCTCATCGAAGAAGTAGATGGTGAGTGCGCTAGTTGCGTAGAACTGGTGCTTCGGGCTGTTAGATGATTTGAGTTACCACTTCGGCGAATTTCATTGAATGTAGCTTTTGAAGCCGTTAATGGTGTACTCGGAGCCCGTTGGCCGAATTTTGTCGGCGTTATTTCATCATTATCGCCATCTGTTGTGGCATGTGCGTCTAAAGCGTTGACACGGCTGACTGTTGGGGCACTAAGAGGAAGGAGGGTTAATGGGGGCAGGCGCAGTGGCTGCAAACTTTTCTGTTTCAAAGAAGACACGGACGATTTTGTGTCTAAAGTTGGACCCATCGTTAACCCCCGTTTGCGTCGCATGTCCGTGTCGATTTTTGTTGTCGGATCAGAAGTCCCAGCCCCGATTATAGACTGCCGTAGAGTTCGAGTTGCAGCGCCAGAAGCACTAGGCTGCCCAACAAGACTTGATTTTCTTGTGGTAAATGAAGTCTGTTCGGGTTCATTCGCAAGCCCTTTAGGAATGGGTGGAACAGGTGGGATGTCTTCGTCCGTTGCCCCTTCATTCGGTTTTGTTTTGGGAGTAGGAAGTCTTGATACCACAAAATTTTGGCTCGTTCGGTGTTGTAGTGAGTTGCTAGAGACTCTATTAGAGGAGCTATTTGAGTTCAAGGAAACGGTTGAAGAGACGGATTTTCGTTTCATATCCGGTGTGGCTCTTGTGAACGCGGGGTTGTCTGTTTGGGATGGCGATTGGCTATTCGGTGATGGTGGTTGTGATGTTCGCATCGGGAGAGGCGGCGGTGGCATAACGGAGAGGCGTTTCATTCGACGAGTATCTGTCGGACTAACCGTCCTGGCACCGAGACCAGTCGCATGACTGTGACCGAAGGTCGATATTCTGCGGTTTATCTTTGATTGTGGCCCTTTGGATCCATTCGAATTTGGCGATCTCGGGCCCAAGATAGTGAAAGAGTTAGATGCAGAGAGTGCCCTTGGGCCTTCATCTGGCGGGTTCGTTTCTTTACTCGCAGTTTGCAGGGGAGGCTGTAGTGATTTTGCCTTCAGGCTCCTCAGGCTAGTCGATGGAGATACACCGCCGTTCCTTGTTGATGATGATCGAGAGTCAGGAGGTCGGCCAGAGTTTTTGGCCATTGATTGATGGGACATGGTTGCCTGTTTGCTGGCTAATGGATTGCTACCGTCATGTACGGTTGGCTTCCTTGGGCTATTTCCAAAATTTGTCGAGGAATGCCGTATATTCGCCCGGTCGGTAGGCTGGGAGCTGAGACTGCTATCACGAACCGGCCGTCCAGCGGGTTGCTTTTGCTTGTTCGCCGTTGTTTGCATCTTCTGATTGGCGGTGTCTCTTTTCCTAGTGATCAGAGCCAGCGAATTTAGCCTCCCCAAGTCAGGGCCTAGTTTTGAGTCGGTTCCACTATCTAGTGTTGCGCGATAGTTGTAATGGTGTTGTCCAAGGTGATGTTGGATTGAATGTTGTAGGAGGAGATAAGTTGCGAATCAGAGGAGAATCCGGTAACGAGAAAGCAGTATTGGAAGTTGTGTTCGAAAGGAGTTATCTAGACATGTTTCTCAGGTTGGCAGATGAACGGTTGGAGGAAAGACCGTGGGATTCGGCGCGTGGTGTTCATTCATGCCAGGATTCAAAGATATTCGGTACTCTAACGAAATAGGAGGGTTAGCAGGAAGGAACAGATACGAATGGTGAAGAAGAAGATAAGATGGTGATGATGATTCTTAGAAGCAATTACTCGAGATGCATACCTCTTCAGCTTGATAGTCAATGTTCGAGGTCGGTGATGGGTGAGAAGGATGGAGTGCAGACATACTAAAAGTAAAGCTCTCTTAAGAAGTATGTATGTTGAGGAGTAGTAATACACGAGAAGAAGGGGGGAGGAGGTGGAGGAGAAGAAAGATTGGGGGATTTGATGGTGATGATACAAAAACGCCCAGGGGTCGGCGTCGGTCGTTGGTGTCGTGGTTAGTGGTGTTGGTGTTGAGAGCGGATGGATGTCAGTGAAGAAGCCTCATGAAAGGCTGTTGTTGATGGTGCATGGCTGCTGGTGACCAGTACCAGTATGTTTACCAAGAAGTAACGACCAACAATTGCAACCACCAAGGCGCACCTGTCACGACAAGAGAAGTTCTTCTGCTTCTTCGTCTTCCCCGTCTTCTTCGTCGTCTTATTATTCCACCCAAAGGAAATTACGCTTTTTCTTCCGAAATCGAACGTGACGAGACAAATGGGGATAGAGGCAGTTGGCGGGCTTGGCACCCCTATTTAGCACATTCCATTTCCATCGCTTACTGCTTTAGTAGCTTTTTCCCAGCAACCGCTCGTTAACTAACATTGACAAAGGTCTTTCAAAATTAACGACTGGCAAGCAGTAGCCAAGGATGTGGAGATAGATATACTGATGATGCTACAATATAGTCACAAGAAGGATGTAAAAGAAAACATCAGAGAACACACTCATTTATATGTGTAAGTACTCAGTGGGTATGTGTGCACTTCAGAAGTATGCAAGTCTGTAAATACATGGGTAAGCACCAAAAGAGAAGTCAGTCCTTGGTCACAGTTGCATCGCCTTCGGAACATCCAGCTCGTAGGCCAGCTTGGCAGCTAAAATCCTCATCCTCTTCAATTCAAGCGCCAGTTCACCATCTTTAAAGACGAGATTTGGTTGGATTTTCTCTCGAGGGTTTTCCAACGTGCTTATCTTGTTTCGAAGAGCTAGAAGACGCTCGTGCCTAGATCGGATGCTCACAAGCCCCGCCGCCATACTAGATACCTGTCCCACTAGTTCCTTGTACGCATCATACACTTCGTCTACCCCATGTCCTTCAACCGGCCATGTCTCCGGGAGTTTCTCAATATTTCTAGATCCCCCAAAGTGAGAGTATCAATACATGCAAGCCCCAAGATGGAAAATAGGATGGACGATAGACAACAACTTACCGAGGGTCTGAAAGATCGGCTTGTCCGCTCAGAACATCCGGGCCCTCCTGCTTGGGTGTTTTGTCATTTCGCTGCTGCTGATATAAAACCTCAATCTGTTCGGACACATGGTCTATCGCAGGCGCATTGTAGAATATCTGATGGTGGCGTTGGCACAACCGATTAACTAATGGCAGGCCGTGGTACGCAGGTAGTAAGTATATGGTGAGCAACCATGCAATTGGGAGGCACTGACCTTTCGCAAGCGTATTTTCAACCACAACAGCCGTCACCTCGCTTGGACCCGCGTCGCAGCATCCATCCTCCCATCCCGGAGTCACGGATATAGCCTGAGATACGATTCGAGTTTGCGATATCAAGAACCCTTTTTTCGCCTCGAACGTCAGCTGGGTCGAGCTTGAGTTCATCGTGATTGTATCTACGACTAAAGCTTAAGTATCGTACTGAGACCGGAAATAATGTATGTACTTCAGCGCAGCTGAGGAGCACCAAGCTAGATCCACCATCGACGCGGTGAAGTAGGTAGTGGTCGTGGTGAGTTGTTACCGCGATGTTTAGCAGACAGAAACTGCGCTAGAGCTCCACGTCCCAAATTGTAACAACCACAAGAGAGCAGAATCCCAACTATCAACAGCAAAGCTTCCAGGGCCCCACCCTTTTGTTTCCCCTGCTGTTCTTCTTTTTTCTTCTTTTTCTCGTTCCCCAAAGGAAATCTCTACACCGCTAAAGTAACAGGTTTAACGGATTGCTTCAAGGGACCTTGACCAAAAACATGGCATCCACGAGAAAACGGAATCGAGAAGAGCACGAGGAAGACCTAGACATCCACTCTATCGCATCTCCCGCAATTTCCTCGGCTCTTCCAAGTTCCCCGCCACAGGACGAGGGCTCCGACGGGGACGGTCTAGTTGACGAAGAAGACGGCATCCAAGATGTTGACGACTTGGATGAGATGGTAGAAGACGAGGATGGTATAAACTTAATGGAATACGCCGAAAGGTATGTCTGCAGCCATTCCAACTTTCCCGTCAACATTTTTTTAACCGGTACTTCTAGGGACTATGAAGCAGACGATACTCAAGACAAGTACGAGAGAGACGGGTTAGATGATGATGTAGAATATGAGGAAATGAGCCCGGAGATTAGGCGTGCCCTGGAAGAACGCATGGAACGCCGTGACAGAGAGGCAGCTGCTCGTGGAAAGCCAGCAGCCTTTTTAAACGAAGATGAAGAAGACATTGACCTTCTGGGGCAGCCGCTCCGACGCCGACATATTTATTCAAACTACGACGAGGCTCCTCATGACGAAGATAACTGGGAGCAAGAGCTTAGCCTGGAAGCTCTTGCCGATGTAAAAAACGCGTCTCTGCCTGAATGGATCGCCCTCCCCGCCGTCCAGCGTTCTATCGCTCGGGAATTCAAGAGTTTTCTCCTCGAGTACGTTGAACCAGGTTCCGAAGCTTCTGTCTATGGGAATCGGATTCGCAGTTTAGGAGAAATGAACGCTGAGTCGCTCGAAATATCATACCGGCATCTGGCGGACACCAAAGCAGTACTCGCATACTTTTTAGCAAATGCACCAACAGAGATCATACCTATCTTTGACGCAGTCGCAATGGATGCCGTGCTGCTGCACTATCAAGACTACGATCGTATCCACCCTGAGATCCATGTCCGCGTGTCAGACGTTCCCGCGGTTTTCACCCTTCGTGAATTACGACAATCGCACCTTAATGCCCTCGTTAGGGTTTCCGGTGTTGTCACTCGTCGAACTGGAGTCTTTCCACAGCTCAAAGTTGTGAAGTTTGATTGCACAAAGTGCGGAATTACCATCGGCCCCTTCCAACAAGAATCTAATGTTGAGGTCAAAGTGTCGTATTGTCAAAACTGCCAATCTAGAGGACCATTCACCCTCAATTCGGAAAAGACAGTCTATCGTAATTATCAAAAGCTGACTCTTCAGGAGTCGCCAGGGACGGTGCCGGCAGGGAGACTCCCCCGACATCGTGATGTGATCTTACTGTGGGATCTTATAGATGCCGCGAAGCCTGGGGAAGAGGTTGAGATTACCGGAATATACAGAAACAATTATGATGCACAGCTCAACAATCGGAACGGCTTCCCAGTTTTCGCAACGATACTTGAAGCCAATAATGTTATAAAAGCCCACGACCAGCTTGCGGGGTTCCAATTAACAGAGGAAGATGAGACCATAATTAGGCGCCTCGCTAAAGAAAGCAATATCGTCAACAAAATTATCGATAGTATTGCACCTTCAATATACGGACACCTTGATATAAAGACTGCAGTCGCTGCATCTCTTTTTGGCGGTGTTCCCAAAAACATTCAAGACAAGCATACTCTTCGAGGCGACATAAACGTATTGCTACTTGGCGATCCCGGAACTGCCAAATCGCAAATCTTAAAATATGTGGAAAGAGTTGCCCACCGTGCCGTCTTCGCCACGGGGCAGGGTGCAAGCGCCGTGGGTCTTACTGCCAGCGTCCGAAAAGACCCTATAACGAATGAGTGGACCTTAGAAGGCGGTGCCCTTGTCCTTGCAGACAAGGGGACGTGCCTTATCGACGAATTTGATAAAATGAATGACCGAGACAGGTACGAAGTTAACCACCTAAAGGCATACGACAACAAACCGGCGAATTCTGACAATATTGGGTAGAACTTCCCTTCATGAAGCCATGGAGCAACAATCCATATCAATTTCAAAAGCGGGTATAATCACAACGCTGCAGGCTCGATGTTCCATAATTGCAGCTGCAAATCCCATCGGCGGCCGATATAACTCAACAATTCCCTTCGCCCAGAATGTGGAACTAACCGAGCCTATTCTTTCGCGATTCGACGTCTTGTGCGTCGTTCGGGATACAGTTAATCCCGAAACAGACGAGCTGTTAGCTAAATTCGTAGTTTCGTCCCACGGTTCTTCCCATCCCCTTTCTAAAACCACTGGAAACGGGAACACGCGAAACGAAACTAAGCCAGGCCATATTCCGCAAGAGATACTAAGAAAATACATTCTCTTTGCTCGACGGGAGTGTCGGCCGAAAATCCATCATATTGATGAGGAAAAACTAGCAAGACTCTTCTCCGATATGCGGCGAGAATCATTAGCAACAGGGTCTTTCCCCATTACTGTCAGTTCAGACGATCGCCCAGTCATACTAATTTCGTGCTCCCACTGATTCCAAAACAGGTTCGTCACTTAGAATCCATAATACGGCTTTCCGAAGCTTTTGCAAAAATGAGGTTTTCTGATTACGTCCAAGCAAGGGACATCGACCTTGCTATCGGGGTGATAATCGAAAGCTTCATTGGAGCACAAAAGCTGAGTGTCAAAAAAGGGCTTGCCCGTGCATTTGCAAAATACACTTTACGAAGAAGTGAAATGAGTTGAGCGACAAATATCCTACAGGATACAGAAATGAAATGTAGCTATGGTAGCAGACGGTATTCTCGCAGAGCAGCCATCTAGTGTTGATCAGATGCTTTTGTATAATTCTTTGACTAGTTATTGGACAACATTTAGCTAGAACTCCCTCGATGTTAACTCATACTGAAAACTTACGCTCAAGCATTTCGGCTGCCGTTTCTGGTAATTCCTCTACAACAATACCAGGATGCCCTTCGACCGATGAAAACGAAGGAATGACACTATTGGGGGCAATCACTGTCCCGTCTTCAATCCGAACGCAGTCTTTAATGATGGAAAACTTTCCCTGTAGAATAATTAAGTAAATTTATCAGTACAGAACCAGTATTCCTTGCCCTTGATCAACAGTGTATCAGCCTACGCCAGCCATGTTCACTTACAATCACACAATTCTTTCCAATATTCACATATGAGCCGATAACAGCTGCCTCGATGACACTGCCTTCACCAACAAACACGTGATCTCCCAGTTTCATGGGATAGTAGCTAAATTGGCTATCAAACAGTTAGCAAGGTAAGCGACAAATCACGGACATGCAGGATTCTCACCCTCGATATGTCTTGCTTGGCGGGCGAAGAAGACAACTTTTGCTTAAAAAGCAATACCGCCCAACAGCAATTGCCACGGCTGCTGCGTTCTGGCCTTGCGGAACTAGCCTACGGAGGTCACCTCGGATGCAGCAGTCGGCTTGGATAATCGTCTATTCGAACTTTAGTGTTATCCATGTGAATATATTATATGTATATCAGACCTTTCCGCCTAAAATAATGTTCTGACTACCGATTATCAAAGACTTCCGTGATACTTTGTTTCCTGTGTTTTGTTGATTTTCGTTTCTTGATGAGAATGACACACGCAAAATAATGTCCAAGTTTGCGTACTTACCGGTTTCCGTTTGAATATACTCGCTCTTTTGGGACATGGCAGGCTAAGCTCCGGTTCGTCAAAAGCTTTATTATTGGCTTCGCAGTGGCTAGTGGGAACAGTAGTTTTGCTAGCTTGGAGTTTACGATATTCAGAGGCGAAAAACATAAACCTTCGGGAGTAACCATGCGTGGGGTTCTAGGGTATCTGCGAGAAAGACATGCAATGGTTGGAATTAGATTTAGGAGAGATTGAAACTACGAAAGGGTTTCCTGTGCAGTAGGAGTGTTGTGTAGATGTAATTATTGTTATAAATCATACACGAGCCATGTAATCCTATGATAGAAGGGAATAATACAACACACTAAATTAAAAATCCTAAAATCATTATGTTAGAAAAGTATAGAGTTGGTGTAACGAAGCAATCGCAGCATAATGAACTCCAAGTAGAAATCCAGGCGGCCGGAGGAGCCCTCAGAATGACCATAGGAAATATCTAGGCAATACTATAGTTGGAAGAAAAACTACACAACGTAATATAAATCGCAGACTCAGAATAAAGAAGTATCCAGATTTAGATCTTAAAATTCACAGACTAAAATTATAACTATTATTTTGATAAGTACAATATAAGGCTTATTTAAACTTTTATTATTATTATTATTATTAATCATACACGCTTGCAACCTTTCGGTTATGGCGGTTTGAAGAAACAATTACATCAGGAAAAAAACATATTTCCATCCTGCTCCATCCTGCCCATCCTAAGGCAAGATGGGCAAGATAGGCAAGATAGAAACCTACCTTCCAGGTAGAGCCCTTCCATCCTAAAAAGCTTTTTCCATCTTAAGAAGCCCTTTCCATCCTAAAAAACTTTTTCTATTCTAAAAAACCCGTTCCATCTTAAGAAGGGCTTATATTAGATAGAGTAATTTCTATTTTAAAAAACAGTTTATATTCTAAAGAACAGTTTCTATTTTAAAAATAATCTTCATTAAATATATCTTGTTTGGATCTACGAAGACACTATATACAACTATCATTATTATTATTATTATTGATCATACACGCTTGCAACTTTTCGGTTATGGCGGTTTGAAGAAACAATTAGAATACATGATTTTCGCACCTCATTTGAAAACTAAAGGTATGTAATAAATGAAATAGAAAAAAAGGCGACCTTCGGACAGAACAACCCCCTCATAACTTTTGAACGAAGCATCCAAAACCAAATAAAAGTACATTAATCGAAAGAGCAAGAAAAACAAAAATATAATATCCAAAAATACAAACAATATCAGAAACTGATAAATAGAAATTAAAAATCAAAAATATCGAGATTTTTACAATCATCAACTATAAAAAAGAAGTTTTCTCGCTAAAAATTAAAACTAAACTAAATTAGTTTAGTTTAATAATAGCAGATAATATACCCACCAGTTCATTTCTCGATGAACTAATAATAGCAATTCAGGATTATATCCCGATACTCAAAAACACTAATAAAAAAAGACAGAAAAGACAAATCTCAATAGATTTAGACGAGGAAGAATTAAACAAAGAAGATTTAATTCTAGAACTAAAGAAATTAAACGATCTTCTAAAAAAAAAGACAAAAGAAGTAGAAAACCTAAAAATTAAAATAAGAAAACTCGAAAATCCCAAAAAATCCTACGCAGAAATAACATAGAACTCATAAAATCAATCAACAAGACAAAAACAAAACGAAAATAATCAAAAATCAACAGCTCAATAATAAAAACAATAAAAACAAACAATTCCAATTAATTAAAGAAGATTAATTATACCAAGAACGACAACAACTCCACCAATTCAAAAACTAAACGTTTTTAGAGAAAAAATAAATCAAGTTCTCCACCAAAAATCTAAAAATCTAGAAACAATAATTTCTGAAATTTCTATAAATCCTAAAGGCAATCTAATGCTAATTATACACAAAAACACACAAAAAGAAGAAATTCTCAAATACAAAAAAGACATTTTTAAAGAACTTATTAAAATTAATGAATATATTCAAAAACCAACCAATATTGAAACTTGGGGATTTTTAATTATTCATAAAGTAAAAATTAAACAATACAAAAATATAAAAAAGCTCAAAATGGAAATTGAGACAGACAATACAATTAAAATTGCAAATAAACCAAGATAATTGGTTAGAAAAGAAAAATTAATTAGAAAAAATTTTTCTTCAATAATCATTGCAACTAAAACAAAAGAAGAAGCAATACACACTTAAAAAAGAAAATATATATTTTTAGGTGGAGAAAAATTGAAAACAGAAAGATATTTAAAATTTTTTGATAACAATAAATATACAAATTACTAAAAAACTGGACATTTCGCAATTAAATGCAGAAACAATTCAATTTGTGGCATTTACGCAAAAAATCATAAAACAATCAATCATATTTGCAATAATTGCCAGGAAACAAAAAAGTCCTGCGAACATATCAAAGCAAAATGTGCAAACTACAGTGAAGAACATATGGTAAACGACCCAATATGTTTAAAAAACAAAAAACAACTTAATTCTCAAAATGAATAAAAACAACAAATTGAGAATCATACAGCATAATTGCAGAAGGTCAACAAATATAATACAATCAATGCTAAATTCTGCATTAAATAAAGCAGAATTAATTTTCTTGCAAAAACCATGGGTTTCAAAAGAAAACAACACCATTTTACATCCTGGATTTCAACCAATTTTAACAAATCCCAAAGAAAAACAAAAAAATAGAATAAGGGTGGTAGCATTTATTGCAAAAAATACACCCTTTGAAATTATAAACAGAATAGATTTAATAGATGACGAAGACTGCCAAATAATTGATATAAAATCAATTAAATTTGGAGAAATCAGAATCTTTAACATCTATAATGAAAAGCAACAAAACACAAAAAATGGTGAATATACAATAAAAAGATTATTTAATAAAATAAATCTTTATTGCACCAAAAAAACATTATTAATTGGAGATTTTAATGCTCATCACTCTTTATGGAACTCTGAAATTAAATATAATTTAAGATCAGACAAAATAATAGAGTTAATTGAAAATAATAATTTACAATTAATTAACCAAAATGGCATACCGACTTATTATTATACCAGAAAAGACAAGATGGGATCCTCAATTATAGATTTATTATTTACAACGATTAATTTAAAAGATTTAATTAAAAGTTGGAAAATTGATGAGGAAATGAATACAGGATCAGATTATGAAGTTATTTCAATTGAAATAAAATCTAATAATAATTTAGTTAACAATCCACTATCAACTAATAGATTTAATTGGAATAAAATAGATTAAAATAAATTCGAAAAAGAATTATTAAATCTAGATAAAAATTTAGATAAAAATAATTTATGGATTAATCTTCTTTTCTCTAACGATAACAGAGAAAGATTAAATTTAGAAAACAATTTAGAAAAGGCAACATCTTTGTTTCAAAAAAATTTAATTTTAGCAATAGAGAAATCTACACTATTATTAAATATTTTATTAAAATCCAAAAATTGGTGGAATGAAAAAATAAATAAAACAAGAAAAGAGATGTTGCGACAAAAAAAAAGGTGGAAGCTAAATAGATCGCAAGAAAATTGGGATTTATTTAAAATAAAAAAAAATAAACATTTTAAAGAAATTAGACTTGCAAAAGAAAAATCTTGGGTTGACTTTCTAGAAAATGCAAAAGATAAAGAAATTTTCTTAACGCTAAATTTTTCTAAACCAAGGAAAATTTAAAAAATGTTAAATTTAAAATTTGAGAATTAAATTGCATCAAATTTTCAAGAAAAGGTAGACTTGTTAAGAAAAGCGCTGTTTCCACCACCTCTAAATTATACAAAAAATGCAAAAACACAATTTGCAGAAAAAATAATTAATAAAAATTTAATTATTTGGGAGAAAATCAAAAATAGAGAGATAAAAAACGCTATTTTTACATCAAACTCCAAAAAAGCGTCAGGCCCTGATGGAATTAATTTTCTATGCCTAAAAAGAGCCTATGAAATTATATTGGAAAGATTTAATGATTTATTTATAAAATTATTAAATAATGGTTACCACCCAATTTGTTTTAGGGAAGCAATTGGAGCAATTTTACCAAAATTAAATAAACCGGACTACGACATTCCAAAGGCTTATAGAATTATAAGTCTTCTAAATTGTCTAGGAAAAATCTCAGAGAAAATAATAGCAAAAAGAATAGCTTTTATATTAGAAACTAATAGAATTCTAAATCTAGAATAAATTGGAGGTAGAAAACAAAGATCTGCAATTGATGCAGCTTTATCTTTAGTTTATGATATAGAAATAGCAAATTCTATAAAATTAAAAATCTCTGTTTTATTTTTAGACGTTAAAGGGGCTTTTGATAATGTTTCAAAAGAAAGATTAATAAATACTTTAAAAGATATGAAATTTTTAAAACAACTAATTTGGTGGATTGATAATTTTATGTCAAAAAGATTAATCAAATTGTCTTTTGATGGGCGAATAGAAAAATTAAAATTAGTGGAAACAGGCATACTACAAGGTTCACCAATTTTACTAATTTTATTTTTATTATATTTAATACTATTATTTAATGAGTTGGAACAAAAAATGCCATCTATTAAGAAACCCTCTTATATAGACGATTTGGCGTTAGTTTCAACAAATAAAATAATAGAACAAAATATAAAAGAATTAGAAGAAGCTGCAAAAATTGCGTTTGTTTGGGCACAAAATAATGCAGTAGCTTTTGATGATATAAAATCAGAACTAATTTATTTCAAAACAAAAAATAATAAAAATGGAGAAATAAATTTGGTGTTACTAAATAGTACAAAAATTAAACCCATTAAACAATTAAGGTAGTTGGGCATATTTTTTAATATAAATTTAAATTTTAAAAGCCATATAAAAATTAAAACTAGTGCAGCAAATAAAATATTCAATTTTATTAAAGCGCTAGCAAACTCAGAAAAAGGATTAAAAACAAAAATATTAATATAATTGTACAAAAGCTGCGTTTGTTCCGTTTCTGACTATAGATCTGAAATATGGTGGAAAAATCAAAAATAATAAAAAATTTTAAAAAAATTTAGATTAATTCAAAATAAAATGTTGAGGAAAATAATAGGTGCCTTTAAAACAACTTTAATACATTTATTAAAGGTTGAAGTATCTATTTTACTATTGGAAATAAGATTAAATGGCATATAAAGAAGATATGCTCTAAGATCTCTATATCTTAATAAAAATTATCTAATAAAAATAAGAACCTTAGAATCTTTTCCACCAGAAGCAATCTTTGGAAGAGAAGATAAAAATGAAAATAAAAAATATTTAAATTGATATGAAAATAAAAAAGATGGAGATAAAAAAGATGGAGATAAAAAAGATTACATTTCCATATTAGACAATATTTTGTTAAAAATTAATTTTTTAATAAACTTATATACTAAAATTGAAGAAATAAGTATTGTTTTAGACCTACCATAAGTAGAAAATAATATTAATTTTAATATTAATAGTATACCTAAGGATTTGGAAGCAGAAAACCACAAAAATAAAAAAGAGAGCTTAAATTCTAAAGAAAATCTCTTAATTTATATAAATAGCTCAATGCTAGAAATAAAAAATAAAAAATCTACAGGAGCTAGAATTTATAGAGAAATAGATAATAAATCTGTTTTTGAAATAAATTATAGCTTGGGCAAAAATATGGAAGTATATGACGCAGAATTAATTGGCTTAAGAGAAGGTTTTATCAAATCTCTTGAATTAATTAATAAAAATAATATAGTGAAAAATATCTATTTTTTCACTGACAACCAAGCTGCAATAAAGAGGTTGGAATCTCTAAAAATTGGGGCAGGACAAGAAATAGCATCAGAAATCTGGGAAATGGCGGGAGAATTAATTTCTAAAAATATTAATTTATTTATAGAATGGGTTCCTGGACATTCAAATGTTACTGGAAACGAAAAAGCAGACTTTCTAGCAAAAGAAGCTGCAAAACAAAAACAAAAAAGTCCTTATAAATCTTTTGCCTTTTTAAAAAGAAAAATAAAAGAAAAAGATTTAATAGAATGGGAAGAAAAATTTAAAAAACACAAAAATAGGGTTAATTATTATAATTGGCCTAGATTAAAGAGAAATAAAATCTTTACTAAATTTAGTAATAATTTTATTTCTTCTTTAACACAATTAAGAACCGGGCACGGTTATTTTAACAGTTATTTAGTTAAAATACCAAAAGCTAGCATTTTAAGCAAAAACTATTTATGCAGAAACACACCACAAACACCAAAACATCTAATTATGGAATGTATATTTTATAATTTAGAAAGAAAGGTGTTAAAAAAAGAACTTAAAGACAAAAGACAATTTAATTATAACCATTTATTATTTAATAATAATAGTATTATTTTATTGGAAAAGTTCTTAAATAAAACAAAAATTGCACAAAGAAGCAATAAAAATCCAAAAAACAATTTATTTATAGAATAGGGAAACCTAGAAATCTAAAATAATTAAATATATTAAATATATTTAATGAATAGATTATAAAATTCCGGAAATAAATAAAAATAGTCTTAGGCATTACACTAAAATTAGTGGATAAAAACAGTCAGATTCACGACATTGTTCTTTTCATAAAAAGGAGAAATACGCAAGAGATAAAAAGAAAATCTCAAAAAACAAATAATAAAAATCTCAAAACAAAAAAATAAAAACAATATTTTCCATATTTCATTTATTACATACTTTTAGTTTTCAAATGAGGTGCGAAAATCATGTATTCTAATTGTTTCTTCAAACCGCCATAACCGAAAGGTTGCAAGCGTGTATGATTAATAATAATAATAATAATAATAAATGAAATATGGAAAATACCGTCTTATTTTTTGTTTTTTTCTATTTTTATTATTTGTTTTGAAATTAATCTCGAATCAACAGGAACGACCCCCTCATAACTTTTGAACGAAGCATCCAAAACCAAATAAAAATACATCGATCGAAAAAACAAGAAAAACGAAAATACAATATTCAAAAATACAAACAATATCAGTGTTAAAGGTTCTACAGCTCGTAAGTACGCTGGAAAGTATGTAGGTCTGTGTATGTATAATTGATGATCGATCGTCTAGATTCCAACACATCGTAGATCCGCCTGTATTTATAGAGCGGTATGTATAGACCTAGTACTACGTCTTATACAGTATACCGCAACACCCCAGCTCGTATATAAAGTATAGACGGTAAAAATTACTATATCACGATATATTTTGTAATTTCACATAATTATAATTTAATAAGATTTACGGCACAAATCGTAGTAACTTTAATACTCCGTTATATCCAACTTATTATAGTTTCATCTAATCGTAGTACTTGCGCAGCTCGTAGTATGAAGCTACTTAATTATAAAAGACGCGTAATCTCTTAATTATAAAATATAGAATTGTTACATTTACAGCAATACACTTTAACGTCTTATAATAATATAACTGCTATAATAGTCTATAGAACCAATTATTCCATACGAATGTTAGATTAAGCTATACGCTTACTAACGCTTATTATATTAATATAAATTTATGCTTTACAACGAACAGTTATAAATCACCGTGTATACTATTACATATAGAAATTTTTATAACTCTAGAATCATTATCTAGAACATACATAACTTTGAAGTTATAAGGGCGTCTGTTGCAGTTATACAATTTACTAGATTTTATGTTACATCTCTAGCTTAAAGCTATGCTATACAGCTCTAAAATTAGTGTAGATATCTGGAGCTGTTTTGAAAAAAGAGAAATACTTAACTAATTATTATTCGCTTTATTTACTTTTTATTCTTTTATATTCTTAGTTTTGTTTATAGTCCTAGCTTACTTTATTATTACTATTATATTATTTTATACTTTTACAGCTTTATAACATTATTATGTCTGTTGTTGTTACTAGTTATTTTATTTATATAAACGCTATTCTCATTAATCCGATATTATATATTTATACCGTATTTTGTTAACGATGCTTTGATAACGGTTATTTGTATATTATATTTTTAAATATCTGTAGTAATAAATGCAGTTTCTGTATAAAGATAAACTCTTTATATACGTAGTATAAATTTTATAATCTTATATATTTAAAAGCGTAGATGCTAATTTATATTAAATATAGAGCGTTAAAACTTCTCGCGCTTCTGAGCTAGAACGCAGTTTTATCGTCTATAATCCGCTAGCGTTTATAATCGTTCCTGGAAATCCTGTCATATATTAGACTGTGGCTCTACAGGCGCATAGGCATAGCGCTAATATGCTAAATGCCTTCTATGGCGTAGTTCTTGGTGGCCCTCTACTGTTATTAAATAACTGTATTATCGTTAGAGTGGTATGGGGGCCAATATTGGCAGACGGTACGCCTATGTCCTAGCTTACCCACCTTTCTGCTAACTTAGACGTACAAGATTTGCAGAATCAGCTGGCTATAGCTAACGCAGCTGTGACTATAGCTAATACAGCCTTAACTGCTTCTAATACAGCACTGGCAGCTGCTAATGCGGCTCTAGTAGCGTACGGAGGAAGTGCAGGTAGTGGAGCTGGTGGAGCTGGTAAAGTTAGTAGCGCTAGAGGAGTAGTAAGTAAAAATGTTATCTATACTTAGGTTATCGCTGCAGTTGACGCGGCATGAGGTATTCTGGGCGGTGCAGCTCTTCTACTTATTTTGCAGGATGTAATAACGGAATTAATTTATTTACGCGGTTGTGCAGATGCGTAAGTTATAACTCTAGTTTCTAGATAGTACGTTAACTAATTTAAAATAAATTTAGGATGTAAAATTATGTGTAAATGAAAGACGCTGCTACTAAAAGCGTAGTTTTTCTGCCTTAGTCCTTTAAGAGCCTTATCTTTTGTTTATTTATTCTACGCGGCTATTCATTTTATCTAAGATTTTATATAATATAAAGTAAAATAATATTCTCATTCTTTTAATCAAATAAGTCTATACGTGTAAAATAATAGTTGTACGAGCTGACCGATAGGGACTTAGTTAATATATTCGTTAGTAACTTCTTAAAACTATAATACTCTAATTTAAAAATACTATTTCTTATCTTTTCTTTAATTATTATTATTATTATTAATCATACACGCTTGCAACCTTTCGGTTATGGCGGTTTGAAGAAACAATTAGAATACATGATTTTCGCACCTTATTTGAAAACTAAAATATGTAATAAATGAAGTATGGAAAATACCGTCTTATTTTTTGTTTTTTCTATTTTTATTATGTGTTTTGAGATTTTCTTCTTATCTCTGGCGTATTTCTCCTTTTTATGAAAAGGATAATGTCGTGAATCTGACCGTTTTTATCTACCAATTTTGGTGTAATGCCTAAGACTATTTTTATTTATTTCCGGAACCTTATAATCTCTTAACTAAATATATTTAATATATTTAATTATTTTAGATTTCTAGGTTTCCCCATTCTATAAATAAATTGTCTTTTGGATTTTTATTGCTTCTTTGTGCAATTTTTGTTTTATTTAAGAACTTTTCCAATAAAATAATACCATTATTATTAAATAATAAATGGTTATAATTAAATTGTCTTTTGTCTTTAAGTTCTTTTTTTAACATCTTTCTTTTTAAATTATAAAATATACATTCCATAATTAGATGTTTTGATGTTTGTAGTGTATTTCTGCATAAACAGTTTTTACTTAAAATGCCAGCTTTTAGTATTTTAACTAAATAACTGTTGAAATAACCGTGCCCGATTCTTAATTATGTTAAAGAAGAAATAAAATTATTACTAAATTTAGTAAAAATTTTATTTCTTTTTAATCTAGGCTAATTATAATAATTAACCCTATTTTTGTGTTTTTTAAATTTTTCTTTCTATTCTATTAAATCTTGTTCTTTTATTTTCCTTTTTAAAAAGGCAAAAGATTTATAGAGACTTTTTTGTTTTTGTTTTGCAGCTTTTTTTGCTAGAAAGTTTGCTTTTTCGTTTTCAGTAATATTTGAATGTCCAGGAACCTATTCTATAAATAAATTAATATTTTTTAGAAATTAATTCTCCCGCTATTTCCCAGATTTCTGATGCTATTTCTTGTCCTGCCTTAATTTTTAGAGATTCCAACCTCTTTATTGCAGCTTGGTTGTCAGTGAAAAAATAGATATTTTTCACTATATTATTTTTATTAATTAATTTAAGAGATTTGATAAAACCTTCTCTTAAGTTAATTAATTCTGCGTTATACACTTCCATATTTTTGCCCAAGCTATAATTTATTTCAAAAACAGATTTATTATCTATTTCTCTATAAATTCCAGCTTCTGTGGATTTTTTATTTTTTATTTCTAGCATTAAGCCATCTATATAAATTAAGAGATTTTTTTTAGAATTTAAGCTTTTTTTTTTATTTTTATAGTTTTCTGCTTCTAAATTCTTAAGTATACTATTAATATTAAAATTAATATTATTTTCTACCTATGGTGAGTCTAAAACAATATTTATTTCTTCAATTTTAGTATATAGGTTTATCAAAAAATTAATTTTTAACAAAATATTATCTAATGTAGAAATGTAATCTTTTTTATTTTCATCTTTTTTATTTTCATACTAATGTAAATATTTTTTATTTTTATTTTCATCTTCTCTTCCAAAGATTGTTTCTAGTGGAAAAGATTCTGGGGTTCTTATTTTTATTAGATAATTTTTATTAAGATATAGAGATTTTAGAGCATATCTTCTTTATATACTATTTAATTTTATTTCCGGTAGTAAAATAGATGCTTCAATCTTTAATAAATGTATTAGAGTTGTTTTAAAGGCACTTGTTATTTTTCTTAATATTTTATTTTGAATTAATCTAAATTCTTTTAAAATTTTTTATTATTTTTGATTTTTCCACTATATTTCAGATCTATAGTCAGAAACGGAATAAACGCAGCTTTTGTATAATTGTATTAATACTTTTGTTTTTAATTCTTTTTCTGAATTTGCTAGCGCTTTAATAAAATTAAATATTTTATTTGCTGCACTAGTTTTAATTTTTATGTGGTTTTTAAAATTTAAATCTATATCAAAAAATATGCCTAGCCATTTTAATTGTTTGGTGGGTTTGATTTTTGTATTGTTTGGTAGTATCAAATTTATTTCTCTATTTTTTTTATTATTTTTTGTTTTGAAATGAATTAGTTCTGATTTTATATTATCAAAAGCTACTGTATTATTTTGTGCCCAATCGAACGCAATTTTTGCAGCTTCTTCTAATTCTTTTATATTTTGTTTTATTATTTTATTTGTTGAAACTAACGCCAAATCGTCTATATAAGAGGGTTTCTTAATAGATGGCATTTTTTGTTCCAACTCATTAAATAATGGTGTTAAATATAATAAAAATAAAATTGGTGAAATTGGTGAACCTTGTGATATGTCTGTTTCTATTGATTTTAATTTTTCTATTCGCCCATCAAAAGACAATTTAATTAATCTTTTTAACATGAAATTATCAATCCACCAAATTAGTTGTTTTGGAAATTTCATATCTTTTAAAGTATTTATTAATTTTTTTTTTGAAACATTATCAAAAGCGCTTTTAACGTCTAGAAATAACACAGAGGTTTTTAATTTTGTAGAATCTGCTATTTCTATATCATGAACTAAAGACAAAGCTGCATTAATTGCAGATCTTTGTTTTCTGCCTCTAATTTGTTTTGGATTTAGAATTCCGAGTCTATTAGTTTCTGATATAAAAGCTATTCTTTTTGCTATTATTTTCTCTAAGATTTTTTTTAGACAATTTAGGAGACTTATGATTCTGTAAGCCTTTGAAATGTCGTAGTCCGATTTATTTGGTTTTGGTAAAATTGCTCCAATTACTTCCTTAAAACAAATTGGGTGATAATCATTGTTTAATAATTTTATAAATAAATCATTAAATTTTTCCGATATAATTTCATAGACTCTTTTTAGGCATAGAAAATTAATTCCATCGGGGCCTGGCGCTTTTTTGAAGTTTAATATAAAAATAGCGTTTTTTATCTCTTTATTTTTGATTTTCTCCCAAATAATTAATTTTTTATTAATTATTTTTTCTGCAAATTGGGTTTTTGCATTTTTTGTATAATTTGGAGGTGATGGAAACAGCGCTTTTCTTAACAAGTCTACCTTTTCTTGAAAATTTGATGCAATTTGATTTTTAAATTTTAAATTTAACATTTTTTGAATTTTCCTTGATTTAGAAAAATTTAGCGCTAAGAAAATTTCTTTATCTTTTGCATTTTCTAGAAAGTCGACTTAAGATTTTTCTTTTGCAAGTCTAATTTCTTTAAAATGTTTATTTTTTTTTGTTTTAAATAAATCTCAATTTTCTTGCGATTTATTTAGCTTCTACCTTCTTTTTGTCGCAATATTTCTTTTCTTGTTTCATTTATTTTTTTATTCCACCAGTTTTTAGATTTTAATAAAATATTTAATAATGACGTAGATTTCTCTACTGCTAAAATTAAATTTTTTTGAAATAAAGATGTTGTCTTTTCTAAATTGTTTTCTAAATTTAATCTTTCTCTGTTGTTGTTAGAGAAAAGAAGATTAATTCATAAATTATTTTTATCTAGATTTTTGTCTAAATTTAATAATTCTTTTTCGAATTTATTCCAATCTATTTTATTCTAATTAAATCTATTAGTTGACAGTGAATTGTTAACTAAATTATTATTAGATTTTATTTCAATTGAAATAACTTCATGATCTGATTCTGTATTCATTTCCTCATCAATTTTCCAACTTTTAATTAACTTTTTTAAATTAATCGTTGCAAATGATAAATCTATAATTAAGAATCCCATCTTGTCTTTTCTGACATAATAATATGCCATTTTAATTGATTAATTGTAAATTATTATTTTCAATCAACTCTATTATTTTGTCTGATCTTAAATTATATTTAATTTCAGAATTTTATAAAGAGTGATGAGCATTAAAATCTCCAATTAATAATGTTTTTTTGGTGCAATAAAGATTTATTTTATTAAATAATCTTTTTATTGTATATTCACTATTTTTTGTGTTTTGTTGCTTTTTATTGTAGATGTTAAAAATTCTGATTTCTCTAAATTTATTTGATTTTATATCAATTATTTGATAGTCTTCGTTATCTATTAAATCTATTCTGTTTGTAATTTCAAAGGGTGTATTTTTTGCAATAAATATTACCACCCTTATTCTATTTTTTTGTTTTTCTTTGGGATTTGTTAAAATTGATTGAAATCTAGAATGTGAAATGGTGTTGTTTTCTTTTGAAACCCATGATTTCTGCAAGAAAATTAATTCTGCTTTATTTAATGCAGAATTTAGCATTGATTGCATTATATTTGTTGACCTTCTGCAATTATGCTGTATGATTCTCAATTTGTTGTTTTTATTCATTTTGAGAATTAGATTGTTTTTTGTTTTTTAAATATATTGGGTCGTTTGTTATATGTTCTCCACTGCAATTTGCACATTTTGCTTTGATATGTTCGCAGAACTTTTTTGTTTCCTGACAATTGTTGCAAATGTGATTAATTGTTTTATGATTTTTTGCGTAAATACCACAAATTGAATTGTTTCTGCATTTAATTGCGAAATGTCCAGTTTTTTGGCAATTTGTGCATTTATTGTTGCCGAAAAGTTTTAAATATCTTTCCGTTTTCAATTTTTCTCCACCCAAAAATATATATCCTCTTTTTTGAGTGTGTATTGCTTCTTCTTTTGTTTTAATTATAATGACTATTAAAGAAAAATTTTTTTTAATTAATTTTTCTTCTCTAACCAACTATCTTGATTTATTTGCAATTTTAATTGCATTATCTATCTTAATTTTTATTTTGAGCTTTTCCATATTTTTGTATTGTTTAATTTCTACTCCATGAACAATTAAAAATCTCTAAATTTCAATATTGATTGGTTTTTGAATATATTCATCAATTTTGATGAGTTCTTCAAAAATATCCTCTTTGTATTTAAGAATTTTTTTTTTTATGTGTTTTCGTATACAATTAGCATTAGATTGCCTTTAAGATTTATAGAAATTCTAGAAATTATTATTTCTAGATTTTTAGATTTTTAATAAAGAACTTGATTTATTTTTTCTCTAAAAACGTTTAGTTTTTAAATTAGTGAGATTATTATCGTTCTCGGTATAATTAATCTTCTTTAATTAATTAAAATTATTTGTTTTTATTATTTTTATTGTTGTTGAGTTATCGATTTTTGATTATTTTTATTTTGTTTTTATCTTATTGATTAATTTTGTGATTTCTGTACCATTTCTACGTAGGATTTTTTAGGATTTTCGAATTCTCTTATTTTAATTTTCAGGTTTTCTATTTCTTTTATCTTTTCTTTCAAAAGATCGTTTAATCTCTTTAATTCTAGAATTAAATCTTTTCTATTTAATTCTTCCTCGTCTAAATCTATTAAGATTTGTCTTTTCTATCTTTTTTTGTTAGTATTTTTGAGCATCGGGATATAGTCCTAAGTTATCATTACTAGTTTATCAAGAGATGAACTAATAAGTATATTATCCGCCATTATTAAACTAAACTAATTTAGTTTAGTTTAATCTTTAGCGAGAAAACTTTTTTTTTGTAGTCAATAATCGCAAAAATCTCGATATTTTTAATCTCTGATTTTTATTTATCGGTTTCTGATATTGTTTGTATTTTTAAATATTGTATTTTCGTTTTTCTTGCTCTTTCGATTGATGTACTTTTATTTGGTTTTGAATGCTTCGTTCAAAAGTTATGAAAGGGTCGTTCTGTCCGAAGGTCGTTCTGGTTTTATGTAATGAGATTTGTGCAATTAGCATTAGATTGCCTTTAGGATTTATAGAAATTTTAGAAATTATTATTTTTAGATTTTTAGATTTTTGGTAGAGAACTTGATTTATTTTTTTTTCTAAAAACGTTTAGTTTTTGAATTGGTGGGGTTGTTATTGTTCTCAGTATAATTAATCTTCTTTGATTAATTGGAATTGTTTGTTTTTGTTGTTATTATTAAGCTGTCGATTTTTGGTTATTTTCGTTTTGTTTTTGTTTTGTTGATTGATTTTGTGATTTCTGTGCTATTTCTGCGTAGGATTTTTTTGGATTTTCGAGTTCTCTTATTTTAATTTTCAGATTTTCTACTTCTTCTGTCTTTTCTTTTAGAAGATTGTTTAATCTTTTTAGTTCTAGAATTAAATCTTTTTTGTTTAATTCTTTCTCATCTAAATTTATTGAGATTTGTCTTTTCTGTCTTTTTTTATTAATATTCTTGAGTATTGGGATATAGTTCTGAGTTACTATTACTAGTTCATCGAGAGATGAACTGGTAAGTATATTATCCGCTATTATTAAGCTAAACTAATTTTAGTTTAATTTAATTTTTAGTAAGAAAATCCCTTTTTTGTAGTTATTATTTATTTATTTATTTATTTATCATACACGCATGCAACCTTTCGGTTATGGCGGTTTGAAGAATACTTATTCTAAATACATGATTTTTCGCACCTCATATTAAACAAGACATGAAGAATACTGTTATAATATTTTTGATTTTTGTATAGTAATTTGAGACTTCTTCTAATCTCTTACAATCTCGGCTTCTACTTTTTTATGAGAGAATAATGTCGTGAGTCTGACCGTTTTTATCCACTAATTTTAGTGTAATGCCGAAGAGAATTTTTACTTATTTCCGGAATCTTATAATCTATAATAGATTTTCTAGATTTCTAGATTTCCCCGTACTATAAATAAATCTCTTTTAGATTGGTCTATTTAGTTTATACTTCTATAGATAGAAGTCCTATTATTAGAGTGTTATTATAAGGCACTCTTTTTGATATAAGTAGTAATAAGACTACTAGTACTGTTATTATTGTGATGTACCCACACATGTCCTTTACAGAGACTACTGTCTATTTTATAGTAGTAGAACTACTAGTACTGTTATTATTGTGATGTACCCACACACGTCCTTTACAGAGACTACTGTCTATTTTATAATAGTAGATCTACTGTTTGAGAACTATTTGACAAATTGTTCTAAGTCAACTAGGTACGACTCTCAAAGAGGGAAGTGTTGATTAGACAAACAGTATTAAGGCACGACTCTTAACAAAGTTCAAATAGTCTAAAGATGTCAAACACACCTTATTCAGTTGCTCTAGTGTAGTAGGACAACTGTTTTTCTGTTTTGCTCTGTTTGTCAGAAAAAATCATAAAAACTGACAAACAGGCAGAACTGTAGGGGGTGGTGGCAGGAATCGAACCTACACGCATGGTAAAAGACGAAAACCCAGCGCTTCCAGGTACAGCACTACACCACTATACCACACCACCTGTAGTTATTATTATTATTATTAATCATACACGCTTGCAACCTTTCGGTTATGGCGGTTTGAAGAAACAATTAGAATACATGATTTTCGCACCTTATTTGAAAACTAAAATATGTAATAAATGAAATATGGAAAATACCGTCTTATTTTTTGTTTTTTTTTTTTTTTTTTTTTTTTTTTCTATTTTTATTATGTGTTTTGAGATTTTCTTCTTATCTCTTGCGTATTTCTCCTTTTTATGAAAAGAACAATGTCGTGAATCTGACCGCTTTTATCCACCAATTTTGGTGTAATGCCTAAGACTATTTTTATTTATTTCCGGAACCTTATAATCTATTCATTAAATATATTTAATATATTTAATTATTTTAGATTTCTAGGTTTCCCCATCCTATAAATAAATTGTCTTTTGGATTTTTATTACTTCTTTGTGCAATTTTTGTTTTATTTAAGAACTTTTCCAATAAAATAATACCATTATTATACTCAACGACCTTCGGACAGAACGACCCCCTCATAACTTTTGAACGAAGCATCCAAAACCAAATAAAAGTACATCAATCGAAAGAGCAAGAAAAACGAAAATACAATATCCAAAAATACAAACAATATCAGAAACCGATAAATAGAAATCAGAGATCAAAAATATCGAGATTTTTGCGATCGTCGACTACAAAAAAAAAGTTTTCTCACTAAAAATTAAACTAAACTAAATTAATTTAGTTTAATAATAACGGATAATATACCCACCAATTCATCTCTCGATAAACTAATAATAGCAACTCAAAACTATATCTCGATGCTCAAAAACACTAACAAAAAAAGATAAAAAAGACAAATCTCAATAGATTTGGATGAGAAAGAATTAAACAGAGAAGATTTAATTCTAAAACTAAAGAAATTAAACGATCTTCTAAAAGAAAAGACAGAAGAAGTAGAAAATCTGAAAATTAAAATAAGAGAACTCGAAAATTCCAAAAAATCCTACGCAGAAATAGCACAGAAATCACAAAATCAATCAACAAGACAAAAACAAAACGAAAATAATCAAAAATCGACAGCTCAACAACAACAATAATAATAAAAACAAACAATTCCAATTAATCAAAGAAGATTAATTATACCGAGAATGATAACAAATTTATTAATTCAAAAACCAAACGTTTTTAGAGAAAAAATAAATTAAGTTTTCTACCAAAAATCTAAAAATCTAGAAATAATAATTTTTGGAATTTTTATAAATCCTAAAGGCAATCTAATGCTAATTGCACACGAAAACACACAAAAAGAAGAAATTCTCAAATATAAAGAAGATATTTTTGAAGAACTCATCAAAATTAATGAATATATTCAAAAATCAATCAATATTGAAACTTGAAGATTTTTAATTGTTCATAAAGTGGAAATTGAACAATACAAAAATATGAAAAAGCTCAAAATAGAAATTAAGACAGACAATACAATTAAAATTACAAATAAATCAAAATGGTTGGTTAGAGAAGAAAAATTAATTAAAAAAAATTTTTCTTTAATAGTCATTACAATTAAAACAAAAGAAGAAGCAATACACACTCAAAAAAAAGGATATATATTTTTAGATAAAGAAAAATTAAAAACGGAAAGATATTTAAAACTTTTCGGCAATAATAAATGCACAAATTGCCAAAAAACTGGACATTTCGCAATTAAATGCAGAAACAATTCAATTTGTGGCATTTGCGCAAAAAATCACAAAACAATCAATCACATTTGCAATAATTGCCAGGAAACAAAAAAGTCCTGCGAACATATCAAAGCAAAATGTGCAAACTGCAGTGAAGAACATATGATAAACGATCCAATATATTTAAAAAACAAAAAACAATCTAATTTTCAAAATGAATAAAAACAACAAATTGAGAATTATACAGCACAATTGCAAGAGGTCAACAAATATAATGCAATCAATGCTAAATTCTACATTAAATAAAGCAGAATTAATTTTCTTGCAGGAACCATAGGTTTCAAAAGAAAATAATACTATTTCACATCCTGGATTTCAATCAATTTTAACAAATCCCAAAGAAAAACAAAAAAATAGAATAAGGGTGGTAATATTTATTGCAAAAAATACACTCTTTGAAATTACAAACAGAATAGATTTAATAGATGACGAAGACTGTCAAATAATTAATATAAAATCAAATAAATTTGAAGAAATCAGAATCTTTAACATCTACAATAAAAAGCAACAAAACACAAAAAATGATGAATATACAATAAAAAAATTATTTAATAAAATAAATCTTTATTGCACCAAAAAAACATTATTAATTGGAGATTTTAATGCTCATCACTCTTTATGGAATTCTGAAATTAAATATAATTTAAGATTAGACAAAATAATAGAGTTGATTAAAAATAATAATTTACAATTAATTAACCAAAATGGTATACCGACTTATTATTATACCAGAAAAGACAAGATGGGATTCTTAATTATAGATTTATTATTTGCAACGATTAATTTAAAAGAGTTAATTAAAAGTTGGAAAATTGATGAGGAAATGAATATAGGATTAGATTATAAAGTTATTTCAATTGAAATAAAATTCAATAATAATTTAGTTGACAATCCACTGTCAACTAATAGATTTAATTGGAATAAAATAGATTGAAATAAATTCGAAAAAGAATTATTAAATTTAGATAAAAATCTAGATGAAAATAATTTATGGATTAATCTTCTTTTCTCTAGCGATAATAGAGAAAGATTAAATTTAGAAAACAATTTAGAAAAGACAACATCTTTGTTTTAAAAAAATATAATTTTGGCAGTAGAGAAATCTACGCCATTATTAAATATTTTATTAAAATTCAAAAACTGGTGGAATGAAAAAATAAATAAAACAAGAAAAGAGATATTGCGACAAAAAAGAAAGTGGAAGCTAAATAAATCGTAAGAAAATTGGAATTTATTTAAAATAAAAAGAAATAAACATTTTAAAAAAATTAGACTTGTAAAAGAAAAATCTTGGGTCGACTTTCTAAAAAATGCAAAAGATAAAGAAATTTTCTTAGCGCTAAATTTTTCTAAACCAAAAAAAATTCAAAAAATGCCAAATTTAAAATTTGAGAATCAAATTGCATCAAATTTTTAAGAAAAGGTAGACTTGTTAAGAAAAGCGTTGTTTCCACCACCTCCAAATTATACAAAAAATGCAAAAACCCAATTTGCAGAAAAAATAATTAATAAAAAATTAATTATTTGGGAGAAAATCAAAAATAGAGAGATAAAAAATGTTATTTTTACATTAAACTCCAAAAAAGCGCTAGGCCCTGATGGAATTAATTTTCTATGCCTAAAAAGAGCCTATAAAATTATACTGGAAAGATTTAATGATTTATTTACAAAATTATTAAATAATGGTTACCACCTAATTTGTTTTAGGAAAGCAATTAGAGTAATTTTACTAAAATTAAACAAACCAGACTACGATATTCCAAAGGCTTACAGAATCATAAGTCTCTTAAATTGTTTAGGAAAAATCTCAGAGAAAATAATAGCAAAAAGAATAGCTTTTATATCAGAAACTAATAGACTCAGAATTCTAAATCTAGAACAAATTGGAGGCAAAAAACAAAGATCTGTAATTGATGCAGCTTTGTCTTTAGTTTATGATATAGAAATAGCAGATTCTACAAAATTAAAAACCTCTGTATTATTTCTAGACGTTAAGGGCGCTTTTGATAATGTTTTAAAAGAAAGATTAATAAATACTTTAAAAGATATGAAATTTCCAAAACAACTAATTTAGTAGATTAATAATTTCATATCAAAAAGATTAATTAAATTGTCTTTTGATGGGCGAATAGAAAAATTAAAATCAGTGGAAACAAGCATACCATAAGGTTCACCAATTTTATTAATTTTATTTTTATTATATTTAACACTATTATTTAATAAGTTGGAATAAAAAATGCCATCTATTAAGAAACCCTCTTATATAAACGATTTGGCGTTAATTTCAACAAATAAAATAATAAAACAAAATATAAAAGAATTAAAAAAAGCTGTAAAAATTGCGTTCGATTGGGCACAAAATAATGCAGTAGCTTTTGATAATATAAAATCAGAACTAATTCATTTCAAAACAAAAAATAATAAAAAAAATGGAGAAATAAATTTGATACTATTAAATGGTACAAAAATCAAACCCACCAAATAATTAAGGTAGCTAGGCATATTTTTTGATGTGGATTTAAATTTTAAAAACTACATAAAAATTAAAACTAGTGCAGCAAATAAAATATTCAATTTTATTAAAGCGCTAGCAAATTCAGAAAAAGGATTAAAAACAAAAGCATTAATATAATTATACAAAAGCTGCGTTTGTTCCGTTTCTGACTATGGATCTGAAATATAGTAGAAAAATCAAAAACAATAAAAAATTTTAAAAGAATTTAGATTAATTTAAAATAAAATATTAAGAAAAATAACAAATGCCTTTAAAACAATTCCAATACATTTATTAGAGGTTGAAGCATCTATTTTACTACCGGAAATAAGATTAAATAGCATATAAAGAAGATATGCTCTAAAATCTCTATATCTTAATAAAAATCATCTAATAAAAATAAGAATCTTAGAATCTTTTTCACCAGAAGCAATCTTTGAAAAAGAAGATGAAAATAAAAATAAAAAATATTTAAATTAATATAAAAATAAAAAAGATAAAGATAAAAAAGATTACATTTCCACATTAGACAATATTTTATCAAAAATTAATTTTTTGATAAACCCATATACTAAAATTGAAGAAATAAGTATTATTTTAGACCCACCATAGATAGAAAATAATATTAATTTTAATATTAATAATATACCTAAAAATTTAGAAGCAGAAAACTACAAAAATAAAAAAGAAAGCTTAAATTTTAAAGAAAATCTCTTAATTTATACAGATGGCTTAATGCTAGAAATAAAAAATAAAAAATCTACAGAAGCTGGAATTTATAGAGAAATAAATAATAAATCTATTTTTAAAATAAATTATAGCTTAGGCAAAAATATGGAAGTGTATGACGCAGAATTAATTGGTTTAAAAGAAGGTTTTATCAAATCTCTTAAATTAATTAATAAAAATAATATAGTAAAAAATATCTATTTTTTCACTGATAATTAAGTTGTAATAAAGAGGTTGGAATCTCTAAAAATTAAGGTAGAATAAGAAATAGCATTAGAAATCTGGGAAATGGCAAGAGAATTAATTTTTAAAAATATTAATTTATTTATAGAATAAATTCTTAAACATTTAAATATTACTAGAAACAAAAAAGTAAACTTTCTAGCAAAAAAAACTATAAAATAAAAACAAAAAAGTCCCTATAAATCTTTTGCCTTTTTAAAAAGGAAAATAAAAGAACAAGATTTAATAGAATAGAAAGAAAAATTTAAAAAACACAAAAATAAAGTTAATTATTATAATTAGCCTAGATTAAAGAGAAATAAAATTTTTACTAAATTTAGTAATAATTTTATTTCTTCTTTAACACAATTAAGAACCGGGCACAGTTATTTCAACAGTTATCTAATTAAAATATCAAAAGCTAGCATTTTAAGCAAAAACTGTGAGGTGGTGTGGTATAGTGGTGTAGTGCTGTACCTGGAAGCGCTGGGTTTTCGTCTTTTACCATGCGTGTAGGTTCGATTCCTGCCACCACCCCCTACAGTTCTGCCTGTTTGTCAGTTTTTATGATTTTTCTGACAAACAGAGCAAAACAGAAAAACAGTTGTCCTACTACACTAGAGCAACTGAATAAAGTGTGTTTAACATCTTTAGACTATTTAAACTTTGTTAAGAGTCGTGCCTTAATACTGTTTGTCTAATCAACACTTCCCTCTTTGAGAGTCGTACCTAGTTGACTTAGAACAATTTGTCAAATAATTCTCAAACAGTAGATCTACTACTATAAAATAAACAGTAGTCTTTGTAAAGGACGTGTGTGGATATATCACAATAATAACAGTACTAATAGTTTTATTACTATAAAATAGATAGTAGTCTCTGTAAAGGACATATATAGGTACATTACAATAATAATAGTATTAATAGTCTTATTATTACTTATATCAAAAAGAGTGCCTTATAATAACACTCTAATAATAGGACTTCTATCTATGGAAGTATAAACTAAATAGATTAATCTAAAAGAGATTTATTTATAGTACGGGGAAATCTAGAAATCTAGAAAATCTATTATAGATTAAGAGATTATAAGATTCTGAAAATAAATAAAAATTCTCTTCGGCATTATACTAAAATTAGTGGATAAAAACGGTCAGACTCACGACATTATTCTCTTATAAAAGAGTAGAAGCCGAGATTGCAAGAGATTAGAAGAAGTCTCAAATTACTATACAAAAATCAAAAAAATATTATAACAGTATTCTTGATGTCTTGTTTAATATGAGGTGCGAAAAATCATGTATTTAGAATAAGTATTCTTCAAACCGCCATAACCGAAAGGTTGCATGCGTGTATGATAAATAAATAAATAAAATAAATAAATTAAAGCGCTAGCAAATTCAGAAAAAGGATTAAAAACAAAAGCATTAATACAATTGTACAAAAGTTGCGTTTGTTCCGTTTCTGACTATGGATCTGAAATATGATGGAAAAATCAAAAACAACAAAAAATTTTAAAAAAATTTAGATTAATTCAAAATAAAATGTTAAGAAAAATAACAGGTGCCTTTAAATCAACTCTAATACATTTATTAGAGGTTGAAGCATCTATTTTACCACCGGAAATAAGATTAAATGGCATACAAAGAAGATATGCCCTAAGATCTTTATATCTTAATAAAAATCATCCAATAAAAATAAGAACCCCAGAATCTTTTCCACCAGAAATAATCTTTAGAAGAGAAAATGAAAATGAAAATAAGAAAAAATATTTAAATTGGTATGAAAATAAAAAAGATAAAGATAAAAAGGATTACATTTCCACATTAGACAATATTTTGTTAAAAATTAATTTTTTGATAAACCCATATACTAAAATTGAGGAAATAAGTATTGTTTTAGACCCACCATAGATAGAAAATAATATTAATTTTAATATTAATAATATACCTAAGGATTTGGAAGCAGAAAACCACAAAAATAAAAAAGAGAGCTTAAATTCTAAAGAAAATCTCTTAATTTATACAGATGGCTTAATGCTAGAAAAAAAAAAATAAAAAATCTACAGAAGCTGGAATTTATAGAGAAATAGATAATAAATCTGTTTTTGAAATAAATTATAGCTTGGGCAAAAATATGGAAGTGTATGACGCAGAATTAATTGACTTAAAGAAAGGTTTTACTAAATTTCTTGAATTAATTAATAAAAATAATATAGTGAAAAATATCTATTTTTTTACTGATAACTAAGCTGCAATAAAGAGGTTGGAATCTCTAAAAATTGGGGCAGGACAAGAAATAGCATCAGAAATCTGGGAAATGGCAGAAGAATTAATTTCTAAAAATATTAATTTATTTATAGAATAGGTTCCTGGACATTCAAATGTCACTGGAAACGAAAAAGCAGACTTTCTAACAAAAGAAGCTGCAAAACAAAAACAAAAAAGTCCCTATAAATCTTTTGCCTTTTTAAAAAGGAAAATAAAAGAAAAAGATTTAATAGAATAGGAAGAAAAATTTAAAAAACACAAAAATAGAATTAATTATTATAATTGGCCTAGATTAAAGAGAAATAAAATTTTTACTAAATTTAGTAATAATTTTATTTCTTCTTTAATACAATTAAGAACCGGGCACGGTTATTTCAACAGTTATCTAGTTAAAATACCAAAAGCTGGCATTTTAAGCAAAAACTGTTTATACAGAAATATATTATAAATACCAAAACATCTAATTATGGAATGTATATTTTATAATTTAGAAAGAAAGGTGTTAAAAAAAGAACTTAAAGACAAAAGACAATTTAATTATAACCATTTATTATTTAATAATAATGGTATTATTTTATTGGAAAAGTTCTTAAATAAAACAAAAATTGCACAAAGAAGCAATAAAAATCCAAAAAACAATTTATTTATAGGATGGGGAAACCTAAAAATCTAAAATAATTAAATATATTAAATATATTTAGTTAAGAGATTATAAAATTCTGGAAATAAATAAAAATAATCTTAGGCATTACACTAAAATTGGTGGATAAAAGCGATCAGATTCACGACATTATTCTTTTCATAAAAAGAAGAAATACGCAAGAGATAAGAAGAAAATCTCAAAATATATAATAAAAATAGAAAAAACAAAAAATAAGACGGTATTTTCCATACTTCATTTATTACATATTTTAGTTTTCAAATAAGGTGCGAAAATCATGTATTCTAATTGTTTCTTCAAACCGCCATAACCGAAAGGTTGCAAGCGTGTATGATTAATAATAATAATAATAATAATACGCCAGAGATAAGAAGAAAATCTCAAAACACATAATAAAAATAGAAAAAACAAAAAATAAGACGGTATTTTCCATACTTCATTTATTACATATTTTAGTTTTCAAATAAGGTGCGAAAATCATGTATTCTAATTGTTTCTTCAAACCGCCATAACCGAAAGGTTGCAAGCGTGTATGATTAATAATAATAATAATAATAATAAAAGAAAATAACACTATTTCACACCCGAGATTTCAACCAATTTTAGCAAATCCCAAAGAAAAACAAAAACAAAAAAATAGAATAAGGGTGTTAGCATTTATTGCAAAAAATATACCCTTTGAAATTACAAACAGAATGGATTTAATAGATGACGAAAACTGTCAAATAATTGATATAAAATCAAGTAAATTTGGAGAAATCAGAATCTTTAATATCTACAACGAAAAACAACAAAACACAAAAAATGGTGAATATACAATAAAAAGATTATTTAATGAAATAAATCTTTATTGCACCAAAAAAACACTATTAATTGGAGATTTTAATGCTCATTACTCTTTATGAAACCCTGAAATTAAATATAATTTAAGATCAGACAAAATAATAGAGTTGATTGAAAATAATAATTTATAATTAATCAACCAAAATGGCATACTGACTTATTATTATGCCAGAAAAGACAAGATGGGATTCTTAATCATAGATTTATCGTTTGCAACGATTAATTTAAAAGATTTAATTAAAAGTTGGAAAATTGACGAGGAAATGGACACAGGATCAGATTATGAAGTTATTTTAATTGAAATAAAATCCAACAATAATAATTTAGTTGATAATCCACTGTCAACTAATAGATTTAATTGGAATAAAATAGATTGGAATAAATTCGAAAAAGAATTATTAAATCTAAACAAAAATTTAGATGAAAATAATTTATGGATCAATCTTCTTTTCTCTAACAATAGAGAAAGATCAAATTTAGAGAATAATTTGGAGAAGGCAACATCTTTATTTCAAAAAAATATAATTTTGGCAGTAGAGAAATCTACGCCATTATTAAATATTTCACCAAAATCTAAAAATTGGTGGAATGAAAAAATAAATGAAACAAGAAAAAAAATGCTGCGATAAAAAAGAAGATGGAAACTAAATAGATCTTAAGAAAATTGGGATTTATTTAAAATAAAAAGAAATAAATATTTTAAAGAAATTAGATTTGCAAAAGAAAAATCTTGGGTCGACTTTCTAGAAAATGCAAAAGATAAAGAAATTTTCTTAGCGTTAAATTTTTCTAAATCAAGGAAAATTCAAAAAATGCTAAATTTAAAATTTGAGAATCAAATTGCATCAAATTTTTAAGAAAAGGTAGATTTGTTAAGAAAAGTGTTGTTTCTACTACTTCTAAATTATATAAAAAACGCAAAAACCCAATTTGCAGAAAAAATAATTAATAAAAAATTAATTATTTGGGAGAAAATTAAAAATAGAGAAATAAAAAACGCTATTTTTATATTAAACTTTAAAAAAGCGCTAGGCTTTGATGGAATTAATTTTCTATGTTTAAAAAGAGCCTATGAAATTATACTGGAAAGATTTAATGATTTATTTATAAAATTATTAAACAATGGTTACCACTCAATTTGTTTTAGAGAAGCAATTGGAGCAATTTTACTAAAACTAAATAAACCGGACTATGATATTCTAAAGGCTTATAGAATTATAAGCCTCTTAAATTGTCTAGGAAAAATCTTAGAGAAAATAATAGTAAAAAGAATAGCGTTCTTATTAGAAATTAATAAAATTCTAAATCCAGAACAAATTGGAGGCAGAAAATAAAGATCTGTAATTAATGCAGCTTTGTCTTTAGTTTATGATATAGAAATAATAAATTCTATAAAATTAAAAACCTCTGTATTATTTCTAGACGTTAAGGGCGCTTTTGATAATGTTTCAAAAGAAAGATTAATAAATACTTTAAAAGATATAAAATTTCCAAAACAACTAATTTGGTGGATTAATAATTTCATGTTAAAAAGATTAATTAAATTATTTTTTGATGGGCGAATAGAAAAATTAAAATCAGTGGAAACAGGTATACTACAAGGTTCACTAATTTCACTAATTTTATTTTTATTATATTTAATATTATTATTTAATGAGTTGGAATAAAAAATGCTATCTATTAAAAAACCCTCTTATATAGATGATTTGGCGTTAGTTTCAATAAATAAAATAATAGAATAAAATATAAAAGAATTAGAAGAAGCTGCAAAAATTGCGTTTGTTTGGGCACAAAATAATGCAGTAGCTTTTGATGATATAAAATCAGAACTAATTTATTTTAAAACAAAAAATAATAAAAATGGAGAAATAAATTTGGTGTTACTAAACGGTACAAAAATTAAACCCACCAAATAATTAAGGTGGCTGGGCATATTTTTTAATATAAATTTAAATTTTAAAAATTACATAAAAATTAAAACTAGTGTAGTAAATAAAATATTTAATTTTATTAAATCGCTAGCAAACTTAGAAAAAGGATTAAAAACAAAAGTATTAATATAATTGTATAAAAGCTGCGTTTATTCCGTTTCTGATTATGGATCTGAAATATGGTGGAAAAATTAAAAATAATAAAAAATTTTGAAAGAATTTAGATTAATTTAAAATAAAATGTTGAGGAAAATAATAGGTGTTTTTAAAATAACTCCAATACATTTATTAGAGGTTGAAGTATCTATTTTACTACTGGAAATAAGATTAAATGGTATATAAAGAAGATATACTTTAAGATCTCTATATCTTAATAAAAATTATCTAATAAAAATAAGAATTCTAGAATCTTTTCCACCAGAAGCAATCTTTGGAAGAGAAGATGAAAATGAAAATAAAAAATATTTAAATTGGTATGAAAATAAAAAAGATGGAGATAAAAAAGATAGAGATAAAAAAGATTATATTTCTACATTAGATAATATTTTGTTAAAAATTAATTTTTTGATAAACCTATATACTAAAATTGAAGAAATAAGTATTGTTTTAGACCTACTATGGGTAGAAAATAATATTAATTTTAATATTAATAGTATACCTAAGGATTTGGAAGCAGAAAACTATAAAAATAAAAAAGAGAGCTTAAATTCTAAAAAAAACTTTTTAATTTATATAGATGGCTTAATACTAGAAATAAAAAATAAAAAATCCACAGAAACTGGAATTTATAGAGAAATAGATAATAAATCTGTTTTTAAAATAAATTATAGCTTAGGTAAAAATATGGAAGTGTATAACGCAAAATTAATTAACTTAAGAGAAAGTTTTATCAAATCTCTTAAATTAATTAATAAAAATAATATAGTGAAAAATATCTATTTTTTTACTAACAACTAAGCTGCAATAAAGAGGTTGGAATCTCTAAAAATTAAGGCAGGACAAGAAATAGCATCAGAAATCTGGGAAATAGCGAAAGAATTAATTTCTAAAAATATTAATTTATTTATAGAATGGGTTTCTGGACATTCAAATGTTACTAGAAACGAAAAAGCAGACTTTCTAGCAAAAAAAGCTGTAAAATAAAAATAAAAAAGTCTCTATAAATCTTTTGCCTTTTTAAAAAGGAAAATAAAAGAACAAGATTTAATAGAATGGGAAGAAAAATTTAAAAAATACAAAAATAAGGTTAATTATTATAATTGACCTAAATTAAAGAGAAATAAAATTTTTACTAAATTTAGTAATAATTTTATTTCTTCTTTAACACAATTAAGAATCGGGCACGGTTATTTCAACAGTTATCTAGTTAAAATACCAAAAGCTAGCATTTTAAGCAAAAACTGTTTATGCAGAAACACACCACAAACACCAAAACATCTAATTATGGAATGTATATTTTATAATTTAGAAAGAAAGGTGTTAAAAAAAGAACTTAAAGACAAAAGACAATTTAATTATAACCATTTATTATTTAATAATAATGGTATTATTTTATTGGAAAAGTTCTTAAATAAAACAAAAATTGCACAAAGCAATAAAAATCCAAAAGACAATTTATTTATAGGATGGGGAAACCTAGAAATCTAAAATAATTAAATATATTTAATTAAGAGATTATAAGGTTCCGGAAATAAATAAAATAGTCTTAGGCATTACACCAAAATTGGTGGATAAAAGCGGTCAGATTCACGACATTGTTCTTTTCATAAAAAGGAGAAATACGCAAGAGATAAGAAGAAAATCTCAAAACACATAATAAAAATATCAAAACAAAAAATAAGACGGCATTTTCCATATTTCATTTATTACATACTTTAGTTTTCAAATAAGGTGCGAAAATCATGTATTCTAATTGTTTCTTCAAACCGCCATAACCGAAAGGTTGCAAGCGTGTATGATTAATAATAATAATAATAGGGACTTTTTTGTTTTTGTTTTGCAGCTTCTTTTGCTAGAAAGTCTGCTTTTTCGTTTCCAGTAACATTTGAATGTCCAGGAACCCATTCTATAAATAAATTAATATTTTTAGAAATTAATTCTCCCGCCATTTCCCAGATTTCTGATGCTATTTCTTGTCCTGCCCCAATTTTTAGAGATTCCAACCTCTTTATTGCAGCTTGGTTATCAGTGAAAAAATAGATATTTTTCACTATATTATTTTTATTAATTAATTCAAGAGATTTGATAAAACCTTCCCTTAAGCCAATTAATTTTGCGTCATACACTTCTATATTTTTGCCCAAGCTATAATTTATTTTAAAAACAGATTTATTATCTCCATAAATTCCAGCTTCTGTGGATTTTTTATTTTTTATTTCTAGTATTGAGCCATCTGTATAAATTAAGAGATTTTCTTTAGAATTTAAGCTCTTTTTTTTATTTTTATGGTTTTCTGCTTCCAAATCCTTAGGTATACTATTAATATTAAAATTAATATTATTTTCTACCCATGGTGGGTCTAAAACAATACTTATTTCCTCAATTTTAGTATATGGGTTTATCAAAAAATTAATTTTTGACAAAATATTGTCTAATGTGGAAATGTAATCTTTTTTATCTCCATCTTTTTTATCCTTTTTTGTAGTTGATGATTATAAAAATCTCGATATTTTTGATTTCTGATTTCTATTTATCGATTTCTGATATTGTTTGTATTTTTGAATATTGTATTTTCGTTTTTCTTGCTCTTTCGATTGATGTACTTTTATTTGGTTTTGGATGCTTCGTTCAAAAGTTATGAGGGGGTCGTTCTGTCCGAAGGTCATAATCTGATTTCATGTAATATCTTTTAACTTATAAATTTATATCTAATCTAAATTATTATACCTTTTTAGTAATAGAGGTAGATCCTTCTTATCGACTATTTTATTATTATAATAGAGTAACTATCTACAAGTAATAAATAGGTACTAATAAGCCTATATTACTACTTTTTAATATTCCTTTATAGGTATATGAGTATACTACCCTAACTTTACAACTGTATATACTAAGTCAGGTCGGCTATCTTATACAATATAATTTAACAAGCTAATTATACTTTAGTAAATTTCGTAATCTTTTTTATTAAATACAAGTTAGGAAGTATTCTTTAATAATCATACATTAAGATCTATAAAGATCTGTCTTAACTTGCTATTAAGCATATTAAAATAATTTAGAATACTTTTATAGTATTTTTCTTGATTTATTTGTAATATTTTAGAAATACGATTCCTTCGTATTTATAGGTTTAAAAATTATTTAGCTTTATCTATATCCTTAATTTCGTATATTTTTATTAAATACGTTTTTATCTGCTATATCATAGTTATATCTTTTAAGAAAATTAGGAAGTTATTAACATATATAACTATAATTATACTTTTATAAAAGTATAAGCATTTATCTACTTTACTTCTTGTCATTTTATATAGAAACTCTTTGTTTATAAGTGTATTATTCAAATCTTCGTTCTACAAGTATAAAACCTGTTTCAGACTATATAATACATCAGGAAAAAAACATGTTTCCATCCTGCCATCCTAGCAGGGGAGTTTCCATCGCGCTCCATCCTGTGCCATCTCAGTATTTTTAAACTATATAATTGGTTTAAAATTCGCTTATTTTTGTTGTGGTTTTTCTTGAACCAATCACATAGCAGAAAAAACCGCGATGGAAACCCCCCTGCTAGGATGGGCAGGATGGAAAAATGTTTTTTTCCTGATGTAACTTTAATAGAAGCAATGCTATAACTCTAGCTAGCGCTTTATAATCTACTAATAAAGTGATAGGTGTTTTTTTCTATAAAGGTAAAGAAGTATTTAGAAACATTATTTTAATATCTAGTTAGTAAATTTTTAAATTTAGAATTATAATAATTACTAGTAAAGCTCGTACGATACGTAAGTTAATAACTAGCGTATATATTTTTATATAATAAATACTATAACGCTATTCATAGCTTTTTATTATTAATTTAGTTTTATATAATATTTTTAAATCTATACGCTTCCTAGTGAAGATCTAGTATATATTTATTGATTTAGTATCGTGCAGTATTTTTAAAAGCGTAGTCTATATCTTGTTATTAGTAAACAATTTTATTTCTTTTTGAATTATAGTTAGCTAACTTTCTTTCTCTTTATTAGCTATAACTTTATTATAAGATTATAGTAAATTAAGATTAATTGAGGTATTTTCTGCGGTTATAAAAATAGTAACCTTAATAGTCTTTACATATTATAAATATCTAACTTTAGAAGATTGAGTAATTATAATATGTAATATATATATCTTCTCTATCTCTCTTAGTCTTTTACTATGTTATAGCGCGGTCTACTTTTCTATTTATTTAACCTTAGTAGTTTTATTGTTGATTATTTCGTTTATAATTATTAAGTTATTTGACTTTTCTTGCTATTAAGCAGGTAAAATATTAACTACTATTATAAAATTTAACTTTCTAGTAAGTTAGTAATATAATACTAATATGTCATTAATTATCATCGTATATTTTTTTAATATTAAGCTTATTCTGTAGCTCTATATTCTATGAATTAGGAAGTATAGGTATTAATAAAGTTGAAGTAACGTATAGCTTTTTCTAGTAGTTGGAATCTAGAAAGTATGCTTTATAACTTTCTTATACAAAAGCAGAGTTATTAACAAATACTATATTTTTAATTATAAAGACGTATTTCTTTAAAATATTCTAAACTTTATACTATTTTAAAGTATGAGTATATTTTAGAAATATGCCTTTTTATACTTTATATTAGTTAAAAATCTTTTTGCGTTTCTCCTTAGGTACTGTAACATATATTAAATAGCTAAATAGGTGTATACGAGTATAATCGATAGGGTTTTTATTAAGTTATTTTTCTGAAAATTTAGGTATTTATTCTTCTTTTTACTTGGGAAGTATTAGCTTGTTACTTATGAAGTAAGTTGTAGATAAAGCTTCTTGCTAGAATACTTTTGATAAGTTAGATTTTATTAGAATTATAATAGTAAGTTTTTATAGTATTTGTATTATTCTTTTAGCTGTATTATTCTACTTGTATATGTATAAGACGAAAGATTTAATTTTGATGTTATATTTTATATAAAAGATTTATACTTCTTCCTATATAAACTCCTTTATATTATTAAGGCGTATAGTTATTACTCTAGATTATTAATCGTATTTATACTTTATTATTGTTATAAATTAAATAAAATATACTCAGTATTCTGAACGACTCGTAAAGAACCTTATTTATTTATAGTAAGTAACCTCGTCTACGATTATAAACATATATCTTATTTGTTAATATAGCTTAGCTGTAGAATTTAAATAACATTTATGTAGTAAAGCTATTATAAATAGCCCTATTATGTTTATATATATATGCTCTAAAAAATGTAACTTCTTAGAAATAGTAAGATCTAAATTTAGACATATATTAGCTTTAAATAAAAGATATAGTTTGTAAGTTAAATTCCCCTATTTTTTAAAAGATATTTTAACTCTAGCTTGAGCTATATTTTTATAAACTGTTTTTTAATTGATATAACTTAGTTTTTTATACTATTTTAATAATTTTATAACTTCGGTTGGGAAGATATGATTTATAGTTATTCGATATATTAATAATGTTATAGCTTCTAAAATAAAAAATCTATTTTATGCCTTTTTAAGCATATAGTATTTACTACTACTTTTTAGTATATAGAGGCCTATTTCTTTATTAAAAATTAATTATACTATAATAAAACTGTTTTTCTTAAAGATATTATTTTAAGGTATAAAATATACGTCTATCTTTTTTTCCTACAGTTTCCTAATAAAATATAAGTTTAGAGTTATCTAAAGTACATATAATATATCGTATACTTTTAGGATAATAATATCAGTTTCTATAATAAAAATTCTATATCTTTAAATAAATATAATTAAATTATTTCTTAATCTTATCTTTCTTTTTATATTAAAAAAAACGTAAGTTTTAGATATAAATAAATCGTAATTTTTATAGATCTAATCGCTTACGCTTAAGTCTATATACTATAATTCTTTAGAAGTATCTTTACAGGCATTTCTTTTAATATTAGCTCTATATACTATTACTATATTACAAAGTTTAGGAATTATAGAATAAAAAGAAACATTCTTCTTAATTTTTTAATTTAAAAGTTTAAATTCTGAATACTTAATAAAGTAACGTTTTTTTAAATGGCTTATACCTCCACAGGTACTGCATAAAGGGTAGGTTATCTTATTCTTTTTCTAAAAAGTTATACCCCCAACATTAGAGCTAGAATCTATGTTTCTTTTAATATTAAAACGAACTTTTTTCTTTATATTACCTTTTTTAATTCTATTATCCTAACTAATCGTGCGTTTAAACTTCTATTTATTTCCCTTATATATTATTAAGCTAGTAGCGTCCGTAGCTAATAGTAGCGTAGACGTAGAAGAGACTTAAGATTTAGTACTCTTCTTTTTTAACTTTTTATATTTATAGGCATTACGCCTATAATAAAATAAAATTATTTACTTAAAAATATGATCTCTTAAATATTTAATTATATATACTGTTTTATTAGTAGTATTCGTCATATAAAACTATATAACTATATAGATGTTGAAGTACTGATTTCTGATTTCGTCTAATACCCCTCTAGTAGTATTAATAAGACTTAACTATAGAAAAGTAGAAGGTAAAATATCGCTTTTTTTTTTCTTATATCTATATAACTGCTTTGAAGTAATGTAAAATAGTTGTATATATGTCGTATTTCTCTAGTTATATAGTAAAAAAGAAAAGATAATTCTTAAGTACGTTTATAGTGTTTTTAATATTAAGCCTGTACCTCTCCTTAAGTAGATTTATTATAGCTTTAGGTGATAAGTTAATGAGGATATTATGTATGTCGTTATGAACCGATTCTTGTATAATACTGCTAGTGAATGATTTAGCTGCTTTGTCTAACAGTTTAGCGTCTGTAACGTTTACTATTTTAGTAGTAGGCCCCAGCTTGTTCCCTGGCATCTTGTGAGGGTCTTGAGGTACTGGCTAGTGGCGCTATAGGGGTATCAGTAATGAACTTTGACAGCTTATAGCCATACTTTATGTACGATTTTAGCATCTGCTTAATTTTATCGAGCCAGATTTGGTAGTTACGGCTATTTGCGGTTAAGGTAAATCTGCTTGAAAAGGTAACAGATGTAGATATTGCGTTTTAAGAGGTATATTATGCAGCGTTGTATTGAGAATTTGAAAAACAAAATAATCTTTGCGATTTTGAGATTACAATCAGTAAAAGTCTGCAGATACTATAGTAAAGTGTGAAAACAGCTGAAGTACGTTGTACTTAATTAGTAGATACTCTTCTTAGGATTAGGAAGTTGTGCTAATAACATATTAAAGGTTCTATAGCTTGTAAGTACGCTGGAAAATATGTAGGTCTGTGTATATATGATTGATGATCGATTGTCTAGATCCCAATACATCGTAGATCCGCCTGTATTTATAGAGCGGTACGTATAGACCCGGCACTACGCCTTATACGGTATACCGCAACAATCAGAAACCAATAAATAGAAATCAGAAATTAAAAATATCGAAATTTTTACAATCATCGACTACAAAAAAGAAGTTTTCTCACTAAAAATCAAATTAAACTAAAATTAATTTAACTTGATAATAGCGGACAATATACCCACCAGTTCATCTCTCAATAAACTAATAATGGTAACTCAGGATTATATCTCGATACTCAAAAACATTAATAAAAAACAACAAAAAAAACAAATCTCAATAGATTTGGATAAAAAAGAATTAAACAGAGAAAATTTAATTCTAAAACTAAAGAGATTAAACAATCTTTTAAAAAAAAGGACAGAAAAAGTAGAAAATAAAAAAATTAAAATAAAAAAACTCGAAAATTCCAAAAAATCCTACGCAAAAATAGCACAGAAATCACAAAATCAATCAATAAGACAAAAACAAAACGAAAACAATCAAAAATCGACAGCTCAACAACAACAACAACAAAAACAAACAATTCCAATTAATCAAAGAAGATTAATTATACCGAGAACGACAACAACCCCACCAATTCAAAAACCAAACGTTTTTAAAAAATAAATAAATCAAGTTCTCTGGTGGTGTGGTATAGTGGTGTAGTGCTGTACCTGGAAGCGCTGGGTTTTCGTCTTTTACCATGCGCGTAGGTTCGATTCCTGCCACCACCCCCTACAGTTCTGCCTGTTTTGTCAGTTTTTATGATTTTTCTGACAAACAGAGCAAAACAGAAAAACAGTTGTCCTACTACACTAGAGCAACTGAATAAGGTGTGTTTGACATCTTTAGACTATTTGAACTTTGTTAAGAGTCGTGCCTTAATACTGTTTGTCTAATCAACACTTCCCTCTTTGAGAGTCGTACCTAGTTGACTTAGAACAATTTGTCAAATAGTTCTCAAACAGTAGATCTACTACTATAAAATAGACAGTAGTCTCTGTAAAGGACGTGTGTGGGTACATCACAATAATAACAGTACTAGTAGTCTTATTACTACTTATATCAAAAAGAGTGCCTTATAATAACACTCTAATAATAGGACTTCTATCTATGGAAGTATAAACTAAATAGACCAATCTAAAAGAGAATTATTTATAGTACGAGGAAATCTAGAAATCTAGAAAATCTATTATAGATTAAGAGATTATAAGATTCCAGAAATAAGTAAAAATTCTCTTCGGCATTACACTAAAATTAGTGGATAAAAACGGTCAGACTCACGACATTATTCTCTCATAAAAGAGTAGAAGCCGAGATTGCAAGAGATTAGAAGAAGTCTCAAACTACTATACAAAAATCAAAAATATTATAACAGTATTCTTCATGTCTTGTTTAATATGAGGTGCGAAAATCATGTATTTAAAATAAGTATTCTTCAAACCGCCATAACCGAAAGGTTGCATGCGTGTATGATAAATAAATAAATAAATAAATCAAGTTCTCTATCAAAAATCTAAAAATCCAGAAATAATAATTTCTAGAATTTCTATAAATCCTAAAAGCAATTTAATACTAATTACACACGAAAACACACAAAAAGAAGAAATCCTCAAATATAAAAAAAATATTTTTAAAAAACTCATCAAAATTAATAAATATATTCAAAAACCAACCAATATTAAAACTTAAAGATTTTTAATTGTTCATAAAGTAAAAATTGAACAATACAAAAATATAAAAAAACTCAAAATAGAAATTAAGACAAACAATGCAATTAAAATTACAAATAAACCAAGATAATTAGTTAGAGAAGAAAAATTAATTAAAAAATTTTTTTTCTTCAATAGTCATTACAACGAAAACAAAAAAAAAAGCAATACACACTCAAAAAAGAAGATATATATTTTTAGGTAAAGAAAAATTGAAAACAGAAAGATATTTAAAACTTTTCAACAACAATAAATGCACAAATTGCCAAAAAACTGGACATTTCGCAATTAAATGCAGAAACAATTCAATTTGTGGCATTTGCGCAAAAAATCACAAAACAATCAATCACATTTGCAACAATTGTCAGGAAACAAAAAAGTCTTGCGAACATATCAAAGCAAAATAATCCAAAACCAAATAAAAGTACATCGATCGAAAGAGCAAGAAAAACGAAAATACAATATCCAAAAATACAAACAATATCAGAAACCGATAAATAAAAATCAGAGATCAAAAATATCGAGATTTTTACGATCTTTTTATTTATTTATTATCATACACGCATGCAACCTTTCGGTTATGGCGGTTTGAAGAATACTTATTCTAAATACATGATTTTTCGCACCTCATATTAAACAAGACATGAAGAATACTGTTATAATATTTTTGATTTTTGTATAATAATTTGAGACTTCTTCTAATCTCTTGCAATTTCGGCTTCTACTCTTTTATGAGAGAATAATGTTGTGAGTCTGACTGTTTTTATCCACTAATTTTAGTGTAATGTTGAAGAGAATTTTTATTTATTTCCGGAATTTTATAATCTTTTAATTTATAATAGATTTTTTAGATTTCTAGATTTCCTTGTATTATAAATAAATCTCTTTTAGATTGGTCTATTTAATTTATACTTCTATAGATAGAAGTCTTATTATTATTATTATTATTATTAATCATACACGCTTGCAACCTTTCGGTTATGGCGGTTTGAAGAAACAATTAGAATACATGATTTTCGCACCTTATTTGAAAACTAAAATATATAATAAATGAAGTATGGAAAATACCGTCTTATTTTTTGTTTTTTCTATTTTTATTATGTATTTTAAGATTTTTTTCTTATCTCTAGCGTATTTCTCCTTTTTATGAAAAAGACAATGTCATAAATCTGACCGTTTTTATCCACCAATTTTGGTATAATACCTAAGACTATTTTTATTTATTTCCGAAACCTTATAATCTCTTAACTAAATATATTTAATATATTTAATTATTTTAGATTTCTAGGTTTTTCTATTCTATAAATAAATTGTCTTTTGGATTTTTATTACTTCTTTGTGCAATTTTTATTTTATTTAAGAACTTTTCCAATAAAATAATACCATTATTATTAAATAATAAATAGTTATAATTAAATTGTTTTTTATCTTTAAGTTCTTTTTTTAACACCTTTCTTTCTAAATTATAAAATATATATTCTATAATTAGATGTTTTGGTGTTTGTGGTGTATTTCTGCATAAACAGTTTTTACTTAAAATACCAGCTTTTGATATTTTAACTAGATAACTATTGAAATAACCGGGTGGTGTGGTATAGTGGTGTAGTGCTGTACCTGGAAGCGCTGGGTTTTCGTCTTTTACCATGCGTGTAGGTTCGATTCCTGCCACCACCCCCTACAGTTCTGCCTGTTTGTCAGTTTTTATGATTTTTCTGACAAACAGAGCAAAACAGAAAAACAGTTGTCCTATTACACTAGAGCAACTAAATAAGGTGTATTTAACATCTTTAAATTATTTAAACTTTGTTAAGAGTCGTGCCTTAATACTGTTTGTCTAATTAACACTTCCCTTTTTGAGAGTCGTACCTAGTTGACTTAAAACAATTTGTCAAATAGTTCTCAAACAGTAGATCTACTACTATAAAATAAACAATAGTCTCTGTAAAGGACGTATATGGGTACATTATAATAATAATAGTATTAGTAGTTCTACTACTATAAAATAGACAGTAGTCTTTGTAAAGGACATGTGTGGGTATATCACAATAATAACAGTACTAGTAGTCTTATTACTACTTATATTAAAAAGAGTGCCTTATAATAATACTCTAATAATAGGACTTCTATCTATGGAAGTATAAACTAAATAGACCAATCTAAAAGAGATTTATTTATAGTATAGGGAAATCTAGAAATTTAGAAAATCTATTATAGATTAAGAGATTATAAGATTCTGGAAATAAATAAAAATTCTCTTCGGTATTATACTAAAATTAGTGGATAAAAATGATTAGACTTACGACATTATTCTCTCATAAAAGAGTAGAAGCCGAGATTGCAAGAGATTAGAAAAAGTCTCAAATTACTATACAAAAATCAAAAAATATTATAACAGTATTCTTCATGTCTTGTTTAATATGAGGTGCGAAAAATCATGTATTTAGAATAAGTATTCTTCAAAACCGCCATAACCGAAAGGTTGCATGCGTGTATGATAAATAAATAAATAAATATTGAAATAACCGTACCCGGTTCTTAATTATGTTAAAGAAGAAATAAAATTATTACTAAATTTAGTAAAAATTTTATTTCTCTTTAATCTAGGCCAATTATAATAATTAACCCTATTTTTGTGTTTTTTAAATTTTTCTTCCCATTCTATTAAATCTTGTTCTTTTATTTTCCTTTTTAAAAAGGCAAAAGATTTATAGGGACTTTTTTGTTTTTATTTTGCAATTTTTTTTACTAAAAAGTCTACTTTTTCGTTTCCAGTAACATTTGAATGTCCAAAAACCTATTCTATAAATAAATTAATATTTTTAGAAATTAATTCTCCCGCCATTTCCCAGATTTCTGATGCTATTTCTTATCCTGCCCCAATTTTTAGAGATTCCAACCTCTTTATTACAGCTTAGTTATCAATAAAAAAATAGATATTTTTCACTATATTATTTTTATTAATTAATTCAAGAGATTTAATAAAACCTTTTCTTAAGTTAATTAATTCTGCGTCATACACTTCTATATTTTTGCCCAAGCTATAATTTATTTCAAAAACAGATTTATTATCTATTTCTTTATAAATTCCAGCTCCTGTGGATTTTTTATTTTTTATTTCTAGCATTAAGCTATTTGTATAAATTAAAAGATTTTCTTTAAAATTTAAACTCTCTTTTTTATTTTTATGGTTTTCTGCTTCTAAATCCTTAGGTATACTATTAATATTAAAATTAATATTATTTTCTACCCATAGTAAGTCTAAAACAATACTTATTTCTTCAATTTTAGTATATGAATTTATCAAAAAATTAATTTTTAACAAAATATTGTCTAATGTAGAAATGTAATCTTTTTTATCTTTATTTTTTTTATTTTCATACCAATTTAAATATTTTTTATTTTCATTTTCATCTTCTCTTCTAAAGATTGCTTCTAGTGGAAAAGATTCTGGAGTTCTTATTTTTATTAGATAATTTTTATTAAGATATAGAGATCTTAGAGCATATCTTCTTTGTATGCCATTTAATCTTATTTCCAGTAATAAAATAGATGCTTCAACCTTTAATAAATGTATTAGAGTTGTTTTAAAGGCACCTATTATTTTTCTCAATATTTTATTTTAAATTAATCTAAATTCTTTCAAAATTTTTTGTTGTTTTTGATTTTTCCACCATATTTCAGATCTATAGTCAGAAACGGAACAAACGCAGCTTTTGTACAATTGTATTAATGCTTTTGTTTTTAATCCTTTTTCTGAATTTGCTAGCGCTTTAATAAAATTGAATATTTTATTTGCTGCACTAGTTTTAATTTTTATATAGTTTTTAAAATTTAAATCCACATCAAAAAATATGCCTAGCCACCTTAATTGTTTGATGGGTTTGATTTTTGTACCGTTTGGTAGTATCAAATTTATTTCTCCATTTTTTTTATTATTTTTTGTTTTGAAATGAATTAGTTCTGATTTTATATCATCAAAAGCTACTGCATTATTTTGTGCCCAATCGAACGCAATTTTTGCAGCTTCTTCTAATTCTTTTATATTTTGTTCTATTATTTTATTTGTTGAAACTAACGCCAAATCGTCTATATAAGAGAGTTTCTTAATAGATGGCATTTTTTATTCCAACTCATTAAATAATAGTGTTAAATATAATAAAAATAAAATTAATAAAATTGGTGAACCTTGTGATATGCCTGTTTCCACTGATTTTAATTTTTTTATTCGCCCATTAAAAGACAATTTAATTAATCTTTTTGATATAAAATTATCAATTCACCAAATTAGTTGTTTTAGAAATTTCATATCTTTTAAAATATTTATTAATCTTTCTTTTAAAACATTATCAAAAGCGCCCTTAACGTCTAGAAATAACACAGAGATTTTTAATTTTATAGAATCTGTTATTTCTATATCATGAATTAAAGACAAAGCTATATCAATTACAGATCTTTGTTTTCTATCTCTAATTTGTTCTGGATTTAGAATTCCGAGTCTATTAATTTTTGATATAAAAGCTATTCTTTTTGCTATTATTTTCTTTGAGATTTTTTCTAGACAATTTAGGAGACTTATGATTCTATAAACCTTTAGAATATCGTAGTCCGGTTTGTTTAATTTTGGTAAAATTATTCCAATTACTTCCCTAAAATAAATTGGGTGGTAACCATTGTTTAATAATTTTATAAATAAATTATTAAATCTTTCCAATATAATTTCATAGGTTCTTTTTAGGCATAGAAAATTAATTCCATCGGAACTTAACGCTTTTTTGGAGTTTAATATAAAAATAACGTTTTTTATCTCTCTATTTTTGATTTTCTCTTAAATAATTAATTTTTTATTAATTATTTTTTCTACAAATTGGGTTTTTGTATTTTTTGTATAATTTGGAGGTGGTGAAAACAGCGCTTTTCTTAATAAGTCTACCTTTTCTTGAAAATTTAATGCAATTTGATTCTCAAATTTTAAATTTGGCATTTTTTAAATTTTCCTTAGTTTAGAAAAATTTAGTGTTAAGAAAATTTCTTTATCTTTTGCATTTTCTAGAAAGTCGACCTAAAATTTTTCTTTTGCAAGTCTAATTTCTTTAAAATATTTATTTCTTTTTGTTTTAAATAAATCTCAATTTTCTTGCGATTTATTTAGCTTCTACCTTCTTTTTTATCGTAACATCTCTTTTCTTATTTCATTTATTTTTTCATTCCACCAGTTTTTAAATTTTAATAAAATATTTAATAATAGCGTAAATTTCTCTACTACCAAAATTATATTTTTTTGAAACAAAGATGTTGCCTTTTCCAAATTATTTTCTAAATTTAATCTTTCTCTGTTGTCGCTAGAGAAAAGAAGATTAATCCATAAATTATTTTCATCTAGATTTTTGTCTAAATTTAATAATTCTTTTTCGAATTTATTCCAATCTATTTTATTCCAATTAAATCTATTAGTTAACAGTAGATTGTCAACTAAATTATTATTAGATTTTATTTCAATTAAAATAACTTCATAATCTGATCCTGTATTCATTTCCTCATCAATTTTCCAACTTTTAATTAACTCTTTTAAATTAATCGTTGCAAATAATAAATCTATAATTAAGAATTCCATCTTGTCTTTTCTAACATAATAATAAGTCGGTATGCTATTTTAGTTAATTAATTATAAATTATTATTTTCAATTAACTCTATTATTTTATCTGATCTTAAATTATATTTAATTTCAGAATTCTATAAAGAGTGATGAGCATTAAAATCTCCAATTAATAATGTTTTTTTAATGCAATAAAGATTTATTTTATTAAATAATCTTTTTATTGTATATTCACCATTTTTTATGTTTTGTTGCTTTTTATTGTAGATGTTAAAGATTCTGATTTCTCTAAATTTATTTGATTTTATATTAATTATTTGACAGTCTTCGTCATCTATTAAATCTATTCTATTTATAATTTCAAAGGGTGTATTTTTTGCAATAAATGTTACCACCCTTATTCTATTTTTTTTATTTTTCTTTAGGATTTGTTAAAATTAATTGAAATTCAGAAAAAAAGGCGACCTTCGGACAGAACGACCCCCTCATAACTTTTGAACGAAGCATCCAAAACCAAATAAAAGTACATCAATCGAAAGAGCAAGAAAAACGAAAATACAATATCCAAAAATACAAACAATATCAGAAACTGATAAATAGAAATTAGAGATCAAAAATATCGAGATTTTTGCGATCGTCGACTATAAAAAAGGGGTTTTCTCGCTAAAAATTAAAACTAAACTAAATTAGTTTAGTTTAATAATAGCGGATAATATACCCACCAATTTATCTTTCGATGAACTAGTAATAGCAACTCAGGACTATATCCCGATACTCAAAAACACTAATAAAAAAAGACAGAAAAGACAAATCTCAATAGATTTAGACGAGGAAGAATTAAACAGAGAAGATTTAATTCTAGAACTAAAGAGATTAAACGATCTTCTGAAAGAAAAGACAGAAGAAGTAGAAAACCTGAAAATTAAAATAAGAGAACTCGAAAATTCCAAAAAATCCTACGCAGAAATAGCACAGAACTCACAAAATCAATCAACAAGACAAAAACAAAACGAAAACAATCAAAAATCGACAGCTCAATAACAAAAACAATAAAAACAAACAATTCTAATTAATCAAAGAAGATTAATTATACCGAGAACGACAACAACTCCACCAATTCAAAAATCAAACGTTTTTAGAGAAAAAATAAATCAAGTTCTCCACCAAAAATCTAAAAATCCAGAAACAATAATTTCTGGAATTTCTATAAATCCTAAAAACAATCTAATACTAATTACATACGAAAACACACAAAAAAAAAAAATTCTTAAATATAAAAAAGACATTTTTAAAGAACTTATTAAAATTAATAAATATATTCAAAAACCAACCAATATTAAAACTTGGGGATTTTTAATTATTCATAGAGTAGAAATTAAACAATATAAAAATATAGAAAAACTCAAAATAGAAATTGAAACAGACAATACAATTAAAATTGCAAATAAACCAAAATAATTAGTTAGAAAAAAAAAATTAATTAAAAAAAATTTTTCTTCAATAGTCATTGCAACTAAAACAAAAGAAGAAGCAATACACACTCAAAAAAGAAGATATATATTTTTAAGTAAAGAAAAATTAAAAACAGAAAGATATTTAAAACTTTTCAACAACAATAAATGCACAAATTACCAAAAAACTAGACATTTCGCAATTAAATACAGAAACAATTCAATTTGTAACATTTGCACAAAAAATCATAAAACAATCAATCACATTTGCAATAATTGCCAGGAAACAAAAAAGTCCTACGAACATATCAAAGCAAAATGTGCAAACTACAATAAAGAACATATAGCAAACGACCCAATATGTTTAAAAAACAAAAAACAACTTAATTCTCAAAATAAATAAAAACAACAAATTAAGAATCATACAGCATAATTGCAAAAGATCAACAAATATAATGCAATCAATGCTAAATTCTGCATTAAATAAAGCAGAATTAATTTTCTTGCAGGAACCATAAGTTTCAAAAGAAAACAACACCATTTCACATCCTAGATTTCAACCAATTTTAACAAATCCCAAAGAAAAACAAAAAAATAGAATAAGGGTAGTAGCATTTATTGCAAAAAATACACCCTTTAAAATTACAAACAGAATAGATTTAATAGATAACGAAAACTGCCAAATAATTAATATAAAATTAATTAAATTTGAAAAAATCAGAATCTTTAACATCTATAATAAAAAGCAACAAAACACAAAAAATGATAAATATACAATAAAAAGATTATTTAATAAAATAAATCTTTATTACACTAAAAAAATATTATTAATTGGAGATTTTAATGCTCATCACTCTTTATAAAACTCTGAAATTAAATATAATTTAAAATCAGACAAAATAATAGAGTTAATTAAAAATAATAATTTACAATTAATTAACTAAAATAGCATACCAACTTATTATTATGCTAGAAAAGACAAGATGAGATCCTTAATTATAGATTTATCATTTACAACGATTAATTTAAAAGATTTAATTAAAAATTAGAAAATTGATGAGGAAATGAATACAGAATCAGATCATAAAGTTATTTCAATTAAAATAAAATCCAATAATAATTTAATTAATAATCCACTGTCAACTAATAAATTTAATTGGAATAAAATAGATTAAAATAAATTCAAAAAAGAATTATTAAATCTAAATAAAAATCTAGATAAAAATAATTTATAAATCAATCTTCTTTTCTCTAGCGACAACAGAGAAAGATTAAATTTAAAAAACAATTTAAAAAAGGCAACATCTTTATTTCAAAAAAATTTAATTTTAATAATAGAGAAATCTACGTTATTATTAAATATTTTATTAAAATCCAAAAATTAATAGAATGAAAAAATAAATGAAACAAGAAAAGAGATGTTGCGACAAAAAAGAAGGTGGAAGCTAAATAAATCGCAAGAAAATTAAGATTTATTTAAAACAAAAAGAAATAAATATTTTAAAAAAATTAGATTTATAAAAGAAAAATCTTGAGTCGACTTTCTAGAAAATATAAAAGATAAAGAAATTTTTTTAGCGCTAAATTTTTCTAAACCAAAAAAAATTCAAAAAATGTTAAATTTAAAATTTGAGAATCAAATTACATTAAATTTTTAAGAAAAGGTAGACTTGTTAAGAAAAGCGCTGTTTCCACCACCTCTAAATTATACAAAAAATGCAAAAACACAATTTATAGAAAAAATAATTAATAAAAATTTAATTATTTGGGAAAAAATCAAAAATAGAGAGATAAAAAACGCTATTTTTACATCAAACTCCAAAAAAGCGCTAGACCCCGATGGAATTAATTTTCTATGCCTAAAAAGAGCCTATGAAATTATATTGGAAAGATTTAATGATTTATTTACAAAATTATTAAACAATGGTTACCACCTAATTTGTTTTAGGGAAGCAATTGGAGTAATTTTACCAAAATTAAACAAACCAGACTATGATATTCCAAAGGCTTATAGAATTATAAGTCTCCTAAATTGTCTAGAAAAAATCTCAGAGAAAATAATAGTAAAAAAAATAGCTTTTATATCAGAAATTAATAAAATTCTAAATTTAGAACAAATTGGAGGTAGAAAATAAAGATCTGTAATTAATGCAGCTTTATCTTTAGTTTATGATATAGAAATAGTAAATTTTATAAAATTAAAAATTTCTGTTTTATTTTTAGATGTTAAAGGGGCTTTTGATAATATTTCAAAAGAAAGATTAATAAATATTTTAAAAAATATAAAATTTCCAAAATAATTAATTTAGTGGATTAATAATTTCATGTTAAAAAGATTAATTAAATTGTCTTTTGATAAACGAATAGAAAAATTAAAACTAGTGGAAATAGGTATACCACAAGGTTTACTAATTTCACTAATTTTATTTTTATTATATTTAACATTATTATTTAATAAGTTGGAACAAAAAATGCCATTTATTAAGAAACCCTCTTATATAGACGATTTGGCGTTAGTTTCAATAAATAAAATAATAGAACAAAATATAAAAGAATTAGAAGAAGCTGCAAAAATTGCGTTTGTTTGGGTACAAAATAATATAGTAGCTTTTGATGATATAAAATCAGAACTAATTCATTTCAAAACAAAAAATAATAAAAATGGAGAAATAAATTTGGTGTTACTAAACGGTACAAAAATTAAACTTACCAAACAATTAAGGTAGTTAGGCATATTTTTTAATGTGGATTTAAATTTTAAAAGCTATATAAAAATTAAAACTAGTGCAGTAAATAAAATATTCAATTTTATTAAAGCGCTAGCAAACTCAGAAAAAGGATTAAAAACAAAAGTATTAATATAATTGTACAAAAGCTATATTTGTTCCGTTTCTGACTATGAATCTGAAATATGGTGGAAAAATCAAAAACAACAAAAAATTTTGAAAGAATTTAGATTAATTTAAAATAAAATGTTGAGGAAAATAACAGGTGCCTTTAAAATAACTCTAATATATTTATTAGAAGTTGAAGCATCTATTTTACTACCAGAAATAAGATTAAATGGTATATAAAGAAGATATACTCTAAGATCTCTATATTTTAATAAAAATCATTTAATAAAAATAAGAATCTCAGAATCTTTTCCACCAGAAGCAATCTTTAGAAGAGAAGATGAAAATAAAAATAAAAAATATTTAAATTAATATAAAAATAAAAAAATAAAGATAAAAAAGATAGAGATAAAAAAGATTACATTTCTATATTAGACAATATTTTGTTAAAAATTAATTTTTTAATAAACTTATATACTAAAATTGAAGAAATAAGTATTGTTTTAGACTTACCATGGGTAAAAAATAATATTAATTTTAATATTAATAATATATTTAAGGATTTGGAAGCAGAAAACTATAAAAATAAAAAAAAGAGCTTAAATTCTAAAGAAAATCTCTTAATTTATATAGATGGCTTAATGCTAGAAATAAAAAATAAAAAATCCACAGAAGCTGGAATTTATGGAGAAATAGATAATAAATCTATTTTTGAAATAAATTATAACTTAGGCAAAAATATGGAAGTGTATGACGCAGAATTAATTGGCTTAAAAGAAGGTTTTATTAAATCTCTTGAATTAATTAATAAAAATAATATAGTGAAAAATATCTATTTTTTTACTGATAACTAAGCTGCAATAAAAAGGTTGGAATCTCTAAAAATTGGGGTAGGATAAGAAATAGCATCAGAAATCTAGGAAATGGCGGGAGAATTAATTTCTAAAAATATTAATTTATTTATAGAATGGGTTCCTGGACATTCAAATGTTACTAGAAACGAAAAAGCAGACTTTCTAGCAAAAGAAGCTGCAAAACAAAAACAAAAAAGTCCCTATAAATCTTTTGCCTTTTTAAAAAGAAAAATAAAAGAAAAAGATTTAATAGAATGGGAAGAAAAATTTAAAAAACACAAAAATAGGGTTAATTATTATAATTGGCCTAGATTAAAGAGAAATAAAATCTTTACTAAATTTAGTAATAATTTTATTTCTTCTTTAATATAATTAAGAACTGGGCACGGTTATTTCAACAGTTATCTAGTTAAAATACCAAAAGCTGGCATTTTAAGCAAAAACTGTTTATGCAGAAACACACCACAAACACCAAAATATCTAATTATGGAATGTATATTTTATAATTTAGAAAGAAAGGTGTTAAAAAAAGAACTTAAAGATAAAAGACAATTTAATTATAACCATTTATTATTTAATAATAATGGTATTATTTTATTGGAAAAGTTCTTAAATAAAATAAAAATTGCACAAAGAAGCAATAAAAATCCAAAAGACAATTTATTTATAGGATGGGGAAACCTAGAAATCTAAAATAATTAAATATATTAAATATATTTGATGAATAGATTATAAGGTTCCGGAAATAAATAAAAATAGTCTTAGGCATTACATTAAAATTGGTGGATAAAAGCGGTCAGATTCACGACATTGTTCTTTTCATAAAAAGGAGAAATACGTAAGAGATAAGAAGAAAATCTCAAAAAATAAATAATAAAAATCTCAAAACAAAAAAATAAAAATGGTATTTTCCATATTTCATTTATTACATACTTTTAGTTTTCAAATGAGGTGCGAAAATCATGTATTCTAATTGTTTCTTCAAACCGCCATAACCGAAAGGTTGCAAGCGTGTATGATTAATAATAATAATAATAAAGCAGCATAACGTAGAACTAGCTTACTTTTATTTATTTATTTATTTATTTATCATACACGCATGCAACCTTTCGGTTATGGCGGTTTGAAGAATACTTATTCTAAATACATGATTTTTCGCACCTCATATTAAACAAGACATGAAGAATACTGTTATAATATTTTTGATTTTTGTATAGTAATTTGAGACTTCTTCTAATCTCTTACAATCTCGGCTTCTACTCTTTTATGAGAGAATAATGTCGTGAGTCTGACCGTTTTTATCCACTAATTTTAGTGTAATGCCGAAGAGAATTTTTACTTATTTCCGGAATCTTATAATCTATAATAGATTTTCTAGATTTCTAGATTTCCCCGTACTATAAATAAATCTCTTTTAGATTGGTCTATTTAGTTTATACTTCCATAGATAGAAGTCCTATTATTAGAGTGTTATTATAAGGCACTCTTTTTGATATAAATAGTAATAAGACTACTAGTACTGTTATTATTGTGATATACCCACACATGTCCTTTACAGAGACTACTGTCTATTTTATAGTAGTAGAACTACTAGTACTGTTATTATTGTGATGTACTCACACACGTCCTTTACAGAGACTACTGTCTATTTTATAGTAGTAGATCTACTGTTTGAGAACTATTTGACAAATTGTTCTAAGTCAACTAGGTACGACTCTCAAAGAGGGAAGTGTTAATTAGACAAACAGTATTAAAGCACGACTCTTAACAAAGTTCAAATAGTCTAAAGATGTCAAACACACCTTATTCAGTTGCTCTAGTGTAGTAGGACAACTGTTTTTCTGTTTTGCTCTGTTTGTCAGAAAAAATCATAAAAACTGACAAACAGGCAGAACTGTAGGGGGTGGTGGCAGGAATCGAACCTACACGCATGGTAAAAGACGAAAACCCAGCGCTTCCAGGTACAGCACTACACCACTATACCACACCACCTAGCTTACTTTTATATGACTCAAATTATATCTTTTTGAAATTATAAAAAAAAGATTGCCAAAGTTAATTTATTAAGCGATATATTACCTGAACCACTATTGCTTTTAGCAGAAGAGCTGTCAGTGGTAACTTTGAGACAACCCGTGTTAATATATAGAATTATCAAGTCGTTATTAAATTAAGCGAGTTTTAATTTTAATTCTTTAATTATTATTCGAGTTTAGAAAATTAGTTAATTAGCGTAACGTTTTATGAGCGAAAACATTATCTTAACAAAAACTACTGTTTAGCTTTGTTAAGTTAATAAAAAAGTGTCCACGATTCGACGCGAGAGACTACGACTTATATTTATTTATTTATTTATTTATCATACACGCATGCAACCTTTCGGTTATGGCGGTTTGAAGAATACTTATTCTAAATACATGATTTTCGCACCTCATATTAAACAAGACATGAAGAATACTGTTATAATATTTTTGATTTTTGTATAATAGTTTTTGAGACTTCTTCTAATCTCTTACAATCTCGGCTTCTACTCTTTTATGAGAGAATAATGTCGTAAGTCTGACTGTTTTTATCTACTAATTTTAGTGTAATGCTGAAGAGAATTTTTACTTATTTCCGGAATCTTATAATCTTTAATCTATAATAGATTTTTTAGATTTCTAGATTTCCCTGTATTATAAATAAATCTCTTTTAGATTGGTCTATTTAGTTTATACTTCTATAGATAGAAGTCCTATTATTAGAGTGTTATTGTAAGGCACTCTTTTTGATATAAGTAGTAATAAGACTACTAATACTGTTATTATTGTGATGTACCCACACATGTCTTTTATAGAGACTACTGTCTATTTTATAGTAGTAGAACTACTAGTACTATTATTATTATGATGTACCCACACACGTCCTTTACAGAGACTACTGTCTATTTTATAGTAGTAGATCTACTGTTTGAGAACTATTTGACAAATTATTCTAAGTCAATTAGGTACGACTCTCAAAGAGAGAAGTGTTGATTAGACAAATAGTATTAAGGTACGACTCTTAACAAAGTTCAAATAGTCTAAAGATGTCAAACACACTTTATTTAGTTGTTTTAGTGTAGTAGGACAACTGTTTTTCTGTTTTACTCTGTTTGTTAGAAAAATCATAAAAACTGACAAAATAGGCAGAACTGTAGGGGGTGGTGGCAGGAATCGAACCTACACGCATGGTAAAAGACGAAAACCCAGCGCTTCCAGGTACAGCACTACACCACTATACCACACCACCGACTACGACTTATAGAAACTCAAATATTAAACAATCAGGAAATTTAAGCAACATGATTTCAAAAAAATACAAAGTTAAATAATATAGAAAGCTCGATATCAAACAAAACAGCACGAGGCGGCACGAAAAGTAGAGGACGAAGACGAGGACAAGGCAAACTAAAAGGCAGTCGTAGTAAAGTAAGAGTTAGCAAGCAAAACGTAAATATTAATAGTAATAATATATAGCTATTTTACGGACGCAGAAGAAAACGAGATAGATTAAAAAGTAACGGTAGAGGTAAAGGAAACAAACTTAAAATTATTATTAATATTAATAACAACGTAAAGTCGAACAATAACGAGACGAGTAGTGACGAGGTAAACAATGTTGAGATAAAAGATATCGATAAAAATAACTCAGATTACATAAATACTTAATATTTTTTAATATAAATAATATTTTATTATTATTATATACTTCTATTATATCGTATCGTGTTATATCATGCTATTTCGTGCCGTTTCACGTCATGTTGTGCCATATCGTGTCTATGGGGGGTCCGGATTTTTGATGGGGTAAATAAAATATGTTGATTTTGCGCCATAACTGGGTGTGCGCGCACACTAGGTGAAATACGTTATACAATAAAAAGATTATTTAATAAAATAAATCTTTATTGCACCAAAAAAACACTATTAATTGGAGATTTTAATGCTCATCACTCTTTATAGAACCCTAAAATTAAATATAATTTAAGATTAGACAAAATAATAGAATTGATTGAAAATAATAATTTACAATTAATCAACTAAAATGGCATACCGATTATTATGCCAGAAAAAACAAGATGGGATCTTCAATTATAGATTTATCGTTTGCAACGATTAATTTAAAAGATTTAATTAAAAATTAGAAAATTGATGAGGAAATAAATACAGAATCAGATTATGAAGTTATTTCAATTAAAATAAAATCCAATAATAATTTAGTTGACAATTCACTGTCAACTAATAGATTTAATTAGAATAAAATAGATTGGAATAAATTCGAAAAAGAATTATTAAATCTAAACAAAAATCTAAATAAAAATAATTTATGGATCAATCTTCTTTTCTCTAACGACAACAGAGAAAGATTAAATTTAGAAAACAATTTGGAAAAGGCAACATCTTTGTTTCAAAAAAATATAATTTTGGTAGTAAAAAAATCTACGCCATTATTAAATATTTCATTAAAATCCAAAAATTGGTGGAATGAAAAAATAAATGAAACAAGAAAAGAGATGTTGCGACAAAAAAGAAGGTGGAAGCTAAATAGATCTCAAGAAAATTGGGATTTATTTAAAACAAAAAGAAATAAACAATCAGATTATGACCTTCGAACAGAACAACCCTCTCATAACTTTTGAACGAAACATCCAAAACCAAATAAAAGTACATCAATCGAAAGAGCAAGAAAAACAAAAATACAATATCCAAAAATACAAACAATATCAGAAATCGATAAATAAAAATCAGAGATCAAAAATATCGAGATTTTTGCGATCATCAACTATAAAAAAAGGGTTTTCTCGCTAAAAATTAAATTAAACTAAAATTAGTTTAGCTTAATAATAACAGATAATATACTCACCAGTTTATCTCTCAATGAACTAGTAATGGCAACTCAAAACTATATCCCGATGCTCAAAAACACCAACAAAAAAAGACAGAAAAGACAAATCTTAATAGATTTGAATAAGAAAGAATTAAACAGAAAAAATTTAATTCTAGAACTAAAGAGATTAAACAATCTTCTAAAAAAAAAGACAAAAGAAGTAAAAAATCTGAAAATTAAAATAAAAGAACTCGAAAATCCAAAAAAATCCTACGCAAAAATAGCACAGAAATCATAATCAATCAACAAAACAAAAATAAAACGAAAATAATCAAAAATCAACAGCTCAACAACAACAACAAAAACAAATAATTCCAATTAATTAAAGAAGATTAAAGAACGACAACAACCCCATTAATTCAAAAACTAAATGTTTTTAGAGAAAAAATAAATCAAGTTCTCTACCAAAAATCTAAAAATTTAGAAATAATAATTTCTGGAATTTCTATAAATCCTAAAAGCAATCTAATGCTAATTACACACGAAAACACACAAAAAGAAGAAATTCTTAAATATAAAGAAAATATTTTTAAAAAACTTATCAAAATTGATAAATATATTCAAAAACCAAAATTGTTTAGGAAAAATCTCAGAGAAAATAATAGCAAAAAGAATAGCTTTTATATCAGAAACTAAAAAAGGCGACCTTCGGACAGAACGACCCCCTCATAACTTTTGAACGAAGCATCCAAAACCAAATAAAAGTACATCAATCGAAAGAGCAAGAAAAACGAAAATACAATATCCAAAAATACAAACAATATCAGAAACCGATAAATAGAAATCAGAGATTAAAAATATCGAGATTTTTACGATCGTCGACTACAAAAAAGGGGTTTTCTTGTTAAAAATTAAAACTAAACTAAATTAGTTTAGTTTAATAATAACAGATAATATACCCACCAGTTCATCTCTCGATGAACTAGTAATAGCAACTCAGGACTATATCCCGATACTCAAAAACACCAACAAAAAAAGACAGAAAAGACAAATCTCAATAAATTTAGACGAGGAAGAATTAAACAGAGAAGATTTAATTCTAAAACTAAAGAGATTAAACGATCTTCTGAAAGAAAAGACAGAAGAAGTAGAAAACTTGAAAATTAAAATAAGAGAACTCGAAAATCCCAAAAAATCCTACGCAGAAATGGCACAGAACTCACAAAATCAATCAACAAGACAAAAACAAAACGAAAACAATCAAAAATCGACAGCTCAACAACAAAAACAACAAAAACAAACAATTCCAATTAATCAAAGAAGATTAATTATACCGAGAACGATAACAACTCCACCAATTCAAAAACCAAACGTTTTTAGAGAAAAAATAAATCAAGTTCTCCACCAAAAATCTAAAAATCCAGAAACAATAATTTCTGGAATTTCTATAAATCCTAAAGACAATCTAATGCTAATTGCACACGAAAACACACAAAAAGAAGAAATTCTCAAATACAAAGAGGACATTTTTGAAGAACTCATTAAAATTGATGAATATATTCAAAAACCAACCAATATTGAAACTTGGGGATTTTTAATTGTTCATAGAGTGGAAATTGAACAATACAAAAATATGGAAAAGCTCAAAATAAAAATTGAGACAGACAATGCAATTAAAAATTGCAAATAAACCAAGATGGTTGATTAGAGAAGAAAAATTAATTAAAAAAAATTTTTCTTCAATAGTCATTGCAACTAAAACAAAAGAAGAAGCAATACATACTCAAAAAAAAGGATATATATTTTTAGGTAGAGAAAAATTAAAAACGGAAAGATATTTAAAACTTTTCAACAACAATAAATACACAAATTGCCAAAAAACTGGATATTTCGCAATTAAATGCAGAAACAATTCAATTTGTGGTATTTACGCAAAAAATTATAAAACAATCAATCACATTTGCAATAATTGTCAGAAAACAAAAAAGTCCTGCGAACATATTAAAGCAAAATGTGCAAACTGCAGTAGAGAACATATAGCAAACGACCCAATATGTTTAAAAAATAAAAAATAACTTAATTCTCAAAATAAATAAAAACAACAAATTGAGAATCATACAGCATAATTGCAGAAGGTCAACAAATATAATATAATCAATGCTAAATTCTGCATTAAATAAAGCAGAATTAATTTTCTTGCAGGAATCATGGGTTTTAAAAGAAAATAACACCATTTCACATCCTGGATTTTAACTAATTTTAACAAATCCCAAAGAAAAACAAAAAAATAGAATAAGGGTGGTAGTATTTATTGCAAAAAATATACCCTTTGAAATTACAAACAGAATAGATTTAATAAATGACGAAGACTGCCAAATAATTGATATAAAATCAATTAAATTTGGAGAAATCAGAATCTTTAACATCTATAATGAAAAGCAACAAAACACAAAAAATGGTGAATATACAATAAAAAGATTATTTAATAAAATAAATCTTTATTGCATTAAAAAAACATTATTAATTGGAGATTTTAATGCTCATCACTCTTTATAAAACTCTGAAATTAAATATAATTTAAGATCAGACAAAATAATAGAGTTAATTGAAAATAATAATTTACAATTAATTAACCAAAATGGCATACCGACTTATTATTATGCTAGAAAAGACAAGATGGGATCCTTAATTATAGATTTATCATTTGCAACGATTAATTTAAAAGATTTAATTAAAAGTTGGAAAATTGATGAGGAAATGAATACAGAATCAGATCATGAAGTTATTTCAATTGAAATAAAATCCAATAATAATTTAGTTGACAATCCACTGTCAACTAATAGATTTAATTGGAATAAAATAGATTGGAATAAATTCGAAAAAGAATTATTAAATCTAGACAAAAATCTAGATGAAAATAATTTATAAATCAATCTTCTTTTCTCTAGCGACAACAGAGAAAGATTAAATTTAGAAAACAATTTGGAAAAGGCAACATCTTTGTTTCAAAAAAATTTAATTTTGGCAGTAGAGAAATCTACGCCATTATTAAATATTTCATCAAAATCCAAAAATTGGTGGAATGAAAAAATAAATGAAACAAGAAAAGAGATGTTGCGACAAAAAAGAAGGTGGAAGCTAAATAGATCGCAAGAAAATTGGGATTTATTTAAAACAAAAAGAAATAAACATTTTAAAGAAATTAGACTTGCAAAAGAAAAATCTTGGGTCGACTTTCTAGAAAATGCAAAAGATAAAGAAATTTTCTTAGCGCTAAATTTTTCTAAACCAAGGAAAATTCAAAAAATGCCAAATTTAAAATTTGAGAATCAAATTGCATCAAATTTTCAAGAAAAGGCAGACTTGTTAAGAAAAGCGCTGTTTCCACCACCTCCAAATTATACAAAAAATGCAAAAACACAATTTGCAGAAAAAATAATTAATAAAAATTTAATTATTTGGGAGAAAATCAAAAATAGAGAGATAAAAAACGCTATTTTTACATCAAACTCCAAAAAAGCGCCAGGCCCCGATGGAATTAATTTTCTATGCCTAAAAAGAGCCTATGAAATTATACCGGAAAGATTTAATGATTTATTTACAAAATTATTAAACAATGGTTACCACCCAATTTGTTTTAGGGAAGCAATTGGAGCAATTTTACCAAAACCAAACAAACCGGACTACGACATTCCAAAGGCTTACAGAATCATAAGTCTCCTAAATTGTCTAGGAAAAATCTCAGAGAAAATAATAGCAAAAAGAATAGCTTTTATATCAGAAACTAATAGAATTCTAAATCCAGAACAAATTGGAGGTAGAAAACAAAGATCTGCAATTGATGCAGCTTTATCTTTAGTTCATGATATAGAAATAGCAAATTCTACAAAATTAAAAACCTCTGTTTTATTTTTAGACGTTAAAGGGGCTTTTGATAATGTTTCAAAAGAAAGATTAATAAATACTTTAAAAGATATGAAATTTCCAAAACAACTAATTTGGTGGATTGATAATTTCATGTCAAAAAGATTAATCAAATTGTCTTTTGATGGGCGAATAGAAAAATTAAAACCAGTGGAAACAGGCATACCACAAGGTTCACCAATTTCACCAATTTTATTTTTATTATATTTAACACCATTATTTAATGAGTTGGAACAAAAAATGCCATCTATTAAGAAACCCTCTTATATAGACGATTTGGCGTTAGTTTCAACAAATAAAATAATAGAACAAAATATAAAAGAATTAGAAGAAGCTGCAAAAATTGCGTTTGTTTGGGCACAAAATAATGCAGTAGCTTTTGATGATATAAAATCAGAACTAATTCATTTCAAAACAAAAAATAATAAAAATGGAGAAATAAATTTGGTGTTACCAAACGGTACAAAAATTAAACCCACCAAACAATTAAGGTGGTTGGGCATATTTTTTGATGTGGATTTAAATTTTAAAAGCCACATAAAAATTAAAACTAGTGCAGCAAATAAAATATTCAATTTTATTAAAGCGCTAGCAAACTCAGAAAAAGGATTAAAAACAAAAGCATTAATACAATTGTACAAAAGCTGCGTTTGTTCCGTTTCTGACTATGGATCTGAAATATGGTGGAAAAATCAAAAACAACAAAAAATTTTGAAAGAATTTAGATTAATTCAAAATAAAATGTTGAGGAAAATAACAGGTGCCTTTAAAACAACTCCAATACATTTATTAGAGGTTGAAGCATCTATTTTACCACCGGAAATAAGATTAAATGGCATACAAAGAAGATATGCTCTATTATTTATTTATTTATTTATCATACACGCATGCAACCTTTCGGTTATGGCGGTTTGAAGAATACTTATTCTAAATACATGATTTTTCGCACCTCATATTAAACAAGACATGAAGAATACTGTTATAATATTTTTGATTTTTGTATAGTAATTTGAGACTTCTTCTAATCTCTTACAATCTCGGCTTTTACTCTTTTATGAGAGAATAATGTCGTGAGTCTGACTGTTTTTATTTACTAATTTTAGTGTAATGCCGAAGAGAATTTTTACTTATTTCCGGAATCTTATAATCTATAATAGATTTTCTAGATTTCTAAATTTCCCCGTATTATAAATAAATCTCTTTTAGATTGGTCTATTTAGTTTATACTTCCATAGATAGAAGTCCTATTATTAGAGTGTTATTATAAGGTATTCTTTTTGATATAAGTAGTAATAAGATTACTAGTATTGTTATTATTGTGATGTACCCACACATGTCCTTTACAGAGACTACTGTCTATTTTATAGTAGTAGAATTACTAGTACTGTTATTATTGTGATGTACTTACATACGTCCTTTACAGAGACTACTGTCTATTTTATAGTAGTAGATCTACTGTTTGAGAACTATTTGATAAATTGTTCTAAGTTAACTAGGTACGACTCTTAAAGAGGGAAGTGTTGATTAGACAAACAGTATTAAGGCATGACTTTTAATAAAGTTCAAATAGTCTAAAGATGTTAAACACATCTTATTTAGTTGTTTTAGTGTAGTAGGACAACTGTTTTTCTGTTTTGCTCTGTTTGTCAGAAAAATTATAAAAACTGATAAACAGGCAGAACTGTAGGGGGTGGTGGCAGGAATCGAACCTACACGCATGGTAAAAGACGAAAACCCAGCGCTTCCAGGTACAGCACTACACCACTATACCACACCACCTAGATATGCTCTAAGATCTCTATATCTTAATAAAAATCATCCAATAAAAATAAGAACCCCAGAATCTTTTCCACCAGAAGCAATCTTTGGAAGAGAAGATGAAAATAAAAATAAAAAATATTTAAATTAGTATGAAAATAAAAAAGATGGAGATAAAAAGATAAAGATAAAAAAGATTATATTTCTATATTAGATAATATTTTGTCAAAAATTAATTTTTTGATAAACCCATATACTAAAATTAAAGAAATAAGTATTGTTTTAGACTTACTATGGGTAGAAAATAATATTAATTTTAATATTAATAGTATACCTAAGGATTTGGAAGCAGAAAACTATAAAAATAAAAAAGAGAGCTTAAATTCTAAAGAAAATCTCTTAATTTATACAGATGGCTCAATGCTAGAAATAAAAAATAAAAAATCCACAGGAGCTGGAATTTATGGAGAAATAGATAATAAATCTGTTTTTGAAATAAATTATAGCTTGGGCAAAAATATGGAAGTGTATGACGCAGAATTAATTGGCTTAAGAGAAGGTTTTATCAAATCTCTTGAATTAATTAATAAAAATAATATAGTGAAAAATATCTATTTTTTTACTGACAACTAAGCTGCAATAAAGAGGTTGGAATCTCTAAAAATTGGGGCAGGATAAGAAATAGCATCAGAAATCTGGGAAATGGCGGGAGAATTAATTTCTAAAAATATTAATTTATTTATAGAATGGGTTCCTGGACATTCAAATGTTACTGGAAACGAAAAAGCAGACTTTCTAGCAAAAGAAGCTGCAAAACAAAAACAAAAAAGTCCCTATAAATCTTTTGCCTTTTTAAAAAGAAAAATAAAAGAAAAAGATTTAATAGAATGGGAAGAAAAATTTAAAAAACACAAAAATAGGGTTAATTATTATAATTGGCCTAGATTAAAGAGAAATAAAATCTTTACTAAATTTAGTAATAATTTTATTTCTTCTTTAACACAATTAAGAACCGGGCACGGTTATTTCAACAATTATCTAATTAAAATACCAAAAGCTGGCATTTTAAGCAAAAACTATTTATGCAGAAACACACCACAAACACCAAAACATCTAATTATGGAATATATATTTTATAATTTAGAAAGAAAAATATTAAAAAAGAACTTAAAGACAAAAGACAATTTAATTATAACCATTTATTATTTAATAATAATGGTATTATTTTATTAGAAAAGTTCTTAAATAAAACAAAAATTGCACAAAGAAGCAATAAAAATCCAAAAGACAATTTATTTATAGAATAGAGAAACCTAGAAATCTAAAATAATTAAATATATTAAATATATTTGATGAATAGATTATAAGGTTCCGGAAATAAATAAAAATAGTCTTAGGCATTACACTAAAATTGGTGGATAAAAGCGGTCAGATTCACGACATTGTTCTTTTCATAAAAAGGAGAAATACGCAAGAGATAAGAAGAAAATCTCAAAAAACAAATAATAAAAATCTCAAAACAAAAAAATAAAAACGGTATTTTCCATATTTCATTTATTACATACTTTTAGTTTTCAAATGAGGTGCGAAAATCATGTATTCTAATTGTTTCTTCAAACCGCCATAACCGAAAGGTTGCAAGCGTGTATGATTAATAATAATAATAATAATAATATTCAAAAACCAACCAATATTGAAACTTGAGAGTTTTTAATTGTTCATGAAGTAGAAATTGAACAATACAAAAATATAGAAAAGCTCAGAATGGAAATTGAGACAATATAATTAAAATTACAAATAAACTAAGATAGTTAGTTAAAGAAGAAAAATTAATTGAAAAAAATTTTTCTTTAATAGTCATTACAACTAAAACAAAAGAAGAAGCAATACACACTTAAAAAAAAAGATATATATTTTTGGGTGGAGAAAAATTGAAAATGGAAAGATATTTAAAACTTTTCGGCAACAATAAATGTATAAATTACCAAAAAACTGGATATTTCGCAATTAAATGCAAAAACAATTTAATTTGTGGCATTTGCGCAAAAAATCACAAAACAATCAATTACATTTGCAACAATTGCCAGGAAATAAAAAAGTCTTGCGAACATATCAAAGCAAAATGTGTAAACTGCAGTGGAGAATATATGGCAAACGACCTAATATGTTTAAAAAATAAAAAACAACTTAATTCTCAAAATGAATAAAAACAACAAATTAAGAATCATACAGCATAATTGCAGAAAGTCAACAAATATAATGTAATCAATACTAAATTCTGTATTAAATAAAGCAGAATTAATTTTCTTGCAGGAATCATAGGTTTTAAAAGAAAACAACATTATTTTACACCCTGGATTTCAATCAATTTTAATAAATCTTAAAGAAAAATAAAAAAATAGAATAAGGGTGGTAGCATTTATTGCGAAAAATATACCCTTTGAAATTATAAACAGAGTAGATTTAATAGATGACGAAGACTGTTAAATAATTGATATAAAATCAATTAAATTTGGGGAAATCAGAATTTTTAACATCTACAACGAAAAGCAATAAAACACAAAAAATGGTGAATATACAATAAAAAGATTATTTAATAAAATAAATCTTTATTGTACTAAAAAAATATTATTAATTGGAGATTTTAATGCTCATCACTTTTTATGGAACTTTGAAATTAAATATAATTTAAGATTAGATAAAATAATAGAGTTGATTGAAAATAATAATTTACAATTAATTAATCAAAATGGTATATCGACTTATTATTATGCTAGAAAAGACAAAATGAGATCTTTAATCATAGATTTATCGTTTACAACGATTAATTTAAAAGATTTAATTAAAAGTTGAAAAATTGATGAGGAAATGGACACAGAATCAAATCATGAAGTTATTTTAATTAAAATAAAATCTAATAATAATAATTTAGTTGATAATCCACTGTCAACTAATAGATTTAATTAGAATAAAATAGATTGGAATAAATTTAAAAAAGAATTATTAAATCTAGATAAAAATCTAGATAAAAATAATTTATAGATTAATCTTCTTTTCTCTAGCGACAATAGAGAAAGATTAAATTTGAAAAATAATTTAGAAAAGGTAACATCTTTATTTCAAAAAAATATAATTTTAATAACAGAGAAATCTATACTATTATTAAATATTTTACTAAAATCCAAAAATTAATAGAATAAAAAAATAAATAAAATAAGAAAAGAAATACTACGACAAAAAAGAAAATAGAAACTAAATAGATCTTAAAAAAATTGGGATTTATTTAAAACAAAAAGAAATAAACATTTTAAAGAAATTAGACTTGTAAAAGAAAAATCTTAGATCGACTTTCTAGAAAATATAAAAGATAAAGAAATTTTTTTAGCGCTAAATTTTTCTAAACCAAGAAAAATTCAAAAAATGCTAAATTTAAAATTTGAGAATTAAATTGTATTAAATTTTCAAAAAAAGGCAGACTTGTTAAGAAAAGCGCTATTTCCACCACCTCCAAATTATACAAAAAATGCAAAAACCTAATTTACAGAAAAATTAATTAATAAAAAATTAATTATTTAGGAGAAAATCAAAAATAAAGAGATAAAAAACGCTATTTTTACATCAAACTCCAAAAAAGTATCAGGCTCCGACGGAATTAATTTTCTATACCTAAAAAGAACCTATAAAATTATACCGAAAAGATTTAATAATTTATTTACAAAATTATTAAACAATAATTACCACCCAATTTGTTTTAGGGAAGCAATTGGAGTAATTTTACCAAAATCAAACAAACTAGACTCTAAAGACTTACAGAATCATAAGTCTCCTAAATTGTTTAGGAAAAATCTCAGAGAAAATAATAGCAAAAAGAATAACTTTTATATTAGAAACTAATAGAATTCTAAATCCAGAACAAATTGAAGGTAGAAAATAAAGATCTGCAATTAATGTAGCTTTATCTTTAGTTCATGTTATAGAAATAGTAAATTCTATAAAATTAAAAACCTCTGTTTTATTTCTAGACGTTAAAGGGGCTTTTGATAATGTTTCAAAAGAAAGATTAATAAATACTTTAAAAGATATGAAATTTCTAAAACAGCTAATTTGGTGGATTGATAATTTTATGTTAAAAAGATTAATTAAATTATCTTTTGATGGGCGAATAGAAAAATTAAAACTAGTGAAAATAGGCATACTATAAGGTTCACCAATTTCACTAATTTTATTTTTATTATATTTAACACTATTATTTAATGAGTTGGAATAAAAAATGCTATCTATTAAGAAACCCTCTTATATAGACGATTTGGCGTTAGTTTCAACAAATAAAATAATAGAACAAAATATAAAAGAATTAGAAAAAGCTGCAAAAATTGCGTTTGTTTGGGCACAAAATAATGCAGTAGCTTTTGATGATATAAAATCAGAACTAATTTATTTTAAAACAAAAAATAATAAAAATGGAGAAATAAATTTGATGCTACTAAATAGTATAAAAATCAAACTCATCAAATAATTAAGATGGCTGGGCATATTTTTTGATGTAGATTTAAATTTTAAAAACTACATAAAAATTAAGACTAGTGCAGCAAATAAAATATTCAATTTTATTAAAGCGCTAGCAAACTCAGAAAAAAGATTAAAAACAAAAGCATTAATACAATTATACAAAAGCTACGTTTGTTCCGTTTCTGACTATGAATCTGAAATATGATAGAAAAATCAAAAACAACAAAAAATTTTAAAAGAATTTAGATTAATTCAAAATAAAATATTGAGAAAAATAACAGGTGCCTTTAAAACAACTCCAATATATTTATTAGAGGTTGAAGCATCTATTTTACTACCGGAAATAAGATTAAATAGCATATAAAGAAGATATGCTCTAAGATCTCTATATCTTAATAAAAACCATCCAATAAAAATAAGAACCCCAGAATCTTTTCCACCAGAAGCAATCTTTAGAAAAGAAAATGAAAATAAAAATAAAAAATATTTAAATTAATATAAAAATAAAAAAGATAAAAATAAAAAAGATTATATTTCCACATTAGATAATATTTTGTTAAAATTAATTTTTTAATAAACCCATATACTAAAATTAAGGAAATAAATATTATTTTAGACCCACCATAGATAGAAAATAATATTAATATTAATATTAATAATATACCTAAAGATTTGGAAGCAGAAAACCATAAAAATAAAAAAAAGAGCTTAAATTCTAAAGAAAATCTCTTAATTTATACAGATGGCTCAATACTAGAAATAAAAATAAAAAATCCACAAAAACTGGAATTTATAAAGAAATAGATAATAAATCTATTTTTAAAATAAATTATAGCTTAAGCAAAAATATGGAAGTATATAACGCAGAATTAATTAGCTTAAAAGAAGATTTTATCAAATCTCTTAAATTAATTAATAAAAATAATATAGTAAAAAATATCTATTTTTTTACTGATAACCAAGCTGCAATAAAGAGATTGGAATCTCTAAAAATTAGGGCAGGACAAGAAATAGCATCAGAAATCTGGGAAATAGCGGGAGAATTAATTTTTAAAAATATTAATTTATTTATAGAATAAGTTCCTGGACATTTAAATATTATTAGAAACGAAAAAGCAGACTTTCTAGTAAAAAAAGCTGCAAAATAAAAACAAAAAAGTTTTTATAAATCTTTTACCTTTTTAAAAAGGAAAATAAAAAAAAGGATTTAATAGAATAGAAAGAAAAATTTAAAAAATATAAAAATAAAGTTAATTATTATAATTGGCCTAGATTAAAGAGAAATAAAATTTTTACTAAATTTAGTAATAATTTTATTTCTTCTTTAACACAATTAAGAACCGGGCACAGTTATTTTAACAGTTATCTAGTTAAAATACCAAAAGCTAGCATTTTAAGCAAAAACTGTTTATGCAGAAACACACCACAAACACCAAAACATCTAATTATGGAATATATATTTTATAATTTAGAAAGAAAAATGTTAAAAAAAGAACTTAAAGACAAAAGACAATTTAATTATAACCATTTATTATTTAATAATAATGGTATTATTTTATTGGAAAAGTTCTTAAATAAAACAAAAATTACACAAAGAAGCAATAAAAATCCAAAAGACAATTTATTTATAGGATGGGGAAACCTAGAAATCTAAAATAATTAAATATATTTAATTAAGAGATTATAAGGTTCCGGAAATAAATAAAAATAATCTTAGGCATTACACCAAAATTAGTAGATAAAAGCGGTCAGATTCACGACATTATTCTTTTCATAAAAAGGAGAAATACGCAAGAGATAAGAAGAAAATCTCAAAACACATAATAAAAATCTCAAAACAAAAAATAAGACGGTATTTTCCATATTTTTATTTATTTATCATACACACATGCAACCTTTCGGTTATGGCGGTTTGAAGAATACTTATTCTAAATACATGATTTTTCGCACCTCATATTAAACAAGACATGAAGAATACTGTTATAATATTTTTTGATTTTTGTATAGTAATTTGAGACTTCTTCTAATCTCTTGCAATCTCGGCTTCTACTCTTTTATAAGAGAATAATGTCGTGAGTCTGACCGTTTTTATCCACTAATTTTAGTGTAATGCCGAAGAGAATTTTTATTTATTTCCGGAATCTTATAATCTATAATAAATTTTCTAAATTTCTAGATTTCCCCGTACTATAAATAAATCTCTTTTAGATTGGTCTATTTAGTTTATACTTCCATAAATAGAAGTCCTATTATTAGAGTGTTATTATAAGGCACTCTTTTTAATATAAGTAGTAATAAGATTACTAATACTGTTATTATTATAATATACCCACACATGTCCTTTACAAAGACTACTGTCTATTTTATAGTAATAGAACTACTAGTACTGTTATTATTGTAATGTACTCACACACGTCCTTTACAGAGACTACTGTCTATTTTATAATAGTAAATCTACTGTTTGAGAACTATTTGACAAATTGTTCTAAGTCAACTAAGTACGACTCTCAAAGAGGGAAGTGTTGATTAGACAAACAGTATTAAGGCACGACTCTTAACAAAGTTCAAATAGTCTAAAGATATCAAACACACTTTATTCAGTTGCTCTAATGTAGTAGGACAACTGTTTTTCTGTTTTGCTCTGTTTGTCAGAAAAATCATAAAAACTGACAAACAAGCAGAACTGTAGGGGGTGGTGGCAGGAATCGAACCTACACGCATGGTAAAAGACGAAAACCCAGCGCTTCCAGGTACAGCACTACACCACTATACCACACCACCTATATATAATAGAAATATATAATAATAATAAAATATCATTTATATTAAAAAATATTAAGTATCTATGTAATCTGAGTTATTTTCATCGACATCTTCTATCTCAACATCGTCTACCTCGTCACCACTCGTCTCGTCACTGTTCGACTCTACATCGCTATTAATATTAACAATAATTTTAGATCTACCTCCTCTACCTCTATCATTACCTCTCGGTCTATCTCGTCCTCTTCCGCGTCCATAAGATAGCTATACATTATTACTATCAACATCTACATTTCGTTCACCAACTCTTATTCCACTATGACTATCTCTCAATCTGCCTCGTCCTCGTCCTCATCCTCTACCTCTCGTACCACCTCATACCATCTCATTCGATATCGAGCTTTCTACATTATTTAATTCTACATCCTTTTAAAACCATACTACTTAAACTTCCTAATCGTTTAATACCTAAGCTTTTATAAGTCGTAGTCTCCCACGTCGAATCGTAGACACTTTTTTATTAACTTAACGAAACTAAACAGTAGTTTTTATTAAAATAATATTTTCGTTTATAAAACGTTGCGCTAATTAACTAATTTTCTAAATTCAAGCAACAATTAAAAAATCAAAATTAGAACTTACTTAGTTTAATAATAATTCGATAATTCTATATACTGATACAAATCGTCTCAAAATTACCACTGACAGCTCTTTTGCTGAAAGCAATAATAGTTCAGGTAATATATCACTTAATAGATTAACTTCAGCAATCTTTTTTTACAGTTTCGAAAAGATATAATTTGGATTATATAAAAATAAACTAGTTCTACATTATACTATTTTAATTAAATCGACATTTATCATATTTTCTCAAGCTTCTGCGAATAACTTAATAAACAATTGCTTATTAAGATTAATTAGACCGTTTCGAAATATATCGTTAATAAATTTCCGATATTATTTAGCATAACGATTTCTATCGGGAAGCGGACCACATCGAGAAGAAGACCAACAAATTTTCATTTTTAAAAATTAATTATAAATTAAATATTACATAAAAAAATTTAAAAAAATTAAACAAGAAAAAAATTACTAAAACGAATAACATATTAAATTTTCAAAAATTTTCATGTAATATTCGAATTAATATTAATTTTTAAACCTCAAAACTGGGCGTTTTTATGAAATGTGTTGTTTACCACATCTCAGCGCCGCGCTGTAATTTAATCTAACCTCTCATCATCATTATCATCATCATCACTGCTATTCTTCTACATAATTACTACCCTCTGTACTATCTTCTACATTATCTTCTGTATTATCTTCTGCACTATCTTCTGCATTATCCTCTGTACTACCCTCCCCAGCGTCCTCCCCAGCATCTTATGTACTATCCCCCCCAGCACCCTTTCGAAGGTGACCTCGAAGATGCCCAGTTTTATTACGGCCCCTACCACACCCTTTACCACGGCCTCTATCATGGTTATTACCACTATTATGGGGACGACTACGGCCTCTTCTAGGCTCCATGCTATTAGATTCTGCACCCCTGGCATCTAATTTAATAGCCTTGTTCTGCTACAGTTTATTAATCTCCTGATTATTTAGAACACGGGCACCAGTAAGCCTCAGTTTACCACGTCTAATTTGTGAAGCTTTCTTGTTAGCAGTATGTAATTAAGTATTAGCCTCTTATAATATAATAGTTTCACTTATAACTCTCTCTGTCGCTCTGCCCAATTAGTGAATACTATTAATGGTTAGTGAACTAAATAAGTGGCCAAATCGTGTAAAAATTTCGGTAACGGCTTTATGAACGGCTTAAAAACGTGCTAATGTTTCTGTGACTAAGTTCAAAATTTTAGTTTAAGCAGCCTTATTATATTATAATTTAAATAGAATCTTCTCTGAATTATATGATACTAATCCCGCTTCTCGCCATGTTGCCTTGATTAAATTCTTCGAAACAGTATTCTCTCTAGTCTCTGCTAATAGCTTAATAAATAGCTGCTTATCGATTTCAGTAATGCCATTACGTAAAGCATTATCCGCAGTATTACTGTATTATTTACTATATACTGTATTGAATCCAACATCTAATAGTTGCAGACGATGTGTACTATGCGCTGATAAACACAAAGCAATAATATTCTTCTGAATATAATAGTTAATGAACTCTGCACTAATATGACTGTCGTGACTATCTAATAGCAGCATGCGCGTGTAGTTGTCGGAAGTTTTTGTCTTTAATTCAAATATCCGTTTTAGCTATTAAACGCCTAAGTCTCTGTCCGTCTACCCATTAAATAAGATTGCGAATAATCAATCCTTTATCGATTAATTAATATTATTAGTATACCAATTAAATTAATAATAGATACCTTTAAAAATAACGAATAGAGGAAAAATAATATCACGCGTGCTAATATATTCGATAATAGTAACTAATTCGCGATTACTATATTGTTTTGAAAACCGACTTTTAAATTTTAATAGAATTATTATTTTTGACAATTAAACGGTGTTTATAATAAATCCTTTTTCATCTATGTTATATAATGTATTTTTTGTAATATTGTACTTTCGTTTAATCTTCATAAATAGTTGATAGAATTTGTTAATAGAAGCTGAATCATCGACTCTTGCTCGAGCGTTATTTAACGCACGTAAGTAAGCAGAACATAGTTCTGCATGTCGTTGCATAAATCTTCTTATCTAACATTCTCTAAGATCTCGATCAGCAAGTTTAGTAGCTATATTGCGTATCATATCTAATCGCAGAGAGAATCCCCAGCTATATAATCAGATAACCTAATATACTAATGTTTTTTTACTCTCTATTGTTATTGCCATTTGTTGTTGATGTACCTTAATTCGATTACTATCTCTACCACTAACCCTCCCTCTTAATGTTGTATATGGTATGCTATGTGCGCGTGCTAATGCGCATATAAATGTAAAGTCTCCTTTTTTGTATGCACGTATTGCCATTCGTATGTTATTTTCAAAGATTGCCTGATCAATTCGGTAGAACGCGTGCCGGGTAGGCCGGTGATGATTTTGAGATCGTCGCGCCATACTGGTGATGCTGGTAGTGCTGGTGATGCTGGTGTCGTAATAGTCGTGTCGTGTCGAGTCGTGTCGTGTCGTGTCGTGTCGTGTTAGTTGTGTCGGTGGTTAAATTGCAGCGCGGCGCTGAGATGTGGTAAACAACACATTTCATAAAAACGCCCAGTTTTGAGGTTTAAAAATTAATATTAATTCGAATATTACATGAAAACTTTTGAAAATTTAATATGTTATTCGTTCTAGTAATTTCTTTCTTGTTTAATTTTTTCAATTTTTTTTATATAATATTTAATTTATAATTAATTTTTAAAAATGAAATTTTGTTGGTCCTCTTCCCGATGTGGTCCGCTTCCCGATAGAAATCGTTATATAGTATTAAACTTAATATCTAACGGCTAAAGACAATACGTATTATAAGATAAGAAATAAAATACTATAATCTGAAATTTTATATATTTATTAATAAATATATAAGAGATATAATTTTTATAACTAGTAGTAACATTTATTATTAATTTATACTAGATTATCTCGTACCGATAGTTATTAATTTAAATACCCGCGTTAGTTATTTTATTACTATATCACTATCTGTTTAGCCTACTAGTGATGTAGTAAATAGTTAGTTCTTGATCTTATCACTAGTTTTAATATATTAATTATATTAATAAAAGCGACCTCGAAAGATTATAAATAAAAATAATATAATACCTCTCGCGTTAATATATTTAATTGATGTTATCAACTCTTAATTATTAAACTGCTTAACAGTTCTATTTTTAATACAATACGATACAAGTACTTTCGACGTTTAAATAATTCTTATAATAAAGCCTTTTTTATCTATATTAAAAAGTCTATTCTTATTAATTTTATACTTTAATTTAATACTTAAAAACAAGTTATAGAACTTTAAAATCGAATCGGAATTATTCACTTTAACACAATTATTATCAAAAACTTATAAATAAGTACTTCGTAATTTTAGATATTATTTTAAAAATTTTGCAATCTAATTCTAACCGATTTTACAATTCGCGAGCTTGTTTGCTATATATTATATTATATCAAGTCGTGGCAAAAACTTCTAATTATAAAAACATAACATTTATTCGATAAGTAACTTCTCTCCTTCTATCGAAATCATCATTTAAAATTAATGCGTCTTTATTAGATTACTAGTATTACTATTATTAATATATTGTCTTAGTGTACTTTCTGTAATCCTGTAAGCAGCCGCAGAAATATGAATTAATTTGAAATAACTCTTTTTTAATACACAAATAGCCATTTAAATCATTTTAGCTCGAGATATATTATCGACTACATAATAGCTTTACTTAAAAGCAACTCATCGAGAATAAAAAACTATTATTAATATCGTAGGATATCAGGGTATATCATAAAATATCAGAACATATTATAAAACGTATCATGTTATATCGAAAGATATAATGTCGAAAAAGAAAGAGGTATTTGCAGTTTTAATAAAATGAAATTTTGATGGGGTAAGCGAGATATATTAATTTTGCGCCATAACTAGGTATGCGCGCACACTAGGTGAAATACGTTACATCACAATAATAACAGTACTAATAGTTCTACTACTATAAAATAGACAGTAGTCTCTGTAAAGGACATATATAAGTACATCACAATAATAACAATACTAATAGTCTTATTACTACTTATATCAAAAAAAGTGCCTTACAATAACATTCTAATAATAGGACTTCTATCTATGGAAGTATAAACTAAATAGACTAATCTAAAAGAGATTTATTTATAGTACGGGGAAATCTAAAAATCTAAAAAATCTATTATAAATTAAGAGATTATAAGATTCCGGAAATAAGTAAAAATTCTCTTCGGCATTACACTAAAATTAGTGGATAAAAACGGTCAGACTTACGATATTATTCTCTCATAAAAGAGTAGAAGCCGAGATTGCAAGAGATTAGAAGAAGTCTCAAACTACTATACAAAAAATCAAAAAATATTATAACAGTATTCTTCATGTCTTGTTTAATATGAGGTGCGAAAATCATGTATTTAGAATAAGTATTCTTCAAACCGCCATAACCGAAAGGTTGCATGCGTGTATGATAAATAAATAAATAAGTAAATTAATTTTGATAAATTCTTTAAAAATTTCTTCTTTTTGTGTATTTTCGTGTGTAATTAATATTAAATTATCTTTAGGATTTATAGAAATTCTAGAAATTATTATTTCTAAATTTTTAGATTTTTAATAAAGAACTTGATTTATTTTTTTTTAAAAAATGTTTGATTTTTGAATTGATAGAATTATTATCGTTTTTAATATAATTAATCTTCTTTGATTAATTAGAATTGTTTGTTTTTGTTGTTGTTGTTATTGTTAAACTGTCGATTTTTGATTGTTTTCGTTTTATTTTTGTCTTGTTAATTAATTTTGTGATTTTTGTGCCATTTCTGCGTAAAATTTTTTAGGATTTTCGAGTTCTCTTATTTTAATTTTCAAATTTTCTATTTCTTCTATTTTTTCTTTTAAAAGATCGTTTAATTTTTTTAGTTCTAGAATTAAATCTTCTCTGTTTAATTCTTCCTCATCTAAATTTATTGAGATTTGTCTTTTTTATCGTTTTTTGTTGATATTTTTGAGCATTAAGATATAATCCTGAGTTACCATTATTAGTTTATTAAAAGATGAACTAATAGGTATATTATCCGCTATTATCAAGCTAAATTAATTTTAGTTTAATTTGATTTTTAGCAAGAAAACCCCTTTTTTATAGTCGACAATTGTAAAAATCTCGATATTTTTAATCTCTGATTTCTATTTATCAGTTTCTGATATTGTTTATATTTTTAGATATTATATTTTCGTTTTTCTTGCTCTTTCGATCGATGTACTTTTATTTAGTTTTGAATATTTCGTTCAAAAGTTATGAGGGGGTCGTTCTGTCCGAAGGTTGTTTTATCCAAAAGTATTAATATAATTGTATAAAGCTATATTTGTTCCGTTTTTGACTATAGATCTGAAATATAGTAGAAAGATCAAAAATAATAAGTATTTTTACAATAACTCTAATATATTTATTAGAGGTTGAAGTATCTATTTTATTATTAAAAATAAGATTAAATAGTATATAAAAAAGATATGCCCTAAAATCTTTATATCTTAATAAAAATTATTTAATAAAAATAAGAATTTTAGAATCTTTTCTACTAGAAATAATCCTTAGAAGAGAAGATAAAAATAAAAATAAATATAAGAAATCGTATAGAGACTAGTCGAGGTATTAAGGTAATACACAAATGTCACAAGGCGAGAATGGTGTACTAGTATGAATATAGATTAATACTTAAATTATTGCTTGGTTTTTAAATACATAACAGCGAACATAACGGTTTAAATAGACAATTGACAAAAAAAATAACAAAGTGAACTGGATAAAAGTTAAGTCTAAACTAGACATTCAGATATACAGAGTATTAAACTGGATAGGAGTTAAGACTATATAGTTTGTTGAACTAAATAGAAGTTAAGTCTGAACTAAATATCCGGATATATAAAGTATTAAACTGGACAGAAGTTAAGTCTATATAAAGTGTTAAACTGGACAGGAATTATTTCTGCATAAGTCGGGAAGTTTATGTAGAGTAAGAATCTAAACAGACTCTATATTGCACTTATTAAAATAATAGCTGTAATCTTGGTTTGCGAGTTTCGAGATTTGAATCTAAATACTTCCTTATTTTAAATCTATAGTTTGTGTTACGTCGTGTAATTTTTCTTCTAACCACAGTATCGCTTGGATGTTTCCTATGATCATTCTGAGGGCTTCTCCGGCCGTCTGGATTTCTGCTTGGAGTTCATTATGCTGCGATTGCTTTGTTACAATAAAAATAAAATATTTAAATTAATATAAAAATAAAAAATATAGAGATAAAAAGGATTATATTTCTATATTAAATAATATTTTATTAAAAATTAATTTTTTGATAAACTTATAACTAATTAAATATTAAATTTAATTAAGAAAGTATAAGCGGAAATAAATAAAATAGTCTTAGGTATTACACTAAAATTAATAAATAAAAACGGTTAGATTTATGATATTGTTCTTTTTATAAAAAGAAAAAATATACAAGGGATAAGAAGAAAATAGAAAAACAACTAATAAAAATAGAAAAAAACAAAAAACAAGACGGTATTTTCCATATTTCATTTATTATATAATTTTAATTTTTAAATGAGGTGCGAAAATCATGCATCAGGAAAAAAACATTTTTCCATCCTGCCCATCCTAGCAGGGGGGTTTCCATCGCGGTTTTTTCTGTTATGTGATTGGTTCAAGAAAAACCACAACAAAAATAAGCGAATTTTAAACCAATTATATAGCTTAAAAATATTGAGATGGTACAGGATGGAGCGCGATAGAAACTCCTCTGCTAAAATAGCAGGATGGAAACATGTTTTTTTCCTGATGTATATTCTATTTGTTTCTTCAAGCCGCCATAACCGAAAGGTTGCAAGCCTGTATGATAAATAATAATAATAATAATAATAAATAGCTTTTCAGAATTATTTTTTATTTTTAGGTTAATTTTAAATTAAATATTAAAGGTTTAAATGCTTTTAAAAAATCCTGAGACGGCAACTCAAAACATCAGGAAAAAAACATATTTCCATCCTGCCATTTTAGCAGGGGAGTTTCCATCGCGCTCCATCCTGTACCATCTCAGTATTTTTAAGCTATATAATTAGTTTAAAATTCGCTTATTTTTATTATGGTTTTTCTTGAACCAATCACATAGCAGAAAAAACCGCGATGGAAACCCCCCTGCTAGGATGGGCAAGATGGAAAAATGTTTTTTTCCTGATGAATACAGGGGTCTGAGAAGGCATGGGACGGCAAAAAACGGCTGGGAAGCTCGCTAAGGCAACTCCATTTGTTTTTGCTGATGAAAATTAAATTAAATAAAAATATAATTTAGAATCTAAATTTAGATTTTAAACAGTTTTGAAGTAAAATTCAAAATTTAAAAAATCAAAAACTAAATGTGGTGCGCCATAACTTTAAACTGGGTGTGCGCGCACACTAGGTGAAATACGTTATATAAAATCTTATTATTGTAATATTATTTAGTTATTTATACAATCAACAGAACTAAATATTATACATTATAACTTATTAAAGACACAACTTAAAATATTATAAACTTGAATAACTTATAAAGAAAGACAATAACGTAATAACCAGCGTCACGGTTATTTGATATTAAGACAAGACAGTAGTCACCTAGTAACCGGTACAGACATACAACATGTATTGAAAGCAAACCTAAACGAAAAACGACAAGCAGCAGCAGCACAAAAACAACAGCCTAAGCGCCGTAGACGTCCACCGAAGCAACCTACATATTTTATACTTGCCACTATTCTTATTAACAATAGTGCGAGATAGAATATATCACCAACCCGTATTAACGACCAGACTGACGCTAGTATCAATTCCAACCCCTTCATAGCCAGTAACAGTGATTTGAGGGCGTCACCTGAAAGCCCTTTAGACAGTGATTAACCCAGTAATTCCCCCCAAAAACCCAGCGCGGCGCTGGGGTTTGGCATTAGTAGTATGTATGAGGTTGTCATAACTTACAACACACGAGTAATCCTTTTAATAATAGATTTAATTACTATAAACTTAGCACAAACACTTTAAATATTAAAATATATTATTAATATTAAAAATAAATATATATGATATCTTACTATTATAATATCACCTAGTTAATGTACTTATAAAATCGGCAGAACTAAACGTTATATATTCCTGCCATAAATCCATCTAGATGGGCCCAATGGAGCCTGATGGAGTTGTATTTTTTTTCTTGATGCTATTACAATAACTAAAATTTAAATAAAATAAAACAAGGCCGCTAAAGCCCTAGAACAAGAGAAAATTGCTCAAGAAGAAGTAAAACAGATTATAAAAAACAAAAAAAAGGCTTTAAAAAGAAAAAAGTTGAGAGCTGAAGAAACTGCAGAACATAAAGCTCAATAAATAGTTCTAACTGCAGAAAAAAAGACTGCAAAAGCTGCCCAGGCTACAGAAGTAAAGACTATAAAAGCTATAAAAGCTGCAGAAATAAAAAAGGCCAAATCTTCGAAATCTACAGCTTCTAAAGCTGTAAATATCAATAATAATCCTGCCCTAGCCCCAGTTTCGAAGCTTATTGTTAGGCAATTCGCCCGGGCTAGTGGCCGGAAGCCTGTCCATACGGCTGGGATCCCCCGGAAGGCCGCTAGTTGGGCCCAGATCGTGTTAAATTAATGCCAAGAATAACAATCTATTTACTTTACAAGCCTTTGTATAAACTTATTCATTCAAAAGAATTATAAGGTATGCTTATTATATTGCGTACCCCCTGGGTATCTACATAGGCTTCATCATAAGAACCTAGACAACACACATTTCCACGCCTATTACAGAACCCCTGCCTTACAGGTTTTAATTGTATGAATGATTCTGACACATTTTGGCCGCCATACCCCGACCCTACCCTTTCTGGCTCCGCCTTAAGAGCGCGAGGCTTGAAACGTGACTTGCATTCGTAAGCCTCAGTCCTGTACTTCGTAGCCTGCCATAATTTTCGTAAGCCCCATTATATGTGTTGTTGCCGAACAGGGCTGGCAATATCACGTTTCCTGACACGCTTATCCAAAGCATACTAAGCACCTGCTACACGACTAATCTCTAAAATCCTCAGCGGAATTTCCGACACAATCAATACCCTTTACTAAACTACCGAACTGCCACTTCTCAGAGCCGTTGACTTTTTGATAATGTCGAGCGCAGCAGTCGGATACCCGTCGAACTCCCATCTTCTAGGGAATAGGAAACAGAAACAGGCACCTTCTTCCTTTAGCGATGCATCAGTATTTGATACGCTTGCTGAAGATAACGAATATGCTACTTTGAAGAAGCTGCAGCGTCACCTGGAGTATGTTTTGATATTTGGCTATTGACGTGGTCCATCGAAACTCTAACTTTCTTTACTAGGTACATTCAACTCCAGGAGGAATACATCAAGGATGAGCAAAGGTACGTCATCCTTTTGATTGCAAGTAGATGCTATAATAACTAGATGGTACAATATAGGAGCCTAAAACGAGAGCTTGTCAGAGCTCAAGAGGAAATTAAGCGTATCCAATCGGTGCCTCTGGTGATAGGACAGTTTATGGAAGCGATAGATCAAAAGTCTGATACCCTTTTCCGTCTTCTCTTCCTCAGTGCTGACATGCCAAAGCACTGGTATTGTGCAAAGCTCCACCGGCTCCAATTATGTTGTCCGAATACTATCGACTCTCGATCGCGAGCTCCTGAAACCATCTTCATCCGTTGCCTTACACCGCCACTCGAATGCCTTGGTCGACATCCTCCCCCCGGAAGCTGACTCATCGATAGCGATGCTTGGGCAGGACGAAAAACCGGATGTCACATATGCGGATGTTGGCGGGTTGGATATGCAGAAACAAGAGATCAGAGAAGCGGTTGAGCTTCCCCTTACACACTTTGATCTTTATAAGCAAATCGGCATTGACCCCCCTCGCGGGGTTCTACTCTATGGCCCTCCAGGGACGGGGAAAACTATGCTTGTGAGTACATCCACATGCACCCCCCTTGGCTGTGGTCTAATATCTTGCATAGGTCAAGGCTGTTGCGAATAGTACAACCGCTAGTTTCATTCGTGTAGTCGGATCCGAATTCGTGCAGAAGTACCTGGGAGAAGGTCCACGCATGGTCCGTGATGTTTTCAGAATGGCAAGAGAGAACTCCCCAGCTATAATTTTCATTGACGAGATCGATGCTATCGCCACGAAACGATTTGATGCACAAACTGGAGCGGATAGAGAAGTCCAGCGTATTCTTCTAGAACTGCTAAACCAGATGGACGGCTTTGACCAAACCGCCAACGTCAAAGTCATAATGGCTACGAATCGCGCCGATACCCTGGATCCGGCTCTCTTGCGTCCCGGGCGTCTCGACAGAAAAATCGAATTTCCCAACCTGAAAGACCGACGTGAACGACGCCTCATCTTTACAACTATCGCGGCAAAAATGTCGCTATCTCCCGAATGCGACCTAGACTCCCTAATAGTGCGAAACGATCCACTCTCAGGCGCTGTAATTGCTGCTATCATGCAGGAGGCGGGACTGTAAGTAGTGTCCGCAACGTTCTACCGTACGGTGGCTAACGGAACTCTTAGCCGGGCGGTTCGCAAAAATCGATACAATATCATACAGGCAGATCTTGATGATGCTTACTCGAGTCAAGTTAAAGGCGGCACTGAAGCGGACAAGTACTATCCCTTTTAAGAGTTTTTGAGTTTTCGGGACACGCCTAGCTAATGTTGCAGTAGGTTCGAATTTTACCGGTAAAAGGCCGACATCCTAATTGCATTGCATCGCACTTTGTATAAGATGGCATTCTTTGGCTGCAACAAGTTTTATGCATCAAAAGATTTTGGTCAGCAGGGCATAGTATCTGGTTCATGCCTCCATGTCCCACGGGAATTTGGTTTATGGTCGAGAGCGTCAGCTGAGCTATAAAAGTTCCGCCTTTGAAGCTAGGACACTAAAATATCTATATTATTCTTGAAGTAGCTAAACAATAGTAAGAATTAAAAGCCATTATACTAGAGGAACTTGCTTCTACGTGCGTGTGGCTGGGTCTTGAATTATGTAAGGTTAGTTGGATGTAGGAGATATGATGAGTACCTAAGTATGTGCTCAGGTAGGTAGGTAGGTACCTAATTAAGTACTTAGTCACGTCTTAGGTACCTAAGTACCTAGATAATGACTGGTGTGTTGGACCTGCCAAGCCTGTGCCTGTGCCTATTGATTGTTCACGCGGTGTCTGGTAAGTACCTACCAAGTCTCGGGGACCAGCTCGAGAACCTCTTCGTTGTTCATAGTATGTACTAGTTCAAGTTATCGACTTCATCACCAACCGATACCCACATATATTGAACCGTTACCAATTTCCTCTTGGGCCGCAAAAACTTGCTGAACCGCCTGCTGCCATGCCTGCGAGTTTGGCTGTTGAAGGTACTAGATTCACCGACAAGCATGGGCGCGAGATCTTGCTTCGAGGCATAAATCTTGCCGCAGATACAAAATTCCCAGCAACGCCAGAGATACCTTCGCATGTTTCCGATAATTTCTTTGACGGTGATAACGTATCGTTCGTTGGTCGACCATTCCCGCTTGACGATGCCGACACACATTTTCGGCGCCTGAGGAACTGGGGATACAACACCCTGAGATACTTGTACACATGGGAAGCGTTGGAGGCGAGAGGGCCGTATGTTCTCCAATATATAATAAAACGATAGACTCAATTTTACTGATTCCTTCCGTAGTGGCATTTATGATGAAGAATACATCAATTTTACCGTTGAGGTTTTGCGGAAGGCCAAGCAGTATGGATTCTACGTGTTTTTAGACCCACACCAGGACGTGGTACGTCAGCCCTTATGGGCCTCGATGGCAGTAAATCATTGGATATTTATGATTCTCTAGTGGTCGCGCTTTTCCGGAGGTTCTGGAGCACCGATGTGGACACTATATGCCGCGGGATTCAACCCGAGATCATTCAATGTTACGGAAGCGGCACTTGTGCACAATACTTACAGAAATCCTGCTGAGTTTCCGAAGATGATATGGGCGACAAACTATACTCGGATGGTCTGCCAGGTTATGTTCACCCTATTCTTTGCGGGTCGTGATTTTGCCCCTAAGGCCATTATCAACGGCCAGAATATCCAGGACTACCTTCAATCCCACTACATCAACGCCACCGTCCATCTCGCTCGAAGAATCAAAGAGGCGGGCGATTTAGAGGATATAACCGTCATTGGGTGGGAGTCCTTTAACGAACCGAACCACGGACTCATCGGGTACCAGGATCTAACTAAGATCCCAGTTGACCAGCAACTGCAAAAGGGCACATCACCAACGGCGTGGCAGGCGATTTTAACGGCTAGCGGTAGGGCATGCGAAATTGAAACTTGGGAACTTGGCTCTATGGGCTCATACCGTACTGGAAAAATTCTCGTGGACCCCAAGGGAACATCAGCGTGGCTTGGTTCAGACTACCCGGATACAGAGTATGGCTGGAAAAGGGACCCGGGGTGGAAACTGGGCGAATGCATCTGGGCCCAGCATGGTGTTTGGGACCTAGCAACGGATGAGCTATTGCGCCCCGACTATTTTAGCAAAACACCAACTGGCCAAGTCATCGATGCTGGAGTGTTCTGTAATACGTACTTTATGGACCACTGGAAACGCTGGGCACATGGCGTTCGGAGCATGCACCAAAGCTCACTATTACTACTCCAACCTCCGGTCTGGGTAATCCCCCCGGTGCTGGACGAAGATACAAAGGGGCTCGGTCGAATAGTTTATGCACCTCATTACTATGATGGACTCACCCTGATGTCGAAAAAATGGTATTTTTTTATTTTTTATTTTTTATTTTTTGTTCTCCACTCCTCCGGGAGATACTTGGGCGATGGCTAACACGTTGCAGGAATAGATTTTTCAACGTCGATGTCCTCGGTGTATTACGGGGTCGGTATTTGTCTCCAGCCTTCGCAGTTAAACTCGGCGAGACGGCTATTAGGAACTCGATGAAGGAACAACTCACCGCGATGAAACAAGAAGGCCTTGATAATATAGGATCAACCCCCTGTTTATTTTCGGAGATTGGGATACCATACGATATGGACGATAAATATGCGTATAAAACTGGTGATTATACGTCACAAACCCGAGCTTCGGATGCCAATCATTTCGCACTAGAAGGGTCACTGGTATCGTATACCTGGTGGAACTATTGCGCTCTCGTGAGTTTTGTTTTCTCGTGATGGCGGTGCTTTTACTTATTGACTGGTGATAGAACAATCATGAATGGGGCGATCAATGGAATGGGGAAGATTTAAGTATCTACGGTAGAGATGATACGGCGCCAGAAAGGGACGATACTGGACGCCCAACCCTGGAACCTTATCATGATAGCCCAGGAGATACGCCCAATACCATCGATTCCAGTTCCATCAAAGGGACACTATCAAATACACCGATGTCAATTGAGCGCTCGTCAACCTCAATTGGCACATCCACAGGGACTAGAGCAGCAGATGCTTTCATCCGGCCAGCTCCTGTCAAGATATCCGGTGTCACCACTGCATACTCTTTCAACTTGGCACAGTCCGTATTCTCATTAACTGTCAATGCAAACGCAACAGCAGAGTTATCACCATCTGAGGTTTTCATCCCCTTATATCATTTCCCCAGGGACAAACTTGATGTGGAAATTTCGGATGGGAGGTGGGCATATGAGGACGAAACTCAGATCCTGAAATGGTGGCACTCAGGCGGCACCCAAACGCTTAAAGCGACTGGTGTCAAGCGTTTCCTACAAACATTTGAAGATGATACCTATTTCGATATGGTTAAAAACGTGGGTTGTGAAATTATGTAGCGTTGGCAGCGTGTTCTTCGGCGAATGCCTTGGCTTGTTTTCTATGAGGTTTGGCGTCGTTGGAATCGTTACCCTCTGAGTGTATTGGTGGCATGATTTCCCTTGTTCTTTCCTGCGTGGGCATTTTTTAGCATCGTTACTTGTCTCGAGGTTTGGACCTTTATTTGTGATTCTAGGAAAGCGGCATAATAAGATTAGTTCTGTTGTGTAGGCCTGGCGCTTGGCTCTATGATTTGGGTCTACTCCTTTGAATTAAAGATATATGTACAGTCCTATAGCGTCTTCGTCTTGAGCAAACGTGATTTTTTAATACTGAGAAGAAGAAGAAGCCAATGGATGTTGAAGCTATTTATTTTCGGAACCGATGGCTTGTGAATCAGGCAAACTTCATCCTTGATTCTCCTCGGCTTCCTTAACAACATGTGGAGGCCGGCCAGCAGTGATTTGAGAGGGAGTCGGTACGAAGGTAGGTCGTACGAATCTGGGGTTGGATAAGAGTACTGTTAAACCTAGGAAATGTGGATTGAGGTCAAGAGGTTCAAGGCGAGCTGGTACCTGTTAGAATTGTAGACACTGCCGAATTTCCAATCCTTCACATCTTGCATCAATAGCTCTTCTCGTCGCTCGCCTGCCCACACTCTTCGAACCATATCTCTATCCTCTTCCGCTTGCATAACGGGCGTTAGGTGAATGCGAGCCCACCGCTTCTCACGGAGCAATTCACTGTGAATAACGGCGTTCGTAAATTAGCCCACTAACACTCCCACTCCAGAGCGACGGAGTCACACACCGCTTCTCTTGATTGCCGTCAATGACTCGGTAGAAGCCCCAAGAGCATATCGCAAGGGTGGCGAAGATGTAAAAGGAGGGGCGAAACCCACGCGGGGGAAGGTTCCGCTGATTGAGCCATGGGTTAGTCAAAGTTCGGCAACCCGGGGAAGATGAGGGTCTGCTCATACCCGGTACTGGATGGGACCATACCCTCCGGTGGGAGGTAAATCTTGGGACATGGCTGGTTGTAATTCGTGAATTGACGATGTCGTTCTTTGTGGTGAGGTCGTCGGAGGAGGTTTGTTTGTTTAGTCGGTTCTCACACCCGAAACCTAGACCTCCCTTGTCGCCAGGACCGATGGACCAACCACATTTCACTTCACTCCCTCGTCGACAAGAATTGAACGTCTCGAATAGGCGCGAAAGAACAGTCCCGTTATTCTGCCTGTGTCACAACGATACTCTAGCGCAATCACATTATTTCTATCCGGCCACGAAGAACCGAAGGGGTCTTGCTGCTTAACAAAGCCTTTGCCTTGGGCGAAACGAACTATCAGACTTGGTCTACGCAAAATCTCCCCCGAAGGAGCCTCGGATCCAGACGCGTCACCCTCCATTGTGACGCCTGTCGACATGGACGCTTCTAATAACATGATGATGCCATCTTCGATGGACCCAATGCAATTCCAACAGAACCAGCAGAACCAGCATATGCAGAATTCTCCTGTCGCCCAACAGTCGCCCCACGCGTCGCTGATGCACAATGGGAATTCTCGACATCCATCGCCGGGATTCCAGGCTCCATCTTATCATGTCAATCCAGTTGTCCCCCTCAAGAGAGCGCGGCCGCGTGAGGATTCCGTCAATATATCGCCACGCCAGACTCCAGGTGTTTTACCAGGTTCTCGCTCTCAAACCCCACAGAGTGGCGTCGGACAGGTCCCCAGCAATCAGGTATATCATCTCTACGGAGCCGGAAACCCAAATGTACCTCAGAGGCCCCTTAGCGCAACCCCCTCTTTTATGCCACAGCTCAGCCAAGGTGCTCCGAATAACGGTACGCTATCACCCATTATGCAAAGCCAAGTTTATAAAACGCCAAATTCGAGTAGCGTTGCTGGTCCTGGCCAGCCCCCTCCGCCTAAGCGGATGGCTACTCAATCCCCGAGTCCGTTCTCACCAGCTAACCAACAGCACATGTTCATACAACAAGGATCACCAACCTCCGAGCACAGCGTTACTCGCAGCGTAACTCCTCATGGGTTCCCTACACAACCGCAACCAAATCCTGGCTTCGCGATGCAAGGCCAGCGTGCTTTCTCTCCTCCGAATGGGATGGGCCAGGCGATGAATATACCCCAGAATTTCCAACCGAATCCGGGGGCCCAGGCGATGTACAATCAGATGCAGAGACAACAGCAGCAAAAATTGATGCAACAATCAGTTCAAATCCAGGGTGGGCAGAATCCAATGATACAACACCATGGAAGGAACATCGCCGTATCGACGTTGCCAGGGTCTCACCCAAATCCGAATGCCAAAATCTCAGGACGGGGTGGCCCTAATCCGGACCAGTTCGCAAGATCCCTGCAAGATTTTATGCAGAAACGAGGCACGCCTATCACAAGCCTCACGGCCCTTCTAGGGGACCGGCAAATACACTTGTTTTCTCTATACCTACTTGTCCAACGATTTGGAGGTCACCGAAGCATCACAGCAACAAATCAATGGGCTTCCATCGCGCAGAGCTTGCAGTTAAGCGTAGAAGCGCATTCCAGTGTTATCGAACAATTGGCTCAAGTATACCAGAACAATTTAGCCCCGTTCGAGGATGCATATCGGAAAAGTACGCAGGCGCAGCATAATGTGCCAATGCATGCGCCAAACGCAAATACGGTCTCACATTTGGGAATGGGAAAACAGCCCCACGGAACATCTCAAAGCCCAACTAAGCAGTCCTCTCAGGAAGCTAACGCGGGCAACTTTCAAACGCCGTCGCCGGGAGCCTTTCAGAATCCAAACGCCCCGTTCCAGGGCGGTTTACCTGGAAGCAAGACTATCCCGTCCGCGGCCACCCACTCGTCATACCCTCCCGCTGTCGTATCGGGCACCGCTTCATTCAATCAAACTCAAACTTCAAACAAGAATCTACCACTCCAACCAGTCCCTGGGGGGCTACTACCCCAACCATCCGATATAGTTCAGTCCGTCGGAACCCCAACTCGGGAAAAACACAATCTCCATTTTAATCCAAAAGTACGCGGACTCGATACTCATGGCGGTGTTGATGTTGCGGTCTTGAGCGGAATTGGGGCAGAAATCGTGCATCTGCGCCCTACCGTCCCAACATTCAACGAATTGGGGATAATCGATGTTCACGCTCTGACTATGAGTTTAAAGTCGGGACTACAGGCAGAGATCAGGTTGGCATTAGATACACTTGTAACAGTGTCAGTTGAGTCGCAATGGTCCTTGTCCCTCAAGAGCTGTGAAGACCTGGTGGAGACTCTCGTAGATGTAGCGGAGTCAGAGGTCTCGCTATTGAGGGAGAATGTTGTGACATTAGACATCGAACCCTTTTTCCCACCATATGAAGAAGTTCTCCGGGGCTGCCGACAAGAAGCCAATACTCTGCTTGCAGTACCGAAAGTTGGGAGCCAGTCTTACGAGTTGGATAGAGCCGCCGATAGGCTCATTGCTATAACGACTATCTTCCGGAACCTGTCATTTTTTGAATCGAATCATGACCCTTTAGCAGAAAGCGGTGTCATAAAATTCGTCGCTAGCATCATTGATATAATATGCCGAACGAAAATGCTTCTCCGGTCGAACAACAATACGCTCGACTTCATGAAGGACATGATAATATTCCTCTCCAACCTTTCGCAATCCATTATTTTACCCGGAAAGCAGGAGGCTCTCGGGCTCTTGCGCTTTATCCTGTCGTTTGCACCTCAACCAGGCCCATATTCCTCGAGAAGAATTCTACCCATGTTCGCGTCTTATCATCCATCGATTCACCGGTATCTACCCCCTGCGGTTGATAGTTTGGCGAAGCTTCTGGTTCGGGATGATCCTAATCGCGGCTACTTTAAAGAGCTTTTTACTTCCGAGCCAGGCACGGAGCGGCCTTGGGATCTGTTAACGCGTTCGTTCGCCCTAGCTATATCGCCTATTCCTGTGGCCGACAACGTGCGTATGATGTTACCTCAGGCGGTTGAAGCCCGAAAACCTTATCTAGAACAGGGGATGCTTGCAGCAGAGATTCTATCTGGGATTGCCGCACAGGAGGATTCTCACCTTGCGCTCTCGTGGTTGTCATCGGAAGATGGCTTTTCTCATAGTCTTGTCCGCTTGGTGTATTTTTTGTGCACCCAACAACAGACCGTCAGACCTATGAATGGTCGAGGGGCGTCATATCAAGACGATGGGCAACCTTTCTCTCGCATCATCCAGCGGGGAGCGACTGTTCTCCGCAACCTTTCTTTGACTTCAACGAATGATTATAATTTCGATGGTTTATTGGGCTCGATTGAATCACTGAACCTCTTGGATACCGAAGCGGATAGCCTTAAGAGCATGTTTCTAGCCGGGATGGCATCCAAGAAGGAAATTTTATTTGGGGCTCTGATGAACCAGAGCGTCGACGCCAAAGCTCTTGGTTATATGTGTGAATTTAGCGGTTTCGCGGGGAACGCAGAGAGTGATGAAGTTTATTAGATGGCATTCCCCCAATAGGTCTGATTGCTCCCTCTTTTTCTTTTTGTTTTTTCGTCGACTTAAACGGACGGATAGGCGCGAGGCGATCCCGTTTCTTATGAAGCTATGTATATTTAAATCTTCGTTATATACTATAATCTATAGCATGAATAACCCCATACCGACAGAACAAGAGGATTCACGTAGACGCTGTCATGTAGCTCACTACTCACCCCTGCTTCGAGGGAAGAAATCCGAAGGAAATGATCAAGCGATACCATTAAACTTAATCCTCTTCCATTCGCACTTAAGTTTCGGCCTCGAAATTAGAATAATTATTTAGCTATGAAGTACTAGAAATATATATATTTGAACATTATGCAGAACGTGTCTTAGTAGGAATATTCCAAATACATCTGATCCCTCCTAGTCTTGTATTGTAGAAGCTTCACGTTGAATCCGATCCTATGCTCTATGTCTTCCTCCACTTTGGTACTCTGAACAACCAGTAAAACAGGATAGCAATAATGGTGTTGAAGACAACATAAACCCACACAATCCCGAAGTCCCTCCACCTCTCCGAAAAATCTGAATTGATACCTACCAAAAATGAGTTCGTTCCATTCATTTGGCAGTACTGGCAGCTCTCCAGACCCGAGGCGAGAGGATCTAAGATATACCCACCAGCCTCGGACAGGTACGGCTCCAAATATTCGCCACAAGTTAACCCTTCCGGTGCCTGGAATTTCTGGTATTCGTTTTCAGCACAATGAACGGGTGCATTTGCCAGCGTCGTGGCCATAAAGCTCGACGTAAAGTACGTGAGAGGATTGACACGATACATAAAAATCCAGAACCCAGGAAGGGTTTTCGGCCCTGACAGAATACCACAGAAGGCGTACATCTTCAGGAAGTTAGCATTGCCGCCATTTCCAAGTTCATAAAGGGTTCTTACCATTATAGACAATGCGTTCGCATTAGCGGAGGCTACTTCCGGATTTTCGATTCCGGAAATCATCATGATTGCAAAGGAGCTAGCGAACATAAATATCACCCAAATCAAAAGAACAACAAGTATTCCCCGTGAATGGACCATATCAGTATATTCCGCATTTCTGTAAAGCCCCATTGGGTAATACCAAACGAAAAAGCATAGTATTCCGATCGCCTGGATCTAGTAAGCATTTATTCGATGTAGTGACGACTTTAGGGTTACCTACGGAGTTCCATGCAAATTCAACTATCAGATTCGAAAGGATAAACGCTTGCCAGCTATAGGTTCTCGATTGTCGCTCTCGGGCTTCGTAGAGCGTTCTCTGGGTGACAAAAACGGGTATTATTTGCAGAACAACGGTAATGATGACGAATATAAAGGCAAAGACACCAAACATTTGATTATTCAGGCCTTGCATTGTATTTTCGCCCATGAAGAACGAAAACCCGATGAGCATAGACTATTGCACCATAAAGAATTAGCATATGTGTCCGAGGTTTTACGGAGAGCCAGAACTTTACGTACGCAACCAACAGCTAGTAATATCTTGGAATATATGTAGGATGGAGTTCTCCAGTACTGCTCAAACACTCTTTTTAGGACCTGAAAGAGCTGGACCATGAAAGGGGCGGCAAACTGTTGGTGACCAGAAACGACTTCATCTGCAACCATTGATGGGTTGTTAACGAGGCTTCTGAGTCTTCTCAGTTCTGCTCTGACCTCATCATATTCCGGGCTTTGCTTCCACACTGACGACCAATCGATCTCCGAATGTGTGCCAGGCGCTGCACCAATAACCTCCAGCATATACTCAGCAGGATTTGCATTGGTTGGGCAAGGCGCACCACCGTTGCGAGCGAAGTAGTCCAGGAGTGTACTCGAGTTCTTCCCTACCTCCCCAAAATACACCGTCTTGCCCCCTTTCGCTAGTAGTAATAGTCTGTCAAATCGTTGGAAAAGCATTGCAGAGGGCTGATGGATAGTGCATAAAATTGCTTGGCCGGATTTCGTTAGCTTTTCCATCAAGTTACAGATTGACCATGAGGTTTGGCTGTCCAATCCGGATGTCGGCTCGTCCAAAAACAACAGTAGTCTTGGTCGTGCAGCGAGTTCTACACCGATCGTCAAGCGTTTTCTCTCTTCGACGTTCAGCCCAGATCCCGGTACTCCAACAACTGCGTCGGCGTAGTGGCCCATGCCCAATAAATCAATAACGTAATCCACATAAGCCATTTTTTCCTCGTAGGAGTAATGCGGAGGTTGTCTTAATAAGGCGCTGAATTTTAGTGCCTCTCGAACTGTCGAGGAATGAAGATGGAGATCTTGCTGCTGTACATAACCTGTTTTTCGCTGAAAAGATTCATCGCGATCACGTCCATCTACGAACATATTTCCGGAAATGACACCGACTGTAGTTCTGCTGGCAAGAACATCCAACAATGTTGTTTTACCAGCTCCGGATACACCCTACATCCTTCAAAGTTAGTGTAAGATGCTCGTTCGATCATCGGGATATTTTCCATACCATCAAAGCCGTCAGCGTCCCGGGCTTGATCCATCCATCAACGTTATCCAGAATGACTCGGGGTTCTCCTTTGATTTGTACTTCATAGCAGACATCCTCCCAATGAAAAATTGAGCTCTGCGTGCTTAGAGGCTGGGCTGTGTCGCTGCTATCGTCATGTTCTTGGTAACGGGAGGGTACTGATTTGCCTGCCTCCTCATCCTCGCGTTCTCTTTTTGCCCTTGCCCTGTGTATTTTACCTCTTTTGAATACTTTAACCTCGCCTCTTGAACGTTCGGATGATACTAGTTCTGATGTAAGGAGGTGGCAAGCCATGAGTCCCACTGTGAAGACGATCAGGATCCCAAAATTACGCCACTTATGATTTTCCTGAAGCCCGAAGGTAGTTTGAATGTAGGCTGTCCCGCTGACGACGTCAAGCCCCGGCAATGAGCCTTTAGATGCACATGTCCTCTGTTCAAGGTTTACAGAATCATACCCTGGGCCGGACGGAATGTATCCAGAACATGAATAGTCCTGGCCGTGGAACTCATTTACCATGGCGCTTTCAAACCCATAACTGATTGGATTCACCCATCTGATCCAGGATGCCCACCCTTTCATGTACTGAACCGGGATCGCGAATCCGGTGTATAGAACGAGGGCGATGATGATAATTGATGACGGAGCCATCGCTTGATCGATAGTTTTCGTCACCGAAGCGAAGAAGCGGAAAAATGTGGATATTGTAAGTGTCATGGTAAAAGATATCAGGAAAAAAAAGAAGAACGCCCCCGCTTCGCGGCGTAGGCCTGTCGTAAAGTACAGAATAACATTTGTTATTAGACCATTAGTGATCTTATAGGGCAGATCCATAATAAAAGACGACAAAGCTTCCGCGCTCGGATGGTAAAGCGCATAACGATTATGTTTCTCGACAATTGTGCGTTTAGCGTACAACGAGATGATTTCGATCAGAGAAGAGAAAGCGTCTAATCTTTCGTCAGCCATCTAAGCATCCCGTATAATAAAGGTGTTAGTATTAGCTTACTTAAAAGGATCATCATGAATAACACTACACCCCGAGGGTAAAGCGAAGTCGTCGTTTGAGGTAAGTTTACGAAGATACTAGCGATTATTAAGGCTTCGAAGATATTTGTCGCCAGCATCGCAATTGGGATCGATGGGTCATTTTTCAATTTCCGGAGCTCCCTCCAGTTACAGAGTTTTACCTGCGATATGTATGATAGGGTATACGGCGAATTCTCGCGTTGATTGTTGGATTTTTCCGCCTTCCTTGATCCAGAAAATTTCAGGAGGTGTTCACCGTTGAAGGGATGTTCGTCATGATAATCGTCTATCTCCTGGATTAACCGTTTGTACTCGCTGCTCTCCCTCCAGCACCTCACAAAGTCATCCGGCGTTCGTGGGGCAGTTGTTTCAAAACCTAGCTTGATCAACCTTTCCGTAGGGCTGGTCATCGAAGTTAAAAAGTCAGGCGTCGTCTGCGACTCCGGGCAATCAAACCCGAGCTTTATGAAGTACGCTCTCGCTTCTGTTGCTTTCCCAAAATAAACTTGTCTGCCCTCATAAAGAACGGTGACTTTATCAAACAACTGAATCGAATGGTAGGCGTTAGTATGTAGAAGTTCACCTTTTGTGGGGAGTTCTTACTTCGTAAGCTGCCTGCGGGGATTGGTAGATAGCCACACAGGCTGTTGATCCGAATACGTCACTCTGAGTTCTCAGTGTTTTGCAAAACTCTACAGCATTAGCTGAGTCCAAGCCTCTCGTGCTATTGTCCCAGCATTGAAGAGGAGCGTAACTAAGGCTTGCCTCAGCAATCGTGACTCTCTTTCTCTCGCCCCCACTGACACCCCTGACAAAATCGTTACCAACCCGTGTATTGATAGTGTGACTGATGCCAAACATTGCCATAATGACATCCCGCAAATGCGTTGCGTATACACTCCGATCGACGCCGCCGGGAATTGTACTGGGGGCACGGGCTAGAGCGGCGAAGTAAAGGGTATCACCTACAGACAGCTGGGGGTAGTGTGCGTCGACTTCAGCTGTATAGATCGCTTCACCCTTAAAAGCCGTTGTCATCTTCTGGGGTGTGATCCCTTGATAGTTTAATAGCGACTCCGGGCTAACTTTAAGGCCATGGGTGTCCCCGGCTATTGTCTTGAGCAAGGTAGAGCACCCAGAACCTGGCGGGCCGAGGCTATATTCGATTAACTTGGTTAGCTATTGGCTTCTACGTATTTAACTGTGTAGGACATACACGCAAAGCATCTCACCAGGGAGCAAAAGTCCGTTCATATCCCGAAGAATATCGATTTTATTTTGACCGTAGCCGAGCAGAGATGGGAGCTTGAACACGGCGTTTCCGACACTGGACTGGTAATCTGTTACCGAACCCATCCCCCAAACATTCAGGTTCTTAAATGCCAAACCGGCAACTCTGGGAGGAACGCCATCGTCTGACTTGTATCTGATGTTGTAGAACGCCTTGGCCCACTCTCTGGCTTTGAAATTGGGACTTTTGGGATCCAGCGGGCCATCCGGGGTCGCAGTAAAAGGCGACTCATGAGAAGCTTGGATCGATCTAATGGTGAAATTTCGGGCAAGCTTGAGAACTTCATTTTCCTCTTGTTGGGTTATATCGTCGTTACTGGCTACGGCGATACCGGGCCCTTCATCGGCATTGCCGAATTGGACCTTTTCGTTGTCCTTCGCACCAGGAGGTGGATTATTCATTGTTGGCGGCTAGGCCTTAGCGGCTCCGCGGCTTGTGCTTGCAACTATCCAAAGATTGCTTCGTTCGATATATATACTTCTTAAGAAATATACAGGTACCTCCCAGTCAATGAAAGACTGGGGCTGAGGATTGGGGTTTATGTCAAATTTGTAATAAGTAAGCAAGTAGGTATTGATTACAGGACTTGTCTACCAGGCCGTTTTATACGAGTGCCATCTCGTTACCCGGAATTTCAAGGACCGAGATGTAGGAACGCGACAAGTTCCAAGATTCTTGGGATGTTTATATTACGGCAGTTGGTACGGATTAATTCTAGTATTTTGATCTGCGATTGGTTGTTTTTCCTGTGATATATTGCCGTGATCGTGTTTAGGTGTGGTAATCTTTAAAGTTTGCCGCGGAGTCCACGGGCAGCCGATTTGCATGGATGTCCGAAGCAGTTTTAGTGTTCCTCACCTGCATTTTCTCACCTAATCAAGAACTTTTCACCTAATTGAGTATTTACCTACTTAAGTAAGTGCTTACTCAATAAGCACTAGTTCTGGTGAGGCTGGCGCAATTGATACCCACATATACTGTGCAGGGGTGTGTATTACCCATGTTCAGCATGTCGACTTGGCTACGGAGTACAGAGGATAGTTACTAGGGATGCCATGCAATGCGCAATGTGTTGATGCAGCTCGACGTCATTCGCCATGACGACAGACTTCTTCTTCTTCTTCCTCTACCGCTTCCTGCGCTGCTACTCAAAATGCGTCGCCGCGTGTTGATAATACGCCATGCCACGGCCCACAGCGAGCATTGTTGACATAATCCCAATATTAAGTACCTGTGCCTAGATTTCTTTCGTGAAACGGACCTCCCCATCTCGATCTAACTCCGTTTCGCGCGTTACACGACCACCACCTTCGAATCGGATGTGCTCTCTGCAGCTCTGGACAAGAGCACCGGAATAGTCATCCTGCGGCTTCGTTGGCACAGGCACATGCGCCCGTGCAATCCCTCTTAGGCAACGCCTACTTAAAAACGGACCTGCCACCATGTTAAGCAAGCTCAAACTTACAAATCTTCGACGGCGGTCTCGCCAAAGCTTAAACGTCGCTTCAGAGATTCCCTTGGCACATTCTGGCGCTCGCGTGCCAGACCCTCATCAGTGGGGATCCGATGATGCTGCAAACGGAGTAACAATAACACCTGGTGGTTCTTCGCCGTCCGTTATGTCGGCTGGCACTGCCTGGAATGATTCAGCCCGGGCGTCGATATCGTCACAACAGTTCGTCCCGCCAGTCCCCCCGAAACCGAATTTGGAGGAACCACCCGGCGAAGATCTAGGGTCTCCGGCGTTAAGACGCCAATCCACATACGTATGTGTCCGAGGAATAGCCTTCAAGCATTCTATAGAGACCATCGTTTGCTAATTTTTCCGGTTGACGACTAGATAAACCCACATATCCCAATCACCCAACCAGCGCAGCCATTCTCACCGAGCGCACCCCGAATACTTTCTATTAGCGATGGCTCGTGGGCCTTCGCCTCCGTATTGTTGGTGTTTGGTCAATGTGGCCCACCCGATCGACCGCAGGACGGAACAGTCATCGTTCATCATCATCACGGGGGTTTCCCGCCCACGTCTTGGCCGGTATCCGATGGATTCTTTCGCGCACTGGTCTACCTCGAGCCCGGTCCCAACAAATTACAATTCGAGTATGCGTCTTCTAGGACAACGCCGTTATCTAAATCGCAAATGACCATCCACATGATGCCGCTAGCTGCCCCACCACTTCACTTGGTAATACTCCTTGGAAAAGACTCGCCGGCTACGTTTGATTGCCCCCCAGACAAAATTAAAACCCAAGGTAACGGGTTGGATACCGCTGTCAAGAAATTTCGTATGGCAGCATATCTTTGGCAAGCATATACCGCAGAAGAAATGGCAAAGAATAAATTCGGGAGACGAACGTTCAGATTTGAGGAAACATGGACTGCGGAGTCGATTTCTCACCGCGATAAAATGCCCAGGATGGTACCTAAGGTCCATGTGCTCCGTTCAGAGAGAACTGTCGCCGAAATTAGAGATCTCGATATTGCGCAGCAAAATTCGAGTGGGAAAAAGACGGGAGAATTGTGGAATATCGCCTATCAAGCTGTAGAAAAGCACTTCGCACCAAAAACTGCCTACGAAAGGAAACACGTTGCCGTTTTAATTCTCGATTCGAAATGGGACCCCGCGTCGAATGTCATTACTGGCCATGCCGCGCTTGGTGGTGGGTCCGGATTCATTCAAATGGGGATATTTGGCAGCCATTCACTTCATACCTGGCCAACATTCATAGAAGATGTTGTTCCTTCCGTAAGTTCACCCACTCGAATGTTCTGGAGGATGTGTAAGCTAATCTTCTAAGTTCACTGACTGCACAAGGACCGATACTAGAATTATTGCTAACGATGCAGGCCAATCTGGTTCCTACTGGTATGCTATTTTTATTTTTAGCGCTTACCGTTGAGGACCCCTGCTTATAGAAAAATAGGGAAGCATGTTGCATCGGTATTGGGGCCTTTCTTCACGAGGTTGGGCATGCTTTTGGATGTCCTCATCAGCCATCCGGTATCATGGTTGGTAAAAAAATATCCATCGAGCTTACAAAGAGGGGGCCGTGGCTCACATTCTTGATCTATAGGTTCGTGACTACATCAGGATCAATAGATCGTTTGTTACGAGGGTATGAGCACACCTACGATTTTCTGATTGTATGTATAATAATGTCTAAACGGGGTATTTATTTTGCAGGAGTCATATTCTACTAGAACCAAGTCTCCCGGGTTACGGTATGTATCAAGGACGAACTTCGATCTAACGCATAAAACTAATGGACAAATGAAGCCTCTGTATGCCTAAAGATGAGTGTCACTGGCACCGACTGGATATATTGAGATTTAGATTCCATCCGTGTTTCAAATCGGCTTCCGACCCCCCTTTCATATTCGAGGGCGACAATCCCCAGGTATATGGCGTAGGGGTCGCTGCCGTCATAGTTTCTTCGACCGGAGCCGCCTGGGTTGAAATATATGTTAATGGGACGTTGCAAAACTACTAGTATGTTGATTCCGCATTTTCTGGGAACGAACGAACGGACGCTGAAGATTTATTAGCGAAGTATTCCCGAAAGTGGAACGTAATCTCACTGTCTCGGTGTCCGACATTCTATCTAAAGTGCCACCCGCCGAAAAATCTAGAAAAATCAAGCTGAGCGTATTCACTATCGGTAACGGAAAATTGGACATCGACGACTTTCTGGAAACCGCACAAAGCTTCGTTAAGCTCTCCGGGGGTGAGAAAGCTTACCAGAGCATGAAACTGGGCCTGGGTGGAGGGGCCCCCAGCGAAGCAATTCTGCCGATTGGAACGAATAGAGTTCTGAATGGTATTCGTGTTTATTCTGGTTCAGCGTATGTTTTGTATCGTCTATAATCCACCGTGCCCCTAACTTACACTGATTTTAGTCTGAATGGTATTGAGTTTATTTTTGACGATAGCTCCTCGTCGATATTTGGAAACCGGGGAGGTTCGTGTTCTGAATTCTTTTTGGATACGAGGAGAGGCGAGTCCCTCCTTGGGTTCTCTGTTAGAAGCGGTTTTTGGGTGGATGGTTGCGATATTCTCACTACCCTTGGTCGCCGTTCGCCCTTTTTTGGAAACTCCAATGGTGGTTCACCGTATGTATAAATCTACTATGATGTATCTCTCGTTTCGTTGGCGGATGCTTACGTGTCGTAGGTATACAATGATACCCCCTAGGGGCTATAGAATCGTTGGCGTATCAGGTACCGTTGGGCAGGTAAGGCACCATTTCTTCCCCCCTCGGTTTGGTTTTGCTGACAATGCTTGGTTTGTCCGAATTAGTGGGTCGATTCATTTGCCATCCTATACATGTGAGTGGCACGGGCTGTTGGGAGTCCGGCAAGGCTACTTGTGCCAACACGATTTTGAGGATCGGTCGACGGAGGGGTTATATTATAGAGTCTCCTCTTTGTCTCTTTGTGTATTATCTGAAGCCTACGCTTCGTAGCAACTCTTCCAATTAGAACTCTGACGGTTTGGCGCGCCAAGGGACTTGCTTTGACTTTGAGAACTTGAAACGAATACCTTCCTCCTTGAACTTGGGAGTATTGTATTCCCGGTTCCGAACACTCTATCTTATCTATACCTTCTTATTCCCCCTTGACTCCACGGTTCTACGAGGGCCTCGCGGTTATGCCAAAGCGTGTCAGGTATTTGCGGGGACTGATTTACAAGGCTAGCATTGGTCGTTTTTCGCCGGAATGGTTCCTCCTAGATAGGCTATAGGCACCGAGCAAGCACCAGAAGGCTAGAATCCCAGGATGTTACATGTATGAGTGTTTAGGATATAGACGGTAACGCTAGCGCGAGTTGATTCCATGAATCGCTAATGAAACGCAGTTGGCACGTGGGGAAACACATAAAACGGGTCCTCGAAGACTTAAATGCGTGACAAAAAAAAATTAAATAAAAAGGAAAGGGGATTATTAGTTCGCCGACACCTTCCCATGAAGTGAACATGGGTACAACGATACCATTCGAATGCAACCTAGGATGGTACAGAAAATGGCGATAAAAAGAAAAGGAGAAAGGAAGGAAAAAAGAAAGAGGGAAAAAGGAAAAAAGGAAGGAGGGAAGGAAATCAGAAACAAAGTCGCATCTCCCAGCCTTTGTCAAACAAATCCTTCGATTCCTCATTCATTTCCGGGGCCCACTCCGTTTGTGGAGGAGAAAGCATGGCATTACTAATATCAAGAAACTGCACTTTCATGTCCTGTCCTTCTTTCATTTCTCGTACAACTTCGTCATCGACAATGCTGTGAAGGCCACGGGCGTCGACCCGGATTACACGACGTATGTGGGTGGGATCTAGCCCACACCTCACGGCTATTTGATTCGTTAAACAAGCTTCTGAACGTTCGCGGAGATACACGGCTTTGTAGTAATGTTGCTCTGCCCCAGAAGACGCCATGGTATTGAGGACATAAACGCACATGACTGCCGTCCGTTAGCTTATACTGCGAACGCGATACAGGAGAGGAGACTTACTAGGCTTCGGCTGGCGATCGGCCGGTGGAACGTAGCTTGAGTCGATGCCTATAGCCTCTATCCAACCGGCGAGTATGCCTGCATCGTTGCTTGTTTTTACTCTTGTTATTTCATTAGGTGCGAAACGTTGGCCGACAGAACGGAAATTTTCGGGATTGTTTTGATCCCCAGACTGGATATCGTGATGGCTTGGAAGAGATGCCGAACTTGGACTCGGAGAAACAAAAGACGAGGCACTAACGCTGCTCATCATACTGGCAGCCGACGGCCGCCTCATCCAGTTTTCATCCAGGCCGTCATGAGATTCACCTGCAAGATGGACCGGATACAGGTCTGGGTCATCTTGCTCTTCACCCCTTAGATATAAAACACTAACGGGGCGTGTACTTGTGAACATATCCTGCAAGGCATTGATTTTCTGATTTATATCATCATCACTAGCTTTGTTTCCGCTGGTGGAGCTCGCAGATGATATGGACCAAGTCCGCTTGTGCTTGACCGCTTTACCAGGTTTCCCACCCTCCAGGTTCGATGATTTGTTGCTGGCCATAGAATCCTTCCTCTTCTTACCACTACCAGGCTCTTCCGAAGCATCCGCCTGTTGCTTAAGCTTGTCCATTGTTTTTTTGACATGAAGTATGTCATTTGCTAGCTTACGCTCCGCCCCATGGTCGCGAAAGAGTTTGACCTTGCAGTAACAGACTTCCGCCTGCGCGTTCGAGGGCTGGGGTAGACCGGAAGCCAGCAATTCAGTTTTTGCACAGAGGCGAACGGGTATACCTTTAACACCTTTGGAATGGCTAAAGTCGGTGGAGAGAAAATTGAAACGGACGGAGACAACAGTTTCAAAGGCACCCGGAGCGGGAGTCCACACAACAGAAAACCCGTCAAAAGAAGCAGTATCAACTTCCATGCGACCACGTTTCTTTTCGTCCTCTCCATTTGTTGACGTACTGACATACTCTACGGCCTGTAGCTTCCCGCCTCGTTGGTGTGCTTCGTTAGTACCCCTTCCTTCCTTCCAAAGTTGCCAGCAGGTAGCTGCTCTTTGCCTTTGTCCCTCATCTTGGAAGGATATTCTAATGAAAGTACGGTATCGGACGCCACCGTTTATGGGGGAAGGGGGTGAGGTGTCAACTATGCTAATTGTATAAGCCTGGCCTTTGTTCAAGTAAGTGACGGGAATTTCGTCGTGATGCCGGATCATCGCGGTTGGGGCGTTCAATGTCACATGGAACCGGAATCTAGACATTCGTTAGTGGGTATATCTCAGCCTCGGGTGGTTTCGACGTAACTTACTGTTCCGCCCCAGGATGTAAGACGCCTTGTCTGGTTTCCAGCACCTGTGGAGCATTAAATACTTGCTTAAACTCGGCTATTTCTTCTTCCCGGCCCGATATCTCCATCGGACTACCCTTTGGCGATGCCGGAGCATCGAAGTTATGAAGTGCATAGTCTTGATGAAGAGATGGGGCTAAAAATGGGTGGTAATTATGAAACTGTTGTGGGTTGATTGCGTGAGAAGTATATGCTTGTGTCGTGTTTAGAAGAGTCCCGTTCGAAGCAGCGGTAATCGGAGGACCGATACCTATGCCTATACTGGGTGTTTGCAGGTCGACATTCGGTTCTGAGAATGGAGGCGGTTGTAGGTTTCCTGGAGTTGGTGTGTAATAACCTGGCGGTTGGTTTGCGAAGGCGGCGAAAGCAGCGGAAGTCGGATCGAGTAAGGACGGTGTGAATCGAAACGGCTCTGCCGCCGCACGTGGCGTAGGATCAAGATCTTCATGCCCGAATCTGCATATATTGACGAAAGTGGTGAGGATACAAGTTAGCACGTGTAAATGCGACTGGTGTTGGTTTTTTTTCTCTCTTGTCGGTGTATGGTTATTGGTTTATGATTATGATTTATTCGATTGTGATTATTATTTCTCATTGGACTAACCTAGCTGGGTTCATATCTAGGTCATGTATTCCATTGGCAGTGGACTGGAGCTGCTCACCAGCCGTACTTGTGACATCTGGAAAAGAGAGGCGAAATTTTTCGAAAAGCTCATCTGGAGGCTTTTGCGAGGATTGCCTATGGTAAATTTAGGGTTAGCATGTAGGCTAGAAGGTACCAAGTAAGAGATAGTTGTATGGGGAAATGGGCTGGATTCGGGTGGCCAAGCAGGTTTTTGGAAGATTCCTTACCCTCCCCTCCCCTCAGTTATGCAGAGGACAGAGGGCCTGGGAAGACTTCTCGGGTAGTTTCTTCCGAATGGGACAGAGAGGAAACGAATGGACGGACGGACGAACAATGCAATTTGACGGAATACAGGAAAATCAGGGCACAGAAAAAGAAAAAGGTGGACCAAACCAGGCGGGGCCGGGCCAGGCAAGGCAAGGCATTTGGAGGACGCTGACATACCTGTTTCGAAACATCACGGATTGAGGGTATTATTAAAGGCTAGGTCCAATCGATTGGGAGTGGCGGATGGAACGATGATTTCCTTGGAAGAGATGGGATCTTGAATCTGGTATCTCGCTTGGTTGTAGGTATGATATGATGTATGGTATGTATGATATGGATGGATGGATGGATGGATGGATGTAGCACCCCCGTCATCCACGACTACGACTTAAAATTGTTTGGGGGACAGGCAATTGTACCACACGGAGACATGCACACATACACACACTCTCATCCACAGGCAGGCGGCGGGGCGGGCAGCGGGTAGCAGGTAGGTAAATCAAGTAACTAGAGTGCTTAAAAGGCAAGTGGGAGGTAGGCACACTGGGGGGGAGGACACCCCACACCCGGCAGGCGGGTAGGTAGGTAGATACTTGATAGGTAAAGAAGTACTTAGGTACTTAAGCAGGGAGGTAGCTGTGCCTTGGAAGGGGGACGCAGGAAGCGGAGGCAGGAGGCAGGAGGGGGCAGGAGGCAGCAGGTGCGAAGTGGGGGGACGTCCCTTGGAAGGGGCACCAGAGGACGAGCGGCAGACAGACAGACGAGCGAGGGAGCGCGAGGGAGAGGGCGGAGAGAGAACAAGGCCGGTTGCACTGGGAAAGGGCCCCGCGTGAACGTGTTGCGCTGCGACGTCGTTCGAGTTCGAATTGGAGTTGGAGTTTGAGTCCCGTTCCTTGATTGTTGGCGTCGATCCCCAGCTAGCAGGCAGGCCAGGCTAAACAGGTTTCCACCGACAAGCTGCGGTTTTTATGCTCGGATCTTGCTTGCTTGCTTGCTTGCTTGCTTGCTTGCTTGCTTGCTTGCAGGTTAGCTTGAGGTCTATCATTCTGTGTGGAAGCTACCTAGGGAGTAGGTATTTATTGGACACCCACTCTTTGAATACTTCACTTCCTTTTTATTTTTTTATTTTTATTTTTATTTTCTTCTTAGATAAAAGCAAGTCAATTCCTTTAATTTATAATGGAATTAATCTTTCTGTATGAAGCATGAAGTAAGTAAGTATAATATGTATATGAGCGTGGGGGATGATCTGGTCAATCTCCCGAGCTAGCTATGATGAATATGGTGGTTTGTGATGATAACGATGGCGGTGATGGTGATGACGGTGATGATATAGGTAGGAGAATTATAAAAAAAAAAACTAGATGAAGTGTCGCGGAAAGGAGAGGGGCAAACGTGAGCTGGTGCTAGCCAGAGCCAATTCTGCTTGTTGGAAGCTATATCTATGGCTATTTTCAACAGCCCACGACAGGCCTAACAGTCCTAAACAACTGCTGTTGGAGTCTACTCTCATGTCCTTTGATTGGATTCGATTCAAGGTTTTCGGACAGGTTCTTGTGGTGACGTCTTCTCGCATGAGTATACCTTTTTTTGGGACCGGCCTTCCCAACTTGATCTTTTGACCATGGCTTGCTACCGATGAAGATGGAAATTAAAAAAAAAAAAAAAAAAGCAGGGAATGCGAACTGACGTCGTTGACCTCCTCATCCTCCCTGGTCTTTGGCCTTGGCCTTGCTAATGGCTTAGAGTGCTTAACCCTTACCCACATAGTCGTCAGCGCGATAGAGAGGACGGGGGATCGGACGGTAGGAGCCAATCGAGAGCCTGGCGCCATCGGCCAAGGTCACACGCCACGGAAATTGTCGATCAGCATCCCAATTTCCCCCCCCCAAAGCTAAAGAAACTCTGAAACCCCCGCTCTCGCTTAGCTTGACCCCCGTTGCTTGCAACACATTCACATCCTTTGATGACTAAACATCGTCTATTCCTCTTTGGGAAATTCATCTCCCCGTTTCAAACGTGATGCGTTTCCTTGATCTAAGTACTTATATCTACTCCAAGCTTCCTTCGAATCAATAGCGAGTACCTATCGGCCTCCTTCCCGTCCCCCACCATGGCTCCAGCTCTCGTCGACGACGCGCAGATGCATGATGCTCCTCCCTTGAACCTCCAACCTACTCCCAATGCAATCGCTGCTTCAGCTAGTCCAGAAGGCGAGCTCCGAGACCCCGCCAACCTACCCACTGACACCGGTGATGTCTTGTCAAATCGCATTGACCATCTAAATATCCAGCCACGATCAGGTTATGCAAAGCTTACCCCTGAACAGTTTCTTCGGCGGCGTGCCAATGCTATTCGCCCTAAAGCTTCAACAGATAGCTACAATCGAGCTCTGCCACGTTCCTCTCTACGCACCGGACTTTGTTACGATGTCCGAATGAGATTCCACGCCACCCTTGATGAAGAAGATGTCCATCCCGAAGACCCTCGCCGTATTCACGTGATATACCAAGCTCTCACATCAGCCGGCTTGACAAAGCTGCCGGAAGACGGAAGCAAACCCGAAAATGAAGATGACCTGATGTTACGAATAAAGGCAAGAGAGGTTACGGAAGAAGAAGTCCTTCTCGTCCATACTCCTGACCATTGGCGGTTCCTCACAACTCTTCCTGGTAAGTCAAGACCTCGAGTCGACATTTGTATCGAGTCTGGGAACTAACTAACAGGCCTCACCTCAGACCTCGATAAAGCATCTCTGCTTGACCTAACTCTGACCGGCGACTCTGTGTTCTATAACAACCAGTCTTTTACATGCGCCAAATTGTCCTGTGGGGGCACCATTGAAACCTGTAAAGCTGTATGGAATGGCCAAGTGAAAAATGCTATTGCGGTTGTCCGCCCTCCTGGTCATCATGCCGAACCCCACAAATCAATGGGGTTTTGCCTCTTTAATAATGTTGCCGTCGCGGCAAGGGTCATTCGGCAGAGCAACCCTGAGTGCAAAAAGATTATGATTCTTGATTGGTATGTGCATCCCAACTTACCGGCGACTACTTTACGCTTACAAGTTTAAATCCTAGGGATGTCCACCATGGTAAAATATATAACCAGGCTACAGGAGACTGCGTATTGTGACTGACCCGGCCCCGCTTCTAGGCAATGGTACGCAAACCGCATTTTACGAAGACAACTCTGTTCTATACGTGTCACTCCACCGATTCGAAGGGGGCACTTTCTACCCTCCCTACCCTGATGGGGATCTCACGTATTGCGGCGAAGGTGATGGGCTTGGCTAGTATGTCCCCAACGGCATACAAGGATGAAAAAAATGCTGGCCTATGATATTGATGAATAAAAACCATAGCAACGTGAATATACCCTGGGCAACTGGTGGTATTCGTGATGCCGACTATATTTATGCATTCCAACGCGTAGTGATGCCAATAGCCTACGAATACCAACCGGATCTGGTCATTAGTAGGTCATCCGTCCCCTATTTTGAAATATTTTCCATGCTAACTTCCTCCCGAGTTTCCGCTGGGTTTGATGCTGCCGCCGGTGATAAAATCGGAGAATGTTTTGTGACACCCGCGGGCTACGCGCATATGACACACATGCTCATGTCCCTCGCAAACGGAAGAATTGCTGTGTGTCTTGAAGTAATCTAATTTCCAGCCCCAGACGCTCATTTCTTCTCTTGCCTGAAGCTAACAACGGTGTTACAGGGTGGCTACAATCTCAGCTCAATCTCGAATTCTGCACTCGCAGTGGCGAGAACCTTGATGGGAGAACCACCCGAGCCATTGCACGATGTTCATGCAAGTCCCAAGGTCGTAGAAGTTGTCAACCAAGTTATTATCCAGCAATCCAAATACTGGAAATGCATGGAATACAAATCCATAAATAGTATGTATTCTACAGCTCCGTCATTTTTGGGATATTCTGGAAGCTCCTAAACGGTGTGGCCGACATGGCTGATAAGGCTAGACCGTCTCTCTGCGAATAAAATTAAGGCGAGGAGGCTTCACGGTAAGAACCTTTCGCTGCCAGATAGAAAGTAGGTTTGAGATGCAGGCTGAGACTAGGCTCACCCTAAAATGCCACCGTCTCTAGACATAATCCGCCAATATCAAGCCCGGGCACTGTTTGATACCCACGGAATGATCCCACTACTTGTAGTACGCCCTAGCCAACTTGTTTCTCCAACGTTCGAAGACCAGATTCTCGCCACGTAAGTTCACTTGGATTCCAATGGGTGGCTTCCTCCATTAATTAAGTATGTAAACGAAGTCCAAATTACGACAAGGCAGACACGTTAATTGTAATTGTCCATGATTCGTGAGTAAACAAGCTTGCTTCGCTCTATACTTACCTAGATTTGCTGAGTCATGCAACAGAGCCGATCTTCTTGGGGTACCAGAACCCGGGAAAGACACCGTCCAGACGCACAATTCCTTCGTGGTAAGTTGCCTGGTAGTTTAACATCCATTCCATTTCCCCTAACAGTTTCGATAGATGGACTCGGCGAAGGCCTTTATCGAGTGGGCAATTACTGAGAATTTCGGAGCAATCGACGTCAATGTTCCAAAATATGTGACACCGAGCGACGAAGTAAACCTATAGTAACCTGTCGGCTAGCCCAAAAGCATACCTTTTAACCTTCTAATCATATAGGAAGGCGGCCAACGAGTCGCGAACAATGGTGTAAACGACGACACAAATACATTAATGCTCCAGCTCTGGGACAACTATATTGAGTACGTACCTGGTGTCTACGTTCTGGTCAAAGATATCGAAGCTGATTATAATATAGTCTTTCCGACGCGGATAAGATCGTGTTCATCGGCATCGGAGAAGGTTGCAGGAATGTCTTGAATTTGATTAGTCTAAGAGGTATGCTGCCGTCTTTTAGCCCTTATTTTGCTTTATGCTTCCTGGCTGACACGGAAACCGGAGGACTAGACTGCGTGAACCGCGCTGTCGCATGCATAAGTTTTATCTCCAGAATGCCGCTCTGTGCTGTTAACGCTACTCGTGACGAGAACATTGGCTATTGGTACCATAAGGTAAACCCCCCTGCTGCGCGCATCCGTAGTTTTTAACGGGTAATTTGACTAATGGGATGACAGCATTCGCGAGTCTATGCTCCCGTGACCCATGATGCCTTCCAAGCCAGGAAGCTCAAATTGAAATACGGAGTCATCGAGGGGATCCCGGAGGATGACCTCGATAGCCTTGTACAAGCAGCCTATCCCCATGCTCTTGCATTTATCAAAAGCAAACTTTCTGGGTGAACATTAGTAGTAATGGGAGGGAATAGGGTGGAGGATTTATGAAAAAAAAGCATTATTTGATAAATTTATATCCACATGCCCCAACTGCTGTGTAGAGTTGCACCTCCGGCTCTGCGTACATTCAGATGATTAGATGGTAATGCTTCTGGACTATCAGTTTATTCTGTGGGTGGTTGGTAGGATCTTCCAATAGATACTCTCGAAACAATCTCTTTGGCCGGAATTTGGGTCACCGAGTCGAAGCCATATGATACAAGGAAGGGGTTGACATTGCATTTCTGTTTAGCCAAATCTGACTGGATAGAAATAAATTGCATGATTGCCGGAGAAAAAAAAAAGGGGGCTGTGAACATGACAAAAAAAAGGGAAATATAACGACCCGGAACAAGTTCATGGAACGCTGATTATTCATTCATTCATTTATTTTTGGACGCATCTACTACTTGTGTAGAGCACCCATAACAAAGGGTGGTCGATGGTCCTAAGCCGCATAGCCCAGCTTCAAAAACAATGGAGGGGGTGGGAGGACGATAATAATAACAAAGAATGATGATGATAAGCCAACAAATACGTGTACAGCTACCCGCTACGCCAGAGAAGTCAGAACTTTTGGAAGAAGGGGGAGGTGATATATGCAATGAAGAGTAATGTGATTAATAGCCTCCAATCTAGAAGCTGAAAACAATAGGTATTGTGAGGAGCGTGGAGTGCTGTGGCTGAGCGCAATATAGAGTGAAACGAACGGCTTTTTTCATGGAGGAAGGGAGAGAAGGAAAGAAGGAAGAGAAACATCAACCTTTCTTTATTGTAACTCGTAGAATAATAGATACGCCACCTTGTCATCCTTTGACGAATTGTTAGCTGCAGTCGTAGCTTTGCCACCGATTTTTGTCGAAAAGTTAACTTCTTTCCAGCCATTCTCTTCGCCGCCTGTTCTCTTGCGAGATTCTGGGTTGTATAGGCCTTCATTTACGACAACATCATTTCCGGCTATTCTCTTGACGACCGTATCATCGATACGGATCCACCCCTCTTGTCTTTTCACATCAACCGTGTAGTGTCCATTTGTGGCGCTCTTCCCGTGGTGGTAAACAACGCTGATGAGCTTGTATCGAGCAGGTTGCGGAGACGACCTACGGGTGGGGCTAAGGGCTTCGCTAGGTATCTCGAGCTCAAGGGGATAGCCTATGCTCTTCCAAATTTTCTGCGTTCCGCCCGTGTTGTTATATTGAAAACGCTTGAGGTGTAGAATGAGTACGGGCGGAAGGCTATCGATGAATGCCTGCTTGGTAGCGGACGCGCTTGCCCCGCGAGCAGATTTGAAATCACCACCCTGGAGCTGTTCGGGGATGCTGATTTGGCGAAGAGCGTCAACAATGCTGTGAACGTTACCACCCTGTATATCAAGTTGTAGAGATTGATATGGCTCTCGCACCACGCTGCTTCGTTGGCCAGAGACTCTTAATTCGTTTCGCATTTGCCCTCCGAAAATCTTCGTAACGGGGGATATTCCACTGATGTGCCCAATGTTGCGCGTGATAGCTGTTTTTTGCTTGTGGCCAACTTCTAGCCAACCGGAATCATCTTCCTGGGATGGTGTGTCGGTATTATTGGGGCGAATCGCGCTTCCCTGGCTCGTTCCCTCTCCATTTTTTACGGCAGCTACGCACTCTTCGTGCAGAACGTCAAGAAAGAAATTGAGAAACTCTTCTGCGTCTTGTTGATGACCACGCTTGAAAATTATTAGAAAGGTATTTCCATAGGGGACAGAACTGGCCTACCCTCATGGAACTAAACCGCTTGAGGCCCCTGACCGCTTCGTAAACGTATTCAGGAACGAACGGGTTTCCGGATAACGTCATATCCGAACCGGAGCTGTCACTCGACGGAAGAAGGCCAGGCGAAACCCGTCGGAACTCACGCAGAAACATGATCCTGTATATTGATATAGTTAGCTGTCTCATGCGGAGAGATCGTTCGATGGAAATAAAGCAAAAACATACATTGCATCGATCAAGGGTGTCTCATTTTTGAAATTGTGCACGACCTTCCTACTGATTGCATCGAGAAAGAGGAAGAAAGGCCCACAAAATAATAGTGCTTGTAATATCTAGCAACATAAGGAAGAGAAAATATTAGTTCCAGACTCAAAAAATGGTTTGGGCAAAATAAATAATTTACCGAGTTCATGAAACACATATTACCGGTGTTGATTAGCCCGCGGGGTTCTATTAAAGGCACGTTCCATCCTGAACCAGAGCTTCTTAGCTGAGGGATATCGAATGCTTGTAAAACTTCAGCTAGCGTGCGCGTCTGCGTATCTCCGAGGCTCCCGGGGGCGATCGATAAACCATTTTGGTTGGTAAGAGCCGAGGGGTTAGGAGTAGTGGACGCTGTCGTAGCTTTAGAACGAACAAGATCTGCCCAGGATTTAGGCGGCAGCGGCAGCGACGGTGGAGGCGGTGGCGGTGGCTGGCCGTCAGCGGTCATCTGTGTTTCATCTCCTTTGGAATCCTCGGGTCTTTCGGTTTCTATAGTAGATTCTAGAGTCCTTTCCAAGTCACTGGGTGCAACGGTGGCATCGGCGCTCTTTCGTGGCCTATGGATCGCTGGTATGAAAGGGATGACTGGAATCGCAGGAGCCGAGAGATTCGCCGATTTCGTGGTTTTATCTATGGAAGACGAGCTAGTGGTGGCAGCTTCCGATTCGGTCACCGTACTTTGTTCATGAGATTCTAATTCTGTAGACGAATTATCCGTTATTTCAGCCGTATAATGTGGTCCGTTGCCTGATGTAGTTTCTGAAGAACCAGGGGCGGCGGAGACGTTGTTCGAATCCGGGGGAATGTTTTGCTGAAGAACAGTATCTGAGAAACTTTTGGCTTTGGTGGCCTTAGGCTTCCTGGAAGGAAACGGTTTGTCGGGAGCTGAGTACCAGGGAAGTTGCTAAAAAAAGGCAAACGAAAAATACAGTCAGAATTTCACGTTGTATGATGGATGAAGAGATATATGGGGGGCCAATTGGGGGACTACCAGAGGATTAAGACAATTATCCGCTCGTTGCGGTAAGATAATCGGAATCATGGGTGAATGGGATACCGATGAAGAAGACGTGATGGGTGTTTCATATTTTGTCTCGCCAGGCTCTTCGATCGCCTCGGCAGACTGAGCCGGGCTCGAAGCTGGGTTCGAAACGACAGTGTCCCGAGGGAGAGAGGCAGGGGACGGGATATCAGGGGGGGGTTGGTGTATTTCCTGCGAAGGGTAATATGGCGGTACGTTTGGTTGCAGATGTGAAGGGCGGTAGAAGGTATTGGGCATGTGGTGAGGGATCATGGGGGGGTATTGGGGGATATAGGAAGCCGGAGTGGATACTATCAAAGGTCGATTAGGTTGGTGGAAATGGGGTGGGCGGTAATCCTGTGCCTGGGAGGGGTGCGGAGGTGGGTGCTGAGAGTACGGAAGAACATGCTGAGGATGTGGTGGATACGACGGTTGGTGCTGATGTTGATGTTGGTGTTGGTGTTGATGTTGATGCTGGTGAGCATGGTGATGATGTGGTGGGGGTCCCATCATCTGCTGTGGGATATAGGGCCCATGAGGGGGCATCTGGGAGTACTGGTGATGATTCATTTTTAAGAGGGGAGGAACGAACCTATAATGTAGATAAACAACGTTAGATTCGAACCGACTGCACCTGATGAAAATGGGTATAATTGGGGATTTGATGTAGACTTGATTGCTTACCTCGCGAAAAAGAGGTACGGAGATTGATATTCTTTTCGCTTCCCAGTTATCTATTCCGGAGAGAACTCGATAACGGACTTCATCACCGCTGCATAACCGTTCCAGGAGAGGATATTGGACTATTATGTGGAGGTCAACGGGAGAGCATTGCTTGCAGCGATGCTGCGGAGACTGGTTGATGATGATGTGGTAGGATGGCAGTGGTGATAACGCTGGTGCTCGAGAGCGCTATGTTGAGAAGACAAGTGAACCCTATAAAACGGAGGACCAAGCCCAAGTTATCCCGACGAATTGAGAGTTGATGAGGCTTCCGGGTATTACAGAAGCAATTGATGGACAATTGAAACGATGGGGTGGAAGGTAGGTAGGTGGTAGGATATGCGACAGCTGAGATGAAGCGATGTTAGACGGCACGTGGGGTAGGTGAGTACTTAGGTAATGTACTGAAGTATATACTTAGAACCTAAACCGGAGAAGGAGGGTGTTGAGTGGTATGATTGGTACTTGTTAGAGCCTGAAAAGTAGTTGATGATGAGGTTGAAGATGTTCGTGGAGATGATGGTGATAGTTACTTATAATAAGCAGGTGATGGTGATGGTTGTGGATGATGGTTGTAGTTAGCTGGAACTCGGTTGGTTTGTTGGTTGGTAACTAGGTAAGCGTTGCTTGCGGGGTGTGTCTTTTAGGTACCTTGGTACTTGGGTAAAAGGGGACCAAGTTAGGTTACTTGGGCTACTTGCTCAAGTACTCACATGGCGATTTATATTTATATTTTTCTTTATTTTTTATATATTTTTATAGTGCCAAGCCACAACACACTTTTCCCCCTCGATCTTGTTCTTTTATGAGGTAAATATAATATCTGGAGTATCGCTTGTATGTGTGTAGGAACTTGAGTATGTGCATATGTACCTGTACATGTGTATAAAAACAAGTACGGAATAGGTACATGTACATAAGAGCAAGCTAAGTAGGCGCAAGAAGTAGCTGGTGGTAGGGGTGCCGCCTGTTAACGAATTCTTCTCCGCAAAAACGAGCAACGCACACAAAAAAATCTCTGAGTTTGGTGGCCACTCCAAAATTCGAATTCAACCTAACTTCACTCAACTTCACTTCACCTCACCTCTTCTTTCTTACCATTATTATCCCTTCTAATCCAAATTGCTTGAACTCTCCATCTCCACTCATTCTCTGCTCTCCGACATACCTGCGACTACTCCCGGTGGGTCCTTCCTTCGATCTCTTTCAATTGCATTGTCCACCTTCATCTTCACCACCTTCACCACCTTCACCTCGCTATTCTCTCCCTCTCCCTCTCTCCTCCATCACCTCATCCCCTTCCTCCTCCTCCTCCACGTTTCCCTACCCCCTCTACCTACCCCTCGCTTTTGTCGAGTTTCTTCTCACTACTCCCCTCAATCTCTCCACAAACCACCCTAGGTATCATCTACAACCGTCCTTTCACCTACCCAACACGACCTCTTTCTAGCCCTCTCTTTTTTTTTTTTTTTTTTTTTTTACCACCGCTCGTCTGCTAACAATAACGATTATGTTCTTCCTCTCAGATCCCAAGTCAGCGTAATCCAACTTCCACCTATCATCTCTATCCCTCTCTTCACAGGCTCAAAATGGAAGGCGGAGGAAACTCTTATGGTGGCGGCGGAGGCTTTGGCGGCAACCGCTCCTGCTTCAATTGTCCGTTCCCCAACCCCTACCGTTCTATATACACCCATAGCCTCTAACTTGGATGTTTCTTTCTTTTAGGCGGTGGATCTGGTCATCAGGTATATGAGTATTGCTATATTCAAACAACACCACCTATGCATCTCCACTCACGTTACCTTTTAAAACCCATATAGGCTAAGGACTGCCCAAAGAGAGGCAACCCAGTTTGGTAAGTTACTCTGCTGCTTAGAAGGCGTTCTTGTCTTTAACCCCCTTCTCTCTCTTCACTGTGACTGCACCCTGAAAGTTGTCGAGGTTTGACGTAGCTGATGGTGAATTAGCTACAACTGTGGACGTATGTGGCGTAATGTTCTCCCTTGTGTTTGTGCGTCATCCGAAGGATAGCGTGCGGATTGGTATGTAAGGTGTATCAAAGGCTAACTCTCACCCTGGTTTTTCCTTATGCTTTCTCCCGAAATACAGAAGATGGCCACCTCAGTAAGTTGGCACCGAGCGGGGAGCCATACACTCTCTTGATCTGCCCCTTCATCTTATTCATACTTCGTTTTATTAACACATCTCCAGGTCGAGAATGCCAATCGCCCCCTAAGGAGAAATCCTGCTACCGATGCGGACAAACAGGTCACATAAGCCGTGAATGTACCAATGAGTCCTCCGGCAGCTCCTACCCCGGTGGCAACAGTGGCGCTGGTGGTTCTGGTGCCGAATGCTACAAGTGCGGAAAGGTCGGCCACATCGCCCGCAACTGCCAGTCCGGAGACAATGGAGGATACGGCGGAGGGAACAGATATCCCACCGGCCGCGGACAAACTTGCTACTCTTGCGGTGGTATGCTTTCACAATAACATGTCTCCTACCCCCGTTTTGTTGTTCCAACTAATCCCTTCACTCTTTCTGCCTTTAGGATTTGGTAAGCTTCCCGTCGCAGATTTCTGAAACTCAGAGTTGTCGTCAAATCTAACATTCTTGTCCTTAATCTCAAGGTCACATGTCTCGTGACTGCACACAAGGCCAGAAGTGCTACAACTGTAAGTTTGAGTGGAGCCAACAGTCTCCCCCTCCTCATCCTGTTATCTTAAAATATATGTGTGTGTCTAGACCTTGAACTAATTACTCTTAGGCGGCCAAATTGGGCATCTTTCCCGCGACTGTACTAGCGAGCAGGATCGTGTTTGTTACAAGTAAGTTCTCAATGTTTTGTCAAAATCTCCAATCTAAATTAACCCTTGGCAGGTGCAAGAAACCTGGTCATATCATGAGCAGCTGCCCTGAAGCCGATACCAGTGCTTAGATAGACGACGCCGCGACATCTCGAAAATTTTCTTGATTTCTCGAAAGGTTATCATCCTTTGGTCGGAAACAATTTTTCTTTTTTTCTTTACCACACATTACATTCCTTTTTTTTTTTTTTTTTTTTTTTTTGGCTTTGATCAGATATCTGGCTGTAGCGATGGAAGGAGGAGCTCGAGCACAACATGACAAAGCGGCAAATCTGCTTGACATCTTGCCAAAGTTGAGAACTTACTCGTTTCGCATTCCCTACCTTTTATTGGAATGGCGGTACACATACACATACTTCCTCTTCTAATAATCCTATCCACGAACTCTTCCATGGCTCGTACAGCTATGGCAAAATTGCTCGAAAGCAATATTTCATGATTGTTCATCTGATACTGTTAATCTCACATGTGCCCCCCACAAAAATTGTACTATATCTCGCGAAGTTGGAATCTCGATGTGGCACAGGTGATCCGGTACCTCTTTCTCGCAAAAGTTCTAGTGTCCCAAAAGTTGCGCCTTGACTACTTACCTAAGGGGTGGATACAATGACTCTTCACAAAGCACATCGTGATCATCGTATTGTAGAAATCTTGCTCCTGAAGCAGACAGCTTCGTACGTTCTCTGATTATACGTAGTACGGGTGCACTTGCATTATATTACTTGTTCGTGTGCCCGAAATTGCTAAACCAAATCTGTGCGTGTAATCCGAGGCGGCGGTGTGGTGTGTTGGCCTAGGGTTTGGTGTGTGGTATTTCCCGTCAGGTCACATTGGGCTGTTTCTTGGATGATGACCTGGCCCCATGATCCGGGACGCTAGCTCGCTTTGGATTGTGCGCTGTGGGGTAAGAATAGATGGAGCTTCTCAGCAGCAAGTACTTAAGCCTGTAGGTAAGGAGAAGGTTGGTTCCTAGTCCGACTTCGGCGATGTTCTGTCCTGATTATCATCTACTTGAATTCATGAACATAGGTGCGATTACCTGTTTATTGAGGCTGCTGGGCCGGGCGTCGACTGAAGCAGTTTTGGATGCGCATGCAACTTGATCGTGCAGCCCCATTGCAATTAGCCTTGGCCTGGTCGGAGAATATCTAATCTATTTGCTTTCTGTGTCCTCCCGCTGCATCAACCGGGATTGCAATTTCATAACTACCCCCCGAATTTGGAGTCAAGTTCCAAGAGTACAGTGATATCCTGCATCTGGATGCGCATGTATTCAAAGATCAATCAGCTGCACTTGCATTTGCTTCCCGTTGATGCTCCCGCTCCCTGTTCTGTCTCATCCGAGTGCAGGTAGTTGGCAGGGGAGGTATCGATAAGAACCCAAGCAACTAGAAGTGAGGGCCAATTGACACCACGATCACATGCGCATTGGACGGGTTAACCGTGAGGGGTCGAACAGGGGTGGTGAAGCTCCAAGCTGTCGGGGATCCATGTGATCGGACGGTGGTTTTGACCAATATCTAACCAGAGGGCGAGGTCAATGTTGGTGGGGCCCTTGCCATCCACACCTGCACATGTACGTAATTGTCCCACATAAGCCACGAGGCCGGTCAATCGACTTTGGTTCAGAATCCAAAGAGCCTCCAAAAATAGAGGATCCGGGAGGACAATCGTTCCGTTTAGTTTATGCTACATGGGGATACACATTTGCATCGATCGAGTGCGTATTCTGTAATAATATTACGATCTGTCTTAATATCATCCAACGCTTGATGTTTGCCGAAACAAGGCTAGGGTAGCTATTCGTAAGAAGGTATACGCTGACGGGGTTGGAATCTCATTGCTCCGGAGGTCTAGAAACGGACTTTATTTCATACCTAGCTCTCACATAGTACATACTTCCTACTCTCCCACACGGGAAAGGGCGGAATATGCAGACCTCGAATTATTAAGTGCTAAGGATGTTGAGTATGTACATACGTACGCACGCACGTACCTACATACAGGCGGAGAATCGGCACTTGCAGGGTGTGGGAGAACTTTTCATCCGATGTTTTAACTGGATTCCTGATCAGAGGATACTTACATATGTCTAGGTATCAGCGGGCCGACTCCAAACCGACATCCCTGTAAAGCAATTGCATTCCATTGCATTGATCAATTCAACTTCCAGCAGAGTTTGTGAAAACAGCTTGGGAACGATGGAAGAAAATGGTTATCTGATGCACCGCGCTAGACTGCCCGTTCCGTCAGCTGTGATCCGTCTCGACCCGGCAAAGCAGCTCAGCAGTCGAAGCGAAGTCGTTCCATATTCCCAGAGATCTTTCTGAGGATCAAGGCTCCAAGGAATTATGCGTCTGGTGACACACACCTCGTCTGGCCCGCCCCACCATCAGCGTGCATGTTTTTGCTTTTTGGCGCGCAGCTTCCCTGCTTCTGGAGACGGGCAGTGGTCAGGTTGACCACTCTTTCCAGCCCGTCCAGCCAATCAGCGGTCTAGGACATGACCAAAGATAGTAGTTGTCTGCGAATGCATAATATCACCTTTCGCAGCCGGCGGCGCAAACACCATACCCTTTCCTTTTATCTGCCTCCGCCTCCAGCAATTTGGATTTTGGAATCTTCATCTTCTTCCAATTACAAGTCAGGAAATTTACTTGGGTCCATCGGTGCCCTGCAATGGCAGAAGCCAGACCTTCGATTCAAAAAGAGCGACTGCACGGCTTGCAATTGTTGTGTTGAGGAGCAGGTTAACCTCTTCATTCCTCTCGAGTGACGATTGCGACGACCTACATAACGATATCGTCTTGGTGTATCATCATCATATTCTTATTCCTCCTCTATCTATTCCTCCTCACCGTCCTCCCCCTCTTCCTCCCCCTTCTCCTCTTCCCCCTCTGCTTCTTTTCAAGATCCCTCGAATTGAGAACAATAACGAACTGGATTGGATCGGGTGGGGCAAGGTCTCGATATCTTTCGAAAACATTCTCAAGCTGAGCATAGGCCAGACTTTTAAGATCCTGTTATCTGGTAAGTTAGAGTTGCAGAAGCAGTACTTACTTACTTCTGTACTTACTATCATGCGTGTTGGCCCCGCCCTTATCCCCTCCTTTGTTGAATTCATGGGTCCAGGTTGATTCCAACAAAAGGTCGGAGCCTTTCGTCGGATCCTTTGGATTGCATTGATTCTTCTGATAATTATCCTTCCCTTTCAACCTGCGACGGCTGTGGTTTTGCGCCTCATCTGGCTCAGACGTCACCCAGACACAACTTGCCTCGCATGTGACTTTTGTTCCTCACAGAACAGAACTGACTTTTTGGCTCTTTTCCCTAGAAAAAAAAAAGAGAGAGATCCTTTAGGATTGAATTGGCCAATTGAAATATCTCCCGTCGAAGAAAGCCTATCGGGGGCCAAAGTTGTTTGTCGGCATCGTCATCTTGAAACAAGGCTCACGTAGGCCGTGACTCTTAAGCCTAGCCTTCCGCCTGCTCTTTTGTCTATCCAATATCATCCATTCCATTGCATCCACACAATCGAAAGTGCCAGACAAAGAAATAAAAGTAATTAGGCACGCCCGGCATTCCTGAGCCTCTCCAACCTCAGGGTATAATTTTATCTTATTTCATCCTATCCTGTTCATTTTCATTTCTTCTTTCTCTCCTCTCTCTTCTCTCTCACTTTCCTCCCTCTTCTTCTCCACGTGACCCTTTGGAACCACCCGGAAAACGCTGACAAATCCCCTGTTCTTTGCCACACAACACAACACAACACAACGGCAACAAGCTCAACTCCAACAACACACTTCAAACAAGTACAGGGTAAGCGCCTGCTTCGTATCCCGCCTGGCCTGGTTTACGTTAGTGATTATAGTCATCCATTCCTTGTGACTCCATCGCCATCCCTTTCTCTTCTCTCACCCTTCCTCTTCTTCAAGTACTTCCCAGAAAGGAAGCACAAGAAGAAGTGGTTATGCTTACTTGATACTTCTCATTTTTTTGTTCATCTATCCATTATCTGCCTATTTCCTAACCCCGTCCATGGCTCCAGGATCTTCCATCACATAGCCACACTCCCTGTATGACGAATCCTTTCACGCTTCTTATATATCACCTGCTTCCATTACTCCCCTCCTTCTATTCTCCATTATTGCACTTTTACCAATCTGCTGTTTTTGAGAACCCACTTTTGACTCAACACAGGCCCGTGCTGACTCGATCCATTGTTCGCCCTTAGTATTAAAAAGGTCATCAAGTGGAACTTTCAATCAATTCCGTTCTCTCCTACCGCGTTTCGAACTTGTAGCCATTGGTGGGGCCCATACCTCGACGGGTCGTAGTGTTTCCTAGACATGGAATTGGATCCTCCAGCACAGCTTGTTCAAGACAATACAAATACAACCAACCAAATGCCGCAGACTCCGGAACCATCCCCATCCAAGCGACCTGCAATGAGCTTTTCTCCACGACCCGACAGTTCCTCAGGTTTTCCCGAGATAAGGCACAGCGATAAGAAGTCGCTATCTCAAAGCGGGATCCTCTCACCGCCACTTTCTCCACACATCAGCCGTCAGATATCTGAAGTTCCATCCGATCTTGGTCCTTCGATACTTAATAGAGATCCTGTCCTCTACGATGCACCTTCAAATGACGAAAATCAACGCCCATTGTTCGATCTTTCTGAACCTGATCGGGAATCATCGGCATTACCTTTGAAGCCAATTTCTATCAGGATTATAGATGCTTCCACGGCCGAACCCGCAAGGAAGGAACCCACCGTCCCGACATTCAAATCAACGGCATGGCAAGACTGTTTTAGGGACCCTGGGGAATACTTTCGACGTGAGAGGCTGTTTTTGAAGCAACAGATCAACGCTGCAAGGGCCGCGAGGGCCGCAAAGAGTATTAAGTCGGTTGTACATAACATGCCTCCCAAAGCAACCACCCCCGGGCCCAAGCGATCGCACCAGAGATCCCGAAGTTCGGGTTCGGAGATTATGGCTTCCCCGAAAGACAAGGTCCGAATCCACAGAAATGCCGATAACAAAGTGACCAAGCCAAAATTCAGCCGACAATCGAAACCGGTTACAACTACTAGGAAAGATATTCATTTTTCGACAGTCGAGGATGTCACACCCCTAGTAGAACTTCTGCCGGATAACCCGCGCTGTCTGCATGTCGATTGGTCTGGAGCTCCTCTGGATATTTCAAACGATCCAGATCGCCATCTTCTCCACAAGGCAGAACAACATCTTGCTTCGACTCTGAAGCTCTCTTGCGGCCAGTATCTGACACAGAAACGTCTCATATTTCTCGAAAGAGTTACACGACTTCGAGCTGGAAACCAAGTGTTTTCACGAACCCATGCACAACAAGTGTGCCACATTGATGTCAATAAGGCCTCACGTCTATTTGCGGCTTTCGAGAAAGTTGGCTGGCTTTCACCTCAAGCTTTGAAGCAGTATCTTTAGACCGTCTAGATGAGATCCGACCGAGGTTCTCGCTCTTTCCTTTATCTTACTTTTCTCTTTACACTGTTCTCGATATTTCACAGTTTGATGCCATTTACACTCTGATCTTCCTCTCTCCTCTGCTTTTTCGGTTTGATTTGGTCGTTGTTCCCCGAAACTGCCTGATGTTTTGCTTTATGAGCTAGAATGATGCGATAACATACCCTGATGACTAGCATTTTTGGTTACTGAAGTTTTCTGGAGTTTTTAAGGGCAATTTGGGGTCTTCTCTTTTCGTTTTTTATTTACCTGGTTTGTGCTTCGCCGTTTCTCTCCCTCTCCCCCCATTTTATTTTGAGTATTTGGTTTGCCTGTCACACATCGCACGTCTTTCCTGTCCTCTTCGGCGTTCATCTTGCTATCACGGAAGCATTTGGGACCGGTTTTGGATTGGTTTTTGAACCCGATTTTTTATGTTTTATTTTATGTTTTTATTATTTTTTTCCCTCCTTTTTTTCTGGATGTTGGTTTCAAGAATTTGGCGTTACTTCATATGATCTGTCCAGATGTTTCTCGATTTCCTTCCGGCGGCTTCAGGTGTTTCGATTCATACATCGCTCAATTCATGTCATGTTTTGTTTTTTCTATCATTGCTGGGGTTATCGCAGGTCCTTTGCGTTTGGTATTTGGCTGGTTACTGTCTATTTCTCTCTCATGTTCTCTCTAGCCTGGACCTGGCGTTTTAAACAAGTTTTTGGACCTGACCGGTGTCCTGTATGCCCTCCGGATTTGTATGGTTTATTATGGCGTTTTATCCTTCTTTCTCAATCACTCCGCCCTGTTCCGGATTGTTAGAATCATACTGCGTGTATGGTGCCCTGTCAAGTGGTACCTATAATTAATATTACTTTGGGTATAATGCATGAGTATCAATGTTAAATCTCAAGATCTTCCCCGTGTCACAATAATAGATCCAAAGGAGGGAACGCTTCCACGCAGTGTCCGTATCTAGAAGAGCCTGTCCTCCAAAAGCAAAGGACTCATGGTCTGCAACCTGCCTCGTGATAGGCCCAAGCTCGGGAAGTCAGCCGGGTGGTCTGGGTTGAATCGATCCACTGGCAGACAACACCAACACGTAGTCGGTGTATAAAGACCAAGTCAATGTCCCGCAGGACGGGTGTGGAGAGTCAACGTGGAGCCAACTATTGCACTGCACAACGTATCGTACGTATCGTAATCCGGGCAATTTCAAGGAAGGCGGTGATTTTTTTTATATCTTTTTATCTTTATTTTATTTTTCTTCCATCGTGAGCAGCCTCCCATTGTTTCCGCTGACAGCAGAGCAGCTGGCAGCATATCGCACAGCGCACTGTTTGTCTGACCACTCCCTTATAGAGCGGATGACAAGCTTGGCCTATCCTAGCGTATCAGCGATAGAGGGGTAGTTCCTTGCTCGCTACCACAATCCAGGACTGTCGTTTGCCGTTTGGCTGGTGTTTCTCCTCCATTTCGATCTCTCGGTCCACCTGCCATCTTCCTGTACAGCGTAGCCAACCCTCGAGGAACCAATATTATATCACCTACCTAGCATCACCAGAGCCACTTCATCCCCCAGTCATCGCTCAGAGCAGATAGGTTTCGCCGTGATGGCTTAGATGGCTTAGCTTCGAGGACCCCAGTGTACCTAGACCCTCGACTGCCCCAGGAATAAAAAACACCATTAGATGAGTAGATTTTCATATCCTGCCAATTTCCCGGGTTGGCAGCGGGGTATGTCAAGGAGGTCAGAATCCTTTTCACAGCATTACGAGGTGCGAATCGGACAAGCTCCAAGTTAAAAACTTCCTGGTGCATCTTTTCTTTCCTTTGTTAAAAGATCAATTTCAGGACTGACGAATTCCGTCTTGATCGAGGGACTTGCAGGACGTAGAAGAGAGCCAGGTAACCCGCTCTGATGACACGCGAGTCACAACTCCAGAGTCCAAGAGCTCGCGTCGATATCGATATATCGAAGAGCAAAATGGCGGCCTGCTCGTGGTCCCTGTCGAAAATAGGAACGAGTCCGCGCCGGCCGATTGGCCTCCTTTAGACATTCACACTTCATTTCTGACCAGAGATCAGGCCCGGAGATATATCTCCAATGGCGCTCCGGTGTTTGAGGGAACCTGTAGGGAGGTGCCATACCTCAAGGACCAGTTTCACTTTTATGTGGCTCCAACGAATGGATGGGATGACGAGGGCACGGATTGCTACCCTTTCCAAGAGGACTTTTTCAACGACATGAGCGACGCCAATCGTCCACAGGAGTCATTGGACAGGCCTTATATGCGGGATATTTTCGGGCTTTACCCAGGAACTATCACTCTTGCAGGATACGCTGCGGCTTACGGATGCCCGCACGACGGTGGGCCACCATTGAATGGGGGCCGAGTCAAAACCCGCAAACTCAACATGAACTATGTCGTGTCAAGGCTTCGTAAGCTGAAGCACGAGGGTATTGAGGACCGTGTAAGACTACGCAGAACCGAGCACGTGTTTTCCATTCTACGGGAAGTCAACGTTAACATCTGGCTCCGCTAGGACCCAACCCTTCTTTACCACGAATTGTACGCCAACCTCTTATATGACGGGATTACACATGCAGACGACCCTCATAGGTTCGAAATGGGCAGGCAGGTCTATGATCTTATCGACGTACTGGCCCGCCCAGAATGGGTAGATTTCAGCAAGCTCGAAAACCAGATTGTTCCAGAGTTCTTCTATCGGGACGATAGTGCTGGGAATAACAAATTCTTCCACCAACTTCTCTTATCACTTGAACTCTTTCTGCGGATAACATCACGCAGCCCCCTAAACAATTCACCTGGAAAACACCATAGCTGGCCCGTCAAGGTACGCTATGACTTAGTGTTAGCCCAACGGTGGCTTGAAAATGTGGAAATCGAGACTCCGGCATCATCCCATCCTGCCGCACAGTCGACGGTGACATTCCATTTTCAGAACAAGAATAGCCAAGTCGATATACTCAGAAATTTCGGATGGACCCTAAAGTAAGACATTATATTTCATCTCACCCATGAGTACCTGAAACCCCCACTAAATCTTTACGTTCAGATGGCCGAACATGCCTGAAGTCGAGTTCATTCTCTCCGAAGTAGATACGAAAGAAAAAGCGGTCGAAGATCGGAGTGTAAGCTGCATGTCATGGTTTACCGGGCTAATGCTACCCGGGAGAACTATGCCCTGGGTTATGATGAAGACTTTGATTGACTGCGACCCTGACGCGCCTCCATCGATAAAAACGCTCTCGCACCTAACCCCCAATGCAGGATTGCAATGGAGGGGTTCTACATATTGGTCCTGGGAATGTATTGTTGGAAAGGTTCTAGGGGCAGCAAAAGGAGTTAGACAAATATGTGGATGGCTCGGTCCTTTACCAACGAGCCCGGAACTTCACCGCTCTGAAGGTATGTGCTGTAACACACCAATTTACAGATTCGATTTGCTTACGCTACTCCAATAGTTGTTCTGATCAAGCAAGCACGGCCGCTTGGGCACTTAACACCCAGCGACATTCATAGCATGGCAGCTAATAGCGAGGCATTCCCGGAACATGAGCCGAGTATCCATGTCGATGATTTTGACATGCTGGAGCCCGACTTGGAAGATCCAACAGATAATATTAGAATAGAAAGGCTAAACTTCCAACCCGTTACATCCGACTCCCAAACAGTTATGAGAATACTCCCTCCTGGTTCTCAAAAGAACCCCCGACCGCCATCTAGTATCAGCGGTAGGAGTGCAAGCGGACGCAGTACTAGCAGTCGGAGTATAAGCGGCCGTTCGAACTTCAGCATGTACCCCGGTGAACCAACCCTATACGACGCATCGATAACGTTTGCAATCGCCTCCAAATCCTGGCGAGTGTATCTCCGCCACGACACCCCATTCATTGCTGCATATCCTTGCAAAAATGGGCCTCATGTCTTATACAATGCGTACGACTTTCGGGTGGTCCGCCCTGACAAACTTACCGAGATTAAGAATTGGGGAAACAACATTACCGATGATGCGGGGTCCGAAACAGGTAGCGAGATGTACTACAACAACGAAGTCGAAGAGGTGTTAATCATCGAGGCGTTCGGTGTGTGCGACAACGAGGTTTTCGCCCGCGCATGGTGCTCGTACTGGGGACTGGCTGCCATAGTAGCAGATGTGGATAAAACTTGTGTCGCGTGTGCGGTTAGGGAGGCATATGCAGCCTCTGTCAAGGTGGTTATTCTTAACTGCGCACGATCCAACGTCCATAATGAGGTTGAGGATGTCGATAGAACGATCTTGGAGGTATAGAGCCCTACAGAAAAGAAAAAAAGGAAGAAAAGGGGTAAAAAATAATTAAAAAAAACAGCAGCCCTTGAGGCATTACAAGTTCGGTGGGGTTATTGAATTTTTATTTATGTACATTGGGAGGGGTTTTGGTAGACGGCGATAATGCAGGGCGGCGGCGGCGGTTTTCTTATAACGCACCAGAGTTATGTGAAACCGGACAGTGCGACATAGCACATCGGGGCATCAATCGACAAAACTGTATCCTGGTTCCACTCTGTCATGATTTATTTCGTTTTTTTGTTTTGTGAGTTCTTTTAGCCAGCTTTCATAATACTGTCTTTTTAAGTTCTTATCAATAGCTATTCCGGACCCCCATTGAATCCGTGATCAGTTACCACCGAGTTCCTCTTTCTTCCTCAGTATTCGTGAATGCCTATCAAGTTCCTCGACCAAGTCCTTAATTGACAACTTTGAGGACTCCAATTCCATGACCTTGCCGTCCTCTGTAAGAAAGTCTCGTCAGATGTAACCATCTAGTTGAAACGGATATCGGGGTTAGGAGACATACTGAATGTTACTGCGATCTTGGGTAGCTCCTCTGAGGCTCGAGGTAGTAGCTTGGTTTGAATTTTCATTGTGGTTCTTGCATCAGGCGGCAGCATGGAGAGGAAGATCCTGGTGCTCTTTGAAAGCTTCGAGAATGGATTTAAGCTGACCGCTACATTGGAGAGGAACTTGGTGATCATGTTGCATATATGTTCCTGCAGCGGTCAGACTATGCCGTGCTGAGCCGTTTAGTACAGGTTCAGAATTCGACTGCCGCGGTGTCGTTGGGGTTTGAGAGAAATTTTGGTCGTTGGAAATTCCCGATTGGGCAACCTTGAAGACCACCAAATATGCGTTGCGATATGTCTTCCGCGAACGATAGGTGGTACCTGAATATGGTAGAATGTAGGTAGTATAATATAACAATATCGGTGGGTGCTAACAGCCCTGGCTTTCGATGGGGGAGAGCCCGAAATTAGTTACTACGATTACTAGCTATCGAATAAGCTGGCCAATATATACAGCTTCTGATATTGAGGTTTATAATATCCAATTGAGCCTTGCAAATATTCGGCTTTGGTACCTTATCCCAGCCCAGCCCTAGAGTTTTTGACGATAGCCTGGACGGGATCCAGAATTCCGGTTCCGTTGCTACCAAGTCCTGTTCCGGTAGTCCATCCCATTTTTGCAAGCATGTCATAGCCCTTATTCCCCTGGCTAAGCTCTGCTGCTCCTGTTCCTACGATCATTCCGTCTTTATTGTGGGTGGTCCGGTCGCCGCCACCTCCCCCACCTGTGAATTGGCGGCCAGCTTTGCCACGATTGTTTCCAAATTTCCCCCGTGAACCTCGACCACTTGGATTACTGAGAAGGATGTCTATTGCTTCTTCGTCTCCCTCGAAAAGCCTGCTTTGCTTGGTTTTGTAGAGAACGGGGAAACGGTCGTTACCTTTCCCTTGCGATTTACTTTGCATGGAGAAGCTATGAGCCAAGATGTGGATCTGTAGTCGATCTTGCTTCTGCATTGGCGGTAATGAGAGTCTGATAAACGGTCTGGATTAGCAAATGCGTCCCGAGTGCATCATTCGGGGTACAACCGACCTTTCTGCAATCCCACTCATCATGAACTGTTTAATGGATGCTTGAACCTTGCTCATCGTTACCCCACCAGGATAGCCTTTGATATCCATGGACCCAGACTCCGTGGGCATATAAGCACCCAACATGCCGGCCTGCCGCCGAAGATCTCTCTCTTGCTTGCGAATCCTTTTCTTTTCACGATCTGCGTGAATATACTGTTCGAGTTCAATCTGGGTTCGAGCTTCATTGTCATCCAGGTTCATGGTCATAAGTTTGTTTGAAGGTCGCCCGATGTTGGCTTTTCGGGACTTACGGTTGAAAGGGCTAGCTAAACTTGCCCTTTCACGATTCATGATATCGAAACCATCATAGGCATCAGCTAGCTTGGATGCACGTGGGAATTTGCCTTGTTTATTCGGTTTTCCGAGCATCATGTTGACGAGGTTCTCAGCATCAAAGTCCACTTCGTCGTCGTCGTCCACTTCGTCGTCGTCGTCCTCTTCGTCGTCGCCTTCTTCAAATTGCGGTGCCTTGGGGAGTCCTTGGTCGGCATCTTCCTGATCGTCAGATGCTTGGACATCAGAATCTTCGTCGTCCAATCCAGCCTCAAAGTGGTCTATTAGATGTTGAATATCGCGTGTCATATCTGTTCCTTCAAGCCAGAGAGCCTCTTCAAGTGTTGAACCTGCCGGTTTGAAGTGGTATTCTGGCCCAAACCTCCCGTTTCGTTTTCCAATCACGGCGGCGATATTGATATCTACGTGTATCTCGGGCTCATCGCTGTCTAGATCGGATTGTCTTGGGGTTCGCGTCTCTTGGCGGTGGGGCCTTTCGTTTCCTGTATCGATATCGTCTAGATGGTTTCCTAACGGCCGCAAGGAAAATACGTCTCCGATATCCTCACCATTCTCCTCAAGGTTTTGGATGTAGTCGGCGAGTATCTCATCATCATCATCATTCGATTGACGGAAACCTCTTGGTGTTTTCTTAGGGGTTTTCAAGTTTTTTGGTGTCAAGGCTGCTATCGGAGGTGGCTCGGCGGGAACGGTGGGTTGGGCTTTGCACTTTTGTGGCTCTGATTGAGCTCCATTCGGGCGTCGCTGATTCCGAGGGACGAAGACGACTTCTTCCTCGCTAGACGATGACTTATTCTGAGTTTTGGAGTGACTGCCTAAGTCATTTCCGGGAATTAGGTCAATCTTAGGGCTATCGACTGGCTCGAGATGAGATGTTTTGGTGGGGTGTTCGGATGCCGTCAGCGTGGTTTCCAATAGGGGAGGGGGTTGATTGGGGATTGTTGCAGGTAGAACTGTGCTGGATTCGCTGGCAGAGCCACCTGGTTGCTGAGGGCGTACGAATGTTATTCCCAATTGTCGAAGTTTCCTATCATCGTTTCTCCTGTAGTATCGATCCTCGGTGTTTCGAGCTTCTTGTTGCAATGTAAAACCACGATGGCCTCCTAGATTTCCCGCGAAAGGGTATTTCCGTCAATGATTGGTTGTTGGACTTTGAATTCTGGAATGGTGCAAGCGAAGGAGAAATAGGTTATTGTGGACCTGTATGTATAGGTAAGTATACAACGTAGACGGGACAGTTGGTTTACCTGAGGGCCCAGGACCATTGTAGGGATCTAGAGTAAAATCATCGCCTAGGAGGAGATGTCTTTGAGGCTTTCCACGTTTTCCATTGGTGGGTGTGGCTGAGTTTGCATGAGAATGGCGATTTGCGAAACGGTTGTTCGAACCGTGACCCTTGTGGGAAGGGGATGGCCGCGAGGATTTCCGGCGGGGCATGAGGAGGAAGAGGGGGGGGAGGATGAGATGTCGATAGCGTAGTGTAGTGTAGTGAAGAGTAGAAGAGTAGTGTAGATGAGATGGCCTCGAGGTTACAATTAGGTGTGGTGGAGGATACCTAAAGGACTGGTCATCAGCCCACTTCGTCATCCACCACTTCCCCAGACATCCTGACATACTACCTTCGCTGCTTCACCATCACCATCACCTCAACGTTCAACCTTTCCCACGCAACAGCTTGATAACCAAACAGATCTAGATTCAACTTCAACTTCAGCTTCAGATTCAACTGACAATAGGTACCCAGTGAGTGTATGGCTGTGTATGGCTTCAACTGAACTCTAGTTAAGGCTGCTTGGCCTCAGCGGTACCTAAGCTTAGATCTGAGCCGAGCTACCTGTAGCCATCACCGTATTCGCTCTTTATCTCCACCTCCGCCTCCAGGCAATTAATTACACAAGCTTCAAGCTCCCGCTCCAGCAGCCGTCAAACCTTAGCACCATCTTCATCTCAGTTGTCGTTAAGTGCCTCTGGAGAGAAAGAGCCCTTTCGCATGATGAACATCCGAATCGACAAGTTTCAGCGGGTCATACAGTACTTCTGGGATCCGCCCGTCAAGAATGATGAGCCTAAGAGCTCTATTTGGTGTTTAGGTGTCGAATACTCTTTTAGGCCGGGCGAACTCGAGGCCAAGTCTTCCGACGAGTACGATACCGTAAATGCATCGTCCACAGACTCCGTCCCAGTGCTCCTGACTTCACCATCATCTACATCCGCCGACACTATCACACAACATGAGTCAGACTCAGACTCCTCGGAAGCTGCCGTTGAGGTTCAAAAGGATACATCGACACAGATAGATGACGACGGATGGCCTCATTCATTCTTGGACGACTTTGATGCTAAGTTTTGGATGACCTATCGGAGCGCCTTCCCCCCGATTCCGTTATCCACGACCAGCCGGAACATGACACTTGCAACTCGGATCCGAAGTCTTGCCGACCAAGAAGGCTTTACTTCAGATACAGGGTGGGGTTGTATGATAAGGTCAGGCCAATGTATTCTCGCGAATGCCCTATCTCTTCTTAAACTTGGACGAGGTATGTTTCCCTCTACCTGGCTCCCCAACTCAGATCTTTGAGTACTAACACAGTGACAAGATTGGCGTCGTGGGAAATCTCCTCAAGAGGAACGGCGGATCCTGTCCTTGTTCGCGGACGATCCGCGAGCACCTTTCTCCCTACATAACTTCGTCAAATATGGAGAAGCGTCTTGTGGAGTTTATCCGGGGGAATGGTTCGGACCGTCGGCGACGGCACGATGTATACAGTATGTTTCTCACGATTTTTCCCACCACTTCTCTTTCTTTTTTACTTTCCCCTGTCATCGATGTTGATTATCTTGACTCTAACACTCTAAAGGGCACTAGCCGGGCAACATGATGAAGGCTTACACGTCTACATAACCGGCGACGGTGGGGATGTCTACGAGGACGCTTTCCGGAAAATTGCAGTATCGGAAGATGGAGTATTCCGTCCGACTCTTGTCCTCGTCGGGATCAGGTTAGGGATCGAGAGGGTTACTCCTGTGTACTGGGAGGCCCTTAAATCCTCCCTCATGATGTCACAGTCAGTCGGAATTGCTGGGTAGGTGACATGATCTCGCGGCCCCCGCAAGTCAAACCCCAGAGCAGCTAGCTAACCTCCATATGAACATCAGAGGGAGACCGTCGGCATCGCACTACTTTGTCGGAGTCCAAGGGCAATCGCTCTTCTATCTGGATCCTCACAATACCCGACCACTGCTTCCTTATCGAAAGGACTTGGACTATACCGCTGAAGAGGTAGAGCTTTGTCACACTAGAAAACTCCGGAGGCTTCATTTGAGAGAAATGGACCCTAGTATGCTACTGGCCTTTCTAATTAGGGACGATCAGGATTGGCAGGCTTGGAAACAGGGTGTTAAAGAAGTACAGTTGTCCCCCGTAGTTCCCTTTGGTGTATTCGGATTACTAACTTGCAAATACAGGTGCATGGAAAACGTGTTGTTCACGTATCGGACACAACGCCTGGATTAGGGAACCCCCCCGGAATGAGAGAGGATGCCGTTGATGATGTGGAATCATTTGACGATGATTCCGATGCCGAAGACGGGGGACCCGGAAACTCGTAGATGGAAACCTACACATTTAATTGTAATATGCATGCATTAACCATGCTTTGTATACCATCATTCACATTTGGGGCTTGTTCGGTTCGGGGTTCATGGGTCTCAAATTCAAGGATTATTCAGTACAAGATTTTTATTTTGGAGGGGGGAATATGGGCGTTTGGGGAAGCGAGTCAATTGCTGTTCACCACGTGATACGTGAATCGGAAGTCATAAACTTCTTATAGATAGACCGGCTCAGATACGGTTCAAAATACGAATTGCAATCTGTGAGGAAGAGCACTAGAGAAAGTACAAAACTCTCCAAATATGTGCCAACAACTGAAGGGTAAATGATATTCGCTCGAAACAAATGGCTAAACTAACGTTGAGAAATGGCCGGTAATTAACCAATTATATTATATGCCTGGCCTTGTACGACGAGCGGTGAGACGGTATTGCTCGATGGCAGAACCGGCTCTGTCAAATCCTCGATGTAAAAGGACGTTTCGGTGAAGGAAATTTTAAACTAGCCGCGAGCGGGGAGTGCTTGTTAGCAAAATGCCAAAGGCGAAAAACGGGGCAAAATCTAGAATGTTTGCTACTTACCTTGAATAGGAAATTCAATGTTAAGGCAATTATCATAGCGATACAGACAACAATAGGGCCGATCAAACTAATACTGGTGTCGAAGCCTTTCTCACTCCTATCGGTGATGAACTTACTCCGCCTGATATACATCCAATATCCCCACGCTCCAGCAAACACTGAAATCCCGGTGAAGAAGAAACCGATGCCTTGGGCGACGACATTCTTCCGACCAGCGGCATTGTAAAGTGCGAGGGAAAGGGTGGCCAGCAGCACACATATATGTTGCCATTTGATAAAGGTCCTTTGGTTGGCAAGCCAAACTTTAGCTTCGACTTGAAGTGGTCCAGAATCTTTGATATAGGAACTTGGTTTTGTCACACCAGGTGGTAGTTTAACTGAAGACCGGCGTCGGCGCTGCTTCGTGCTTCCCCATCCCAAGCCCCCGATACGAGAAGATGATGGGGAGCCGCTATCCTGTTCCTCGCGGTCTTCAGTAATAGCCGCTTGTTTTGAAGGCTGGGCTATCTCGAGGGTTGGTTTCTTGGGAATTCCTACCGACAGCCGTCGGGGTTTAGAAGACGCCGCGGGGCGCATTGATTCATGGGCAATAGATGCTCGGAAGGGGCTCCCACGGAGGGGCGAAAGGCCCATCGCAAAACTTCCGACGGCGAATTCCTCAGATTTCAGTCGGTTCTGCTCTTGCTGCCAAGCATCCTTGGGGTCTTTTCTGATATCCTTGTCGAGATCCCCTAGCCAGAATGGAAAGCTATTCACATTGTCTTCGAACAATACGGAAACACCATGGACGAACTTGGAAAACCGTGGTGCCTCGTACACCAGATGCGAGGTCATCAAATCGGAAACCCATTCCCTCGAGTGGTCGTTCAAAGAATCGTTGATTTTGATTTCGAGGAGCGCAAAAGGAAACTTTGAAATTTCATCCTTAGGGAGAGAACTGAAGGGATATTCCAACTTTCGGTCATCGATATCGTGTCGATGCCAGTCATCAGCGGGTCGAGTGGGTCTCTGAGAGTTAAGCGCATCCTCTTTGATGAAAACAAGATCAGTATCCAATGATATTCTGATCTCATCATCTCCGGGGATTTGAAAGGCGGCCCTCGTGTAGACTGCACGGAGGATGGGCTGCAAAGAGTTTTCCTTGACGAAAGAATACATATCCCTGGCCGTCTTTTCATATTTACGTGCCTCCTCTTCTGGTTTACGTTCCTTCGTCTTCCGGATTTTTTTCTCGAGTATTTCCTCATCGCCAGAAATGAAACGCTGGATTTCCTTTTCTTTGAGCGAAACCCTCTCTTCGGTTCCAGTCTCCTCGGCTTCTTCAATTGAAGGGACAACCTTCCTCTCTAATGTAACCTCTGGTCTATCCGCAAGCTGGCCATACCATCGTAAGCGGAGAGATGCGGCACTTTCATACCTATCAAGTTTGTGTGTATAAAGATCGAATTGAGAGTTATCGAAGTAGAGCGATGTCAAAGTAGGGTCCTTTCTGTCGGCTTTCGCTACCTTTGAGCTTTGAGGGTTATAGATGAGAACCGGAAGTCGGCGCAGGATGTATGTTTTAACCTCTAATAAATTATCAGGGTGTACCCAGACTACCCCAACTGTCAGATATTTCAAAGCAGTTGTCTCTGAGGGTTTGCTCACGGCTTACATTTATGAGATTCGTATGTTTTCGAGGAGGATTTCGAAGGAAGGGATTTCGATGGTTGTTTGGTTTGGTCATACTGGCCTACGAATGCATAAAGTGCAGAGATCCTGTCCAGGCGCACGTTAGTATACCTATCGGGCTAGGGAGGAGACTTGGATGGCGATACAACGTACCTATACAACAGAGGCGAGTAATCCTCGGAACTGAATGGCAGAGACGAAAGTCGCACCTGAACCAGAGGACGTATCTTATACTGCTTTAACCTGTCGTGCTTCTTGGCAGCCTTTAGACAAGCCGTGAAGTTCAATCGCGCGAATTTATAAAGATCCGCGATTTCCTTGGAGACAGTATCCAGTTCTTGGGTGACGGTGCTTAGGAGCTGTTTGGTGTCTTCATCGACAGCATCTTTGGCCGCGGGTTTCCCCTCAGCATTCTGAGCCAGAGGTTCGAGTTTAGCCTCACAGCTATTCACCCTATCCTTCAATTCGGCACCGAGTTTCGCATGAAAGGCGTTGACTTTTTCAATCTGCACGTTCACCAACTCCTCCACAAAGCTGGACTCATCCTGTTCGGTCCATTGCGTCGGTTCGGGGTCTTTTTCTCGCAACAGCTTTTTTAGTTTGCCATAGTCGATATAATTATCTTTCCATTCCTCCTTCAATGACTTTTTTAAAGTTTCGCCGAATTTCATACCGACTGTGTTTCGATTTTTATCTTATTCGTAATGTTTTGCAAAGTAATCGCGAGAGATGGTGGAAATATGAAAACGTTTGTGGTGGCTGGGGAACAGTGACGAAATAACCGACTCGGGGTGGGAACTGCCGTGGGGGCGTTTATGCACCACTATGTAGTTCTTAACTTGCTGCGTAGGTACTTCTTAAGTACTCCGCGTATGAGTTCACGAGCGTGACAGCCGCTGGTTCTATGATTGGTACAGTCACTGTTGGACGGGATGGCGGTATGAGGTAATGATTTCGAGTATATATTGGCAAAAGAGAGCGAGAATATGTATTACAATAGGAGACGGCTGAAAACCTGAAACTTAACTAGGCAGCGGCGAAGAGGAAGAAAAAAAAAAAAAAAAATCATCAGTTGAAGGGAATGGCTTCTTCATGAATCGGAAATTTTCAGAGCAAAGGCCAATAAAATGGAGACGCAGAGGCATGTGCAAGGTTGGAGCAGGTGGAAATGCAGGTGGTGACATGGTGCCGAACGCTTCGGGCCCCGCAAGTTGCTTTTCCTTGTGGCTGATGTCGCACGAGGCCGGTCCACGGCTACCCTTGCATGGAATATGTTTAACTGAGGAAACTTACAATCGAGGGCCATTCTGAAGAAAGAAAGAGAAAATTTTTTGCACGGCAAATTGCAAATATATCAAGACCGGAATAGAATGCTGTAATATCCAGGAGTATGGAGTATCTCACAGTACAGTTTACTTGAAGTACTTACACTTATTTAAGTACTCACGTAAAGTAGGTAATATAATGTAAGATGTGCCTTAGCTTAGCTTTGTATTTACATGAACGCTCACAGGGAAAAGGGCAGCCATTGATAAAAAGACCCTTGCGCGAGATCATTCCGAATATTGGGGCGCTTGGTTTCAAGTTAGTCAACCTCACTACAACGAAAACGACTGCGCGAAGTGCGAAACTTACGGGTTAACACAGGGCAGGGAAGATTTCTTTCCCACTTGGAGCCTATCAATTGATCGGGAAAGAAAGAATTAGAATCATTACGAAGGGATGATATCAAAAGGCTTCGAGAAGAGGAAAGAAGAAAAGAGACATACCGCCGGGGGCCGTAGGTGGCAGATATGGATCTGGGTGTTTCCACTTTTCCAACTCAGCCTCTGTTTCTGCAATGAGAGCCTGCCGAAATGATATCAGTCACGATACAAACGAGAATATGAAAATAAAATTTTCGGATAAAGGTACAACCTGCAACTGTTTGGGAGCCCTGACATCCTTATTGGCCTCGAAGAGTTGGCGGATAGCGAGTGCCTGCGGTCGCCAGATATCCCGTCTAACGGACCAGTCCAAGCTCGTTTTCAAGGCCCTCCTGTAGAGACTCGGGACTATCCTAATTGGCGTAGAACTAGCCATGGTTGATATGAAGGATGGAAGGGTGGTGGCGGTGGGAGTGGGTGTGTATCGGAGGAGTCGTCCTTGAAGCGGGAGCTATCGAATACGAGCGGTGAGACGGAACAATTTCTCTTACGGACAGTAGGAATGCGAGAGGATATATATAGATCTACACCCTGGTGAGGGTGTTATTGATGGTTGAACGAGCGGTCGCCAGGAATTCGTCGTCGTCGTTGTCGAATTGCGAGACGTCAATTGCTATCCATCGAGAAAGGCGGAAGTGCCTGCCAAGCCCAACACGCCTGACATCTTTTATATCAGGCCGCCTCGCATTGGCTGGTCTGAAAGTCTTTGGCATCAACGCCGAATAAACCTTGACTTTCCTTACTTACCAAAGTACTTACTTACTTGCTAAAGTACTTGCTACTTATGCACATCCCACAGCATGGGATCTCGAAGTAAAGGATCATAATATATATACACATGTAGGTAAGGAGGTATAAGTATACGTAGATACATTACTTACTTAGGTACTTCCTATACGGCATTATATCACGCACTCCCAACTTAATGCCTCAGGGAACGGCTCTTGTCGACAAGTAGTTACATACCTAAGTAAACTTGCTTCGAAGTAAGTATTGAAAAGGAAGTGCTTCCGTTCGGCCATTGTCCTTTGCCCGACTCGGATCGGTTACTCCGTTCAGGGAAAACCTTGGAAAAAACCCACCAACCTGTACCTGTATATAGTCGCACTGTAAAAGAAATCAATCCTCGGTACATACTTGATTACAGTATACTCTCCCAACCTGCGAGTTATTGTCTATCTTAAGGAGTACTTAACTAGGTACTTAGGAAGTCGGTAAGTGTTTGCATTTGCCCAAGCGTGGGCCGTTGCAACGCATTTCTTCGGCTTCAACGTTGCATATATCCTTCCAACTGACCTAACCAAGACGTCAACCCAGACAGACGCTCCTTCAGACGCCATCACATCATCATCACCATCATTATCACCACCACCACCACCTGCTCTCGACTACAGCCATGTCCTCCTCCTCCGCCCTTCGTTCAACCGCGCTGCGGTCAAATCGCCTAGCCTCCCTTTCACACCTACGGACCCCATCTTGTCGGCTGTTCCATGTCAAGGCCCCAGTCACCGGCCTTATCGCCAGACAAACCACCCCTCGCAGGTAAGTAGCTCTTGCCCCCAACGATACAATATTAAACTACCCTGCTAACCATCTAAACAGCTCTCATGTCACCGCCTCTTATCCTCCATCTCTTCAGCAATGGCGTTCTTACGGTACCTATCCGCGTTTTCCGACACACCTTCGTGATGTTCTTCGCCAGATATATCTAATCACCGAACTCCATTAGCCGACTCTATCGTTATCAAGGTCCCGGTCATGGCAGAATCTATATCGGAGGGAACCTTAAAACAATGGTTAAAAGGTTCGCGACATTTCTCAAGGCTTGAGTTACCCGAGGCCGACGGCATTCTAACTAAGGCTGCTTTACGGTATAGAGGTTGGCGACCAGGTCGAGCAGGATGAAGAGATTGCCACCATCGAAACGGACAAGGTACCGCTTCTGCCATGAGCTTACATTCGCCTTCCGATATTAACATTCATCTAGATCGACGTCGCCGTCAATGCCCCGCAAGCTGGTATTCTAAAGGAACTTTTTGTTGAAGCCGACACCACTGTTACCGTTGGTCAAGACCTCGCAAAGCTAGAGCCCGGAGAGGGTGCACCGAAGCCGGCCAAAGAAGAGACGAAGAAGGAAGAACCGACTTCTTCCCCACCTCCAAAAGCCGAGGAATCAAAGCCCGCCGAGAAGGCCCCCGAGCCTAAGAAGGTAGAAGAAAAACCAAAGAAGGCCGAGACACCTGCCCCACCGAGCACTCCCTCGGCCCCCGCCGCCGACGGCATCGGAAACAGAGGAGAACAGAGGGTCAGTATCCCATCCCGTCGCGCCCGCGCTCCCGGCCACCCCCGGGCTAACCCACCGCATTTCATCAAATAGGTCAAAATGAATCGCATGAGGCTCAGGACCGGCGAGAGATTAAAGCAATCCCAAAACACAGCGGCATCCCTGACTACATTCAACGAGGTAGACATGTCCGCCGTGATGGAAATGCGCTCCTTATATAAGAATGCAGTGTTAGAGAAAACAGGTGTCAAGCTAGGATTTGTAAGCTTCTTCACCAAGGCATGCATTCTTGCCATGAAGGATGTACCTGTTGTCAACGCTAGCATCGAGGGTCCAAACGGAGGCGACACCATCGTCTACCGTGACTATGTCGATGTCAGCATAGCCGTTGCGACAGAAAAGGGCCTCGTCACCCCTGTAATTCGGAATGCGGAAACCCTCGATCTCGTCGGCATCGACAAAGCCATCTCGGAACTCGGTGAAAAGGTAACGATCTACATGTTCGGATTCCGTTAATATCCTAGCCCGAGCTCACCCATAGAAATAATAGGCCCGAAGTGGAAAGATTACCCTCGAGGACCTCGCCGGGGGTACATTTACCATTTCGAACGGCGGAGTTTTCGGCAGTTTGATGGGAACTCCCATTATCAATCTGCCACAGAGCGCTGTTCTAGGTAGGCCGCTTCGTACTTTGGTCGTACAGGAAACCCTGCTAACCATACATCAGGTCTCCACGCAACCAAGCAACGCCCGGTTGTGGTTAATGGCAAGATTGAAATCCGACCGGTATGTATTTTTTTCACCCTAGAAAACAAAATAGTATCTAACAATATATAGATGATGTATCTTGCTCTCACATACGATCACCGCCTGCTCGACGGACGTGAAGCGGTTACCTTCCTTGTTAAGGTTAAAGAGTACATCGAGGACCCAAGAAGAATGTTGCTGCCGTAGATTTATGATCTCGATCGCTTGGCAACAAAACGGTCGACTCCGCCGTGAATAAGTCACACTTGAACCTTCCCCAGATAAAAAACTTAACCACTAATCTCCAACTTGCCTCCTGTATTCGTATACTATGAGAATCGTCATCGAGATAACGACGCACACGTCGGTCTCTACGGAAGAATACCGTCAGAAGATGTATCAAAATATCAACCTAGAGTAGCCGCCGTAACGGTGCTTGTTCGCATCGATTATAAGCTTTTACTCAAAGCGTGATGATCATATGAATTGCGTGTTCTATAGATTTGTAAAAAGGATAAGATATTTACACCCCAACCAATACAATAGATTATATACAAGATGTGATGGCCGAAACCCTGCCTATAGCTGAGATCAATTCAAGGTTGGGACGGACCAATCAACCCAGTCAGCCTGGTTGAAATTGAAGTTGCCGTCGGTTCGGAAGACGTTGGTTGTGACCGATTGGTCGAGCAAGAACTTGTTGATGAAAGAATTGAGCTCGGACCCTTGCTGGGCGGCGGGGAAACCACAGTGATCGCCGTGTCCGACCTGCGAGTAGCCCATGTTGCCGGATACGCCCAGGGCTTGGTAGACGAGAGATCCTGCTTTCATGCAGCCGTATGTGCTCAATGCGCCGAGCCATTCCTAGTAGGCGAGCAGCTTCGTTAGCAGACCGCGCAACAGACAGTCTTTCAAGAGCTACGGGATATTTATTTACCATCGAAGTATTCTCAATGACATAGAGTCCACGGGGTGCGACCAAGGCGGCCAAGCTGTGGTGGTCGAATGGAAGGCGGCTGACTTGGTTAACATTGGGATTGAACGCAGTTGAGAACCACACATTCTCCGTAATGATCTGGGAGGCAGTTTGGACATTTTCACCCCGGCTCTTCTGGTAGTCCGAAAGTCTCCAGCAGGCAGAGCCGCCGGATCCCGATTCTTGAGGAATAGTCAAGGCGACCCGGTCATCGAGAGCACCAGCAACGAAGGCCCCTTTGCCGTTTCTAGAGCATCCGGTAACGCCAATTCTTGCAGGGTTGATGTTGGTTGCTGGAGTGATTTCGATTGCGTCGATAATTCGGCTGACGCCCCATGCCCAAGCCGTAAGGGCGCCAGCTGAGTGGCCACTTCCGTAAAGGTTGTAGAACTTTCCTTGGCCCCTACCGTAGACGGTTTGGTTAGCATCCTGAGGTCCATCACTGGCGACTTTCTGCCGATCGACTTTACCTGGATCCGGTATTAACCTGGGCTGCAATATCAGAGATGCTGAAACTGATTTTAGCGACACCGGCAGGAATTGGGATCGAACCACCGTCGTATCCTTTCGTGAAAAATACCAATATTAGCCACGGAACCGAGACAGGTGAACATTAATCTTTGGTTCACTAACCGATGATGGCGGGATATGGTGCCCTTCCGCCAGAAGGTGCTGTAATGGTGACAGAGAAGGAGATCGACTTCCCCTGGTCGGACACGTTGATAGTAAGGGTATTCCCGCTCCACGAAGCTGTGAGAGATTGCGGCTTTCCGGGCTTTGTTCCCAATTCATATTGCTGCAGTGCCGCAGAAATCTCTGCCTGGCGGCACTTGAATTGCGCCTTTGTGGTGGCTTTCTGGCCATTGGCGAATGTAAATGGATCTGGAAGCTTAGAGTTCGACACCAAAGAGATGCTGCCTACTGAACAAGTAGGATTGGTGCCCCCGGGAGTAGTAGTAGAAGCTGTAGTTGTAGCAAAGGTCGTCGACGCCGTAGTCGCACGAGTAGTCGTCGACCTAGTGGTAGTTACTCTATTATAAAACAAGTTAGTTATCCAGCACACCTACTTATCGTTCAGCATCGTGACTTACTGCGAACTAGGTTGACATTGGCTATAGTAATCGTTCAGATACACGCAGGCGCTCCCGGAAGCACACGAACTGCTTCCAGTCCACCCAATACCCCCACCTTTAATTTGTATAAAATCGGTTAGAATTCCAGAAGTGGGTTATCGAGGTAGGTCTACGGATGTATGGCTTACATTGTCCCCATAGAGGAGATTGCGCAAGGGCGGAATTCGCACCAAGCAAGAGGAGCAAAGCTGTCAGCTTTCCAGCCATGGTTGAACCTAATCTATCGAATTTAGATGGGCTGCTAGTCGGATTTCTATGAAGAGGAAGCACGGTAAAGTTGGCCAATTTCTAAATATCTACAGCAGGACGACTGGAATTGCGGATCATTTTATAGTCGCGAATACGGTATCCAACTTCATGAACCAAGGGTTTTTGATAACCCACTATATGATTTCTATTCAATAATCATAAATCGAAATACCTCGTTTTGTGGCCCGGTTCGCCGTCGAATTCAACAGCAAAAACCACAGGATCCATGGCACCGTGTTTAACGACTTCCGCAGTTGTATGCTACGAGGAATTGATTCGACTCCAAATTTGAGATGCATTGTAGAATCGCGGGACGATGAGCCGAAAGCACGGATTCCGTACAATCAGAAATGCTATTCTCAGAGAGCGCGCTAACCCAAGGCCGTGCTCCTATAAGGAGACTTGCATATGCCAAGCAACACAGAATGGGGCAACCCTGTGTTGGATATTGAGAGGTTGAAAATAGCTGACTCGTGATTCCGACTATAGGACGACAAAACGTGTCAGCAGGATATTAGAATATCCCCACTTTGATACATAATACTTTCGATCTAAAGCTTAGATTCTCGAGCATCGGGATGTTACATGCCTGTTGCAATTTGGCTCCGGAGCACGCAGGCTAAATCTCGAATTTAGCCTACAGCATGTCATCCCCAAAAAAGAACACGCCGACATAGGACATGGATACGAGCACGTTTTTTGGCCGGCAGAAAGGGACGATCTTTCGGGGATGGCTATTGGAATTTCCGGATGTTTCCCTATGCGATGTTGCTAAGTTTGCAGTCTCCAGGGATTAGCCAGGCAATATTCAGAAAAGACCGCCTTCGGGTTATAATTATGTTGAGCTGTGTCATCGCCAAAGGCTAAAGTGTAACATTTAGGCATATAGCTCTGTGGATATATCACAGCCTAGAATTCTGGTTCAAAAGCACGGGTATAGCTTCGGACTCGGGTTCGAGGTTTCGCACGGAGGAGTATTAATACATCCTCCTCACACCTAGCCTTGGCGATGGATTATCAGCGGACGAATGGATATGGACGGCTTTCTTTCATTCCACCAATTACAAAGTATCCCCATAGGGCCGAAGGGAGGTTGGACACCCGCTGTTATTCTTCATTCGAAATCAAATTTGCAAAGGGCGGACCAGTAGTCGATATGCATCGCGACAGTATCTGGGCATGTGTTGCATTATCTTGGACAAATACATCAACCTGGATCTAGATCCTACAAATCGCGATAATAGGCCCACGCGGTCCCGGACCGACATTTACATGCCTTCTTACTTAAGTACTTGATATTAGGTATACTTTTATAGGTTGGAATTGAGAGAGCCATTCTTGCTTGCTTGAGGTTAGATCGTTTCTCGAATATCAAGCCGGATTCGATTCAAGATATATGTGTATATACCTAGGTACTTACTTAAATATAAATTTGCTCAAGTGGATACCCGATCGGCGACGCGACAAATACCCGATATCCTACCATTGTAAAAATAAACGAGAAGTAGCTAGTCGACACATATCGGATAGGTGCAGAATGCGGGGAGGCTTCGAAGCCGTGCACGGTGACATAAACCCCGGTCACGAAATGGCTTGGCTGCTTACCAAAGGGAGTAACGGCAAAACAACCAACATTCGTCGATAACATCCAACACCAATATCCCCACGCCACCTGTTGGCTCCTTTGTCTCTATGCGGTCCCAACTAAGATGGATAATTCTGTCACTTTTGGCGTTGGCCTGGATTGCGCTGGTGATTCGCAGCTTCCGACCTACAATCATTCGCGATGCAGGCTACATATTCCGGCCCATTTGGGATACAGCCCCTGAACCATTCGAAAAAATCGTCCATTACAGATTTGACCCGAACGATATACCCACTTCATGCTCCTTACACGGATGGAAGCAATATAAATCAAAATCCGATGACAGGCGGCGCAAGAGAAAAGTCATCGATGTTTTAATGTTCAGCGTCGAGATCGATCTTGCAATCATTCGTCTACGGGAACTTTGGGATATCGTAGACACATTTATCGTCATCGAAGGGAACCGAACATTTACTGGTAAGTTGAGCTTTCTTCGTTTTTGGTTGTTTTTGCCTCGGTGCATGAGGTTGATAAACGCCACAGGCGACTTCAAACCCCTGACATTTGCGGCCAATCGCCATCGATTCGATTTCGCGGAGAGCAAGATCCTGTACGAAGAGACTACAACCCTTCTTGAAAGTCCCCACGATCCATTTGACAATGAGAAAAGGTCCCGTGACCACGCCACCGAACTCATCAAGACGTTGAAGCTGGAGGAATCAGACTTAATCATAATATCTGATGTGGACGAGATTCCTAATCGCAATACTGTCGAATTACTTAAGGCATGTCAAGGATATCCGCAATACCTACATCTCGAAATGAAATCGTACATGTACTCTTTTGAGTTTCCGGCACCTAGACCACAATGGCGCGCCATGGCTGGCCAAATTGGAGCCGATGGAGACATTGAGTACGATCACCGGCGCATGGGCGATGTTTTGTTGGCAAATACCGGAGTGCACTGCAGTTGGTGTTTACGCAGCATCCAGGACTTTCAATTTAAGATGCGGGCTTACTCCCATGCTGATCGGGCAAGCAAATCCGTTCTCGACCCCAATAACATACAGAAGGCAATCTGTGAGGGTTCGAATGTAGAACAAATGCTTCCTGAAGTTTTCACGTTTAGCGACCTGGCAAAGGAGCTAGGCAAGTTGGAAAGGTCTTACGACATGACCACGATACCCAAGGCCGCCGTTGACGGGCGCCAGCAATGGCTGTACCTATTACCCGGGGGTTGCATAAGACAGGATTCGCCGGCAAAGCCCCTCACAGTTTAACCAGGCTTATTACTTTTAAAACCTGATCGGCCGTGTGGATGCAGGCTCTCCTGAACCACTGATGGTATAATAACGCCCCGGCCCACAGGGGTTCTCCTTTACTTGTTTATAAATTCATTTGCGGAGTTAGGTATTGGTGGTCTTGTTCCTAGGCCATTAGCTTATTGGCTAGCCGGTCTTCAAAAGTTTGTTTTAATACTTATTCTCTCTCTCTTTTTTTTTTTTCGTGCTATGATTGTAGTTATAGAACTGATTGCTAGATGTAACAGGAATATGTTTTTTTAATCATGACATACCTTGTGTAGCAATAACTTTTCGAGTAAGATCTCGAACGCCTGCGACAAGCTTAGGCGATTGTAAATCTGGTGACTTGAGAATTGTAACGGTCAGTCCCACGTTTGAATTTCCCCATAAATTTGGGAAATCAAAATAATAATCACATTGTAGGAAAGTGCTTAGTATATTCCGTCATCTCAAAACCTCGATGTAGAGACGAGGCTTGGTTACAAGATTCGATCGTTCGGAGAGAGTAGGTATTGAGTATGCGTTGTGGCTGTTGGGTTTTGTCAACCTAAGTTTCGGCCTCGCAGATCCAACCCGTCGCATAGTACCTTCATTACCGACAGTGAGTCCTTCTTTTTTTTCTCACCATGACGGCTGTCGAATCATCTACAGCGGACCCCATACGAGTAGAAGAGGCCGAGAATACAAACAATGATAGGAAGCGGAAGCGCTCCAACTCTCCGACTGCGGCGCCATCAACAAAACTGACCGAAGTGTCGAGGCAAACTGTGGAATCCCCCACTGCAACAGCAGGAGCTGACGATACGACCGCCCCTTTGTCTAAAAACCAACAGAAGAAACTTCTAAAAAAGCAGAAATGGGAAGAATCCCGGGAATCCCGAAGGGCCCTCCGCCGTGAAAAGATGGCAGCAAAAAGAATCCGTCAACGCGAAGAGCGTGACGCCGCGAAGGCCAACCCTCAGACTGAGAAAATCACGGATTGGCCGAAACTTGGGAAGAAACGCAAGAACAACCGAAAACTTGAACGTAAATCCAAACGGCTTGCCATAAAATGCATTGTGGATTGTTCTTTCGACGATTATATGATGGATAAGGAGGTCGCATCACTCGGGGCACAGGTTTCGAGATGTTATAGTGACAATAGAATCGCAAAATTTTCGATGGATTTATGCGTCACATGCGTCGACAAAAGGCTTCGTTCTCATCTCCATCTTATGCATGGTGATAAATGGAAATCCTGGCGCAAAATTCACGTCACAGACACGGACTATGAAATTACACAGGATGATATCCAGGCGAGAAACATAATTTACCTTTCATCAGATTCAGACGAGACGCTTGAGGCACTCGAAGAAGGGAAAACATATATTGTCGGTGGGATAGTCGATAAAAACAGATACAAGGGGCTTTGCTTCAACAAAGCTGTTAGCCAGGGACTTCGGACCGCAAAACTTCCGATAGGAGAATATATTAAGATGACAGGGCGAATTACGTTAACAACAAACCAGGTTGTGGAGATTATGCTGAGATGGCTGGAACTAAAGGATTGGAAAGCGGCCTTTGAAGCTGTTATTCCGATGAGGAAGAAGAAGAAAGATCCGACCGGAGGTCAGTCTCAAGATGGTGAAGAGGAAGCTGATGGATCTCTTCGCGGCGGTTCGTTCGCTGAAGAAGAAGATGATGACGATGATGACAATGTTGATCTAAATCAACTAGCGAGTCTGGACGATGATAGCGAGTCTAGCGATGATGGAGAAAATACAGACGACGAAGGGGTTTCCATTGACAACTGAACTAAGCGGTATTTAGACACATGCTCTAAATTAAGTCAGATCTCAATCTAAAAATCCATCCCTTCTGTTTTTATCTCCCCAGTTTTTTTGTTAACAGACTTTTCTGCATTCAACAACTTTTGCACGAATCTCGAAAAGAGATCGTGGTAAGGTTTCAAGCTTGTCTTGTCGATATCGGATACCCTAGATATAGAATTATCGCCATCCTCTTCCTTTTTCACCGGGTTCTTCCACTGATCAATCTCCTTCAAGAGTTGCGTTACCGTAGGAACATCATCTGGGTCGAACTCATCAAGTTTGGATATGTCGATTGGGACACATACTTTTCCAGTGCCAGGATGAACTACAAAAGGTGACTTGAGCAAATGGTTCAGGTGCTTAGAAACTTCCGCGTCAAGACGTGGGTACGTGTACTCAAGGATGATATCTTGTTTGTGCTCAAGCAGCACCTTTGGGATGATGGTCTGGGCGAAATAAAGTTAGTTAACGTACACTTCAGATGCTATCGAGGAACGTGGCTTACCTTAGAAGCGCCAGAACCAGCTAGCGCATCAATATCCTTCCATTTCTCACTACTTGGCCGTTCGATTGTCGAATCCCATTTCTCACGAAGCGCTTCGTTAAGCTGGCGGTCCGGCAGGAGCTGCAGAAGCCTTTCGGCCTGCTTTTCAGTTCGAAAAGGGTCTTGGTTTTCAAGAATATTCTGTCTAAAGTCATCTTTGAGGATGTCATGACTTCGTCTGTGTATGCATCGCGGATGATTGTTAGTTAATCGATTTCTTTTTTTGTTTTCTTTCTTTCTTTCGTTTCTAAAATAAAAACCGCTGTGCTAAGATTTCCGTACCTAATATGGGGGTGGAGGGGCCTGTCCAAGTTGACCTTCTTCCCACTTTGGCTGCCACCTTTGACAACCTCGAAGTAGGCGGTAATGGCTCTTCTTTTCCCATCATCTAATTTCCGAGCCTTCTTGTCGCAGACCCATGCGTGCGCACCTCTCCTTCCAGAGTATACCCACATAATGTGCTGAAATCCAAAATCATCACGCAAAGCAACATCAACCACTTTGATTGCCATTGTCACGAACTGCCAGCATTTAATGCAGATTTTAGTTTTGGAGCAACACGTTCGGATCTCATCGTAATCTGTCAAATCGATATCGAAAACTAACTCCTTCTCAATTGGTTTAAACGAGCCCTTCTGTACTTGCTTTCTATCCCTTGGCCTCGCAGAATAGACGGGACCGATTTCGAACCGCGAGGGGTTTAACTTGAGGACATCACGACGTAACGTCTCGAAAGTCGGATAGGACTGGTATCTTAAGTAAGCTTCATTGTGCAATGTGAATGCGAATTCTCGGTGGGCAAAGTCGGTGGAAGGGAGATCAGAATGATTGAGCCAACGGTAAAGCTGTCGCCAAGGGAACAGTCTTGAGTAGAATTGTAGCATGATCTGAGGGTCGGAAGGGTTCGTAGAGAGGATGTCGGAGCTTTGAGAAGAGGAAGGTTAGCTCCCAGAGAAATCTACAAGGCCCACCTCCTGCACATACATCGCCGTCGTATTAGCTTTTCCGCTATTATTCTTATATATATTGGAAGCGTCAACCATCGGTTCATCATCGAGGTCGTCGTCGAACATGTGTTCCAGCTCATCTTTGACGGCGGTCTTTTCATCAGCACCGACAGAATCAACCTGCATAGAGTCAACATCTTGCATAGCATCATCGCCATCATCATCTAGAGTGGTTTTATGGGGAGCCATTTTGTCGAATGTTGGAGGTTAGGTAGTGTCGTTTGATGCCCTATTTAGGGAGCGCGAGCTTGGCTTCGAAGAGTTGAGTTGAGGTTGCATGTTGTCGCGGGCACGCGTGAACAGCCCTGTAAGCCAGACAACCGCGAATTCAATCAGACTTCCGTTTTGGGAAATCACAAACAAAACATCGGCAACTCAAACTACTATGCCAGGCCCACGCGATCGTCGAATATCAACAATAATCCTAATCCAAACATACACAGAAGCATGAGTTCATAACCGCTTCCTCTCTACCACCATCCACCACCGCAACCCTTCACAGACTCACCCCTATTCAAGCGTTATATGACAATGCCAAACCATCCCGATACCGCTGCTAAGGCCGACTCAGATCGCCTGCGCCATTTGAAGCTCAAGATAAAAGCCTGGGAGAAAGATTTCGCAGTCCAGAATGATGGTAAACCCCCATCTAGGCAGGATATTAGTGCGAACCCAAAGATAGGTATGGACATCTCGACTCGAATGCGATTAGCAGAGGCCTGACAACTAACTTGGTGCTACAGCCGCTCGATATTCTGAATACCAGAAACTCAAGAAACAATTAGGACTTGATAATTCGCAAACTGCAAAGTCACAATCCCTTCCGCAGCCTGTCGATAAGCCAACAACTATCACACCCCGGAAACCCTCGTCACGCCCTTCTCAAACGCCCCTCAAGACCCCCTCCAATCCGTTCTTCTTTACCCCTGCAAACCGTCCAGAATTACAGGGCTCCCTTTGCTCACCTAGCGCTAGTGCTGTCCGTCAGTTGAAATGGATGGCAAAAGGATATGTTTCCCCCACACCTCAGAAAAACGGCAAAGTCCTTGGACTTTTCGATAAGCTACCGGGTATGACACCAACACCCCCAAAGCGACCCAGGGAAGCCGAAGATGATACCATCCTGGCGAAGTTGACGGATTCTGCGAAAAAGTCGAAGATCTTCAATAGCCGGAGCTTTGAAGATTCCGACGACGAGGACACTTATGTTCCTCTAGACCCGACGACACCTTCGCGTAAGCGTCGATACGAATTCCAAACGCCCCTGTCGAAAAAGAACAAGGGGAAGAAGTCCGGCGAACTGGACCCATTCTCCACGCCCGCAATTTTTCGCCAGCACAGTATGAACTTCGAGTTAAAGGAGAACGGGAGCCCTTTAACCCCGAAAGTGAAGCAGTTTCTCCCGAACCGGATGATCGGAAAAGTCAAGCCATTGAGTACTCTGGTTAGGGAGTTGAGAGAAATGCAAGAGGAAGAAGATCCCGGGATGGAAGTGCTAAGAGAACTCGAGCGAGGCGAGCTCAATACTACTAATATTACGGATTCGGATAAATCGCAACCTTTAACAATTGCCCCGTGCCCAGAATCAGAGGCACGAATCGGAGAAGGGAAGGCAGAGAACTCACCCAAGCAACCAGTTTACAAGAAGAAAGGTCTCAAGAGACAAACAAAGCGCGTCAAGAGTGAGTTATCGCAATCTTTCCCTCCCTGGTCACAGTGATTAATTTGATTGATAGTTCGTCCTGTACGTGCAACGAGAACCAAATCGAATGTCGAAGAATCATCAAGCTCCGACTCCGAACCCCAAGAACCTACCGACGAAAGCTCGGAACCCCTTGCCCAAACCGCAGGGCCTGAGGTAGAGGCTAGGGACTCGGGCTGTGGAAACTATGATGGAGAACTACAGACGGCTGAGATTTCCGAGGACGAGCTTGCGGCAATCGTCCCAAAGGCTACTTCAACAAAGCCACAAAGAAAGAACAAAGCACCGGTTTCAGAAAAGTCGGCTGCTGCAAACAAGAAGACAACCATTAAAGCGGATAAACATGCCAACTACACAAGAATGAAAATGCACCATAAAGGGAGAGGCTTCAAAGGCCGCGGGAGGGGCAGGAGATAATTATACCGAACCGTTCGAGATGTAGCCCTCAAATAGGAGTGTCCATCGTCTGGAGGGATCGTCCTACTGCCACTGGTGGATATCGTGGGAACATCATGGCCTTTATTGTTTCATTCTCTGGCAATTTAGCGTGGCGTTGCGGCTGTATGAATACACGATAGAGCATATGGTTTAGGAAAAGGTCGGATACCTTTTGTGCTTACCATCCTTTTGGTTAAAATGTAATATAGTTCCAAGGTATCTTTTTTACAACCCAATTCATCCATTTATTATTTATTTTCTTTTTTTTTTTTTAAGAAAAAAAAAAAAAAAAAACCGGAAACACCCATATCATTATTTACATTTTTGACTTGAGTTCCTCATAATAAGCCTTCAACTCTTCCATGTTGGTTTTCTGAGCAGGCCATCCGACCCCAAGCCCTTCAGCCTCATTAGGTTTTGGAATCTTTGTCAGAATGATTAGTGCAAGAGCTTCAGAACACGGGTGTATAGGTTAGAGTTTTACCATGTGCACATGTACATGATCGACTTCTTGATCTATTACGGGCGGGAAATATCAGGACTAGTCCGGGCTATTTATCGAGAGGGTTATAAACTTACGAGCGATCCTTCCGTTATTTTGAAGAATATTGAAATCCTTAACGCCGACTGCCAAAGCTAACTTCTTCGCAACTGGCAACATCTCCGCCAATTCATCATCAGGTACATCAACTAGCTTCTCTCCATGTGTTTTAGGGATGACAAGCTATTGGCCCAAGAAAAATATCGTCAGCAACATATTGAGCATCCGTTGTAGGACTGACAACTACGGCGGGATGACACCTACAGCATGTCCTTTGCTCAGCGGTTGGATGTCGAGAAATGCATAGACCTTCGGGGAGTCGTACAACTTGAACGAAGGAATTTCCCCTAATAGCATTGCGAGGTTTTAGTACCAAGTTTCTCATCCTGTCACATCGAATCGTCGCCCTCATATACTCTCTCTCCACTTTATCGACATCTGAGACCGATGCCGCTCCAACGACAAACCGCCCTAGGCCCTCCCGTAGCCGCACTCACCCTTGATGATCCTGCAGAAGATACACGCGGCCATTGCTTCTGATCTTGGTAGCACAATGAATTGAGGTTTGTGGTTTCAGGCGAAGAGGAAGTATTTCGAAAGGGTGGTGAGGGGACTCGAGGAGGGGTTGTGCAATCGTGGTCGGCTAACTAAGCGCGTAAGCGGACGAACGGGATAGGGGTCCATGACGTCAGTCCTGTCGGCCAATGCCCGACTTTGGTGTAACCATGCATCTGGAATCGTATTATCAGGTAAATGTACGTATACCAGTGACCGCAGTACTAAATATTGTACTTGAGCAAGTACTAGCTGACTAAGGGTAACTGGTATGTAAGCAAGTACTTGGATATCAAGTATACAGTAACGATAAAGCCAATTGATTTACATTTCTTTCGCTTAGTTCGCAGCATGTATCCAAGTAGGGAGCCGCAAACGAGATATATCCCATGTTGATCTTGATGCCTACAAGATAGCAATGTTCGAAACAAACTTTTTGAGTATACTAATCCAAAAACGGCAAGAAGTCGACCCAACCTCCGCTTGGGTTAGGTTTGCAAATATTTAAATCCGGGGAGCTAGGAGGGAGCTGAGATCAGACAGTTTCAATCAAGCATATGGAGTAAGTACTCAAGTATGTACATATATGCCTACAACATGTTAATACATATCTGACAATCAGTACCCAAGTCGGGATTGGTGGAAAGATAAAGAATTTCAGCTCTTCCAAGCCTTCCAGGTAGTCCTACTACCATACACCACTCCTTTCTTCAATAATACCATGTCTTTCCACTCCGGTACGTTCGCGGCGTTGGTGTACCTGGCCGGTTCAACACAAAATCCTGCTCGCTTGCCGTACGCGGGGGTGCCGTCATTCCTTGCTTCAGTTTCAACATACTTCCCAGTGTAACTATGAGTTATTCCGTAATGTTAGCGAGTGCGTTAGCCGCATAGAAACCAAAGTAAGGGGAAGAAGAAGAAGAAAGAAAGGGGATGTTCAAGATTTTCCATGTTTGCTGAAGTCGGGTCCTCAAAATAAGCAATACGAGCATTGCTTCGTTATCTCCCTCTCCACAAACCGGACATACAGAGGGAGGTCAGCAATTAGCAAAACGTTGCTAGGGTGGTTCTTACAATTGGAAGGCCGGCTCGGTACTTGATACGACCAAATTAATGCCGGTAGATGGGTGATACAATTTGATGCACAATTTTTCCTCGGAGCCTAATTATCCCAGCACCGAGGTTGCACATTAGTCCTCCGTTGTTATATTCGCAGGTGGCGACGTTTTCGTTCGAAGCCAAGAAGGGGGGTAAACAGAAGCTTACTTCGCGTATCAATTGGGACACTCGCCACATCAGTAGTCAGTGCGAAGCCATGGTCGATATCTGGCTCGTCGGCCCCAAGTTCAAATGGTACCCCAGACTCTATACCTGGAAACTCCTTGAACCTTCCAGTAGGAATGTCGACTTCGTCGGTTTCAATATTGGTGTTGTCCGGAATTGTCACCTATTTTGGCCGATTCGGACCCACGAAAGAAATACGAACCTAGAGCATCAGCAAACTAGAAATAACAGGGAGTGCAGGTACAAGCAAGGTGTCAGCAAGCCAGATTGATCCGTGGCATATGTACCTGGGTGCCTTCGATTGAACTCTTATCGCCAATGTTGAAGTAACTATCCCACCCGTTTATGTCAGCACTCACTCAGCAAACTAGTATTTGATTGGTTCTCGCATTTTCTTGTCTATTTTACCGATGTGCCAAAATAGACATTGTGAGAATTGATTTTTTAGCTGGCACTTACCTATGATTTGTCAACGAAAGGACAGCCCAGTCTACAGGACTGTCCGCTGCGATCCCGGCTTCATATTCAATCTCTAAGACAGAAACATCTGCCCCATCCTTTGCTTCATTCCTGATGGTATACCGAACCGTCACATCCAAGGACCCTGGAAATTGTTCATCGAGATGTGGGCTCTTGTAAGAATAGACTAGAGTCTCGGACCCATCTAAAGAAGTCTCTTTAACAGGCCCGGTCCAGTGCTTCTTATCCCACCTGAACAAGGGGGAGTGATCGCCTGTTAGTAAGCTCTATCTAAATCTGGGGGTACTGCTGACACTGCATAAAAATATGTATAGTGAAATATGCGTTGTGGGCCAGTAAATGCAACAAAACCGAGGTGTGCGTGCATATGCCTCGGGTCTCATGCAAGGAGGTTCAAGTTCGAGATTCGAGACGTCGAGGGGGTTAAACCCAGGTATCTAACCCGTATCTCCGACAAGAAAGCCAATGAACCCAGGCCGTTCGGGTTTGATGCTAGAGCCGACGGCTTGGCCGCACACGGGAGGGTGTCCTCTGAATATGACTAATATAATACACTTACCCAATGATTCCACCGTGGAGAGTGTTCGTCCCATTATTAACAGGGAGAGGATGCACATCGCCTTCATGAGGAATATCCTTAATTTGCCCGTTCGCCAGACGATTCTAAACTCCCATTGGTACAGTTAGTGACAGGATTTTTCAGACTTATTAATAATAAGATAAGCCAGGCCACAATTGGGCATGCATGTAAGCTTAGTTAAGCAGGATTTTGGCCGCTGTTAAGCCGGTTCAAAGTTTTCTGTCGGACGAGAGGAGTCCCTATCACCGAAAATCCATGCTGAATTCCTAATCAGGTGCCTTACCGCGACTCTGATGCCATCCACCTTTTTGTCAGCGAACCATAACTAGGCAAAGTTGTATGTATGTACTTAAAGTACATGTGATGCTGGGTATTTGGTATACTCCAAAGCCTCGAACATGCTGGGCAATGTAAAATATAAAAGCAAAAAAAAAAGACGGCTTGGGAGCTATAGTGGATAGCTAGAAGTTTCGATTGACAAGCACTTGGTATCTTAACACAATGCAGTGCGTGATGATAGCCGCAAGGGGTTTGAACGCGAGAGCGAGCGTACCTGCCAATAGTTGCTCCAAAGTATGCAGGATTGCTTTTGGCATACTCCGCGGGGTCGTGGAATCCGAGGACAATATTCTTCCCGCCGACCAGCCACTCCTGCACAATGGCACCCTGCGAGATGAATTTGAAGGGACCGCTTGACACGGTTTCGCTAACAGTCGTCATCTTCGAAGCTGTTGTAATATAAGAGGTTTAACAGTTAAATTAATTAACGATGCCGATGTATACCATGCAAGAGGTACTCGGTAAATCACAGATAAACATCAATGCAATGCCGTCCTTTGTTTTCTGAGGTATGAAGATTCTTCTCCTCAGTGTCAAAACTGTTGCTCTGTATTTTATACCCCACAGCAACCTCGACAGACGGGTAATTGAGGGGTATATTATTCCGGCTGGGTAAATCGATCTGTTAAAGGAAAACCTACAACGAGCCAGGTTGATGCTACGAATTACAACACAAAAGGTTTTTGTCCCAAGATCACCAAGGCTATCCATGGCAGGAATTGAGCCCGCTGCCAGCATGCATGAGGTATTCGGTTTGCGAATGCCTTCTATTATGGCCCGCGGGCACAGACTGCGAGGCTAGGGACATACGTATGCGTGTAGGCAGTGGCAGGCTGTGCTGCTTGGAAGCCTTTCGTCTCAGGCCCTCGAGGTCATGGTGGTACGAAATACGAATATCCCAATGCAAACCACTTGTAATTGCAAGGCCCGAAATTGTTAGCCAAATTCGAGGCCCGGAGACGAACAAACCTTCCCCTGCGGAGCATTCCGTATACCGTATACAATAGCATCGGGGAATTACAACCCCACTTGGTTTTCAAGTACCGGCGTGAGATGACAATTAATATTGCATACCCAGCATGCCATCCATTTGCAGAAGAAAGATTACCGTTGAAATTCAGAGTTGATAACTCCATTCCGCTCCATGCATTGCTCTATTATTTCCATTACATTAAGGAATAGAGAAATTTATGACGTTAGATACATTGAACATCCCGTCCATTCCTTGCGAGGAGGTTGAGGGCGAGATAACAAAAGAGAACCAAAATTACAATTCAACTTTGATAAATGTACATGTACAATTAAAGACCATAATCGTCATCTGCCTTGCACCATCCAAACAAGCTCAAAATCCCCCCGAGAACGCCGCTTTAATCCAGATTTTCTTTGCCACAAAACGCCTGCAATGTGAAAAATACAGTTAAAAAAAAAACACTCCATGACCCGCAGAGCCCTCAGGTAGCCGAAAAAGAAGAACGAATCTAACGGGCGCCGATACGATAAATAAGTGGAGATATCCTCATTGGAAGAGGTTAGAAGTTCTGTCCGGTCTGAGCGGTCGTTCAAAGCCAGTCGGTGTCCATCATCAGAGGATCGCTCATGGTGAAAGCCGTATCGAATGACATTGCCGCTTGCGAATATTGGAAATCCGGCATGAGTAAAGACGGTGAAATTGATAGCGGATGTGCACCAGTCTGATCGAAATATGGCAGTTTCGAAGGTTGAGAAAGGTATCGGCCGTCAAAAGTAAAATCTGGTGTCGCTGGGGAACCAGTTCCAATAGTAGAAAGATCCAAAGATGTTCGTGCAGAGGGGACGCTCGAACATTCCGAGGCCTGTCGTTCGCATCGAGGGCTCATGTGATGTTCCTCTTCGAAATGTTCTAAAGCGTCATCGACATACTTTGCTGGCTTAAATGATGATGGCAGTCCTTTAAACGAGTCCAGTCTTCCTAAAACTTCATTCAAAACTATCTTCCCGTCTCGAGGATATAGGCTTGTCGTGTCAATATTGTGTTGGTGGCAATACAGGACTTTGTGTAAAGCTTCGGCGAGGACCTGATTTCTACTCTCAAGAAGCTCGACGTATCTAAAGATTGTATATTAGAATATGGTAAAGTTTTATTCAGACTGAAGCCAGGGAACCACATACCCTTTTGGATAAGTCTTATCTTTCGATCTCTTGCGTTCACTGAATACACAAATTTGATCGTCTGCAATACACCTTTGACAGGGAAGGGCTCCGTCACACTAAATAATTATTTAGTTAAATTAAATTATTTTTTATTTTATTTTATTTTATTATCATTTTATTTTTTTTCAGGAAGCCAGAGAACTGATTGATATAAAGAGGCCTACCTTGGACTTCTTTAAGCGACATCTGTCACAGGCCTTGCCAACTCTCTTTCGGGACGAGGATAACTCAGGAGAATGTTGCCTTGTACTCGACATTATGGCGTATTTAAATATAATTTATAATTAAAAAAAAAAACTGGGTAATGATATATATGTTTAAAGATTCGAGGATGTCCTCGTTAAAATGTTGTTGAGATCAAGTAATTTGATTTGCCTGCTTTGATAAGAGAGTTGATAGCTATAGCAATGCACTGCAATTGCAATCAAGAAGCCGAAGGTATTTTAAGACGGAGTCGGACGAATAGAAAAATTCGGGATCGTAAAGGGGGGAAGGCAAAGTATATATATAAAAGTGGATAAAATATTGAGGGGAGACTGGAGAGGCATAGACTTTTCGGACACCGGATGGATGAGAGAAGCCGGCCACTAGGTTCCTTTTAAAAGCTGGAATCATACAAACTTCTCGCAGGCCTTTCGTTATTTCGTTATATTACATACATACGACTCCTTCATGCCCAAGGCTTACCCTTACACTTGCACACGATACTACCTGGCGCTAATCAAGCTTAGAACTCTGTGTGGGGTGGAAAAGCTGGACAGATGCAGCCAGGGCTGGGTTGTCTCAATCCAACATCTGCACACGAATAATAATCCACGCTACCACTGTGACGGTACAGTAACCTCGACCCGTTGGTCTTTAGCTCGGTCGCTTCTACATCATCGACAACATCATTATTATTCATGGCATCCCCATGTTCCGGCTCCCGAGTTATGACCCCCTGCAGTTGCCCGGTAGGCTTCGAGGGCCCGGGGAACTAAGCTGTCCTAAACCCAAACGATTCCCAGGCTCTTGTGGCCCAATAGTTTGGCTTACGTCCTTGAGAAAACAAACACGATCCCGATATCAACGACGGTGACAATCGGTGTGTCGGCCGGAGATTTTATTTTGCTAGTTTTGGGCGGGTTTGACGACAAGCCGTGGAAGCGCTCCGTTTATTCCCAGCTCAACCCGTAAACTCCGACCCATCCCAACGTCGGGGTGCTCAGGAAGCCCGCTTCCCGTTGGTGTGGACAGGAAAAAGAAACGTCGGAATGCTGATGTAAGTATCAAGGCGGGCTCGTGCGAGCCACAACCTGGGAGAAGAAGGTTTGAAAAAACAAAAACGGAAAATGATATCGAGAGGCTATTGCGACGATATCAATTTTTTTCATTGCAATGCGGGCCCGGCAGAGGAGCTCTACAGATACTTACCGCCATTTGCTCTCGAATAGTGCGCACAATTCTCCCGATATAATCGCTCTTAGCTTTTCAAATTGTCAGCAAACGACAGCCGTCGCTGACATCAATCGCATCCGACGAAGCAGCACCCAGCTCTGATTCTCAATCTCGGTCCAGCCGACAGTAAAATTAACGGTTCGTGACTGCCTGTCACGTCTACCGAATCCCAATCACGTTAATTAGGAACAAAGCTTTGACTCAGCCATGGGATGTTTCGTGTCCATAACGTTAAAGCCCGATCTATGATCGTACAAGCCGACGCCGCGAGGCTTAAAAGCTTGGAGCATAACACCAGCTGCGCATTCACTTGAATTCTTGGGTGTTCAAATTTCAACCCAGCCATCCCGTCGTAATATTATATATTCCGACGGGGACGGTAAATCTTTCTTTCCAGAGGTTATCAATTCCTGAAACGGTTCGTATTCTCATCCACTTCTGCGCCATAAAGAACACGAAAGATTCAGCATCTTATTTCCTCGCATTTTGTTTCCTCGCATTTTGTTTCCTCGCATCTTGTTTCCTCGCATCTTGTTTCCTCGCATCTTGTTTCCTCGCATCGCCATGTCTTCTGCTTACGTACGTATATCTAATTCTACGAGCGGTTGTTCATTAATATTATTTTTGTTATTTATTTTAGAGGGGTTCGCCTTGAATTTCTGGACCCGTGCCAAACAGGCCCATGTCCAGATGCAAAACGTCCCAGATCTGGCCGTGTAGAGACCTCTTCTGAGGCAAGTTTCAGTGAGTCTAGGCCAAATGTGCCGAGTGCCGTCATGGAGTTCAAGGGTTTTAGTTGTGCACCCAATTGCAAGGCCCTTTTATTTCGCTCACCAAAATGTGAACGAGAACGGGACCGAGTTTCCTCTAAAAGCGAACCCGAGAGGCTACCCATTAATCATCAGATGCACCTCGCCCTAGAAGCATTCGTCAGCAGCGTGGCCTGAGGAAGGAAAGGCTTCGGTGTGTTTGCATGTCCGGTCTGGAAGCAAGCTCGGATCTTTATTTACCGAGTCGTCTGGACGGAACATTTTCATTTCCGAGCACCGACATTCCTCCTGGTCTGTTTTCCCTTCTAGCCATCGGGCTTGAGCCTTCAGAAACGTTTTCACGAAGCGCCTTTGTGAAAATTAAGATTAATGATACCGTGGAATGTTTCTGAGCACTTTTCGTGAAAATCTGTGCAAACCTGGGCGAGCATAGGCTTCTTTGCGAGAGGGTGTGTCGACGGACCATTGCCGACTAGGATCAGTGTATCACAACTTCCACCATTGCATGTGCCTGCTTTCGAACTTTGAAGAACAAAGGAACAATCGAAACAGGTTTAAGCGAGCCGAGGGGTGTCTGCCTGCCTGGAAGGTGTCTTCCAGAGAAACATCGATAGAACATGCCATCGCATCGCTGGGATAGCCAGTATGTAAGAAGTATGTAATATTCCACCACCAACGGCCCTTTTAGGAGGGCTGGCCGAATTGATGAATAATCGTCCGAGCCCCAACATCGACTCGAGCTTGAACTCGGTGCATGAGCCTGACAAGCGCGCAGAAACGATCACTACCATTCTCGTGCAAAACGATGCAAGGCAGGGTATGGTGTACTCTGGCCCAGGTCGTTATCTTTCGTTCAGGATGCAGGATTGCGATATTGTCTAACCTCGGAATGCAGGGTGGTGTTAAAACTCTCATATTCTAAATTTGCACCCTCCACAGTTCGGCTCTCTCCGTTGCTGGAAAAATTGGCGCCGTTCTCAAGCTTTTTCAGTGGATAGCTTCGTACGGATATGTCGTCATAGTGCCTCTTAGGCCAGGATCCAAATGGTAGTTCCATTGGTCTAGCTGCCAGGGTCCCGCGCCAGCCGTTTATATCTTCCTCATCAAGCGTGCGAGTGCGAGACATTGTGCCGCCCGACTGCGATTGCCGGCGAGGCCTGAATACCCTTCACAAAACTTCCAGAAACGAGCAGATGCATACGGGCCGAAGGCTCGAGATACCGGTCAGGCGTGATCATGCCCTACCGTGAGCTCTTATGGATGAGATATTTAAGATTGAGCTCCTTGCATTGCTGTTTGACCTAAACCTGTTTCTTACGTAAGCATGTTACATTCTTCAATAACATGCAGACGTCCAGTATTTGAGAATGCTCCCTTTCATTCACGATATCATACATCGCCGGCATCGATGAGGTCTTAAGCCTTCGACAGTCCGAGCGGGGAACGAAAAATATCATGCATACCTAAGTACCTAAGCAGGTACTATAGTACTAAGGACCTGAGGGTGTGAGTCTTGCCTTATCCAAACTCATTTGCATTTAGTATTAATATTCGGCGAACGGGAGATCGAGCTTTGAGACTCGTCTGGAATCCTTCTAGAAGGACCCTGCCGATACACCCGTATGCTCGGTGAGGTCATCGTATGGCTCCTTTCCAACCTCCACCTCGCATTTCCGTCTGTTAGGCCACATGCCGACCGAATGGAGTTTCTTCGAGGTCGCTTGAGATCGTCCGTCTCGGGTGCCACGGAACAGAACCAAGAACTTGAACCCGTTGTGTGTAACCTGCTTCTGACGCTACTTTTGTCTTTCAACCTCGAGTTAAATATATATATATATATATATATTTTTTGGTTTCTTTTGTTGGAGGTAATTCGCTTCTAAACCGCTGTCGATAACCCGGTCCATCGTTCTCAAGGTGCCCCGCCGAGGCTGCCGCTGTGTCCCGAACAGGAACACCGGGCGCATCTGTTCGGTTCCTCTGGGTGGGTCGTGTGGCCCAGGGACTACTGGGTTTTCCTTCGGGGATTTATTTCTCACAAATCCATTGCATCGATGATCTAGGTCCTGATCTTATCACCGACTTTCCCCCAGCTTAGTTCTTTTATATATATATTTTTTAAAAAAAGGTTGGTTAAAACGTGCATATATACATATACAAAGTATGGAGTTGAGAGAATGTAAGTACTCAGGGATAATTTTAAGTTAAGCCAATGCGATATCGGGATTTGAGTGGAGTGTCTCGCCTAAACATTAACTAAGGCGCAAAATCACACAATAGCTTGTCGAGTAATTGAGTTCCTGCACCTGTGACTACTGATAACTCTCCATCTCGCCCTCGCCCTCTCGCCCTCTCCTGATGGTCGGTGCACGCAAGTTCGTACCGTTGACGGCCTAAAGCCCACCTCATTCAAAATCCCGTCATAGACATTGCAACGATATTACGTGTCCGACCTCAGATTATTTTTGATCGAGCTCTCGCCCAACCCGAGTTACCGGACTTCCAAGTCAGAACACAAGATATCGTTCCCAGAATCAAGATGGAGGTAGCACAGGAGGAAGGTTTGATGCGAACGGTGAAGGATCTGTTTGCTGGCGCGATGGGTGGAGTTGCTCAAGTCTTAATAGGTTGCATAAGCATTATTCACTCATCGGGGGGCTAGCTTGTATAACTAATCATTAAATCCACATCATTCGTGCAGGACAACCTTTCGGTACGAGATACACACCCTTTGACATCACACCTCGGTGTTTTACCATGGCATAAAACAGTTTAAAATCGATAAACGAACATGCAGGGCTTATGCGAAATACTCTCGTAGACATAATTAAAGTTCGTTTACAGACAACCTCGCAGTATTCTGGTGCCGTTGACGCCGCCGCCAGCATTTGGAAGAAGGAGGGTCCATTGGCTTTCTACAAGGGGACCCTAACTCCTTTAGTCGGTGTCGGTGCGTGCGTAAGTGATTTTTCCCATCGGAGCTCTAAAATGCCTGTACACACCGTGTGCGCTACCGACTATCCCGGACACCGAGCTCATGAATCTGCCGACCTATATAGGTTAGCATTCAATTCGGTGCCTTCTATCAAGCACAGCGAATTCTAGAACGATACAATAAAGAGAACAATACAGGCCGGAAAGAGCTTACCCTCGGCCAATATTTCCTAGCCGGGGCGTCTGCGGGAATTGCGAACAGCGTAATCTCGGGCCCCATTGAGCACATCAGGTTCGTCAGAGCTCTCTCTATCTCGATACGCCCTCCGTCCTTCATGTGCTGTCGTTGTTTCCAATTTACATAAAACAAAAAGGACGTCATAAGCATGCGCTTTGTTCGATAAGTGAAAGACTAATCCTATGGCGTGAGGTGGAAAGAATTCGTCTTCAAACCCAACCTCACGGAGCAGACCGACTGTACAATGGGCCTCTCGATTGCATACGAAAAATTGTCGCCCAAGACGGGGTTCTAAAGGGTATCTACAGGGGTGAAGCTGTCACTATACTTCGTGAAGCTCAAGCTTACGGCTTATGGTTTCTAACTTTCGAATATCTAATGAATCTTGAAACAAGGGACAAGAAACGCGAGGAGATATCACCCCTCAAGATTGCTATTTATGGTGGTATTGCAGGTGAGGTTCTTTGGCTGGGCAGCTATCCTTTGGACGTCGTAAAATCCAAGATGCAATCAGATAAATTTGGTGCGGAGCAGAAGTACTCTAGCATGCGAGATTGTTTTAAACAAACTTGGCGTGCGGAGGGCATGAGGGGTTTTTGGAAGGGTATCGGGCCCACGTTAGTGCGTGCGATGCCCGTGTCCGCAGGTGAGTTGGCTATCTTTGATATATTTCCTCGGACGTAGGTCCACAAGCGGTTGAAATTGGATTACTAATCCGATGTTTGTGAACATAGGAACATTTGCAGTGTAAGAACACCCTTAAAACCCGATGGCTCTGGCCTTTCAATTCGACGTGTCACAAATGGCTGGATTGCTGACTTATCACTATACCGTAGCGCGGAACTCACCATGCGACTGATCAACTGATACGTCCCGCGTTAGGTAACCTTCCCGCTTTGTGGGGTTCGCCAATTTGCGGTGTCGACATGTCAGGGAGCTCCTCGCAAGTCCATAAACGACGCTTTCCTTTGGATGTTACTCGAAAATATCTTGGCAGTGTCGACATTTCATGTAACCATCACATTTGAATTCAATACGATTCATATGTACATATACATAGTTTACTATTTACTACCTCGGACCATAGGTAGATCATCTGTATGAGATCAACGACTCCCGTTCTAGCTCGCGCTGCCTGGACTCGGAAGCTGCTTGTTCAGCATCCTTGTGGGCCTGGGCTGTCGTCGTAGCTTCCTCCTGGATCCTCTTGGACTCTTCCAGACGCTTCTGTCGTCTCTCGAGTTCCTCCGCACGATCTGCTTCTGCTTCGTACCGGGCTAACCTGCCTTCCTGACCTGCCTTTCCCAAAACTCCTACAATCAATTGGACACTCCGGAGACTAATCAAAGGAAAAGTAAGCGCTAGCTAGGCAGATAAGGAATTAACTTATATAACTCTTGGGTATTTCCAGACTTACCTATCATCATTGGCGGGAATCGGGTATGTCACGCAAGTGGGATCAACATCGGTATCGATGATACCGATAGTCGGAATTCTGTACTGAGCGCACTCTTGCAACATGGTTTTATTTTCCAACGGATTCAAGCAGACAACCAGGTCGGGTCTGACCGCACCGTACCCAAAGGGAAGCTGGACCGTATCCTCGACTTGGAGCTTGTCTATATCCTTCTTACCGGTGGCAGCAAGCTTTTTCTTCAATTGAAGCTTCTGCTGTTCGGTCAATCGAATCTCCTGGTCCAGATGATTGAGTACCCGTAACTTTTGATCGCCGAGAAGTTGGTCTTTATTCGTGATTGTGCCGGGAACCCATCGTTCGGTGACATGGTAACCTTTGGTTCTCTTTGCAGCCTCGACGACGGCTCTTTCCTGACCGTCCCTCGTACCCACAAAGATTATAATTCCTCCATTTTTTGATACACCATGCACGACTTTCGCGGCACGCCGTAGGTGGGCAGCAATCACATCCAATGAAATCAAATGTATGCCTTGGCGAATACCGAAGATGAATCGTTGATTACCAGGGTTCCATAGAGCTGTAGCATGTCCGAGATGTGCACCGGAGGCTAGGAGAAGTTCGAGTGTAATATCCCGAGGAGACGGGGGATTTGTGATCAGCTCGTGGGGTTTGTAGTGGTCTTCAAGGATCCCTCCAATTTGATCCGAAGCATGTTCTAAACCGAGTATATGTCGTATTAGTTATCTAGTGCCTGAAATCTGACAAAAGAGTTAAAGATTGCCCGATCAGAAATCACCGATTGGTCGTTTCGAGTTCTCTATCGAGGGATATCCGTACTTGCCGCCTTTAGGCGTTGGTATTCTTCGAGCTTTGTGAGAGGCCTTCCGGGTGTCTGTGTCTGAGTCTGAGCCTGGGGAATGATAGATGGCCGTGGTGATTCCGAGGCAGCGAGTTTGACTTGTTCCTCGAAGTCGACAATGAGGGGTCCTTTCGGTGTAGCTGGATTGCTGCTACCTGGCGAGATTTCCGTGGATATTGATCGATGCTGGCGCAGACATAATGTGTACCGCGATATAAGTTCTTTGAAGCAAAATGTTAGCAAGATTGTCTTGACAGGACTTACGGATGAGTACTTACTTGAAGATTGTGACGAGCGGGCTACGACCCGCCGTGGTATCATGGTTTCTTTGCCTTCGCCAGCCTTCAGCCACCCATTGAGTCGTTGTTTCTATGAAGTTCGCTTGAAGAAAAAACCAAAAATTCGACGAGCCAAACTCGGCATGCCGACCTCACCTCAACACATTCCGGGTCGGCCCGATCACAGGCTTCGGTAGCAGCTCAGTTCAGAAGGACTTCAGGACCGTCGCACGAGCGATTCTCCACACGAGTAAAGTAAGTTAATTGTCATTTCTATGATCACACCCAATTGAAGAATGAGATATGTACATATTCCCCGATATTTTTACACACTATTAATTTCCCTTCGGGACCCTCTCCGCGAATCGCGCCGCATGTCCTATAGTTATAGCAGGAGCGCCTCTGAAAGTAAAAAATAAAGAAAGAAGAAAGAAAACCATAGGAATGATAAGAATATGTCTGCAGACAGATGGCTGAGACTTTGGCAACCAAGGGAGCACACACATTAAAACAACTATGCTCATAAAAGCGAAGAAAAATAAATAAATAAATAAAACGCCTGACCCCACCGGAACAGCTTGAATTCAGCCCAAGGACCCTGATAAACTAGAAGTGAAATAATATCTCTTCAACGATCAATGAAGGTATCATCTCCTAGACGCTCCGGGGGGTATAACTGCGCCCTGATTTTGCCTTCCCCTGGTGTGGGATGCTCGGACGATGAAGTGTTTTCCTCAGCTGTACTTGTCTGTTCGGCCCCAGAATTGTTGCGGGATGCTGGCCCTTCTGTGGCGGGTGATGGTCCGTCGGGATTACTAGTGTCCATTGGCTGCGACTCCCCGAGATTCGAGTTTGATCCTTGAGTGTTCCTTGGGGAAACTCGCCCAACCTGTACGTATTTTTTTTTGTTAGCATGCTTCATTTTAGCCTGCTGCCTGTCCAGGAGAACATACAAGTTTGGCATATCGAAGGCCGCAGCTGTTGCAAAGATCACGTTTCCCCGACGGCCCCCTCCTCCATTCCGGGGTAGTTTTTGTATGACAATTAGCACAATCTTTTTCCAAGGCATCCGCTCCCTTCTTTCTCTTCCTCCGCTTTTTCATCTGTAAGAGGTCAGCACATTCTTCACTAAGTCGCTTGTTCGTCCTTTGCATTTGCCGTAACTCGAACTGCCAACTGCTGCTTCTCGTTGTTTTCAATTCATCGAATAAATTCTCATCCTCTTCCTTGGCATTCGGGTCATGTGGGGCGCTCGAGTCCTCGGTACTGGCCGATGGGTTCTCGGGTAGACCGGGGAGCGGGGTGCGATCAAGTGGAGACGGCGCCGACACGCCTGACCACGGTGTTGGATTTTGGGGTACGAGGCTTCCTGCGTCGCTGAGAGCCCCCCGTGTGTTACTGCTAGCGGAATGTCTAGAGTGCTTCACCAATTTTGTCTGTGCTATTAGGAAAGTCGGTTTCCTATGCCCTTCCTCGACATCTGGGAAAAAGGTTGTAACAGCTTGTAAGAACTGCCCCCTCCGATTCTGTAACTCGTGCTTCACTGTAACCTTCTTTCCGGTTCGGGTGGAATCCAGAGCCTTATTTACCTCCAGCCGCGAGTCTGGGCGCATCAGGTGCTGCAGGCTGGTACCGATGAGTTCTTCGGGATTTCGGTCGAGGAGCGGCTTTGCGTGACTCGGGACGAAGAGGAACATCCCACTGGTGGATAATTTTGTCCACATCTCATTTTCACCGATTCCGCCATTTGCTTGGACCTCTTTCCAGGGCAGTTTATAAACCGGCCTTTCTCTACCCACCAAGATGATACATTTACGGCCCTTCCCTTGTTCGATGTGCAGCGAACCATGGCTTTCAAACCAAACATAGCCGCTGTATTTCCGGCGGATTCTGAACACAATGTTCACCATAGATCCCGTCGAAGTGTCTTTTAAGTCTCTTGTGACCGGCACGATGTCGCTGGGATGGCAAACGGATGATAATGCGGTTCCAACTAATTCTGATGGCTCGTACTCTAGTACCGACTGTATGGAGGGAGAGCAGTACATGAAGAGCCCCTTGAGGGAGAGCACATGTACCACATCATCCGTGTTTTCCAACAGGATCTTATCCCACAGTCTCCTCGCCATATCCGTGTCGAAATTACCGAGAGATTGCAAGACTCGCGAAACATCCTCCTTACTGATCGTCGTTCCCGGAGCTTGCGCCCTCGACTCTGGTGGTGGTTGCAAGCAGTAACTCGGGGGCTCTCTATGTTGATAGTTGATTTGAATTGTACCATCTATTAAATTAATGATCAATACGGGGATATTCGAAGCTTTGAATAGTTTGATGCTGACCTCTGTTCTTGTTCATGATAGATCCAGGATGATCAACCAAGTCAACCTGAAAACCTAACCCAGCATATTAGTTCCGTAAATAGGAGCGGTTGTGGAAATACCCATCCAAGGCAGAGAAAGGCACCATACCAACGATATACACAATATCATCACTGTCCCAAGAAATCGGAATAGTTGTCAATAAATTCATAAAGGGTTGGCCTCCTTTCCGGTAGTTGATGAGGGAAACTTGAGCTTCGCTCAGGTCGTCACATTGTTGTTTGAGATATCTAACTGATTCCTCGTCGACGTACTTCCGCTTAGCACCTTTCTCGACATCACCAGTAGGAGACTGCAAAAATCGACAGTTTCTTCCGAGAATTTCATGCTTGGTGTATCCGGTAAGGCGCTCGAATGTTGCGCTACAGTAGACAATTGGCATGTCGTATTTTCTAGCGTCGCATACCACAAAAGCGCAAGACATATCGACGGCCCCGATGTTGATCTTCGGGTTTGGTCTTGTAGCGACTCGCATCTTGTGTTCACCAGTGACGTCTCAGCCTCGCTCTTGGGTCATTCGTAAAGTAGCGCCAAATGGCGAAGGATCACATTGCTTACAAGAACTCCGACCATGTCGAATCCACTCGAAGAGTAGACGTTTTCCATTTTTATGTTCATGGTGTTGAATGGTGCGGCTTGGCGGGTATTCTGAGTATTAGGGGGTACTAGAAATGAGGTCGTCAGAACTAGTTCCTTGCATCTGTATTCATTGAGGAAATTCCGCGGGGCACTAACAAGTCTGCACTGCCGGTTCCATACTGTCCGGTATTACTGCTTCGGGCTGTGCAGGTAAAGGCACGACTGCGCTTGTATCCATTGCGTCCACTATGGAGTTGTGTCGACTGGTTATCTGGGGAGGTAGGGCAGGGTCGAAAGCTTGTATTTGGGGAGGCAAGATCAATCCGTCGTTATAGGCGGTCATGTCTAACAGACCCCCAGCGGCATCCGCTTGGGGTGAAATAAACATGGGAGAGTCGAATGTGTTTCCGAGTGGGAGGCCCGTAGTATTTAAAGGTTGAAGGCTAAGATCGAGCCCTGGTTGGGCTTCGGTGAGTCTGGCGTAGTCGACGAAGCCGAGAGAAAACCCTGCCATACTCTGCCTTCGAAGCTCTTGCATTCTTTCCTCCATTATCGCATCTTCGACATCGCCGGGTTGAAGCAGACCAGCTGTCGGACCCAGGCCGTCATCCAAAACGGGACCGATTGTTCCTGCAAGGCCATCCATACTAGTTCCTGCTATGCTCGGATGATGGAGAGCCTGCTGCATGCCATCTGAGCTTTGCATGACCCCCCCTTGAAGATTCTGCGGGAGGAACCCATAAATATCGTCCAAATCGTGATGTTCCATCATGGTTAGTATTTCCCGGTCGAAAGGTTATCCCCACGCCGAAGGGACACAGGATACACGCCGAGAGAGGAGGGGGGACGTAAAAGCACTTGACACGCCGGCAGTTTGAAATATTAACGAGCGAATGGTGGCAGTCGGTTTACAACCTTGATAACATCCTCTCCTTGGGCTCTCCAGTTTCCAGCATGAAGTGAACTATCCGTGGTCTTGAAATTCGTATTACGATCTGGAGAAAACTAGGAAGGATATCCGCCGTGATATGAAGGGTCAAGATCAAGATATTGTAGCGGTCACCCGTAAGGCCCTGCGGTTGGGCCGAGTCGAGGAGCTTAAGATCCGAAGCTAAGAGTCGTCTACGGTTTTGGGTTTCTCTCGAAGTTTCCGATACGCCCTGGGGGAGGATGGTCAACGATTAGCACTTTCCGCTTGTTAATATTGCATGGACCGGTTCTGATTATTTGTGAAATCAGTGGATTTAGCAGTAGTCGATCGAAGCACAAAACTATACTTCCAAGGGAGGACTAGTCTTGGGTTTGAGATGGGAAAAAGGGCCGAGGAAAGGGCATAGCTTCCACGCACGGAGCAGGTTTATCGTGACGCGGTGCTCGATAAGTTGCGGAGGTGGATCAGTGGCAATAACTGGGAGGTATTAATGGGAAACCGTGCGAATTCCGGTGCTTGCTGGATGGGAGTTCTGGTAAATTCGATTGTTCTATTCAAGGGTGCAGCAGCCACCGATACAAACACCCAGGCGACTAACCTCCTTCCCCGCGACACTGGCCGTACGAGACTAAGTAATAGCAGTCGGTAGCAGCATTTCAGGTGGTGGGTGTGGTGACCGGTATATTTGGGCACAGGTGGTAGGTAGGTAAGCAGCTGGCGATGTGGTCAAAGGTTGAGCATGAGGCCGGGGTGAACGGCACAGAGCTGGAAAGGCCCAAAATGCACAGCTAATGTATCCTATTCTATTATGATACAAGGCGGCACAACCTACAAAATCAATCCTTTTTTTAAAGGGGTTCCGACGAAAGTTGATTTCGTTTTTAAGAATGGAGAGGTCGTTTTGAGTATGTAAGAAGTAGTATGTGCGTAGAATCTAAAAGGGTCGAAAGGGAGAGTATATTATTATCAAAACCTCGGCGCCTCAATTATAATTCTCATTCTCATCCGAGCATAACAAGTGAGTATTTTATTACTCTCTCCGTATAAAATAAAAAGTAGGTTCTTCTGATACCAGCCGTGGAGAGCGGTTGAAAAACAGGTTTTCCACAGCACCAGGCTGCGAACTAGCGCTCAACATGGTCAACAGCAAGGGTCACCACTATGATAGGTACTAGCCTAATTCAATGGTTCGACGAGGTAAAGTACATTTTGTTTCGACACGCATGTAAGTTAAGTAAGTACTTCCAAACACGATTTTGGAGGTTATCCCGGAGCCCAAAAAGTCATTTCTAGATGTACCTCGCTTTATTTTGGGACTCAACTTTTGAATTGGGATGTACTGGCTCGCCCAAAAACCCCGCAATAATATATTATGTTGTTCAATTGTAGCATTCAATTGGGAAGAGGTAGACCCTGCTTCATACTTTCCAGACTTTGTATCGAAAAAAGTGTATCAGGATGTGTATCTGATAGCACCTTTCGTCGTCCCTCGACAACCCTCTCCAGGGTATTGATGCCTGCCGTGACTTCGCCCATTTTGTATTTAAATCTAGCATATCTGGCCAGTACTCGGAGCGTGTTGGGATGATCATGACCGTACTTTAACTGCAGGCCGCTTATCGCTATATCGAAGAAGATACTCGCTTGTTCATGTTGACCTTCGACATCGCTATAACAACTCGCGAGGTTGCTTGCGGATTCTAAAGTCGATGGATGAAGATTGCCAAGCTTTTCCTTTTTACCTTCGTATGCCTGTAGGCCATAACGAATGGCGGAGTCGAAATATTATTGACGGTTGCCAGTACCGAAGGGTGTGATCTTTCGAAGGATTTCAGCTTGCCGTTTAGTGAATTTTGATACATTTCCAAAGCTTCATCGTATCTTCCTGTCTTCGTGAGATAGAATCCCATATCATGTTGTATGGCGCAGGTTGATAAGTGAAGGTCTCCGACGAGATGTCTGAACATATCTAGAGCCTGTGTTCCCCAATCTAAAGCTTTCTCGTACTGTCCCTGGGAAAAATATAACGTGGAGACTAGATGTTTAGACGCTGCGACGCTGATATGTGACTTTCCTAGTAGCTTCTCTCGTTCGGCGAACGACAACATTGCCCACTTGAGCGCTTCGTCGTATTTCCCCTGGTAACGATTTGCCCCCAGCTTCTCGAGCTGGAGTCTCAACGTCGTTTTAACGTACCCCTCCGCCTTCCGGTATTCACCTTGAAATACCAATATATCGGCTAGATCCGGCAGCATCGCAAGAGTACTCGAATGCTTTTCACCAAAGAGCCTCTTTTGTAATTCGAGCGCGGACTGTAACAGTCTCAACGCATCATCATAGTGGCCCAATTGAGAACAAGTCCTCCCGAGCTTCAGCATGATCGAACCGAAATGAGGACTTGTCCGAGCACTGTGATAATGTTCGATCTCATGATAGCACTCGAGGGCTTCGTTGTAGAATCCTCTTAGCACCAGCTCGTCGGCCAGAATTTCATTTTTTTCCAACGTAATTTTCTTTTCTTTCCATACGCTTTTGTCGCAGAATTGGCACCTACTTCGGCCAGATACCTAAAAACGGACGAGAAAAGCCTCCAATGCTGATGTACCCCATCGTAGTGCAACCCCTGCACGGCCCAATCTCTTAAAGAAGCCTCCAAAACCATCATATATCCCCCATCAAGATTGTAGATCTTTTTTAATCGATCATACCATCTCAGGCTTGTTGATGACATTAAAAAGGCCTCAACCTTGGATCCGAAAGTGTCGGGCAGCCCTTTGCATTGCGCAACGTGATCGATCCAATGGCAGCTGGCGTATCCCATAAGTGGAAATGTGGTGCCGACAGTAAGATCTTGTGGTTTACAAGCATTGCTTTCGAAGCTTTCGGTACTTTCCAAATCAAAGTAAATTACAAGTGCCGACGTGAGAATCTGATTGAATGATGCTGGATCGATGAAGAAGTCAGACAGAGATAATTTTCCATCGCTTGTCTTAGGTTCTGATTTGCGCAGGCCTTCGGGGCTGGAATGCAGAAACTCTCGTAAAGATATGTGAACTAATTGGACCGTTCCGTCTTTCGATGTTATGAGGAGAGCACCCGCATCCCGCAGGATCATTTCTATCATGGAGTCACCGTGTGCGTCGAGATCCTCCAGTTTTGCTAGTGTATCAACCCCTTGGCTGAGAGCTATCGCGTGGAGAAGCTCGGCTTTGTTGAGCGGTCGCCTAACTGTTGCAGTCCAGAATAAGGCCAACTGAAGTCGCCGGAGAGGGCGGTGATGCAAAGTACTTACACGTTTCTGCAGTGCTTGTCCATATACATCACGAAGATTGGGTGGCGGTTGGGAGAGGATATCAAGTATTTCGTAGGATGCGGCGTTCTCTAGCTCTTCGAGCATCAAATGAGCCCATAGAAAGACCCCGCGATGGTTTTCTTCTAGACTTGTAATGATTGCCGAGTTTTGTGATGACTTGTTCGAAGTGACTGATTTCGTCATCCTCCAGCGAATATAAGATGATATGTCTTGCTCGTTATCGGTAGGACATTTACCACCTAGAAGATTTTGAAGCGTATCGGTAAGACCTTGTCCTTATTAACTTGTAAGATCATACGGGCGAAACCCACCAGAAGCCTGAACCAACCAATGGTTGACAGAGGGAACGTCTCGTAGAAGCAGACGCTGCGGAGGTCGCCGTACGCTTGGCCGAAGTCTTCCTGTAATCGGATTGTCTGAAATGATCCTTCTTGCAGGATATTTAAGAGTTGAGCCCTAGAACCGTGGAATTGGTTGAAGGAACAATACATTCGTCCCATGAGGGATATTGAAGAGCCGTAATGGGGGGTTCCCAGAAAGATTATCCCAAGTGTCATCCTTGAAAATACTCCATAGTGTTCCTTGTTCTGAGGTTCATTTGCCAAAATAAGAGCCTGAGATGAGAATAGAAAATCAGAAAACTGCTGATATATGATCCTAGTGCCTGGCCTACCTGTTTGATCACCAAACCTCCAAAGCTGTGGCCGATGAAGATTATAGGGCGATCCGTCGTCTAAGAATTAACCATCAGTCAAATGATTCTCATCGACTCTGCGAGAAACGAGGGCTGTGCAAGCGGCCTCATACATCATCTTTCGCACGATACTTCTGTAACGACTGGAGTAATTGCAATCCATAGCTCTGGAACGTTTGGACAGGTGAATTGGCCTTCCATTGGGAGCTGTAGTGGAATGATAACACCCTTGAATTGGGGAAGTCGCAAGGCAGACTTTCTCTCAGCCATTCGTGGGATGTCTTTTTGCATTTCCACGCGGAACTGCCATCTGAAGCGAGGCAATTGACGGCGATTAAACTGCGGTAGAGATTGGTGATTAGGATCTTAGGATCGAAACGCTACCGCATCCAAAATATCAAAAGCTGAGGGTAGTTACGCACTCGACCTTTGATTCTGAACGGATGTCAGCCTTGTCGGTCCCGCACAGTGTGTCACGGTCCTGCTCAGTGTCATATAATACTTCGATGGTGGTTTTTAATGGAAGATTTTCCGGCTGCCATAGCAGTAGCTGGAGTAGTGATAATGTTGTTAAAATCAAGGCAATAACCGATATCAAAACTCGGCGCTCGACGATGATGGCGGGTAATCTAAGCCATGCAGCCACCCTCAGATCGAGAACCACATATCTCAAAAACAATCCAATCAACCCCAATTTATATAAGAACATCCTTTGTCGTGAATATAATAAGGGTGCCGGTGGAGATGTATATGGGTAGTAGGCATAGGCCATAGGGGTTTTTACTTAACCATTGGTTCAGGTATGAGTTCGATAGGGGGTTCGAGATGTCTTAATATCCCGCTTGTCCCTTTATCGAAATTCCAGCCTTTCAGGTGTATCTGGGTTTCATCAGTTTGTAGTTTGCGTATGCGTACATATGCATATCTGCGCTATCTCGCGTTGCGCGACTTCGAATATTCCCAGCCTCGAACTCGAGGCTTCCTGTCTGGCGTCTGACTTGGGCGCACGCCGTGAGGATATGTCTCATTCGGGCATCAGCTCTCCTAGGAACCAATGTATACAGTTATTCTCGAATGCCCGACTGCAAGTCGGGGCCTAATTAAATTTAGCATTTCCCCGAAAAACGTCTTCAAATATATTAATTTTGTTAAAAGTTTCCGTGATGTGGTCAGAGAGTGGAAGGAAGGTTTGGTGGGTGTTGATGGAGTTCACGTGTTCTGTTGCATTTTTGAGTTCTTAACGCATCTTGGCATTCTTGTTCCATAAATCGTTTTCCTACTGACATTCTTTTGGATCATCAACCAATTTCCTTTGTTCAACTATCATACACCTATTATATTGTATTATCCTTTCATTTTCTTCTAGTACGCATCGTTATCTTGTCATTTACATATATATATATACTATTCTCAGTCTCTCAGTCTCTTCCGCCTACAGGTTCTGTTCCCAGACATCCTCTCTACGTATGGCTGATGGGGAAGTAGTTTTGCTGCTTGGCTCCCAGAGCCTACCTCACATCCTCACAATAGTTGTAATAACTCGTATTGATTTTAACTTTTTAGCCCGCGTTTAAGTTTTGAAGGAGAGGCTCCCAAAGGGGGCTTGACTGAGAAGCGGGGTATCCTTGCAGTCGGGTTTTCGTGATGCCGAAGGCGCCCTCAAGTCATGAGTTCTCAGCCATGGAAGATAACAAACTGGGGACAAGAGCGGAGAAGTTTCGCTGATACAGAGGAAAGACTATTTGCAATCCCTTTCTATAATGCGATAACGCAAACAGCAGTTCTCGTAAGATGAGGCCCAAGAAGAGGCACGGTATTAGGCAGATTGATACTGCGGTGAGTATCATTATATAGACAGTCCCGCTATCCAACTCGCTATTCGAGGGTACAAATGCGACTAAGTAGCGCTATCTAGACTCTCGTGTGCTAGCAGCACTTGCAGCGCTGCCAAACTAACGGCGACAATAGTAATAACGAATACTAATGGAGAAATCTTGCTTGCGAAATACGCCCCGTATTGGCCATAAACCTTCTGGTGATGCAGACTCCTGAATGCTAACCGTGTCCATAAGTTCAAGCGAATCAACCGAAGTTCGCCATAGTGGTACCGTCGCGAAACAGCCTTGTCCTCGAACCCAGTAAAAATTTGCAAGAATCGTAGCAACTTTGTGTAGTCTTCGTAGGAACCCGAAAACCCTGGTACCCTGATGAGTTTTCTTTCGGATGCAATGTTGAAATCGGATTCGGATTGTATAAGAAAGGTCCAAGACCGCATGAAACCAAGTGCTGTATTGTGTATGTGGGATCGGGAGCCGTCAGAACACAGGTATTCCCTCCAAAATTCGTAACTGAAGAGGTATGCCGGAATCGGTTTTACATAGGTTCGATCGTAGTACCAGACAAGGTGTAACTCTGGATCCTCGGTGATCACAACTTCTCGCCCTTTAACATTCTGAAAATGTAATGGAGATATATGCGAGCCATTCTGCGTCCCAACGAGCCAGGGATATTTGTATAGAGAGTCTAGCTTGGGAGTTAAGAGCTCGCGATTTAGAAGATTATTGACCTCTTGGCGATGGCGAAAGTTTACCAAAGGATGACCAGGTAAGGGTTGAGGTTGATAGATTTGGCTGACGTGTTGAGGCCGACCAGGGTCGAGGCTGTCGTTGAGTTCAAGCCACTTATCAAAAGGCGGATATATACATGGAGATAGGGCATTGAAGTTTAGGATTGACATGGTTTGAATAGAGACAGGTTGCTATAACATTAGTCTTCTGTAGAGTTAATTACCGCAGATTGGAAAGCAATACTTGAAAGTCAAACGAGGCCTGAAGCGGTAGCAAAAACACGAATAGTAAAATCAGAATATGAGCAAACGGACAGCAAGCGTCGCAACGGGAAACTTAAATAATTGATGGTGCGGCTGGGTATACCTGCTGGGACAACGGATATGCATAAACGGTGGAACCGCGACCCTCTAGGCCTCTGCACAAATGTGCGTGTCTTCGAGCGCCTTTCAACAAGGCTAGGAAGGTTTATACCGCTTATGCATACCAGCCATCTACAACTTCCAAGGTTGTTTGGCACGCCTTCTTCATTTTTTTACCCAAGGGTTCTCGGTGACTGTTCTATGAGGCCTTGATATTTCATTCTGTGCGACTCAAAAGAACACGCTCCAACACATAGTCCAAGGAATCACAGGATATCAATATCCAGATATTACCATGGGGGCGGTTTGATTCATATTAACCCGGAACATTATCAGCGAAAAAGCCTAGTTACAGAACTAGTTTATTAGTTATTTCAGACAAGCTATTTCCAACACCAGAATCTTCACAGTTTATCATTGAATCTTCCGTAAAACGAGACAACCAAAACCAATCAATCAATCAAATCTACAAACAGTCAGTTCCCGAGGAGGCAGGTAGGCAGCAACGGTAGCTGTTACAGGCGGGAATTGACTGCCTGCAGGCTTCTTTGATATTGATATATACAAATTGAAATTGTTTATTGCTAAGCTGGTAGTCAGGTGAATGTGTGGCGCAAGACATCATCTCTAGTGTCCAGGCATGAATGCTTAAGTACTCACCTGGGTACTTCTTTCATAGTCCATTTATACACCGTCCGCCTCAACTCGAGTCTTTCATTAGGGGCCTTGACAATGTGTTGCCGCTGAGGTTGGCTGGTTGCGATCCAACGCGTCTATCCCGGCGATCTTCAACACTCAACGCTTCATTTCTCTGTCTCTGTCTGCTTGCGTTTCTTGGTCTTCTCCTTCTCCTTCTCCTTCTCCTCCTTTGCCTTCTTCGCTGCGGTGTGTCTCTCACTTGCCATCTATATAGTACACACACACACACACACACACACACACATTAGCCTCGAAACAATATGAATCTAATCGAATTCGTTGAGGGCCAATTTGATATTTACCTGAATTGCACTCTTCTTAACCTCTGTCGCCTCGGGCTGGCCTTCGCTGGATATCGAAGCACTCGTTATATTGTTCCAGTCATATCGCTTAGTCTTATACATATCCATCTTCCAATTTCTCCACACCGCTCGCCCATACAGGGAATCTCGTAACCTTCGTTCGGAGACTAGTAGTTCTTCTGCAATCCTTTGCCGTTGTAACTTGAGGCCGCTCAACGTGGCCTTAAACAACGTGTCGATTACGTGAGAGCCAACGGGATGCACAGCTAGATCCGCGATTGACCCGGAGAGAAGCCCCACGAACTTGCGCTTGTATGCAATATCTGTAGGATCGATGTCAATGCTCTTCTGAATAGCATGGGACGCCGTGTTGTGCTTGCAAAGTTGTCTGAGACTATCTTCGGGACACGACAGAATTCTAATTGCGGGGTTAGCCGTCATACGAGATCTCTCATGGCGGAATACGTATTGAGCCCTTTTCTTACCTCTCTTTCACCCGTTTCGAACATTCTCCGGGGACTGAAAGTAACGCTTGGACTAGTAGTGATGCATGTAGCTGAGCCGGATTCTTCTTCTGACTCTCTTTCGAATCATCCTCCTCCAGTTCTGGTTTTACTTCCAGCATTCTCAGTAACAGGTTCCGTTCTTCCCCAGAACCTGAACCCCACGTTTTAAACAGAGAATCACAGAAACCATCTGCGCTAAGCCCGCGTTTACTGCAGTTTTCGACCACTGACCGAATCATGGAAACCCGATGATTCTCGAGCAATGAGGGCAATGCCTTCTTGAGCTCTTCTTCAGCGGCTTTGAATTCCGACGTTTCCAACTTGTCCAAAACCTTGATCACCACATAACTGGCGCTTTCTCCCGCCGCCAGGTTTCCTAGTCCATCCTTGAAATACAAGCTGTAAAGTTGATTGAACGTCTTTTTGGGGACACACATCATAACTCTCTCTAACAGGTGAGAACCAATGGTGTCGGAGAGCAGCATTTTGACGAAAGACCTAGTAGCATCCGTGTCCCTCTCTTCGTCCTCGGGTAGTTGTAACAGAAGTTTCCCTACTAGCGACTCTTCGATCTTGGTTTTATATTTTCTCGATCGGCCCAAATCCAATTCTATCAACAACTGCAGGGTTGGGCTTCCCAGTGGGTCTGTCGCAAGATTCCGTATACTCTCGCGATTAATATCTACGGTGATTTTATTGATGATTTTGCTCAAGGCCTCCCTGAAAGACTCCGGCACCGGTCGTGCCTGACCTTCGTGGCCATCCGTCTTCTTCACCGAGGCCGCAATATTCTCCTTTCTTTTGCTGTGAACTATCGATTTATGAGATTGCGAGTCCAGCGGTGCTCCGGAAAGGACGAGGAATAGGGTTCTGAGGACATGTGCGCCGAATGGATCCATGAGCAGACCGTCAATCAGCGGCTCGAGCTCGGCAACAGTGTAGAGAAAGAGGCTTTCGGCAGACACGAATTCTTTATCGTCGCCAGTTGTATTCTCCTTCGCGAGGCTTGTGTATTCCGTCGCTGCAACCGAAGCCGCTACTGTGAAGAGGGCCTCGCAGCAGTGGGACGCAAATCGATGTTCCATGAGATGACCGAAACTATACAATGTTAGCTACTGTCTTGTCTCGTACCTAGACCTGCTCGTAAATGGATATCGGACAACCGGGCATCGCTTACTGTCCACGGAACTTCTGAAACACTACTTTCACACGATCTGGATTCGCCAGAAACAGTAGCTTCTCCAGCAATCGTGAACACCCCTGACTACAAGCCATCTTGAGCTCTTTGTTCTCAGTTTCCTTCATCACATTCTGAAGGAACATATCCCTTTCTAAACATCCAAGCTATCAGCCATCCAGGACGGCGCCCAGAGATCTCAGAACAACCCAACATACCTTCCTCGCTCTTGAAAAAGTTCGCCTCTAGCGTCTCATCTGCTTTCCTGAAATACTCTTGCTCCTGCTCGTCCAACAGACCGAAGAAGGTGGCGCCGGGCGCAATTGACGATTCAAATGGCAATTGATTGCCACCCGTGGACTCCGACTCCCCGGAGACGAATGCCTGCGTAGAAAGCGCAAGACCCTGTGCTGGCCGGCTGGCCCCGCTGCTGCTTGCTGCTTCCTGGCCGTTCGTATCATGATCGAGCTTTTGGCGTTTGGCCTCACGGCGGCCACGTTTTTTCAGTTCTTTCGGCATGGCAGAGGTGAGGCAGCTGTAGGAGAACGTAGGCCGGTGTTCGGAGGTATTATTTTTTGTTTGGTCGACCTAATATCAGTAGACGGTTTTAACAAAGTATAAACTTTTGCTGGATGAATTTCGCGAACTCTTTTTTTTTTTTTTTTCGCTGCTCGTGCTCTCTTTGCTTTTTCTTGGCGTTGTTCAAATACCACGCCGCTAGAGCCAGCAACTCATACTGCACACGCCTGTGATACTTGAGAATATATCGGAGGTTGTCCAATAGTGCGGCAAATCGCAAATTCTATAGGTAAGGGAACATCTCGATTGCGTAGAAATTACACGGTGGCATTCAGCAGAGGCTCAGCCTCCCATTCTCTCAAAAACATCATCATCGCGCGCATAATATCCGTCGGCGGTAATATAACTAGGCTAAGAAAACTCGCAAAATGTCTGACAAAAGAGAGACGTATCGTATATCCAAAGAGAAAAGAGAAAAGGATCGGCCAGAATACCAAATGCCATTTCGCTTTACGACTTCTGCCATAGGCCCTTAGTCGTGGCCGCCTGTGTGGAACTTCCGTGCCACAACCCTGCGGCGGGTTGGTTTACCGGTTTCTCCTTCTTCTGGTTTTCTGGCGCGGAGCTCAAAGCTCCATCCATCATACCGCCTTCACGGAGTTTGTTGATGGCTCTGATGGTGTCTATGGCGGCATGTAGGGTCCTCCTTGCGTTGAAATTCTTGCGGACGGTGGGCAGCAAGTCTGCCTCTTTCTCCGGCTGCTCTTCAATTATGAAGGGGTGCTCCAGAGCGGCATGAGCTGTGGGACGTGCCTTGGGATCAATTGTCAGGCAACGCCTGATAAAATCCTTGGCTAGAATCTGTCGTTAGTATTATATTTGCAGCACACTGCCTAGGAGCGTCATACCGTTGTCTGAGATGTCTTGCCAGTATTGTGCTGGCTCGAATTTGTAATCGGCCTTTAGGATGGCTTGCATCTCCTCCAAGTTCGAATCTCTATCGAACGGTGTGTAACCGCAGAGGAGGAAGTAGGTGATGACGCCAATGGCCCAGATGTCGCTGGTTTGATGATCAGTATGGATCTATCTTACAAGTCCTTCGAACATATTCCCACTCACACTGGTTTTCCATGTCCCGTCTTCTTGAATATTTCAGGTGCCTAGCACCGAGGTTAGCCTTTCGATGTCATCAAGCAGGAACCTAGCACAACAGCGAAAGTACCATATAACCAGGCGTCCCGCATGTCGTCGTCAACACGTGGAATCTTTCTTCATCCATGATTCTGGAAAGTCCAAAGTCCGCGATCAACAGGTCGGCATTATCTTCCGGTGTTCGGAACAGCAGATTCTCGGGTTTCAGATCACGATGGACGATTCCATGGTCGTGCAGGTACGCAACAGCGGAAAGGGTGGCTCGGATGAGGTCAGCAGCATCGGATTCGAAATAAGAACCTTTCCTACAGATCCTATCGAAGAGCTCGCCACCGAGGGCCAAGTCGGTTACCAGGTATACTAGCCCCACGGTTAGATCGGTAGCAGTAGTAGCAGCAGGGCAACGTACGGTTATTCATCGTCTCGAAGTAATCCACGAGAGTTAAGATGTTTTGGTGCCCCATGGACACTTTTTTCAGAACAGCGATCTCATTGCGGACCTGAAAGGTGGTAAAACTTGTAAGCTATGATGAGGCTTTGCTGATATGAACTGAATTCAAGGGGCCCCGACCATGTGCTCTCTCCCGGCCATCAGCTTCTTGTTGATGATCTTGGCCGCATAGTATCTCCCGGTTTCGATATGGACACACTCTCTAACAACAGAGTATGACCCGGATCCCAGTGTTTTCCCGGTCTTGTAGCGACATGCCTGGATAGCCGGTTGTGGTTGCTGTGGCGGTTTTGGGGATTGGGATGCAGATGTGCTTGGCGGCTCCATGACGATGAATATTAAGGTTGTGGCGATGGCGGGATGACTTCTCTAGGGAATGGGGTAGGGGCGCGCAAGCAGCTCTTCAAAAGGCAAGCACCTAGGTATACTAGCGTGACGTTGGGGTTCGGTCCAGGCCTGCAGTCTGCTGTGCGGTGCAGTCTGCGATTATGGTAATATTACCTGATTCGATTATCGCAGGGGCCGCCAGGAGCTTGGTCGTTGGTTGGTTGGTTGGCTGGCTGGCTGACTTCAGTTGGACAGCAAGTCGAGACTGAGGTGTTGGGGCCGGAAGCGCTGCTTAGTCGGAACAAACAATTCCCTCCAACTTTTGCATTTGCGGCTTCGAGCAGCTTGGATGCGAACGGACTCGAGCTACTCGAAGGGCTTTAACTGTTGCTTAAGTACTTGTACCCGAAGCTTAAGACGACATGAATGCATTGAGGTGAGATTGAGCGGGGACGATACATCCATGCATGCAGCCCTGCCGCTTCGAATCAGCGCTCTGCCCTCAGCTTTGCTTGGTACGAAAAGATATTCAGCCATGTGGACCGGTTCGATCCCGTCTTATTGGCCAGCTGCAACATTTTCACCCTCGCTCAGCTGGAGATGCAGTGATCTTTTAGCCACGGATACCTCCCGATTCACCAGTCGGGAGATGACATGGATGTACCAGTACGTACTTGGGTATATGCATACATTCACCGTTGCGTTGGGTTGAAACAGAAGTGATCCCGGTCAAGCGTCATATTCGCCGGACTTTAGTTTACAGATCTATGCCTTATACTCTTCGGAGTAGCCTACTTCAGATAACCGCAGGTTAAATCGTCAAAGCCAATATATATATATATATATATGTTTTCTCAAAGGAACGAAATACGCAGGTGTTCCAGGCCGAAAAACCAAAGGCGGTTGATTCATTTCGCATAATATCCTCATCATCGTGTAAAAGAACTCCACGGCTTATCGTCAATTGTTTTGTCTCGCTTCGGAGCAGGTTTCGAACATAAAAAGAGAGCTAATCAAGGAGAAATCCAACGCAAAAAGAACAGAAGTAAATAAGGGAGGAACGAACGGGCATCCCAAATCCTAACACGCTGTAATGTTCTACTATTTAGGGTATCCACCGGGGACATGGAAGTCGGATATTGTGAAGTTCGAGTTAGTGCGTTGGGTGGGGACGATCAAAGGTTCCCCGTCAGGAGTTTGAAGGTCGCCGTATGACTTTGTGGGCCGTTGCGGTGCCCCTGCCTCCGAGGGTACAAAGGCAGCATCTGTGAGTTTGGCGGGGTTTGTGACATTCGCAGAAGAAACCCCCCTCGGTACAGCTTCCTGTCCACTCGAACCCGGAGCAGATTGCGCAGCCCGATAAAGTTCGTACGCACCGGCACCCGCTACACCTGATGCAGCCTCGGCCTCATAGGCAGCAAGGTTGGGCTGTGCATTGTCCGAAGCAGGTCCTTGGCGGACCGTGGCATCTGCATGCTGGCTCGCGGATAGATCAGGCTGGCCTGTGACGGGGTCAAGTCCGTAAGTCGCGGTGGGCTTCCGCGAAGGGGTTCCCCGAGCCCATGAAGTCGTGCTGTCTCTGCGTTCGAGTATGTCGCTCGGGTCCGTTTGCCGGGACATCTTGCGTTCCACGTCGGGGGAGATGTGTGCTAAAACGGGCTGGAAATTTTCGTCGCCGCGTATGGTTGAAGTGGGTGGGTGCTGTTCGATGGCACCGTTTAGCTAGTGTTCGGAAGAGGTGGCGGGTGGGGGGTTTGGTTACCTGTGCATCATACGAAAATGCAGATGGATTGCGTTGGATTCCTGGCCGCCCAGCCGCGAAGGTATTGAACCGGTGCTCGTCAACCTCACCTCCTAGGCCGGCGGGATAGCTCTCCTGCGGCTGGACGATACCGGGTACGGAATTTAGTGACGGGTTGGAGGCACCACTGGTCGCGGATCTGAGTGAACGCCGGCGTTGAATGTCAATATCGGAAGGGAATCTTCCACCCTCTGGTCGAGGTTCATGAATAGAGGGCTCCGAACCAACTAGTGCACTGCGGTCTGCAGAGTATGGGATTTCATCAGCCTCGTCGTTCTCCAGTCCATTCTCGGAGCTCGAGGAGCCATTTTCTTTCGTTGCTGTGTCCGGAGGGGTATGGTGCTTTTGGTAGGATGCGACGAAGGCGTTTCGCTCGGGCCCGGAGAGTTCAATTAGCTTTTTGATGTTTTCGTAGAAACCCATCATATCTTCGTGCGTCTCCGCACGGAAGACCCAACTGTGGCCGCTGAATATCTCGTCAGCAAGATGTCATGTTAGAAGGAAGGTTCAAAATAACATACCGATGCAGAGCGCCGGTTTGTCGGCCTTTGACGACGAATTTGTGAGAATTCGCACCGGGTTGGGTGTGGCTACCCATGGTACAGTCGGGAAGGTAAAGTGACATCACCGGAGTCATATCGTGATCCCTATCTGGCGTTTTGAATTCGTGAAGATGTGACGGCGATAGAACATACCATCCCGGTGTGTAGGATTTGAGATACTTTGATTTTCGCTCCAGAAGGCCGGCCCTGACTTCAACCGCCGCCGGGTGGTTCCAACCGGGGTACTCCACACCGTCGAAATTTCTAACCGGAATCCGGGGGTCGACGAAATCGGGATCCCGTTCGACAAAGCACGACCACTCGTGGTCGGGTGGCAGATTGATGGTGCGAGTCTGTAGCCTTTCAGCCGTATCCGTAAGGTCCGCACCCTCCATCCTGATGATCTTCATGTAAGAGTCGAAGGCCTTCTGGATCTCCGAAACCACGATACTTTCCAGCTCACGGCCGCTACTCTCGAGGTTTAGATACGCCTGTCTTCAAGCGTTAGCCTCCCACGATCATACCAGGCTTAACAGTTTCCAACTTACGCGGTGGAGATAATTTTCTTCTGCTAATTGTCGTCGGAGTTGCTTGTCAACCGAAAGTTTCACGATGTATGGATCATTCTTGCCAGAGGCCAGGGAGGGATTGGAATCAACGGCAAGCAGGGCATCGGCTAGTTGCGTAACCGCCCTGCGTGTCCCCTCTCTCTCTTTATCCAATGTGTTTTTGAAATCGCCGGACAAACCCTTGATTTCTTTTATTTTCCCCGTCAGGTCGTTCCGTAGGCCGCTCAGCGAACCAATGATCTGGACCTGGATCTGCTTGGCTTGGTCGCTGGCCAGCATGGCAGATTTGTGATGTTCTTTCAGGACGACGTTGGTCTCTAGAATACCTCCGGACCGAAGAAACATTTCAGGTTCAATGGCACTGTTCAACGTGTGGAAAAGCCTACTGGTGGTCTTGGCTTGGGTTTCGTAAGCAACCTGGACATCCTTAAAGTATGCTATGTAGTCTTTCAAGATCCGGCGCCATCCCGAAAACCTGTTGGCCAAAACCTCCGTCGGGTTCCCATGGGAAGGGACAGGCGAGTGAAAGGCGGAATTTGGGTTTTCGCTATCCATTTCTCCAACGGTTGACCTGCGCGACCGAGATCCCGAGCGTTTAAGAGAACTGCTTCTCCTAAACGAATTCCTCTTTTTCAACGTCGAGGGTTGTCTAGAAGGTGGTTCGGAGGTACCGCCTCTTGTGCTGCCGTCCATGGACCTGGCATCGCCTTCGATCGATCTATGACTGTGGGCACCGCCTGTACCGGTAGTATCTGCCGTTCGTGGTCGGTGAGGGGCGTAACCGGATGCCCGTGCGACATCTTGAACGGGAGTTTGAGACCTCGAATGAGGTTGATTGCTCCCACCGTACGCCGACATGGCTGGCGATTGTGTTCCCTCCTAGTTTGGAGGTCCGAAACGGCTATAACCGTGGACTTCAATGGGGTCTGCGACGGAATCAGTCCTGATGGTTTTGGTTGGGGAGATGTGAGAAGGAAAGTTGTGTTGAAGGAGGGCTTTCAGGGAATATTGACCGGGGTGAAAGAAGAGAAACCGGAAATGGAAAAGGGAAAGGGAAGGGGAAAAAAAAAAAAGGGAGAGAGAAGGGGATTGGTGCTACAAATACTTGCTTGGAGAAAAAAGAGACAAGACACTAGTTTACTACCTGGAAGACCGGATCGAGGGAGGATGGAGATGCGGGTTTATGACGAAAGGGAACAGTCTTGATTTCTCCGCAGCCCAGAAGTCTGACACTGTACCCGAATTAGCGGCTGCCAAGACTGCGATTTGGCTGTCTTCTATTTTCCACGGCCGCCGATATGATATATCAGTATGTATTACACCAGCCAGGCCGGGGTTATAAAAGAAAGGAGAATTAGAATCAAGGAGAATGAGAAGACGACGACGACGGCGATGATGATGGCTTTCGTTCGTCCGAAGTACTCTTATCGTCGCTGGTTGGAAGTTAAGACCAAGACTGCTGGGTTACGTCATCCCTGCACTCTTCCCTGCTCGGAAAACCCACACAGCCACAGATGTCTATGCACAGGATGGATGGATGTGGCGTCCGTACTACCAGGATTCACCGCCAGGGTATCCGTGGCGCATGTAGCTGGCATCTGGATCAATTACATTACCGACAGTACGTACCTCATAAGTATACTTGAGTACCCGCCTAGGATCGATAATATAGGGCATACCTAAGTACTCAGCAGTACGTATATACCCATAAGTCTCGAAGGGAGGTTGGATGTGTTGTGATGTTGCACAGAAGACCCCGCCTGGTTCCCCACAACCCAAATAGCCCCCTCGAAGTATTCCAACGTCATCTCAACCCGCCTCCCCATCCTCGAAATCCGGACTTCGGGCTTCGGGCACTTCAGCTCGAGTTCTGCATGCAAGGGATAATGGGAGCTGCTTACTCCTTGGGTACCTAGTCCGATGAATTATTGGTGCTTGACCAGGCCATCCTGTACGTCACGCTCCTGCCACCGCCGCCCGCAGTCACCTGCTGCACCACGCTATAACCACGAGCGGAGATCTTGATTCCCTCGCAATCGCCAGTCCAAAAACTCCCAATTGTTTAACCTCCATACCTCGCAGATTCAAATATTCATCCCTTCGAGCAGTCTCTTTCTCTCTCAACCATCGAATACCGCACTTACGATAACAATCCAATCCACTTCACCTATCTTGAAATTCAAATCAAAACTTCTTTCATTCGTCCAAAATCAACATTAGAAATAATAAGAATAAAAACAGAAAGGAAAACAATAAGGATAAGAAGCTCTACAAGCAGTTTCCATCATGTCGGCTTCTCAACCATCATCCTCTCCCGAGTTCGGGGCCCAAAAGATGTCAAGATCCGCATCCTCCAGCCAAGCTTCTCTTCGTGCGACTCCTCGATCTCCCTCCCGCCAACCATCCCTCTCCCATGCCTCCCTCGTAGATTTACTCACAATCGCTCCCCGTCCGGATATTAACGTCCCGCAGCGAGACTGGCGGACCATCCCGTGCAAAGAACTAGTGGCCGACCAGAAGCTGCATTTCGTTGAGGAGAACAAGCCGATTGAAGAGGCATGTCAGGTACGACATACCGGAGTTTCCTCTCTTGTACCTTCTTTGGCTCTCTCCCAAGTCTTTACGAAACTTACCTGGGTATTTCTTCGGAAAGATGTTAGTTGACTTTGGCATATCCTCTCTGCCCATTAAATCCGAAAACGGAGCAGTCATTGGAACCTTTGATTACAGTGACCTCACCGCTTTCCTTCTGATGGTTCTCGGTGTGTGGAAAGGAGATCCCTCGGATACGGATGGGCATACATTCCAGGATCTCGCCACCAAAGGCCGTTCCGGGGGCGACATTCCCGTCAAGTTGGTCAAGGACCTGGGAAAGAAGGACCCTTTCATGACCGTGTCCGAGACTGAAGGTCTCTCCAAGGTCGTTGAGATCTTGGGTAGCGGTGTTCACAGGGTTGCGGTAGTAAAGGAAGGAACCGATAGCGTCATTGGGATGATCAGCCAGTTGAAGATTCTCGAGTTCTTTTGGTCCAACGCCAAAGCCTTCCCCCCGATCGATCAGGTATTGCCTCTGTCTCTCAGAGAGTTGGACTTTGGTTCTGCGCAGGTCATATCCATCAAGTACGTGCAATGCTTGTTCCCCTTCTCTTTGTTTTATTCGAGAGAGGACTGGGTCTAACGATGTTTCTTTCCGGCAGCGGTGACCAGCGAGTTCTGGAGGCTTTGGAGATGATGAATTCCGAAGGGATTTCCTCTCTGGCTGTCGTGGATTCCAACCATAATGTGGTTGGAAATATTTCCACGACAGACGTCAAGGTTTGTCCTACCACGAACTCCGACGAGTAAGCATCTAACGAGAAAGTCCACAGCACCTTACGAGAACAAGCTCCCTCCCGCTCCTTAAATCTTCCTGTCTCCATTTCCTCTCTGTAATTTTGACAGATAGAGGCTTAAACGACGGCAAGGACTCATATCCGGTGTTCTATGTAAGCCCTCACTCGACTCTGGCACACACCGTCGCGAAAATCATCGCTACGAGAGCCCACAGGTATATAATGACCACCCATTTTCTCTTCGACGATGACTCCGGGCGATTAAGCTCACCCCCGAGATAGGATGTGGCTAGTCGACGCACCAAGCGAAGGCAACAGCGCGCCATCGACACCGACGATACCAGTTGCAACCCCAGCGATACCTCCACCCTCCCTTGCCGCAGCGTCTCCTCTCGCAGCCAGCTTTCCGGCCGCGGCAAGTTTGAGTGTTGCATCCGTACCCGGTGCCCGCTCGGGTGGCCGCCTCATCGGCGTCGTATCCTTGACCGACATTTTGAATTTGATCGGCAGGTCCTCCGGCCTCACTAATTTGGACCCAGGCGAAGCTCGCCGACAGAGAAGGAGAAGCAGTTCTAGCAGCGTTCGAGCCTCTATTGACCTTGGGAGATCATCATTCGACTCGCGTCGTTCGTAGTTTGGTTAGGCAGGGAGGTCTGGTCTCCTTGCGTATTCCGGGCGAACGTTTCCTTGCAAGCGTGCCTTGATAAGTCCTTTTTTATATCTTATGCTTTATATTTGATTTCTTTCTCGTGTCCCTTCTTATGATGCGGTCATAACGGACCAAGCGACAACTGCGAATGTTCCAGCCTTTTCCTTTTGTCCTGCTTCCTTTTTTTTTGCAAATTTGCCCTTTATGGTACTCTTTTCGGGCCGATTCTGGGAAACCTGCGAGTTTGGTAATATTTCAGGAGATCGTCTTTTCTTATCCGGGCCGAGCTGTCTCCCAGTGCTAGGCCCAAGCATATGTAACACCGCACTGTGCGGCGAAAGCAATTGTATTTGTATGCAGATCTGATCTAGTAGCTAAGGAATGGTATATAGCATCTTATGCTTTCGAATTCGACTCCGGACAGCATGATGCAGCTCGGAGCTAGCTGGTGTGGCCGCGAGCACATGCTCGATTGGAGCAAACATGCGAGAGCCATTGGTTAAAAATGGATTCCGCAGGAGCCAGCCAAGCCTGAGAACCAAGCAGGCTCTCAACAACAAATTGGGCAAACATACGATAGACCTTGTCCGTGGCCATCTTGAATCGTCGTGTCTCAGAGCTGCAGTTATCAAACATTCGTGCTCAAGCGGTCGTCTCGAGAAAAGCCAGAGGACGAAGGAGGAAAAAAAAGGGGTGTTTCTGTTCTGTGCCGGGTCGCGGTAGCTAAGCAAAGTCAAGTGGAGTTCAGGTTGAAGGCAGGTCCGAGGACGCCACATATTTCTCTTCAGCTCGAGAACTTACTTAATCCCTCCAGCAGCTCCATCCACCCCATTACTTGTCATTCCCTGGTCCCCATCCCTTCTCTTTCATCATCATCATCACCACAACCGCTACTATTCCGAATCCTCATCTGGTGAGTCTCCAAGCTTGACATATTTCCCACCATCTCGACTTTTTTTTTCTTTTCTTTTCTGTTCATGTGTGAAGCCACCGTTCGAACCATCTCCCCACTTGAATCGAATCTTTTGCTCACAGCTCCATCGACCGATTTAGCACAAAACAAAACCCCCCAGACAGCCACCATGAGCAGCGAAAAGTACGACGACTACAACTTTCCACACACCCATCCCGAGGGCAAAGCACCGGAGGGACATCCCGGCAATGTCACCGAGATCCAGGGTGCCCAGGTCCATCAGCTGAGAGCAAAACTCGAGGCTCAGGGCTACACCGCAAGGCTCGATACGAACACCCTGGTACGCGTATCCTCCGAAAATTTATAAAAGCCATGCTAACGGTCTTTTCAGTTACGGTACCTACGAGCCCGAAAATTCGATGTCGGCTTGGCGGAGGCGATGTTTGTAAAGGCCGAGATCTGGAGGAAAGATAATGACATCTGGGGGAAGGAAACAAATCTTGACGAGATCGTGGCAACCTGGGACTACCCAGAGAAGCCAGAGATCTTCAAGTATTATCCACAATACTACCACAAAACCGACAAGGTATTCGACCTATTTCGCCCCCCCCCCCCAGAACGCCCGATAGAATCTGCGCCCATTGCTGACCGTATACCATAGGATGGACGGCCAGTATATATCGAACAGCTCGGGAAGATCAATTTGACTGCAATGTGTGTACTCCCCGGGTCCCAAGTTTACTCGGGAATAGTGTTGACGCTGCCTCGGCCAACGATAGGGGAAAGATCACCTCCCAAGAACGCATGTTGACCAACCTTGCCGTCGAGTATGAGAGGGTTGCGGATCCTCGTTTACCCGCCTGCTCCAGAAAGGTCGGCAGGCTGTTGGAGACTTGCTGCAGTATGTTACCATCCGTCGTTTTTAGGAATATACACCAGCGGTAGCTAACCACCGGTGCCCCGAATAGCAATCATGGACTTGAAGGGTGTTGGCGTAACAACTATTCCATCCGCGTACGGTTATCTGAAGAAGGCATCCGCTATTTCTCAGGACTGCTACCCTGAAAGGTATACAGACCTCGTCTCACCGATCGAATAACTAGGGAATGCTGAATTTCGATGATAGATTGGGAAAACTCTATATTATAAACGCACCGTGGGGGTTCTCAACCGTGTGGAGTATTATCAGCGGCTGGCTCGACCCCGTCACTGTGCAAAAGATCAAGGTGCTCGGCTCAGGCTACGCATCCAGCCTTCTCGAACAGATACCCGCGGAAAACCTGCCTGTGGAATTCGGAGGAACTTGCAAATGCGAAGGTGGTTGCCAGTTGAGCGACGCCGGGCCGTGGAACGAGCCCGAGCATTTGGGATCATTCTTCAAATCGGGTGCCAATGCCTCGGGTATCAAGCCTGCGGCGGCTGCTGAATCCGCCCTAGAAGTCACCGCTTAGAAGTTCTAGTCCTTTGGAATTTGCGACGAGGGAAGCGGGTTCTCTTGATGACAGAGTTCTAGTTTGTGGATTGATACGGAGTAGGATAATTATAATGTGGTTTAGCGGTTGATCGTTCTTTTTTCTCGGACTTTCCGGTCGCCGAAAAACCCCATTCGCTTTGCCTTTGGCCGTATAGTTCAAACGCATACACATTTTCCATAGTAGAGAGACACCTTAGATCCGTATTTGATATCGCAGGATTGGTGGCGGGGGGAGGCGGGCTTTGCGAGCTAGTATTTTCGATATGCTATCATATATACTACTAATGAATAACCCTCGAGGTCGTTTCCCAATCATCGTATCTACTCTCTTCGCCTGTGCGATGCATTGCATCAAAGATGACCGTGCGAACGAAGCCCAACTCATGGCCGTGTCCGGAATAGCAAGCTGGCTCCTCTGCAGCTTCGGGGGAAGCCAAGCAAAACAAAAACAACACCGGGAACGTTCGAAACCCACTCCAAACCCATCCGACATCTTTTCCCCCATCATCGAACTCTCGAATCTACGCTCTCGAACCGCCACCCTTCCGCGCAAGAAACAAACGGCTCCCCGCCCGTCTCGCAAATGGCAGATGCGGACCACCCGAAAGTCCGTCTCGACACCATTGCCGAGTACAAGACGATACTGAACCGTGTGGAACAACTCTCGCGCGACAAGCTCGCGCAGCATTTCCCGCCTTCTGCGAATTCCAGCGCCAAGGACGATGCTTACAGGAAACGGGTCGAGGAGTTGGTCGCCGAGGTGTGTTTTTCCTACCTAGACTTTGATTCGAACGAAAGGGGAGGGAGGGGAAGCTGACTGGAGATGTTTTTTTTATTCGGCTAGTAGTACGTCCGACGGTTGCTCGACCTTGCGAACCAGAATATTTCGATAAACGGGAACGATATCGGAGATGTCGATTCCGTACTCAGAGCGGAGGAGGAAGACCGTACGTTTCCCCTTCCGTCCGCCGAAACACCAATGGACCTGACGTGAAAATAAAAAATAGAATACGAACCGTACGATGATAAACTCCGAGTCCGCGTCAACGAGCTGATAGCAAAAGTCGGAACCGCTACGGGAGAAGTCGCAAAATTGCGACGAGAGGTACCGAAGAGGGCTGCGGCTGCTTACGAGAAGAAACTCAAAGCGGATATCGACAGGGAGGTCGCATTGGCCGAAGCAGCGTTGGAAGAGGACGAAGGTGCTATGGATATAGACGGGGAAGGAGATGCGGGTGCGATCGATTGGGGGGTCAGACCTCTGGCGAGGCAGGAGGAGGTTGAGAAGGCTTGGGAGGATGCGGTTGGGCTTCTGCTGGTTTTGAAGAAGGTACGAGAGGAGAGGACATTCATCTCCCGGGGGGGTCTGGCTTTATCCGTTTGCTAACACTTGGGATTTCCAGATGGACGGTCCTTTGACGAGAGCCCAGGGAAAAGTCGCCAAAGCCCAGCAGGTTCTGGAGCATATCCAGCAGACAAAGTAACAGCACGGTCTTTCGGTGGCATGGTTTTTCGCATCCAGTATTGTTCACACTCGGTCATCACTTTCTGCAGCGAAGGAGTTCATTCGGATCCTGGCGTCTTGGTCAATGGGTGTATTGTTTTCCAGCAGTATCCTCTTTTTTTTTTTTTTTTTTTTGTAAAATCAGCGTTCAACGGAGAGCAGAGAAAATAGTAGTTTTTAAAAAACGCTATCAGTGGAGTTTGATCAGAAACATTATCCAATCGAGAGGAAACAAAGAAATGAAAGACATCTACAACAATTCCAAAATGTCGCTAAATCGCTGCAAATGATGATGATGGAAGAATAGAAAGAGAGAAAGACCGTAAAGCCCCAGGCATGCTCCTCCTGATTTCCCGCATAAAAAACCCCAATCGTCGTTTAACCCAAAAAAAACCCCAATGCCAAAAACTAGAAGAGAAAAAAAAGACGCCTTGTATCCTCAAAGAAACTTCAAACATAACCCAGAACTCTGTTGATTGTTCCCATTCCTCTTGATTTGATTTCCGCCGTTTCCCAGTCATAATGCGCCGTTAATCCGTCCCACCAATCCGTCCAGCAACCAAATTATTTATCTTCGTCGCTTCTCGCGTTCCTCGTCGATATCCATGAAGCCGTCGTCCTCATCATCCAGGATGATCTCGTGGACGACATCGACACGCTCGCTAAGGGGAGGTATCGTGATATCGGAATGATGAGGCAGGAACATTTCTTGGTTCCAATCGAAACCCTGGCCGGCCTTGACGCAAGTAACGAGCCGGGCCGTTCCGTCACGGGTTCCGAGGTCGAAAACGGTGTGTTCTTGCTTCGACAGAGAGGAGCCTGCGTATTTGATTAGTCATCTTCTTTAGTAGAAGGTTTGGGAGACTTACTCAGAAGTGACTGACGCCGTCGGTGGCCGAAAATGGCAGCAGACGGCGAGTTGGACGAGGAGGACATCTCATCAGATGAACCGGGAGAAGGGGGAGAAGAAGCCTTCTTGGAGGCCTTTTTAGGAATTGGGATGGCAGACGACATTTTGGTAAAAAGGTGATGATATTAAATGTTTAATCCTGGTATTGGATGGGGGGGAGAGAGTGTGTGTATATGTATATATGGGTCGAATGAATGATCAACTGGAACAAGCTGGATCTGAAACGATATTGGAAGGGACACGGTGGAAAGGCGTGTATATAGAATAGTCAGGAATGAAACGAATTGACGTCAGGGTTCACGAGGCGATGTAGCGGAGGAATGGGGGTGGAAGTGGAAGTAGAAGTGGAAGTGGAAGTGGAAAGCGAAATCGTCACGGGGAAGTCACGGAGAATACGTATTATATGATTAGATGGTTGACCAGAGAAGGAGGAGGGGTATATGAAGTTGTGAGATAGTGATGGTGATGATGATGGAAGAGGAGGAAGATGACGAGAAGAGAAAGGAAGGGAAGGGAAGGAGGGGAGGAGGAGGAGGAGGAGGAGGAGGAGGAAGAAGGCACTCGGCGACTTTAAGGGCGAAGTCGGAAGCTTTTGGTTGGCACTGCGCTGTAGGTACTGTAGGTACTGGGACGAGAACAGGACGAGGATCCACCCCAGCGATCTGTGTCATCCATCCCAACAACACACACAGGCTGAGCCTGTCCAAGTCAGCCTGATACAGTAGAGAGTCATCATCATCGTCAACCTCACCGATCTGATAATACCCTTCCCATCTACATACCTGCTCAAGTATACACAAAGTACACTCTTGCTCTACTTACTACTAGACCTACAGGGGATGCTGCCATTGACTCAATCGATCGATCAATCGATGAATCAACCATCCATCCATCCGCCCATCGACCGATGCAAAGCAAGCACCATGAGTGTCGTTTTATAAAAGTACTAGACCAAAATCGAAGCTAAGAAAGCTACACAAAGTCACACCCGAAGCTGCTCAAGTACTCGCTTAGGTACTCACGAGGTATGGAGTACTTGGGTAACTTTAAGTGCACCGCCCTCGGTCACATCAAAACCATGGCGACAGTTTACTTGCCCCCTCCTCCTGACACCCTGCACTAGCATTCACATGCGACTGATGCCACCTACACCTTACCACTCCGCTCTTACCCTGTTAGGCTTCTATTAAGACCCTCTTTTGGGTTTTAAAAGCCATCCTAACCGTTAAAATCCCATAAGCGACAGGCGACGGGACCTCAGATTGGATGCCCAAAAGGCCCATCCGTACCAGGCAACGTCATTGATCGACGATATTGCCTATCGAAGCTTGCTCCCACTAGCCCGAATCTCATCTCGACATTCCAGGAAACTCACCATGCAGAATAATCAGCCGCCACATGGGTTGCATCTGTGAAAACAGCCTGCCAAATGTGGGGTAACAACCACCAACATTGTATTAACACACGACTCGACGTGTGCTTCATGAATGATATCGAATCCACCCTGGAACTGTTAGCTTCCGGGAGGATCGCCTGCCGCACCCAAGCTTTATCGTTACCCATGATATCTTATCTCCAATTGGAACATTCAGCCTCAAATATTTCCCTGTCCCGGGGCCGCCGGCGGAAGGTCGGAGTTGTGCATAGGTCGTATGTGTCTACTGCTCCCATGACCGACCAGTTTACCCTGTCGTGATTCTTCGGCTTCCAGAAGGGTAAGCGGAGGCGCCAGGGTCCACCACGTATATCATTGATCTAAGCTGTCAAGCTGTGCATGTACCATCCCGCACAAACCTCCCATGTCGGAAGGTCCACTCAAGCGCCAAGTCTGTTAAAATCCGGCAGCAAAGACCGCTACTCCGAACTGGCCAGCATCCTGCAACACGCTAGACGGCCGGCAGGAGGGCTCGAATACAGGGGAGCATCCCCTTATCCCTGCTGGTTTCGGTATCGTTGATAATCCCATTCGTCTCGGTTTGCCATCCAGGCAAGCCGGTATGCAACCACAGTGTCATGTTCCAAGCAGCCAGCTCAGCTCGGACGGCACAATGTTGTATATAGTCAGTGCCGCCGCCTCCTTTCCTGAGGGGGGTCGGGTTCAAATTTCCTCGCTTCCTCCAATCCCACCACTCTTTCCTACGTGCTCTGCGTGGCCGTAATCCGTTCGGACGCCTGAAGTACTTCTGCGGGTTACGATTGTTTCCTCGCAGCGAACCCGATGCAAACGGCGAAAATGAAGGGCAAGATGGCCAAGCCGCTGTCGCTCTTCTCGAGTCCTCCCCCTCCCAAAGAGGGGAGATACCATTCCCAGCAATATATGGAAAAGAGGAAAAATTTCGTCTTCAAGCTGATCGCTGGCGCTCTAGCTCTAGCGTTGACTTATGTTATCTACATCTCCACAACGGACCCGAAAACGGCGTCTCGTCACACCGAACGCGCGAAGGCCTTCCTAGGAAAACCTGGCCCCAATGCGATAACGACAGCAGATACGATCGTCCCGGCCGTAACAGTCGAATCGGGGTCCGTTGGCCCCAAGCCGGCCGGCCAAGTTGAGGCCGGCCCGGCTGAAGCCCCCCGTGCCGAAGTTGAAGAAGAGGCCATCGTGATTCAGAAGCCGAAGCAAACGACAACCTACGAAAAGCCAAAGGTTGATGTTGCTGATGACAATAAGCCTGCGGGGAAAGCCCAATATGGGAACAAGCCAAAGGATGAAGACGTGGCTTCCCAGAAATCTAGGAAGCCCCTTTCAAAACCCCGAAACGCTGAGTTCAAAAGAGCACTCGATCGTATCTTCGAACTGCTTCCCGACGAAATGCACGTCCGAGAACTTTTACGCCCAATCGACGGTACCGGAAAGGAAAAGCTTCGGGAAACCGGTCTTCGTGCGAGAGCATTTAAGACTTTCTTCGAGGCATGGGAGAGACTTCATGTGGTCATCGGAGACGACGAAGCATACGTTCGGGACGACATCGTCCAGGAACTTCGCAGGGACAAGTCGATCGAAAACATCGCGCAAACCATCCACCAGTATGAGGCCTATCGTGGCTTTTTGCAGCGATTGGCCACTCTTCTCTTCCCCTATTTCTCCCCATACTTCGCCGACCATATGAGTCTGCATGCCCAGATGTATAAAGGTGGCCGCGGCATCGTTCTCTCCGCGGGTGACGCCCAGGCTCCATTCCTTCTCACCTCCATTCCATCCTTCAGAAAGCTCGGGTGCAATCTACCAATCGAAATCATGTATCTCGGTGACAGCGACCTCAGCGAGGACTACCGGGCCGAACTTGAACAATTCGAAGGTGTCGTCACCCGAGATATCTCCGCCATGGTTAGCGACGATGGCTGGAGGCTTGCCGGGTGGGCAGCAAAGCCGTTTGCCATGCTACTTTCCAGCTTCCGCGAAGTCATGTTCATCGACGCGGATTCCTTGTTCTTCAAGAACCCAGAAATCCTCTTCGAGGACGAGGAGTATAAAAAGTACGGAGCTCTATTCTTCAAGGACAGGATCATCATGCCCGAGAATAAGAAGAGGTGGTTGCAACAAATCATTCCAAAGCCGATTTCTAAGAACGTTCGCCAGACCCGCCTCTGGACCGGCGAGAGCGGACATCAACAGGAATCCGGCGTCGTCGTTGTCGACAAATGGAAGCACTTTGTCGCCATGATGATGGTTACCAGGATGAACGGACCTGACCGTGACGGTAACGAGTCCAGGGGTATCGTCGGTGTCTACGATCTGGTTTATGGTATGTTATTATCGAATGCCCCGTCCGTCGCTTTTTACTGGATACTGATCAAGAAAATAGGTGACAAGGAAACCTTCTGGATAGGATGGGAGCTTGTGGGCGACACCGAATACGTCTTCCACTCGGGCGACGCCGGTATCATGGGAGAACTGAAGGAGCAGCCTCCCAGACCGACTGAAAGTACTAACCCTCCGGCGGAAGGGGAAACACCACTACCCGAAAAGTTCACAATCTGCGCCCCGCAACTCCTCCATCTCGATCGTGATGGCAAGCCCCTCTGGTTCAACGGCTGGATATTGAACAATAAGTTCGAGGAGAGGAAGAAGCAGCGGAAAGCGAACAACTTTCAATTCTATCTCCGAGAAAACCCCAAACCGGATCTGGACACCATCGGAGGGCTGGATCAATGGCAGCTACAGGAGAACAACATCTGCTGCTTGACAACCAATCAAAATTCTCAGTTCAGCTCCGAGGAAGCTAACACCTTGGCCATGATTCTGGATCTGGCATACAAAGCTGGTGCTTACGGTAAGGGTGCATAGAGTTGTCCGTTTTCAAAATGAATGTTTTCGGGATGGGTGATGTTATTTACGGGGACAACCAAAAATTATTACCAAAACGCAGAGCGATCTTGCCGGCGGGCTTCTTTTGTATATATCGTGAGGCTTTACCGCCGGGGTTTCACGCATTCCTGTTTGATCTGGAGTTTTTGGAGCATCGGGTTTGAATTTGGAGAGGCAAAAGAATACGTCCCCGGACCTATATTTATTACTACTATCTTATTCGGAGTATATATATGAAAATATATCCTTTAAACCTTATGCATCGTTTCCCAAACAGAGCGTTGTGTCTTCAGAGTAACATTTCCGGTTAGATGCGTGGTATTTTGGTAAACTTCGCGTTGCCGCCCTCATCTACTCGATGTCGGGGCTGGCACCCGCGAGGTCTTGGGGTATTTGCCGTTTCCCGATCAAAAATTCGTTCATCATCATCTTATTATAATAGGTACCTAGGTAAGTAGATACGCGCCTCCGGAGGTCCTATCGAAGCACAGGACACACGCACACCTCATCTCTCCAAAGCTATAGCTATACAATGCATGTAATGGAGCAATTCAAAGCGAGAACACAATATTATCAAATACCAACAGCAATAACACCGATGCAGCCAAGCCTCCCCCACTGATGCATACAGGGTACTGGACTTTCTAGCTGCCCTTCTCATGAAAAAAAAAAAGTTTTTTGTAAGTAATAAAAAAAAAAAAAAAAAAAGAATATAGGATAAAAAAAAAAGGAAAGTAGAAAACCGACTAAACGAAATGGAGACCCGGATCCTAGCAAATGACAAGAACCAAAAGCCGCACAAAGGAGAAAGAAAAGAAAAAGAAAAGAAAAAGAAAACGAAGACTCGAGCTATGAAGTAGAAGGGCTAATAGTTGCTCAAGTGCTTGATAATGCATAAGGAGGAAAGGCAAACAATGTACCACAAGAGATATTAAAGGTGCATATGGTAATAGCAACAGGGAAATGAAAAGGAACTAGAAAAGACGCGAGGAGAGCAGAGTGGGAGCGTAGGTAACTGCATAGCGAAAGCAATAAACCAAGTTTACAGCCGAGAGATAGTTAAGACGCCGATGGTCAGGAGAAAGGAGTCATGGATATAATCCGAGGTGAGCAATAGCGGTTATCCGCTGCAAGGTTTAGAAGCGTTAAGAGGCACGCTGTCAAACAGTGGGATGATCATCCTCCAGTAAAGAGCGGACCCGATCGATGAAGATGTCGTAGATGGTCGTCAACATTTGCGTTAGGTGGCGAAAACAAAAGAGCTGAAAGAGACAAAAGGGATTATGAAAGGTGTTTGACTGTTAGACGAAAAGTGCTAAATGGGTATCATGAGGGTTTCCCATCGAAGCGGGAACATCCTAGAGGTAAAGGTTTTCGGAAGGACAAAAAAGACAAAAGGAATCGTGATCATCATCGGCTACCACTTTTTCCGCGCAAATCTCTTGTTGAGAAGTGCGAGTACTTTGGGGACGTTGAATTGAACATATTCCAAATCTAGATCCTCTTGGTTGTTCTGTTGCATCTCAAGTAGATCGTCTAACTTGAGGTCTAGTTCGAGTAGTCCGCGGTTTCTTCCTTTGTAATGGAGAGAAATAACGAAAGTTCCAGGCATTGGCGAAGTGATGTTGAAGTAAATATTGGCCCGTCTAAAACGAAGTCAGCTCGTTGTCCACGAAAGTACGGAGAGTCTCGGGATATATCCTACCTATTATCGGGGACATTGCTCTTCTGGATCACACCTTCCTTCTCTAGCTGCTGGTGTGTGAACTTGTAGGGGCCTAGGACTTGCTGCTTCTGTTGTTTTCGGACCTTTCCTTCACTTTGACTTCGAACGTTGTGCAAGTAGGATTTGTAGGTTTCTAGCTGACCGACAAGGTAGGCGTTGTGATCTCGTATGGTTTTATAGACCTCTTCGAGCTTTCCGGTTTCCTGAACGACCTTATCCTTCAAGGAACCCAAATGTACCAACTCTTGTTCGACTTCGTCCCTAAGTAACGAATAATCTTCCTGCTTGCTGAGCACGCCCATCTCTTCAAGCTGGTTGAGAAGCTCCATAGCACGAATGCCCTTTCTAACCATTGCCGCATCCCTCGACGAGGTAGCCGCTAGATCTGCAATCTTATCCAATTTCAACGGCCGTCGGACCGCGAGGGCATTGGATGGGATCGTTCTCATGAGCTGCACGAAAATAGACTTTGCCTCCATAAAAAATACATCCTCATCGGTGATATCAAGGGCGGCTGTGAGGTCATCGATTGGTTGTTCCCATCTGCTGAAGAGAGGCAAAATGACGGCTCGGTTGTCTTTCCTCGGGACTTGATGAGGGGCTGGTCCAAGCTCGTTAAGAAGGATCTTGAGGTGAGGGTGTAGAACATCCTGGCACTGGTTGGTTCGCAGCAACGGTTAGCCCTACAGAATCCAAGAGGCGGTGCTGGATGTCACCTACCAGAGCAGCAGAATGCTTCTCCAACAACGCATGGGTCGCATAGATTTCGTTCAAGGAAATTGTGAGTTCCAAATCCTTCTTCGACAATGCAACATACTGATCCATCTCCAGAGATTCGTAGAAATCCCCAACCTCGCACAAGTCATTCAGGAACTTGTTTATCCTTGTCTTGTTGTGTTGAATAAATGGTGATAGGCTAGCCATGTAAGGCTCTTTCGAATATGATGGTTTGTTTGCAAGGTTTTGGAGCATTTTGGCAATCTAGAGCGAGAGTTAGTCGAATATTACTCTAAAAAGAAAAAAAAAGTACATTTACATCCGGGTATCCTTACGAGTGTCAGAGTTCGCCTTGGATTGTCCGCGGGGGTCCCATCGACCAGCATGTAGGAGCGCGGGGTGACGATCGCTGGGTTGATGAATCTCAAGAAAAAGAAACCACCGATCAAAGTACATATAACCGGGTCCTTAGCATCCGGGTATTTCCTTCGAGTAAGCGATCTAATCTGTTTACAAATCCACCTGATACCGTAAGGTGTCTCGTTGAGGTTGTTGATAATAGTTGTCAAGAATGAGTTTGCGATTTCCATCAACATCGTTAACCTGGGTTCGATGATCTGTTGAACCTGTTCGTTTTGGGCGGCCTCCTCGGCGGTTACACTTTTAGGAAGGTGGGTAGGTAGGGACCCCGTATCCTCCTCGATCTGCTTGATCATTTGCTCGTACACCTTTAGAGGGTTGATTTCCAAGTTCAGGTCCTTGTGTTCGATTAAGGAATTGATCCGATCGGCGAGAACTGTTTTGAGATAGCTTTGACCCGGTCCTCTCCGGGTATATGTTGTCATCATACGGGATACCGGGGTGTTAGCTCTTAATAGCGAGCTATATTCAGGGGTATTCTCAAACTGAGCTGAAAGGACAGACTATAGATAAAAAAATTTGGTTAGAAAGAACGGCAACCAGAATCCGACATTTCGACGTACTTGAAACATGGTAAGAAGCAAATGCTCCTCTCGGCTTTCGTATTGGTTACCGTAGATCGTGAACATGACAGTTTGGAGCAAGGAATCGATTTCAGCCATAGATACTAGTCGGCAGAGAGCTGCGATGTGCCTTGGTTCGGATTGAAGGAGGAACATGAGATTTCCATAATGTTGTGTCTTCTGGTCATTTGGGAACTGTCCTTCTTGAAGTTCTCCGCCTTCTTCGAGATGATTGGCGACTTCGTTTTGCTATCACCAAAAAGCAGTTAGACACCATGGACAGGAGCAAAAATTCGGTACGGGTCCATTTACCTCCTCCAATGCCATGCGATTTTGAATCAGTAAAGCGATCCTAGAATCCAAATATCTGACATCCTTCTCCAACACAAAGTTCTTTTTCGACTGCGAGGATATCTTGGCTTTAAGGTCCCTTAAAACTTTCTGGGCTATATACTCCAATGGTTAGCATTTATGACAAACAGCCGCTATAATTTCGTTTTGTTCCCAACCTTTCGCAAGCTCATCCTCGATTTCAATATCCTTCTCGGCCGCAGACATCGACATGTAAAGAGTTGTTATGGAATAGCGCTTCGACTGGCGGATGGATTTCGGAGGGCCATCGGTGGAAGACATTGTGTTCTGTCGGGTGACGGGTGCAAAGGAAGACGACGAGGACGTCGACGTCCTCGACGGTATAAGCATTGTCGCCATGATTATTGATGGGTAGTATATATCTATATATCCCTCCCCGGGGCTTTAAAAAAAAGGGCGGTTGCACAACTGCTGTGCAATTGAAGATGAAAGAAGCGAAACAGGAATCAAAAATGACGTGAATCAGAATCTATTTTGTGTCGGCTCGCGTCCAACCCAAGCTGCCGACAGGCCCTTGTTTGACGACGGGTGTTTTTTCTGGAGTTGGCCCTGCTGCCAAAGAGGATAAGCTTTCGAAAGGAAAAGGAAGCTCCCTCCCTTCGGGTGGAGCGATGGTGGTTGGAACAGGTAATTCCGTATCAGGAGTCCGATAAGATCTAAGACACAAGTTGAGGTCGTCCCTGAGAGAATTGCAGGCCGTCGCTTGGCTTCGAGGATGACAATGTTAATGCAACCCCGGATGTGTTGATAAGGATGGGGACCTTGGATTCGGAAGCAGGTTCCTTTTATATACTCCGAAAAAAGATTGGATGGAAGAAGCGACCTTTTAAAAGCCTGTTATGATTCCAAGATGGGAGAGAGAGAAGGGGCGTGAGTATATATTTATATTTATATTTATTTTATTTTCTTGCCGCTTCTTCTTCTGCTGCTTCTTCCGCTGCTTCTTCTTCTTCTTCTGCCGCTGCTTCTCGCTCTACGGTAGTGTAGTGCCGTCGCTAGGAAGGGAGTCCTAGTTCCTGTGCGTGTGTGTGCGTGTGTTTGCTGCAGGCTACGATCTAACCGGAGATAAATGACCCGTTGGTGGAGGAGAAAGCCGAGGGGCGAACCAACTAGGTGAAACGGAGAGAAGCCAGCGAGGAGAAGGAGAAGTGGGAGGAGTGGGAGGATGAAGATGATGGGATCTATGGAGGATGAGGAGGGCGTGTGGGAGGATGGCAGGAACGAAGCGAGATTGCTGGCTGGACCTGCTGTTTTCTCTGTGTGGGGCGGATGGTGCAGAGATTCTACCCGCAAGCAATGCCCCCTGCTGCTAGTGATAACTACTTCGGTATTGATAGAGCGACAGAAGGCGGAGAGGCCAGAACCTGTTCTGATGGAACGCTAGGCCGATGCCAGTATCGAGACGCAGGAATATGATCCTACGCTGGTCGGTTACTTATGCTTTATGGTTCAAGTAAGTAAATAAGAAGTAGGTAAATAAACTAGTAGTGGTTGTCCATGGCTTAGTTTCGTCAAGTCAAGTTAACATCTCGATCAAGACTTTTGCATCTGCATTTTGCATTCAAACGCACAGCATGGTCTGGGTCAGAGTTTAGGCTCAATCGCTGCTAGTGCGACTTCCCTCTGTACATACCTTTAGGGCGTCTCTCCGTCTGTCTGTTTATGAGGGGCCAGTAAAATGTCAGTAGGATATTTCGTATACCGAAAGATGGAAATCAAACTAATTGCGGATGGAGAAGAAAGAGACGAGTATATAGCAAGTAATTTCCAGCGAGGCGGTTATACATATATGAGCAAGTTTACACATAACAGCCCGCGTCGTAGGTGTAATGCTAAGGTGGAAGTAATAACAATAACAATAAATAATAAAATAACAAGCAAAATAAAATAATATCAGGGTCAAATACAATTGCAACTGCAATTGCTCGAAAGGTTGTGGTGTTTTTTTGTTGGTGTTCCTTGCAGCGCAGCGGGAATTGTGTTCCCGGATTGGTGAACGGGTTTGGTTTGTGTACCTGTGCCTGGCTTGTGCCTGCCGTATGTATGTCGGTACCCAAGTACTTAGGTACATGTACAGAGTACTTACGATGGAAATACCGTACAATACTTACTTACTGTACGTGCCTGGGCGGAGCAGCGCTGGTGATAAGAGGGAGAGGGAGAGAAAAAGAAAGGAAAGGGGAAGGTGTGCGTGTGAATTCGAAGGGAAAAGGGAAATCTACGGTGGAGAAAGAGGAAAGAAGAAAAACAGACAGTTGCACAATGAAGGAAGAGAGAAAGGGAATCGAAGGGGGGAGTACTTGAGTGCATATGTACACTTACTTTCTATATACCTCAGGATACTTCGGTATATAATATTCTAAGATAAAGCGGGCGCGGGAAAGGGAAAGAACGAGGAAGTCACACAGAAGACCGTCAACGGTCAGAATGGGAAATGGGAATCTTTTGTTTGTCTCCTGATTGAAAAACATGTATTTAATTCGGGCTCAGACTTTATAAATGCAAAGTACTATGTACATGTACCGTACCATCCCTCCCATCCCATCTATCTCATGGCGGTTGTGGTAGCCTTTTGAGCTAGGGGGAGGGTCAGGCCCAGGGTTGTTTTTCTGATTCGATCGCTGGCGACAGGAACGAGACGGATCCTGCTCCAGAATCACTACCCTTCCAACGCCCTTTGACAGTACGTGTAATAATAACAATCCCATCCATGCTAGGACCATTGCAATGTCCAAGCTCCGAAACGACGATATTGTCAATGCCAATTCTTAAAATGCTCTCGGGGGAAACTATTATTGTCACAGCGGGTGCCACAAAGCGAGGGTTGCAGAATCAAAAAAGGGAACGATGCCACAACCGGTCAACAAGCGTACATAGAAGCTAACACTAACTGTGACTAACGGCCAGGTTCTGGAGAGCATTTCCGAACACGTAAATCTCTCAAGATCGAGATCTCAGAACATCAGTGTTATCGACTAAAAGAGATAACTAGTTGGAGATGAGCAAAACATCAGACCACTCTTAATAAGATAGCGCTGGAAGCCTACCTGACTAGCACACTCGAACATGTCACTGCATTGCGCAACAATAGCGTTATAATATAACATGAATGCAAATGGGGATGCAGGAGTCGAGTTAACTCGACCCCAAATGCGAGCTCAGGAAAATACATCACGCTTGCATGGCACCGCACGATGCAAACCCTAATCCCACTGTGGGATAACTCTTTAGGCATTCCCCTCCCTACAAGGACTCGGCCAAGTCTTCGCGATGACTGTCGAACAGCTTCTGATGATGGTGCTCTCTCTATGTAATAGTCGTCGCCAAGTGCTTCCCGGGTTCCGAACATCGATACATCAATTTTCACAAATCCGGTTATACCCTGCTTCTTCTGCGCGAGCTCCAAACTAGTGTTCGATTCTCCAACCACTTTCCTCTCTTCAAATAAGTGACATCGTCCCTTGTCCCTCATGGCCAACGAACCGTCTGCAATTGGCGAAAGGATCCTTGCGAGTGAACGATAGCGTGCAAAAAAGCAGGAACGACGGGCAGACAGGAACGAGAGAAAAATCCAGTCATCTGGTTCGGGTGGGTACCTTGAGTTCTTGGAAACTTTTAAATCCCTCCATCGAGAGAAGGAAAAGGTACCTATACAGGTATCGTCGCGGAATTAATCTTTTCCCACGAGGTACTGGGTACTTTTTGAACACCTGCAGCCAACATCCCAAGCAGACTGGGGCTACCTTGTTCCTGGCTGCATTTGAGATGAGCAGCCCCCTCTTAACGAACGAACGAGCTCAAAACGAACAATTGTCCTGGAGCTGAGAAAAAATCATCGTATCGGAAGGGTCACGGGGGTAGCAAAAAAGCAGAGCTATCCCTGTACGAGGAAAAGCGACCTGAAATGATGTTGTGCAGGATGGTGCGGAGCTATCATGTGACCTTCAGCTCAAAATACAACTCGGTGCAATTTATGATGAGACAATTGGATTTCAGATTGTGTAACTCATTACCTAGATTGAGGGGTCCGAGGATGAGATGATCGGTTGCCCGATTAGTTTAGGGCAGATGCATGACTCCGAAAAGTGACCCATCAAGCCCGTCAATTCTAACCTCAAAATAAAAAAATTACACAACCAAGCATGTAAGGCAACAATGCATCTTCTTGGATATTTATTCCCGGCGTCTTCTTTCTATCCTTCTATCCCAAAGTATCCTAGGTAACCAGCTGATAAAGTCTACATATCCCGCGGGAAAATACCCCTCAGCTCCAGTGCTTTACTACGTCAGAAGCCTCCTACTCGGGCCCAATCTCCTCCTCCAAAATCTCGAACGTCCGACGAAAGACGGCCAATTGACCAGATAGGTAGCACCAAAAACGCCACCGTGGGCGAAAAGGCACCCATTAGCTCTAATTCCAAGGCAGGAAACGGGGACAAGAGATCTAGGTTTCCTTTTGTAGATCGGCTTGGGGGTACAATTGATCTTATTTTGCCGACAAACTGGAATCTGTCATTGCCCAGTTGAGCTCTCAATTAGTGATAGTTACAGGCCCCCAAAGCACCTTGACTATCTGTTGAAAGCTTAAAAATAAAGTCTTAGATCTCGATAATATAAAAATCTAACCATTCGGTTACCCGACATTGATGCTAAATAAGAAACGTCCACGAGAGCTCGCTCTCGGACTTTAAGCATATGGGATTTATTAGCGGTTATTTCATGTTGTAGCTGCAGGAGAGGCCGTGGCTTTTTGCAATTTTGTCCCGCCATTCACAATCCATTCGAGGGAGATATCCTCCTGATGCGATCTTGCCGATATGTTTTGCTATATGCATACTTCATCCTGACGGCTTGCTTTTCCAGATCTTAATTAAGTAACTACCCTCGAACGCCACTATCCGAAGGAAAGTCCATCTAACCAACCAGCTTTTTTTTGTCTTACGGGAAGGAGATGGTGAACTCACGAATATATGAACTGGCAGATGGCCATGAGTTTCATATTTAGCTCGCTACACATGCGATCTTTAAATAGAGCTTCAAGCTTTTATTAGCAACACCAGACTCCTACTATAAAACAACGGTATTAGTCCGTAACGAAGTCAATATGAATTGCTTCTTATCACCTACTTAGATAAGCAGATAGGTCCGAACTCCTTCCCTTTGATGCTCTCGGTTGCTCAAGTGCTACGTTAATCAGCCACCGCCACCGGTCATCCTTTAAACTTTCCTTACCTGCTTTTATATTCGTGCAACTGTGTAAAAGCCGATATGCTCAAAGCTACTACATAATGTCTCAAGCACCTACACCTTATGTTGCCAATACGATCCCCACCGGAAAGCATAAATATACCCCGCCACGCCGCGATAAGTATCCTTATTTGTGTGACCTCGATCCCAATAGAAAGGTACTATACAAAACAAACCAAGCAGCCGAATAAAGAGACGTAAGAAATATAACTATAGGCCAGTCGTTTTTTCGAAACACCTATTCACAGCTCAGTTCGCATGTTTGGTTCAGTCTTGAACTGGGCTGCTTGCTTGCCGCGCAATCCGCTTCGTAATAATAAACCTTTGAAGACCAACTCCAAAATCTCATCCTCGGGGTTATATTGCAGGATCAACAGTGTTGCGTGTTCACTACGTTGCAAGTTGGTTAGTATTTATTTCCAACAGGAAATTCCCAGAAATTCGGTCGGTGGGATGAATGCCTGATATCCAAGTCCCCACGAGTGTCTGGGTGCCTAGAAAAACAAACGGCAGGTACCCGTTAATTACTATACTCCAAATGCGCATGTAGCATGCGAGCGGCTGACACCGTCCGCTTTATTGAGGCTGACCCGAGGGAAGACCCATCTAATGTGTAAGTACTCACGTGCGGCTATACATAGAAGTCACCCGGGTGCCCAGAGATCCAGCCTACAGCGGCTACCATTTAAACCCATAACCACGTTTCCGGCGCACGGCCGGCCGTGGAAGGTATAAGAATTGGTGTAACATCAACGCATGATATAAATACACCTTTTGTGTCTTTTTTGGTCCGACCCATGCACATAGATATTCGCACTTTCCCGTCGGATTCGCTCGCGGCGCTCGAATAGATTATTATCTGACGAATATTTCCCCACCCTTGACGTAACCAGAGCCGTGTGGACCAACTTCCTGCCAAAGGTGGACCTCTTTTCTAGATCCTTTCCCGAACGAATTTAGGTCCCGTGGGGGACTATGCAAGTGCAGGGTGTCACATGTTGGTTCTCACTTTGTAACAAGACGTATGAAGTAGGTAAAGCACAAAATGTTGGTTTGGAGATTGTCGTCTGTTGGTGTTTCGATCCTCCCAAACTGTTTGTTCGAAAGGCCTGAATAATGATGATGATGATGTCATTGGTTTTTATTTCGTTATTAGATCGATACCAAATGATCCTACTAAACAGGATAGGTATCTAGGTACTTAGGTAGGTAGGTAGCCTCCTCCATCATGACAGATTATAAGAAATAAAAAAATACCAAAAAATGCTTTTGGGGGTCAGAATTTGCATGAAAAAAAAAAAAAAAAAAAAAAGGTAGCCGTGGGAATGAATAACACCCAAAACGAAAAGAGTCAATCCCATGCCGTAAGAAAAACATCCCGCTATGTTAGTCTATATGAAAAAAATGCACGCAAGCATGTATGTGCCAATGTCTAATGATAAAGTAAAACGGCCAGAGGCTTCAAACCTCGGAAATCTAAATAAGAAGGTACCGTAACCGCATATCCAACTCAATAACACAACGTCGTAGAGCGTTAATCTCCCCTACGGGAAATTGACCCAATCTGCTACGAATCCAGCGTCGATGTAAGGGGCACGGCACTTATCCATCAAAGTGCAGCGAATTGCATCGATCATTTTATTCCAGTTTGAGTTGCGGTTTCCGACGAACCTAGTGTTAAATAACCAGGGTTAGCTACACAGGCCGGATCCTGTCGTACCAGGGGAGGACAACCGGGGTTACACTTACGTATCACACTCAACCGCCATCCATAATTGCATCATATGCGTAAGCAGCGAGTCGGTTTTGTTATGTGCGAGTGCAAGATTGGCCTGGGGACCCCCATCTACACGTGGGATGTTCGAGTAGTACCTATTTTTTTCCCACGCCAGGTCGCATTGGTTAGGCTGTCGGAGTCATGCAGATGAGCTTCCCAAACGAGGGAGCTACCGAGATCGAATGCTTACCAGGTCCAATCTATGTTTGCAAAACTTCGAACAGGATTTATGAATGGCGTTCTTTTCGCCTCAGCGATTGCGTCTGGGTCTTCGGTGCTCATAAATGCTCGTTTCATGTAGCTCAATGGATTCCGAAGAATAAAACGCTCCGCTGCGACAATATAATCTCGTGTTGAAATTAGGCGTCCCTCTCCCGCTTTGTCGCCATGTCGGATGTGGATTGAGATTGTCGAAGGCGGTAACGGAAACGGAACTTCACGTTGATCGGGCTAGAGCGAACTTTAGTTATCGTTCCCTTTTCTTCTTCCACATTCCGTCCAAAGTATGTATGGGAAATTTGATAAAAACCTACTTTCTCGACATTGCCGCGGTTGGTTTCAACACCCCGATGAAGCGTCTTGTCCAGTCTCAACTCCGTCATCCGTTGTAATGCGGCACGGTTTGGTCGGAGAATATAGCCGTAGAGTTGCGCTCGCCACCAGTATCTCAGAACCGATCCTCCAGGTGACACGCCTGTCCCGTCGAAATACGAGCTGTAGGCCAATTCAACGAAGGGGACAGTATCCCTGACCTTCCCATCCTTAATTTCCGAAGGGTCGATTTCATACACTGAATTTTCTTTTGTCGCATAAGACGCGCAAGATGATAATTGTTCGATAACACACTCCAACGAGGCCTTCGCGCCTACATGTTCGCCACAGCTCTCTTCGACTAACGTGTTCCCAGGGGAGTCTTCTGGGTCTAAAACAAGAATTCTGTTGGTTTGAATTGCCGCGGACATCTCGATGAATACGCGACGAACTATGGCACCGAGTCCATGACGAGGCCATTTGTTCTTGAGAACGTAGAATTTCTTTCCTGTGCAATCCTCGGGATTCTGGTGGTCATAGATGTACCGTTGAACCCATTTTGTCCTGTGTAGATAGTCCAACGCGTTAGTGAGGTCGAGCAAGCTTGTTGGGCATCTCGAGAGATACAAAAAAAAAAAAAAAAAAAAAAAAAAAAAAAGACAGGGTAATTAATCGAAACATACAATGGGGAAAGACCATGGTCATCGAGCGAATCAATGTGATCCTGCCATGAACCAGTCCTATTGATTCCATAAAAGCTTTCGATTTTTTGTAGTCTTTCTGGCCAGTTTTGGGCAGCAGCTCGGAAACCAGGTAATAAGGCCAATTGGTCGTCGGCTAACAGGTTCATCAGGTCCTTTGCGTATGCTCTCGGCGAAGAAGGAGATTTGAACCACGGGTTCGGGTTTTTGTAGCCCAGGGGGAAGTCGGCTTCGATTTGTTCAACATCGAGCTGGTCGGGATCAATTGCTGTTGTGGTTGGTTTGGTAGTTGCTGTGACGGTGACTGTAGCTGTAACTGTGTGAATGTCTGCGTAGTCAGATCAAAATAAAGTTATGGCAGAAGCTGTTAGCTAGGAGTTTCTCGGAAGTGGAATTCGAAGATGGATCTGTAAAGAACGTACCGTTGGACGAATGGATGGGAATAATACCGGAGACTCGGTACGATGATAGAATGAAGAAGAGCAGAGAGAGCAAGACGACGGCGCCAAAGACGACCTTGATGTGGGGGGACTTGGGCCCCATCTTTTAATATATAATTTATATACGAGCCCCACGATGCTCAGTAATCTGGAAGAAGGGTAACGTTGTACCGGGCTTCCGACAAGTCTACGACGCTATGGGAAATATAAAGGATTTCCATATCCATGGCATGGACAGACAGTGAAGAGTGCCAAGTCTGGGACCGATCCGCTTTATGTACCCTGCAACGGTGGACGAAAGGAGAGGCCGGTGGTGGTGGCTACTATATATAACGGACTAGTGGTAGCAGGGCTGAACAGACAGGAGCACTCACTACGTATGGATTGGTACTTAGGTATCAAATGGCAAGTCTCCAACACTTTCAGGAGAATTCGAATAGCATCTGGTAAGTATAACTATAACTAACGGGATCCGGTTTGGATGTTCGCCTCTCCGCTGTCAGCCTGAATTCGCCTACCGATATGTCTGTCAGTAATGACTTCTTGGTCAAGTCGGGAAATATATGCACCTGTCGATGTGAGGCACTGCACAGGCCAGAACAGACCCTGGTCAGGGGTGGGTCCTCCGTTATACAATGACAGGGCCTCGACGGCGGGCCATGCATCTCGAATTCCAATGTAACCATCCCTTCCCATTCGTCAATATATGTAGATGACAGTATGGCCTCGTCGTAATGATGATCGGCATATCACACCGCTCTTGCCTCGGATTGTACATATTCACTCTCAAATTTAATTGTGGGCCATTCCAGTTGACGTCGATGTAAATATCAACATCAATATCTATACCTATACTATCGAATGTTTGTGTTTTAATGTTGATTCTTGTCCAACCTTTTACACGCAGTCCTTCCTTACACAGTACATATTAGGTATTCCCAAGACTTCGACGAAGCTTGGTGTCCACTCTAGAAGACGTCAACCCAATCATGCCTGGTGCTTGCTCAGTATAAGCTTCCTTCTTTCTGCAGGCGTTGGACCCACTTTTCTTCTTGTATTAACCCCCTTTTGGCAGCCATGGGGTTTTCGTGACAGATTTTTCTTTCCCGTTTTAAATTGCCCGAGGCAACTGCGACCGCCACTGCAATCTGTGGAGCTTGGTGCAGCTGTCACTCTTAACATGTATGTATGCATACCAAGCTACTATTATATGCGCGCGCTCTTTGGCTCAAAAAATGATAGGTGCTGGATATATTCTATCCGATGAAGAAATACGTTTTTTTTTTTTTTTTTTTTTTTTTTTCTCGTTATTTTACATTTAGGCTCTCATTGTTGAGCTTTTGCCTTCCTTTTCTCGCCTTCGGGCTCTCATCCCCTTTGGACCCCCATCGTATTTCTTGCTCCCGTCAAACGCTTTACTTTCGCTTTCCTTCTTAGCATTAATTATCGATGGTGCCGATGCGTAATCAAATGCCTGGAACTCCCCTTTCTTTTCGTCATCGTCTCCACCATCCTCCTGAAAATCATCTCCTTGTGCCGATCTGCGTTTCGCTTCTGCCTTCTTGCGCTTCCTTTCTGCTTTCCTAGCGGCTCGCTTGTCTAACTTTGAAAGCTGAACTGTTTCTAGCTCATCTTCCTTGTCAACATCTCCAGATATAACCCCTGCACTGGCACCAACTTGGGAACTTGGTGAGTCTGTATCGGCATCCGATTCATCATCATCATGCTGTGCATCTTCAGCAACATCTTCAAGTTTCCGTTTCCGCCCTCCGCCAAGCTTCTTGATAACAACGATATCCGCCGTCTCTGGCTTCACCCCCCTGTCTTTGATGTAATCTGCACGGCGGATCGGCGGTTGGGTTTCACAGCTGTCAGGGCCTTCGAGAACGGTAGCTGTAAGATCGGGTAGGGGTAGCGCGAGCGAAATGTCGTTCACGCCGGTGACGAGATCCTTAACCTCCCAACGACTGCCACCGAACGTGCCCGCCCAAAACTGTGATTCCTCTGTTTTTGCTCCCGCGTCTCCCGCGCCAAGCATTGGCATGATGCTCAATCCCTCCTCTCCCTCTTTCTTTGCATCTTTAGGCTGTGGGCTCCAATATTTTCCGGCGGTAACCAAGAGATGCTGTACCGAACTGAACGGAACAGGGTTCGCCTTGGCTTCCTTGATCGTGGAAACGAGGTCCGCTAGTTTGGATCTTAGTAACGGGTTATTACTAACCGATAACGCCGCGGCTGCATCGACGGGCATTTGCCTCGCAAAATTCAGCAGGTGATTTTTCGACATTACGAAATGCGGATTATCGTCTTCTTCCCGTGCAACCCTATCACGCCACGCATGCACGGCCTTGAACACGGCAAACTGCTCATCTGTGAAATTGACCGCATTATGTTTCAGAATCGATAGCCAACCGCGAGACCCGCTGCCGTTCACCGAGTCGTAGGGTTCTGCGTCGTAGGTTTTAAGGCATGTTTCCTTAGAGTTGTTTTGCACGGTTTCGATTTTATCTTCCTCCGCGGCGTTGTTTTTCCCTATCAATTCATTCCTCATATTGTCGTAGATGTATAACAAAAAGTGTGTGTCGGATCTCGCGTAGTCAAGCATTTCCTGGGGTAGAGGCCTTGAGGGTTTTCTTTAGTTTTTGGCTGTATTTCTTTCAAATGGATTGGTTAAACTCTGACCTGACTCTCCAATCCGCCAATTGATACGACTTGTCAGCGTCGAAGTTGATATATTTCTTGAGAAGGAAGGCGAGGCTGTGTCCGGTGAATCCCAAACTCCTCGCGGCATCATATGTATCGAAAAGGCCAACCACGTAGACATTTAGATCTCGCTGCAGCCAGATGATATCCATAAAGGCACCGTGGAAAACCTATCGAAATGTTAGAACCCAAGGTGATCGAAACCACCAACCAGAATTTTGCGTACCTTTACGATATTAGGGTTTGCAAAGACCTCGTTCAGGACCTCAAGCTCATCCCTTAACTTTAGTGTATCAATTATCCAGTCCTGGTTGCGCGTGCTAATTTGCATCAGACAGACCAGACCGATATACGACCTAAAATCGTGGTGCTCCAAATCCACTGCTATTTCCTCCGCCTTCAGTAGCTCCTGTACCATTTCTTGCAATAGTTCGGAAGAATCCACAAATATCGCCGAAGTCGACTCGAAAGGCTTGTATTGGATTGGCTCTGCTTCCTTTCGTACCCGATCTGGGAATTTATACTGAGATATTTCCTCCAGATACGGGTGTGGATACTTCTCCCTGCCGTCTACTATCGTCGGGACCAAACTGTCTTCGAGAGGTTTGATCGCATGTGGCTTCTTCTCCAATCGCGGTTTATGAGGACCGGAGTCGAGAGGTGACAATGGTTTTTTGAATTGGAGCTGAGGTTTCGCCATGTGCAAGCTCTTATTGAAAGCCTTTCTCCCTTCAGCCGCCCGCTTCTCCGTCCGGGCCGACTTGTAGTTACTCTGTGCCGCTGTAGTCTGCATGATCCCTCTCTTCACGGTTCCAGTATACTCGTCCATGCACATATCCTATTTCCGAAACAATCGTAAGCTCCTGTCATGGCAGACGACTCGTGCGAACACAGCAATTCCATACCGCTTTCTCTAACAGGAAGTCAACGACTTCTGAGATAACAGACCATCGCGTCTCCACGCTATCCGCATCTTCGAAGTTCTCAAATTTTATATCAGATCCGTCGGTAGCGTTTCGGACCAAATCATTGATCAAGCCTAAAACCTTGGTGTTGGTATTGTCGAGTACGGTGGAAAACTCTGCATCTAAGGACTTGTTGAAGGCGATATCTCCTGAAGATAGAGTCTTCGCCGTCTTGACGAGCTTGACCAAGCCGAGGGAAGCATCCTTTTGGAACGTTGCGAATTCCGTAGGCTCCATGTTTGGCAGTGACAAAGGATGTCGGTCGCAGGTTGTCGGTCAAATAAGTTATCTTTGTCGATTCAAAGGATCGCCGTGATGGGTAAAAGCGGTGGTATTCTCGGAAGGGCCTGTAGGATATGCGCTTGTGCCGTCCGGGAGCATATTTGGTTCGTCTGAGGCCGAATGGTTGGAGTTTGTCGTCGACAAATGACTAATCAGTCGCGAATCGAAGGATGGGTTTCGATGGAGAGGAAAAATTTCGGGGTTGGGTTGAGCCAAGTTTGGCTGCTGCAGCGGACCACCTTCTTGGCTCGGCCCATGTAGAGCAGGCCTGCAAGGCACAATTTCTCTCTTTCTAGCACCCGTTCCACTTAAATTCAACATCACGTCTACTGTATTTTGTCACAGGAAATATGTCTGCAAGTCTGCTGCCGGAGTGTTTGCCGGCGAAGGAGAAGTACGATGCTTGCTTTATAAGATGGTACACCGAGAGTAGGTCCCATCCCCGTACCTTCTATTTCGCTGCTATTTTCACCATACTAATGCAATATCATGATAGAGTTTCTTCGTGGCGAACGAACAGAAGATGAGACGTGCAAAAAGCTGTTCCTGGAGTACTCTCATTGCTTAAAGGTCGGTCGATACCTTTGCTACTGCTACTACTTGCGAATAGTAGGTCACCGACTAACGAGATCGTATACAATATAGAAAGCACTTGATAGCAAAGGGATCAGCAAAATGCTCGACGAGGCTAGGAAGAACGCAGAAGATGGTGATTTAGGTCGGCGAGAGTCATGATAACCCGGGACCCACCAAGAAACGAAGAAAAACCAACCGTCTCCACTCTGACCAGACTCTAAAGTTTCATCCGGGAAATCGACGGAAGCTAAAGATGGCGATGCCTGGGGATCCGGAATGCGACGAGTCAGATGCCTGTACAGTACTCATTGTGCGAGATACGCCGGGACAGAAAAAATAATAATAACTAAGGAGTCACCGGGTATAGGTATGGATGGGCTCGGTGGGGAAGCCCATATGCCCAGATGACACAGACAGAGGTTTATTGCTCCCAAATTGTACGTGTACATACATATATCTCGAGGTTGGTCCGAGGATGGTGGGGCTTATCCGCACATGAAACTGCCCACGATACCCAGCCGACATTCATGATTTGTGGGATGATTGCGGGCATACATACATCCGGCCCTCCGTTGAATTGTAGATAGATAGATACCCAAATACCTAATATATAAGTAGATACTTCATATTCAGATACTCGTTTTATATTATGCCAAAGAAGACTGAGTAAGTATATATATGGCGGTGAATTTGAATTTAAAGCGTGGGGCTGTCGAGGCTGGTATTGGTTGGGAGCGTTTGAATGGTCCTGTGACGTAGAGGCAGATCTGTTTTCTTGGTCCGCATCCACTGCCCTGTACTCATACTAGCCTTCTTGCTTCCTCTACTTCTCCAGATCTCGTCCCTCTTCCTCCTCACCCTCCCCCTCCGCGACTCGTCGAGCTCAGAGAACCTCTCTTATTCGCCGTAGGCACACGACACTATCTATTTTCACCGACTACGGCCTTTTTATCACCAATCTCCGACCCCTGTTCTGTGTACCTGGCCCGGAAAAAAAAAAAAAAAACACCAGCTCAATCTTTATCAATGTCGCGACAGCGTCCCACATCATCCTCATCCTCCGCTGTTACTAGCAACGGAGGTTCGTATATCTATCTCTTTAAAACCATATGTCCAGGGCAGGCGACACGATGCTAATGTTTTGAGTTGTACTTCTTAGGAGCCGACACCAAGATGAAGGAAATAACAAGCGATGACCGCCACTTTTCCATGCTCCGGTACCATCCCAGACTTCCTTGACGTCTCTCGTCCTGTCGCAATGTTACTCATGACGATTTGCTGCTGTTCCTGGATCGCCGAGAGTGGAGTCGCTGACCGTTGTTATGTTCCCGAGCTTATAGACAGCTTCATGCTGCAGACTTTATCACCGAACTAAATGGTATATTGGAACTCCTCGAGGGCAATTGGATGGTCCGCAAAATATGACGAAAATTGGCTGACACGGTGTCCCTGCAGGCTTCTGTGGCATCATGTCGGTCTTCTCCTCGCTGCGGTACTGTCTCGGCGAACCTTCCGACCTAACGAACGTCTGGATCGCTCTCATTTTCATGCCCTTCGGTCTCTTCTTCGACTTCATGGACGGAAGAATCGCTCGGTGGCAGAAGAAATCATCTATGCTTGGCCAAGAGCTCGACTCTCTTGCTGATTTGGTACATTGCAATGCTAGTCCCTTATGCTGAACGGTCAAATCTAACAATCATGCCCCGACTTAGATCTCGTTCGGTGTCGCACCTGCTTCGCTAGCCTTTGCCATCGGATTTCGGAGTTTCCTCGACACTGTTCTATTATCCTTCTTTGTGCTCTGTGGGCTCTCTCGCCTAGCTCGTTTCAATGTTTCCGTCCAATATCTCCCGAAGGATGCATCCGGAAAGTCAAAGTACTTCGAAGGAACACCCTCACCGACATCGCTGGGCTTGATGGCCGTAGCGGCATGGTGGGTTAAGAATGAATGGATTTTAGAGAATTTGCCATTGGGAGCCATTCTAAAAGATACAAATCTAGAATTCCACCCTGCAGTTCTTTTGTTTGTAGCTCACGGCTGCGCTATGGTGAGCAAGAGCCTGAAGGTTCCTAAACCCTAGACGATTTTACAGATCCAAGATCTCTGGTTTCCTACAATCCTTCCCCCCCCCCAACTCCTTTTTTTCTATTCCTTGGGCGACTTGTCAGCCGGTTGTTTCTTCTCTATTGGCCTGGTTTTCATTTTTGTTTTCATTTTTTTTTCCCCTACACCCCCGGATGCACGAGTTTAGCGTACAGGCTTGTATTTTTTGGGCCGACTCCTCTTCAACATGTGCTCTATAGGTGGTGGAATAGTTCTATACAGTCTCATGATTAAAGACTACAATGGGATCATTCGCTTGAAATTCCAACGGTCTGTCAGTGTATGTATGTATGTATGTATGTATGTATGCCGTATGCTATGAACTCATGCGATAAACGTGGTTAAGTATCGACTCTACATTAACGTGCCGATTATGTAATTGTTCAAATGCGAGCGGAATTTTAATTTATTTCGGAAAACGCAGACTTCTTTGGTTTCCCATTATTAATGGCGGTTATTAATCCGAATCCAAGTTGCTTAACCTTCTTCTCCTCATAACCCATCCCAACCTCTCTCCCCGCAACCCCACAACCCCCCAGTTAATTTACCCTCCCCGCTCACCAGATTACCAAACCTCCACGAAAACCATGGCCGAAAAATCCCACTGCCTTTACTGCTTCGACGTCCTCGCTTCTTCGTATTCCAAGAAAACACCCCTCACGCTCACAGAAGTCGAAGCAGCCTACCATGACCTCGAATCCCGTGGTTCATCACTCACAAATGGTAGCAGCAACGGCAGTGGCACGAACGGAGTAATCACTAACGGCGTCTCCGTCAACGGACACTCCTCCTCGTCCACAAATGGGGTATCGCATCCGGAACGGCCGTTATTCGTCACGTGGAATTTGGTAAAGTCTCGAGGGAAGCAACTGCGGGGTTGTATTGGGACTTTTGAGCCGCAGAATTTGGATGATGGGTTGGCTTCGTATGCTCTTACTTCGTATGTTTTAATTCCCTTTTCGATACCACCATCGCTAGGAAGATTCGGGGACTGAATCGCCGAGGTATCTTGTAACAGAGCATTCGATGATACCCGGTTTAACCCGATAGATATCAAGGAACTGTCGTCATTGGAATGCGGGTAACTACTTCCTAAACCACCACCGCTATCTTCATTGCTATTCCCATAAAATTACAAAGTATCCCTGACTATCGCCATAGGGTTTCAATCCTAACCGACTTCGAGCCCGCCTCCCATCCATTCGACTGGACCCTAGGCACCCACGGCCTTCGAATATCATTCACCTACCACGGCCGTCGTCACGGCGCCACTTATCTCCCCGATGTCCCCGTGGAACAAGGTTGGACGCAAGAAGAGACTTTGATCTCCTTGATGAGGAAAGCCGGGTGGGGTGGAAAGTCTTCGGAGTGGCAGAAAGTGAATCTACAAGTGACGAGGTATAAGGGGACAAAATCGAGTGCATCGTATGAAGAGTATAAGGAATTTAAAGAGTTTGTGGAAGCGCAGAGGAAGTAAAAGAAAAAAAACCGGAGATCTTTTAGGGTGCTTTGTTGGGGAGGCGTTAATCGAATGGTCTATTCTTTTTTGGTTTATTATTATTATTATTATTTGGAGGAAATGGCTCAGGAAATCAGGGGAGTGAATCTAGGCGTTTTTGTGAGGATTTAGGAGCAAGGCTTGCATCGGAGGGTATGTAAGAGGGAATCCGGAAAGGATCGGAGGAGCATAGGTAACAATTTCGATCTTGCGTCTACGGAATACCTTGTACAGGTAGGTAGAAACGTTTTTTTGGATATCTCAAATATATCTATCGATATCCTTATATTTTCCGTTCTTTTGTTTCTTCTCTTCCTTTATAGATCTAAGGGGCACATTGTGAGACAGCGTCTTGCAATACGGCTAGATCTAGGGTGAGCATACATTCTACATAAACGGCAATGTTGGGATCGATCTCTCAAGCCTTTATCATTTTTAATTTCGTTATGCTTATCCTTATGCATTTTAGAGGAACCTAGCCCACGCATAGGTTCTCGGATTTCTAGAAATGTACGAATACTCTGCATGTAGAACTCTTGGATTTCTCGAAGAAAAGACAATGCAATTAACACCGCCTTCTCCTAATGTACCGGACAAAAAATCGATATATAGCCTAACAAAAGTAAAAATAAAAAAAAGAGAAAGGAAGAAAAAAAGACCTCCATTCCTTTAAAACGACGACGGTGGTATCAAAAAGATATCAAAAAAAGAGGCAAACAAGATAAAAAAGAAAAGGAAGAGAGGAAAGACGACAAAGAAACGAGAAATGATATAAAAGACTGTAGGGGCTTGGACCTTTTTTGGGGACGGACAAATATACAATGAAAAAGGTAGGTAGATGAGCAACTGACTCGCTCGCAAAAGCGGAATGGTATGATAACGATGACAAGGCCGTTAATTTTTCGGGGTGGGACAAAAGGACTTCGAATGGCCGAGGAGAGGCTGGCAGTTGGCGGTTTGTAGAGAGTAATAAAAATAAGGAAATGATTGCGGGTGTGCGTGTGATGAGATATCCCGTGGATATTGTGATATGAAAGTAGTAAGATAGTGGCCTTGTTACGGGTCACATTGAATGCCGGGGACTTCAAAGTAATGGAGACAACCCGGTTGATAAAATACTGATATGCGGGGAGGGTATTCGTTCACATAATCGTGCAGCAAGAGAGCTTGCTGAAGAATCTTTTCTTCTTCTTGCCGTTTGCATCGCTGGCCTGGCCCTTTTCGTTTTCTTCGATGGTCGTGGGGTAGTTCTGTAAACCGCTTGTTGGAACGTTGGCTTGTCGGGTAGGTGGTGCTGCCTGGCCCTTCCTTGCGGCGACCACCCTGCGGACGATGACTGGGCAGTACATGTTAGTTTCCCGCAGGTCTTTTAGGTAAACCGATGGAAGCTTACGAGCAAACGTTTCTTCGATATTAACCATATTTCTGGCAGATGTCTCCATAAACCTAACCCCCCGGTCAGCAAACCCGTCCCTAGTATAACACACGCTATTTCCAACATACCCGCATCCGTGATCCCTTGCCCAGTTTAACCCTTCGGCACTAGCAACCTGCCTATCATGTGCCAAGTCGACCTTATTCCCTGCTACAAATTTGATCTGTGGTGGTTTATCCGGCGACCGTTCCTCGGATTCCATATCTATCAAGTCATTGAAATAATCGAGTGCGACAAGGGAGTCATGGCTGGTGATGTCGTAGACTAGGAGGAATGCGTCTGCATCTCGTGTATTTGCTGCCGACCATAGACCACGATATCTACAGGTATTAGAAGTTAGCGCTTGTGTATTTAATCTATGGTCCGGGAAGGTTCGCACTCTTCTTGGCCTGCTGTGTCGGTGAGGTGTAGGTGGTATGTCACGCCATCGATAACTCTGGTGACAGAATAGCTGTCCTCTACGCGGTAATGGTATAAAAATGAGCATCCACTATTCGAAATCATACTTTGAGTTCCGTAGTAATACCTATTGTTGGATCGTAGCTAGAAAAAATAATATGACCAATCAGATGATGATTCCCGTAAGCAATATCCCAGGAATAGGGGACCTACTCATGTGTCCATTTACTCCGCACCAACCGTAACGATATCGATGATTTACCTGCAATATAGAAATCAGGTTAGAAATTCCCCAAAACCGCATATGCAAGGCCCCCTTCTTGCCAAGGATTGTCGATAGCGTTCGGTGAACATGAGACATTAGTCACAGACAAGAGTAAGCGTGCAGTTCGGGTGCGTGCGACACTTCGGATCTGTACCTGTTCCACCATCTCCGCAAACGGTGATAGCTATCCTATTATCGTCCTCCATGTGCGGCCGCGCACTCAAGATTGGATGAATTTAGAGAAAATCTGAAGTTTGGTTTTCTAGTGTTCGGTCGTTGTCGCGCGAACGGAGTATTTCTTTGTTTGCGATCTCTGCTATCGCCGTTTTTGGCGACAGTTTTTGTTGGCCTTTGGGGTGGAGAAACGGATGGCGGTACCAAACAGACTGGGACCGGTGGGACGGGTCGAGAAGTTGACCCGCGGGAAGGGCTTGTGGTGGACGTATAAAATATGTACGATGATGAAATTAGGCCGGCGCAGGAAGGGGGAATTGGAATTTTACGGATTCATCTACAGAAACAGAAACAATGGGAAGAATAAGACGGATAGGAGAGTTCGAAGCACGAAAGGAAGAAGAGAGTCCCTGAATTGAAAGGAAAAAATCATGCGATGAAAAACGTTGCTTCCCGCTGATTCGCTACAGAAAACGGTGTCCTGTGCCCTGATTCGTTTCGTGCACTAATCAAAGATAAGATTTCCAGGTTCTTCTCGTCTTTTTTGTGGTGGCGCTTTGCGGCGAACTGGCAAAGGAATTTGTATGTATGGCCAATTTCCTCCCGGCTGCATGGTGGGAACGATGAAACCCGGCAGGAAGCCTCTTCCCTGTAACGGCCGCCTGCCCAAAGTCGTTAAGGGGCTTCCTTCGAAGACACGTTTATTGCCAAAGTATTTCTGCATCGACAAGGGGGTGGAAAATTGGGATTAACTGAAGGTGTGAGACCCCGCTCCAGGAGACGAAAGCCACCTAGCCAGGCGACGGGATCCGATATGTGCTCCGAGGCATGCGCATGCACCTGTACCGACGCTTCGGCTGGTGTGTGTGTGTGTGTGTGTGCGGGTTCGCAGTTAAGCGACGGAAAGACAAACCACGGTTTGATGCATTAGTGGTATTTATATCAACCCAACACTGTCTGCCGTGGTTGGATTCGATGCCCTGGTGAGAGCCTCGAGGCGAATCGCGTGGAAAGACATCGATTACATATGACGCAACGGATCATGGGTTCTCTCATGTTGCAATTGCCAAAGGGCGCTTCAGATATATGACCCCTTGATGATATCAAGACCGAAACCCAGTCGAGAGGAATCTGCCGATAATGGCGAGTTATAGTAATAATAATAATAATAATAATAATCAAGAACGTGCCATACCCTGGTATAGCTCTTCTCTTTGGGATTTCAATCTTCCAAGTTCTTCTTTGGCTTCCTCGATCTTGCGCTGGGCGGCCTTAGGGTCAGGCGGCAGGAGAGTATACGCTTTTACTTGGCCGTTCAGGCTTCGCACATGATCTTGGAGCTCGAGGACCTCGCTTTCCAGCTCAGCCAAATTCTCAACAGTATATCTGGGTGGGTTTCTCCGATATGCATTCTACGAGGTGACCGTTAGTTATCCGTATAAAATTTATATTGGAGGATCCCCACCTGCAGGGATGTTGCCCGGTCTTTATATTCAGCAGACTTCTGTTGCAGGATCTTGACGGTCCGTGTCCACTCTGCAAGTTTGGCTGGGAGATCTTTTGGAGTCTCGTATGCCTCACTATAATACATATTAGCCAGCATCGACAGGAAACCGGACTCCCACCAAGGCTACCTTTGGAACTTGCGAAGAGACTCCTCCGCTTCCTGGATATCGGCAACAAGTGTCTTGAGAGTCTGCTCCTCAGGAAGGATCGAATGCTCAATCTCACATTCTTCCTTTGTAAGATATAATAGGGCCTCCCGGCTTCTAACCCAACATACACTACATTAACTACGAGGAAATCTACATAGGAGGGAAGGATGACGACTCACTGAGATATGTTTCCAAAATCAGCACCGAGCTTGACACTGGCACCAGCTATGGAGTCCAAAGCTTTTCCAGCATCTCGATTCAGGCCTTCTTTAATACGAATGACCTTGTCATCCGGACGCTTTGGTCTGTAGCTACTCAAGATGTTCTGCTTAAACTCCAGCTGCGAGGCTCTTTCCTCGTCGGCAGCTTCATTCGCAGCAGCTAGGGCGGTGAGGGCCCTAAGAGTGTCCGTGTTCCTCTCGAACGGAGGGACCGGTCGCGGATGGTACTTTGCCTGGAGCCATTGGTCGACATAACTCCACTCCTTTGCTGCGGCCGTACGTTAGCAACTTTAATACATATACCGCTGGCTGGGTAGTTGATTGTGGTTTGCATGTATACCTTGATGCTGCTGCTGGCGGGCGAGGGAGGGCGAGAAGACGGCAGAAGTGGCCCAGCCGTCGTTTAGATGCAGGTCCATCGATATCTCACCAACGCGATGCGCATGTTATACTATAAATAGGATATCGAATGAACATATGCAATGAAGCCGATGATAACCTCCTCGATGCACCTAAAATGACGTGGGGCTAAGAATAAGTTAAGGTTGTTCGGGAACGGTTCCATCAGTTCGGTTGGCTCGGCCAGCCCGGCCAGGAACCAAACGGACAAACAGACCGCGGGCGAGCTAATTGCAACTTGGCCACAACCCACCCTTCGATGTGTATAAACTGGCCACTTCCCAAGCTGACCACAAAACCCGAACATCGACCATCGACATCGACATCGGCATCCCTAACATATCCATACCTCTCAAGTGTCCTGCCACCGGCCATCTGCGAAAATGCGCCTGGCACAGTCGAAGCGCACTTATTTGGCTACGGCCTTCGTATGCGTGCTGTACCTCTCTATCCCTGCAGCCGCTGGCGATGTCCCCAAGGACGTCCCTGTCAAGTCGCTCGTCGATTCCGCCAATGTTCTCCTAGCACAGGGCCAATCGAATGATGCCCTGCAGTTCTTTGATGCCGCCATCGAACGGGAACCTTCCAACTACCTTACCATCTTTAAACGAGGTACCGCCTACCTCTCGCTCGGTCGGACAGCTCAAGCCGCTGATGACTTCAACCGAGTTTTGGAGATGAAGCCGGACTTCGAGGCTGCCCTCTTGCAGCGCGCGAAGATGAAACTAAGAGCCGGAGACTGGGCCGGCGCCAGGACGGATTTCAAGTCCTGCCCGAGCGATCGGGAACAGGAATTGGGTGATGTCGATAAGGCGGAGTCCTTTGTCAAGTCTGCCCAATTTGCTTACCAGAAGAAAGATTACCATGCCTGCACAGAAGCAGCTACCGAAGCTATTTCAATTTCACCCGGAATCCTATCTTTGAGAGAGACCCGATACAAGTGTAGACTTGCGAAGGGTGAGGTCCGAGAAGGCAAGTATTACCACGATCCTTTGTTCGTCTGCTAGTTGGTACCGTTGCCCCTGCTAACACGATTATTCTAGCTATTGGCGACCTGGGCCAGATCTCCACCCTCTCCACCGCCCTTACCGAGCCTCACATCCACATTGCAAACCTCTTCTACTACTCCCTTAACGACTTCGACCGAGCTATGGCTCAGATCCGTAAATGCCTACACTTCGACCCGGAATCAAAGCCATGCAAGAAACCCTTCCGTCGACTGAAAGCTTACAACAAGTCCTTGAACAAAGCAATTGAGATGCGCGGTAAACGCCAATTTCTCGGCGCAGCCAAGTTTATTGTTGGAACCGCCGAAGACCCTGGCATCCTTCCCGAAATCAGAGACGACATCAAGACCCTCAGGGAAGAAGGCCTTCTGAACGACAACAGCCCGAACGATCTTATACTCCACCTTGTCGAACTTGTCTGTGAAATATACAGCGAAGGAAACTATGATAAGAAAGCACGGCCTTTCTGTGAGGAAACCCTACAGCTCAACCCTAACTCCATCCCGGCTATAATCAGCAAAGCCAAGCGACTTATCGACGAGGAATTGTTCGAAGAAGCCATTAGGGAGCTGAACCATGCCAAAGATGTGGACGGCCAAAACCAAAACGTTCAAGAGTACCTCCAGAAAGCGCATGTCCTGCTCAAGAGATCGAAGTCGAAGGACTACTACAAGATCCTCGGCGTGGAACGTGATGCGACAGCAAGGCAGATCAAGTCACAGTACAACAAGATGGTTCGACAGTACCATCCTGATAAACTGAAGCTGAGCGGATTGACAAAGGAACAGGCGGAGAGGAAGATGGAAGCGGTTAATGAAGCTTACGAGGTACTCAGAGACGATGAACTACGAGCCAGGTTTGACAAGTACGTATTCAAATATGAACTCACAATTAAAAAGATAAAAGTTAACATTTATACAGCGGCGACGATCCGAACGACCAAACCCAACGAAACCCTTTCCAACAAGGTGGCCCGTTCGGCGGCGGATTCCCCGGCGGACAACCATTCTTCTTCCCCGGTGGCGGTCACGGTTTCCCGGGCGGTGGCGGCGGTGGTTTCAAGTTCCAGTTCCAGCACTGAGAACCCACCGAGCAACCCCTTGTATTCTCTCTTGTGCAGCATTTATGTCTTTCCTAAGAGTCCGCAGTAGAACAAAGGAGGGTTGGCTCGTTGGGTTTCCGAAATGGGGTTTATTGGCGTCAATGCATTAATGCGTGCGGTTTCTTTCTCCGCTGGGGATTGGTTTTTCTTGATTGGCAGTTTAAGGGCGGGAATCGAGTACGGTGCTTTGATTTCCGTGTACATAGAAGCGCCTTGCTATTTTCTTTTTTCCTTTTGGGAAGTTGTATCAATAGAACCCGATGGTACTTTTTCAGAGCTGCGACTTTCCTAGAGGTCTTCCCGTGGGAGATCAATGCGGTTTAACACATTGATGAACACGAATGCAAGTTTACATCCCGAGTAAGACCGATGCGGGAGTTTACCGTACAGCACGAACCGGCGGGAAAGGGAAACGTGGTTGATCAACCAGGGTGATATAAAATCGAAACTTTCTATCTCAACAGGGTTTCTATGTTTCTAAACCTTCAGCGCGTTGGTTTGATCCAACTCCCTCGACTGCTTGAGCGCGGTCAAACGCTTGATCGCATCGTCGACAGGTAAAAGCGCCCCTCTATTCTGGCTTTCCTGGTTATCTCTATCTCTAGCATTGACGGATCTGTTCTTACACTCGTCCGCGCCGACGACTGTACGAGAAAAAAAAAATATATATTAGCCATGAAATCGATAACAAAACGGGATTGCGATTTTACGTACCGAAAGTAAAGTTGTACTGGTGCATCTGTGCCTGCAAGATCTTCTTCTTCATGGTGTTACCGCTGATATCGATATCAACGTAGAACCCAGCATCGTGGAAGATCTTTTGCAGTTCGATCACGTAGTCGTTATTCTGAGGGGTAACGGGCAAGATCAAGATCTGTCTGGGGCTCAGCCAGAATGGCCACTTGCCGGCAAAGTGCTCGGTGAGGATGGCAGTGAATCGCTCAAAGCTGCCGTAGATGGCACGGTGAACCATGACAGGGGTGTCATAAACACCGACATCCTCGCCGTTCTCGTCCTTGGTCGATGGCGCACCGGTGTTGTATCGGAGCTTGAATCTCTGCGGAAGCTGGAAGTCGAGCTGGATGGTAGCACACTGGAATTCACGGCGAAGGGCGTCGGAGATGGTGATATCGATCTTCGGACCGTAGAAGGCACCGTCGCCTGGGTTCAACTCCCACGCGCCACCGCCTTCCGCTGCGAACAGATCCAATGCCTCCTTCAGCTGGCCCTCGGCCTTATCCCAGGTCTCGATTTCTCCCAAATACTTGTCCGGCCTGGTGGACAGGTTCAACTTGAAGGTGAAGCCGAGTTTACCGTAGATGTGCTTCAAAAAGTCGAACAGTCCCATGATCTCATCCTTGACCTGGTCCTTGGTACAGAAGATATGAGTATCGTCCTGCTGGAATCGTCTGACTCTGGTCAAGCCGGTCAACGCACCGGAGGCCTCGTTTCGGTGCAGAACTCCGAAATCAGCCATCCTCCATGGCAGTTCACGGTAACTTCGCTCACGGTGGCCGAAGACGACGCAGTGGCCCGGGCAGTTCATGGGCTTCAATCCGAATTGTTCCTTGTCGACATCCAAGGTGAACATGTCGTCCTTGTAGTTTTCCCAATGTCCGGATGTCTTCCAGAGGCTCGAGTTGTACATGTTGGGGGTGATGACCTCGTCGTACCCACGTTTCCAGTATTCTTCTCGGAGGAAGGCCATGAGGGTATTGTATATCCTAGTCCCATGGGGGAGGAAGAAGGCCGATCCGGGACTGATAGGGTCGAAGAAGAAGAGTTCCTGCTCTTTTCCGATCTTGCGGTGGTCTCGCTTCGCGGCTTCTTCGAGGTACTTCTTGTGCTCATCCATCAACTTCTTGTCGGGGAAACTGACACCGTAGATACGCTGAAGGGTTTCATTGGCGGAATCACCGAGGAAATAGCAGGAGGAGTGCTGGTGTATTTCATCAGTACCGTTGCTTTGTGAGATATGGATTATTCTTACCTTCATAACGGAGAAAGCCTTTATCCTGCTGGTGTTCGGGATGTGAGGTCCGACGCAAAGATCGATCAACGGACCGCATCGGTAGACTGTAGAGCTGGTACCGTCCGGGATCTTGCTAGAGATGAGAACCTGCTTGAACTTGTTGTGCTTGAACATCTCTAGGAGATTCTCCTTGGAGACGACCAGACGTTCGAATGGTTGCTTCTCCTTGATGATCTTGCCTGCGATGGTCTCGAGGGGTTTTACGTCTTCCGGCTTGACGGCCCTATACAAATATCATAAGAACGGCTCTGGGGAATTTGTTCAGCACTGCGGACGTGGCGACTTACTGGCCATCTTCGGCCATGCCCATCTCGTAGAAGAAACCATCGTCGGTTGGAGGTCCCAAGCAAAGATGGCAGCCGAAGTGTCGCTCTGCAGCTTCACCGAGAACGTGCGCACTGGAGTGCCAGAACACCTTCTTGGCTATAAAATCAAAAGGTATCAGTGATCTGTTCGGGATAGCCTTCCGGTAGAAGTGACATGAGATCGTTACCCTCGATATTGTCAAAGTCGAGCAATTCGACAGTACAATCCTTCTCCAAAGGTCGTGGCAAATCCCACAGCACACCATCGACCTTTGAGATAACGGTTTTATCGGCGACGCCCTTGCCGGACTCGATGGCAATTTTTAACGGCGATGTGACCCATGATTCACCGACGAGGGTACGGCCCTCCGGTAGGATGGTGACGGTGATGGGTTCTCGCGGTTGAGCCGCGCATTCTGCATCGTATTCGGCCTTGAGCTTCTCGAATAATTGTATACGATGGTCGATGTAGACCGGAGGAGGGTCCAACTGTTGCGACCGAGTTAGCATGCCTTTATATTTTCCAGTACAATTACCAGTTGCTCGTTCGTATTACCTCCAACGGAACGGCAGGTGCGGCAGGGGCAGCAGGCTTCTTCTTCTGCTTCTCCTTCTTCTCGCCCTTTGGTTTCCCAGCAGCAGCAGGAGCAGAAGACCCTGCAGCGGAGTCACCGATGGTAACATCCTTGACCTTATCGACGACCTCCTTGACGGCGTCCATTGTCAATTGTGATGGTAACGATACTGTTATTCTCTTTGTGTCTTTCTAGCCGGTCGTCCCGGTGCAGATTAAAATATAATAGAATGGACGATGTATTGTAGTGTATGGCAGCGCAGTGAAACGAAAGATGAGTCTGTGGGAAGCCGTGAGTCAAAAGAGGTGTCGGCGCGGAGACCCCCAATAGAAAACGATAAAGATAAATCTGCTGTATTTGGTGGGGCTGCAGTTGAAACCAACGCTTTCTCGGGCCAGGTAACGTTGGATTCCCCGCACTGTAACCAAGAAATAGGCCCAGCAAAGCAAAAGAACATCCCGGCCAGCTGCTCGATGGATGCAAGGAAAACTTGATCCGGTCGCCACAAAGGAACACATTGACTTTGTACATAATAACAGCATCCGGGCATGTCCAAGCGCCAGTTGGGGCAATATTTCGGGTGTCGGGAACTGCGGATGAGGAGGAGCATCCAACGGTTTAGTTTCCATGATCCGGTCTGCAGTCCGCTCCAGTCCAGGCCGCCTGCCCGGATCAGATCAAGAAAACTAAAAACCATACTTGATAAACTACCAATATCTCTCACACACTCTCTCACACCTTTACTCCCTTGTTTCTTCGATATCCACCGTATATATTCCATCCTACTGTACATGCTTCTACTGCGACGAGGATGGGGCCGGTTGGATTCTCAATAAACTAGTACCAGCTATATCGTTACGAAGGACTCTACCAGACGGACGTCATCGATCTCGATATATCCCTACCTTCTACCTCATCCCGCATCAAATCTTCACATTCGCAGCCATCCTTTTTACCATGTCTGCCGACGGTTCAAGTATAAATACCGCCCACCGGACCCAGAGCTCCCCGGCTATCGAGAACGCCATCGATAGGTCCGCCCCAACCTTCACCGCTGCCATCGAAAAAGATGAAACCACCTACTTCGACACCAACCCTCCGCCCCCGGAACTCGAAGAATTCTCCCGAATAGCCGAAGAATTCGTCAACCTGCACTGTTCCCACCAGAGACGAGTTGTACTCGTGACGTCCGGCGGTACCACCGTGCCGTTGGAAAATCAGACCGTCAGATTCATCGACAACTTTTCCGCCGGTACGAGAGGTGCTACCAGCGCTGAGTATTTTCTAGAGGCTGGATATGCTGTTATATTTTTGCACCGGCAGTTCAGTCTGCTTCCATACAGCCGGCATTACAGCCACTCGACCAATTGTTTCCTGGACTTTTTGGCAGAAGCACCGACGGATGGAAGCAGCAGGAATACTATCGTGGCGAGGGATGAATACGCCGCCGAGATGATATCGGTTCTGAGAAAGTACAAGCACGCCAAGAGGGAAAAGCTGCTTCTTCTGCTTCCGTTTACGACCATAACATCTTATTTGTTCCTCTTGAGGGAACTGGCCATGAAGATGAGGCCGCTGGGTGGTAAAGCGTTGTTCTACTTGGCCGCTGCTGTCAGCGATTTCTTCGTTCCGAGGGAAAGGATGGCGGAGCACAAGATTCAAAGCGGCGAGTTTGCCGAAAAGGACGGCGAGATGGAATTTGTCAATCCAGCTGGCCCGGGCTCCGGGAAAAAGTTGATTATCGACTTGGACCCCGTACCGAAGTTCCTGAAGAGGCTGGTGGAGTCGTGGGCTCCGGAGGGCATGATCGTGTCTTTCAAGGTACGCATCGCGCATGATATAGAGGGAAATATTTTGATGCTAACTTTTCGAACAGCTGGAGACAGATCCCAAGCTTTTGATTACAAAGTGCAACATGGCGTTGAAGCGTTATTCTCATCACTTGGTGATAGGTAATCTGCTGCAAACCCGAAAGTACGAGGTAGTATTCGTAGATCAGGAATCCACCACCTGGCTCCGGCTACCGCAGAACACCAAAGGAGAAGCAAACAGTGGTGGGAAGTTCACAGCGAAACGCGATCCGGAAGTCGAGGCCTTGATCGTACCCGAGGTAGTCCGCCGGCATGGGGCCTTGATATGGCATGTTGTGGCGGCCACCCGATCCTCCATCGGAGGCCTGCCCGACTAGTTTTAAGCAAATGAGGTTCTATGATTATATCCCTTTGAGCAACAGCGACAATGATCTTTGGAGATCAAGAGCTTCGTTACGGCCTTAGTCTATTCGCATTTTCGCTGTATGGGTGGTATATAATTTAATTTCCTCGTCGTGTTGGTGTGTATAGATATCGATAGCTAGCTGGCGGAGATTGTATAGCATGTAATGATAATAGATTATCAACAAAAAAAAGAATATTCCCTCGTAATAGCCTAGATACCAAACCTTGTAATACCTTCGATTGGGCTATACAAAGTTTATACCCTTGTATACATGTAATGACTAGCTTGAGTCGCAGGGTCCGGACAGCTAGTGAGCCGATATCGAAATGCCACGTGATCGCATTTTCAAAACTCCAACCGTTCTCAAACTTGGCTCGCTATTCCGAAAGGTCTATCCGGCTGTTCTAAAATCAAGTCATTTGGCAAAGAATTGGTGTTACAATCACGATGAATAGCTTTTGCGATCAAGTTGGCAGTTGTGGGTTCTCAAGTTGTCTTTCTGATTTTGTGTTGAGGATCATGAGATGAGCAGCAAGTTTAGCCGCGATAATCGCTACGAATTGCTTGGCGCCAAATTTTTATTCCACGAATTTTTTTTTTTAGATTTCCAGAAAAACACCAAAGCGAAACCGTACTCTTCATCACGAACGAAAATCCCATTGGCGGGTTCCAAACACACGGATCATTAAAAACGCTCGGCAGTCTACGCTATTCCCGAGCTCGAATCGCAATTCTTGACACTCCGAATTATTAATTTTCTCACAAATCCGACACATCAATCATGAGTTTCAGAGGTGGCAGAGGCGGTCCTCCAAGAGGTGGTCGAGGTGGATTTGGAGGTGGTAGGGGCGGCGGCGGCGGATTCAGAGGTACCGTTGGCTCGATAGCGGACTAAAGATTACGGAACGAGAGCTGACTTTGGTGTCAATCGATAGGTGGGAGGGGTGGTGCTCCTCAATCGTTCGGTCCTCCGGACCAGGTCTTCGGTACGTTCCAACGAACCGCTGCATGTTCCTCAAAGATTGCTAGCAGCCACTGATCCGAGATGATTTATCCAGAGATGGGAACTTTTGTCCATGCTTCCGAGGGCGAGATGGTGTGCGAGTCTACAAATGCAAAGATCCCATTCTTCAATGCGCCAATTTACTTGGAGAACAAGGTACTTTTGTATTCCTGAACCCCCCCGGGTTCTCCGTGTTAGGACATGTGTGTGCGATATCTAACTCGAATTCTTTGGTGCAGTCTGCCGTCGGCAAGGTCGATGAGGTTCTCGGACCGATCAACCAGGTCTACTTTACCATAAAGCCACAAGAGGGAGTCGTCGCGACATCGTTCAAGAAGGGTGATAAGTTCTATATCGGCGGTGACAAGCTACTACCGTTAGACAAGTAAGTCTCGAGACTTCAGGGCATCCATGGACTCGGTAGAGGGGACTTGCTAACAACCAATCGCCGCTAGGTTCCTGCCCAAGCCGAAGCCACCACCAGGTACCGCGAAGCCGAAGGGTGTCTCCAAGAGGGGTGGTGCCGGTGGACGAGGTGGACGTGGTGCACCGAGAGGCGGCACCCGTGGGAGGGGGGCTCCAAGAGGCGGACGGGGTGGAGCCCCAGGAGGCCGTGGTGGATTCGGAGCTCCGAGAGGCGGTGCCGGTGGTCGAGGACGCGGTATCCCGAGAGGTAGAGGAAGTGCGCCAGCAAGAGGTGGCTTCAGAGGACGATTCTAAAGCATTCGATCGTACTGTTCCGCACCTGCGTTTCTTCCACCGGGTCGGCCTGAGGCGCAGCCCACCAGCGCATCACTTGGTCCCGACCTTGGAGGAATACGAGTTCTGCGCATGTTCTGGAGATTTTGGGGTTTTAATGTATGGCGTTCGGGGTCATATTTCCAGTTCTTCCGTCGTTCCTGTGGTTTTATGCAAATTCATTGTACAATACAGAACTATGCTGGTAGAATGTAAACTACAAAATAGTCCACCCATCCGCATCATCTACTCCCCGGAATCCGAATCGGTTTCCCGTGCGGGTCCAGACTTTACCTCTTACTCGAGTGTATGTATAATTCTGCAGAGCTTGACCGGCTGCCATTGGATGAGACCCAACGTCATTTTAATTGGCGTGCGTCAGGCACCTGTGCATCCACCACACCCAATTTTCCGCGGCTTACGCCTGGGAGCTCCCAAATCATAACACCTTTCCAGATACCTCTCCAGACTTCCAAACGCCAGCGTCATCTTCTCCTCCTGACCGACTTCCACTTCCAATTGTGTCCGACCGTATATATACTCCACATAATTTACAACCATCATTCAACCGACATCGCGCAATTATCACCCTATCGGTTCGAATCCGAATCGCCATCCCTTGTGACCCCTGTAGCATACGACAGCCTTCCGTACCCCGCGGCCCACCTCTGGAAATCCCAAACCATTCTTACTACGAAGCTTACTCGAGGCCGACAAGGACACTTTATACATCCGCACGACGGCCATTCGCTTAGCCTGCTCCGAAATCTCAAACCCTCACCCTCCGAATGCGTTCTTTTTGATGCACCCTTCTCTGACACTGACATTTATTGTCTTTGTCGCTGGATACATTACCGCACGGTTTTCACTCGTATCTCGGGCATTTGAATTCCTGGTTTTTGCTTGGGAGAGTGGAGTTTTCGTATGTTTTTTATCGACCTGTCGTGATGGTGATGGTGGATGGGATTATTGACATTCTTTTCATAGGGACGGGTGCTCAGGGGCGTAACCCTGTTAACCTTGTTGTTCATTATAATAATTATTCCTTTGGAAAGAATCGCTGCGAGGGAGACCAGGCTTGTATGTTTCCGATAGACGTATACGGGGAAACGATCGACTGATCAGTATTATTTAGCACTCACGAGCCAGCAGCGGTGGAATATCCGCGAGGGAGCAATTGAGGAGAAGGGGGAGCTTCTAGCGGCGTCGCCAATCATGGATCCCTCGCCGACTTTGATGCGGATATTCTGGCCATGCGGTCTACCGCGGAAGGAGAACTCGGGATTGTTGATCGGCTGGCGGAACTCGGAGTACGATATCTTTGTGGTTGCTCTGCTGAATGCCGATGATGTGAGGACTGTTTTCCCGATCCTCCGATGAATATAATTACTAAACTGGTGAATGGTTAGAGCAAAGCAATCGATCATGCTCTCCGGAACGGTGCCATCTTCAAAAAGCCTGTCGGATCCCTTACGAAGCTCTTCCAAATGAGCAAACGAACCAGACTCCATGTCCTAGGTACGCTAAACGGCCAGCAACCGAAGAGGTTCGAGGCACGCCACATTCACGCCACGCTTACCGAAAGTTGTCCGTATCCCACGATATACTGCCCAAGAGAAACGAATGTTACGGTGCAGGTCATTTTGTTCGATATGCCGTCCCCGTGGCGGATGCAATACATGTCTCTGAAACCTATCTCGCTAGCATTGGATGAAGAAACATCCACGGTTAAAGTGGAAGAGGAGAAGGAAGCTCAGTATGTGAAGCCGCTGCACGGCCGGCTTTCGGACAAGATTAAGCTGCATTCGGTACGCAAACATCGGTTGACGGTGAAGGAGGAGTCGCTGGATGCGATAATCGGACAGGTGGGTGTTATTACATGTCTCGAATTTCAAGCCAATGGGATGCTAACACGGTACAGATCAACTGTTCGTGGGAGATGTCCACCCTGCTTAATGATAATGTCAAGTACCGGATCGGGCGGTCGAGAGGCATGAGCGTTAGCGAACGGGTGGTCGAATCTGCGACGAACCTCGGGGAACGAGCCGTTAACAACCTTTGGGGTCTCGTGCTCCTGGCGTATCCGCTGCTGATACGATGTTTCGTTGCCTTGTTGACTGTCCAAAGGGCTGCCAATGAAGTCGTCCTTCGAATCGTGGAGTGGAGGCTGAAACCGGATTTCGCTGCTCTGAAGGACGTTTCCGCGACGGGTTAGTATGCCCATTGCCTATCGAAGCGCTCGGTTTAATTGCTGACGGGTATAGCGCAGCAGTTGGATATCAGGCTCCAGCAATTATGCTACTGGCCGACCCAGTACAGGAAACTGAGGAAACGGAAAGGAGATCTGGAGAGCGCCAACTCGGTTCATCCCGATTACATTCGGTTTTACAACAGCTTGTGGCTAGTTGCGAACGATGTGATCATCGGAATCGCGCTGGGAACTTTCCTCGTCGAAAACTCCACCGGTGTGGCTGATTGGCTGGACGCCCTTCTGAGAACGTATACGATCGATGGCTTGCACGAGACTATATCATGGCTGCGAGGGAAACCGGCCGGTTTGAAACTCAACAAAGAACTTGCGTTCTTCCTCGGTGACCTCTTCCTATGGGTTGTGGACTACTGGGCAGGGTCGATGGCAAACGTGCGGCCTCATCTGGCTAGGTTGATCTGGGTCATCGGGTTCTCGAGCTTTGCGGGCGCCACGATGCCGATCTCGATATTTTCGGATCTGCTATCGGTTTTGACCCTGCATATTTACTCGTTTTACATTGCCTCGGCGCGGATATATCATTGGCAGCTTACGACCATCATCTCACTGTTTCACCTGTTCCGCGGGAAGAAACGAAATGTGCTACGGAACCGTATCGATTCGTGCGACTACGACATCGACCAATTGCTCGTGGGCACCATTCTATTTACGCTCTTGTTCTTCCTCCTGCCTACCGTGTTAGTGTACTACCTCACATTCGCGGTAGCGAGAATGATCATAATCGGTATCAAGGCCGGATTGGAAACGCTCCTGGCATGCCTAAACCATTTCCCTCTGTTCGCACTGATGTTAAGGACAAAGGATTCGAAGAGGTTGCCTGGCGGGGTACAATTTGAGATGCTAGATGTCGATAAACTGCCTGACGAGGGGAGACCGAAAGGGTGCGAGCATATATCTTATGTTATGCTGAAAGTATGTATACATCCGCGCTGTTGCTCCTTTCGTCGGGGAGATAAAACTCCAACAGGTTTTCTTGCGACAATACTGACACGGATTTCGTAATAGTCGGTTCCTCTATCCTTTAGGGCAATGTTTCGGCAATATTTCCAGTTGGGAGGACGCCTACGGAAACATTATATTTCCCCACGGGTGCTACTGTGCCTTGTTACGGGTCGATTTGTGAGTCGAGCTGTTTTTTCCCTTCCCGATAACATCGTTTGATTTGGGTATCAGAGTGTTATGGCGAGCATGACATCTCTGTTGTGCAACCGTTTTGAAACGAAAGATCATTATGCAGCGCTGTTGGGATGATTTGGCATGGATGCGAGCTAACAAAAGTGTGGCTGGTGTTGACACAGGTTCCGCCTATTCATCGGAGGGATCTGTACTCGCTGCAATACAGCATGTTGCCTGCGGAAAGAGGTAGTATCATGGACGTGTGGGATAATCTGATAGGTCCCCAGCCGCAGAGTGCTCGTCAGCGATAGGCGAGGTTTTTCTCCTGTGGCCTGAGGAAATCCTGTTTTTCCATTCCTTTATGCTTGTACATTCTTTGGTACTTTTAGATGCCTTGCGGGCATAGCCACATCGGGGAGGGATGGGGTTTCAGATATGGTGGTACGTGGATGTACATATTCACCGGCTTTGGGTTAGAGCATGTGAGAAATGGAAAATCAAAAGCCATTGGACCCTTCTTTGGGAATTATTCGACGGCGCTCCTGTAGTGTTAGATGGGAAAGTGAATCGATTTCTTTATGATTAGCTTGGGTGAGAGATGTCTTAACGTTAGCGGCGAGGAGAGAAACGAGCGACCGTCGCTATCGATATCAATGAGGGCGCCGGAGAGCGGTGACGGTATTTGCGTTGGGTGGACGTTTCATAGCGGTTGGACAGGCGTTTAAAGAGCACCGCGGAACGCCTCGTCGGATATATATAAAGGCCTATCCAAAACAGCGGAGGGGGATCGACGGCATTGGCACGTTATGGTAGACGAGATTGAGCTGCTCAACATCGACGTTCGTTTCCGAACGGTTGGTCAACCGGTTGCAAAATGCAAATGCAAAAGGGAAGCAACAAAAGCCAATGCTATGCTCCTCCGTTATCAGAGAAAACAACGGCTTTCGCAGCCACAGATGCCTTGCTATATATCTGAAACCGGGAGCAAAAGTGGATCTGGCCGTTGGTGGAAGGAATAGCATGCCGCATTATTTGATGGGGCTCATCGCTATTGCCAATTCAAACACTCAATTGATCGTGAACATGGGAGTTCAAATCCCAATCCCCAATTTAACCAGGCCGGGCAAAGTTTTGTGTCACTCAGCAATTAATTCCAACGAAGAAATATCTGACAAGAAGCCTGGAAAGAGGGAAGCGCGAGAAGGAGAAGGAGCTGTTGAGGATGCTCCCCCACAGCGAAAGAAGGTAGGAAGGAAGGAAAAAGCACTCGAACCAGTAAAATATGCAGCCAAGGCGGAGCCGTGGCATGGACAAGGATTTGGGGGAAAAAAAGGGGGGGTCGCATCTCAAACACGCGAAATTAAGAGAAATCCTGTTCGAGAGTTCCTTTTAATTGCTTCTTTCTTTCTCAAGCTTGATTTTGTTCGTCCTTTTTTCCTTCCTGTTTTTGTGAGAGATTTTTTCTTCTCGTTAAAGGGCCTGGAACCAGTTGTCGGTGTCATCTCGGCGGGCTTTTTTTTTTTTGCCATAATACAGAGTAATGAGGCGACTGATGCCTCGTTTCCTTCTTTCTTTTTTGTAGCAAGAGATGAGATCGTAGACATCGACGGGTAACCCCTAGATCAATGCATGTTTGTGACGTCGGTGCGCCTATTCTGCGTCACTCGTCTGTGGGGTTCGACCCTCACTGCTTTCGATACACTCTAACAAAAAGGTCTATAGACAGACCCTTATGGTGCTGCGAACTGCGAATCAACTAGTTAATTCTGGTCAACTGATGGTTCTAAAGCATGGCCCTTTACGCATATTAGAAGAGAAACAAAAAAGGACAAGCCACCGTCAGCTTCCCGCCGTTTCCGTTCCATGCATTCGCAATCAGGGCACCGAAGCTTGGTGGGCCCGTGTTCGCTGGGTCGGTGGTTAGTCAGGGCCGGGCACCATAATGTGAAAATGCAATCGCTCATTTCGGTTCGTACGGAGGGCACGGGGCTTTTGAATATGATGCTATATATATGTACATACTCACATATTTAGCTTCGACTGGTCTTCAAGGAAGGAAAGAAGTCCATTAGAATCCGGGTTCTTTTTGACTTTGAGGCTGTGTTACGTTGGTTAGTTAATTAGCAATAACAACTTGGATGTGCTTTTAGGTCTGTAAAGGGTAGGGTGTATAACGTTGATCCATGAATAGAAACGGGGACTAGATGGATTGGATTGGGACCTTTTGTTGGTAAAAGTCAGGGCAGAACAGCATCGTGATCAGGTCACTCTGTTGTATCGACAGCTTGGACTTATGTAAAAAGTCGGCGGCTGCGAGGGGCCGACAATATCGAACTGCGGTGCTACTGTTACCACACACCACTACCGCCAGGTGCTTACAGTCGGTTGGTAGGAGGTAATGCAGGTGGCATATGTTCAAGAGCGAACAAGTCGTAGGAGCAGTACACAATGTGTATATGTAAGAACCAGCATGCAGCGTAGAGTGTTATGTGTATCAAATAGTTGACCTTGCATGCCTCCTGGTACAAAAAAAAAAAGCGGTCAGCAAAGAGGCCACTATCTCTGTAAACACAATCCACGTCGACTGATTGACCCGTATCGGTGCTCTTATCATGATGATAATAAAATAATGTCAGAGGATACTAAGCTTCGTAGTTACATACATAAGTACATATTTCAAAGCCAAATCTAAATCCAAAGCCAAAGCAAGTACGGAAGATATCTGGTCCGTGTATGACCGACCGATTAAGAACGACGTTGATGCTTCCTGTTTGAGCCAAATCAGTCAGAAGCCGGATCATTTCTGCGAGCAAGCAGGTTTGTGTGCCAGCCAATTTCATTTTCCCGGCAGTGGTGCAAGCGCAGTTTCTTTTTTTTCCCTCCTGGTCGTGGCCGACTCAGCAAGGAAGCGGTGGTGCATGGTGGTAAACTAGGGCAGTGGTGGTTAGCAGTTCTCCTTTCCTCTTTCCTTCCAAGCCTTCTCGTCCCGGTCCAAAACTCCCGCTCCTCCTCCAACCTGTCCCATCCTCTCTCGAATCTTCAACCATCACAACCCTCACCACCAGTCGCTCGCTCGAGTTCTTCAACCACAGGGTACAGCTGGCCTACTTCTCTGTTCTTTCCTTACAGACTATCCTTCGCCACATACGGTCCACCACTTTCTTTTGCGTTTGATTTCCCTGGTGTTTTCCTTTTTTTAAATTTTCCCGCTCGTCGTCAGCATATTTTCGGGCCACTCTCTCCTTTTGTCTCTTAACGGAGTTGTTTTTCTTTGTGAGAATTTTCTTAGAAGTAAAAAGAGAGAGAAGAGATTAAGGGTTCAAATCGACAGCCCTCTTCGACGACGATAATTCAAAAACATTGGGGTATTCTGCAAAAGGGGGTTTTAATTGTTTTTTTTTTTAATAACGACAAAAGGGACGAACGAAAATATCTTTGCTTGTAGAGAGGTTGACAGCGATAATTCCAAAGGGCGTTCGAAAACTTGGAGGCGCTCTTGGGAAAACCTATCCGGACGACAAAGATATCAATTCGATCGAGTTCTCGACTTGTAACCTCCGACCTTGAAACAAAGCCGAATCGTCTTTTGCTTCCATCCGACACTTCCGACATTGAATCCGTCGACATTTTTGGGTGGGGAACGTTGAAATTCACTTCACGTGGAGGTTCTTTAGGTTAAAGAACGAAGGGCTTTTGATTGAAAGGTATGCGTTGTCTGTTGGCTCAACTTTTGCTTTGCTGTGTTATTGCTATGCTGGCTGGTTGGCTCTGAGGGGGAGGGAGAGAGGAGCAGGAAGAGCGGGAGCGGGAATAGCACTGGGAGAACAGGCAGGAGGAGAGCATGAGATCGACGAGGGATTAAAGACGATCTCGTTGCGATCACTGCCCAGGTTTCTCGGCTTCAGCTCTTTCCCTCTCACCCTCTCACCCTATCATTCTCTTTCTTACTCAGTAGTTGGCCACAGCGAAACCACTTGTCGATCCAAAATATCGTGATACTAACATGCTCGTGTGAAAAAAACCATAGATCCTTCTTCCCTGCTCACCGTGTAGCATCCTAGTCGCCAATCACACCCCCCTAGCTCGACTCCTTCCTCGACAGCATAAACCGTCGAGGATATCTCCCTCTCGACAATCTCTAATCACATACCTACATATCAATAATGCCTTCACTACTAAGGACAACTCTAGCGACCTTTATGGTCTTCGGAGCCATTGCTCCTGTCTTCGCGGCTGATCCATCAATAGCCTGCTACGATAACCCTGGTGATACCAAGAATTACGGTATCGACACATACCAAACCGCAAACCTCTGTCTTACACAATGTAAGAATAAAAATAAGGCTGTCTATGGTGTCACCAGAGGCTCCACTTGCTACTGTGGTGACTTCTTCCCAGATGACGGGAAATTAGACATGAGCAAGTGTGACGTGTCCTGTCAAGGTTGGCCCGATGAAAAGTGCGGTGGTATTTCGGCTTGGTCATTTGGCATCACCGGAGTCGTTCCCCCAACTAGCTCGAAGACAACGAAATCGTCCTCCACTTCCTCTTCCGAGAGCACCTCTAGCGATGCCCCTTCTATTCAAACAGTTATCAAAACACGTAAGTTTTTTTACAATACAACTTGGTCACTTTAATGCACATCTAATAACTTGGTACTTTCGACAGCCACTGTTACTGCTACCGCTCCCGCCGAGACTGACGGGCAAACAAATAACGGAGGAGGAGAAGGAGGAGGAGGAGGCACAAGCAAGGCCGGTATTGCCGCAGGTGTTGTCGTCGGTGTAATTGCTGTCATCGCAATGGGTGTTGGTGGATTCCTCATTGTTCGACGAAACAGGAGACGACAGGCCGAGGAAGAATACAGAGCCGCCGTCGCAGCAAAGGAGTTCACCGCCTCCATCAGAAAACCACAGGCGGACACCAGACTAGACCCGGTCATGCTCCAGCGAAGAATGAGCGACGGCAGCATTGCGGACAACCAGGACTATTCAAGACGGATATTGAAGGTATGTCCGAACCGGCCCATCAACGATATGCTTCCATGATATATACTAATACTCTCTTCATCAGGTCACAAATCCCGACGCATGACGAACCCATGACGACACTAAAAACAGTTTGTGATTGACGTTCTCTGGTTTGCACATGTGCTACAAACCAAACCTTCTATCCATCCCAACCGGATTTCCTTGTCCGTAGCAACCGAAGGAATAAATGCGGTCAAATATCTGGATACTCTTTTGATGACACATCGGAGCAGTCTTTGTCTCCCGGCCTTTTTTGACACAGCTCGTTTGTTTTGTTGTTGTTTTTTTGTGCATGGCGTATACCCTTTTTTTCAATTCTTTACTTTGTTCACTGTTGGTTTTTTATTTATTTATTTCCTTTACTTTCATTCTACCATCTATTATAACCTTTTCATTCCCTTTGCGAAAATGGATTTGTTCATAAAGCCTTTTCCTTAAAACTACTACTTTAGTGCTTCTTATACATTAGCGGTCTATTTGTTCTCCCCCCAACACCCACACATACACCCCACCCCTTGCCCTCGAAAAACTCCATCGCTATTGTATAATTTCTCCTGTAAATTACCTCGGACTTTCAAAGGCGACTTTTGACATAAAACCAATACTCTTCGCTTCTGTACCCGTAACGATCTCGTCATCCATGTGATGCCTCACACAATGCCACACACTTCCCCGGCGAAGGTACCGATTGGTTCGACACATCTGTCATTATCACGGAGCCCTTATCACAATTTTCACGACCCGGTTTCATCGCTATCGGTATACTGCCTCCTGACCCGGTTTCATCGCTATCGGTATACTACCTCCTGACCCTGTTCGGGATTCGGTACCTCCTTTGGGGACGATAGGAGTGAATCCTTGATAAATTTAAATTATAGGCTTAGACCGTCAGAACCCACTATTATCGGATTCGACCCCAAGCTGATTCCTATACTTTTGAGATATAAACGTATCACTCTACCGAATAACTACCCCTGAACCATTATTGAAAATTTTAAATCTGCTAGCATCCTTCCCTTCAACTTAGCTTAGTTTTTTCGCTGTGGCTTTGAAATCGATCACAGTATCCAAGCCATTCGTTCTTTTGCAATGCATCGAACCAGATTCGGTAGATGCAGGCGCCACTACACCAAAGCGTCGCGTCCTTGCATATCCTCCGACCTGCAGGATACAGACGGGCGTCTCGCATTACATACAGAAGAAAAAGAAAAGAAAGAAAGAAAGAAAAGATCAGCACAGGTTTGATGCGTATGTGTGTGTTTTTTTTTGTTGCGTGGACATTTTCAATTGGTATCTCCGAGAGGCTAGTTTGCCCTCGGTCCCTCTTGCCTCTTTGCCCGTGCCTATCGAGTCCAGAGGATATCCCTAGGTTGGCAGTTCCAAGGTCTTTTGGCAAGAGGCTTTATTGCTGGCCGAGCTCGGGTGCTTTTGCGGGACTATTCCGGTTCAGTTTCTACACGCAGGTCTCGAACTGGTTGACCAAATATTGCGAATGCGGTTCACTTGATGTGGTATATACGAAGATACCACAACAGAATAGGAAACTCGTACAGGGTTCTTCGATTCCCAAGGCTTCCGTACTCGAAAACATCCCAGACCGATGAAATCCTATGCTGCCCTTCGGAAAACTTTCTGTCGTACCATGGTTTAGCCGTCATATCATGCCATGTAAATCTAAAATTTTATATCAATAAAAAAACGTGTACTAGATAAAAACCAGGACGCCATGAGCGTTTAACCGACGTACTTTTTCTTCTTCCTCTGCTTCTTTTACAATTGTTAGTATCGCTGTTACTATTTCTGAAACTGTTATCAGCAGATGAATTCTGCACGAATGGCTCCATTCGCATTCGGCCCCCGGCAAGCGCAAGCGCTTAGCCTTATCCCCGCTTTTGCGACCGTAATACTTCAACTATTTGCGACAACATCTATGGTTGAAGGCGCTTCGGTTACGTATACTTCGATGCTAGAGTACGGGGATATCAAGTACCTTGTTTCTAAAAACGTTGTCGGTACGATCGATGGTACATCGATAGTTTATGGTTCGAACTCCAGTTGGAGTTCCAATCTACAAATGTATGGGACCCCGGATACGGTCATTCCTATAACGATAATAAACCCGGATTTAAATATAACAGCTTCCAATATATCATCAGAATGGCTAAAGGATACAATCGCCTCCATGCTGTCTACGGATGATGTATTTGGGGCCTTCTTCCTAGAAACCGTATTGTTCAGGATACCTGTAAAAATACGTTTGCCGACAGTTCCTAAAGATGGGGTTGAAATGCTGGGAAGTCTCGGTGTAAAGGATCATTCCTTCGCAAGACTTGATGATTCGATACCCAGTGGACCGTATTTCCTTCGCCATGGGAGGATCTACCAGGCGATGAGATTATATCCTGATCCGTATGGTGCGTTCATGTACGGTGTCATACAATCCGAGGATGGGTAAGATATAACTTTCGACTGGCGGTCTACTTGAATACGTATTGCATTCTCCTCCCTCTTACGGATTAGATAGTATACGAGATACCTCACATTCAGCATTCGTGCTTATAGGCATTCGCTGATACTATAGAACTACAGCTTCACCCGCCCCCGAACAGAACTAATCCCCGTCCCCTCCCGACTCTACGCCAACTCCTCCCTACCCCTCTCGTCCAAACGAATAGCGGTAAAGGATATAATCAACCTCAAAAACCTCCCCACCAGTGCTTCGTCCAAAGCCTACGCGCAATACCATGGCCCCTCTGCATCCACAGCAAAGGCGATCCAACATTTAATATCCCTGGGAGCCGTTATCATCGGAAAAACCAAAACCACACAGTTCGCAAACGGTGAGACGGCAAGAGATTGGATTGATTTCCAATGCCCGTTTAACCCCCGCGCTGATGGGTATTTGGATCCTGCGGGGAGTAGCACTGGGAGTGCGGCGGCGATTGCGGGGTATGAGTGGGTCGATTTTGCGGTGGGGACCGATTGTAAGTCTCTCTTCCCCTTTCCCTTAAGTTCCTTTGAACCATATATAGATATACAGATGGATGTATAGAGTTAAATATATGGGCAGGGATGAGGCTGACTTCCATAGCTTGCGGGAGTATTATCTGGCCCGCGGCTTTACAAGGCGTCTTTGGATTGAGACCGACGTTGGGGGTGTCGGAGTTGGAAGGAGTTCTGCCTTATTCGAGGTACGTACGGTTGTGGTTGTTTACCTATACCGATATACGATTTACCTCTGAAAGGAATATCCGAATGGCGAAATATCTAATAATTTTGGGGGTAGTGTAATGGACACCATGGGATTCTTTACTCGGGATATTCGGAACTTTCAACTTTTACAGAAAGCCTGGTATGGCAAGAAGAGCCACCGTAGACAGGTAAATGACCCCGTTACTTCTGATACTACATGCTCGGCTTATCTAAATGGTCTGGTTTACATAGAACCCATCTAAGATAATAGTCCCTAGCGGCGTCCTCGACACCCTCCCTGATTCTAAAAAGTCAGTTATGGTGAAGTTTATAGAAGATGCAAAGACCTCAACCGGACTACCGCGAACCGAACTCGATGTTGATAGGCTATGGAAATCCTCCGGAGTTGCCCCGGGAAATATATCTTATACAGAATATCTATACTCCGTAAACCCCGTCGTGAAGAATATATACAACCGTACCGGATCAATGGATTCTAACGAAAAGTAGACGGTAGCCCACATCCAAATCCACGACTCCTACATCCACGAAAAAGCCTTCTACGACAACTACAAGAAGAAGTTCGGGAAGTATCCATACATCAACCCGATGGTGCTGCACAAATGGTATGGCCAAACATGAAGCCTTAAAACGGGAGATTCTTATACCCGAGCGCTAAAAGATATCGTGGATAAAAAATGTATAGGGAAATTCAGCGCCAAAATATTTCAACGGCGGACTTCGAAGAAGCGATACGCCGAATGGCTATTTTTAAGGGATTCCTCGAATCCCATGTTTTCAACGATGCGGCGGTTATGATGCTGCCAGCCGGTGGGGCGGAGGCAGCGTATAGAGATGAATTGATGTAAGCGGCAACTACGGCTCGACTGTAGTTAATCAAAACTGACAGATAATGAACCAATAGCTCTCCGGAAAACATCGATGCGTATCTCCAAAGCTTTGGGTTCGATAATACATTCTATAGTATCTTGGGAGGGTTACCGAGTGTGGTCGTCCCGGGTAAGAATTATTCCGATTTTATGATTTTACTGGTATACAAAAACATGAACTAATAAAAGATAACTCGAAAATAAAGTCGGCCAACGCCCAATAACATCAAGGGTAACAAAGGAAACAGTCTGGGAGCCCGTTTCTATGATGATCGTTGGACAAGCGGGTAATGATCTTCGTACATACTTACCAAGATCTTCGGAACCGCGAGCACTAATTTATTATTACACAAAACTCTAGGCAGCGAAGCCCAAATAATCGATCTCGTCAGAACGGTACTAAATAAATCTAGAAGGCCGATGGGCGTTCGGGTTGGCGAGAAAGCATTTTAGATGGTTCATATATATATATTTCATTTTCATTTTCATTTTCGGGTTTCGATGGATGCGTAGATCTAAAAGTTCACGGTTCTACACGGTTGACTACGTGTACGAGAGGAGGGTTTGAGATATAAAGCTTCGATTCATTCACCTTGTCGCGTTACTTGCTTGTATGTGTTGATGGGGGTGTTATAATATATGACATGAATGGTAATTGGGGAACATGATAAAAAATCAGTGGGATGGGGGTAAGGGTAGTAACTCGCGAGATATCGTGATCGTATGCGTGCATATACGTCTCAGGGAAATAGGAAAACAAATAAAAGAAACGATAAGGAAGTAAAAGGAAATAAAAGGAAATAAAAGGGAAATAGGAAAGGAAATAATAGAAAATTCGTGCATAAAGCAAATAGGGCGGGGGTTAGGTCATTAGTGTGGGATGTGATAAGTATGTCTGTTGCTAAAAGTTTGGCCCAAAATATTGTAGGAAATCCGAACTGAGAAATGATGATAGATGAGAGAAAAAGAGAAACCAAAACAAACCGTGTGCTTGCTCCAGGTCCCAAGATTCGATAAAATGTCAAAGAGCTTAAGAAATGCCCAAAGGAAATACCCACACAATATGCAGAAGGACTCCGGAAATATAGAAAAGAACCCCCAAGAATTATTTGACGCTTATTCTTCGACTTTTTTTTAACCGCCACACACCTCTCTTTTTTGTTGTCAATAACACTAAGCCATTATTACCCAAAAGGAAATTGTTGGAAAGGATTAAGCATTAAGCCAGTTGTGTTGTTTTTGTTGGATTTTTATATAAGCTTTTTAAGTTTCTGGAATTTAAGGGACGTCAATATTCGCCCTGTAGATTTTGCCAGAGTTGCATATCCAATACATCGCTTTCCTGTAATAATTCTGGCTTGATGAAATCAAACTCTTCGCCGGAAAGTCCAAGGTCGAAGTTACCGTTGAGGGTATTTAAGTTTGAGAGTGAGATATCGTTGTTGATTTCTTTGCTATTTCCGAGGAACGGAAAGGCGTCCGTTGATGCTGTCGCTGCGGCGGATGATGTTTCGAGATCTGGCAAGCCGAGTATTTCTCGGAGATCGACTTCATCGGCGGCAATGGCTGGGGCGGAAAGTCCTTCCCATTCTGGAGTGTTGAAAGCACTTGCATATTTTCTGTGGAGAATCTGGATGTCTGGCGACCCTTCTGGCGTAAAGCTGGTGTCTTTGTCGAATGAGTTCAGTAGCGGATCACAGAATCCAAGAGTATTATCTTGTTTCGGAGCCGTTGTTGTTGTCGGGGAAACTTCGTTTAGTACGTCTTCCGGGGTTGATGGCGCCGAGTATAGCGGAGACGCAGCCGATAGTCCGAAGTCCACGGGCGCAAATTCCGTGAAAGAGTCCATGGAAACGCTGTCGAGTTTCCCTCGCTTGTTGTCATCTTCATATTCCGGTTCTGATGAGGCTTCACGTTTCCGTTTCCCTGTAGCCGGAGGTTGATCTGACGCTATCTCTGGGACTGTTTCCAGTAATCTTAGTGCTGGAGATGTTGGAGTTTCCCATGTGTCGATGTCGTCGCACGCTGAGGGCGATGATGCACCAATGTCGGACCCTGATGATATCGATGCACTTGACCCCGAAGACATACCGCCTTCCGAGGGGCGTTTCATATTTCTTCTTCTCTTCTTCGGGGTTTCGGGTTCTCCTTCAGCACGAATTTTCTTTGGTCGTCCCCTCTTAACCACCTTTTTGACAATACCCTCGAAAGCGCCGATGCACATGCCACGTTGTCTGTGTCTGGTCAGTGCGTCATGTCGGGCGAAGCTGTTGCCGCACTTGCAGGGATAAGGCTTGATGCCGGTGTGGATCTTTGCATGTCGCTTCAAGTCATGTTGCCGAACAAAGCATTTCTTGCAGACCTCGCATCTGAACTGTCGGTCCCCTAGATGAGTTTGAACATGCGACTTGATGTTTTCTTTACGGCCGAACCGCTTTTGGCATTCGGGATATAGGCAAACCCATTTATTGTCGGCAGGCTCTGGCCCCGAGATGTAAGCTGAGATTTCATCGTTAGAAATTCCAGATGCTCGGACAAAGCCTCCTGGGACCCTAGTTTCATCATCCGGATCGTCGAGATATTCCTTTGACTGGGCTGAGTCACCCGAGTCGCCAGTCTGCCCGGATGCTACTGATTGCAAAGCCTGGTGTAACTTGTCGGATGCAAGAACGCTGTCAATAGAATGCATCTGAGGGCTCGATGGACATTCGGGGCTATGCCCGGCGCTTGAACCTGATGGCGAGAAGTAGCTTTCATCATCACCTTCGTCGTCAAAAATTTCTTCCTCTGGGACGGCAATATGTGAGATTGCAGTGGTCGCACGACCCGGCATCGGTGCCATATCAAATGCATTTGTTGTAACCAATGGCGCGGAGTTTGGCGGCGACGGCAAGCTGGAGGTGGAACCCATGTTTACAAAGTACGAGCCCATATTCCTCACGGCTGGGGTGGTATCTACTGAATGTCTTCTCATATGACTCTTGATCTTCTCCACCAGATCATGTGGAGGAGGTATAGATCGAATGTTAGTGGAGAGAGGTGGAAACGGCCTCTTTGCCGGTTTCACCGTAGAACCCGGAGACAAGACGAATTGATTACTGAGGGCTTGCTGAGAGACCTGTCGGGAGAAGGTGGGTGTCTGTTGGGGGAGGATTCCGACGAAAGGGCTTCCCGGGGTGATAGGCATGAAATCTAAGGATTGATTGTTAGTGATAGAATGATGAAGTACAAGTGAAATGGACGTACTCATCCCGTTCAATGCTCTGGGAGTCACGGGTTGATTCAATTGATGGTTGGAAAGATCTTGGGTGTTTGTGATGCCACCAGTTACGTCCTGCAAGAATCCTTGTTGTAAGTTTACCTCAGACATTGACCGTTGTCTAGCACCTAGGTTTTGTGTTACATTTCCCTCTGGTATTCTATTCTCTTGCAAGAAGTTTCCAAATTTTCTACCCATTATCGCAGAATTCGCTGCAGCAGTTGTGTATGACGGTCCGGTCGAGTTCATCAAAAGAGTCGGGTCATCTAGAAAGTTTACAGGTTGGGAGCGATGCTTTCTATGTCTGGAAATTAGGCCGGGTGTCACTGTCGGGTATGGCTGGAACTCTTGAGTATACTGGTGCTTTCTAGGACGAGCCTCGATATTCGATACCCGTCGTCGGTGGGTAAGTGCTGACGGCGGAATGCTAGCGCTGGCCGGACCGGGTTGGAATGTTGCGGTGGCCATTGTGTTCTGAGATTCTTGGTTCTGGGCGGGTAGCATCGTTTGTTTCAGATGAACTTGTTTAAATAGTAGTTAAATACTGTTTTGACATGTAGATTAGGGATCTATGTAAATAAGTGAGGCTTGGTTAGTTATGTTCATGATCCTTGAGGATATGTGTGATGTCTTACCAATGTCAGAACAGTATTCGATATTCTTGGGGAGAGGCAAGTTGAATTCAAAATGATGATAGAACAAAATAGCAAAGAAAGAAAAAAAAAGAGATATTTGGTTGACCAGTGAAGGCAACCAGAATTCTTTGCTAATCAAATTTAAAATATCGAGTATAACTCCGTGTCTTTTCGGGCAAATTCGACGTTCAATGAAGAAGTCGGGGACAATGGAAGGATATACTTGTGTTGGCGGACGTCGATATGTTGTTGGTATTTCATGTGGGATTGGAATTCCCTCAACAACCAGACAGCCAGAAAACTCGCAGTGACGGGAATACGACCAAGTAGCAATTAAGCACTCGGCAATAGACCGTGCAGCAGCGGAGTTTTTTTTTCTTTAATCTTATTTTTTTTTATGTTATTTTAGATTTTATATTAGTTTTTTTTGCTGCAAAAAAGTTTCGCGGGGTTTTGTTTTTTTTGTTGGAAAGTCAAATAGCTAAGGCCTGTTAGTCGATTTCCTGTTTAAAGTCGTCGTCGTCGTCGTCGTTGAATTGGTTAGTCGTCTAGGTCGTGTTGTCTGTGCGGCGGTCTATTAGCGGCTTTTGGATGCGATATCGCGATCTGGGATATGGGATCGAAAGCGCTGCGTGGAGAGGCCGTGGGGAATTGCAATTGGTAAGTTTGATATTGATTGTTTTGGCGACTTGTGAGAGCGAGCGAGAGAGATAATCAATCAATGCAAGGCTCTGTTGAGGATTCTCTCTTTTTCGGGTATCTTGTTTCTTCTAGCGCGCGAGGTGGTAATGTAATGTAATGCTAGGTAGTATCCTTGCGAGGGAAGCCGGTACTCGAAAGTAGTCAACGAAATTGATATCTCGGGGGGACTGTGCGCAGGAGCCGAAGGTCTTGTTTACTTGATCAAGACTCTTGTTTATGGTTGTACACAGTCGAGATAAGTCAAAGTCAAATACATTCGGGCACTTTTTTTTGTTTTTTCGTTTTCTAGGCAGCTCTGCAGGAACGACTGATACAATACACTGTATGTATGGTATGATACCAAGGATAGAAGGGTGATATGATATTGGAAAAAGAGGGAAACGTCAAGACGTCAAAGAGCGCTTGGTCATCTATTCGTAAACGTAAACGTAAATGGAAAGAGCGATTGAGGAAGAGGGAGAGGAGGAGGAGGAGTATTCCCTACTGGGAGGAGGGGTTAGGGAAGAGAAAGGGAATAGTGGGAAGAAGGGAAAAGGAAGGGAAGAGAAGGGAAAAGGAAGAGAAGAGGAAGGGATTGGGATGGGACGGATGCGTCAAGATAATAATAAAGCGAGGAAGCATGGAAGTTTAGTCTAGTTCGCTTTTTACATACATACATACATACATTACTTTGCTTTCTTTCTTTACTTTTACGCTTCTCAAACATGCCGCACTTTCTGAGGCCTCCCGGTCACAGCTGCCTCTATTCGATCGTTTCTTTTCTTTTCTTTTGACGATAATAGTATGATGGGATCTGAGATGTTTGATGTTTGGGTGTTGATACAGCCAAATACCGTGCGACAGGGTGGAACTTCCACCTTGTTGTTGTCGTCAGGGACACGGGGGCAATGCCAATGGCGAATGCGATCGCTTCCTCATCTGCGACTGCGACAACACAAATTATAAGGTATACATCGAAAGTGCAGACATAAATACATCATAATACATGAGGGCGGCACTGCATACTTGGTAACTATGCATGACATTGCAATGTACATTGTGTGTGTCTGTATCTGTATCTGTATCTGGGTCAGAAGTATCGGAAAGAGTGTCAGCGGGCGCCAGCGGAAATATGCACAGCGGTTACCCTGGGCAGTAACCACCACATAGCACTGGAATTCATCTCGCTTTCGCTCCTCACAACGCAGTGTCATCTGGCGAAATGAAACGAAATGAGCCCAGTCCGCCGCACAATGGAGCCTGCAGGTCCACTGGTGGGGCAACTGGCCCTGTCTCATGCCGTGCATACAAACAGACAGGGTGCGGGCGTTGTCATGGCACGCGCTTCCCCAATTTGGGTTCTTGACCATGCTAGTCCAAATCTGTAGTAGGGCTTCTGACAAACCCTCATCTAATCTAATCTAATCTATTTCATCAAAAAGATCTTATCTCCATATGCCCACACACAAATTTGGTTTTTCTGGCCAACACACACCTTTTTGCCAAGCTTAGAGAAATCTCCAAAGAAAAGCTACCCAGGTCAGCAGCCTCCATCAACCTTTCTCCCTTTCCTCTCCCCATCAACCAAAACATCGAAGGTAAGCTACCCCCCTTCACACCACCTCGTACCCCCTCATTTTACCCCTCATATCACATTGTAATATGAGTAGCTTCCATCAATCGTGTTCTTAACTGATCCTGTCCCTCCGTAGACGCAATCTGATTGCTGAGACCGCTTTTGGTTATCTGCTTTTTTCTCACGCCCTTTTTTCCCCCAACATAGATACTCCGCTCGGTGAAAGCGAAGTCCTATTCAAGATGCAAATCTTCGTCAAGACCCTCACGGGCAAGACCATCACCCTCGAGGTCGAATCCTCTGACACTATCGACAATGTCAAGGCCAAGATCCAGGACAAGGAGGGGATCCCCCCAGATCAACAACGTCTCATCTTCGCCGGCAAGCAGCTCGAGGATGGTCGCACTTTGAGCGACTACAACATCCAGAAGGAGTCCACCCTCCACCTGGTCCTCCGTCTGCGTGGTGGTGCCAAGAAGAGAAAGAAGAAGGTTTACACCACCCCAAAGAAGATCAAGCACAAGAGGAAGAAGACCAAGTTGGCCGTCCTCAAGTACTACAAGGTCGACAGCGACGGCAAGATTGAACGTTTGAGGAGAGAGTGCCCCAACGAGACCGTAAGTTTCTATATCAATGTTCGTCGTAATTCGAAAGAAGCAATTGCTAACTGGACCAAAAGTGCGGTGCCGGTGTCTTCATGGCTGCCATGTCCAACCGTCAATACTGCGGTCGTTGCCACCTTACCTACGTCTTCGACTCTTAAGCGTCGCAAACCGCTGCCTCCCTTTGATTCCTTTCCATTCCGACCAAACATTCCTTCCATTTTTTTTATATAACGATAATGCCTTAACGACACATCAAAAGTTTGTTCGACGCTCCTATCCCGACACCTTTCCTCCGACGTTTTCCGCGAATCTTGCTAGGCTAGTGGGGTTAATAGACGACGGCATGGAAAAGGGGTGGTTGTGACGGAAACTCATTGCATGAAGAGGACGTGAGGAGCTCGGGAGGATACAGTTACATATTTTCTCCATTCCTGTATCATATTTTTTCCCCGAGGGACATCAAATGGGAGCTGCCTTGTGATAAAAAAATTCCGCACGAATTCTTCAGTAGCGCCGTAACCTAAAATCGCAGGAATGTGGACATGTGAATATCGTCGACACGTTAGATGCACATGCGTATTTCAATATTTCCTCTCTCTTTTGTGGGAGCAGGCACCCGGGTAAATTTCCCTTCCAGAACTTGTAATTGACGTTCCTCGAAGCTACGAGGCGAGACTAAAATGCGACGTTGGAAATATGGGTATTTGTCAAATCATCACGCTTGGATTTTGCCCGAAAACTCCCCAAAAAAAAATCCACTATCTTACAGATCTTTACTATACATGGCCCAAAAACCGCTATTTTACAAGGCAAATTGAGCAATCTGGCTTGCATTCGCAAGTTCGACCTGGTCGTCTTGGCTCCATTTGATGACCCTTCCCAAGAACAGTCTTACAGCCTTCTCAAGGCTCTCGTCTAGTCCACCTTCCACAGAGCTGCCTTTGCTAAGAATGTCGCCTAGAATGCTCACAAACCCATCGTACACTGCTTTCTTATCTTCGGCTTTCGATCTTGCCTCCCCGAATCTCTTAAACGCGATCTTCAATGCCGCAGGGAATGCCGCATCTGTGACTTGAATTCCTGCTAATGACTCCCTCACATGGCAAAGCAAGGCACCAGCATCGGTCGGATAGGTGGCCATAAGGTGTACATCCACACACGCCAATAGCTTTTTCTGACACGCTAGGTTTCCGAATTTCTCGAAAAGCTTGAAGAATGCAATAGGTAGCGACGAGTCATTCGGTATTGCTTCGATTGCTTCCTCGAACACAATGATCGGAATGACACCTTCTAGCACGTCCTTGTTCGCTTGCTCTGCAAGCTTCTGTTTCAATTTTTCATCCTCTTGAGGAAGGTCGGTTTCCACGTTGAGCTCTGATTCCGTAATCGTCGGCAGGGTAATCTCATCGCCTTCTAGTGTTACGCTGGAATCTTCCTCGATGTCATCAAAATTTAACCCATTGGGATCAGGCGCGTCTCCATTTTCTAGCCCTAGTATCGTAGCAGTCTTCGCCGCTACTTTACCAATGAACACACACTCAAACTTCGCATACTCCACCCACAGTTCCTTCGAAGACCGTCTCGCAAACCGCAATCCCCTTTGCATGTAACTTCGAGCCTCTGCCATATTATCATTGTCATCAACCGCAACCATCGCCGCATAAATCCATAAATCCGGCTTCGTAGGATGTAATCTCAACATGCTATCCAGCACCTTTCGCAGTAACCCGTAAGACTTTTGCGACCTGCAGAATTCGGCGTATGTTTTCCAGAGCTGGACGTCGCCGTGGAATTTACGGGTAGCACGTTGGAAGATGAAGAATATGCGACGAGAACCAAGATGGTTTGAAGCACCCCTCATACGGATACTTAAGCGTTTCATGCGCTTCTGGCGAAGGGCGTCGAGGTTCATTTCGTAGGTTGCGTAGGCAAGGAAGTCGGCAGGTTTGCAGCGGGCGGCGGCAATGCGATGTTCATGGTGCGAACGTTTTCGGGAAATCGATTGGATTTCTTCCTATATATTTTCGGGATTATGTTAATACTTAGGAGCCGATGGCAATTGAAGATGAAAGAAGAAGCGTACAGACTTTGGTAAATATCTTCTTGCGCTCGAGTTCCTGAAGCTCAGGAAGACCCTGTTCAAGGTAGAATCGGGCCTTATCAGCCATGGTTTGTTAGATAGTAATGAATGGTCGCAAATCAAAAATTTGTTTAGTTAAGGTGGAGAGTAAAGAATAAAGTTCCAAAGATGTTTCTGTCGGTCATGTCGAATTCGAAGACCGGCGGTGATAGTGTATCAAGCTAAGAAGTTTTTGAAATTTTGTATGTTCCATGGGACTAGTCTAAAAGAGGAGTGGTCTTGGCATTCAACGGCAGGTCAACACAACAACACGTCGCGAGTGACAAACATGCTATTTCTGGGTCGGATACGGCTATACGAGAACACGAGAGCCAGAGCCTAATCACAAAGACCGAACATGGCGCCAGTATGTTCCATTTCTCACAAGACAAGATCGTATTTTCGGCGTTCTCGGTACGGTTAATATAAATGTCGGCATGTATCAAACAGTTTAGCAATAATATCTTATGTCAAGGCAGCCCTAATCCAATCAAATTGCCAATTTACAATCCATGTTGTTCGACTGTATATACTGTTGAGACCTTCAAGGAGGATATAAACCGGCTTGTTCGCGCTTCCGAGCAGCCAAGCCGCTGACATAAGATTGGTCTGTCTGCAGACCACAGGCAATTTTGTTACGCCAGTTCCGCTTTGTCCCTCGCTTGGTTTTCTCACTCACACTTGAGTACTTATCACGGCCTTCTCTTAAAGTGTAATTGTGGGATGACACCGTCTTCGTCCTAAGCTATTTTGCTCTTGTTTATGGTGTTTTTGTTGCTTTCTCTTCATTCCTGCAGGATTTTTTTTGTTTTCTCCACGTTCGCACACAACCACTTTCTTGGTTATCGGCTTTAGTTGCCTAGCATGAAGGATAAGGAGGGGAGTACACTTGTCTCCGTAAGTTGAAGAAGTCTTGTTTGCTTGGTATCCTGCGCCAGCGTTGCTGATGTCTCTCTTTGCGCGTGTGACAGCTTAACGGGAAATGGATATCATATACACACACTGTGCTCGCTTACTGTACGAAATACGATTCCTCTCAAGCATGACGCCCTGCAGGGTGTCTAGCGTCGTATTTGTTTATCCGGACGCGATTGGGCTAACGCGGCGTCGGTTTCTGCGTAGTGGGGTTTATCAGTGCTTTAATTGTGGGATTGTATGGGAACCCTTCGAGTCACCTCTCGAGCTTACCCGGGCCAGAACCAGCGATTGTTCTTATTATTGTTCAGGGATTGGTGTCGCTAACAGGAACTCGACTTCTGGCAGAAACCTGCACTTCTACAAAATCGTTAAAAACGAACATTATGTGGGTTCTCGCGTGCCATTGTCGTGGGATAAGCCAGATGGTTTAATATTCTATTCTTAGGGCTACCCGCAAGAGTGGTTTCCATCGGTATCGTCTACCATTGGCGATCGATATCCGGAGAGATCGGTATTTCAGATTTGCATCGCCTTGACGTCGGGTTAGTTAGCACTCTGGATAGCATCGGCAAAGGCGAAAACGCTGATATACTTCGAATAGGACCTCGATTCCTGCTAGTTGTGCTATGGTATTACCTCACCGCGAGGCCCGGTGCTTCCCTGCCAAAATTCGTCGCATTCACGGGTGTCGCGCGGACCTTCCTATGCGGAGGATGGGTTTATATCACTTCTACCGATGATCACGATTGGCACGATATTTTTATGATTTCTTACCTAGTCCTGACATTACCATGGACACTTGGGTGCCTCGCTACCTCGCCAGTCAATGCTAAAGCTATCAAGTACCGAAAGATACTTGCTAGTTTGTTTTTTGGTACTCTTGTGCCTTTGATCTACTTCTTCATCCAACATAAAGTCCACAAGGTCGCTGGCGGTATGTTGTTCCGAATTCTCAAGTCTAGTAACGGCACGAGTTCTAACAACGGCGCTTTAGCATACACAATCTATGCCTTCTTCGAATGGTCTTTAATCTTATATGACGTTGGATTTGATGCTGTTACTGCGCTTGACTTTGAAGGCTTTGAACTACGTCTCGTTGATACTAAGGGCCTCCACAAAGGGTATGTGATGTAGATACCTCTGTCCTATCCAGACACCCTATCTCTTTCACAAATATTATGACATTATCAAAGAAAATACATTTTACCAACAAAGAATATACTCTAAAAAGTGAGACGTTGGTGAGATATAGAACCACCCAGTTGGCTGATGTCTATGCCGACGATGCAAAGTAAGCAAGACACCTTTATTATATACTATGTCGATGTTTAGTGGGGTTGTTGACGATTTCGAGTAGGAAAGCAAGGCAGCCGCTCGCTCAAGAGTTTACTGGTGCCTTCTCATGGACAGCTTTGATTGATACTGCCAGTGATGTCTATCTGGGAGTATGTTCACACATTCTCGTACTATGTTTGCAAGGCTCATCCATGCTGACATCTAGCAGTTCGCCTTTTGGTCCATTCTAACCGCCCTCGGGGTTGTGGTTTGGTGTATGTTGCCCTTTAAACTACTCTCGAATGTCTCAGGCTAAGAGCTCTGCATAGACTTCCCGCTATGGCACATGGGTATCTCCGGATATGAGGTCGCTATTCTAGCAACTATATCTCCATACCTTCTCGTTAATAGATCGGTGCGAAGGTTCGTATTCACGAACCTTCACATTGTCTACTCCGCTTCTCTTTTAACCCTCGTTGCCTTCTTTTTCGTTACGCCGGAAATCCGTCTTTTCCTGACAACCACAGGATTATTCTTCGCCTGTCTGGCCTGGGCTGCGAATTTCAGTCTCGAAAGTACGACCAGCAGGATTGATATCAAGACATCGGCCTTTTCCCTCGGCCTTATCATGTCGAGCGTCGCGAAGTTTTCTAATCACACCAACAATCCGATCTGGCCGTTGATGAACTCTGTCAATGGTGGATGGAATAAGATTGGTTTAGCCCTTGCGGTACTTGCCATCATTAGGACTCATTTTAGACGGCCAATTGCGCCAGCTGTTGATACGACAATTTATTCGGGAAAAGATGGCTCCCAATATCTGGCTTCTATCGGGTTTGGTGGGCTCCTGTTCGGCCTCCACTCTCTGCTATCCGATTCTAGCACCATGATCACTTGGGTTTGGGACGGATATCCAGTCAAGGGACCATTGGCTGTTCCTCACGGCGCATACACTATTATCGCGATGGGTGGCGGCTTCCTAATTGGCATTCTTCGACAAGAGCTCGCAACTAGCCCCGCTTTCTATATCATAGGTTGCATTGGGGCCGCCTTTTTACAGTCGTTCCATGGATGGTGGGGTTACTACGGTGCCCTCGTTCTTGCGGTCTACTTGATGGCTATCACACCCTCCTTTATTCAAATGTGCGCTAGATACCCTCCAGGTGCCACTTTCGGCACCGGTTTCATGGTTTACAACCTCCTCGTCCTCGCTCACGTCTGGGTTGTCGCCTACGCTTTCGTTCCAGGCGGCTTCCTTCTTCGAGAAAGGACATGGCTTGTCATGACTATTATGATGGCACTCATCGGCGTTGGTCTCTCGGTAGTCATAGGCACCAAAGCGGGAGGACCGGCTTTTAAATCCCATAGCAGTATCCGAAGACCCTCTCGCTCATACTTCGTCTACTCGCTCGCTTTCCTCGAACTGCTAGCTGTTTCGATCGCCTACCTCCGTTTCCCACACTTGGACTATAAACCATACCACGAGAAAGATAAAGTGGTAACAGCGGGTATCTGGACCGTTCACTTTGCATTGGACAATGATATGTGGTCGTCCGAACGCCGTATGCGAGATTTAATCAAGGAAATGGAACTAGACGTCGTTGGTCTTCTAGAAAGTGATTTACAACGTATTATCATGGGGAACCGTGATATGACACAGTTCCTTGCTGAAGACTTGGGGATGTACGCCGACTTTGGACCAGGTCCGAATAAGCATACTTGGGGAGCTGCACTTCTATCCAAATTCCCGATCGTGAACTCGACGCATCATCTTCTGCCATCACCGGTTGGAGAGTTGGCTCCTGCTATCCTAGCGACGTTGGATATGTACGGTACTATGGTCGACGTCCTTGTTTTCCACAGCGGGCAGGAAGAAGATGTCGAAGATCGGAGATTGCAGAGTGAGGGAATCAGCAAGCTTATGGGTGGCAGCCCTCGACCCTTAATCCTTCTCAGCTACTTGGTTACCAAGCCAAAGGAGGGGAACTATAATACCTATGTAAGCAAGGAGAGCAGGATGAGGGATATCGATTCCACAGACTGGGATCGATGGTGTGAATATATCTTGTATAGAGATTTACACCGTGTAGGATACGCAAGAGTCAGCAGATCGTCGATTACAGATACGGAACTTCAGGTCGGGAAGTTTGTTATCGATGGGAAGCGGTCTTCGGAGATACGGGTTGATGAAGAGGACGTACCGGAGGGATGGAGGTTTCCGGCGCAGTTTAATGGAGATGGTGTTAGGGGCCATAAGTATCACGTTTTTGATGAGCCGAGGTGAGCTCTTCTTTTTTTTTCTTTACACGAAATATGCTACTAGTTTGTAGAGACGCTAACGATGAGGGTGTTCGAATAGATATTTCCGTTAAAATGATAGAAGAGAAGAGAAGTGAGGGATGGAGGCATTAATTCATGGATTCACTTTTTTTTTTTTCAAATAAATCTTAGCTTAGTCTTAATACACTTTATTGAAATTAAAGAAGCGAAAATGTGCGGGTCTCAGATGTTATATTTGTATGTATATTGAACATAAAGCACAAGCAATGGTAATTCGTGGAATTTTTTGGTATATGGATGGACTATAGGCTGGCGCGCGAGACAAATGGACTATGGTAGTCCAACCCCTCCAAGATATTGATATCAATAGCGCTATAATCATTACGATCATGAGCCCAAAGAATCCCTCACTTTCATATATGCTTAGAGTAGGCAACAGACTTCAACCGTCCCCGTTCCTGCATATTTTGCTTTAACCTCCCACTTCGAAAATCATCCCAAAAAGTACATTCTTCTGTATAGCCTTGGGGCTCATTGACAAAAAACCGAAACCGTGCCGGGGAGATATCCGACGCATGGCTTCTGGTAACGGCACAAGTAATCTCCTTCGGTCTCCATAAAGTATTTCTTGATTTCTTTCACCGCAAGGCAAGCCACATCCCGTCTACCACACATAGCCGTAGCCCCAAACGTAGCGTGCGAGAGACTTCACAATCCGATTCCGTGTCTGGAATCCCTGCAATTCGGAAGGGCGGATATCACTCAGCTCTTCCACCATGTCATAACTCTTCATCTTCCCCGCACCATTGAAGAGGACATCCCATCCCAAGTATAAATCGATATCGATATCGGCAACATGGTTTTTCTTGACGTGGGATGTAGTTAGCTCACGGAACTGAAGGAAGATGAGGTACGACAATCCTGCACTATTTGCAAAAGTTTGCACGGCCCTAGGCAACCAATGTCTGTACAATTTTGGTCGAGGGTTGAGTGCGGTTTTGCAAATAAAGCATACTTCTTCAAATACCTCGCGAGGTGTGGCCGGTGGCCCTTGACTCGATATATAGTCTTTGAAGTTTCCTTTCCCAGAATTGTATACCAGGCCCCTTCGCTGGTGGAAGCAGGAACGTAATTGCCAACGTGGCGACCAGTTAACTCGGCTGGCTGCATGACGATACGATAGACATACAGAATGGAACGAAATATCACGGCCTGGGGTTTATGAATCCCGTCTGACAAAAGTTTCGGTAGCAGTTTCCTGGCATCCTCTATTCTTCCGACGTGCCCCAAGCTGAAAATGATACTTCTCCAATCCCAGATCGATATCATTTGCGGATAATTCTCCATCCATTTCCAGATTCTGAAGAAGGAGTCTTGATAATCGGGGTGCCAATGACACGCCAAGTATTCCGGAATTCCGGAACAAATGATGAATGTGGTCTCGTTATCCCGGATATCGGACTCCATATGCTCGGCGAACAATTGAAGTACTCTAGCCGCATTATCGGCCTAGCGTATAGCTTGAGAATAAAAGATAGAGTGGCTGATACATGTCATGTTAATATCAGTTTTAGGGTCTAGTTTGTCAAACAAGGACGCCGCGAGTTCGTGCTTGTGCAAAAAGCTCAAGGCTCGACCGACTAACCCCCAATGGGCTTGTTAGTATGACAAATGACACTTTATCCATAGGGATTTGTTATGGACAGCTTAGGACCCTTTGACATCCATCCTGTGAATAAAGTACGTGTTTCTGAGACAAGATAGCCGTGGTACTCCCTGTTATTGCTTGCAGAAATTTCTTGCGCTGCACGACAGAGACAAGACAGCTTTTGGCTGAAGAAGCGGTCGGCAGGACGGATATTTTTCTGCATAATAGCCTTCATTAACCTGGCAACCTCTTCAAAAATTTCGAAATTAGGTGTCTTGGATATATGTTCCGGGAAATCGTCATCATTAGGGGGAATAGCTCTACGACAAGAGGCGGAGCTGCCGCGCCTCTCGCCCTATTGTAACTAGCTCTTAACTATATTTTTCTGGTGTTAGATCTCCGGCCAGAGGAAAGTTACATTTGTTTCACACCTTCTGAATCCGATATTTACGTGGAATTGTCTCGTCAGCCGTCAAACTAGCGGCATCTCCTAAACGTTCCACCCGGTCGTGTCAAACTAAGAAATGTTGCGCTGCGCTTTTGATAGTTGGGATTACGGCATCCGCATAGTTATGGGTACCTAGGTATATTCATTGGTCCGAAACAAACGTCTAAAGTTGAATAGGCGTGTGTAACACGAGGCTGCTGTGCCACCGGTTTCCGTTTATAGACCTTAGATTTCCAACAAAGCCGATGTGTTGGTGTTGTTACACCCCCCAAATTTCTTAGCACAGCTTCCAGCTACCTATCTAGATGAATAAGTAATTTAATAGATAGTCAAATAATACAGTTAAGAAATAAAATGTGCTGACTCAAAGCCTAACACTGATGATTATTCTAGACCAAAGTACTCGAGGTGCTCGATTTTAAAAAGAATAAAATGCTTCAAACATAGGATCGGCTACCGCCAGCCTTGCCATTATCCTGCGGAAAACCCAATTCTTCTCACACCCAGCAGCCTCTATCGCCTCAAGCTTCTCATGAACCTTTGACTGCAACTCGATCGGTACGTTTGCCGTATAGTCTAAACTCTTCGATCCCGTCATGATTTTCATAACAAGTGCTTTCTGCTCCGGCGACCACTCTCCTTCGGGTTGTCGAGATCTTAGTTAGATCAGACTTTGGAGTCGTTTATCTTTGCTGTGATTCAGAGCGTGGATGAACATAAAAGAATACTCACCCCCGTCAAGATCTGAGAAATCGCCTTTTGCAGTGGAGCACTGTGTATATCTGCTGTATTAGCACGCTAGCGAAAAAGTATCGTAATCCCAACCAACTTTCGCGGTTTTCCGCAACTAGTTCGACCTCAGAATCATTTGCGATACTAAGACGGGGCTCGAGCTTTAGGGAGTACCCTTCGAGAATTCCGAGTTCTTGTATGGTGCAAGAGTTGATACGAATTCCAAGCTGTTAGGGCCGGCACCCTTGAGTTGGTCCATCTCTACCATCGGTTTTAAGAATCTGGAGAATGGTATTCAAGCTGGGTATAGACTTGTGCGGCATGTGTAATTTCGACCTTCGAGCGCGCGATATATCAAGATCCACGAATACAAGGGTCCGCCGAGATAATCATCCTGAAATGAGAATGCCACCAACGCACATCTGCAGCTAGCTGGTTCGAAGATCCTAATTTCCACTTATCAATCGTCGAGATCGGTGGGGCACCACATCTTCCTTCGTGTATCGGTCCGAAGCATTCTTTCTTCCAGAGCATCCACTATAAGAATTTCGCACAGACTTAACCTAGGTTGGCCGTTCTGCCGAGGTCTTTTCTTGCAACATGCAATGTAATCGATATAACCCCAGCTGCAGGCTTATAAACTCCTTTGTTGCACTTTGGAGCAGCTCGCTATCGAAATCCTAAGATTCAAATCCTCTTGGAAGGCTAGTAAAGTAAACTATCGGTTGAGAAACATACCGCAGGTGATATAGTGTTTATACTTTAAGGGAAACACAGGTCTACAGCTTGAAGGCCACTACCGTTCCAAACGGACCGTAAATGGATTCTATTTAACCAAGTACTTGTGGATTCTATCATCGGCTCTGAGTACGAGGCCTATAAATTACATGGAATCTCCCAGGAAAACATTGTTATGCATCTTTTGACAGTTTCCAGTTCTAGCATAATTTAATGAGATCCCGACGTTTGGCCGGGTATGGTAGCAAAAGCCTTTGGTATCATCCTATACATCACCACCAACCACTACGGCCTTGTGTCTCGACTGCATGTTCACCACCACCACCACTATTAATTACTATCCAAAACCCACAAGGCCCCGGCAACGTATTAACCCCCCAAATCAAAATCCCAATAAAACTGAAATTCTGCCTTCCGAGCGGACAAATCCCGCCAACCTCCCCAAGCTGCCTCTCCATCACGATCAACAAAGAACACTGACCCGTCCCACTACTATAAACCGACGCCGCACAATTCATCCTCTTAAAACAACCAGTACAACATTCCAACGAATCCGTCGCAAAATCCGGGTAATCCGGGGAAATACCCCAGCGCTACCGATATCCCGAGGCGGGGTGTAGAAGTCTCGAGTACATTCTTCGGGGACTTTGGTCTAGAGTTGTGGTTTCGGCTCCAGGGAAGACTGTGAAGGCCCCTGAGGTTATATCGGTGAATTTTAGGGTGGCGGAAGCGGTGGCTGTGGTCGCGGTGCAGGGTTTTGTAATTGTGGGGAGAGGGGCGATTTCTAGACAGTCGGCGGGAATGATGATGCCGCGCGACGTGCGATTTCGGTTTCTTCAACCGCCCGTCGGTCGATTACTCGAGCTGGACCCCTACAGATAATAACGTTAGAATCTTCAATTGTTTATATACGTTACAGAAGAATATGAGCCTTACTTTACAATAACCACCGTCGAAGAATACTCTGTAATTGTAATAACCGGGAGGGTAGTTGTCACCGAGGCCTCGCCGTATCGGAAACATCAGTATACATAGTCACCAAAGTCCTAACCGCAGTCACACAGTTCGCTTTCACCTTCGTAGGAACCGTGACAGTATGCGCCGAAGCACCATGCGCGCGCAAATACGACGAACAATACGATTTAGACCGTACGTTCCGTTGAAAAATTGACTTGGCGCATTTTGGAGCTGCAGCGCGGGCCAACAATAGTCGTAACCTGAAAAGCAAGAAGGAAAGGAACGAAGGTCTAGGATTTAAGGCTTCAATGAACCCTTGGCCGTTTTAAATTTCAAGGACCCCATGGCGTGAAGTATGCAAAATGGGATTGGATTGGGAAGTAAGCCATAAAAAATACAACGCTACCCCGAAATGGAGATGCGGTTCGGTCACTCAGCCATTTTGCCACGGATCTTTGAGATCAGATTGGAGAGCAAGCGAGATGCTTGGGCGGCTTGTCAAAGCTTGTCTGCGGCAGGTCCCGCTCCAGATCGGATTTTGGGGATAAAGTCCAAGTGCGTGGGTGGCGTTCGTGCTGTTTTCTACAGAAATCAACAAAGGATTTTGACGGGATTCCGTTATCTACCGGACATACCTCACGTTTTAGAAGAAACTACGGCTTAGCGTGGAGAAGATCACCATAATACCATAATACCATCATGCCCTTCGCTATCGCGAACGAAAAGAAAGAAAAAAATTGAAAAGAAGGCCATGAAAACTTTTATGCTGCCTAGTCTATGTAAATGTAGGCAGCGAATTAATTATGCATCACTAGGAGTGGTCATTATGGAAATTCATTTTGCTCCCGCCTTTTCCTTCTCTTTCCTCTGTAAACTGATATTCCAATTGTACATGCGGCTGGTGTTGACTTCGAGAGTCTACAAGCATCGTTAGCCTTATACAGCCTATCTTTTGATTCAAACAAACGGGGTTAACTTACGGTTATCTGCTGCCTGAGGAAATCGATATCCTCTTCGCAATTGCGAAGGGACTCTTGAGCAGCGGACAGCTTTTGCTTGAGCATGGCGATGGCTTCTTCGTTAGGGTATGCTAACATCACGTTCGCCTGCAATATTATCATTGATTAATGTACTTCCAAACGGATGGTTATGAAAAGTGGAAGGCACGTACACCTAACCAGAGGTATACTTCCGAGGGAGGAGTCACGGAAGCTTTCGCATAGAGAGTGTCGGAGAGTTCGAACATAGTAGAGATTGGTTCTTCATCACCTTTTTTATTCTTGGTGTCTAAGAATTGCACCATTTGAAGAGTCTTTTTGATATCAGGGATCTTGTCCTTCAGGCCGGCCGCCCGGCGGGCATTAGATTCCATCATATATGTGTATTTTCTAAAAAAAAAAAAATCAAATACAATTAGTAAAGCTCTATTAGAAAGACTGAGGAGGAGGAGGAGGAGGAGGAGGAGGAGGAGGTTTCTCATACGCGATCATTTCGCTAAATTTTCGTATGGCAGGCTCGATTTCCTGCTTGCTGGTCACAAAGTCTTCGACGTTTTCGATAAAGGGAGCCTCAGGGATCCCCCTTGGGTTCGCTCTCGTCTCCGCCCTGTCATACTGTCAGTCTCTGGGTTTAAGGGCCTTTACATCTTATCAAGATACACATACATCTTTCCGATCCTTCTTATCTTTTTTTCTCTTGTTCTTCTTGCTACGTGAACTTGGTTCACCGTGGCTGGAGCCGGTAGCTTGCTCTTTATCCGTGCGAGTGCGGCGTTTGTAGCAGCTGCGAACCCGGATGGATTTTGGGGTGTTTGTCGCCTTCTTCGTGTTGGCGGGGCGGTAGTTCTTCGCCTCCAAAGTCGTCGAAGAGAGACCGGTATTGTGGTAATTGAGGGTTTTCCTTCCGGTTTGAGAAAGCTTGGACGCCTCCTTGATCGATGGCTTCGGATGGAGAGGCACCGGAATTATCGGGGTCGGGTGGACTAGAAGGAATCGAGTCGCGAGAGGGAAGGTGGTCGGAAAAATTACGCTTGGGTTTAGGTGATGGTCTACGTTCCGGGGTTGTACTTTCCGTGAGATATATCGGGTCGGACTCGAAGTAACCGTGGACGCGGCTCTTGTTATCGAAATTTACACTAGGCCTTTCTTTAAGAACGGCGTCGACAACGGTAGAAGGGATGCGAGAGATGGTATGGCGCCAGTTTCTTTCAGCTTCGGTGGGTCCCGGTAGTGGGAAATCGCATCTCCTCGGCGGACCGGTTTCCTTGAGAATACTGGGAGGCGTGGGGACTCTAGCAGCACGTTCGGATGCCCTTGGAACGGACTTAACACGCCTAGGGGGAGGCCGAACGTCCTTAGCAGCGTCGAATGCCAAATATTCGGGATCGCCGAATTCGTTGGCGGTATGAGGAGGGGCTGATCTGGAAACTCTTTTTTTTGATCTTGAATGAGCACGAGCACGTTGTCGCAAGGCAGGAACGGGGATAAAATTCCAGAGACTTTGTTGAGCAGGTTGGCGAGGACGAGGAGGGGCCCGTCGACTGTGAGAGTAGATGTCGATGTATTTGTTTAGAGCTCGAGTAGGATGGATGTTAGCGTTGGAGGCGGTGTTTGTGGCGGTGGTGGGGTCGTTCAGGTCAAAATCGTCCCGGTCAGAGTCCACGTCGGTTCCTTCGTCTCCCTCTTCTGGTTGACGGGGTCGGGGAGGAGGGGATCTTAGACGGGGTCTGGGATGACCTTCTCTAAGTTCACTACGCTATTAATCTCAATATCAATACTATGTATCAAATCGAAGGTATTATATTATTAATTGAAGAGGAATATAAGAATAATGAAATTGCCTGATTGGGAAAGGCATGGATCGCTTAAACTCGTTTGACAACTTCAAGACAACAAATTTCCATTTTCTGTAGACTTGTTCTTTCCTCTTTCCTTTCTTCATCATATAGACTTACCTATCCTCATCTGTTGCTGCAATTGGATGTCTAGGAAAGAAAAGTAGGGAAATTAGGGAATCGAGAGGAGAAAAGGAAAAAGGATAGCTTACTCTTGATCTCGACCCGAGGGAGGTCCACCAACGGACACGACCACGATCTTCATCTGCATCGCCATCACCACTTCGGTCGCTCTTCCGCTTCCTACTGCGAGACTTTTCATCTTTATCGTTCTTCTTACTGCCAGCCATCTTCGCAGGGGGTTCGTCGGAATCGGAATCGACTGAGTTGCGAGGGCTCTTTGATGAGTAGCAAGAAGAGGTGAATGAGGAATTGGATGAAGAGCAGGAGAAGGAAGGGCAACAAGAGAGAAGAGGATGTGTGTGTCTACCCATTTTGATCGAATTGGATTGATGATTATTATTTCTTTAATTGTCTATCGTCTGCCGTCTACGTCTTTGTGATTTTCGCCGTTGATGTTTGAACGTATAAGGTGCAGGTAAGGTAGAAGGACATCGAGAGAATTGGGAAATCAATCAGACGACAGCATCTCCTTATATCATCGTATGCATTGCTAAATATAATATTAAGATCCCTTGCTTCCTGCCATCCGAAAAGAGCTGCTTCAATTCATTCAAATTGGACTTTCACCTGCGGACAGGATGCGTCCAAACCCTCGTCGAAGTGCTCAGCATGCCTCAAAACCTAGACAGGACAATTAAGTGACCATTCCAACTTCCCAGAATACTATCCAATAGTAGGTCCTTACGTGACTTATCTCCAATTCATCCGCATCATCGGGTTCTGGTTTTGTGTTTTCCTCGTATGACATTGCACGCATCTTCTACATCACTCCCATATCAGGTGTTTGTTTGCTCGAATTCATTCCTTCCCCGTACCCATTATACACCCCTGCAGCCACGGGATCTCGCAGATAATATTTCTTCAACCGAGAATCTTCCTACGTCCAAACATCCAGATAGATGAACCAGATGACCTCCACCACGACAACGTTCGTGGCAGGGGCGGTGGCGGCTGCACGCGGGAGAACCGTTCGTCAAACTGCCGTTCGAGCATCTACCACCCGTCCGGGTCTTCTCCTCCTACAATCCAAGGCCTTCTACTCTTCTTCCTCGCAACCGGACCCTCGCTATGACAGCCCTATAAACGGTCCTCTATCGACCCTCCCGGCCCATCTGGACCTCCCACCGCCTCGCAAACCCGGTGAAAGCGTCCTTGGCTATTACTTCAAAATAGGGAAGGGCTATCTATCCTTCTACAAGACCGGTCTCAAAAATGCTGCCTGGGTGAATCCTCGTCTTGCCGGTCCCGTTATGGCCCGGTGGAGGGAAGATAGAGGGTATGCCGGCATGGTCCAGAATAAATGGATAACCAGAAGTGATCTCCAACTCCTCAAGTTAGTTTTATTTTTCCCCGTCTTAGTTTGGAGTAGTCAATTGACTGGATTATCAGACGAAACCAACACGACTTCCGCCGCATCCCCTTCTTCGCCGTCCTCTTCACCATCTGCGGCGAATTCACACCCTTCGTAGTAGCCCTGTTCTCCAACATCGTCCCCATAACCTGCCGGATCCCCACTCAAATCCAATCCGACCGTAAAAAACGAGAACAACGAATAAAAGCCTCCTTCGAAGCCTTTCTACCGTCGACGAGCATCAACAGACCCGTGGAAGGGTTGGATAAACTAACCTGGAAGGAAAAGGTTCATTGTTCGACCGTCGTAGGACGTCATTCGGGATTATGGCCTTCCCGGATTTTACCGCTCCCCTTCGGGTTCGTTCTGCATAAGAGGTTAAGTCGGTACGAGGTCTACCTCGCCACGGATGATATGTTGATCGCAAAAGGGGGAGGTGTGATGAAGCTCAGTCCGCCGGAGTTGGAGGTTGCTTGTGTGGATCGTGGCATGTAAGTCTACATTATCACCATCACCCCGTCACCTTTTCCCTCTCTCAATTAGCCGGCTGGCTGGCATGTAGCTGGCTGGCTTTTTAGGCTTCTATGGCTTGGAAGGTTTGCTGACGTATCCATTTTCAATCGATTTTTATAGAAGAGTGCTGGGTAAATCGGAACAACAGCTCAGGGCTGACCTGCAGCGGTGGCTCACAGATAGCAAGAAGGGTGTCACAATATGGGAGAGGTGGCTTGCCCTCCCAACATCATAAACCCCTTCCTTTCCCATAGAACACTCGGGGTGGCTGCATTGCATTGCATACCTGCCCACAGACACACAAATGCCATTGTATATAGACTGTAAATATCATTATAGACCACCTCGCATTGTGTATGTAGAATAGATGTCTTAGACCGCATTGTACAACAGCACATTCGCATCTTTCCTAGCTTCTCATTAAGCTTATAAGACCCGTCCGATCCGAAACAGGCACATACATATCATCACAGTCTTTGTTTCAAGATAGATATAATTTATTTCAACAGATCTCTTCCAATCCTTGTGTGGAAAGAGAATCTCGATTCCATTTCTCCTGTTATTACTTATTAATTACTAACGGGCTGTTAGCTCGGAAGGACCACGATGATGGTGAGCGAGCGAGGACATAAAAAAGGTGGCTAAACAGAATGAAAAAAAAGAGTCGCCCTTGAACGCTTCCCTTTCCTCTTTCCTCTCTCTCGTCTTGTCCCATCGTATGTCCTCCCCCAGCTGCCTCTTCGTATGTATACTACTATTATCTTCCTTCTCTCGCATCCTTCAGGTCCTTAGTTAAAAAATCCTCTTTTTTAACCAATCCCCCACAAACACCATCTAATTATTAGTGATTCACCAAGAATCCCCCAAAAGGTTTAGAGAGAAGCGATGAAAGACAAAGGGAAAAGAAGGAAAACACCAAGCCATTACAAAGGTTCAAGAGTTCAAAATAAACTCTTCTAATCCATCCGACAGAACATCGTCAAAAAAAAAAAAAAAAAGTTGGGTTTGAAAGAAAACACCGTTTCCCATGCATGAAAAGTGAAAGGGCTAAAAAGAACAAAGGGGTTGGGAAACAGGATTAAAGCATTAAAAAAGGTTGGGTCTTGTTTCCTTTCAGGAAAAAAAAAAAAGGTCTCGACTCGCTGCAAAAGGGAGACAACACAAGAAACTCCAATGATGATGAGCCAGAGGGAGCAAAAGGAAATTCGTAAACAGGCAGACGTTAAAAAATGGTGATAGTGGTGTGTTCATGACCCTGACAAGCGGAGACGCCGGAACAGAAACGGGTGTGTATGGTACAGAATAAGGTCGTAACGAGGTTGGTTGGTAGGTGTAAGATAAACGGATGTCATCCGGTGGTAGCTTCGACAGGCCAGTCGGAGACGGGGGAAGGAGGTCGTCATTAAAAGGGGTATCTCCCAACTCGTAAGTCGCGAGCGGTGGGATGGGTGTAACAAATCAAAAAAATGCCGGTTTTCTTTTGTACAAACGAGAGTGATGAATTTGGGTATCTTATAAAAAAAACCTTCGCAAAACAGAAAATGCACGAAGAGTCTAGAAGGGAAAAAAGGTTGTACGTATTAAGGCAACGGTATTGAGTGCTTCTGTAGACACCTTGATAACGTGCAGGGTTGGTGTGGCTGGTGTGATTACCGGAGTTCGAAGTCGGATTCACGATCGGCGAGGGTTTCGCCTTCCCAGAGGGACTGGTTTTCGCTAGCAGGAGACAAACTTCCAGAATTCGACATTCCACCGACAGTCCACTCGTCGCTATCGGAGTGGTACTTCTGGATGTTTGTATCGATGCTACCGAGGAAGTAAGAGTATTGGGACTCGCTCTCGCCGATTTCGACGTAGTCGTAATCCCAGCGCCATCTCTTGTCCATCTGGACACGGGGAAGGAACTTGGCCTTTGCGATATAGAAGAAAACGGCGGATAGGACGCTCCCGGCAATGAGGTCGACGGCATAGTGGTGAGAGAGATAGAGAGTAGCCCACCAGATCCAAACGATCCAGGTAATAAAGACTGGCTTGCCGCGCGGGAAGATGTGTCCAAGGAACAACGCATTCATTGTGGCGACGGCGGCGTGCAATGATGGGAAGGCTCCAAAGACCATAGGAGAGGCAGTGAAAGTGGAGGTATAGAGATCGACACCGAATAGCTTGTCAACTCGTTCCAAACCGGCTGGTGAGCCCTGGATGCCGTAGTTAGCAGGAGCAAGACCATACTTGTTCTCATACCCTACGAGGAAAAAATAAATAAAATTAGCATTTATGAAATGATTTTATGCATTCAAGGGTGGTAGACAAACATGGTGGAGCGTTGGGGAACACGAGCTGGGTCGCGACACCCAAAGCATTCATGTATCCGAATGTTCGCGAGTAAACCGGCAAACTTCCGGGGCCACCGAAAATGAACATGACGGCGGCGGTAATGAACGGGGTGGTAAAGTGCAAGATTCCGTATGGAATCCATGCGAGAATATCAAGGAAAGCATTCTGGTGCTTGGACAGGATATTGCTCAAATTTGCTCCGTATACGATGTTCTCGAGGGCAGGGAGCACGCGAACCCAAATATGGGGTCTCCATTCGGCTGGGATAAACCTGGACGGACGGAAAGGTCGGAGTTAGCAACACATCGCTGGCTTAGGAGAGGTCATATAGTTTTTAGAGTTTGGTAGACGGGTCGAGATCAGGATTTTTGATCCGGAGACCAGTCGATGAAAGGAGCACGGTTCGTCCGAAACAGCAAGACAGTTTGGCGTCATGATTGATTGCAGGAGAAGAAAAGAAAAGGAAAAAGTATACATACTTGCAGGAGTAGAACAAGATAAGATAGGTCAGGACCGGAAGGAGCGGCAAGAAGAACTGTCTCGTGAGAGGGATTGTGAGAGAAGATAGAAGGAGTGTAGCTATCAAAGTCTTCAGAAGAGGACCGGGAACTTCGATGACAGAGAAGCAGAAGAGTCCGACGACGATTATGATGAGGTACTGAGCATCGTAGAACGACCATTGATGCGACCGAAGAGCCTTCAGCGTGTCAGCAGGGTCAATGGAAGTCTGGAGCCGAGCCAAAGATGAAGCTGGTGAGGAGCCACTCCTGAGTGTCGACCTGATCTTTCTCCTGAACCTGTGTGGGATGACAGCACCCATGGGGACCGAAGGCCAGTGAATGGCGAATTTTGGAGAGAATAATGTCGGAGAGGAGGCAGCATCTTTGAAAGATGCAAAGTACTTGGTAGTACTGATAGTACTGCTGCTACTACTGCTGCTCATATTGTCTGGTTGCCCGTCTATTTGTCGTAACGATGTAATTGTGTGAAGCAGTCGTGAGAGAAGAATAGGTGGTGGAGGTGGTGGTTGAGGGTGGATCCGTCGGAAGTTGCGATGAAAAGGAAAAAAGAGACGGCTGTCTGTGATGTAATGCAAGCAGGCCAGCAAACGGCTCGTCGTCAACCACAGACCGATTCTTTCGGTCTTCCTCTTCTCTCTCTCTCTAGTAAGTCTTGTCCAAGCTATCGGTCGCGAGAAGGGAAAGACGAAGAAGGGCGGGTGTGGAGGTGGAGGTGGTGGAAGGAGAAAGGCGGATGGAAGTGAAGTGTGAATGTGAATGAATGGGTGAGTGGAAAGCGAAAGGGAAGGGGCAAGCCAGAAATTTATTTGGATCGGTTGGTTGGACGCCCGGGGTCAGCCAGACACCGCCAAACACCACGTCTTCCCGGGGGCCTTCAGGCGAGCACTCTTCCTCTCAACTCCCGCGCTAGCCCTATCAGATCAGCGACGAGAGCAATTTTGGATACCCTTCAGATCCGGATCCGACTGCTTGTCGATTCGACAATTTTAAATTTTCGATTTCTGAAAGCCCTGGCCGCTGGAAGCTTTTTAAACGAACGATGTGGGAATGTCTATAATATATATATGTGTGTGTTTGAACGTTTGGATGCAAGTAGGATGTATATAGGTATATATATGGTACCGTCTACTAAAAATATAACGGTAATCAGGATCAGTGGGATTTTAAATAACCACTGCTTCTTCCACGGCCAAGCTTCTTAAAAGTGTAAGAAAACATGTACCTATGTACCCAACATAACATCTCCCTCTCGCGCATAACATGACTACGAACGACAGACAATGTACGACGTACGAGGATGGGTCGGTTGGAAACCCAGACTCAAACCGTTTCAAGAAATCCAAATCCCGACCAGTTGGGTGCATTTTGTTCATACATCCATTCATACATGGAGACGGGCAGACGGCTAGTACACTAGTAACGAGCCGTCGACGTCGACGGTTGCATGCACTCCAGGCAAAAACTCTCTTTCAATTACAGAGGATCGAAATGAGGGGAAACATCTTGAATCGTTCTATCCAAGCCGAACGACATCGATGAGCACCTATCTCTTGCGTTGAGGGGAAACTTGAAGCGTCACCTCCTGGGGCTTTGCACGTCAAAGTAAAACCCGAGACCCGAAGCCTCACTAACACCGCTGAGCCCCGCCTTGTTCCCACGAAATGGTCAGAGCATCGGCTCCCGTTGGCTGCTTTTGACGCTGCGGTGCGGGAGAGTCGTAATGCCTGCCAGGTCCGACGCTTGGTACGGCCTGATTCTCTTATTTCTTGCTTCTTTGTAGCCCTGCTTCTCAAGCCGTTTAAGTGTTTGAGATCAATTTCCAGGGCGGCTCCAACTACTTTGACCTGTCAGATTGCTGTCGCGAGGAGAAAGAAAGGCTCACTGTGACGGGATACCTTTCGCAACGTCAGGCAGACTTTGGGAACGAAAAGAAAATACCAATATCTGATATCTGACACAAGAAGGAGTGCATATGGAAGTAGAGAGATGACCGGAGCCTCGCGGCAATGATCGATGCCAAGATATCACCACTGCAGCTAACGCCCAGCCCTCTCTGACCAAGCTTATGCACACGCACTCAACGGGCTAAGCGGCACCGGCTGAGAAACATCGTTTGCTGCTCCGTACTCATCGGCTGCAATGGTTTGAGGAATTTGGCCTTTGGGGAATTACTCAGATATCCTTCGTTCGAGTCCAATGGGTCATTAATATCGTCTGTTTTGCTGTCGTCTGTCTTCTGTTCGCACGACACTGTTCATCTAACGTGCTTCGTCCCGCAGCCAGCCAACCAGATCCCGTCGGCCAGCCTTACCTCCCACGGGTACCTACAAGCTCCCACCTACGCAGCCGCTGGGTGTGATTGGTTGATCATATGCAAGCTAACGACAATTCTCCATCATAAGCACACAAAAAGTACCAACTTCGACTTAAGTTTGCTATTAGCTCCTGGATTGCATATTCTGGTAGCCACGTCTTCTATCTCGGCGCGGGGACGATAGGATCCCAGCCTCGCTACTTTGGAAACTACCGAAATGTGCGTCGACGAATCATAGCCCTCTTACCAGCTGACCGACAATATATGTAGGTGTCCCCCCGGAGCTTAACGGCATATTTTCAACACCCCGGGGGCACTGACCAGCTTGGATGACAAAATGCTCACCCTAAGCATGAGTATTTTTGGAAGGGGGACTAAATAACTACCGTTCACCTCTGTAGTCGAGATACCGTAGCTTATGACATTCGAGCTCTTCGAAAAACTTTGGCTTCATGGGCATCTTTTGAATCGGCCACGACGAAGCGCCATCTCTGCCGCTGCGAAGGGATATATTGTTCCCTCAGCAACAAGCACTTGGCGGCTTCGAAAAAACAGTTTCTTACCCAAAAAGTGCATCGGATCTCGAAAGCTCCGAGACCTGCCTTTGCGTCAAGATGGACACCCCTGCGAGCTAATTTTTTTTTGAAATTTGAAGGGTTTTTGGTTTGCTTGGCCCGACATTATTGCTAAGCAGCCGGCGCCAATGAAGCCTCGAAAATGCGCAATCGAGGGAACTGCCCTCTTTGCTCACGTAACAACTAAAGAATGCGACTCCAAGCAAAAACCCTTACGCACTTCTGGTTCTTGGAATGCTTTACCACCTGTCAGCCCAGGTGGTTTTATTTGATTTGAACGAACTTCAGACCACATCCTGAACACAGGGTTCTCATGAGAAACATGGTGAGGAATTCTATCCCCGATTTGGGAAAGAATATTGTCTGTACGCTGCCAATATCTTGACCTGCGACTATATGTAATCTTGAGTGGGCCGCGCAACCTTCTACATAGCTCCCCAAGATTCAAAGAAAGAAAAATCCAGCAGCCTTTCACGGGCTCCTCCGTGGGAACCGTGGGGACTTTTGCACCTGAGTCGGACCACACTTGCTTTTGAATTTGAACCAGAATATCGTCATTGTTGCATGCCAACCGAGCAAAACCGGCAGGCTAGAGCCTTGGGGCACCAAAGCGTATGAATTGGAGCGATGGTCCGCAAGCTTCCCTGACACGTGCTGGTACGCCTTTGGATCCTCAGACTTTAAGCATCAAGCATCAAGCATCAAGCAAAACTGGGTGACCATCGATATGTACCAAGGCTGCATGCCGAAGATGACTTTGCATTGTTCTAGGTAGTCCCTTGCTAGTCAGCAGAGGGTTTTTGAGTCCGTGATGTCTCCAATTAACGGCCGCTTCAAGACTAGGATCGGACACTCGTAGATACTAAGCCCTGCATAAAACCTGATCAAGTGTTCCGTACGAAATGGCATCACAACGGCCGATAGAACCGACTGATTACCTCAGAACTCATTCAGAAGAATTCGAAACATCGGATGAAATTGAAAAAGAGGAGAAAAAACCTCAAAGGTAATGAAAAGAAATCGGAACCACAAAGTTTTTTTTTCCTTTCTTCTCCTTTTTTTTCGTCCCGCTCCTTCTCCCTTTGGACGCACGTACCAAGAAATCACCAAAGTTCCCTTGGTATCTTGGATCAATCAAGCGAGCTGACAGGCCATTCGGATGCAAACGGCTCCGAAGCATCCGTGACGCTTCCAACTTTGTGAACATTTTTATTCCCCCGAGCTCCGCGTCCGCCTCCGCGTCCGAGTCCGTTCCCTTTGACAATTTGTTACCAACTTTTAACCACGATCCGGGCGGCTTTTAGCGAATAAATCTCCCTTATCCCATGAACGCCATTCATATGGCCTGATCACACACATGGCCCCTTCCAAATCAAAAGAAAATTTTGACGAGAAGAACTTCCAACTAACCGTATACAAACCGTACATTCGTGACTTCAAAGGCCCACAATCTCCTCGGAAAACGTGTATGTAAGCCCGATTATGGATTCCGATCAATTATCCTCCTTGTCTTTAACCCCAAAGGCAATCTTAAAATGCCCCAAATCAGTCGGATACCATTTTATCCGTTCGCCAAGCCCACGTCCCGGAAGACGGCTTGCTTTTTAAGAGAAATTAAAAAACGGAAAAAGGGAATCCCCACTCCCTCTGCCGAAGATCCATCGGTATTTTCTCAGTCGCCTATTCTCACGACGACCGAGCTTCTTTTTTCTTCTTCTTATTGGTGTTTTATGTGGACTAAGCTTTTGGGAAGGGCCGGGAGACACTGTGTCCCTGCACCATGATTACAAATTTTTGAAAGATCAGTGCTCTGTATTACCCCTTCAACACAACTTTTGTACTCTTCACCCCTTTGATGTTGAATTTGTGAGACCTTAGGCTCACACGAGTAGCTTTCCCCAAATGTCGTGTGAGCACCTCATCGAATTTTTGGGCGGTTGTTCCTCAATTGTCGTGAGGGGCAAGACAATGCTGTGATATCAAAAAAAAACTTTCTTGACGGTGGTGTCTTGTGATACCTGCCCGAGAACTGTCACTGCACGTGCGTTGAAGAATTCGACCAAAAAGCTCGTGGATTTTTTTTACTTTATGAGAGCTGGAGCTCGCAAAGCAAGTTTGGAATATGCGCCTTCCCTGTACGTGCATATGCATTACCAAATCTGCAGCTAGGAAATCCAGAGGTCACACCAGGACATTTTAGCTAGCGAGCTCGTGCAGACGTCGAATCGACGGCTGCATTACTCGAATGTAAACTGTTTTTTTTCTCTTTGGCGCACTGTTAACCTACCAGTAGGTATTGTCTGATGAGATTGATAAGTCTTTTTTTTTTTTTTTTTTTTTTTTTTTCTATCGGGTCTGTTCTATGCTTGTGATCAAGGGCGGGGCTTGCCGCCGACAAAATTGAGCTCGTTATAAGTACATATTGTTATTGGACATCAAAGTATAGTGGATTTTGGGCACGAGATGCACCCCGCAAACCATCATCAAAAATAGCTGTAGCTGTGGATTACAAAGACGCACATGGATATCATTAAACAGAATAACGAAAACAAATAAGTTTTTGTATTTTTTTGTTCGGAAGAAAAAGTAGGTGAATCGACACCAGAGAATTTTTATTCTTTGGTTTATTCAGGTGGTCATATCCCATACGGTATAAAAGAAAAAAAACAATCCGAGGCCATTCCGTTGCTCCATCTATTGTATGCTATGTAAAACTGATCAAAACAACATTTGAAGAAAAAAAACTTTTTTTGTACTGGGGGTGGAGTATAGTGGGGCGAGGCTGTTTATAAACAGCGGGAAGATAAGATAAGAAAGAACAAGGACCTGTATGCCAGTCCCGGGGTAATGGGGAACTAACGCCCGGTAGGCCAGTGGCCAGTCAGCTGGTTCATAATATTTTGGACCTGCTGATTCGGCTGTGGCTGTTGCTGGACAGCTCCGTTGTTCCGTGGTGGGTGTGGGTTCAAGCTACCAAGGAGACCAACGAGAGCGGGATTCTGATAATCTATACCGGCAGCCAAGCTACCATATGTCTGCTGCTGCTGCTGCTGGAGCCCGGCGGCTGCCCCGAGCAGCGCCGAGAGATCAGCTGGCTTTTGCAGTTGCTGGGCCGCTTGCATGTAAGGGTTCGAGGGCTGTTGTTGTTGTTGGAGCTGTGCGAGGAGCGTTTGAAGTGTCGCGGGGTCAAGATTCTGCAAAATGCCTGTTAAGCCGGCTTGTGCTAGTTGGGCAGGTTGTGGGTTGTTTATCGGGTATATTGGCTGGTTGGTAGAAACGTAGGCAGAATGAGGCTGACCATGATATGCAGGAGGTTGCTGAGCAGGATAGCTATTCTGAGAGTGCCCATTGTATTGAGGTTGGGGCTGGGGCTGGCTTCCAACAGCTCGACGAACCAGCTCTGCGGCAGAATCGGCTGGTATCATGTCGTATTCTGTATGATGGGGTTAGCCGCGATATCTATACCTATGCAGGATTTATCTCGTCAAGGGCTTACCGTCATATTGGCCAGCGCTACCACTATTGCCTTTGAATATTTGGATGGAGACCTTGCTGGCTTGCTGCGTTGCTCGTGTCAAGAACACAAACGCCTTACAGCCTTGGACCACCTGTTCCTTAATATAACTCTCCAGATTAATACGAGGTGTTATGTGAAGAACGTCCGTCCGTAGTCTTCGGTCTCGAAACGTGCCGTCTACATATTTTATATAGGCAGGATCCAATTCATCAAAGACGACTATCAAGGCATCAATGACCTGGGAAGGTTGAGAAGGTTGAGGACGAGGGCGGTCGAATGAGCTCCTGTGGGGTGGAGACTGGCTTCTATACCGACCCCTCGGAGACCTGGAACGGTCTCGGTTGTAGTCCCGGCCATAATAATCGTCTCGCTCGCGAGCATATTGAGGTCGCGGAGAGGACATTCGGCGTTCACCGACTGGGCGGTACTCGTCACGGCCACGGGCTCCGTTATCTCGGGAATTGCGAGATTCACGGTCTCTGTCACCGTAACCCTGCCCGCGGTAGCTAGAGCCTCTGTTCCTTGGGGACATTGGCTCTTCGGGCGACCTCGACCTACGGTTGGTGCCAACTCTCGCATTGACCTGGTCGCCGCTCCTTGAACCGCGCTGTGGTTTCGAGATCTCAAGGTCTGGTAGACTGTTAGTTTCCAGGACCGGGCGTTAAAGAGGTTTCAGAATTGAAGACTTACGCATCTGACGCCCTCTAAGCGGAGTGCCCTGTTCCTGACGTAGGGCCTTCGTGCAAGAGGAAACATCGAAGAATTGTACAAAACCATACGCTTGCTTGATAGATATCTGCGCTAGCTTCCCATGCTTGGCGAAGATGTGATACACATCGCGCTTATTTACGCGATCAGCTGACAGGTTTCCTGGATACGATATTAGAGGATATTCCACAGATTCGACGCCATCTAAGCAAAAATGATGATGATATTTACCAATAAATAGTCGGGAGCCGACCGGAAACCGGCCCCACTCCCCTTTGGCAACATAGTCGCGCTCTACCGCAAGGAAGCTCTCGTACGCTCTCTCTTCCTCCGGGGAAAACGTGATCTCCCCTTCGTCTGTATCACTAAATGGGACATTCGTAGGATTCTCGGGTAGAGGATGCCTTAGGTTAGTTGGGTGGCTAATGGATACCACCCCTTGGGCGAGTGGGGTTGAATGATGGGAGGATTTTAAGGACTGCAGGGAAGAAGTGGGGGAGAACATCGGCGGAGATGCATTGGCTACGCTCGGTTGGCCGTTGGCCATTACGCCCGCAGACACGTCGATTCGCTGCGCGATATTGGCGTTTTCTACGACAGCTTTTGTTTGGCTAGCCATGCTGGCTAGCAAGGCCTGGAGATTGAGTGATTGAGTGGCTGACACCGGTTCAGACAAGGCATCGTTGTTTCTCATCTCGAGGGAGGAAGGAGGTTCTACGGCGAGTTGAGGAGGGATCGTAGTCATTCCGGTCATAGTCGTGTCAGCAGCATCCAAGCCTAAGCTTATCCCATCAGGGAGAGAGTTCTGCACATTTGTCGACACGGTTTGCTGGGAAGTTAACTCTGGCTGGTACACGGGCTGGCCATTTGAATCCACTCCATTGATAGCGGGGACGGCTGCCGTTGTGGCATCAAGCAAAGTAATGTCACCTGTTGTCTCATTACTGCCCTCCTCGGTAACCCCAGACCCAGCCAGCGATGGGTCGCTTAGAGCAGACCCTATATCGGAAGGGATTTGCTCCTCGTTTGGGATCGTTCGGCTCAGGGCCGGGTCAAGTAAGAGAGGGATTTTGGAAGGTTCGGGGACGTGGAGCGGAACCGGCGATACTGGTGAAAGTTCTTTAGGAACAGATGTAGTGACTGGCTGCTCATCCTCAGATCTGGCACCGGTTTCCGGGACAGGGTTGACGTCGACATTCGGCGTATATGAGGCTTCATCAGAAAGGCCTGTCGCCGGATCTTCAGGCAGGCTGGTCTCATATATTTCAACGGATTCATCTTGATTAGGATCGGTTACCGACTCCTGGGAAACGGGTGAAGCCGATGAGGATATGGGCTCCGTAGAACCTGGCCGTGGTGGTGTGACAGACATCAGGACTTTCAACAATATAGAGTATAATCGGGTGTGTTCAAAGATGAATGGAGGGCGGGAAGGTGGCGATGGCGATGGGGAGGTGGAGGACTGGGATTCAGGGATTAAGGAATCTAGTCCGTAGATTATTTTTACCTTCACGGCCAGAGCAGCAAAGCTAAGTCTCGGGCTGGGTTGTTTGTCTAGAGCTCTGGAAGGTGGGTGGTTTTGCCCTGCAGTGCGTGTATCATCAGAGCTTTGGTTGGTTATTATTGCGATTTTAGCTACAATTTAAGGATCGAAGGGAAGAGACAGCGAGGGAAGGGTATGATCGTGAAAACAGCAGTCGTCCGTTAGAATCGTGTCATAGAATCGTCGGTGAAGGTTGGAGTAGGTGATGTGGCTGAACGGTGTGAGGTTGGGATGTTGGTGAATTGATTGGCTGATCGGCTGATGTTGATGTTGATGTTGTGGCCGGCAGCGTGATTGAGCAGGTTAGGAAGCACTGGTGGAAAGATGGAACTCGCTCCAGCCAACCAGCTCCACACCACGAGCACAGCTCCAAGCGCACAGCTTCACAGGCGAGATTGACGGCGATGAGGCTGTTGAGGCTGTCGAGGAGAGGGAGGGATGCAATGATGTGCGATGAGATGGATGGTTGATGGTTGGTGGATGAGTGGATGTAGCGGTGGAGGCGGAGATGATATGATGTCGTTGTAGAAAAAGAAAAAGAATGGAATCGGCTAGTCCAAACGCATCCCAGCCCGTTCCAGTTCCAGCGCCCACCACACAAGCCGCAACCAGACCGAAGATTTTATATTTATTCGATATTGCATTAGACAATATAACATCGACTATCCTATACTACCGCTCGTGTCGGAGCGAGGCACGGGAACAGGCACAAGTACACGCACAGCTGCTGTGGAACCTCTGGGAAATGTAATCAAAGAAGACCCTCAAAACGATACCCACATCGCTTCGGTTGATTGTATTTCCGTGCCACACAGTCGATATACAGAAAGGGGGGAAAAAAATCCAACAAGATGATAGGGCGGCTAGCATTCCAATCCTTCCGGCCTCAGGTGCTCCAAAGACCATCTGTCCACCTTCAGCTGCTATCAATGAGGGGATTTTCTTCATCTTTCAACCTTCGTTCGTCTTCTCAGCAAGAAAAGGATGATAAATATGATGAAGAAGATCTCGACTGGGCTAGGAGCTGGATCTCGGAGGCTAATGTGAACAAAAAAATCGCTAAACTCCCTCCCAGTATTGGTGTAATAACCTTCTCAAGGTCCTCAGGACCAGGAGGCCAGAACGTCAATAAGGTTAACTCGAAAGCTACGCTTCGAGTGCCCCTTGATAAGTTAGGACTCCATATTCCTCGTGTGTTTTTCGAGGCACTGAAAAGCAAGGTAGGCATCAATCGTCGACGGCCCCTATATCATGGACATCACTAATAGTCTATACTCATAGGGGTCAAAATATCTAACGGACGGAGGGGATATGGTCATTTCCTCTGATTCCTGCCGCAGCCAGTTGACGAATACTAAAGACTGCTGGGCGAAACTCTACCAAGCTGTAATAAATTCAGTTCGAATACCCGGTAAAACAAGCCAAGGACAACGAAAACGTGTGAAGAGACTGTAAGCCATTCTGCGTTTCTATACATAAGGGAATTGATCAATATTGACGCTGGATAGAATGCAGATATCTGACGCAAAAACACGGGACTTGAAGTCCAAACTGTCCAAGAGAAAAGCGGATCGTAGAGGAGGACCCGTTGGGGAATGGTAGGGACAAAGCATTTAAGATCCATATCTCACTTTACAATTCCGCTTGTATGTATATAAATAATCATAGAACAGATGAGGTATCATTTAATAAATCAATATATAGAATACAAAGAAGAATGAAAATGAGGCAAAGGTGAAAGCGTGAAAATGATACTCAAACAGCTTGGCGCAATCGGACAAGATATTGAAGGTTGACAAGTCGTTTCAGTTAGTACAGAGGCTTCGGCACATATACCGGAACTTGGTATCTTCTCAAGATTGTCGTGTTCGTTCTAACAGTGTCATTGGGGAAAGTTGGGGGGTTGATGATTGTGGGAGTGTCCTCAGTAGGAGTGGTAGTGGTCGGAGTGACGTCCTCAATAGAAGTAGTCGTGGTGGTAGGGACATCAGCAGTTGTAGTAGCCACTGAGGTGAGTCTAGTCCTGGTCTTCCTTGTCCTAGTCTTCTTCGTCTTGGTTGTTCTGGTTTTGAAGGTAACGGGTCTGACAGTGGTAGGTCGCACTGGCCTTACAGTGGGCCTTACGGTAAAGCGGGTGCGGGCAGTGGTAGTGGGTCTAGGGTTTCCACCGTTCCCACCGTTGTTCCCACCGTTGTTTCCACCATTATTGCCACCGTTGTTCCCACCATTGTTTCCACCATTATTTCCACCGTTGTTCCCACCATTGTTTCCACCATTATTGCCACCGTTGTTCCCACCATTGTTCCCACCATTGTTGCCTCCGTTGTTTCCTCCGTTATTACCTCCATTGTTTCCACCGTTGTTTCCTCCGTTATTACCACCGGCATTGGGGTCATTGTCACTTGGTGTAGGATCAGGATCAGCGCTATTACCAGCGCCCTTAGCCTTGACCGTAAACCTCTGGCAATCATCCTGGGCACCCCTCTGCGCCACAGGCATGATCACAGGTTGATGGTTGCTTGCGGAAGACATGGTGCAAACACGATAGTTGCCAGCAGGAAGACCGCCGGCGACGTCAGCGGACAAAATATTATCGCCGTCCTGTGGGACGTTGATACCCTTGAAGAAGGCGAAGATTGCGGCTGGTGGTGGTTGGCCGGATGCATCATCGATGAGCTGGACGGTGACGTGAGTGTGGCCGATGATGATACCTAGCTCGGGATCTAATGTTTGGGGGGCAGCGTAGTATGTTTCTTGTGCGTCTGTTGGCAGGTAAATATATTAGTTGGATGCCTCTGTGATATCAAAGTAGATGCATAAAATATATAACACATACTTGTGAAGAACCCGGCCTTCAAGTTATTTGTCCTCAAGCTGATAGTAAAGTCCTCTCCCTCCTCAAGATCGGAATCCGGGTTTGGGAAAAGCAACAATGTAGAAATCATCTTATCAGCTGCTGGAATTTCACCCATGACGATTCCGTTACATGATCCGGTTCTGATTTGGAGACCGTTGGTCAAGACCTTTCCGGTACAAAAGTTGATGAAATTGGAATCGTCACTGCATTATGATTATATATTAGTACATGTGCATGTTTGTTTGATACAATTTCAGAGATTCACTTACGTCGCAGACTCCACTTGACCCGGTGTGATATCGCCGACTTGTCCGGTTTTCGAGCTAGCATCCTGAACATTCGCTGCAAGAAGGATCTTATCTCCAGCCGACTAATATTCGTTAGAATAGGGCCATCTAAAAGACACTATCGATTATAATAGCATACCTGAGCATCAACCCCCCTCAATGCAAGCGCCGAAGCAATAAGAAAGGAAGTAAAACCCTTCATCGTGAAGATAATCCAAATATCAAATCGACTTTACAACCAAAGAATGAAAATCCCCTCTATCAAAGAAGGTAATCTGTTCAAAGAATGAAAATTCCAAAAAAAAATATAAAAAAATAATGGAGATATCAAATCTTTAGAAAAGAACGACCAGCGGCGTGCAAGGGCAATCAATGCGCCTTGACAGGTAAATGATATAAAAACGCAAAGAAAAGAATGACAAGAAGACAAGCTTCAGTTGTTCAAGAATGAAACGATGGATTAGGAAAGGAATGAAAGAACTATTAGGAAGACTACATCGTTATATATTCCCTATTCTCCTGACCTTGATGCATTCGGACTAATCCGGATGCCACACTACTGGGTCCCCAATATCGAGCCCAATGACTTGAAACCAAGCGGTTCATGAGGGGATCGTCAGCGTAGCTTCAACAACAGGTGTGGCCCATGGGAAGGTCAAGTCCGAAGCATCCCTTTTAGAAAACCCAGTCCCTGGCCCTGAGCGGGAAACTTTCGGACGGCAGGTTTAAGAGCGAACGAGTCCGACACAATTGCGACTTCATAGAAAAAGCGTTTCTGTTTGTTTCGAGATCATCAACCCATGACATGAAAAGCTACTAGCTTGTGCAGATATGCCCAAGCTTCATGATAGTTGTGAGGGCATGACAATGGTGGGGCGCTGTTGTAAGGCATCATCGTAATACTCAAAATAGCCTCGTTTTCGGTAGTTCTTTCTCCTGTATGGTGAAATCTTGAAGAAGCCTATGTACACCGTCCGCCAAATTAACCTAGGGTAATCACAATACCAAGATCGATTATAACTCGTGGCTATGAGGGTGTCATCAGAAGTGGAGCGTTTTGCGGCACTCTCAAGGATGCATCCCATGCTTGTTTGCTCGCTAAAGCTACGGAGGAACACGAACTGTTGCGAATTTGTTTTCATGCCTAGAGCTAGAAGCATTCGGTGTCTGGGGTAAATTGAACATCTTAGTCCGGAAGGTCAGGAAAAGGGTGGATAAGGCGCACGTTTATCTGCCTGTCCCTGAGATAGCTGTTGAGGGGTGAAGGGGCTCATTCGGGTTGTGGAGCATGTTGTGTTTCGCTTCGTTTGGAGTTTCGTCTTGGCATTCAGCAACATTACCTAGCCTTGTGTTAGCACCACTGGGGTCTATAACCTAAACCCAACAGTTCCAGCGTCTAGGCAATATAGTTCTCGTGCGAATTACGAGATAGTGGATAGAGACCCTTGATTATAGATCCCAGAGTTCGGTATCCGGAACGTTTTATGTATTTCTAAAACTGTGTTGGATCATTTATTCGACTGGACAAGCCGGATTGAGCATCTTGTTCGTGAAGACTTGCTCCCTAAAGTCGATACCTTCAGTGGGATTTCTTATAATCATCGAGCTCGGACCAAATGCCGGATCAGCAGGAGGCTATTGTTACATATCTTTCTACCAGAGCTTGGTCTGTTGTCAAATAAATGATACTCGCTAAGCAGACTATCTTCGAAGGATCCACTATCGCGGAAATGCGGCACCTACACAGTCCCACATTGCCTTCGGAGTTAGTTCTTGGATGATATCATGGTAGTGTCGGATGAAGAGAATGCGACATTAAAACTAGTTATATTTTATCTAATGATATACTGGTGAATGTAAGATATATACAACGGCAGCTGGCCAATTCCCAAGCGGCCACTTCATGAATTCAAACCTTGCGAAATCAAAAAAAAAGCTTCCAAATCAAACTCCAAATAAAAACGCCAACATGTATGCTGCGAAAAGAACCAAGAAATTGTGCCTTCGAGTATAGTATATATCGCTATATGAATACTCTATTTATACACTAACTATTACTCTACCGTTTTCGAGATTGCGACGCATGTACACGAGGTCCCCGCTGGGTATGATTCTCCAGTCACTTTTGAGCATTGTTGTTGAAGACTAAAGGCTCTGTAAATCGGGAAAGGGGTCATTAGCTTTCAGTTCCAATCAAAATTTGTTGAGCGACAGTCATCAAAACTTACTCTCCAATAGCATAAATATTGTCCTCGACGCCGAACACATACTTCGTGACTCTGTTGGTTCCACAGGATCCACCTTGGGTGAAAGACACCTCGAAAACCCATCCGCTGCCGACTTCGTTAGGATCCGACGTCGTTGGTGGGATCCCGCGAATATTGCTGAAAGTGCTTCCTTGAACATCAACGCTAGAAAGGGTATAGCCGTTTGCGACGCTGCCGTCGATACGAACGACATATGTCGATTCCGCATAGCAGTCAATAACACCGGTACCGCCTAAGTGTTGAGGGTCATTGCATGATCCTCGGTTTTCAGAGTATTTCAATTCGAGTGTTCTTTGGCCAGTCGTAAGTGCGAATGGGGTGTAGGCGCCACCGTTCCCATCGTCGCCATTGCCACCTCTTGTGCCATTACCACGATCAGAACCAAGACTATCGTTATTGTCATTTTTGTCATTATCCTTGTTCTTGCTCGCGAGCACGCCTCCTACGGCGCCACCGATACCGGCCAATATTAAGATTATCAAAACTATTAAGACTATCCAAAATGTCTTCTTCTTCATTCCTAGAATTTTTTTCTCACCATCGCTAGATGGTGGATTATATGCAACAGGCGGTGGGAGAGTTGCACCCGCTCCCCCAACCTTGTCGTAAGGAGCTGTAGTATGTTGATCCGGGACAAGAGTATTTGCATTGCTATAAGGTGTCGGTGGTGGCAGTGGCTGGCTAACTCCATATGTCGGTTGATAATATGATTTTTCCGCCTCAGTGCCCATCGGTGCCTGTCCGTGTTGTGCATTTTGCATTAAGGGTTGATTTTGTCCGGCTGGGTTCGGAGATATGGCGTATCTATCGTAGGAGCCCCCTGGCTGAACTGGTGATATCGTCTGCGCGGATTGAGGGTACGCAGATGGTGGACCAAGTCCTTGTGGTGGCATGACTTCTGGATATGATTCATAGTGGTCTGGGACGGCGCCAGATCGAAAACTCATAGGAGGATTCGACGGGTCCACGATCTGAGGTGCTGAAGAAGGATCATGCTCCATTGCGTTCGAGGTTTCCGTAGGTCTTGCAGATGCAGGCTACGAAGTTTATTTTAGCTATAAGTAATCTGGGGAAATATTGATTAACTGTAACACAAAGAGAGAAGAACTCACAGTTATAGCGCTCCCCGCGTTATTCATTGCTTCGTGGTTTACTTCCATCTTTGGGGATTACTGTATTATTTCGAAACAAGTGCTAAAAAAAAAAAAACCGAGAGAAGTCACTGATGCCCCTTTAGTTAGCTCCTGTATTTATCAATAGGGTTTTGATAGGTGGCCCGCGAAGATGAAGAACCATGAATCAGCCAAGTAACTTACAATCACGGGTACTCTAAATAGGGACTTAGGTATCAAAATCCAAAAAATTATCGAGTAAATATGAACTCTAAAAACACAATACGAAGGGAAGAGCTTAAAACCTTTTCGCAGAAGGGATGTGAAAAGGGTGAACTTGAAGAATCCTCGAAGGGAAACCCGACCCTTTTTGTTTCTTCTGCAGAACAAGAGGCTGAACCTGCGCTAGATCGAAAGAACACCTGCAGCAGCGTTTCATCGCTGTTGTCCACGGGTAATGAGGTTACTTTTGGTTTAGGCAGGCTTAGACGCCCGCTGGCAATGAAAAGTTTCCTATGTTTGGAGCAAGAAAGGCCAGAATGGGTGCATTGGCAGCCAGGAGCTGGGAGCCGTGGAGTCGCAATTTCCTAATGCAGATAGCACTGGAAAAGTTGACTTGTTCGGGGAAAGCTTCTCTGCTGGAAAAGGATTCCAAATCCAACACTCATTTCCCTGCTGCAGTAACCAATCCCTCAGGATTTTGGCCAGCGTTAAAATGACTGCGACCTTTTTCTGATTGGTAGAACTTAACCAGAGTTTGGGGATTCGAATTGCCACAACTGATGCATCTAATATGTTGTCGCTAGGATCTCGAGGCTGCGAGGATTGGTTGGCTTTCACCGGACTGCAGCGGGTAATTCACGGAGGTATCAACACAATTGAAGTTATATTTGCTTTCGCTAAGCAAATTTATCGAATACTCTAGGGAGAAAGTGGGTTTTTTTAGCCCATCGATTTTGTGTAACGCGGGATGCTAGCTAATGCTAACTAAAGCTTAACATTTGTGGAGCAGATTCGAATTGCTTAAAACCAGGATCCGTACTCGTAGTGTAGATCCCCTTGCGTATCAAAGAAAAGAAATGTGTAGAAACTAACCGCCGAGCCAAGGATGGTTAGTTATAACGGGCCTATGGACTTAGGTCAAACGAAATAATTAAAAAGACAGAATAACGAAACCCACTACAAGAAATGATCCAATGCAAGGTAACAATGTGTACTTGTAAAAATATGACCTAAGTAAGGACATGCCTAAACCATTGAATGGTAGTCAGTTTAACTGTCCCATCTTGCAGAAAAAATGCACGCAGTGTGAATTAAACCCACCTATCAGGAAGAAACGTGAAGATAGCACGAGCAAAACCGTCTCTGGGTTTAAAAAAATGCAAAGCGGAGATGGCTCGTGAGACTGAGAGGAATTCGAGTTCGGCAACTTCAGACTACACCGAGTATATTAGCATGTGCACTTCCCTAGGATCAACTAAGGCTTAACAGAGACTTACATCTTGATCGTCTCGGTAGACGTGGCCATCATATATTTGGCTTCCCAGGCAATGGCGATAATGATCGAGGCTCCAAGTTAGATTAACCTCTCTAATGGTAATTGGGCTTCGGCCACGGATACACAGATAGCGGGTAGCCTAAAGACAGGATTAACACGAACCGCGGAAACGAATCGATCAGGGTAAACGTACCCCTTTATCAATATATCCACGAAGAGATTCGGGCTTAACAGGAACGTAGGCACCCCAAGGAAGAATTCTGGACCGCCATTCAACCATTCCGAGCTCTTCATCTTCATATGGGAAGGTAATGAACCCGGATTTCCGCTGGGATAGAAAATCCTGCGCCCCTGCCGGAGTGAGGAAGCCAAGCAGCGCGGCATATGCCTTAGTCAGTTTAATTTCGATGACACGCGTGTTTTTTGTAGGCTCTATGAGATCAAGAACTTGCTTGACCTTGAACCCATAAGGAAGCCCCGCGATAATAACGGAACGGGAAGGCGTGGTGCCACCTAATATCGTCAGCTTTTCTTCGCTGACTATTAGAAAGGCAATTCTTACCGTTATCCTCGGAAGAGCTAACAGCTACTGAGGCTGTGGGCGGTAGATCAGCTGCTTCGACAGCTGCTTCGGCTTTGGCAGTGGCTTCGGCAGACAGTTTTTGGACAACTTCTGGGAGTTGTTGATCCTCTTTTTCAAACTCCAGACTAGTCAGATCAATCGCAACATCCCTGGAAGTCGGAGGAAATGGTTTCCGGGCAGCGGCTAGCGTGGTTCCAGCTTCGGTGGGTTCACTTGGTTTCTTAGTTTCGATGCCGTCGATTACGACTACTAAGACTGGACTTTGACCTAGGCGCCCTTCGCCTTCGGCATTGAGACTAACAGTGGAACCATTCTCGAGAAACCCTCCCTTATTAGTAGTCATGAAGTCATGGTTTTTGCCCAAAACTAGGACCTTATCGAGCTCGATGGAAAGTTTAGCTGTAGCTCGGATTGTGGGAGCTTGTTGAGAGATGCCATCCTTGCTCTCGACAGTACCTCGAACTACACATTCAATGTCGCCTAAGTGGAGGATGAGCTTGGAGTCAGTTTCTTCAATGTGATGCCAATTCTGGCAGGTTCTAGGGGCGGTGTTCGCTTGGGATCCTCCTGTCGATTCTTCGACGGTACTAGAACTAGTAATGTTAGGTTGGTGTCGATATCGATCAAAACAACAGTGAAAATAACAGCTCTTACGTTGGGCCAGGCTGATGAGGCTTAGGGGGTTTGGTATCGAAAGTGTTAGTACTATTAGTACTATTAGCCGAAGGGCTACCGTTGGGCTCAGTTGCGGGGACTGCAGGAGCTGCAAGACGTAGAGCAGCAAGACGCGGGATTGCAGGACGTGGGGCAGACGGAGCAGGGCCAGGTGGTGCTGCCCAGCGTGAGGCACCTAACCCACCAGGAGGGGGCATCGATTCACTCCTAGGAGGCATCTTTACGGTTTCGATAGAGTACTTAAAGGAAGGTTCGTGATAGCGTTCGATTAGTAATGAGAGAAGCTTGGGATTTCCTGATTTGTGGAAGTTAACACGATGGTGAAGGTGGGAAGTTGAAGACAATACTCAAGAAGGGGGGTTGTAAGGAAGGTAAAACACAGTGTGCCTAGGTAGAAGCTCATTATAACACCTACACAATCTCTACCACTGGTCCACCACGGCAAGTCAGGAATCTCTTAACAAACGATCCCCAAACCAATACCGACTACAGATGGTAGGTACCTGATCCCTATGCCGGACTCCTGGGCCAAAACAGTTCACCTATGGACTTATTCTAACACTGACAATAGATATGCACGTCGACGTAGGCACGCAAAGTTGTAAATTACATCTGTTTCCACACAGAGTGAAGCCGTTTCTGATCCATCAATATTTAGCCATGAGGTTTCTGGCGCAGCTATATACACCAGTTTGGCTCAGTGTTGGGTCTGAGTGATAGCAGGCCTTCTCGGCTTCCTGGCTAGATTATGGACACCTTGGAGTCAGCAAGGAAGGATGTTCTGTTCCTAGCCAGGTTGTGCGAGGTTAACTTACGCAGAATGAGCACAATCCTCCAGTGCCTTTATCTGTTTTTTACACTTATAAACCCGCTTTTTATGTGAATACATAGGGAAGCAAATGTCCCAAGCATGAGCTTCTGGTCCGCATAGTTCGTTGACAATCTAGTATGTACATATCCATTGGTAAGCATTAAACAGCCCCGATGCCAGGTGGTGGAGAATTTCCATACTGGGAGATACCCCGCCCCATCGTGTGCATAAACTTGAACATGTCTACGGCTTTCCTGAACTGAGTCCCATTTCCTTAAAGCTGTTGTAACACCCGTCACACCCCACCATGCTATGACCATTCCAACGAAGATGACCCAAACGATAGGCCGTCGTAGCGCACGGAAGATATGGGCTCCGGTTTGGCCCGCGGTAGGGCCATCCGCGAATGGGGTGAAGTTATCAGCCCTCGTCCGCATTGTGGTCTTTGAATTAGAGTGAGAGATACTAAGAACTTTCGATGGAAGCCGAGAAGTGGTGCATGCACGCATGCGTGTCGTGGAACGTGGTCGTGTGGTCCTTGCGGAATCTGGCCAGTGTAACGCGAGACTAGCCAGTGTTGTATTTTGGAAAACAACACTGTTTAAGCTAATAGCAGTCTCGAGACCGGGCTAATAGCTGGTCTGCATGCTTGCTACGATAGAACTACAGTTAAGAATGCACGCTTAGGGTAAAGGGCTATCGATGGGTAGAGCGGCCCTGTTTCTTATGGTAAACGTACAACTTCAACCCTAGGGAAAAATTGCAGATGGCAGCTCATCGTAGTCTGGGGTTCATCAAAGGGTTGTCTTTAACATTTGCTACTGTACATAGGAGTTGAGGAAGAACTGAAGTATAGCTTCGCTAACTTTATATATTATTATATATTACGAAATACATTTACATGATTTACAAGATCTTACTCTCTGGTGGTCCCAAGTAGCTAGGAACCACACCACCCTGGTTAATAACGAACTTCTCAAGCACAACACCCGGCTCGAGAGCCCAGAATTTCAGAGTGTGCTTGCCTGGTGCCACAGTATGGGTGGTCTCGTAAGTCCAAATATTGTTTGCAACAGCAATAAGCCATTCTGGTGGAAGGTTTCCTGGGGAGCTCTCATCGGGGACATATTTAACAACCTTAGGAGTCTCATCGTCAATAGCGATAGCGTATTTAAGAGGTCGTCCGGGGTAGTTGTTCAATCCGGGACCGAAGTAGGCGGTAATATTGGTACCCTTGGCTGGTGAGCTAAAGGTGTAGATATCATACTCCAAAGCGGGGCCGCTTGGGGCACTCTGTGTGCTCGCTGTATTGTCCTTGAGTTGGACACCAGATTTCGTCCGGCCGAAACCCGGAATGACCTCATAGGCAGAATTCTTTCTGGTAGCATGTTCCGCTTCAATGGAGATGTATCCAGAAGATTCTGCGAATCCCTTGAATCCAGAGGAGACAGCAGTCTTGCTAATTGGCAAGTGGATGGATGGCGCGTTGAAGTCTCCGTATGGTGCGGAAGACTCAATATCGATGAAGGCGATATTGTATCCGGCTGGTGCGTTAGCCCAGTCAACGGAAAGCTCAACTCTGATGTCGGTGTTGCTTGTTTGGGATGGGAGAACAGTTCCGGTGGACTGAGAAACCTTGATCCATGGGTTATGTGGCTTGATAGTAAAGTTGAATGGCTCGTTTCCTTTGTTGAAAATTTCGATCCATCGAGACCCGACAGCATCATAAGTATCTAGGACAGGAAGAACGATGGTGTTATTGTTGAAGGCTCCAGCATTGTTGTTATCGTCTCCGGGAATGGAGCCGTTGCTGCCTTCTCCAGCTACACCGAGAGCGCCTGCAAGGGAGTTTTGTGGGAACTGAACGAAAGAGAGCCCGCCAATAGTATTTCGCATGGGCTGTTGCCTAAATTTTGATTGCATCGTAAATTAGGATAAGTTCTATTTAAACTTAGTATCGAAGGACTATGCGTGCTTACCAGTAGTTGTACCCGAAATGGGTCTGATCCAAAAAGTGAATCCACTTCCCGTCAAGAAGCTCATCCCATTCTTTCTGCAAATCGAAGTCTTCTTGGAACCTCTTCTGAACGTAGGAGGTAAGATAATTGGCAGAGTTTCTTCTTTGAGAAGCATATCTTTGGTTTCTAGCGATGTTGATATAAATATCATGGACTATATATCCAGCCTTGGCCTTATGCGAAACAAGTTGGAAAAAGGCTGGCTTATACTCTGCAGGGATCTTGCTGTACAAGGCTTCAGCTCTGTCGGAGAGATCCTTCCACTCGGCAAGGACGGTCTCAGCTTCTCTATAGTTGATAACACTATAGATGCCAGGTTCGAGCAACTCGTACTTTCTCCTGGCAGTCAGGAAGGAGTATCTCTCCAAAAGCCCCGCGATTTCTTTGGCGTATTGTGCTCCGAAGGTCTTGGTTGCGAATTGCTCAAGGTAACCGTTGATACCGATCGATGTGACGGATGTAACGTTATAAGCCAATGCGAACCAGAAGTCAATTGGTGTTTCCTAGTACCGGAAATAATTGTTTTAGTATATCCATCACCGAAGTAGTTCATAATGTTCCCACAGGGAATACTTACAAGAGTCTTCAAATCACCAACGTTGACAATCCAAATTCTATCGGCACCACGATCATAGGACAACTTCATTTGTTGGTAGGTTTGCGCAAGAGAGACAGTGTCGATCCACTTGTAGTCTCGCGGGTCGCCGACGTAGTCGAAGTGGTAGTAAACACCAGCACCACCCTTCCTGCTAGGTTCATCGCCAATTGGTAGGCGGCGAACGTTGCCCCAATTGTCATCGGCCCACAAGAACGTGATGTCTTCAGGGACAGACAATCCTTGTTCGGGGTATCCTTGGACTTCCTTATACAAACACCACATCTGGGGAACAGTATCGACTGGGACATCGAAGACTTCATCAATGATTTGTCGCTGTTCGGCGATAACTCTCTCAAGCAAAGCAATATGGTTAGGGTTGTCGAGAGCAGTGTCACCATTTCCGCGCATGGCCATTGTGATAAGGTTTTCCCAGGGCTTTGCGCGGCGAATAGTTTTATACCAGAAATCAACGATGTTCTTTTCATTGACGGAAAAATCCCAGGTACCGTTTCCGAGAGTGTTCCATTCCTGTAATGTATATATTGTCAGCCTCTTAACATCATAGCAGAGCCATATCCTCGTTTTGGGCTTACCTTAGTGGAGCTGGCCATGGGCTCGGTATGAGAAGCTCCCATAACGATACCGAAATAGTCAGCAGTATACTGGTTCTCCGGGTCATCCACAGCGAACATGGAATTCCAAGTAGTTGGCCAGAAATAGTTGGCTCTGAGTCTCAGCAAGAGCTCAAAGACCTTAGAGTGGAATTCCTTGTTAAATCCGGGTCCATATTTTCCTCGAGGGAACTTAGCATTGACCCAACCAGTCAAGGCAGGCTGCTCGTCGTTCAAGAACAGACCACGATACTTGACAGAAGGTGACTTTTGAACGCGGTCAACATCCAATGCATAGATGTTGGTGCGCTTAACGGTTGGGACATCTGCCCACCAGTACCATGGGGAAACACCGATTTGTTCAGAAATATCATAAGCACCAAAGATCGTACCCCGCTTGTCAGAACCGGCAATAATGAGAGCCTTGTGGATTCCTGGAGCAGTTGCGGGACGGAGGAGAAGTTTAGTAGTGTATGATTCCCATGTCCCGTTTATCTTAGAAACGTCTAGGTCTCCTTTGGCGATAAGACCGTCGATAAAGGCGGACTTGCCGATTGTTCCGATGATAATGGCAAACTGGGTCTTTGGAAGACCCTTTGTTGTATTTTGGACATGGTAGTCGAGGTCCGTTCCAGTCACTCTTCCAAAGTCTGCGGCAAGATCCTTTCCTGCTCTGATGACACCCGGCCAATCTAAATATTAGATATATGAGTTAGCAAAACATTTAGGTCGATTGATTGATCAATTATAACGAAGCCTGGAAGATTGTGGATCGCAGCAATAAATATTTAGTGTACGAACCTCGGCCGTCAAGCACAACGATAGCATTGTCATCGGGCCCAGCTAATTGGATACTTCCTCGAGCGGAAGTAAACCCTATAACTGGAGTCTGCCCAAGTGCATTGACAAGACTACTGCTAACCAAAGCAATGGTCGCCACGCGCACAATATCGAAAAAACGCCCCATGATTCAATTGGCGATTCGAAGAACCACAGTATCTGTCGCGATGTCGCTGAGGAACAGAAGAAACCCTTGCAGAGGGGTCCAGCGATCTCCCCATCTTTTATACTTCCACTGGAAGCTCTCAAAGTACTATGACAACCTATCCGTTGGCCATTCTTGTGTCCATCCTTGGGCCACAACCCTTTTTTCACAAGACCCTAAACCTTGTCAAAAGAATTTTTGTTATTAATTAACTTTTCTCTGTGAGGAGAGAGTTGTGATGTCTCTGCTGGGGTAATAGGATCCGGTTGAATGATGGTTTTTACCCCAGATCATGGAAATCCTGGAGCTAATTTCACAATTGGTGAGCGATCGATGGAGAGCATTGCCTAATCTAGAGAAACGTGCTGAAGCTATTACCATGGTGGACCATGTCAGCGAATGCATTTATCCAGGTTCCGATGATGGAAGTTGCTGCGGATCGAAGGTACGGCTGCTCAATAGCCGTAATTCGTGTATTTATGGGATCTGCGAGTTTATGTTCTCGAAGCTGGCGTGTGCGATTGGCCTACCTATAGCGACTAGGGTTTTCGGGGCTAAATGAAGTACCGGCAGAATTGAAATTCCAGCCGAAAACGCCATGCGGAGAAACTGTAGGCTGGGGGAAACATCAACTGCAAAGCTGCGCATTTTGCGACTTTAAATCTGGAGCCAATGTTCCTGCAGGTCTCGTCATTATCGGAAGGCGCCGCCTCATTGCGAGGAATGAGTTTAGGCACCTGTCAGTCAAGACGTCCAAGAAACTATATATCCAGACTGTGCTAGATTTTCAGGCAAAAAGACCTTTCCAAGATACTTGACTATAAACGCCACTGCAATTATCGACTCGGACAGTATGTAACCGAGCCTGCCTTAACGGCCCCGCGTAGGATTTTGTCATCGTGTTTGGATCGGTGTGTTTGTATTTAGCCGGATATATAACCTAAATTCATAAACCTCAAACGAGACCCGAAGCTTAGTAAAGTCAATGGGAATGTAAAATCTCAGTTGAAGAGAAAGAAGATGGATGGAAGTAGGCAAGTCTGTCGGTCGCTAGGAAATCGTGATTTTAAGGGTTATTCTTCTGTTGCTGCAGCCCCGGGCCCGGCAATTTTGCTAACAGGATTGGTCAATATAATTGGTAGGACTAAGTGAGATATAGGTAGATATGAGGATATATGAAAGGTATTAACACCAGCAAAATGGCAACAACAAGAAAGGGTTTCCCTGACGATGCATAAAGAAGATAGCGAAGGACCCCCAGACCTTCTGGTCGGCTAAAAGCGCGAACATAGTGGGTTTGTATAATGTGCATGGATATTCATCGGGTGCGCCGGATGCACGATGTGGGAATCCAGATTGCTGATCATGCTGCCAAGAGGAAACTTGGCTGAGAATCCGCCTGCGAAATCCCGGATATTATTCCGTCGGGAGATATAAGGTTGAAATCGATGACTGGGAGCTTTGATTTTCGCCAAGGGTAATATTAGGTGTAGACGAACTGGACCAGAACTATTATGCATCGAAGAGGGTAAACCTGCCCCTCTATAGATCTAGTATTCTGTATTATAACTGGTCATAACAAAGGGTACGCTTCATATTAAGTTACAGGATTGTAGTATGTAATGTGACATATAACGTCAAATTTCATGCTTCGCATGTTGCAATTTGATATCGACAAATATTAGGAAATAATAACTGGGCTGAACCTAACTCAATGGGGTCAGGCAAAGGTAAGAGGAAACCTGCAACATGTCAGAAGCCCGCAAGAGTAAAGGCGCAATATTAAACGGTAATAAGAAAAAACAGGACCAGCAAATTTTGGAAAGAAACGAAAAGAGAAGAAAAGCAGATAGGAGAGTGCAATCGGTATAGGGGTATACTGTGATCTACAAATATGTACAAGAGAAGAAGAAGAAAAAAAGATGGAAAAAGACGGGAAGATTACCGTTGCGCCTCCACAAAGACTAGATATAAACCATCGATGACAAGAATTTCGACTCCCTGAAAAAGCACAACGCTATCCCGACCTCCCCATCCGTGGTTAAGACCAAGGTGTATATATAAATATGAAATATCAAACCCAATAAGAAACGCAGTCAGTCCTTTCCCCAAGCCCCAAAGTCCCCGAAAAACAAAAAACATGAACTGACCCTTACCCAATAGAAGAAACAGGAAAATGAAACAAAAAAAGGATGGGCCCAGAACCATGGGTATTCAAAGAAATAGATCTGACGATATTGGGTATTTTGAGGGAATTCCTCTTTGTGATATTTAAAGCATCAATCGAAGAAACAAAAGTGTGGAGAAAGTAAGCCATTCAAACACCTGGTATGCAAACCTTTATCGCATAAAAGTAAAATCAAAAGCCGCTAAAACAAAATAAGAAAAATTAATATACTAGGTACCTTTGTTATTTGCGGAACACTCCGGAGAGCCATCCACCTCTTTCTTTGTGAGTATACGCTTCGTCATCGGAGAAGGACGTCCTGCGCTTGGGGATCTTCTTTTTGGAGATAGGTTTGAGTTCTGATTCATCTGCATAATTGCCAACGCCGAACCCAGCTCCAGTTCCGACTCGTCCTTTCGTTTCAACACCTTTCGCAGTGACCTTGATTTGCATGTTTTTGTGGAAATTCCGCATGTCGCGGCGGTGTTTATTGTACTCGTGTGGTGGCATCGAGTAGCCCCCAACCATAAGATCCTTCCAATAGGTCTTGTCCGGTGGGGGCTCAACTGGCGTCTGTGCCCCACGGAAGCTGATACTAGGTCGGGGAATTTTGAGAGCCAAAGTTGATGGTCGTGTTCGCGGCTGTTCTTGGGCGGATGAACGAAGCTCGCGTTCGAATCGTGGCTCTGGAGGCGGCGTAGGCGGAGATTTCGGGGATTTTGGTACTGGAGGCAACTGCGCGGAGGCGGATCTTGGTAGGGTCATACTCTTTCTCGTTGACTTGGTAGCTGATGGTATCTTAGAAGCAGTGGGAATCTTGGACACGGATGATTGCTTCGAGTGTGAGTGTTTCCGTGGAGTGGGCGTTTCCTTCGGAATCTCCATCCTATCTTCCCTATCCCTATCCCTCTCCTTCTCCTTCTCCTTCTCCTTCTCCTTCTCCTTCTCTCTCTCCTTCCTCCTTTCTCGTTTAGAATGATGTCGTTTATGTTTCCCGGAGCTAGATTTACGTCGTTTATGTTTCGTCGGGATCGGGACAGGTGGCGGGACGTCTGATTCTGAATCAGATACAAGTGCAAATTCGTCGTCGGACCTGTCTAGGGTATCATCCTCGAATTCTGATCTTGCGCTTGAAGAATCCTTAAGAGGAAACGTAAAAGGGGTCACATCGGCGGCTGAACGTTCATCCAGACCCTCTTGGGGAACTGGAGACGGGGTGGCTAACCGAATACGCATTTGAAGTTCCAGCTCCCTATTTCGTGCCCGGAGCTGCTCTATTTCTTCCATGAACTCACGTCTTTCACCAGCTTGAATTTGAAGCAATTCTCGAGTTCGATCCAGCTCATCCGCGAGATTTTCGACTTTGTAGTGGTTAATTTCAGCGTCGTCTTTCATATTGCGGTTGTCTCGAATAAGCTCATCCAGATGGCTTTCCAGCCTAACAACTTCAGCCCGTAGTAACGCATCCTTCTCCCTTAAATCTCGAGTTAAAACATCGATTTCTGATTTCAGCTTCAGATTATCAGCCAATCGGAGTTGCTCTTGCTCCCTGAGCGTGGCAATTTCAGCCTCTAAGGCTGCGGTAAAGTGGGTAACCGGCGGTTCCACAATTTCCGGCAATATAGGAGTCTCAACTGGGGCAAGGGCTTCGATGACCGTCATCGCCTCTTCTAGCTCTTCAGGAATTGTTTCTTCGGTCTCTTCAGTAACGTCTGCCACCTCTTCTTCAGGAATTTCAGGGACAACAGGCTCTAAAATCTCGCGAGTACCAGGGGTCGGGTCGGGCTCGTATGAATCAGTTTGGACACCAATTTCTTTGACCTCCTTGACCTCCTTGACCGCGGGGACCTCCACAATCTCCACAACGGGGGGCGGGGGCGGGAGGGCTTGTAATTCTGCTTTGGCCCGTAATTCTGCTTTGGCTAGTAGTTCTGCATTAGCTTGTAGTTCTGCTTTGGCTTGCTCTTTTGCGGTCTCCGCGGCAGCGAGCGCAACCTCGAGTGTCGTTATAGAATCTTCATGACGAGCATTAGCGACACTAAGCTCCGTGTTCAGCTTCTGAATCTCCAAAACGCAGACGTCCCGTTCTTCTCGTGCGGCGTTGACTTCTTGTTGCAGAATCTCGATTTCTCCTTGCAAATCCGTGCTAAGGGTCACGATATCGTTCTGTAGTTTGGCAACTTTGGCATCATGCTGACGTTCGATCTCGTGGAATACGGCGGTTGCTGTCACAGGAGGAGGCGGTATATCATCTAAATTTGATAATCGACTGTCGGGACGTATGCTTCGAGCAGACATTCGGGATCGAATAGATGCTGCAATTGATGGAGCACGGTGCGAGGCGGCGGATGGAGCTCGGGACCGCCCTCGATATGGACGACCAGATGTGTCTAATCTCAAGGCGAAATCTTTTAGGTTCCGCTTTGAGGAAGAGGCAGCTGAAGCGGTATCGTCGTCAGCTACTATTCGGGGAATTGCTGGAGTTTGTTCTGCTTCGGATTCGTTATCTGCCCGCTCCGTGGAGTCAGAGTCTCCAGAATCGTCGGAGTCGGCATCCGAGTCGTATTCCCCATTCCATTCCAAACCAAGTTCCTGGCCCAAAGATTGCTTGTTTGTCGGCGCATGCGAAGATGTGCTGCTTCGTCGGCTACTCGATCCATAACTGCGCGCACTCTCTGCTATAGAGCTCATGCTAGTCCGGGAGCGTAAATTCTTGATGCTAAAATTGCTATCTAGAGCATCTTTGGCATGAATGAATTTCTCCAGCTGCCCCTCTAGCCAATCTCGCTCTTGCTGGACGGCATCAAGCTCGTTTTCCGTTTCTCGCAGCTTCGCACTCAGATCCAGCCACGATGTCGGTCTTTTCTTGTCCGAATTACCTCCAGAGCTCCCTACTCTGTTACTCGACACGACGTGTAAATGAAGTGCCGAAGCTACCTGCTCCTCCAACTCCGCAACTTTGTCCATGAGCTTTCTCCTCTCATCCTGCTCTCGTATAACATCTCTCTGGACACTTTCATAATCCTTCTCTAAAACCTCTCTCTCTGTTCGTAATCTCGTTATCTCGGCGCCGCTTATTCGTAACTGTCGTCGCAAGGAGTTTATATCTTTCTCCTGGGTTTGCACATGTACCGCATTGTCGTCGAGCTGCGCTTCAAGTTTTTGGATACGATCGTTTAAACGGTTGTTTGTGCCTCGGAGCGTTCCAAGGTTCGACTGTGTCGTATCCAGCTGCGCCTGCAGCGAATCTATTTCCGCGTGCAAGTCATCTGTATTTGAGGAAGTCGACAACCTTCGTGAGCGATGCTGGACAACTGGCATCGCTTCCAACCGGAGTTCGCTCGACTTCACGCGTTGACGACCAATCGACACGCCCCCGCGGCTCCCGAGTTTCGTAATTTTGACGACGGTGAAGTCGGGGACTAGGAAAGCCCCCTAACAGTACTAGACAGAAGTTCGTGAGGACGCCGTCCTCGGAACTATTTACATAAAATAGATAGTCTCCTCTGGGCTTTTCTTTTCTTTTCTTTTTTTTTTGGTTCGTAAATCGCGGGTTTTCTAAAGGAAAGACAGTACCAGCACTCAAACAATAAAACAAAAAAGGAGCGTCTCGTCGTAATAAAAAAATATATCTCAAAAGAATGTTGGTGTTGAAAGTCGTGTTTAATGTTTAAGGGGGAGTATTCCGAGAAGCCCCGCAGAAACCTGGTTTAAATTTGTCGATGGCAACCGGTGACGACGGTTTGCCGAATCTGCACGGTCGTACGTAGTTGGGGCAAAACGTAGTCGGTCCTCAACAACGACTGCCCAACCGTTACTCTGGTGATGGTGATGATGATGGAAGCTGGTGAGGGAAAAGACTGAAGGAGTGGATGGAAAACAAAAGGAATGAGACGTTAGTCATTTGGCTATTTCCTGACACTGCCCATTTTTCTGATTGGGGAAGGAGTTTAGTATTTTTACCTTTCCTGGTTGAGGTGTCCATAAAAGGGTGGATGCGAGATGAAGCGATGCGTGTTTTCCCACTCTTCGGTTTTCCCAGCTGCGCTGCGCTGCACGCTTGATCCGAAAGAGGTTTGGAAAATGTTTATTGCGAGTAATAGGTCTGCTAGTGTCGGGCTTGGCTGCAATATCTTCAAAACGGGGTTAGGAAGTTCCTTTTGATCGAGTTGGCTTCAAGGGATATTGTCGAGGGTTATTCTTTTCCTGGGGATGAGATATTTGCGACTGGGCACGATTGATACTGCGAAATGCTCATATCGATGCCGACAGAAGAAATTTTTTTTTTTCCCGCCGCCGCTCGAATTTCGATGCGCAGGCCACGGGCAGCTCTTCGCTTGTGCGTGCCCTAACTCCAATCTTGATGATGGTCGCCTGACGTACTCTTCCGTCGTACCGTGCTTGTGTCTGTACATGCACTGTCCGCTGGTGGTACCTTCGATCGAACTTCCAAGCCCTTATGGGGCCCATATCCATCTTCCCGTCTGGAAAATGCGCCCGTTGCAGCTACGGTTATGGCCTGTCGACGACCACATTGTGTAATGCAGAGCACATAATTCTTATCGATCCCGCAGCATTGAAAAATTTCTTCCGTAGACAGCATAGCGCTGTTCGCTCCCCTGCTCCCAAGCCTGCTGCTGATTGATTCACGAGATCAATAACGCAGGTTTCTGAAGGTTGCTCGATTTCATTGGAAAACTTTCCCAAGTGACATTCTTGACTTATGCAAGAACATGCAAGAACAGCGAGGTTTGCAGCGATTTGGATCTCAAGAGCTCGACCGACTAAATCATCCCTCCTTCCGCTGTTCGACATATATGAGAATGAAAACCTTCATCTGATCTTGCCCCTCAGTTGTTTCGAGGCGTCGCAACCTCGATCGGTATTCTCAACGCTTTCGGTCGGTTACTGTTGTCATTTCCCGCGGAAATTGAACTGTTCGGATTTCGTGCGAAATGCAATCAATTTCGAATATTTCCCGGGCCGAATTAGGATGAAGGGGATACTCGGAATGAGATATTTTCGTTGTCGGGATATTTCGCAACAAAAGTTTTTCCTGTTCCTATCTCGCGAGCCAATCATCTGCGACTACTAGATCTCGTTTTCCTGCAGTACTGCCCAATTTATGCTTACATGCTGATGAAAGGGTGCGATGATGACCCTGCTGTATGCAGTTAGCCATCAAATTACGCCGGTTATTCGTTGAACAAAATGTATGACAGCTTTCTGGAAACCAATCGTAAGAAACCCTTGAGACCGGACAGGGACCGCTAGGGCCAGACTGCAGCATTCCACAGGGTCTTGCCTACCTTCATTACACAGCACTCCGGATGCTGATTCGGCTTGCTAATCCCGCCATTCGGCAAGCCGAGGATTCCAGAAGCCGACTCTAACAAAGGATCCGGACCACATTCACCAGCCTCATGTCAAGCCACTACCACCTGACTTGCTTTTGCTTGCCGTTGCATTTGTGCTGTGCAGGAAGTAAAAATATCTTCCTAGACATCACGCCAGATAGACGCTACCGAATATTCGAGAAAGTGAATCCGCTCGTCCTACCTACACGCTTGATGACGTCGGTCGCAGTCAGTAAAGGAAATTTTTGTTTTCTACAACGTTCGTTTCCCATAAGGCCGGTATTTGAAGTTAAACGTTTGCAAGACGTTGTGAATTCGAATACACGCCTGGTACACACAAGTCAACCTCTGATCATTGGAGGCATGTCAACAATACATTTGCAAACGGATATCGGATACCGACCATTTGCTTCAGTCTCGGTCTCAGTTTTTTTTTTTTTTTTTTCTACGCAATAGTCCGAGGATTTTTTTTTTACTTTTGCCCAGAATCTTGACTTCAATATTATATCGATATAGGACATGGAGGTATTCCCAAAAGGTTTGCAATCCGCGAGCTTGGCAACAACCAAGGCAAGATAACCTGGCGCAGCTGCATGTTAGATGCTGTATCCTTCCAACTCCGGATAGAATGCAAGCAAATATCTCGTGTCGGTGAATTGTTGGTAGAGTCTTGTGAACAGCGCGAAGAAACAACATAGAAATGTCAGAGCACCCATGCCAAACATGGTTAGACAAGGCCTTAAAAGGTTACAGCGCAGAAACCCTGAATTAAGGCATCTGCCCGTTTTCTCCTCGCGGGAAACATTAATGATAACCTAGCTTCCAAGGGTGTGGAGGGTTCCGACTAGGTGCTGCGACATGGCTTTATTGCTAAGTCGAGTGGAGAAATACATTCCTATGTTGGTGATCTTTTTGATGTTGGATATTGGGCTGACGATACGATATCGCCACATGCAAAGCAAATGCGCCAAAACTTATAGACATTGTCCCTAGCGTGCAGTAGGTTGCATTTGATATTAGTTCTTATGAAAAACAAAAAGAATGGTCTACAGTTACCTAGTGATGACGGAAAACCCGTATCAAGATGTTTGTCAGATTAGTGCCCAATAATTATCAGCCAGGTTAATTACCGTTAATCCACGTCGGTGGTATTCGGCATGGGGAAATGGCTTGATGGCGGGCTCTAGACCGACGGCTTAATGCCTGAAAGAAAGCAGATTGTTCTCACAATGCAATGAACAAGCAACCATAATGCATGCATGTTGTGAAGACTATATGTGAATATCACCGGAAATATCGAGCTCTGCCGCCCGTACGCCAGATATCACCTCACCAAGAAGCTTTGTTTTGGGCAACTAGGTCCATTTCTGATGTCACTTCTCATGATCTCGGGTTACATTCGTTAAAGCATTTCGCCGATTGAGTTCATAGGCTGGAGGCAATGAAAGGAAAACCAAAATGCACTAACCCCTAAATGGCTATAACGGGCTCCCCGCCAAAATTGTTTGTGAGGGTTTCCTCGCTTGTGACGCAAAGAGGAATACTGAACAACGAGAACTCTACTATTTTTATCTTACCCTAATCCTTGTTCGCTCGACAAACCTTGCCTCGAAGTAACCTCACGGATGAATATTCACAGAATCCCGTGAGCATCGCAGCATCGCGATGAAAAATGGTAATGATAGACTAGTTCAGCGTGGGTGCCATAGGGCTCCGAACTGTCTGCTCTCAAGTATATATACTCATTGAATCTGCCGTAAGTCATTTTTTTTTCATCATCATCATCATCATCAGCATTATCTTCTTCACACAACTTCAATACATTCGCTACCTTCAAAACACTCAATATAAAATTCATATTGTATAACTTTCGTTTTTAACGAACACTTCCAAACAATAATCAAAATGTTGTTCCGATTCTTCTACACTCTCCTCCTCTTGGTTGCCTGCGTTTCCGCCAGCCAGTTGAAATACGATGAAAACTACTCCTACGCCAGGAACCTTCCTCTTACCAGCTTTGCTTGCTCCGACGGTGCCAATGGCTTGATCACCAAGTTCCATGGTACCGTTCAAAACCTCAGCCAACTCAGGTCTAAGCTCAAGCCAGGTGTCCAAGTTGCTGCCCACAAGTTCGTTACTGGGTGGAACTCTCCTTCCTGCGGTGCATGCTTCCGCGCTCGCAACCCAAGGACCAACCTTTGGTTCAACTTCATTGCCATCGATGTCGCTAGTGACGGAGTTGAGACTGTTGTCGCTTCCCCAGAGGCCTTCAGCAGTGTCTCCCCAAGCGGTACCACCAGCGAGGGTGTTGTCGAGGTCTACATTACCTACTACCAGGACCAGCCACAGAACTGCTGGCTTTAAATACAACGGGATTCGATCTGAGAGCCCTTTGCTGTGGTGATCTCAAAATCTCAAAAAGCACAATCTTAAATGGTTTATCACGATTCAAAAAGAAACATTCGAACGACGAATACGAGATGGATTTCCTTTACGAGCATATTACTATAACACACACACACGCTCCTTAATCATTAATTTTAATTGATATTTATTAGTTTCCGGGTGTTGGTTGGTAATGGTTGGAAGTTGCATGGAATTGAACTTTTTTGTAGCATAGCACAGCATAAACTAGCATACTACGGCGTCAAATAATAAAACCCAGTCTTTCCTTAATGAACTCCAAAATTTCCCTGCTTTAACCTTCCAATTAGTATCATGAACGTGCTCTAAGAAATGATTATATTTTTGCTGACTGGAACTTTTACTAGGTTGTACTCCATGGGAAGAATCCCCGGCCCTCGAGTGGATATACGTCGAGACGAACGGGGTGCTCCACCTTCCGGAAGCAACCGATAAGCTGCAGCCAAGACTTTTACGTCCCGTTTAATCCACACCTGCCGGGGATCCTGTCGTCATGTCGGTAGATGCATCCGGACAAGATAACTTCAGGTGTTCAGATCGGGAAAGGCCGCGGCGAGACGAACTACTCCGCAATGCATCCCAGCCCTAGTTTTCCGAACTGCCGTGGAATCCGGCCTATATAAAGAAAATATTAAAATACAAGATTAAAATACAACATACCGTATGTTTATACCACTGCATCCCTGAAAAGCTGAAGACTCGCTCGCGAATCCAATCATATCGATAAACATCATAGACGGCTACTGCCGGCTCCCGCAACATACTTTCGAAGTCCCGCAACGTCTACTGGTCATATGCTACGATATTCAGATACGCATATAGTCAAATTGGTGTTCGGAGGGGCTATATACAAGGCAGTTGACGGTAGACAGGAGGGTTAACGAATGAGTTTAATTTGTTTTCATTCCGGAGTTAGGCCGTCCTTATTTTCTCCCACTACGGCTATTGCACCCAATTTAGAACGCGTCGATGTATCAATCTCGACATTCGATAAATTTCATGGCAATGTTGGATCATCTCGACTGGACTTCGGGTAACAGACATTTAAACTTAATTTAAACGTCTACGATCGACTGACGCATTAGAAAATATATTCCTAGAGTCCGTGGTATAGTTGTACTTGTAGCTGCCAGTGTCCAGCCGCGATGCCGGTATATATGTCTTTGGTGCCATGTAGCATTTGATACCTAGAAAAAATTATAAACTATTATTATGATCAAAAGGTTAAATTTGAAATTGCATTTGCCAAGCAGACAATTGCACGCATGCCGGAGTCGATATATAGGTGCTACAAAATCATCGGCCCAGGCTTTGTTTTAGCCATCAATTCAGCGGCGCGGTCGTTATTCCAATACCTCTACAACATCAGGCTCAAAAGGATATTCTGAAACAAAGCGCGATAGCCTTACGGCCCCACGGAAGAAAATATCCTGTAGAGCCTTCGAAAACCCAATTCTGTACGGAGCAAGTTTCCGTCGGCTTCGAGACATTAGAAAGGCGTCCGAGCCCAAGGAGACGAACTGCGTCCTATATAGGGCTGGGGCAGGCGACTCGGCAGAAGCTTGTGTTACACCGTGATATCATATGCCCTCCATGCATAGAGAAGGCATCAGGTGTAATATATGCGCTGACAAGAACCTATAATACTATCTTTGGAGTCCCTTTCTTATTTCACATGGTGCATTATTAATCTTCAGATACACTTTACGGAGTAATAACGTTAGAAAGTAAGCATTTATCGCGAACTAGTACACCACAGTGTTGTATTCTCAACTAATCATATATGCGGACAAATAAAATGGTCTTGTGTATCTGTGTAACAACGGCCTCCATAGTATGCTGGAGCCTAAACAGGGTATCCTGGATAGGGTATTGACTGGGGCATCGGCCACCGTGACCGAGCTCACCAATTCGAATTGTTCAGGTTTCCAAGGACCAATTGTATCAAACCCGGAACCCGACATGCGTGCTGTTGTGTTACAGGAATCCCGATTTGTACGCCATAGAAGTATCTATGTATGTATCTTAGTAAAGTCGCACTCCTTGACAAATTGGTACCGCAGCCTCGGGTCTGCCTAGAATATTGCAAGTTGCTATAGATATCCGACTCCAGGCTACTCGGAGCCTCAGAAGCCGCTACAAATCCCCATATGTCGACGGCGGTGGGTATTAAAACAAAAAGAAATATGGATATAGGACATGAACTGCAGAAATAGTACTCCCTTCGGCTTTCCATGCATTATTCCCCCCACCACGACGCCTAGCTAGAGATCCGATATCTCGGCTTTCGGATCATGCAAATGCAGAAAGCTTATCACTGAGACTGCATGGAAGATGCCTACGAGCATGCGTGTCCTGTGGGGGGCTAATTGATTCCGACACCCGGGTGAGTAGATACCAAACCAGGGTATGATACCTGGAGGTCGGGCTCAAAGGTAGCCAAAGGAAAGAGTTGGTTTTATGTCTCCATGGGCCCCCAGGGTTACTCGTGAAATATTTATCGATCCATGTTGAAGCCTTTAGTGATGGTGTTTATGTAAGATTTTCTAGGCAACAATTTGAGCTCTGAAGCTGATGTTTCGTTAAATATGAACTCTAGCTAAAACCGCTAGAAATGGTTAACATAACCATGGCGTTGGACGTTTAGTTCCATAACGTGAAGCCTCTACTAAAACTAGGCCCTTGGTATCGGTATCAATCAGATTTTGAGGGAAATTTGGGAATAGGCAACATTAAACATGACACCACGAATCAAAACTTGCTGTAGCTAACCTCGTAGTTTTTCTGACCCTAGACTCCAGAAGTAGATGAGTAGCAGAACTTGTACCTGAGAAAAGGTCCGAGTGCCGAATTTGTCCAAGAAATGGACTTGCATTATTTGTCAAGGTACTGTGACCACGTTACGCAAAGAGCTGGGCTACCCCGCACCAACTACTTGGTATCTAAAAAAAATATGGATCTAAACAACGAGACTAATCTAAGCTGGTCTCATCCAAGCCGGTGTCGACAAAACTATAACACAAATTCTGTGTTGGTTGCCACCCCTGCGGACCTAGACAGGGAACATTTTACTTGGCCGACGCCAAGTATGTTCACGAAAGACAAGCAATTGGCCCAGATATTGGCAGCGTGATATCCAGATTGGGATACATGACCGATGGTCGTTTTACAAAGATTAAAGAGGGAGGAAAAAAAAAAACGTGGTTGTGCATGTATCATGCAGATCTGCGGCCTCGGGAAGTCCGACAAAAAAGAGGCTGTCTCTTAACACCACTCTATCTGCATAAGCGTTTTATCAGCATATGAGACCCGAGTGTTCAATAATCATTAATAAATATGAGTTTGCCATATTCAAACAGGACTTAAGGGTGGCTGGCAAAAAAAATCCTGTTATGGGGTAGCAGACGATTTAATACAAGAAGAAAACCTGCTCTGATCATGGCACTACCTTGCAGCTGCACAGTTAAATTCGTCGAGGGGACGGAAAGCCGTATGGTCTTGCGTAGCTTTGCAGCAGGTGTGGGGCGTTCGCTTATCTTTGAGGTCTGAACATGAACACGAGAAGGTCTTTAGAAGGTATTGGCGTCAACAAATCGTCCCATCTTGGTAGTATCATCCGAGAGGATGCGTTCGAGCTGAGCATCTCGGGCCAATGGGGATTCGGGTATTGGTTGTGTCGCCGTTTACATAAAAACTCTATAGGTCAAATAATCTGGGGAAGGAGGCGTCGGCTGCCTAAATCCAAACCTGGTCGCGTGTTTAAGACCTAGCTCTTGTAGCGATACGTAAATCTAGTGAATAGATGATTTAAATGTCTGGGAGAACGATCTAGGTATTACGAGATGAGGCCGCATCTACTTGCCCGTGTGAGTTACAACGAAATCTATGTTGGGCTAGCTGAAGAAGTCATTTAATTTGAATATATCGTCGGTGTTGAGAATGCTATTAAATTGCTATCGACATATCGTGATACGCCTCACTTCACAAATGAGATTCGTTTAATGAGTATCCCGGTGTAGCTGCCGGGTTGCGAATACGAGCCGTATCATCTTACCCCCCACGTCTAGAGAATTCCAACTAGGGTTTAACGGGACCGCCTGGGATGAAGATGTGCATGTGGACCTAGCATATTGTAAACCACATGCAATGGAACCAAGCTGTCAGAAATGAAGGTTAAATAATATGGACCATATAATATAACTCAACCGGCAGTTACGATGGCGAATATTGAATTATAGTGCCAGCACATACGATAGGCTAGAATCGAGCGACTCATGCTGTAATAGCATAACGCCCCAGGACCACTATCACCTGCCAGATTGAGAGGAGGATGGCTAGTATATCAGGCCTGTCATGTTTCGGAAACGTCAAAATTCGGATAACATCACTATATCCCGAAAGATATCTCTCGGCCTTTCAACTTCGCAGCCAACAACAAAAAAGCAGGGAAAACAGGGCTCCTACGTCTGCGGTTGCATTAGCGCCAACTGGTGATTCGCTGTTGGAGAACAAGCTTTACAGCCGTATCCAAGCTCATGGTCAAGAGAATACAAGCAATGCAAAGAAATGTCTTCAGTATTCTTGGGCAACTCCAGGCAGCAGCCAGACCCAGGTTAGATACAAGTGGGTCTCTGAAAGACCAAGAGCCCTTGGCACTAGAAAGCAACAAACCGAAGATCGAGTCTTCCCTATCGTGAATGATAACGACCAAATCGATATATCATAAGAAATAGCATGTTCCCCCACTAAAGATATCCTTGATACATAGAAAGCCGCCGATAAGATTTAAGTTAGTTTAACTAGTATAGTAAGGAGGCAAAAGATATCTGTGGTTCGCGTGTATCTCAAGCTTAAAAACCTCTGCAACACCGATGGGGCAAAAATATCACCTTTGCGAGTGTGTGATGGCCCATCAGGCCAAGCTGAAAATACACCGATGAAATCCAGGCAACAAGCCTGGGTGGCGTAAGTTGGGGTGTCTTTCTTAGGTTGCTTTGCACCCCGTAGATAGCCGGTGTATTATGGGATTTGGATCTTTTGACAGGCGGGTGCTGGCAAATCTGGAAGCGTGGGAGCTAGGTATCGGAGATGCCATTCTAGGCATCATGATTCATTTCAGAAGACCTAAATCATGGTAATTTAGGGTCATCCTGGATCTAGAAACGAGGCTCTCTGGTGATAAGTGATCTGTGTTGGAGTATCTTTTGAATATTTTGAACCGAGGTTTTCAAACCATGGTTCCGCAACGCCGCAGACAAAATACTCTGCACCAAAATGAATTTCAAAGCTGCTGGCCATTCAACATCTGTCTAGACGGCTAGACCGATGCTTGCTTTTCGAAATAAGACAAGCAGACTTACGGAAGCCAAGTCATGCAGAACGAACAGAATTTAGCGATTTTTCGATCCCAAGCGGAGTTTTGTTTATGCCAATGCGGAGGCCAGCATATTGGCTTTTGCTTGTGTCCATGAAGCCTCGTCTAATCCCTGCGACTGTCGACGGTGGGCCGGAGCATGGGTTTGTGACGCATGTCTCTTTTTCCTTGACGCTGCTGCCTATCTGGGATCACTCCTGTGGGAATTCGAAGAGCAACGTTGAACCTGAACCTTCACCTTCACGTCAAATCCAATTTTCCCCGACGGAAGTGCCAAATATTCTTGCCCGAGATCTGGGAACCCGCAGTAGTTGCTGGTATTTGAAATGGCAGACGGACACGATGAGTGCGGGGGCGTTGCCTTGTAACAATCTCGACCGTTGAAGCATTCTGTTCACCGCAAAGATATAATCTTTAAGTCCTTGAGGTCGATGTCCGTGAACTATTTTGCAGCGCCATTGACCAAAAGAATTTGCATTCTGTATTCCAGACACTGTCGAACTTAAGATTGAGAAACCAACGGCAATTGGACGTTAGTGATAACAGACTTGGTCCTGATTCGATATAGCCACCTGGTGCCTGTCCTGATTCTCGCCTTTTCCGGTCGAGTCCAGGTTGGTAACACCTCCGGGGTGCAGCCTGCGTCCTGATATGGCACCTTCAGGCGCTAGCCTAACTCTTTAGCACGCTAGTGCTATTATCTGTTTCGCTATTTCCTACTTTTGCGACATGCATAAGACGCTTTGCGGATATGTTGCTTTTTCTTCTACCCGATAGAATCCTTTGCTTCTTCTCATTCTTAGACAACATGGATGGCATCGTGCAGCAGTTGAGGAGAAGTGCCCCAGCGGTTGTGGTAGTATCTCGGGGTGGTTGCTTGTACCTTTGTACCACCCGTTGCAATTGAGTCGGATCGCCACCTCTTCCAGATACCCAGGCAGTTTCCTGTTATCTCTACCATCTCGAGTTTACTTTATAAGAAGCTTCTTCTCGCCCTTCTAATTCCATCAATCTCCTCCATCACCCTTCCCATCCCACTCTTAGTGTTCTTCCTCTTCGCTTTTACTTATAAAAGCGAAACACAACATCAATCTCTCCACAAAAGAGGTGTTAGTCAAATCGTCCTCTTCATTGAGTAGACCGTCTTGGACTTTCGATCAACATGTCGGACGACGTCGAGAAAAATGAGCATCGCGCCAGCGAGGTTGGCGTCAAACCTGAACGATCTGAGGTTGCTAAGAATGAAGCAGCCAACATCTACCAAAACGCCGAGGACTTCGAGAAGTACGGCTATGTCGCTCGTGGGTAAGTAGTCTGGATAGCCTTAGTCTCAGACTCATCGAGAATGGCAGCTGACTGAATAAAAATATAGTCTGAAGTCCCGTCACATCCAGTTCATCGCCCTCGGTGGTACCATCGGAACGGGTCTCTTCTTGGGTGTCGGCAGGGCTCTTGCTGGCTCGGGTCCCCTCTCTGTCCTCCTTGGTTATTCATTTACAGGTATCGCAATCTACGCCATGATGCAGTGTCTTGGTGAAATGGCTACCTGGCTTCCTCTTCCCGGTGCTATCCCTCAACTAGCTGATCGTTATGTCGACGAGGCTCTTGGCTTCGCTGTCGGATGGAACCAATGGTATAATTCAGCTATCACACTCTGCGTCGAAATTTCTGCGGCTGCTCTTGTTATCGGATACTGGGACCGCAATGCAGACCATGCCTCCATTTATATCGCTGTCATCATTGTTCTTATCATCGGTCTCAACATCTGGGCGGTTTCGATATACGGTGAAGCTGAATTCTGGTTCGCAAGTATCAAAATCATAACAATCGTCGGGTTAATCATCCTTGCATTCATTCTCGACGTTGGCGGTGGTCCAGACAGACACAGATACGGCTTCCAGTACTGGAGAAATCCGGGTGCTATGAAGGAGTACATCGGTACTGGCGATACCGGTCGTTTCCTTGGTCTCTTCAACACACTCGTTAATGCCGCTTTCTCATACGGTGGTGTCGAGATGGTCGCCGTTGCCGCTGGTGAAGCCGAGAATCCTCGCAAGAACATCCCCAAGGCTGTCCGTCGTGTCTTCTGGCGTATCCTCTTCTTCTACGTCCTTGGAACATTAGCCATCGGTGTCCTCGTCCCATACAATGACTCCAAGCTCCTCCAAGCTCAAGCTGATGGTGCCCCTGGTGCTGCTCAGTCCCCATGGGTTATTGCTATTGACCGTGCCGGAATCAAGGGTCTCCCCCACATTATTAATGCGGTAATCTTGACATCCGCCTCGTCGTCTGGCAATGCCTTCCTCTACACTGGCTCTCGATACCTGTTTGCCATGGCCCAGATTGGACAAGCCCCACGATTCCTCCTCAAATGCAGCAAGCGTGGTGTCCCGGTCTGGTGTGTCGCAGTTACCGCTTCGGTTTCTCTCCTTACTTTCATGACTGTCTCCAGCGGATCTGGTAACGTCTTCAATTGGTTCTCCAACATCGTCACCATCGCCAACCTGTTCACCTGGGCTACAATTTGCGTAGCTTCAATCCAGTTCACCGCCGCCCTCAAGGCCCAAGGCGTCGATAGGTCTACCCTTCCATTCCGTGCCTGGGGGCAACCATATACCGCATGGGCCGGTCTGGTCTTCTTTTCGGTCATCATCCTCTTCAACGGGTTTTCCGTCTTCACTAAGGGCAATTGGAAGGTCGAGGACTTCATTATTGCATATATTGGTATCCCAATCTTCTTCGTCCTCTATGCATTCTGGAAGGTCCTGAAGCGTACAAAGATCCACAAGCCCGCCGAAGTCGACTTGTACACCGGAAAAGCCGCTATTGATGCTGAATACTGGCCTGAACAGATCCCCAAGAACCTACTTGAGAAGTTCTGGTACTGGTTGGTCTAGTTCGCTGTTTTGTTTGTCATCTGTTGCCGTTATTTCTTTCCACGGGAGGGTAGATTCGCCATGGTCTAAGGAACTGGCAAACCCTTCTCATTAGCTCTTATGAAATCCTTTTTTCCTTTATTTATGATGTATCAAACATTCATCACGGCGTTTGTTTTCTTTGGGAAAGATAATACTCACTTTGAATGGGGATACACTCCATTATTTCACTAACAGCATCTCTTCATTGGTACGTATCCACGAGGATCGGACAAGAACCCTGTATGACCTTAAGCTTATTAGGGCCTTACCAGAGAGGAGGCCTGAATTGAATCGAAAGGATTTGATGAATGATCTGAACTTCCATTCCACATTAGTACCGGAAACTCGTAGAGTAAACTGCAATGTTGCGCAGAAGCTTTGGAAGAGGGCAAAATAAGGAAAACCTGGTCTTAAAGGTCAAATGGTGGTCAAAAAATAGATCCAGCGTTCAATTTTATGAGCTTTATTTTACTTAAAGCGTCTTCCGTACAGCGGTACAACGTAACCACCGTGTTGAGTGAAGGATCCATATCCCTTCCGCTGGCTTGGCGTCCCATACCTTATTCCCACCCGTTCGGCTGCACAGCTTCCCAGGCCAGGCCATTACAATATATACTCTGTAGTCGAGACATCCTAGGAAAAATCCAAGAAGGTAAATGCCGTTCTCCCAAAATTCGATAGGATAGAAGGTTGCTGGGAACAAGAAACGAATATAAATATCGAGTTTTTCAGATCCAGGGTCTCGAATACTTTATATGCTCAATCTCGGATTGAGACGGCCCTGCCGGACAAGCAGTGGGTCCAATGACAACAGTCATACCAGCTTCAAACAAGCTTTCCGAGTTTCCAATATGCCTGAAGAACACACAAAATATCCAGAGTTATCGACCTAATAACTATAACGTTAGCAGAGCTCTGCATGAGGGAAACGCCACGCCAATCACGAATTCCGTGATATTATGTAATGCGTGCGAGGGTCCCATGAGGCGATAAAAGCAACGCCTTTTTGGTGCACCATCCAATAGAAAGATTTATATACAGCATGCATTCGAGGAAGCAACACGAATCTGTGTTGGTGGCCTTGGGGTGAGGATTTTGGGGGCCAGATGGGTGCATCCAATACCAGGGTACTGGCGCAGTTACCTACCAGCTGCCGATCATCGGCTCGTCAAAGCACGCCCTACAATGTCGAGTGACCAGTGGGCTTTTGTTTATTTCAACCACGATGTTGCCAAGATTACCAACGAAATGGCAGATAGCTCTTAGAAATGTTTTAATCTTTACGGCAATGGGGACCAATGTAACCTGGTGGTAGGCATCAGTTTATGCATATGGGTCTGCATAACTAAGTATGCACATGTACATGTACATACATAAGCATGGTGATCCTACTTGAAGGTCATTGATATCTACCGATATATAAGACTGTCGACTGCACACCAGGTCCCATTTATTGACGGTCAGGAACAATACGATTCGAAAGATACTTGTTATCTCGTATTTCTCATTGTAATTTCCCACAGTATATGTAAATGATTACTAAGAATAAGGGGTGATAAATCCGAACGGGACCGGATGTCGGCCCCAGGCCGCTCCGAGCGAATGAATTGAGAACAAAATACCCGCCTTAGTAGCCCATAACAAAACCAAACGATGACAAAGATTTGAATGGTGGGATAACGCCAAAAGATGATGAACTTGTTTCAAAAAGGACCAAAAACTTCAACTACATCCACAGCGGGCGGTACCTTCAGCTATCGAAGGCTCAAGTGCTCCATACCTTTCCATAGTCCCTGCCCTTACGACCCCTTCTTTAACCAGCGTTTCCTCATGTCCCTCACTTCTAAACTTCACAACATCCCATATTTCCTCAGCACTCATATGCCCTGCCGTATCCGGCATCCTGTGCCCCCATTCTAGTTTTCCATTCCTTATAAACCATTCCCCACCAACTTGACTCATATCACCTGCTTCCCATAATGCTCCACCATGCATGGCACTTTTCACGACATGTTTGAAGGCTTTCAATCCCATTTCCACTACAGTGGTCTTTACATAGGCTGGCTTCTTTGCCGGACCTTGTAATGTTCTACCCATACGGAAGGCTTTGAATATCGCCCTCGAATGGTCAGTGTATATGGAAAAGGATGTCTTGAGATCTTCGGCATATGGTTTGATCATGCTGTAGCCTCCGCATCCTATTATTATAAGTCGTGTTCTTTGTGATTTGAGAGTTTCTGGTGTGATGAGGGGTGACAGTGATTCGATGTAGTTCTTGCAAAGGCCACAGAAAAAATTACGGACTGTCGGAGGCAACGATTATTAGCATGTTATACGCTCAAAGCAGCCAACGTAAGAGTAATTAAACCTACTGAATATTACGAGAACGGTATCAATCTCATCATCCGGTCGGATAAGAGATTCGAACGAATGTATTTGACCATCTACGTCCACTATGGGTAATGATAGCGCCTTATCCCATTCAGATTGTGAAGGTAGTTCGGATGGAGAAGGCGGTAGTCCATTCAATGGACTCTGGACCATAGGCTTGGCTGGAGCCGCTTTCGATTTTGAGTTTGATGTTGCCGCCACGGCCATTCTGCTTATGTAACGACGCTATTTGAATTGTCCTTTTTTTGTTTCCTGAGATATGGGAAACGTGATCGTAGACTTGCAAGGGTGTCTTTGAAAATATTAGCGGAGATTGTATATGAGTGGATCCCTGGTAGGTGCGTCGATATATCGCTACCAAGATCTGATCAATCTCCAGGCGGGAAATAAAATTTTGGAAATATGTCAAAGAAAAAAAGTGTAAAGGAAAGGACCCTCTTGAAATGCTGTGAAGCTCTGTCGAAAGCCGCGTTTAATCTATTATTTGATGTATTTTGGGGGGGGTTTCAAGTATTTTGTGTGATGCTGAAACCGACCTCCTGGAAACGTTTATATAAACGAAACGGAACGACAACAGGAGGTGTTACAGAGTGTATTATATACTAACTTTCGTCAAAAGCTGCTCAGAAAGCGGATTGAACCGCAGAAGTCTCCTTCACTGAGCTTGTGGCCTTTCCGTGCCCCTCGAATATCTTTCCCTCAGACCACCTTGTCTATCTTCCTCCTTGCATTCGGTAATCTAATAGCGCTAAGAAGGCAGAACCCGCACGCAATCGAAGCAAAAGTCGGACCTCGAAGGTCTTGGGAGCAGCATGTGAGACATGGTTATCCCATTTTGGGGAGGGTTGTTGTCAAACCTTCGTCTCTTTTGGGAAATACCCCTGCTCAGCTTGTTCTCGTCATGGAAGTGATCATCTACTGGGCTTGCTAAAACGGAAACAGCCCCTGTTGGTTTGGCTACATCGGGGCCCAATATGTACCACAGCAATGTAGAGGTACGTGCGCATTTGAGGTTGAGATTGAGAAGTTGTCTCTATCAGGTGGGATTAAGAACCCGGCCAAGCGCTGGCTAGCTTACCTGCAGCTTTCGAAGAGGTAAATCGTAAGAGATGTAGTATATATCTGCATGTTGCCGGAGCTCCGTCGCCTTACATGTATACAGGTATTTGTGGCCGGTTGAATTATAAAATCCGTTGGGCCAAAGGCGGGTCGGTCTATGCTCGTGCCGTGAAACGAGGACCTCGGAAACTGGTGAAACCAATCCTCTATTATGAGGTCCCCAAATGGTCAGAGCCCTCTGTGGGCCTGGTTCTAAATTTCTTCTCGTTTAAGCTGTTAGCCGTCTCGGCGGACAGAAATGACACTGCAATGACACTACGATGACATCGTGACGAAGCAGTTATGCACATGCCCATGGCTCCAGAAGCAGTAATCCTATGCTCTTGCATTCAGAAAGCCTTGATATTGAGGTTATCTGGATTGAAGCTGTATATCTAGGTGTGAATAACTTAGTACTAGTATAGCTAGTGATCCTTCCACCGCCATGGCGCTACTTGATAAATTGAAATCGATCTATATAAACGGACCCAGGGCATCAAAATAAATGAACAAGTAAGCTCTTGCATACGTAACCGTCAATTTTCACATTGTGAATGCTATGCTTCATGATCCAGCAGAATTCAGAACCGCTCCTATGAAGGGAACTTGTAAGAATATTTTCAAGATGTGTCTTGATATCTTAGATTCGTAACCAGCATTCTGCAATTGAGCAAGTAGTGACTTAAGTGCCTACTTAGGGAGGCTTCCAGACTATAGATTATCAGAAATATTCAAACCGTGCAGTGAAGTGTCGGGACAGTTGAGAATAAGTCCGTTAAAGCTCACACACAGTACAATCTAGGAACTGTGTTGTGCCCACAATTCGGTTTGCGATGGCCCTTTCATCAACCTCACCCAATTATTTTCCAAACAGTTTAATTTTAGTAATCGAATGCTCAGACTATTCCCTACAAATAGTGGCTCAGGCTCGACAACATTTGGAGTTTTGGAAATCCAAAAGTCACGGGATCTAGTACTTCTTGTGTGGCGCCAAACCACGTTTGCGCCACATGTTGCAACACGACAGAGCGTGGAACTTTCGATTTTGCGCCTCAACTCACGAAGTCCCGTATTGACTCTACAGCTCTGGAAAGCTGGACATGCAATGCCACCCCCGACATCTGTATTAAGGGTCGGCAGGCCATTCGTAGTACCCCGGTACCCGAGCCAATGGGTATGCCCATCCTGCCTCACTCAATCCCGAAGACTACATGCCGAAACGGTCAAAACTCCCAATCAGTCCTCAACCTCCCCACCTCCAGATGGACAACCTCGGTCGGTGAAGTCTACAACGAAGGGTAACGGGAAAGAGTGTAAGAATTCAAAATGGGAGGTTACAGTTGGATTGGAGATCCATGCCCAGCTCAATGCCCCTCGAAAGCTATTCTCTTGTACGTTTGGACCCACCAGGTTATTTTATCGTATGCTAATCGACTATAGATGCTACTACATCTTTCAATGCACCTCCTAATAGTCGGGTAGCACCCTTTGATGCTTCAATACCCGGTATACAACCTGTCCGTTTCTATTCCCGTCCACCCTTCCCTCGTCGTATATCGGCTGACAAGTTTCTGAGGAATTATAGAAACTCAACATTCCCACAATAGTCCCCGCAATCCGCGCTGCTGTCGCCTTCGATTGTCGAATAAACCGCCGTAGCACATTTGACCGTAAACATTACTTTTACAAAGACCAACCCAATGGCTATCAAATAACCCAATTTTATCATCCCTTTGCGTCGGATGGAAAGATAGTATTAAACGAACTGGACGGGTTAGACCCGTCGGAGGTTGTTGAGATCGGGATAAAACAAGTGCAGATGGAGCAAGATACTGCAAAATCGATATTTCAACCTGCAACGGAGGATACTCCAGCGAGAACACTCGTGGACCTTAACAGGGCTGGTTCGGCCTTGGTTGAGATTATCACGACACCAAGCTTAAAATCCTCAAAGCATGCGGCAGCATGTCTAAAGAAAATTCAAAGTATCTTAAAAGCCTCTACAGCAGCTATCGATGGTATGGAAAAGGGAGGAGTACGATGCGACGTCAATGTTTCCATTCAAGAAAAGGGCTTGCCAGGGCTCGGAAGAAGAGTTGAGATCAAGAATTTGAACAGTGTCAAGGCGGTACAAGAGAGCATTGAAGCCGAAATAAAACGTCAGATAGCAGTACGTGAAAGTGGGGGTGAAATCGAAGGTGAAACTAGAGGTTGGGATGCTGTTAGGGGGGGATCAAGGAAACTGCGTAGTAAAGAAGGAGAAGTGGATTATCGATATAAGCCCGATGCCGAGTTACCTCCTCTAATTATCGAAGAAGTAAGTACACACGTATAATATGGAATTTAATAAAATTATGCTAACTTCGATAGTCGCTTGTGAACCACATCAAATCGACTTTGCCCCCGCTGCCTGACCAGATTCTTTTGGAGCTAATGAACGAGCCGTTCGCACTGACACTCAAAGACGCCCGCACCATGGTTGATCTTGACGATGGAGCCAGAGTGAATTACTATAGAGCCATCTATGATGACCTGTCGGCCCGTCCGGACTTTAAGCCGGGTTCGAAACATCTAGGTAAATTGATAGGAAATTGGACTCTCCATGAGCTAGGAGGGAGGCTTGCGGCTAGTTTTATCGCATGGTTGGACAATCCCGTTACCACAGCTCAAATGGCGGACCTACTTTTCAACCTCCAGAATGGAACTCTTACCGCCGGAAACGCCAAACGGGTCCTTGACCATCTCGTCACCTTTAATGATTCAAATATTCGTGTTGTAGAATTGATTGAGGAATACGATCTTGCGACACGGTCTACAGCAGGGGAAGATGACGAAGGACTTATCAAGATTGCAAACCATATTATTTCCGAATATCCCGAGAAAGCAGAGCAAGTGCGATCTGGGAAGAAGCCAAACCTCAAGAACTTCTTTATCGGAAACCTGATGAAAGCGACTGGCGGCAAAGTCGACGTTCAGGCTTGCAAGCAGGTCATTGAGAAAATATTTTCCGCATAGCATATGCTAAGCACAGGACCAATGTGTTACCGAGAAACGAGTTTAAAACCAATACTATACATACAAAGATACAAAAAAGATCGCAGACATGTTCGAGAACTCAATAATACTATGTCGGTTTACAAGCAAAACGCTACACACCGGCCACTTTGTCATCTCCCCGTTTCGTAATCATGTATTCCCACCCGAGGTGCCTGTTTTCTTTACTCTCCTGTTCTATCGCCTTCCCACAATTTCCTATCCCTTCGCGAAAGGGCTGCATCGGTGAGTGTTGAGCCTTTAGGGGGCGGTCTTGAATCCGGGATCACCGGCTCAAGGTGCCCAGTATACCTATGCCTTCCATGGTGCGAGTAATCCGTTTCATTTCCTTTATGATATTTATCATTTCCATTGTAAGCTCCTTGGTCATCGTCGTAATTTTCGTCCTCATCCTCACCACCACCCTTGGCCCCCATCAACTCATACAGCTTTTGCCGATACTGGATCTGTCCTTCTCTATATCCATTCATCCACCCGACAGCCCACATATGATCCCTATCTCCTCCTGACGATTCATTCAACCTAGCACCCATGGGAGTACGGCGCTTACGGGCTCCGCGAAATAAGTACGAAATTGAGAAGAAACACCAAGGCAAGGCGAAAAGGGAAAGATCCCAGGCGAACAATATGGCGAGCATGAGCATAGCTGAACTAAAGAGAGCGATAAAAAACCATATAAAGAAAGCCCAGGGTATACCCGCGCTTGGTTTACGTTCTTGGTAGGTGTATAGGCCGGCATCGATAACTTTCCCTGACTTTGGCACCATCTTTATCGTGGAGTTTAGTGGCCGAAGTAGTGAAGCTACCACCTACGGCGTTAGGAAGCTGATGGTGCATCTTTGGGTATTAAGGGTTGTGCTTACAATGTACCAGCAAATCAGCGGTTCGATAATGTGGGATTCCCAGACTTTGAAGTTGCTTTCGAACTCTCTGTGAAATGAATCAGCAAGGAGCGGGCTCAAGCTTCCAACCGCGATGAAGTTGAAGCTTGTAAATGGGAAAATTAGGACGACGATAAATATCGCCTTGGGGATGAGGTTAACCAACTGCAAGCAGAAATATGGAGCTTCTTTTATTAACCCCCACAGTACTGGGAGTAATACTAGGCCAAGCTTATATGCTGTGATCCAGTCGTCATAATACTGTAATGATTCGAATAGGCTGTGCCACCCTGGAAGTAGTTCGGGTCCGAATAAGAAGAAGAACCAGGATAAAGCCGCGTTACTGTTGATTATTGAAATTATCTGCGACTTGACGGCTGCTGCAAGTTCTGTGGATCCGAGTAAAAAGCTATATATTTGCGAAAGTGGCTGCGGAAGACTAATGTTATCAAATCGTTCGAAACCGTTGGACGAGAAAGAATATATGAGCCAGATCCAGAAGTAGATGTTTCTGAACGGGGATGTAAGGACTACTAGAGTATTCTGCAAGCTGCTAGGTGATGGAAGGCAGACTTCGACATTACTACTATTAAGAGGTAACTTGAATCTGATACAATTTTCTTTCCATTTCGGCATAGGGAAAGTGAGCGAGGAGATGGGGACGAGGAGAGGTTGGTTTAGCGATATCCTCCCAGAGGGTAGTAGCTTATGTAGGCGGTCCGCGCTCTGTATGGTGGTTTGTTTACAACACTGAATTCCTTTTCATGGAGGTCTTTGAAACGTTAGTTTGGATACTAACAATGAAAGTTCTACGCGGTGCTTGTGATGAATGTTCTAGGTCGGGATGGCCGTTATCAAAGACTTCCCTTTTGCGTTTTTCTTTGTTGGATTCTGTGACGCCCGACGTTTCTGGGTTCTTCCCAGCTCGAGGTAATTTTTAATTTTTACAAATTACGAGGCTACGGGTCTAGTTTAAAATGAATATGTAATACTTTTAGCTAATTATACCGAGTACATATCTTGAAGTTATTGTCCCAGATGTATTGAGTCTACTCTGTAAAGCTCGGGCGAGCAGTCTGGTCGAAGCTCAGAGAGTTGCCCAAAACTGCAATCATTACTAGTGCTGTTACACAACATCTCACGCTGGGCAGCCTCATCCCGCATACTTTGAATCAAATCCCAAATCGCCTTTGCAAACCAAACCTCTCTCCTACATTATTTTGACCTAGGCCAAAGGAATTATAAAAATGATGCCTACTCACTTTCTGATGCTAAGCACAAATTCTGCTCCACTTTCACGCTAAGCAGAAGGGCTTATACGTATGATCTCTGCTGCAGGACAGGGGTGGATACAGTCCTATGACGTAGCTTTGATGATATGCAAGACAGTATGCCTGTGTAAGGCCGTTACCTGATTCATCAACACAACTTTATTTCTGGTGTAGTTTTTCGGACTCACACCCCTCCAACAAGACATTGCATAGAGGAGATGGGGTTTGTTGTCTCTTGGTGCGGAATTAAGTTGGAAAGAAGGTGTCATTATCGGAGTGGCTAGCCTTGATTCCTAGCAAAGTTGCAGAGTTTCGGTCGGCCTAGGAGTGGTGGCCGACTATCATGTGTGTCGATTCGGGTACTAGATGCACGCAGCGTCATTATGTGAATATGAAGACGGGATATTTTGTACCTCGCTGGTCCTACGATTGAAGCGGGCTTTTTTAGTGTCCCCTCTCCCGCTTCCTCTGCGTCGTGTTTTTTAATGTCTTTTCTCCGATTCCTATCGTCGCTGAGGTTTTTTGAAAGTTCCCCCCAATTTCACTCTCGCCAAGTCCGCGACTTTTTTCTGGCGTTGGTGATATTGAGTCTTCGCGGTATACGTACCTTTTTTCGAAAGCATAGAAACATATTGCCTATTGCGTTATTGGTAATCATTCGGTACCTCATTTTTTTCCCAATCCGCCCGTCCCAGGAATCAATTTCACCCAGCGCTAGTTTCCAAGTAACAAGTTCACGGGTATCCATTGAGCCTCACATAAAATCGCAATAATGGAAGTCGCCCCAGGTTCCAAAGCTACCCTTTCGGACCCAGCCTACCCAGGTCCCGGGTACATCTTCTTCCGCCTCGTCAATATCGTAACCCTAATCGCCTGTTTCGCCGTCCTAGCACAAGTCATGACCATATTCTCGAATTCAAACTCAAGCACACCGCAATCTGTCGTTTATATGTTCGCAGTGGGGATAATAGGCACGGTATGGTCGATACTAATATTGATAACATTCCTACGGGCGAATAACGTTTCAATTACCATTGCTTTCTTTGATTTGGTGGGAATGATACTGTGTATTGTGGGTGTGGCGTTGTTGACGAAGCCGGCGATTGACGAATGTGCCGCGGCGAAGGCGGGGGACTTGAATGAAGTTTCGAGGACTAATGATGTAGGTTCGGTTTGTGGGTTGTTGAGGGCGGGGTGGGGGTTAGGTACGGTTTCGTTCTTGTCATTACCATTTTAGCATTGGTGGTACTGATTCGATTGATATAAAAGTGCTCGCGAATATCGTGTTCTTCTTCCTCTGTTGTATCGGGGGCATCCAGATTGCTATGATGGTAGCGGATGAATACCGACGAGTTGGGTAAGCTGTCTGGTCCTGATAAGTTTCATTATATATAAGTGTTCTAACATTTATAATCCTAGCGGACCCGTCGCCCGCCGTACCGTCATCGAAGAAGGATACCCGGTTCAACCTGCTGTCAGAAACGTTTCACAAACGACCACAGCAGCAGTGCCAGTTCAGCCCGGCGCCGTATTTGTCGAAAAGGGCAGGTCATCCAAGCGACACAGGACAAGCAGGAGCGGCGATCGTCACCGTCATTCTCATTCGTCGTCCAAGAGAAGAAGATCCCATGTTTCCGTCGGTACCAGAGATGATTATTATTACCCTGACAGAAGAGATTCGAGGAGGAGTTCAAGGAGGGATTATTATTAAACCTTTGCAGTTTCCCTGATAAGACCAATATTAATATATTTCGACATACGAGGTTAAATTATATAAGGGGCCTTGGTCGAGAAGAGGGTCGATCCGGCCTAGAAGAGACTATGGAGACGGGCTAAATATATGGGGAGGAGTCACAAGAGGGATGCGTAAGAGAATAGGCCGTCTGGGTTCGAATCCCCAGCGTATCTTGAGGTGGCATGCAAAACGTTTAAACTTATCGCTTGTGCTTTATAATGCTGGCAAAACTTTTCTAGGGGACCTATTCACTACCGATTCAACACTTTATAAGAGTGTACGTCTGGCTATTATTGTTTTTCCCTTTTGCATAATGCTTCCTGTATTTGATGTTGTACATCAATTGTTTTAATATGCTCGTTTGAAACGTATTTTTTTTTGAAATTTCGTCGCACTGCTACTGCCTTTTCTAATGGACTAATGCCTGTATGAGATAACGAACGAGAATCGATGCAAAACTTTGCGCGTTTTCGCCATTCTATAACCACTCGTTAAGTGCGATTAAGATCACAGGTACTGATAATCCAGTCACAGCCGTATACTATTGAATTTAACCTCAAGAGTTCAGTCTTCAACGTCGATAGGGCCGGGGGTCGATTAAGGCTGGGAAGTTATTTTTGCACGGGATATTCCGTATAACAACGACATACGTCAGAGCAGCTTTGACGCCGCGGCAAATTATATTGCACCCAAATAAGGAAATTGACCCATTTCGTAATTTGGCCGGAAGGGTGTGATCCGATTTGCTGCGGAGAACTTCTTTTGGTGATGCGGGGGATATGTGTTGATGTTGGAAAATATCTAGGCCGAAATACTACATTCAAGCATTACGATGTCTGGGTTACAAAAACCGTTATAGAGGGGATCGATAGAGTTTCTGAACAGAATACAAGTTTTCGTCTACTGGCGCATTATCGTGGTTTCCTCTCGTAGATTTAGGCACAAATTTGATCTTTACGACGGAGAAGTCAGGGTGTAAAATATACTCTTAATGATTCATGATATCGTTTAGAGCTTTCGTCAGCCATAAGGATATCATATGTATACATGAAGTGACCGCAAGAGTGTAGTCGATCCCAATCCGAATAATAATGATAATAATAATAACTGGTAAAGTCTCGTAAAGTAGAAAACGCCGTTTTCGAACAAAATGACATCGCAAGTCAAAGATGCAAAAACTCAAGACATAACGAGGGGTATGGGGATCAGGAGGTATGTATGTACATTCGGGACGGTCATAAGGATTTGTGACTCAAATCGAGCGCTGGGAAAAACTTTATAATTGTAGTAACATTGCAGAATAAGGAAAGAGTGGGTATCGCGGAAAAACAGCAAATCTTTCTAGGTAGGAGGCAACTGGGTCGAAATTTTCGAGCGTATATATGGGTGAGTTTTGGAAGGTGGGCTGATAATTTTGATGTTGTGGGGTTCTAGGCCTCAACATCGACAATATCCGCAACTTCCTTCTTATCTGCCGATAAGACATCAAAAGAAAGGTAGATCATGTAAATAAACATTAGACTGTAACCGATAGTTAGCATCTCATCAAAACAGTTGAAAAATTGTCTACCAAGGAATGAAAGACTCACAGTGTGAACAGTTGGAATACAAACGCCGCCTTCCAAGCTCCACAAAGTTGGTCCCACAAAAACGTGGACAGCTGGCTCTGCGCCGCATAGATGAGCACAGATGCTGTGACTGTCCCTGAACCCTCATAACCAGTATATCCCGGTCCACTCGTGGTCACCACAGTCTGCGGCGGCGCCCATAGAATGCCAGTGTCGTGACAGTAATCATTCGCATCGTTATTCTGATTAGAGAATAGTGCGAGCGAGCTACCAATTAGTGCGACAAGCCAAAGGACGAATCCTACAAGTGAGAAAGCGAGCATAAAAAGCGGGGTGACCATGCGCAGTTGGAATAACATTACGACGGCGCCGATGAGGAAGAGGGTGATAACTGCTACTGCGAGGGACATTTGGAAGTACCTACGATCTTTGGATTAGTTTTCTTTTCTCTTTTGCTTTTTCCCATTAAAATACTAGGCGATTTCGACAAAATACCCACGAGGGTATCTCGTGGTCGAAACACAGATTTGGGGAAATATGGCGCAAGGAACAATTTTGGGGGTTGTACTGGTACTCACCATGGCTGTGGTCTGTCTAGGGCATTCTGAACAGCGGTGAACTGGGCATAAATCGAGAGTACGATAATGGAAAATATTCCCAGAAAAACAAGCCAGTACGTAAAGATATCCCTAGGCCAACGGTAGGACCTGTACTCGACTTCTACTTCTTCTGCCATGATAACTTCAAGCTTAAGCTAAGCTATATGCAGGGCCGGGGTAAATTATGATGGTGGTGTGAAGGTTGGTCGCCTGACGTGTTGTGTCAGTAGACGAGGGAATCCGATTCGGCTGGTTCGCTTTGGCTAAAGAGGGTGTGCTTCTGTTCGCACTTAGTGAGAAATGCGATTTGCCGATAGGTGCTTTTGGCTGGAAAAGCCCGGGCTCAACGGTTAGGTGCAGCAAATACGCTCGATTTGCAGAGTAATGCAGCTGTAGGATCCCGAACACTAGATGCGCTTATCCGCGTATTTCTATCTGAGTTTTATTCCAGTGTTTTAAAACCGTACAATGCTCGCCGGCGGGAGTAACGCCAGGAAAAGAAGCGGAAGGGGCGAGTATGGATAGGTAAGACGAGGCCACAAGCTCGCAAGCCAGTGAGGAAGAGAGGAAGAGAAGGGAGAGCACAGAAAAGTGCACCGTCAGGGAGTAGATATGTATGACTGCGGATTTCACAACCGACAGGGTCTACCGTCGTTGATAAAAGGGAAAAGACGGGAACTTAGACTGCTCAGCTGGACAGAAAGAAAAAATCAACATCGGTGCAACCATCCAAGACGCGGGACAGGAATCTATCTAAGTTTTTATACGAGCTACTATTAACAGCGATAATGGGAGGTTGGAATAAGTCAGAGCCGTATTAGCGGTTCCTGCAGGCTCCGGCCTGGGTAATCTTCCCGTAGGATCGAAGCTAGCAGGCTGAGCTGCAAACCATGGCCAGCAAGCTGCCAGCACGTCGAATGCAGGGAAAAACGAAAAAGGAGAGCATAGCGTGGGGCTAGCAGCAAATGGCGTGTTGAAGTGTTGGGCTGTGGTTGGCTGGTTACATGCGCCTTTCCCAAATAGGAAATATAAGTGCCCCACGCCACGCAACCCGTAAACCACAGAAAATGGGGAGGCGGCGAAACCTCTCACCAGGGAAAGCGAAGGAGTATTCCAGCCTCAGGAATTCGGTGACGTGAAACGGAGAGAATAGCGGCGGTGACGAAATTTTCTAGTAGAAAGGGGTATAGCTGATCTATAATTCGAAATATCTAGTCAAGTTAATGATGCAGGGACCAATGCTTTGCATGACATTCGGAATTCGGGCGGCTTTTTGTGATGTTTCTGGGACTGGGGACCTTGCACTGTATGTAGCGAGAGAACAGATGGAGCTAGGCGTGTTTTAGTACTTCGGACATATAGGGCTAAAAACTTCTTTCGGAAAACTTTTGGGAAAACTTTTGTTCACATCAGAACTTTTAGTCTAGTATCAAGTACGAAAGCGCGTGCAGTATGTGATGCTTTTCACGGTCGCGGGCAATAAATATTTCCATTAACAGCTTGGTGAGATCAAATAGGCAAAGCATCGCGATGTTAACCAAAGTAAAAATCAGATAAATTATCATGAAGAAAGGCGCCAAATATCGCTATCGTACAGGATATCACAGCAAAAGCGGATGAAGCGAAAAAGCAAAAGCAATTGCGAGGAGATAAAAGGAAATGCTGGTATCTTGGTTCAGAAAACATTAACTCCGAGACCCTTCCCATATACATTAAATATACCCAGAAAAGCGAAATAATGGTTCCCAAACGGGGAGCCCATGGATAAAAATGATGCAAAACCAAGATAAGCAAAGCAGATAGCGTAGAGTAAATGGTATCAGATCGATAAATAGCAGATATGGCGCCGAAATCAAAACTTCAATAAACGATGATATCAAAAAAAGAAAAAGAAAAGAAAAAACAGCAACATCGAAATATTAGGTTAAAGACTTTTCTGTAAAAATATCTTTTATCTTTCCCTAGTCTTTTTTGTTTTTGAGAAACCATTTTTTTTCCCGGCGAGAGAAAACAACGATAATTTGTACATGACCATATCGGATGGGAAAATATATGCACGGATCCTTCTTAAGAAATATAAAGGTATCACTGATGAATGAAAGATCCGCATCGGCGGATTATAGAGAAGAAAGATAATCAAAAGCGGTCATCGTGGAAGGTGTCGAAGTGTCGAGTGAAGAAAGACGAAGTCCCGCTATCGTCGAAAGTTGTTATAGCGCGGAGTTGTGAGTTATTTGTTCATAGATAGGAAAAAGTTGATGTCATTACGCTTTCATTCCAACAGGCGTATTATTCGTGGTCGTGGCGTCAGATTTTCCGTCCACAGGCTTTGAGGCTTTACCCTTGAGGGCATCACCCAACAAGTCCTTAGCGCAGTAGGCGAAACCTGCAGTGCAGGCAGTCATAACCATAAACATTCCAAACCAGGTAGAGACACACAGGAAGAGTAGAAGAGGCATGAGGAAGAAGATACCGGCAAGAATGCCCAGTTGGACTGGTGTTTCTTGCTTCATAATCCAGGTGATGAGAGTGTCAAGGACGCTAAGGACGCCCTCGACAGGGAGATTAGGTTTTTGAGCGGAGGCGAAAGATGGAGAACGAGAAGAGCGAGCGGATGGGATATGAACTCGCATGGGAGTAGAGGTTGGTTCATCATTGATGAGATTGGAGAAGTCGTTTGCCTTGAAGATAAAGTCCATTTCCTCAGGGACAACTGGTTGATGGAGAGTCATCCATTCACGGTACTCTCTCACGCTCTCGTTAGTTGCTCCAGGGAGTTCGTTGAGGATCTTTGAGTAACCAGCCAATGCGTTGTTATATTGCTGAAGTTTGACGAAGATGGCTCCCATGAGCTCCAAGCGGCGAGCAGATCGCTCATCAAGAGGGCCGGGTGCTCTGTGGCCAGTCTGACTAAGACCTCGGCGGGTTCGCAGCCCAGCACCTCCGCCACTACTTTGCTCTGCATTATCAAGGCTTTCAAGAATAGACTCGAGTTCACAAATCTCATCTTGAAGATGAAGCAAGATGCGGTGGTTAAGGTTGTCAAAACGGCGATACATGGCAGAGTTTGGAGTAGTAGCCAAGTGGTTAGACAGGTGAGGGTATCCAAGGGCGACCGGGATAGTAGTCAAAGCAGCATTCTTAGACAGAAAAGAACCGGCCACAGAAGAGTGTTGAGTAGGAGGACGAGATTGGGCACGGCATGGTTTAATTGCTGGAGGACTGTCTTCGGGCGTTGGAAGGCCATGTTTCTGTTTGTTAGGAAGGCTAGTGTTGATAGATGGTGGTTGACGGGGATGGTTTTGTTCCACGCTGGCTTCGGACTTGATATCTGCTTCAGAAAGTGGTTGCATACGACTGCTAGCAGCGCTAGTGAGTTTGGCCGACGAGGTATCAGAAAAGTTGGAACTGAACATTGTTTGCTTGTTGGGAGTGATAGTGTTGCGCCTCCGAGTCTTTGCAGGCTTGGCCCAACTTTGGTCGTCATTGCCATCTTTTCCAAGCTCAAACTCCTCGCGTGGAGGTCCTTCTGGGATTCTGTCAATTGGTGGTCGGGAACCGCCTTTGACGCTATCTGTGTCGGCCCACTCTGCGGTCCATTGACTATGGATGCTGTTTCTCTTGTTGGGCGTTCCGAATTCACCAGAGTTTGGTCGACGCTTAGAGTACTGTGGGCTCGCGGATGGGATGCTGTGTGGTTCCTCGTATTCCGGTTCTTCTTGATGATATTGGCCCTGGTCGTAGTACCCTTCGTAACCTCCATAGTAATCATCGTACCCAGGTTGATTGTAGGCCATGCTAAGGTTGCTAGGGGCATATTGTCTGGCGTTCATATGGTTCCATCGTCCACCAAGGACAGTTGTGGCCATTTCAGAGACATTCGAGTTAAGCATGGACCCAAAATTAGGAGAGTAGCTGCTGACTTGGCTACCACTAAAGCCCCTCCCATAGCCACCATTAAGGCTAGAAGTGGGTGGTGGGCGCTGGCCTCGCATGGTGTACTGGGGTCCGGGACCATACATTGGGTTTCTTTGTTGTTGTTGTTGATGTTGTTGATGTTGTTGTTGTGATGGTGGTGGTGGTGGTGGTGGTGCTTGTTGTTGTCTGTAAGGCTGGTGTGGGTGTGGGTGTGGGTGTGGTGGATATGCTTCTTGGAAGGCTCTTTGAGGTTGAGGTGGAGGTGGGTGTGGAGGGTATCCAGCATACATGTCGTGTGCGGCTTGTGGGGGAGGTGGGGGAGGAGCACGTTGATTGGGTGGCATGCGAGGGCGACCGCGATATGATGGTGGTGCTCGCGGCGAAACGTACGAAGAGTAAGCAGGGTAGTCGTCCTCGTGGTATTCCTCAATCTCGGTTGCCTCGACGGTTGCCTGCGCTTCCGCCGCAGCTGCAGCTGCCCGACGAGCATGCACGGACTCCTTGAAATTGGATTTTTGCGGTGTGTGAACCATAGCATTGTCTGGAGCTTCGTTGGGAAGATTCTTGTAAGGATCGGCCATAGGAGGGATAGGTGGAGCGGGTTGAAGAGTTGGATCTACAGGTGCGGCCTCTGTTGACATGTACGGATCGTAGTGCATTGGGTAACCACCATATGCGCCGTAAGCCTGTGGAGAAGAGAAGTAAGGATCTTGAGGATGAGCAGGAGTAGCCCGTGGAGGAGGCGCGGATGTCGGAGTGGCTTTCTTGGGGCTGGGTGGCTTTACTGGAGTCTTCGGTCGAGGTTCTGGGGCTGGAGTCTGTCGAGGAGGTGCCGGAGCCTGTCGAGGAGGGACTGGAGACGGTTCAGGAATTGGCGCCGATACATCAGAAGCGGCCTGGTGTTCTTCCTCATGAGCAGCTTCGTCCTCTTCGCCCTCGTCGAGAAACTCGAAAACACTGGCGTCAAGTCCTAGACCAGCTGGAGCGCCTTGAGCGACACCAGCGATAGCAGTTTGCCGACTACCACTGCTCGAGAAGGAATTCTTCTTGCGGTTAAGTGGCGGATATGGGTAAGCACCGTATGCATCTTGGCCGTATGCATCTTGATCATATTCAGGACCAGTCACTGTAGCATTAGAGTAAGTGCGGCTATGGGCTGGCGGTCGAGCATTAACATTATTCTTTGTCGGTGGGACTGCAGACTTTGGGGTTGGAACAGTGTTTGGTGGAGCGAAGCCTTGCTTTTGTTCGCCAGACTTCATGTCCTCTGAGCTCGAGGCTTCAGAAGTAGCTGCGGAACCTCTCGATGGTGGGGCCGGGGCTTCTGGCATCGGAGATTGGACCTCGTCGCTTACGGAAGCGAAGTATCCATTATTTTGGGTTTGGAGGCCGGATAACTTTCTAAAACTTGCTAGTCTGGAAGAGTCTTGTTCAAGAGAGGAACCTGAGGATCCAGACGATACTGAGGGGGAAGATGAACCGGATGAAGCAGAGACTACGGATGAGGGGGCCAGCGGAACTTGCTGGCCCGCCTTCTGCGGCTTTTTTAATGCAGGCATGGCTAGGTGGTGTGGGCTTTTGTTTTTGCTTTCGCTTTCGCTTTCGCCTTCGTCGTCCTCGGATATGGAGACGGGCGTAGGGGGTTTATGGAGACCAGATATAAAAGATTCAGAGGGATGCGAAGCACTAGAGGGGTATGCAGAATAAGATCGCGGGCGCGTGCGATTAAGATTAGGGCTGCCTGTGGTCGACGTCCCCGATGCCACAGCTGTGGAAGACGAAGAGATGTTCTTGGATTGCTGTGCAGCTGCAGCGGAAAACTTTGCAGCGGAAAACTTTGCAGCAAGGTTAGCAACGTTACCGTTATGAGAGCTAGCAGATGCTGACGTAGAGATGCTGCTGCTAATGGACCCAATCTTAGTATCGATTGGGGGCGTGGTGGATGATGGGCTGGCAGCCGGAGTGGGCAGCGAATGGTTGTTCGAGTTCTTGCTGGAGTCCTTGGAGGACGACGAAGGAGGAAGACTCGTCAGGATGTGAGTTGGCTTTTCACTGGCTGCTAATAACAAAACACAACGATAATAAGAATTAGTTCCGGCGGGACAGCTTGTAACTTTACTATCAGACCTTAAAGCACCAACGTGGGTCTATACTAGGCATAGGCATGAAAAAGGAGGCTAGGGAAAGGAAGCTAGGAGAAAAAGAGGCAACGGGCAGGAATAAGGATAAGGATAGTTAGGGAAAGGGCTTGTGGCAGTTGACGCTTTGCCCTATTCCCTTTCCAAAACTGCTAGAAGAACTGGTAAATGCGGGGCGCACAACCTGGGAAAGTGCAAGTTCGGGACGGCAGTCTAAACCCCACGAGCACCGAAGAATGAAGGCGAATCTTCCAGCGACGATACTCAATACGAAATGATATATCGATATGAAAGGACAGAAATGCGTTTACTCGACACAGTTTCCCTTGAACCCGGAAAAACTCCCTTCATTCTCACCAAGTGGTTTTGGTACCCTCCGCGACCGAACGAAGAACGATTGGAACCGGGACTCCCTTCGCGTCGCTTGCAGCTAGGCAAATGCGGATGGGCGAAAATATTTTTCACAAGAGGGAAAGCCCAGCCTGGTCCAAAAGTGGCCTGGCGAATGGGAAAACTTTTGGGAAAACCTCTTGGAAAGCTTTTGGCCAATGAAAGCTTGAGCAAGCGCTTGAACAGGACAAGGGCAGGCCTCAAAACCAGAACGACTGACCACGAAAATCTCTTGCCCTTTTTTTTTTTTTCTTCGTCCTCTTTCTCGTTTTTTCTGTGGGAAAAAGGCGAGAAGGAAAAAAATCGACCAAAAAGAATAACGGGTATGGGCGAGGGTCCCAAACACCCATTAAGCTAAATAATAGTCATGCAGCATGCATATCTGCAGCTCGACAGCAAAAAGTGGATCGTGGAAGAATGCAACATGACAAACAACCATGCCTGCTAAGACCGCTTGCATGGTCCGTCACAAGCTGATAGGAAAGAAAAAACCACAGACTCAAATCCAAAAACAGAAACCAGTAAGGTAAACATGCGATAGCCACACCATTGGACGACGTTGACGTCTGCAAACAAACCAGAAGCAGAGACGTGGTTATATGTAAATATGACAATAACTTCAAAGAAATGCGTATGCTTGCTTACCGAATCCCTGTCTCGTAGCCTCAGACATTGACATAGTCCTAATCCTTCCCTGCGGTTGTTGGCGCTTCTCAGAAGTATTCACCGTCAACGGTGGGACTCCCAAGCTCCATCTCTTGTTCCTGTCCTTGCCCGTACGACCGTTACCATTATTCTTCTCGTCGCTTTTGTTCCTCTTATGCGCTGGCTTGTTGACCCATGTATCTATTCCACCTTTGTTAGGTTTGTGATTTCCAACTGTAATTCTTTCGTCAAGGTTATCCAGTTCATCCTCAGAGTCGATAACTGTTTCTGCCGTAGGATATGGCGGTCGTTGAACATTTAATGTTGGACCCATTTTGAAATATATGTCGTTTGAAGAAAGCCGGGATGATTGTAAAACGAGAGAGCTGTTGAACCACGAGCTATATCATTTGATAGATATCCGGTTCAAAAAGTGAAAACAGTGATATAATGTTGGCTGGAAGTGTGAAAACGGTCATAGACCACCCAGATGATATCAGATAATAATGTTGAAATATTGTGTATCTTCTCGGATTTTCCCGTGCTCTTTTTTATCCTCGTTGATCTACTCTTTCCGGTACAACCGCTGGTACTATTTGATGTCGACGGCGATAAGGTTATGGAGCACGACGACTGAAAGGTGGAAAGTGGGAGACAAAAACGATCTTGAGCCTTCTGGAGGTTAGAGAATTAAAAAAAGATCTAGAAGTATAAAAGGAAACAAGAAAAGCAAGGGAGGGGGGTACGAAAAGATATTAACCTTGTGCTTCCAACCAAAGGGGTACAGACACTTTTCAAGGTATGTATGGAGTTTGTTTTTCAAATAGGGTAAATTTCACGTCTATGAGCGGCCGATTAATCAGTTCGTGGAGCGCAGATGAAAATAAGAAAATTGTATTTTGAAAGGTGTGTGTGTGTGTTCACCGGCCGTGGGGCTTGGGCGCAAAAAAGCACGGAGCGGTGTGGTTGAAGAACGGATCACAGATTAAAGATCCTTGACTCGAGGCCAAAAGGCCTTCAAGGTCAGCCCACCACCGTTCACAGCTCCTTTCTTTCCCTTGTGCTTTTTGACCTCTAGGGAAATTTTGTTTTTCTGGGCCACACTTCGTCTGATATTCTGAAAATAAACGACTTCTCTTCCGCTCCTTCTTCGGGTAGGTGCCTGCTTGTGGTGTTCAAGACTCCACACTTAATCCACGAGAACGGCTTTTAGACCTATATTCTCGGTTCGTTTGCCAATAAAGTATCGCGACCTATGGGGAAGTATTTTCGTTGACAAACACTGACATGTGGTTGAGGAAGGCGATAACTGGACGTTAGTGTATTAAGATCTCTAAGATCTTAAGAGTTAATATCGATAAAGAAGGACATCCGGGTCACAAACACAATTAGCCTAGGAGCCCCGTGATTCTTGACGGCCGTGGTTTTGAATGAACCTTCGAACGGCAGGAAACACTTTCACATATTACCGGCCGCTTACACCCCTTAACCGTACACACGGTACATGAACAGAACATTGCGAACGGCCGACATACATTACATAGATCCCATAATATTCCTGTATCATAATCCCCTGGGCCGAGGCCTCCGTGTTGCGAGATAAATCGTAAGGATGCGATAGGAGGCCTCAGTTGCCCCTCCCCCTCCACTATAGTGCCTGATAACTAGGGTTTCCTTCTACTCGCGTAAAAAGTGGCTTGTCCAAGGCCCCTCTATATTAATATTTATCGCAAATAAGGCGGCCTGGTAATATATTCAGGTCAAAAACGAACCTGAAGAACCCTTCAATTCTCCTGAATATCCATGTCTATGTCGCAGTCGCAAAGTGGAGTGCGCTTCATGAGCCGTCGCAGTATCGTGATATAATCACAAGCTGTCAAAACATGACAGTTACAACTCCCCGGTTCTAGCAATAGAATACGCAAGATCTAACAGACTCACATACATTTGCGCATCCATAACATAATCTCGGAGAGCCTTCCTTCGATCATGCTCGATCAATATGCAACTACGCGCAGCTGCCTTAGTACCCTTCCAGTACTGGTACATGCGCAATGGCAAACATTCAATTAATAGCGTCTTCTTTATGAACTCGCAAAAGTCCTCGATACTTCGCCGCTGAAGCCTCCGTCATGGGACGCCGATTTCGACTGCATTTGCTTGCGGCCTTTAGGTGTCATGGGGTGGCTAATCCACAAGCCGTGTGAGTGGGGCCCAAAGAACATTTGAAGGGAAGTTCGTTCTTGCCCGTCGACGGTCAACCGTTGGAAGTTCTCACGTCGTCTAACTTTTATGTGATTCGTCAACAAAAGCAGAAGCTGCATGAAAACATGGATTTGCCGAAACACAAGTGACCGGTGCCCATTGGCCAGAGCAGGGATTGCAGCAGTCCCAGGCCAATTTCCGATCCTAGGACATGCTGAGGAAAAAGAAAAAGCAACATCTTAACGACAGACTTCTCAAAAAATAGAACCCAAGGCTACCCTCACAGACCAGTTAGGTCAACGCATTCACCTGTGGGTCGGGAACATGATATCATTCAGCCGCCGTTCCGTTCTGATTATGCCTGCCGTCTCTGGCGAACGGTTTTACAATCGCAAGAGCGAAATAAGATCCGTAACCGACCCGTGCGCTCGTTCCCAAGTTTATGCGAACGGGGGATCTGTGACAATGGTGAGGAAGAATAATTCGAAACCTGTCTGAAAACAGAAGTTCTACCGGAAACACACTTGAAAATCGGGTTCATGGTTTACGTTTGAGAATTATCCAGGCTCAAAGAATGCCTGGACCAAACTGTTGGATTCTGGCTGTGCCAGACTCGAGCCGACACAAAATACACTTCCTTTCCCAAAAAAGTTCCTTTCGCGGTATGAAAGGAGAAACCCAGCCCGTATTTTAACTTGATCGATAAGGAAAGTGAAAAACAAAATGGTGGCACGGATCTTTTAGTTGGGCGGTTAACATTAGCCTAGATCCACTGGAATGTGGATCTTTGAAGTCCTCTTCAATCGGCGCCTTCCAACAGGAGGTTAGGATTTGAGTACTCTTTCTTTTCCTTTGTGGCGCTGTAATCACACTTCCTTTTCTGGTCAGCAAATCTGGAGTAACGGCTCGAATATCCGATCCGACACTCTCGTTAGGATCTGGCATAGATAACCTTCTTCATGGAGGGGCGGATGGTGGGTGGTGTGGGGTGAGCAAACCATCTATCAGAATTTCATCAGCCTGCAGCTGCCCGAATGGGCAAGCTTTGACCTCTCTTCAAAGACCGAGACCTTCGAGCCTCGTAAGCCTCGAGGATGGTCTTCGAAAATAGAAAAGAAGAATGAAAAAAAATGTCGCTACCCATTCCTCGGGTATTCGATTCCACAAGGGCCCCGTCGTTCATGCATAAACCCTCTCAAGAACGAAAAACATCCTAACCGTTATTCGAGCTCGGGTAAAATCTCAACAGGAAGTTGAGACTACAATAATTCTCTTGGAAGAGCTCACATATGGAAGCTGTGAATTCATGCCTCATGTACCTCATAAGGCCGCCTATTACCAACCTCTTGTTATCGTGATAGAACGGCAAGCTCTATGATAGGTAGGTATGCAAGATCTTTGATGCATCTGCATATCCTTAGCCTGATAAGTCTATATAAAATTTTCAAAGACAATGCTATTTGAGAAATTCGCTCGAGAGTAACGTAAATTTAACAGGCAACATTGGAAACCCCCGGGGTCTTCTCCGTTGCACATACAGAATAAATTACGAACGCTGTCTCGGGACAAAAAATTGTGATTGGGAATTTAAGACAAACCATTATATCATATCGGTCTATATCGACGACTATCAAAAGAAAACCCACGCCCAGTGCTGTTTTCAGCTCTTATCCTCCACACGCCAAGCTTCATACCAAAGAAAAACACCTCTTAGCGCCACCAAATTGGAAACTGTAAGCCTATCCGTTACAATCCTCAGCCCACCGTCTTGGATGAAGCGAAATTAAACATCGTCGGTAGATGATATTTAACCGAGACGAACCACGGTCCTTCGATAACCCCACGAAAATACACCACACAACCCTGCCCAACAAAAAAGAAAGCTAACAATATAATCCCACAAAAGGAAATTCGATACCGTAAAACCAACCCCAGAATCACACACCGATTCCGGACTTTGGCTTAAATCCCACATGGCAGTAGGCCTGGAATCTCGCTCACCATTTTCTTTTGTTTCGTCACGAAGGACCTAGCCCACACATCTAGAAAAAAATCAAAAGCAAGGGAATCCTTAGTTATTATGATCCCGGGATTCACAGACGGTCCTTGTCGATAACCGGCCCCATCCATGCCCGTCCTGCCTCTTCCTAAAACCACATCGCGTATAATTGTCATCTATCGTTAGTACAACACCTCGGCGAATGGCGAGATGCTGTCAGATGATAGATAAAGGCAAGGAGCCTATCGATCGATGGCGTAAGTTGTAATTTGGATGGCATTCTATGAGGGCCCATTTCGAAAAGAAGTATCTTAGCGTGATAGACATTACATCGGAAGGATCGGATCGGTATATACCCGGTGCATTACATTACATTACATTACATTATAATCTGCGCTAGAAGTTCTACAAAAACTTTCTCTCTCGGCCGCCTATTCGAAACTTGTTTGCTGTTGGTAGGTTTATGCGAAAGGTTTACAAGGTTTCAACGTCATTAGCACCTTTTCAGGCTTGATTCTAGGCTGAGAGGTTTGTTATACGTACATAACAGGCAACAAACAACCTGTTGGGTAGTGGGTATAACAAACAGATTTTGCAGCTTGTGATATAGTCAGCAGGCATCCTTTTCTCGCAACAGGTATGATGTAGGCATGAAAAATGCGGCACAGAGAAGCTTTTCAAGGGTTGTACATGTACAATGGTAAGTAAAGCTGAATAATCAAAGCAGGATATTCCTGTTGAATATTCGGGTCAAAATCCGGTAGAGCTCAGCCCGGCAGGCCGTTGGATCATGATGCTACGGTGAGGCTGAGGTATTTGATATCAAAGCAAAATGATTGAATATGGCTTATGCAAGCGACTGCGATGGGGCGACAAGGGCAAGGGGATGGGTTTTTTGTGACAAATCCGGGAGGGTATCTTGTGTATCTTTGATCTGCCTTTGGTTGCAATTCATGAATGAATTACATTATGCATTGTGATTTCCTGTACCGATGAGCTCAGTGACGAGATCTGCTTGTGATGAGCCGTAATTTTGGGAAACCGTGCCGGTGTGATCTTGAAGTGTCTCTAGAAACTGTGATCTAGCTCTCTCAATCGACGCACGAAAACGGATGGAGGCAAGAAATCGAGGTCTGTGCCACGAGCTAGCCGGGTTGATCAACAGCATTGTCCTTGATCCGGAGCTCAAGGTCTAGGTTGATCACAACCCCCCCCCAAAATATGATGATTCGCGGAAGTACATGCTACTGGGTAGTTGGACGTCTAGATGTAAGCCCAACAGACTTGCGAGGTCTCGGTCTGAATCAATCCGGACTCTCTTATTCCTGGCTTCATGGTTATTGAAACCAAATCTCGACGTTAGTTTCTCACAATAAAGTTATATACTTAAACCGGCGAAATAGCTCGATGTTTCATATGATGCTATACGCTCGCCTCGAAGGCCATAAGCTTTAATACCTTGCAATATATCGCCTACATAGAAACCAACATTCGAATACCTATTCGTATCAATACATTGCATTAAAGTGAAATGTTGGAAAAAGCCAAGTTAGTTAGTTGCAAGCTAAAAATCCCTAGCCTATAAGGATTCCTTTGAGGCCTTATGAAATGTATGTAACATGAGAATCATGCCCTATAGCGTATATAGGAGGCTATGCAAAAATATCAGACTCTAGCATGTCATATTGGAAAAAAAAAAAGGTAATGATCGTAAGCAGACCCCGTCTGTCGTTCCCTTCGAAACCTTGTGTCACCTCAAAATGTGTTGTTACCAATTCCAGCTACTAGCCGAATTTGGAAATACAACGATGTGGAAACCTCAACCCGATTTTCAGCACATGGTTACCGCTTGTATAAGTATAAGTGGGTTTATGGCTGTATTCTTTCCGATATAACTGGTCTTAGAACTACAATAATTGTAATACTTCTAAGGGCTAGATACTCTCCGTGCAACAGAGAAGTTATTGTCATATATTAGGAATCTTAAATTAATTGCCTATTTTACATAGCGCGAGGAGCTCGAGATCATCGAGAAAATACCGGATAGCTAGAGTGTATCCGCTCCTACGACTATTGAACAAGCTTTTGTAGTTCAATGGATACGGGACAGGTCTACGCCACTATATGAAATCGACCGCTGTCGGAAAAACGGGAATATCGTGGGATGTTTCTTTCTACAGCTGCCTGACCCCCGGCTATTGGCGCAGCTATACGCGGTCTTGTTGAAGAACGGATACTACTGTGAGCTAAAATACTCAGAATACCACACCAATTAGCCATATAAACACACCAATTTCGGTAGACCGTCCGCCACATATCGATCACAGAACGACAGCCACAAAGCCTTGAATATCTATCGTGAATGTGTAATTGCAAGTCCCGCTAAATACAAACCCTTCCGCATGCACAATCTATCACACACGCCCCCACACACTAGCAATCTACTTCTCAAGCATGAGAACATACTCCCTAGTACTATGCCCAAACATTACAACATCCTTCTCCTTCAACTCAAAATACCTCTTCTCGGGCACAGTATCCCCATTGACCGTCGTCCCATTCGCACTCCCCAAATCAATAATATAAGGCTTAACACCCCCCTCCCGTTCTCCATAATCATTAACCCTAGTCACGAACCTGAACTGAATAACAGCATGTTGTTTCGAAGCACTAGGATGATCGATGGGTACATCGGCAACCAATCTATCCCGTCCGAATAACCATGCGGTGCGGGTTGATAATATTATTGTTTCTAGGATTTCGGAGGCTTTGAAGACGTAGAGACGGTAGAGTGGGGATGCGGGGGGGAGGCGGGATTCGGATGGTTCGACGTATTTTAGGACTACGCCGTTGAGGGTGTTGGTTTCGGAGACGAGGTGGGTTGTGCGGTTGAAGTTTGGGGCTTCTTTGGGAGGTGCTTCGGGTTCTTGGGAAGGGTTTCGGGATTTAGAACGGCTGCGGGGTTGTCGGCGTTCATCGTTGCGGGCTTTTCGATCGCGGTCTCTATCGCGGCTTCGGTCTCTACCACCACGATCACGGTCACGGTCTCTATCCCTTCTCGAACTCCCACCATCATCCCGTCTCTGCCTCTCCCTATCTTTATCCCCCCCCCCTCTCTACCCTCATCAAACCCTCTCCTCCCCTTATCCCCCCGATCACGATAATCCCTATCCCTATCCCTATCCCTCCCACTCTCTCTACCCCCCCTCTTCCCATCATCCCTACTCTCATCATCTTCCCATCTACTCCGTTTCCTTTGAGTATCTCTATCCTGATCTCGTTTCTCATCTCGTTTACCATCCCTCCTCTTGCTGCTGCTGCTGTCGCGTGGAGACCGCGAGCGCGCTCGTGTGGGTGAGGGGGAGTCCCAGCGGCCCATTTCTGTGTGTTTTGGTTTTGATTGGTTTGAATTCGGTGTCGCGTGTATGCGAGGCGTAGATGCGGGGATGCAATATGGTATGATAGTGTTGGTAGTATTTGATGGAAGGGAATGGATTCGTCTGTGGCAGAGCTTTCTGCTCAAGAAGTTGTAATGAAATTCACCTGCCCAGAGGCGCAAAAGGGTTCTTTAAATTCTCTTGGCACTTCTTTCCTTTGAGGCTTAGCCATCTGTTGCATTTTAATATACGAAAACACAATTTATTTTTGATTTTCTTGGACATGATACTGAGAAATAAAAAAATCCAAAGAGCTTGCTTGCTAAAGAAAATAAACCCAACATGATTGATAATCCTTCATTCCTTTCCGTTCCATTTCCTTTCCTTCAATTTTGTTTAAAAAGAATGTCACCATCATACTCCCACAGCGAGTTAACTCCGCTTCCAAATGCTAAGAAAGTGATAAAGAGTACACGAGTGAAGAACCAAATTCAAAAGTCTGAGGGAGTGAGAGAGATAGGGAGAAACCAATCCATCGCATAAACACCATGGTAGATAAGTAATAGTAGATAATAGTAGTGTCACCCAGAATCACATGTATCCGGGGGGAAAAAAAAATAATCAAAATCAAGTCCAAAGTCTCCAGACAGCATATAGTGGAAGCTGCCTCGCTGGCTGAGGACCTGTCTTCTACCATTCTCTAGGAAGCAGTAAATGATTGCCAGATCCCTTTTTCTTCTTCGACCATTTCGACAGCACCTTCAACTGCTCCGCCGCTCAGCTCAGCGAAGACTCTGAGCCTATCTGTACCTAGCTCTGTGTACCCTAACTCGATCAAAGTCCTAACACATTTCTCGACAGGATCCTCCTCATTAAACGAAACGGTCCTAGTACTATCACCTGTCTCAAAAGTAGTCCAACCTGCCGCAAATCGATTGTTAGCCGCATTGATTCGCTGTTGCTCTTCGAGCTCTTCGCTGCTGCGTCGGACGGTCTCCTCGACTTCGTCGATCAGGCGCATGCGTTCACGCTCGCGGGCCAGGGCGTCATCAATAGCGGTTTGACTAGTTTGTTCCACTAGCTGTGGTGGGCGTGGAGGAAGTGCTGGGTTTTCCTCTGGGAAACCGCCAGGCATGGATGTAAAGCCGGTTAGCCTGTTGTTTCTTCTGGAGGGATTGAGAACAGTTTGGGCGCGACGTGGCAACAGTGGCTCGGCGAATCTGACGGTCGATGTTGAAGACTGTCGGCTGCGAGTGCTCGCGTTGCTCATAGATGTGGCACGGTGAAGGTTCCCTGGGAGTGGAGGGAAATCATAATTGGTGCGTGGGGTGAAGCTCGTGTCAACTTGGGAAAGGAAGGGGTTGCGAGAGTTGCGGCGTGGTTGAACCGGTGTAACATCAGATGTATCCACCAGCGGGGCAGCTGGGTTTGATGGGAAAGGCCAAGCGCCCGGGAGTCTGGTATTTGGGGCAGCTGATGAGGATGAGCCAGCGAACGGATTAGGGGATTCGTTATCAGCCTTGATGGGGGGCAACGCAGCCGACAAAGTCGAGAGATCGTCAAATGGGCTAGTGGTGGGGGGTTGCGGTTGTGGTCGTGGAGTCGGGGTCGAAGAAGCCGATGGCATGGACCACTCCCTTTGGAGCTCAGAGAGAGACGGGAATCTCTTCATTGCCTCGGACCTTTCTCTATCGGTTGGATCAGCAGCACGGCACTGCTGCCAGGGCGATAGCCATGGCTGGTTCTTCCCGAACGAATCCGTCGTTGTGCGAGACCTTCTTAGCCCTGGATAATGGAACTGGGGTACGGTTTCCTGAGGTTCCGGGATGGGGGATCTTCCGGCCGATGAGACGCTGGAGGCAAGGTCTACAAGAACTACTCGTTCGTGGGCGGAGGCTGGAACCTCTGGAGCTTCATTGGATTCCTGGAACTCATCCTCGCTGTCGCTCTCGCTAATAGCGGATGTTGTGCCAAGGGGAATGTAGCTACTGTGTCTCCTGTTCAGAGGGTCCGGAGCAGACCTTGCGCCAGCACCGAAGCCTGGAACTACAGTCGAGATTGGCGGAAGCGAGTTTTCAACCTCTGGTACCGGAGATGCTGGCAACGGTGGGAAAAACTGAGGTGGTGGCGGTGGGAACTCATGAGGAAAGCCGTAGAAAGGCTTTGGCGGCGCAACCGGTTTGAAGTCCTTGGGAACGGCAAAGGTGCCGTTGTAGTTTGTCGGCCTAGAGTTTACCCACGGATTCTCGAATGGAGAAGTGGTGGTCTTTGGAGGGGACTTTCGATATGGCCTCCTCCATGGTTTATCGCCGCCCGCAGAGCCGTCGCTGGTATGTCCACTTCCTTGAGAACGACGACGACGGTACATGGACCTGTCGGCACCTTTACAATTGGTTCGGGAGCGGAACACGCCCTTTCGGGTCTTATAGTCGCGCTCGGAGTCGGACGAGGAAGAACCATCTGAGCTTTGGACCTCTACGAAGCAGGGTCCGGCTTTGATATCAAGACCCGCCATTGCTTCCTGGAGCCCGGAAATCGGAACCGCACGTTCTGCTCCGCTTGCAGAGCTTTGTCCATTGTTTCTGCCAAATCCAGACCATGCTCCGCCCAGGCGAGAGGTCGTAGGTTGCTGCCGACCAGGGCTATGGCTGGGAGGGTGCGCATGGGAATATTGGAAGTGTAGATCAATGGGGTGGTATGGGATTGGGAGAGGGGGAGGAGGTGGAGGGCTGTAATGATGGTGGGGCGGAGGGGGCGGAGAGGGGAAACAGCCACCGTGGTGGAACATTGGGGGAATACCGTGGTGAGGTGGAGGAGGCATGTGCTTACCAGGAATTGGAGGCGGTGGAAACGGTCCGGGGGGTCCTGGAGGAGGAGGCATATGGAAGCCTGGGACATGAGGCGGCGGCGGCGGCGGCGGAGTGGGCATATAGCCATGAGGGGGAGGTGGCGGAGGCATGTATTCTCCGGAGTGAGGTGGAAGTGGAGGTGGAGGTGGAAGAGCAGGTAGCTGACACCCAGGAGGGTTTGAGAAGATGGGGAGAGAGTGTGGGGATACAGGGAACGATCCGGGAACGGATTGTTCTGAAGTAGACTCAGGCTCAGTTGTTACTTTGGTATCCGCTGGGACGCCGCTTCCAGTGTCCTGGACGACCTCGGGTGCATCTTCTGGACGAGAGGCGGATTGTGGAAGGGGTAGAGGAGGAGGAGGAGGAGGAGGAGGAGGAGGAGGAGCTTGGGATTGACCACTCAAGTTACGAACAAGCCCACCAGCGAAGCCAGACACGATACCTGCACCGTCGCTAAAGACCTTTCCGACTTCTCGCGTGGCTCCAATGGCTCCTTTGCTGATTGCTGATCCCCTCCTCCCGACTTCTTGTGTCACGATCTGCGTGGCCTTTTTAATTTCTTCGGCTGCGCGCCGGGCCTCAGCACCAGCATCAGAACCAACATCCCTGAGTTCTTCTCTGATACGCCCGGCATTCTGGACAGCAGCATGGCCGACGGTTTCGGCAAAAGTTCTAAGAACGGCAGCTGGATGCTGTGGGTTGGCCTCAGGATTGCTTGCTGACGTAACCGCTTCGGTTGCAAGAGTGTGCAGCTGTTCAGTAAAGTTCTTGAGCAATTGCTGGACGGCGATATTAAATGCGTCTAAGGCTTCAGCTGGCGATGATCGTCCATCGGCCGTGGGAGTAGGTGGGAACGCTCTAGCTGCCTGAGTGGTGGCTTCCTGGGCTACCCTCTGGATTCCTTGAATGACAGATGTGAAGACATCGGAGATGAGTTCTACAGGGGTCTTGGGAAACTCTTCTACGGGTGGTTGAGAGGAAGCAGATGCTTCTGCCGGAGCAGTGTTCAAGTCGAGGGATGGGACAGGTCTCGGGCTGATCGGCCTGGGTGATAGACAACGTGGCGAGCCACCTGCTTGGCTAACGACCTCATCATAGATGCGGTTGACCTCGGCCTCAAATGAAGCAATGAATGGAGCTTCGGCGAATCCCAAGGGAATACGGGGTGGAAGCTCCGGTACGTTGATGTTAAGGGTAGGTTTCGAGGACTCGGCGACGGTCTGCTTCGGTGGAACTACAGGGGTAGCAGCCTTTGGAGGGGCAGCGTAGAGGTCTTCTTCGGATTCTTCGGAGACAGAGGCCGCACGGAGAGTAGGATACTCCACAACAGGAGAAAGCTGCTGTTCTGGCTGCTGTTCTGGCTGCTTTGGAGGCTTAGGGAGAGATTTTTGGTGGATGTCCTGCCAATGTTGGAGACCCGGTAGGCCGCCTTCGACGTTGAAGATGATTGGAGGTGGTGGGGGTGGAAAGGACATAACCTCAAGCCATCTTGATCGTAACTCGGTTCCGGAGCCGACCTATTCACAAATACAAATATTAATACACGTTTTCTCCTTTCAATTTTGTTTTGAAATCTGGTTGATTGGAGAGGACGTACTCGGATGACTTCTTCATCATCCTCGTCAATGTAGCACAACACGGCCTCCGGATGCAGCTGAATTAGCTCATCGTATTCAGAACTGGAGATGGTGACGGAACCAGCCTCGTGAGATGGATTCGACGAGGGAAGGCCTCTGATCTGGAAGGTGCTTGTGGTCGGACTCCTGGGGCGAGGTGGCGACCGGGGCCGGGATGGCGATGAGGTTCTGGATGCCATGTCGGTGGTAATATTAAAGGTAGGAACGGTGATCTGTTTGTTCGTTTACCAGGCGGATGTCAAGACTGACAGGAATCGCTCGCCTCCGAACGAGGCAAGTCGGTTAGAATATTGGAAAAAACGATGCGAGGATCTGACAGAGCACAAAAAATGAGGCGGAGGAAAAGTGAAGTCTGGAGACAGAGATTGGTGATAATGGTCGGTGGAGGTTGGTGTACTAGGATAGATGTAGGTAGATGTTGGAGATGGAGTTGTGGAGAGGGATTGGATTCAAGGAAGAAGACGCGGGGCACGACTGCTTAAATATCACGGAAACAGGTCCAGCTACGTGTAAAACATGTAAAACGGATGCATACGAGAGATCTTACCCAAGAACAAAAGACAAAAGTGCAGAGAAAACTCAGGATGTATGCAAGGTGGCGTGCAGACGAACGGTGACTTACGCAAAGAGCCTCCGTTCTTTCCTCTAGTCGGATAGGCAGTAATCCCTTTTAAATGAATGAAAGAGAGAATGGTCGAGGAAGGAAAAGATGGGGAAGAGAGAAAATTTAAGGAAGTTGGAGATCGAGACCAGGCAATCCAGGTTATTACGAATCTCACCGTCGTAAGCCTCGGTGTCTACTGTGGAAGTTTCAGATCTGATGTTCTGGCCGGAATGGTTACGGCCGCGCGTACCTCTCTTTGCTTATAACGACACCGCAGGTACAGCCGCCACCTGCTGCGCCATAATCATAACTCAGTATTTCACGGATTGGATTGGATATAAATTTTGAACCCATATGTTCTTTCTTTAATTATAAAAGAATCCGGGGTAGCGGAAGGCTCTAGGATGGGCTGCTAACCGTTATATGCTTAGGTCTACGTATGGTCAGCATGGATCCTTTCTCCGGCTACCTAAATAAGTAGCTTAGGTACTCAGCTAGCTCTGCATGGTATCTATATCCTTGCTACCGATCAATCTTTTTAAACAACTTTGAATTTGAACTACAGCGGATAGTACCGTGCATAGCATAACATGGCATCTGGCGTGGCATCAGTGTCTATATCAATTGCGGGCTGGGCAAGCGGGTCACCTAGTCTGAAACTGGAGTGGAAAGAGGGCGCCAGGTGGCCGGTTAGTTACTCCAAGCATACTCCGTAGCTCTGTGCGATATCTTATAACGCTAAGACCGCACGCACACAATCTCTCCCTCATTCGAGAAAATATTCCATTGTTCTGCTCCTGTATCCATCTGTTCGTCTACATATCAATTATTCATCGCCTGCTATCTGCCTATCGGAGTAAGTGTTGCTAGCATCAATTGTGTGAAGTCTGAGTGGGTCTGGATCTGGTCTCTGGGGTTTTGAGGTTTTGAGGTCTGAGGTCCAGGTTTGCAGGGCAACCAACAAAACAAACGAGAGACAGCTGGATCTAACTACTCCCTAACCTGACCTGTGACCTCCTCGTCAACAACATCTTTGTTAATTAACAACATCACCGCTTGATTACTCGGCTTCGATTCGATCCAGGTAACCCAGCTTGATGAAGGAGTGACCGATAAAAATGGCGAGCACAATCAGCGACGACGACGGGGACCTGTCGCCCATATCCCCTGTCATGTCCCCCGTCTACCCGTCCTCTCCTCCTCTCCGTAAATCCCACCCGTCGCAACCTCAACCTCAACCTCAGTCTCAATCCCAATCTCGCCTTCAACAGACCCAATCCTCCCAACGACCCTCTTCCTCATCCTCATACCCTTCGAAGGTCTCCAAACCAACAATCACAATCGAAGGCTCTGACGGCGACGACCAATTGAGCGCCCTTTCCTCCAACGACGACCTCAACGACGATGACCCGTTCTCCGACGAAGAAATTCCTGGAAATCATTCCAACCTCTCCCTCCCCATCGACCAGCAGAAGGAACTCGCCCAGGTCGAAAGCTCCTTCAGAGGTAGCACCCCGGATCCGTTCCTTCAGCCTAACAACGGTGACGGGGATGATGCCGATTTATCGATAGTGGGCGGTATCCGCCCCTCCGATCCAAAGCCCAAACCGAGGCTTGCTACCACAGACCGACCTCCTTCTGCCGGCTCCACTTCCAGTCAGAGGCAGCAGAGCCAACAGCAGAGTCAACAGCAGCGGCAGCGGCAGCGCAGCAGTAGTAAGGCCTCGGGTATGCCTCCACAAGCTGCTGCTCCTGTTTCTGCTCGGCCTTCATCGTCATCATACAAATCCAAAGACGACGACTATAAACCCGTCTCAAAATCGAAACCGAGTAGAACGTCCATTGCATCATCTACAAAATCAACAAGAAAAGCTCCTTCGGTAGCTCCTTCGGATACACCAGAACTACCCACAGGCGACGACTCGTTCTCAAACAGATCTGTCCCCGCATCCGACACCCTCGAGTCCTTCTCCAGTCCTAGTACGATGGCAAAAGCCAGAGCGATTAGCAGCCAGTACACTCCTAAACCGGAGAGGAAATCCGGCTTAAGGAACGAAGTCACGACCTCGGATAATCGAGATCCCGTCCGAAGACCCCGTCTCAGAACCCAACGGAGTCGCAGTAGTATCAGCTCCATCGGTAGCGAACGAATCTCAGACGTGGAAGATCACGACATCAAACCACCAAAACGGGGAGACCGTGAACGGGAGAGGGAGAGGGAGAGGGAGAGGGAGCGGGAGAGGGAAAGGGAAAGAGAACCCGACTTCGACTTCGGGTTCGATGAAACCCGCAGCAGCAGATCTAATCGTCTCTCCAGTGAACGCTCCATGCGCCGTAACCCTTCAACCAACAGCGTCGCCAGCTCTGTCAACATGAACGCCGCCGTGGAAAAGGTTCTCGAAGACCTAGACGAAGAAGGCCGCTCTGACTCCGGCGAAGACGACTCAGCTCACGATTCCGCCCCGGAAACACCTCGTGCCCGTCCAAATTCCGAACCGATACCCCCGGAAACCCAACTGAAAGCTCAAATCCGCAATATCAAAGTCCCCGATACCATCGCCCGTGATTTCCGTAAACGTGAAGCCTCGAACGGTTCATTCTCGCCTTCTAAAAAACCCGGTGGTGGCCGTGGCATGACTCTCAAAGAACAGAGCGGCACGATCGACAAGTTGCAAAAGGAGAACTGGGATTTAAGGATAAAAGTGTTTCATCTCAACAATCGCCTTGATAAAACTTCGGAAGAAAGTGTCAAAACTTTACAAAATGAAAACGGGATCCTGGCTGTGGAAAATACACAGTTGAAGAGCCACGTGAAGACTTTGAAAAAACGTATCAAGCAGCTAGAGAAGTCAGGGGATGCAAGCAGCACTCGTAACGGTAGTGACGATGCGGATGAGAAGGCTGATATCACAACTTTGGAAACTGAGGTTATCTACTGGAAAGAGCAAACGGAAAAGGTCGAAGTAGAAGTAGAAGAGCTACGGAACAAAATGAAGGACAAGGAAAGCCAGTGTGAGCGACTTAGTGCGATAGTCCGCGGAATGGCCGGTGGGGGAGAGGAAGTAGTATGTATCATTTTTCTTTTATATGGTGATTCTGGGCTGACTTGACCAGGAAACCCTCCGAGATTTCCTTGAAAGCGAAAGCGCTCGTCGAAAACAGGCTGAAGACGACAATGCCAATCTACGACGCGAGGTATGGGACCTTAAGGCCGCAGCTCAGACCAATGCTAGCGACCCGGCTCCGCGATCTCGGGGCGCTGCATCCATGACCTCAGAGAACACACTAGTCTCACAACTACGCATGGAGAACGAGGATCTACGGCGGGAAGTCAGCGCTCAGTTGTCGATGCTTACGTCTCGTAACAGAGAGAAGGAACGGTTGTATCAAGAAATCGAGGAGCTTAAACTGGGCCTGCCGCGGGATAATACTCAAATCGTTCAAGTCGAAAACTACGACCGTGCGATGAGCCGTGTTAGCAGCAACCCGCAGCAGAACCAGATGGGCGATGCCGAACGTGAGGACTACGAGAATGCCAACGGTGCACTTCGCGACAAGATCTCTGAGCACAAGCTTAAGATCCAGGATTTGGAGGTCGAGTTGGAAACCAAGCTCCGCGAGTTCGACAAGGTTATTATCCAGCGACAGGAGTTTGGCGACCTCGCTGCGGAGTACGAAGACGAACTGGAGGTTCTCAATGCCGACTTGCAAGTCGTCCTAGCCGAACGCAACGAACAGGCCCGCCTCCGCGAGGAACTCGAACAGGACTTTGATAATCTCAAAGAAGAAGCTGAAGAAGAGATCCAGCGTTTAGAGGAGGAGATCGACATCCGCGCCAACGAGATGGAGAAGCTCGAGGAAGAACTCCGTAATAAGGATGAAAACTTCGGGGCACTCCAGGAGGAGATGCGGAACTTGAGTACTGTCGTTGTGCGGATGGAGGATGCGCAAGCTGCCGAGCAAACCAGGATTGCAGGCCTTGAAGCGGAGTTGGAGAAGAGCCAGAGGGTTATTAATGATAACGAGGTGGAGATGACTTCGCTTGAGAAGCAGATTCATGATTTGACGACGAAGAATGAGAGGCTGAGCGTGCAGCAGGAAAGTGCCCAAGGTGAAATTGCGTTCTTGAGGGAGGAACAAGATAGCGATAAGATTAAGATTGGACAGTTGGAGAGTGCCATGAAGTCCCTGGAGGAGACCTTGAAGGATGAGAAGGAGCGGTCGAGGAGCTTGAGTGATCGGTTGTTGGAGGAGAGGAAGTTAATGGACGAAACAAGGAACTTGAATAAGGCGGAGATGGAGAAGTTGGTCAGCGATAAGAACCAAGAAATCCTTAACATGAAGGAAGCCGCCAGGCAACTTAAGAAGAGCCTGGCTCGTCGCGAAGCTGAAGTTAGGGATTGGAAGGAAAAGCTTAGTCAACTCGAGGATTCGATTCGGGAAGCAGTTGGTGATCTTGCTGCCAATAAAGTTGACGTTCTTAAGGCCGTTGTTGCCCTCCACCAGGAACTTGAGAAGCGAATGGAAGAAATCGGGAGAATTAAGGCTGACCTTGCGGACAAAGACCGGACTCTCAAGGATCGCGAATCTCTCATGGAAAACACGGTACGTCCCGTCTACGCGCCACTTTTGAACTGCGAATATTTACACAATGTCATTCTATAGGCCCTCGAAGTCCGTAGGCTCACGGATCTCCTTGAAAAGGAAAAGCAAGGCCGCAAAGCTGACAAGGCCGTTGCCGACGACCTTCAAGCCAACCACGAGAAGTCCCGACGACTCGTCGACCAGCACCGAACTCAACTTGCAGATCTGGAGAAGTCTCGCACCAAGGACTCGCGGGCCCTGTCGCAGCTCGAATTGCAGTACAAGGAACAGCTCGCCGAAAGGAACTCGCTTCTTGTCCAGTTGTGGATACGCCTTTCTGCTATCTGTGGAGCCGAGTGGGCTGACAGGAATAAACTGGTGGGCAAGGGGGGTGCTGTTCTCTCTGCTGACGCTAGTGTCAACACTCATATTTCCGGATTTTCGAAGTCGATTCTTGCGGCTGCGAAGAACTTGGAGACTGTATTGACGGGATTCAAGACTAGAATACGCAATATTGAACGGGATTTGTGGAAGGAATATGCGTAAGTTTTCCCTGCATGTTGGCTTCGGACTAATGATTCGACAATTTTGCGCCTTCGGTTGTGGCTTTTTGGAACTCGATTCCTTTTCTGGCAATTGATGATGGCTTTTACAAGGGTGAACGCTGACCAACATGAAACGTGCAGCGTTGTGGAAAATACACTAGAAACCCGGACCCGCAGGCTCGAACGGCTGGAAGCTATGGTCCGAGATGGAGTCGGCGAACAATCATCGATGCGGAACGAAATCACCAAGCTGAAGACTGAAAATCGGTTGCTGAAGGTATGGACTTCTCTCCTATCTGTAATTCCTGATTGGATCAATTTCGTATATTATGGGATTGTTTTTAGCAGCTGAAGATAGCGTTTTTATATGCTAACTACTATATGTAAATCTTTGTATAGGCGGAACTTAATGTGGTTCGACTACAACCATCCAAGTTACCGGTCCGAAGTGGTATTAGCACTGCTGCGTCACGGGATAGTTTGTCTGCGGCGGATAATTCTGTAGTACACCGGGGCTCGCCGGATCCACCAGGGGACACTAGTCTTGCCCTGAGCAATACGATAGCTTCACTTGACGATGTTACAGACGAGAACGAGAGACGATGGATACTACGCCTACGAGAGTTGGAGAAACGACTTAAAGCCGAACGGGAGGCTCGACTACTCGATCGAACTGGGGCAAAAGCGCGATTCGAAGAAGTAAGGAGCGAAAGAGAAGCCTTGAAAAAGGAGTTGGAACGAGAACGAACGATTTCCAGACTCGACAGACACGACGAAGAAGAGGACAGGACTACAAAGCGAATGTCGATGATTCCGAAACCGAAGGCTAGTGGGAGCGGGACCAAGAGCTCATCGAGGGATATGGGCGATGACTTAGGCGGGAATGGGCTACTAGCACCGCCGGATGACGAAGATGTACGTTCGTTGATCGTGCGCGTTGAACGTGAGCGTCGAGGGGATCATAGAGCTAAGAGCCGCGATCGACATAAAAGCCGCGAAAGGCGAAGCAACAGGGATACGCCCGACGAGCCGTCGCCGTCGTCCTCGGGGCAGCATCGAGATCGAAGTCGAAACCGTGATGGGGGAGTATCTAGATCTGATTCTAGGGTTAGAGAACGCGGGGATAGAGAACGGTTGAAAGAGAGGAGTGTGAGCGAGCGGATGAGTTCGAATAAGAGTTCCATGAAGCGGCTTGGCGATCCGGCCACCACGTCGCAGAATAAAATGGTTACTATTATTTCGAGTATTGACGAGTTAAATGCTCGGATGGAGAGGGGGAAGAGTCCGGCGGCGTCGAAGAAGGAGAATGCGCTTTCGCCGCGGAAATTTTTGGGAGGGTTTTTTGGAGGGAAGAAGGATGAGTAGTTGTTTTCTTTTCTTCTGGTGATATAATTTCTCTGTTTAAAGTGTGAAGACTTTTTTTTCTAGCCTGGCCTTTCTGTCTTTCGACTTCTTTAATTGGGGGATACTTTTGGATTGATCCCGTTTTCTTTGGTCGGTGTGGCCACCCTTTTTTTTCCCTTTTCTGAAAGGCTTGGGCGACTTTCTTCAGTTTCTTTCTCTTCTCTTCATCTTTTTTCGTCTTTTTTTTTTTTTTTTTCAATGAAAGGGCATAATGATTATTTGCCTTCATGAATGAATATTGAAGATATCACTTTTCTCTCTTGGGTTTCCCGCTTTGCGGTTCTTTTTTATTTGATGCCAAATGCAAAAAGATATCCACTCTTCTGTTGCTCTTATCGTATTTTGTACTTTTTTTGTAATAATCTTTTTTAGCCATCATATATTATCGATGGTGAGGGTAATATACTTTTTGTTTGGGGATGTATATATATTTCGTGTATACATTCGGGATATTTATATTCTACTTTTGCTTTTACTTCTTGGATAGTGATATTATGAAGCTACGTGCCAAGGCAGTTTACCAATATGATGTCAATATATGAAATCCGGACTAAACAGGATTGACAGTTAGCTTCTCCGGCCTCGGGAATACTGGCTGCTAATGGTACTCGAAAATATTCCTTCCTAGCATGTGGCCCAGTAGGTACTTCAGGCATAAACGAAACTGACATCATGCAACCAACCCCGCAGTTGCTGTCGGTAGACACAGATCCGCGGACGACAATTTGTTCAATAAAACGAACTCAGAGTGGTAGGGGATACTCACACGGAAAGAGTCTAATCCTACCGTTGACACGAAGGCACTCCTCAGTATAATATCATAAGAAGGGTTGGGAACCGTTTTTGCACAACGCCATGGCCAGGCCGGTGGACGGGTATAGTACGGATGAGATGTCGGAGGAGTGTATGTTGTTTCCTTCGGTCTCTATGTACCGTCCGATATATTTTTTAAGAGGTCGAGAATAATCAGAGACTGAAGTTTAGTTTATAGACGTAGACCTCGTACCGGCGCCCTCCGCTTCGACCCTCGGGGACCCAGAGCGGTCGAGACCATTGAAGGAAGTTGGGGAGGATTATTCTTCAAATGCATCCATAGGTGTGCTCGCGATCAGTGTCTTTAATTTAATCATTATTGCTAATGGACCTTCGGGCATTATAGGTTCTCAGAACTTCATAATTGCCCTCAGTCATTCTCATTATCAATATGGTCATTACTATTGTTACCATTACTTCCCAATTTCTCTAAAATCTTCGTTTATCCGGTCTGCCCGTGTCAGGGTAAACATCTACGACTCACTTTCAATTGCTGGTTCACTCAAGATTCTATCCGTTCCTCTGACCTTTGAGGCGCCGCGGAAGGGGTTTGGCAGTAAAGAGTTTACTGCGCTCCACTCTCTTTTTGATTGCTCGAATATCCAGAGTGAGGTATATGATGAGGATTCTAATAAGATGTTAGTTGTTATGAACGGCAATGTTGCTCCTGATGTTACTTGCCTTCATGTGCTACCATTAACGAGTAAGATTTCCGATAGGGGTTGTAATTGCGAGGGTTCGGAAGATATTGGTTACGATGTTCCTTCTGACCGTTGCATTATTGTTTTGTTCACGTTGTTTATACACAGATACCAGCATCAACGTTCTGGTTGGACGAATATTCACATTTTTGTCAATTTGAGGTAGGTTTGTTTTATCATGTAGCTCTTAAACTTATATATAAGACTTCGGAACAACGTGTATGGATCCGGATTCAACGCTGGGTTTGAACGTTTTGAGTACTATAGTAAATATATTTATCTAAGGAACTCGATTATAGTTTTAACCCGTGTGCTACTACAACGAAGAAATTAGATGGAGTTCATAGAATACTAACGAAAGATGGAGGGACATGGATGTTATAAAACTGTATTTTGACGACATGGGGTAATGTATGGCGGTATCTACAGAGAAGTCTTGAGGATTGCAGTACTGTTTCGGACACTATATTGTAAATTAGTTGCGAGATATTAACATGGCTAAGTGCTTTTCTCGTATCGGTATGGATGTATCCCCTGCCTCTTAGTTTTACTACTTTACACCCGCTTGCCAGGCGAAGTATATCCTTGAACCGATAGAATAAATCTGATATGCACGTACGTGTGCTGCCGTGATTATTCTTACCTCGCACTACATGGGCATTCGCGTGATCTATCATGTTTCTATCGGTAGGGTAGAATACCAGGATATATGACGGAGCATTTTCTTCTTCTCCCATTGGAGTCACCATTAAAGATAATTGTATGTTAAGCAAGATGCTTAGGCAAGGGATGGCACCTGTTCTGACACACCAGCCTTGGAAGGTATTGTAAACACACCGAAGAAGCCTTAATATAATCTGTAAGTGAGAGTATAGACGCCGAGGATGGAATAACCTTTTTTCGGGTGGAAAGAGACGTTTTACAAGGCTCGTAAGGCCTTTTCAGCCCTAGGCTGGGATTTCGATTAGAATGTGCCTTGGAATGTACACGGACACGTATATGGTGACTACGAAAGCCGCAAGAAAGCTATTGAAGAACTTCTTAGCTGTGGCCCGCAATTCACTCACGGTGCCACTATCACAGTGGTACAGAGTATTTGACTCTTTGCATGTCAAGCCACTGTAGCATGTATATATAGCTGTAGCTAATGTGATAGGAGAGTTTATTTGTGTTAAACGGTCCAGCCTCCGGATGCAAGATACAAAGATTGATACTCCCCCCGCGGTTGCATATATGGTACATATGCCCGTTCAGGAACATTTTGGATTATCGATTCTTTAGGAAATCAGGCACCAGTGATTTTAGATCCCGTTAAGCTGCACTATGACACAAGAATAGAAACTAAATAAAGGAATAAATAGTAAAACGGGGAGGTGAGAGAGGGAAAAAAAGGAAGAAGCCACAATAGCATGTTATTTTTGTAGTTAAACGGGGAATAGGAGTTATGTGTACTATGTACTATAGACAGACGTTGCAGTTGTGATAATTGTTCATCCCTGTTTTGGTGTTGGCGCAGCTGCAGGACGTTGAATCGGCGAAACGAAGATCAATGTCGGACCCACATACCCACATTCAACTGCATGCTCCTTTCTATGTAACTGAGAAAGAAGGCTCCTGGAAGGCCCGGAAGCATTCGAATCAACTTGTTGCACTTTGTACGTGGTTTTTTTTTAACGCCCTCGATTAGCCTCGTCCGACATGGTCTGTTGCTTTCAGGCACCCAGCTTTTGGGGCAGCGGCTGCAGCAGTTCGGTTATGGCGATATTTTGGAAGTGACGCGAGATCCGGTTCGATCCAACAAGGACCTTGGAGGTGGACGGGTTGGATGGGCGTATTGTTTTGTAATACTATTGGTTGTAAGGCTCAGGAAGGATATCGGGAGTACCTAGTTGGAGGTATGTCGAGTATTTTTTTTCCTTTTCCCTATCCGTTCTCTTCTCTTCCTCCGAGTGGATACGAATATGATATGTATCTTGTGTCCCACTGTCGTGTGTTAAACGATTAATGTTCTTTGACTTTTTAATTTTGATATTACGAGTCACTATCAATTATCAATAGCGAACAGGAATCCAATCCAGGCACCGTTTTTCTTATCTGAACCCAAGCAGCCGCAGAGGCTTGGGTTTGGGGGTCAGCACTAATCGAACCCTGGTGCAAACCCATATCCACATCCGTCCCATCGACTCTTAAGCTCTTTCGGGCAGGTTTTCGACGAAGTCTCCAATTGAAAGTGGATCTGAGATATATTGTGGCGACGAGCTAGAGCGTTGTTTGCGATTCAAAACGGCTGTTAGAATTATTGAGCAAGACGAAATATTCAAAGTCGGGTTATCATTCGAAATACCCTATTGCACATTGTTCGTGCATATGGTGCACGGGACTCAGCTCTTAAGTCCGCATCATATATTATTCCGATCCCAGATCTCCCTACCCTCGCAGCCTTGCGCTCATCAGCCGTATTAATACGTTTTTTCACGAGCTTGTATTCAGCACATTCCCTTTCAGGAGACCGAGCCAATCGCCAACAGTGGATAAGAGAAAGCCACCTCTTTTTAACCCACGTTCTGCAATCTTGAGGCTGCATAAGTTGGGGATGCAGGCGTGTCTGTGACCCACCCCATTAAAATTCGACGAAAGAAGGCCGTAGAACACGGGACCTCCTGTGAACTGGACGATACACATATAGCTAGATTGAAAGAGGACCCCTTCCAGACTTCGACGGAGCAATCTTTTTTTTTTTTTTAAAAGAAAATAAATTTTTTAAAAAGAATCCACGAAGGCCGATCCGCTGCGGGAACTCTTCTTGTCTCTTTTCTTTTCTTTTCGTTTCGATCTCCGTCCTTTCCGTTTGGTATCTAATTTCGATTATATCCAGACATCTCGTTACAGCACATCTCGACGACCAAATTTTTTCGAAACTTATTGGATAATAAAAGCGAATACTTCCAGACATTCCCCCGTTTTTGTCTTATGAATCTCGGATACTAGATCATTATTTCGATCTGATATCGATATCTTTAATGTTCCTCGGCCCCTGTGAAACTCGCCTTGACGTCCCGGATCCGACGGCCGCGATAACAAACCATCCTTCGCTCTCCCCGGACTAACTGGCGTTTTCAGGATGCCATGGCCTTGGAATAGGCCAAAGTCGCCCTTTGGATCCCAAGACTCCGAGGATGCGATATCACCTGGGTCGACGACAACAACATCGACATCGACGCAGGGAACATCTATATCCGCAAGCTTGAATGAGGTCGTGAGCTCAAACACCGGAAATAGTAATAGAGCTGGTCGCAATTGTGTTTCTATGACTAATAGAAATATCGCTGGAAGCCGCCAGATTACCGCGACAGCTTCAAGGGCGACAACGCCAACGCCTACGCCGAATGTATGGGCTTCCTCGTCGAAGATAGTAGGAAATGGAATTACTCGGGCTAGTTCTTCTTTGGGGTTTACTCATGATGTGGTTCCACAGAGTAGAGCCCAAAACGCTAGAAGGAATTCACGCGATACTGCAAATACCATAAATATCCGTCGTACCGCGTCGGTTATTCCCGAAGACCACACTGTACAGCCGGGAACTAGCGTCGACCGAAGCCCTCCGTCGAGTTCATCTGGTACGCCGAATTCAAGATCTGTTAGAAGACCTCCATCTTCTCGAGATTCAGAATTTAGAAATACACATTCGTCAGAAAATATACTATCAAAACCCCAACCTTCTGTCGAATCGCTATCTTCAATTTCTTCTTCTTTGCACTCGGATGTAAATAACCTCACGCATCATCACCACCACGCAAAGCGTTCATTATCCGCTAGTTCTAATTCTCAATTAAACATTTTCCACGGCCCTGTATCGCCTAGTTTCCCCAACGGGCGAGCCTTCTCGCCAACCCCTTCAGTCGGGTCGATAACCCACCAGACGTCAATTACACGGTCTCAAAAAGCTATAATTCCACCAGGGTCACGACAATCAAATGCGAGCGAGGAACAAGTGTTTATACATGAGCTACCAGAAAGTTATGAACAAGTCAATGGGTTGAATTCGCATGAAATCGAGGAAAGGGATTTGAGACATAAAGCTGTGGTGGAACTTAATCCTGCGCCCGGCGTTGGTGGGAATGGACACGGGAGGACAAGATCGAATGTTCAGGGCAGGGAGACGATTTTGGAGGCAGAAGTTGCCAGGTTGAGGAAGGTTTGTTGTTCCCCTCCCTCCCTCACCAAATGGTTGAGAATTGTAGTTGTGGGAGGTAGTGGAAGCTAACGAGATCTGATATTTTCTACTCTAGCTTTGTGAAAGGTATAAACGAAATTCGATTAACAATACTTCGTCGAGTTCGATCGGGTCCATGGATCATTTGGTTATTCCGGATGTTGCAGCGGCGGCAGCGGGTTCTTCTGAGGTAGTTATGCTCCCCATTTTTGATAGCAATTCTACTTAGCTTCGGAAAGCATAATGGTTATATGCTAATTAACATTTAAAGGCCCACCGAGTCGTCAAAGTAATGAAAGTCGCAAACGAGCACCTTCAGAAGAAAATCGACGCCCGTGATGCCCTGCTCGCTGACCGCCTTGCAGAATTGGAACAGATTCAAAATCGTCATGCCATCGAACTGGAACAACAGAAGCAAGTGTACCAGGTACAAATGCGGCAGCTTACAGATCGACATAGACGAGAATTAGAGGGCGCCGCTCAGAGAAATGTCGAAGAAGTCGTCGCATTGAAGAAGGATATGACGGACACCGCTCTCGTATTTGAAGGCCAAAAGCGAGACGCGGAAAGGATCGCAGCGCTACAGGCGGAAGTTGAAGGACTGAAAGCAATGGAGAAGGTGAAAAGCGATGGTCATAATGCTGCTCTTGAGGAAGTGAAGTTAAAAGCAGCAAAGGACTTGGAATCAGCAAAAAAGGCATTTGAAGAAGCAGAGGAAAGATGGGAAATCAAAACCGAGGAGATGCGGCGGGAATTGTTTGAAGAAAAGAAGTTTGTGGACTGTACCTGCAATTCCAAAGCCAGTTCTGATACCATCGAGGAATTGAAGCGGGAACATGATACCGAGATCGCGGCTCTCAAAACTTCGATCCGCATCTTGGAAGGATCCAGAGGTACAACAGTTGAACAACTCGAGGAAGATCAAAGGATATACCGAAAAGTCTCGGAGCTCGAATCGTCTCTTGCTAGCAAAGTTAGGGCTTTAACAGCTGAGCGCAAAACCTCTGAACGATTAAGGGCGTCTCTGAGTGCTGCAGAAGAGGCGAAGTCAGAACTACAGCTCCAGAAGGAAGCCGTAGATGCCAAATTACTAGAGGCGGGCACTGGCTCTACCTCTCTGACCGAACAGGGACGCCGGGCTATTGAAGAAGAGATCCGACATGAAGCCCAAAACGAATACGCTCGCCTGAAAGAGAAATATGAGTCTGCTCTCGAAGTTGAAAGGGCAACGACTCTGCAGCTGGCGGAACAACATGAATCAGATAAACGAGCATTCGACGATCGAATTACAGAACTTCTTCAGGAACACGCCAGGGAGAAGGGACAAATAGACGCGGCCCATGCCTTAGCCCTCAACAGTCTCGAGGAAGTCATAAAAGCACAGAACAACGCCGAGATTACAAGTCTTAAGGAGGAATTAGTGACTAGGGCACGATCCTTAGGAGATTTAGAGGCAGAGCTCGTGATCACTAAAAATGCAATCGATGCGGCCTTAAAGCAACAGCAAGAAACCCTGGAGAAGGAGAGAGAGGCGTTGATCGCAGAGTACCAAGTTGTTATCAACGCTAGTGACAGGCTCCGAGATCAGGAGAAAGCTACTTTCCAGTCAGAGAAACAACGTCTAGAACAATTACTCACCGAGACTAAAGCTCAGTACGAGGACTTCAGGGCACGATCGGACGCCGCACTAGATGAAAAGATCAAGTCCGCCACTACGGAACTCGAGACTCGACTTTTGGAAGTCCAACGTGAGCACTTGGTTGAAAAACGGGCTTTGTGCAAGGCTGTTGAAGAAGCTAAAGCTCAGTTGGTGGCCCAACAAAGTGCCCTTGAGCTGAAGCTTCAAACACAATTACAAGAGGCCGAACAGCAGTTCCTTCTCAGGCGTGAATCGGAGAGGCTTATCGAGGCCGCAAAATTGGAAGACCTAAAGGCAGAGATAGAGAAGAGCCGTAGCGAGCACGAAGGGGAAGTCCAACAACTCAAAGCGGAAAATAAAGCGACGAAAGATCGGGCTGCAGAAGTAGTGGCTGAACTTCAGCAGCAATTAAAAGATGACGAAGAAAACAAGCAGCAACTTCTTGATCGAGTCGCAAAAGCCGAGTCGGAGAAAGATACTACCGAATCAGAGCTAGCCAGCTTGAAGACTCGCTTTGAAAAGTCCAATGATGCGGTGAAGAGAGCAGAGGTACAGGTCGCATCTCTCACCGAGGAAAAGCAAGCTCTTAAGTCAATGATCGAAGACGAGAAACGGACCTCCAATGATTCCATCGCCGACCTTCGAACTCAGCTACAAGCTCGCGAAAACCTTATGAATAAAATGCACACAAAACATCAGCAGGAAACCGAGGATCTCCAGTTTCAGATACGAACAGCCCAAACCAAGCTCGACATCGATAGCGTTGAAATCGAATCGCTTAAGGAAACAATCCGAGAAAAGGAAAACACATTCAACGCCCTGCGAGATGAGAAGAATAACTCCGGATCTTTGTGGGTGGAGGAAAAGCGTACACTGGTGACGAAGCATAGCCAAGTTATCGAAGGCCATCTGAATACTATCGCAAAACTCGAAGATACAATCAACAAGATGCTGGCCCGGACAACTGAAGATGCAAAGGCTTCTGAAATAAAATTGGCTGAACAGCAAGGACTCGTAGCTCAGTGGATGTCTAACTCAAATCGAAAGACAGACGAAGTCCAACGCCTCGAACGTGCTTTGAAAGACGCCAATGGCAAGACGGAAAGTTTTAAACTCGACATCAAAGCCCTCATAAATGACATGAAGCAATACGAGAAAGAATTGAAGGATCAAAAGGCTGAGATCAAATCCTTGTCAAAAGAGCTAAAGAATTCCCAGGAGGAGAACGTTTCTCTGAAGTCTCAAATTGAATCATCATATCGCTATGCACGACAAATATCCGATTTGGAGTCGAAAATACATGCCCTTGCTAAAGAAATCCAGGACTCTCGAACCGAGATATCTGCTCAGAAGCGAGTGGTCGCGAAGCGTGATTCTACTATCAAACAGCTGGAGGACACCCTTCAACAGAGAGGTGGTATCCGGAATGGACGAGCATCTCCTAGTCCTAGCTCTGCCTTGACAGCCATGGAGAACGGAATAGTACCCTCCACTACCAGCGTCTCATCTCTACAACGTGACCTTCGAGACTCCCGCGCAGAAATCATTCGATTAAATGAGAAACTAGAGATGTATGAAACAGAATACCGGCATTTCTTCGAAGAGTATGAGAAGCTGAAGGCAGAGCACGAAGAAGGACAGAAGAGTATGAAGGCGAAACTTGACGCGTATATTCCAGAGCTGGAACAGTTGAGAAAGGGGAAGAGGGATCTGGAATTAAGATTACAGAGTGCCGAGTTAAGGCTAGCAACTTCAGGAGGGTTGGTTAGAAGGGGACTGGGGGATGAAGCACCAACAATGAGGTCACAGAGCAGTATGAGTTATCTGAGGCACGGAGAAATTAGCATTGGGGGTTTGGATGGTTGATTTATTTTTGGTTTTGTTAGTTTTCGGACATTCCTGTCCCGTTCTGATAGCTCATCTTTCGGTGTGCATACATGATTGCATTTGGCGTATTTGTTTAGCATTTTTATGGGATGCATCCTATAGTACGGCTTCTGGCTGTGATTAGCATTGGATACCGACGTATTTTGCTTATGCCCGAAGCTTCTTGACCCCTGCCTGGGCGTGGAGAAGATTCTTTATTTCCAATATCTTCGAAATAGAAATATTATTGTAGGCGAAGAAGCTACCCATGGATCCCTACCATACCAATAACTACGATACCACTCTTCTCCAAAAACATTGACCTCAACATCCGTATTCTGTGATAAATATCCCATCAAACCTTTTAACCCAGTGTCAGAAGATCATTAAGACAAACTATCATAAAATATAAAGAACATGGATACTATGGATCCAACTTCACGAGACCAAAACGAGCAAGAAGAAGTCCCTGAAGTCGCACAAATAGCTGAAGAGGAAGAAGAAGAAAACACCATGGGAGAAGAACAACAAGAGAGCTCCGAGCCTGCCCAAGAAGAAGAAAACGAGGCAGCTTCAGCACAAACATCTGCTAAAGAGTCAGATAAACCAAAAGAGAAAAAGGAAAAGGGCTTGGGAGACCCAAAAGGTCGTCTGGAAAATCTACAGAGCCACCTTCGAAGAAACGAAAGAGATCTGAAGATAAAGAAGATAAAGAAAATCAGAGCATCGATCAAATTAAAAAAGAAAATACTCCTGAAGACGGTGGGGTCAAGACCGGGAAAGGGAGCGGACGAGGCCGCAAGAAAGGAGAAAGTGCAGAGGCCTGGACTGAGGATATTGACAAAGCTCTAATCGATATCATCAAACGACACACTGGTGGTACTGCGGAGGGAATACCCTGGAAGGAAACCAAGGCGGATTTTCAAGAAGCATACCCGGAATCGCAAAAGACCTTGAAAGCTTTGCAAATGCGTTGGTAGAATCATTTAAAGCCATTCTTCGTTGAGTTGACCGAAGAACAAGTATGTTGGTCCTGTGTACAAGTTTCTCGAAATATGCCCGCTGATTGACTTTGCTGTAGACCAATCTTTTCAAGCAAGCTGTAAAGGAGATTAGTGGAAGTGAGAAGAATGCTGCTATTGCTTGGAGATACAAACTGCTCTCGAACCACGAATTGAATAAGGGAACTGTTGCAAAGTTATTGAAGTCTCTGAATCTCAATTAAATAGGGATCTTATTGACGAGGTGGCATGCTACGTTGATGGTTATGGTGGATCTTTAGTGATAGGATGAGAGCCGGGGATTTGATCAATTGACTGGAGGGTTTACATTTTAAAAAAAAAAAATTGGAACAAACATGCGATGTCAAGTTTATTCGTTATCCTTGTTTTATTTCTAAATTAGGGAAAATAGTTGTTTAGTCAGAGGTATTGAAAGTCATTCTGATTTTAGGTATTTGTCAAATATCCTTCCGATTCAAATTGCCATGTCCTGATTGTTTGATGCTAAATTCGATGCGATCTCTTATCTCTTATATCCCAAACGGATCAGAATCTACGCAGTCGCCTTCCAAGCCTTCCTCATACCCACCGCGCTGCTTATACAACCCGCAAACCCCATAATACCATCGTTAAGGGCACTAAACCCGTTAACTTTCAAAGCAGCAAGTGGGAAAATAATGTCTGCTGCATTTCCAACAATGTTGAGCCCAATAATGAATCGTTGTTCTTCTAAACTCTTAACCACAGAAAGGGCGGCATCATTAACAGATACCTGGGTAGCAGGTATTGGCGAATCTGGTGGTGTTGGTGGTAGGTCTTGCATTAACTGCAACGCTTGTGATTTCTCTTTCTCATTTTCCTTCGCCGGTTCGATTTGATGGCTCGTAGATTCGATAGCGGCCTGCGATACAGTTGGGAAAATCGTCCTATATTTCTCCAGCCTTTGTCGAAGCCCAATAACTTTCACCAGACCCCCCAATATCGATGCCGCCAACGCATATAACCAAAAGTGAAATGCCAGTTTATCCACTATACCCTTGTACGGAATACCCATAATCCCTGCCTCTGGTAAATACCCCAAAGAATCGGCGATACCAAATCCAGTATATCCCAGCCCTTCTATCAATTCTAGTATATATCCCAAAAAGTCGTTACTGATTCTCTGTCTGCCTTCGCGAATGAGGTTTATTGTGACGTTCATTTGGCCGATATTGTTGAAACAACGCAGAAGACGTCTTGTCAGCCCGAACTGGCGACGGATGCCAGCTGCTGCGGTAGAAGTGGTCGGGGTGTGTAGGTTTTTCAGGAGCATGATGTGCGCGACGAGACGGGAGGTGTATTGTATTGTGCGAATAATTTTGTCGAGGCCATCTAAGTTGTTGTTTAGAATATTTCCAATAGCTATGCGTATATGCATACTGAATCGTACATACTTGCGCTTTGAAGGAGCTTTATGACCCTGTTTATCGTCCTCCCATATAAAACCGCCTTTGGAAAGAGCAGTTGGCCAGCCGAGGCCATCACTGCAGCCTCGGAGTTGACGACTGCCTTTATAGACGTCGATAATTCCAGGCTGGACGGCGCAAGAATATGTCCAATTATACCCAACCCATTAACGGGAAGGGCATCTTGGTGTTTCTTTATTTCATCGTCCGGAGTGCTGCTTTCCAACACTGGGGTTCTTGGAGGTGTCTGTTGGTCCATTTTTGGTCGCACGACTCGAATAATTTTGTGTTGAAAGCCTAAAATACAACCTGTCGCAATCAAAACCAAGTGTGATATCAGATTGGAGTGGATACGAAGACCAAGAGTAAAAGAATTCTAGAGAAAAACAATAGGAAGCAAAGAGAGTCAAGTGGCCATCACCGCTCTTCCGGTCGCCTGTCGTTGAACGACAAGGACAGACGACCAAAAAGAGAAACAGGAGCTTTCACAAAAAAGCCGGGCCATCCGAGGCACGTTATATATCAGAGCCGTAGTACGGATGAATTTTCTCGTTTTCAGCGGTGCAAGACACTAGCACCAGTTCAACATTTGATCATTTCGGCCGCTAGAAAAAAAGGACCTATTTGGCCACTCTGGGTACCTCGGTATACACGATGCCGGGCCGTGAGTTATGGAGTCTTAGACAACGGGACCTCTCAAACCGACCAAATTTTCCGTGGAGAAAAAAGTCAATATTGTATGTTGTATGTTGTAAAATGGTCATGGATTGAGTGGCTACCACGCCGGTACCAAAGTTGACATGTCCATGGTCTCTTTTCTTGATATGCGCGAAAAAAATTCAGAAAATTTGCGTCACATCTGCGGCCTGGTGGAGAAAGAAAGCCAACCCCGTGGGCGATTCGATACCGTTTCACTGGTAGATGACTTCAAGAGATGCTACTGTTGCCACCATTCTGGATGCGCCCGATCTGGCCGCTTGCTCGATTCGGCAGGGCGGATACGACGGTTACACCAACACATCTTTTTACAACACTGCGAAAGAGTGGAGACGAGAGAAGGGAACCTTGATAGGATGGGATTACATAAGTTTATATTGCATATGCAGTCTAGTCGCTATAGTGGTAAAATGGGGAGGTGTATGCGTATATATGCGGCGAGCAAATTTACAACCATTGTTTGGGTGAGCTGTCGAATACCTCATCCTTGACTGGCTCCGCAGAGCTCAAGGTCTCGGGTTTCTTGCCCTTGATACCCTTCTTAACGATAACAAGCCCTGCAAGGGAAGATGATAAGGACTTGGACAACTAGGATCACGACCAAGGTAACCAAGGCTCCAACGGCTCCCGCAACCGGGTCACTGAGTCCATGGTGGGTGGGGTGAACAAGTGGGTGGGGTCATTGGAAGCGGTGGCACAAAAGTCACCTTTGTTTCCGCAGGTGCGGCACCATTGCTCCGTAGTGATTGAGAAGGCTCGCATTTCTTTTGCGAAAGCCTCCCAGCTTAATTCGGTTTCCTCTTGTCCAAGCAATGGGTAGGCGGCTAATCCGCCACCGTTGGTAGTAGATCCGTTATGGAACAGGAACCGAACATTGATATCCTTTGCATCTGGGAAAGACCTAATAGGCTCATTGGTAAAGAGCTCGAAAGCTATAGAAGAGCCATAATCAGGAAGTCCGTAGAAATATGTATTGGCAGCCGGAAGTTGAGCCAATCCGAGGAACGAAAGGAAGGTACCATATTCGTTGAGTTGGACCCTTGGAATTGACAATGCTTTCCAAATACGAGAAGACATCTGCAGCAAAGGTTGCGCCCTCAATAGCACGGACAGGCTCGGAAGTATTGAAGGCAAAGTTCCATTGTTGCTTATTGTCAAGGGTGCACAGTTGAAGGAAAGCTTCATCAGTAAGGAGCTCATGAGACGGGATAGTTTGGTTGTGGAGTAGTTGATGACATCGTATACTTTAGGCTGGTTAGAATTGTGCACGGGCTAGAATTGAAGAGAAGAAAATGTAAAACTTACTGGCATAAGCGTTAGTAATATCCGACTGTTCGGGAGTAAAAGTACTACCCCAAACTTCTTCTAGTAACTGATAAAACCCTTTGCTCTCTTTCTTCAATTGCTCTTAATCGCAGCACCACAACCGGAGGTTCCTTGTAACCAGGTGGCATCCTCCTTATTAACACCGTTATTCATAGTATGGATTGGGATCGACTGATATCCGCTGTTAACTCCAGAAACGACGCTACCGTTCCTCAGAATCTCCGTCGAAAGCGCTCCAACAGCCCCAGAGAGGTGATAGTCAGGATGGTATCTCGAAATGCCAGCCCGATTGCAACTGCGAGACACCGCCGATGACAACATGTCTCGCCTTACCTGAGATTTTAGGGCTTGCCATGATAAAATTCCGGTTCTGGTGTCTTAAATGTTGAATAAGGTTTTTACTTTACACCTTTCATTACGTTTCCTGGTCTTTACTGTAGAATGAATTAAAGGTTTTTCTAGGACGGGAAATCCGCTTCATATACGCTTCATAAAACGTCTTGTAAGTATTCAGTCTAAGCCGGTCCTAAAGTCTCCTGAAATCCCTATCTGGTACTTCGCAGTAGCATTTATTTTACGAGATAAATCTGGTAGAGACTATGAGAAATATATAAGTCCTCTTAAATTTATATCGTTGCCGTTGCCACGAGACCATCGATACCCAACTGCCAGCTAAAAATCCAACAGGAACTGTGCACTCTCAACAATATTGCGGACCAAATGACCCCGTCCGCATCCATCAGCTTTAGAAGCGTCGACACAGTAACTAAGCATGTAATGATAATATTAAGCCAAAATCATGTATATTAAACTTAAATATATCTTGATATTATATGGCATCAGATATCCCTTAATTAACTTCATCATACGATAGCTCCCGATACAACCCTACTAAAAACATTCCCTTTTGTTGAACTTCGGATCTCAATGCCCGCATGTGGCTATGGAGAAAGTGGTAGGAGAATTATGACATGTCATCGTGCGACACAGATATGACATGTTATTGTCTAACATAGATATGACATGTCATCGTTTAATATAGATATGACATGTCGCCGTGTAACATGAATGTCATTAAATAGAACTTCGGAAGAAAGAAGTAAATTCTCTTTCTTCTTCATCGAATCCCTTATCATTCTGCGCTTTGTACAATTGAAACCTTACTAGTAACATCTTTATCTCATCAGCTAGACCATCAATGATGACTCCCACGGAAGAGATTATCAAAGCAGCAGCGGAGCTCTCTGCCATTCTGGGGAGAGCTGGTATAACCCACGCTGTCATAGACGGTGCTGCTGTCAATATATCGGGTTCAGAAAGAGTCACAAAAGTTAGGATTTCTATTGCAAACCAATATCGTCTAGTATATATGAACAACATAATAATAGGATCGAAATAAGGATATAGATGTCTTAGCCGAACCTCCCGCTAACCAACATCGCGAAGCCATCCTTCAAAACAGTAAGAGATTCACCATCTCCAACTTAAAACTCATATATACCAGTGTAAGCCATGCCTAGTCAATCCATGTTGATAATTATTGACTGGCTAAACATTTAATTAACCCGTCTGTATTACATACATATAGGAAAGTGGTATTGTTATCCCAATCGAAATCCTTGAAGACGGACCAAGATCCTTTCTCCGCATGCCAAAACTCTCTTCTACTCCTGCTCTGACGATTAACCAAAGTAAGCAATTGATAACTACCTTATAAGTCACATGGGAAGATACTAATTGTAAAAGTTCCCGTGGTCCACCCTTCAATGTTGATTTGTATGAAACTCACTAGGTGGAGCTGGATGTCTGAATCGACCCGAGTGCAGTCTCAAGCTAAGGCGGATAGTGACCTAGATGACGTTATATCTATGCTAGAGTGGCTAGTCGAAAGGGGTGAGAGGATTGAATTCAAAGGAGTTGAAGAAGATCGTCGTGAAAGTCATATGGAAGTTTTTCGCAAGCTTAGATCCAGACACAGCCGGGCGGATGAACTGCTGGAAATTGTTCTTGACTGAACAGATTTCTGCTACTTTCTAGGATATGGAGTTATATTGCAAAAATTTGATCATCTTTGATCGATAGGGTTCATTACTCTCAAGCAATTCCCAAGCCTCAATTTCCTGGATTGCCTTTTTCTGCCTGACCTTGAAATCCTCTTCGGACTCGGTCTCTTCTTCCGGAATATATATCTTCCCGCCAACATTAGGCTCCTTGTAGATAGCTGTTGCGATTAGGATGTGAAGGAAACGCCGTGCTGGACATCTATCTATAGCCTTTTCAGGGTAGTCTTCCATACACCGGATCAATGAGATGCAATGTTCTGGGAGTTTTGGGATATACAATTCTCGAGTCGAATCGAATGGTGAACGGACAAGATCAGCCTGGTGACTTGAGAGGTGGACCAGCGACTCTGGCATCAGATGTAGACGAGTAGGGAAGCTTTTCTGATCCACTTGATGAACAAAATGGTAACCTTTTTTCCCTAAAGCACCTTTCGCTCTCACAGAGAACGGCGGATCGACGAGCTTAAAGCCTGTGTCTTTTTTTTCAAGGAGGCTCACAGCTTCACTTAGACGTGAGTCTTCGACAGCAAAGTCAAATACCTATATTCGAATTAGCTCTTTTCTTTTCTTTTCTTTTCTTTTCTTTTCTTTTCTTTTCTTTTCTTTTCTTTTCTTTTCTTTTCTTTTCTTTTCTTTTAATTTAATTAATTTTTTTTCGGGGGAGGAGGAAGAGGGGGGCCGGGAAGGGCAGTAACCCACACAAACCACCGCCGGATAACCCCAATACCAGTGAACTTGTTCCCCCCATTGTATAAGGCTCATACCGTGATCAAGGAGAAGATTTGTGCCCCGGGCGAAGGCTTTTATTATTTCGTTGGCACCCATGGATTCTGTCGTAGTTCGCACAGTGGGGAAAAAGAATGTTAATGTGTGGTTGATGAACATATGACGGTCCTAAAATATCTGAAGGACTGGACCCTGAGGAGGTAATTTATATCTCCCGGAATGTATCACGTACGCCACACTTCTTTGGGGCGATCGCTAAAATACAACAGAGGATGGAAATTTGCATTTTGAAGGTATAGGAGGTAAGAGATGTTTTCTTGGAAATAAGATAAGCTTTTTGCTCTTGAAGGTGATGTATTGATTGCTTCGAAGGCTCGGTGACGGTGTTCTGGATTTTGTAAGAATAGCTTGGTCGAATTATTCCAACCGGGAAATTTTTTCACAATGACTACTATACATAACCAGGAAAATGATGGACTTCAGGGTTCCGAGGCTATTGCAGTTCTCACGATTCAAAGGTGTGGCGGTGTGGCGGTGCCAACACAAATGCGCCATCGCAACTTTTCATTCGCGATGGTCAAACTTTTCATCGTGATTGTGCCCAATTATTTACCTAGCAGGTTAATTTTAGGTTCAATCGAACGGCCAGATCGGGTTATACGTTTAGTGGACCAGGCTTGAAAGTCGTCCAATTTTGATGCTAGAAATAATCACGTGGGTTGGGCATCTGATGTGAGCAGAGATTCATTGTAGTGTACGAGACTACAACTTAGTTAACAGTCTTACTTTTCAAGGAGATCTTGAAAAACTAGAACAATGTTACCAAGCAAAAGAATTGATATCTTAAAAAATAAATCATCACTCATCAATTCCTCTTTCTAAGCTTTTCGCAATCCATTCAATCCGTCGACACCAAAATGCCACAGCGTCAACGCATTACTACCTGGACGAAATCCCCAGCGTTGTCTTCATCTCGCACCTCTTTGAATATTATCGATTCATTCAACATCAAAACTTAAAATATGAAGAAAGCAAACGCGACACTCATCAAAGCAACGATCAAATTCACTGCCGATGTTCGACCGGAGCTGTTAGGCGTCGGTAGCGGCGTCAGAGTTACGCTCGAGGATTGAGTTGGAGAAGGGGTATCCGTCGGAAGCTCGGTAGTCTCAACTACGGTCGATGATGGCGGTTCTTCCGTCGTGGTAGTTTCTTCTGGGATTTCATCCGTAGTGGTAAAAGCGGTTGGTTCCTCGACGGTTGTGGTCTCCTCGGTAGTCTCAACCACGGTCGATGATGGCGGTTCTTCCGTGGTAGTTTCTTCTGGGATTTCACCCGTAGTGGTAAAAGTGGTCGGTTCCTCGACGGTTGTGGTCTCCTCGGTTGTTGTCGGTTCCGGCTCCGGCTCTTCTGCGGTGGTGGGTTCCGGTTCCTCGGTGGTCTCGGTTTCAACTTCAGAAGTGGTAGTGATTGAAATAGTGTTCGTAGGAGTAATGACAAATGACCTAGTGTTCGTTCGGGTCACATCGCCGGAGCAGAGAGGTGCACCGCGATCGTTGACCGTACAGATCGGGTGGTCCGCGGGACTACGGATCGTATAATGTCAGTGCTAACGGTCTTTTATGTGAAGGGTATTATGGGATAGTAACGACATACCAAGCCGTAGTTGGAGATGGGGCGGCCTCGCCATTATCGGCACACGGAGGAGGACCACCTGTGCAGATTCGACCTACAGGGCAGCATCCTGCATTGGCACCAGATCCGGCGCAGTAGTATCCGATATCGCAACCATACGCTGAGAAAAGGGAAACCAATGTTAGTCTGAGTTAAGACGCGAACGAGGGGTCAGAGAGAGACATACAGAACTCTCCGTTTTCAAAGCAACATACGCCAGCGCAGAAGATTCCAGTCGAAATTCTTGCACATTGTCTTGAGCCGATCGGACAAGTGGCTGTTTGTCTCTTCAAAAGACCGTCTGGGATCGAGTAACCGACCACTACTCCATCCTGGAGTGGTTCGACGGCGCGAAGGCGCTGAATGTTCAATCCGAGGACCCCGTCAAGAGCGACGAGGAGAGATCCAAGAAGTATTATCTTTGGCGACATTGTCACGTAAATATCTGACCTGGCTATTTTGTATATTGAGATTGGAGGATGAACAGCCAATTCGAAAGTAGATACCACCGAAAGGAAGGTAGGATCTGTAAGTACTAGCGGAGAAATACAAAAAGGTAATACTGGATTTCTAGTATGATAAAGCTACACGGATCTCGAAATCATTCCTCTGGGTTCAGCCCATCTGCGACGATGCATCCTTATATACTTCCTTCTACAAGAACACCGAATCCAATTTTGGCCATAGAAAACAACAAGAGGGATGACACAGAGCCGGGGAATACCCGCACGCAAGCTAAAAAAACTGCTAGAGCCTCAACTGCAAGCTCGACGTGTTGAATCGTGGGCTTCACATACCGTCGGCCTCACAGCCTCACAGGCTGCAGCAAATGTTGGACAGGTTTTCGGGCCCTCTTTCTCCACAAACCAAATTTATTGGCAGATTCTGCCGAATTCTGCGGGACTCAAACCACACGCAGCCAATGATCGCTGGGGCCGAGGCCTTATCTTTTACTTCATAAATTCAGCATTCCGTGTTATATTTGCGGCTAGCTGGCTACTTGCAGGTTGCACAAACGTTTGGTGACCTCCGTGTGATTTAGGACGATAAATTCAAGGAAAAGGGGACAAAAGTGACCGTACAGGTGGGTCCTGCATGGCCTATTCCCCTAACGTTAGTACTTGCCAGGTACCCAGGCTGGCATCCGGTACCGTAGCCTTGTCGAAGATCGAACAACGTTACGTTGTGACGACAATCAGGGAATATACAAAGTGCGATCAGGAAGCAGCTGCGATTTCCAAGGCTGCGATTCCAAATGTTCAGCCTGTACCGTCTCTGACGAATGGTAATCGAGGTTGGTCGGTGGGAAAAAAGATGCCAGCCGCAAACCTGTTGGATACAATCCGGGCCCGAACATGGATTGTGGAAACCAAAATATATGGAGAAGCTTGACGGATTTTTCGACCGAAGCATGTCGGCAAATTCCGTTGCTGCCGGAACCTCTACATCTGTACCTCGAACGGGCATAAATTAATGGAGAATACCCGGAGTTCCCATTGTTCTGTTGCAGCCTCGCGATGGACGTCTGTCGTTCTTCCAACCGTGCGGTGCATTTTGTGTTGTTTTGGTGTTGGAGATCCGCATTCATTACCAACTGAAGCTGTTCGACGGTAGACTCAATTCTATATTTTACTTTGGATATGCCATGTCGGACGGAGTAATTTGGATATACTTACTTGAGTACCTGCTAGTTGTCTACCTGTACCTGTTACAAACTTTTGATTCGAATAGAATTCGTTGTTCGTAATTGAGAGAGTTGAATCGGATAAAGAAAAAAGTTTCTTCGTACGGAAACCTCTATCAGAAGTATCTTCAACTTCTTAAACCAGCATCGCCAATTACCTACTTCCATTTGTCAACAGACTAATATGGCGCCGCAATGTCCGCCCTCAGAGCCACCAGACGTCTTCTAACCGCGGCACCCAGCAGGACAGCCCACTTCGCCCGTTCTCGCCTTCGAACCCCCATCGGACCATCATCGCTGGCCATTCCTCACCGTCTCCTCCACCTCCAAGACCAAACCTCCCTCAGAACCTTCAACTCAACCGCCTCCCGCCAAAAAGCCATAAAACGGGAGGAAACAAACGAAGGAAAAGACGGCCAACCGCCAATCTCATCCCAATTCGAGAAGAAAGCAAATACCCGATCCACAGCTGCAAAATCTCGTCTCCGTCAAGCCGCCAATGCCGGTGATCGTAATAAAAACTCCACCGTGGGGTCTGACGGCGACGGCAGGCTTCCAGCACAAATCTGTACGGCGTACTGTACCGCTGAAAAGTACGACCTTCTACAATGTAACTCTTTACTCGAATCCGGAGGTTACGTTCCAGATCCCCTGTCAACCGGTCTAGGTGAAGAAGTCATTCATCTACGGTTACCGTTACCACCACAAGCGTACAGGCAGTTTCCAAAACTAGGTGCTGATAGTTACGGTGATATCTTTGTGTTCCCGTCCGGGAATATCGTGTCTTGGGGGATTCCCGAGGCGGTTATTACCGCGGTTGCAGCGTTGATCAGGCCCGCGGCGGAGAATCCGCATTCGACCACGGAGACGGAGTCGTTGGAATTCGTGGAGGATCCCAGCCGGCATACCAGTTTCCTACGCGGGGATGTTATAATAGTCGGTACGGGGATCAATAAAAAGTTGGAAGAGGAACACCATCCGCTTCTTAACATCAGCAATATCGATTCCCTCGGAACACCGTTAGGTGAGCGAAAAGTTGTCAGGCAGGAAGACGAAGAAGAAGGTTCACGGCATCAAAACACGCCCACGGTTCTGGCAAAGATTGCATTTTCATCCGGAATGGCAAGGTCGACGAAATTGGCGGTTTTGGAGGAGATGTTGGAAAATTACATCGAGTCGACTTCGATGATACCTCAGCTGTTAAGCCAAGGATCACGGCTACCGTTCACGAGAAGCTTCATCCTTCGGAAGACGGGAGAATTGTTGAGTTTCAGGGCCAGGTTGAATCTCTACTCCGAGTTAACCGATAACCTGCCGGATATATTCTGGGATTCGAGGAAGGAGTTGGGGTTGGAAGGTTATTGCGAAAGTATTGGGAGAGAATTGGACGTTGGGGTTAGGATTCGCAAGTTGAACGAGAGGCTGGATTATGCGAGCGAGATGGCGGCGGTGCTGAGAGAAAGGTTGAGCGAACGGCACGGTTTGGTTTTGGAGTGGATGTGAGTTGTCCCGTCCGAGAGGGCTGGTTTACATGAAGGTTGACACTGATTTTCTTCGGCTTGAAGGATCATAATCCTCATCACGATCGAAGTTGGCTTCGAGATTCTGCATTTATGGAAAGATAGCAAGGCAGAACAGCGGTGGGAGGAGGAGACGGCCCAAGAATATCCTCCCCTTCCCCCTCAGGGACAAAGCTCTCCTCCACCCCAACCTCACTCGGAATATCCAGGATACCCTCGGTACGACCATCGTCTACACGGACACTCCCCATATCAGTATCACCCAGGGTACCATGTACCCTACCCTCCACCGTCACCATCACAAACGCCATATCAGTATCACCCAGGGTACCATGTACCCTACCCTCCACCGTCACCATCACAAACGCCATATCAGCAACAGCTCGGTTATCTGAACGAACCCGGGAGGGAAATGGACGATATCGATACGGCAATAGCATTGCTGGACGGTATAATCTCAAAGATCACATCCGACGAGCGGGAGAGAAGAAAGAATGAAAGGCAAAGGAAACGGGAAGACGACGAGTCGAATTAACTTGCTCCGCACTATTCAAACTCCTCATGTCATGTAAGGATGGATTTTGGAAGATACGATGGTAGTATCGAATATCAATTGGCAAAAACTCTCAAAATATTATCGAAATGTCCCCGTCCGGTTCGAACGTTCAGCCTTCAAAGTTACACCGAAAGCAAGGGTTTGTCACAAGTTCGGGGGAAAGAAGCAAATTCTTGACCACGCATGGAGTTTATGAAACAGTAACGCAAGGCTGGGTTGAACACACTGACAAAGGGCATGTGTAACATTAAAAGAGCCCGTGGGGGTTAAGCAGATACGAATACATCACGTAATATATAATAAGAGCCTAGCCTGTATCGTACATGTGATTCTCCGAGGAGAAGGGACGAAACCAAAGATAAACGAACGGACGGACCGGTGCGTCCAGAATCAATCGTACATACCGAACAGCATCAAGCGTATTGGTAGGTTGGGCCGTTGGGGGACTCATTACAAAGTGTTTTCTTCATCCTCCTCACAGCAAACTCTCACCGAGTGCGCATCTGACCAAGCTACATCCGGTCCTTACCGTCTCCGCGACCTCCCAATTGTCCGGTCCATCATCGTGTGCCAGAATACTGGGGTTGACTTCTACAAGATCCATGGCTACCAGTCTGCCTGTCTGGTGAACAGCCTCGCAGATAAAGTCGCCCTCACGGAGTGTCAGACCGCCTCTAACGGGCGTGCCGGTGGATGGAGCGCTAAAAAAAGATCACACTCGTTAGCACGGAGTCGCAGGTAAAATTCAAGATGACGGGAGAGTGACATACTGTGCAGGATCGCAAGCATCGACATCAAAGCTCAAATGAATGGGAATATCGTCTCCGATATACTCCAAAGCCATATCAACCACCCGTCCGATCCCATGACGATCAATATCGTGCATCGAGAAGGCTTTGATCTTGTTCTCTCTCAAAATCTTCTTCTCGCCCGAATCCACGTCTCGGAGACCGATGTATACCAGTTTGTCAATTGGAATGCGGTCTTCCTCTTTAAGCCAGCCGAATATATCGTGCGAGCAGAGACCGGTGAGGAAAGCAACGGGCATGCCGTGAATATTTCCCGATGGAGAGGTCTGGTGGGTGTTAATATCAGCATGGGCGTCAACCCAGATCACAGCGAGAGGCTTGTTGAGTCTCTCCCTGATCGCCTTGGAAACACCGGAGATACTGCCGATAGCGATCGAGTGATCACCACCGAGGGTCAAGACGAGCCTTCCCTGGGAAGCATGTTCGTATGTTTGGGTGTGAAGTTTATGGTTGACGTTGGAGCAGCTCTGAGGACGCTTCATGTTGTCGACCGTGGGGTCTTCTGCGAGGATTTCGGTTTCATAGTTGTGGATTGTGTTATCGTGGTGGATTGTGTATCCTAGCTCCGATTTGACATCATCGAGGAGACCGGCTTCGATCATGGCCTTCGGGCCACCGTCGACGCCGGCTTTGGGCTATTTCGATGAGGGTTCACGGTCAGTATCATGCTGAGCTTTTCGCGGCCGGTCAGAGGAGCGGCTTGATTTACCTGACCACCACTGAAGGCGACAGCGACAACACCGAGGTCATTTTCCGAAGTGAGGAATCTGGAGGGCACTGGGGTAGAAGACATATTCGTAATGAGTAACAGCGCAATTGGTTTTTTATTTCTGCGAAGGAGAGGTGAGATGTACTAGCTAAAGTATAGAAGAGAAATGGCACTGGCAATTGGCAATCGGCGGTGAATTATATATTCTCGGAGACGGACGTCAGGACCTGGAAACAGAATTCGCATCAGCACCCACACGGTCACCATGCATTGCAGAGTCTGACCTCGAACACAGCGTTGCATTTACAAAAAAGGAAAGCTGCCATGCGCATGTACCCCGATCTGCAGCGCTCTTTACATAAGATCTGATAAAATTTTTATCAGGGGCCAGCAAGGGGTCAGATCTAATCTGAAGAGAAAGAGCAAGAAAAAAAAAAAAAAACATGATCCGCATGTAGCCATTCGGGGTGTCAATTACGCTTTTCGCAGAATTGGTGACATCTTTGATTCTCGGTGAAGTGACAAACCAAAGTCTAGCTGCCATTGTTGGCTTAGGCACCCCGGAAATGGCCTGGCATGCAGGCTGCAGAAGCGGGTCGCAGGAATCACCGCATGCAGCGGAGAATAGCTATCACTGGGCAGCATCATAGATCACGATGTGATCTCGTGGGGGGAGTGTTGGATTTGTCACATTTCTCGGAACGTGCAGAATTGCCATTGCGGTTGCGGTTGCAGTTGCAGCTTTCGTGATACCGATCAGACAGATGATTACACTCAAGAGATTAGAACTTACGGCTTGTGATCGGTACGAGGCTGGGTTTGGGGCCGTTTGTGGGGGAAAAGGTAGATTATAAGGCTCTTAAAGTCGGACTGGATGGGTAAAGGGCTAGATTGCTCGCAAAGTACACCGGATTTTCAAGGCGGATTTCGGTCGGGATATGAGATGTTCGAATTTAAAGAAGACGTGAACTCCGTCCAGCTTCGAAGGGAAACCCGTCGAGCTTAAATAGTAGCTCCCGTCCTGCCAACATTCTTCGTGGCCGCGAATCTGACCGGAGTCCTCTTATCTGTTACCCGTCACTATCCATCCGTAGTACGAAAAGAAAAGAGCTCGCATTGTCCTTCTCCCAAGCCCCTTTCGAGAAAGGCCGCAGGCATCGATTCGGAGTGTGGTGGAAAAGGTTTCAAAGGTATTCGGTTGAAGTTGTTTTTAGGGGAAGAGCGAGTACTTGTATCCCACATATACGAAGTAAGAATCGCGTACACCTGAACTTAGGGGAAATGGAGGCCGGGAGCTTTATAACAAGTGGCCGACTAGGACAGATATTGTGTGTCAACGATTGAGTTAGTACGTAAGAGCTCCGGCCGACCGGGGGGTCAGACGACCGATGATAGGGCCTTTACCAGTCCGAGGAAGCTACTCGAGAGGTTTTTTTCGTCTTTTCTTCTGGGTTCAGCGAGAAAAGACAGGATATGCATTTCGCTATCAGGATCCCTGGCGGCTACTTGGTTAGGCCCAGTAGTTTCACACAGGTACCATGCGTGAGCTGCCGCAGATACAGCCGCCGAAAGGGAAGGTCGATGCCGTGTATCTTGCGATGGAGAGATGGAGCTAGTGCTTCGAGCGGTTAGCAGGTAGCTCAGCCAGACCCCATGAGATGAGACGAGATGCGAGTTCTAACATCTCGATGTTCGATCAAGATGGCGTCCCATCGTTAGTTTCTATAGTGTCCGATACCATGAAAGCTAAGAGAGCGGCGTATTCGACACCCCGTCAAGGTATAGATGAATGGGTACCAGTCTGAACGATGGATTGGAGGGGCAGCAGGTATCCTGTACCACAGCCTTCCGGTTGGGACAGCTCGACAACACATTTTCGACCACAGTCCAACCCAGGCCGCCTCATATGCTCAAGCTTATGAATGGGAGGCGAGGAGCAATATCGGGCACATTAGCTTCTTTACCTCGAATAAAGTTACCTGAGAACATCTCCATTTTTTTACATTCCATGCCATCTCTCTTTAACATTGAATTCTTTTTTTTACCGGTCTATACACCATTATGAACTATGGAGGACGGCGCCCCCCAGCCAGGGACACCAGCAGTCGAGATTCTCCGTCCCGGGTTACCAACCGGCGACAATCAGGAACATCACGTCTTTAATACAAATCCGGTCCTCTCTCTAGCTGATATTTTCCGTTACATAGCCGCCAAAGCTGCAGGGATAGATATCAATCATTCCGATCCAGACGCCTTACCCGATGGCTGGTTACATGCACCGTCCACGAACTTCAAAGTTAGCGTTGAGAACAATTACCTCGAGCCGTTTGAATACTCCGGCCACAGGGTATCAGTGCTACATCTTGTGTACGCCCTGCTAACCTATGGGCTACAACCAAACATTTTGGCTCTGGAGCTATTGAAGAAGATGTTGAAGAGTCGAAAGGTTGGAGAGTTGATGAGGGCGTATTTTAGGATGAAGGGAAAGCCGGTGAATGGTCAGGATCTACGACTTCAGTTGAAGATAAATCGCACTTGGGAAGAAGTTGTGGATGGTCTGTTCGGAGTGGTTGCATTTGGACATGAGATGAGAAGATGGGCGATGAGATATTTCGCTGGACTGCTTGTGCCGAGTAAGGTACCCTTTTCACCTGTTCCTAAGCTTACGGGATTGATTTTTCGGATATTCGATCCTTGCTCTTTCCGTGGGTATGGAATATTCACAAGTGGTATACTAACGTTCATGGTTTCAGTGGTGGCAGCGAAGGGCACACCGTCGAGCAGCGGGACCGCAGCTGGGAATAAGACACAAGCGGCGTTACGGGAGCTGGTAACTCACCCAATTTCTCTACAAAGAAACATACCAAACAGGGAAGGAGAAGGATCGTAGACTGATATGATATGGTGTCCAGTGTTTGAAACGGGACGGCCATATGACGGTCATCGGACGGGTCTGGAACCGATCCTGGCCAAAAGACGTCGTCCCGCCACCTCGGACCGAGTTATGGGACTACGGAGCCTTAAAAGCTTGTCACATCATACCCCACGGCTCGCCAGATAGTCCGAACTTACGAGAACTACTGATAAACTTCTCGGGAGATTCGTTCGTAGTGGATATGATTGATCACACGAGCAACGCACTCATGCTGACGACGCAGTTCCACAGCTCGTTTCGAAGATTCGAGTGGTCGATCGAAGCCAAGCTTCCGGATGAAACGAAAAATGATAACGACAATTGGATTTATGTTTTTAGAAAGTTCAATCCTTGTTTACCAAAAGCTTTGGACCGGCACGCTGATGGGGAGGAGGTGTTCTTCGGAGGGAAAGATGGGAACATACCGAGTCCAAACCCGGAACTGCTGAATGTTTATACGGCACTGGCGAAAGTAGCGAATGCATCCGGGGCGGCGGAAGCGATAGATTTGATATTACGGGACGAGGAGGAGATGGGGGGGAGGGGTCTGACGGGGAGGAAAGTCGGACGGAACTATATTGTGCGGCAGCCAGAGCGACCATCGACGGAGTGAATTTATAGAAAATACAAACCCTTACGATTTTACCATACCATACCATGCTTACAGTCCGGGATCTGTATTTTGTTAGCACTATTCGAGTTAGTCGGTCTGATACTAATATAAGATTAATTGGCGGTGGATGTTTTGTATTTGCATTGCACAGCCTCAGAGACAGCCGCCGTTACATTCGAAACCCGCGACGCCCCTGCTGCACCATTCGAGTCAGGAACATACTCTGTAATTAAGCACAGACGAGGTTGTCAATACCAGATACTTAGCCTGGCGATTGATAATTAAGCGGGTCGGGTGAAGTGTTAAAGATCCTTCAGCAGCCGGGCCATATTATTACGGTGACAGATCTGACACCTCGTTCCTGACCTGTCCGCCCCGGCCGGTGTCACTTCGCTACCTCTTTCCCCCCTTACTTCTTCCTTTCTTCTTTCTTCGTATCAACCTCGACCTCGACCTCGACCTTCTTCGATCTTCGCATCTTACATATACCCTTCCCGATCGCCTGGTAGGACGGCAGCTGCACCAAACATGTCAAACATGCAATGCTCCGTCGTACAGCTCTAACATCAGCTTCAAGTACTGGTACTTCCTGTCCGATGGTCCCCGCTAACTACGCTACCACCTGTAATACAACGACTACTACTTCCCACTAACCTAAAATCGCCTCGATGACGAGCACAACCTACGCTGCCAACGGCTTTCACGAGCCCTTCAACACTCCTCAGAAACAAAAACGCTACAGTACTTCTACCACTGCTTCCGTTGGCACGAATACCGAAAAACCCGACGCCGCTCTTCGTGCTGCCACCTTGAGCTTCTCTCCTCCCTTCAGCCGTCAACCATCCGATGAAGCATCGTCATCAGCTTCTCCCTCCAAGGCAAACGGTACCGCCTTGATCGCTGCGCGAGTCATCGGTACCGGCAATTCCTCGCCAAGGGCGGTAGCGCAGAACCCCTCCGACCATCGAAGAAGTCTGTCCAGGAACTCGAGTTTTGACCTGCTGGCCCCTTCTAATGTCCACGGCGGATCGCTGAAAGCCGCCCAGCTGAGCGTCAGCAGGCCTCCTTCTACTGGATCGGGCGCCGTGTCGCGTGCGAAATCTTACAACGAACTTAGCCCTCCATCTTACAAACCCGAGCGGTCCAATTCCGAAGATGTGTCTTCCGGGTATACACCCGTCGATGGTTCCTTGATTGCTGCGAAGCTGAGCGCTGCGAGAAAGGATGGTACGAAGGGATTGCCGGCTCCCGCCGCCATCGCTTCGAATCGAACCGATACATCACCCCCGAGCCTACTCGCTGCTGGACTCGCCGTTTCAAGGTCTACCACACCAGGTGCTATGGCGAATGCAACCCAACCGGAGCGCGATCAGGAACCGGATATCCTGCCTCCCGCGGGATCCGTCAACGAGGCGAAGAAGAGATTTCTACAACAAGTGGATGCGGCTGAGGGTGGACTCGACAATCCCGTTCGTGGGCGGAGGAGCCTGGAAGGGCCTATGCGGTCGAAAAATTCGGGGACTTTCTTTGATACGCCTCCTACGAGCACGGTCAACATATCACCGCTTTCTGCGGCAAAGCTAGCTGTTCAGCATTCCGGAAGAAATGCCGGCTCTGCCGGGCCAGGACCCAAAATATCAAAACCTCGACAGCCTTCTCCCATAAAAAAGGAAATCAAGCGTGATATCACACCGACAACCTCTCCGGTATCCGCCCAAGCTCCCACTCCAGTCGCTCCGCCACCGAAGCCTGCGATCTTGAAGAAACCGACAATACAAAACATTAAAATCACACAGACACCTCTCCCATCGACGGTTCCTACATCTCCCAAACCTGGCCCCAAACCTGTAGCTCTTAAGAAGCTCACCACTCAAGAAACAGGCACACCTCCCCCGCAGCCGATAAAACCGCTGCCGAGAAAGACACGACCTCCCAACAGGAACAGGTCATCGATTCCCGATGCTGCTTCCCCAACATCAATCAGTCCGAAGGCGACCGCTCCGGTCGAAGCGACGTCGACATCCAAAGTAGAAGAACCCACGGAGAAAGCGGCGGCACCTCCCCCGCCCCTTCCTCGAAATACAAAACCTTCCGCCGAAGCTCCCAAGCCGGTTGAGCCGGTGCCTACCCGGCGGGACCCTCGCTTGATGGGTTTCAATACTGTCAAGTTACCTCCTCCGACTGCTAGCCAGCCAATCGTCGAACCCATCAAACAATCGCCCACTAAAACAAAACCCGCACCGAAATCACCCGTAAGACAAGTCGCACCCCTCCCTCCCAAGCCGACGTCGCCTACCAAAGCAGTCGAACATACCAGAGCAGCAGAGGTACCCATCAGGAAGCCAAAGCCCGAATTACCCGCACAAAAGACATTCGTAGATTCGATCGTTTCACGACAGCCACAATCCTTGTATAACGTGAAAGAGAAGAACGTATCCTCCTCGACTGTTTCGTCACTCCCACCACCTCCTGCGACGACGACTTGCAAAATCCCATCGACATCAAAATCCACGCAACAACTACGACCGAACCTCACCGGCCCGGATTCGACGCGCGCTTCGGTACGCCCGACACCTAGTTGGCGGGATGATACGTACGATGTCGTGCCGGCGGAAGGTGTCATCAGACCTTCCCACACCGGCGACTCGCTCCACCATGCCATCCTCGCATCCTCGCTGGCATCTTCCCGCGCCGGATCCCCCGTGAAATCCAACCCTATTCCGCTACCACCCCGCCCCAGTGCCGTATTACGCACTACGATGCGAAGCCCGGACAAATCACAAGACCGCGACAACTCCCCGCAGAAAAAGAGCCACAACCTCCTCAGCAAGAAACACCCGAACAAACATAACGAAGGCGCCCGAAAACGATGGCGAGAGTTCGTTACCGAGAAGGAAAGGAAGCGGTACGAAGGCCTTTGGGCTGCAAACCGCGGGTTATACCTTACCGAAAAAATGTTCGAGGGAAGACCGGATGCTCAGGGGAAGAAACTACATCAGGACGCCGTATGTGCTGTGGTAGTGAAGGACCTGTGGAGTCGCAGTCGGCTGCCTGTTGATATCTTGGAACAGGTATGGGAATTGGTGGATAGGGGTCCCGAACCGAAGTGGTGGCTGACGAGAGACGAATTCATCATGGGACTCTGGTTGATCGATCAGAGTTTGAAGGGGAGGAAGCTACCCGGAAAGGTTCAAGACGGGACGTGGGAGAGCGTAAGGAGGGTGGGGATTGTGCTTAAGCCGTACGAGGAATTGGGCTTGAAGGAAAAGAAAATGAAGAAACGGTAGTACCGTTTCTTTGTAAAATTCCTTTTTGTGCAGAATATACCCGTCTCGAGGGGGTCGGTCTGCCTTTGAGCATGGATTTTGGCGGGCGGGTTTGTTATCTGATAGACAGCGAGCTTTGTGATTCTTTGGATATACTTTCCGGGTAATATTTTGTTACAATAGAATAATAATAATAATAATAATAATAATATATATTTCTTCACAATTAAAACTCTTCTCCAAGTTGCATCTCGAGATCCATATTTCTTACCTACGAAGGAAGTTCGGAGGGTATGATGTTGCCGCATTGGAATTTCAAGGTGCGGATGCCGCAATGGGGCACGTCGACAAGCGAGCCCAAATTTATTTTTTTGCGACAGCCAAACCTTCAAATTCTCCACAGAACTACAACCTGCACGCACCCCTCCACCTACCCACCATGGCCACGGATTTCGCCTCCCTCGGAGTCAAACCATGGCTCGTCACATCCCTCGGAGCCATGGCGATAAAGCGCCCGACACCCATCCAAGCTGCCTGCATTCCCGAAATCCTCAAAGGTACTTTGCAAACATCTCCGACGGCTCGGATGCACGCATCATCAGCTGATTGACACTTCGACAGGTAAAAACTGCATCGGTGGATCGCGTACGGGTTCCGGGAAAACGGTAGCCTTCGCGGCTCCGATCCTTCAGATGTGGGCCCAAGACCCGTTCGGTGTCTTCGCACTCATCCTCACGCCGACGAGGTACGTTTCCAGTCCGCTCCCTCCAGCGAAAAAAAAGGTCTCCAGCTGATATACGGTACGTAGGGAACTGGCCCTCCAGCTGGCCGAACAATTCACCGCCCTCGGTTCCCCCCAAAACCTCAAACTAAGCCTCGTGATCGGCGGCGTAGACATGCGCACCCAAGCCATCTCCCTTTCCCAAAAGCCACATGTCGTAATCGCCACCCCGGGCCGACTGGCAGACCACATCCGTTCCTCGGGCGCCGACACGATCGCCGGGTTACGTCGCGTGAGAGTCGTCGTGCTCGATGAAGCGGACCGACTTCTCGACGAAGGATTCGCGGAAGAATTGGTGGAATGTTTAAGCGTCGTTCCCGACCAGTACGGTGACAAAACCAAGGGGATTCCGGCCCGACAGACGCTGTTGTTCACGGCTACGGTAACGGAGAGCGTCAGGGCGTTGAAGGAAGGCGAAGGACGTGCTCGCGAAAAAGGTGGGAGGGAGGTATTCGTCAGCGAAATCGGTACCGATGCGTTAGCCGTCCCGCCGACGTTACACCAAAGCTACATTTTCAAACCGTCGATGGTTCATTTGGCTTTCTTGCACACTTTGCTTTCCACGCCCGGGAACGTTAAGAAATCGACGATAATATTTACGAATAAAAAGGCCACAGCGCGGTTACTTTCTCATACTCTGAAGCCGCTGGGGCATAGGGTCACGCCCTTGCATTCCGACTTGTCGCAACGGGAACGGACGGATTCGTTGGGGCGGTTCAGAGCCGGTGCTGCGAGGATACTCATCGCTACGGATGTGGCGGGTAGGGGACTCGATATTCCCGAAGTCGAATTGGTGATAAATTTCGATGTTCCCCGGGATCCCGATGATTACATCCACAGGATCGGAAGAACGGCCAGAGCTGGGAAGAAAGGTGAAAGTTTGACGTTCGTGGATGAGAGGGATGTACTGCTGATCAAGGCTATCGAGGAAAGGGTCGGGAGGGAGATGGTGGAGTATAAGGAAGAGGAAGGGGTTAGTCTGGAGGGGAGGGTGGTGAGGGAGGAGTTGAAGAAGGTCAGCGAGGCGAAGAGGGTGGCGATGTTGAATATCGAAGAAGGGAGGGATGAGAAAGGGAGGAAGAAGGGAGGGAAGAGACGGTTGGAGAGTGGTGAGGAGGGGACGGGGAAGAGGGTGCGGTAGACCGATCATAAGTCTCGAGACTACCGTGCGTGAGGACTTGTACATTTTGGATTGGAGTTTTTTTTTTTTTTAGCGCGTGTATAACAGTTGGGCTCGTTTCTATATAATTTTAGGGTAGATGCTGGCGTTTTGGGGTATATCTACATCGTCTCGTATCCGCACCCGTTTAGAATCTACCCGTGACGATCGATTGCCTGCTTCTACACAAGCGGTGACCTTTTACATTCAGACGCTGGTGATATGCAAAACACGATTCCTCGACGAGAGCTATCTATTTGTCTTTCGAACCATCTACTACCTTCTCCGTCACGATATCCTTTTCATCGTCGCTCTCACCCCCAATCTGCAATATCTCCAACTCCTGCGGCGTAATCTCTTTCGGCACCACAGCTTCCTTCTTGGCTTCCGCTCCCTCTTCGGTTTCCCCTTCCTTCTCCTTCTCGGTATCATTGCCATCCAAACTGGTCTTAACCTCTTCCCCCGCACTCCCCTCCTTTAACACCAAGGGAATATCCACGCTCTCCAAAACTAACACCTCGCTAACCACATCACCCTCCTTCGGCAACGCCCAATCCGGCAGAGGTGTCTCATACGACCACTTCCCTTCTACGCAATTATACTTTTTCGCATGCAAGTATATCCCCAATTCGTGCGCTCCGGGGTCGGTGTACAGCGGCGTATCGCATATACCGCACGTTTCACCGGACATTCTCTCCGCTTTTCGTTTTTCATAGTCCGCTCTAATCATCAGAGTCAGCCAATCCTACCCACATATAGCAGAGGACGGGAGGGCGTACACCAACTCATCATGATAAGCCACCGCCTCCGCAACCTCCTCCTTCCCCATCCTCGACAACCTAGTAATGATATCCTCATCATCGCCTTCCCCGCCGGCCCCCAAATTCGGACCGAACACTTTTCTATTACAATAAATCGGATCGTTCGCAATCGGATGACCCAGGAACTGTAAATGTACTCTGATTTGATGCGTTCTCCCGGTGAATGGTAGGCATTGTACCACGCTGTAATCCTTCGTCGGGTTGTACGATCGTCGACGGAAGAGGGTTTTGGCATGTTTGCCGTTGGCTTTTACACGGTTCAGACCGAGTTTTGGGGAGATCGCTAGGATGGGTTGTTCGACTACCACGTCACCTCTGGATTTATCCGGTTGATTTGTTAGTTTCGTACGATAAGGTGGGAGGGGTGTTCGGGGACGTACTCTGGGAATTTGCCTTTAACCATGGCTACGTACTCCTTCTTTATCGTCCGAGTTTGTAGCTGTAACATCATACTCTTTGACGCTTCTTTGGTCTTTGCGATGAACATCAGTCCGGACGTGAGCCTATCCAAGCGATTGCACGCTATTCCTCGTCAGCCTTTTTCTTACCGCTAACGCCGACAAAATATATATCGAGGAAAACCATACGCATGGGATTCCACCCCCCCCTTTCGAACCTCATAATCTCCACGACACTGTTGTAATGATACCTCCCGGCAGGATGAACGGGCATCCCCGCAGGTTTGTTAATAACAATCATATCGTCTGTTTCACAGACTATCGTTACCGGTTTATCGGTGACGGGAGGTTCGTGGCGGTGAAGGGTATGGGTTACCACATCCCCGTTTCGAATGATCTGGTCGAGCGAATGGGTGGGGATCCCATTGATCGATATCATTCCTGTCAAAACGGCGTTTTTCTATATTTTCTCACCCATCTGGATAAGGTTAGCGATCGGTCCTTTCTTAAATTCAAACTCACATATTTAAATACTTTGACAGGAACTCACGGACGTAATACTCTTGAGGACGGTCTCTGAACTCTGTCCCGTAGATTTCAAAAATCGTTTTATTCCGCCATCGTTCTTTACAGTAGGTGTTATACGTGTAGTGGTAGGGTTTTACACGCCGCATGCCGCCTTCGAAGTACCATGGTGGGATCGATGGGTTTGCGGGGGTTATCGCTACAGCCGGTGGCTGCGGTACGGACTCTGACTCCGGCAGGGCGGTGGCCATTTTGTATAGCTGCAGAGCGAGCGCAGGGGGGTGTCGGACGAGTAGCGACAGGGTGGGGTTGCGGGTGAAGGTTAACAGTTTGAGTAGAGTGAAACCGGCGGTGATAGCAGACCGGAGGGTCTGTATCTTTTTCTCGAAACCGTCGCCTCGATCCGTATTCGTATAAATGCGAGTTTGATGTTGTGGATATCGATATCGAGGTCGTAAGAAAAATTATATCGATATGAAATGACTCCCAAGCGGAAGGGTTTTTTTGTTGTTGCGCCGACAAAAATGCAACATTTCTTTTTTCTTTTTTTTTGCGATGCCTTTCTTGGGGAAACGACAGCCGAGGTTCAATTTCCATGCCTGGGGTATCGATATTGTTATATAAGTTCCTCTCTTTCACCCCTCGAGGAGAGATATCATGTAGAAGGCATCGTACGGAAGTTCGACTTGTATTCCACACATCCAAACCTCATCATGGCGTTAAAAGCGCGCTTGCGCCAGCACTACAAGTACTTCCTGAACGACTTCCAAACACGATGGTCCGATAACGATCAATATGGGTATTAGATACCTTCCTCCTTCGTATTTCTAAAAAATGATAGCATACATGTGCTGAATATCATTTCATACTTAGCCACGTAAACAATGCAATCTACTACCACTACTACGACACGATCATAAACCAATACCTCACCACGAAATGCTCCCTGATCCCCACCAAATCCGCATCGATAGGACTCTGCGTCCATTCTTCAAGCGATTACTTCAAGCCCGTCGAGTTCCCAAACACGCTAGACTTGGCGCTTGCGGTCACAAAACTGGGGAAATCGAGTGTTACGTACGAAGTTGGAGTATTCGAATCCGGGAAGGAAGAAGTTTGCGCGGTTGGGAAGTTTGTGCATGTGTTTGTTGATAGCGAGGGGAGGAGGCCTATGGGGATTCAAGGGGAGATCAGAAGTGGATTGGAAAAGTTGGTTGTTGAGAGGGGGGATGGGGCGAAGTTATAGTTCTTTACTCTCTTCAGGACGATCTAGTTTACTGTCTTCACGAGGGTAGTTTCTTTTCTTGTATTAATATGGGAGGATTTTTTGATCTCATTTCGAACATTGGAATAGTCTTCTATTAGCGGGTAGTATAGGATAAACGTCTAAGGGTTCGCCTTTTTCGAGGAATACAGAGGTATGTGTGCGTGGTGACAGTAGTAAGACTTCCCATCCGGACGAAAAAGAGAAAAAAAAAAAAGGGTAAAAAAAGTGAACCCTTGGAGGAATGTGTAAGTGCGTGTGTGTCAATCCGAATCCTCGAGCCTCGAGACCGGGAAATGTGTGCCGGAGTTCCCAATTATATAAGAAAATGCGTAATAGTAAAAAGGAAAAAAGCCGAACAAGATGGGGAACGATACAAAGCCGTGACAAAGACACCGTGGGAAAAATGTACACGAGAGAGGTTTTAGGAGGGAGGGAAAAGGCGTAATGGTATTTCGTAAAATAAAGGTCGGGTACATGAGAAAAAGAGGAAACGCCGAAATTAAGCAAAGCGATATGCTTATACGTCGGTGGTGACCCTGCCCTTTGGATTTGTGACCTTGACACCGAGAGCCTTGGCCTTGGCGATGATGTCGATCCTCTTTCTCGAGCTGACGGCATGGGAGATCCTGCAGCGATATTAGTATGGATATGAACGATTATATTATAATGTCGGTGAGAGGAACGTACTCGGCAGCGAAGGTGTGGTTGTGCATGAGGAGGAGGTCAACGTCGTTGACGTTGTGGACGAGGAAAGCCTTGTGGCCGGAAGGCGTCAAGTGTCTGGTCTTCTTGTTGGATCCGTAACCGATCTATCCATCCAAAGATTCCGCATATTAGCGTCCCATCCCCATCATCTCGGATCGTTCCATCGCAATGGAGGATCCCGGATCGAGCTCGTAGTCTCCGGAATAGAATCAGTAGGTAATGTACCTTTGGCATGGCGGCCTGTCCCTTGAACCGTCTTCGGACGCGGTTATCGATACCCTTTGGTTTCCTCCATGAAGCATCGACGCACTTGAAGCGGTCCGACTGGTGTCGGTTGAACCTCTTCTTGTCTGTATGATCCCCAATTTCAACCCGTCAGCATTTCTGTTCTCCTTTCATTATATTCCCATTCTCCGTGTTTCCATTTCAAATCTCCAGGTTGATCTCTTTCCCTTTCGTTTTCCGCCTCTTTACCGGCTTCCATCGGTTCTGTCGGGAATGTACTACATACGCTTCTTGACGATTGGGACGTGCTTGACGGAAGTCATCTTTGCAAAAGTAGCGTCGTTAGCTTTCGTTTCAATTCGTTTTTCTTTCAAAAGTCGATGCCGGTCGAGAGGTACGGTAATACCTTGGATTATATTCTATTTCTTCTGGTCGGAGAAGGGTTATCGATGATGTTACTGGGCGGGATTTGTCGTGATATGTTGGGAGTCGATTTGGGAGGGCGAAAATAGAATTTCGTTGTGGACCAGGCACTTTCTGGGGCCACCACACGCAAATTTTGGGTCTTGGCGCGGATGAGGGTTTTGAGCCCTCGCCTGGGAAGACGTCTACATCCGGAAGGTTGGGTTCGGACAAACGCTGTCGCTTCAACGTCAGGACAACACAGAACCCTTCAAACTTTAACACACTTGCGATATCCGATTTCTAGGATTTTACTTGATAGCTTGGGCCATGAAGGAGATAAAAGTGGAGATGAATAGTGTACTAAATTACTACTACATGCACTATCAAGGTATCATAATAATAATGAAAAGGAAGGAAAAAACTTTTTATAACAGGACAGGAAGAATGAGGAGCCGCACCGAAGGGACCCTTTGAAAGCAGGAAATCATGCAACTATGCACCGTTCATGCCCTCCCTCCCTTCTCAAATGCGCAAATTGGAACTACGAAACCCAGAACGATAAAGACGACCCAGGAATGGGTCATTAACAAGGGAGGAATAGTAGCGATGTTAGGGAATAGTTGTTTTTCACCAGGAAACCGTCGTCATACTGGGGTGGATCAAAGACAGCGAGGAGGGAGACGAAACGGCAAGAACGGAGAAAAACAAAACAAACAAGCACGGAAAGAATGCTTTTCTAGTACTACGAATTTCGAATAATAGATGATAATATCACACAATGAATAGGAAGGGGAATAAGGGAAACACAAGATGCATTTCGAAGGACATGACACTGGGCGTTAAAAACAGGATCAAAGTTCTTTTTTTTATCCTGCATCCAACATAAAATATCATTCATACCGAGGAAAAAAAAAAAAGAGAACAGACAACCCCTGATTCGCCTTTTGTGTAGTAAATGTGACTAAACAAAAAGATAAAAGGAAGAAAGAGATGTAGACGAATGATGGGAGGAAGGCGATACGAAAGCGTACACTGTCACGACAATGTACGAGAGAAGTGCGGCGGTGCCTTCGCATCCCGGTAGAAGGGATCATGGACAGGGGGGTTGGCGAGTCGTCAGCTGTAGAAGTAGGAGGGTGCGCTTTCAAGGTTATCATTATGCGAAAAAAGATGCAAATTCAGAAAGGTATTGCGGGGGACGATAGAAGACAAAGGCGTATCCAGACGTCTAAGCCTTTCCATTAGCACCGCGACCCCTCTTGACTGTGGACCACCCCTCATCTTCAAGCTGCTTGGTAGTTTGGTCGCTGGGGAGCGAGACCTTGGGGGTAGCCTTGGCTGGTTGCTTTAGCTCTTCCTTGGTTTCGGTGGGTTCTTCAGGGTCAAGCTCAGCTGGGTTGACGTCATCAATGTTATTGGCAGCCGAGGCTCGTCGGAGAAGATCGAAGTTGCGTGTAGCATTTGGAGTTTCGGGTTCGCCCTCTCCCTTAGCTTTCTTCTCAGCCTTCTCAGCCTTAGCGGCTTGAGCGGCTTTCCTTTCCTCCTTAGTTTTCTCTTCCCTTGCCTTTCGTTCGGCGGCCTGCTTAGCTTTCTTCTCCTCTATCTCTTTCTCTCGGGCGCTGGTATCAATAGGACGAGCGGCGCCGAAGGGGTTTGACTTGGATTCAGAATGAGATGCTGGCTGATTGGCGTCAACCGGTAGAGCCTCACTTCTCTTCTTCAACTCGAGCTTTGGTCGAGTGAGAGGTGCGCCAGGGCTCGGAGGTGGGACGTAGCTTCCCTTCGGGCCGGAAGGTGGATGAGCCCCCTTTGGTGGGTGGGCAGGAGAGGGTGGAGGGAGGGAGGGTGTCTGCGGTTGTTGCTTGTATTGCTCCTTGAGTTGGTCTTCCGGGATATCAGGTTTAGCTCCTCGGCGCCATTGGTTATCCTTCTCGGCAGCACTGAGAACACGCTCGGGTGGTGGAGGTCGGTTATACTCGCGTCGAGGTCGCTCAGGTCTCTCCGAACGCTCCTCGCCTTGGAGAGATGGCTGCCTCTCCCTGTCGAAGGGATTGACGGCGGGAGACTGTCTCCTGTCTCTTCGATCGTGTCGCGGTGGGCGTCCTGATTCGGATTGTGTGTCTGTTGGTGTTGGTGGTGGAAGAGGTCCCTTTCGCTCCCAGTTGTTGTAATCTCTGAACTTGCCATCGCCTTCATTGTGATGGCCGTATCCGCTGCCACGGCGGGAGAAGTTGTCACCGCCAGACTCGCTAGCGTTATCGTTGTATCTACTATTGTTACGTCTCATAGGGGGGGCCTCGGCTGGCGGAAGAGGTCCAGCGCGGCGCCAGGTATCAACATTTGTGCGATCATCCGCTCTATCTTTCGCTATATGTTTAAATGTTGCAGATTAGCATCCGTTACAGGCTAATGATTCGAAGGTTTCAGCAACTTACGAGGATCGGCAACGCTGATTCTAACATTACGTTGACGGATTATTCCGTTGTTGAGGTCGAGGGCTTTCTTGAGGCCGTCCAGGGTATGGAATTCGACATAGCCAAAACCCTTAGGACGGTCGCCAATTCTGTCACGAACAAGTCTTACATTTGAAATATCGCATTGGGCGAAATAATCGGAGATATCATCCTCGGTGGCATCGAAAGAGAGGTTCCCGACATGAGCTGTGAATGGTGGCTTGGTCGGAAGAGGGAGGTCGGGGCGACGAGAGTACCGTTCTTCGCGGTCTTTGAAGTTTATAAAAATTAACAATTGGTCTCAAATGTTATGTTGCGTGGTTGGAGAAAGGAGGACCGTTGGATGCTTACCACCTCCGAATCCACCGAAAGAGCCGGTACGACCGGAATTCCCATAGTCACGAGAACGGTTGCCGTAACCGGTTCGCTCCCCTGTAGAATTGTTAGGGATATGTTGGCTGGAACGTGGTGTCAATGTCGGCACTGGGCTAAAATCACTCACCGCTAGAGGCTGTAGAGGTCGGTTAGCAGCCGAAGAAACAACGAGATCTGATCGAATGGATACTTACGAATGGTTGGTATGTCTTCCATCTCATCGGCCCAAGACCCATATTCTTTAGATTCCTCGTCGGTCAGCATCATCCCTACCAAATTGATATTCCAGATGAAGGTTGATCTTACGGTCGTTGTTCAGGAAGTCACCCAAACTCATCTTCTTTTGATCTTTCTTTGGCCCTGCATAGCAAGATATATTATTAGGCTAGATTCTCTGAAAATACAATGTCGCATCGATCGGTCCGGGAAGGAGCATCTAGAAGCTGTCCAAGAAGGGAAATAGAAGGCTATGATGACAATGTACGACCCTCGGGAATCGAGGGGGATCCCGACGATCTCGTGGCTACTATTTTTTCCTTTTTGAAAGGACACCTAAAGGCGACGGTGGAGAGCTGGGAATGGAACTATCCTACCCATAATTGCGGTTTAAGATTGAATATCGTCTACGGGAATATGTAGTCGCAAGCGATCGAGAGTCAATTGGAATTGTTCTGCGAAAACAGTCCCGGATGGGATGGGCGGTTAGCAGGAGCTGAGGAAGCTGTTGGGGGTGTGGCCAGGCGATGGGAGCTTCGGAACTAACAGGTGAGAAGGTACGGTGACAGCTACGGGAAGCTTCCTGCAGGTGTCGGAAGGTGAAGAGACAGGAAGGGGAGAAGGAGGATGAGACGAAGCCGAAGGGTCGAAGCGACTGTACGGTGTCTCTAGAGGGTGGTGATGACGATAGTGATGATGATGGTGGTGGTTAGATGCAGTCCTGGTCGTGGTGTGGTGTGGTTGTAGGCAGGCTATTTGCAGGCAAAATTTTCTGGGTTTGTTCTTTTGGTGCCCCGTCTGTTTTTTTATTTTTTATTTTCGTCCTGTGAAGGGATGCTCTCTCTTTTTTTGCGTTGGATTTGGGTTTGGTGGGGCAAACGCATGTCCGATCACGGTGCCCGGTATCCCCGGTATCCCCGAGTCTTCCCGGTACATCCCGGGGTTTACTCTATTATTCAGTCCTGTGTACGCAGCACGGAGTACGGAGGGCGTTATATAGTAGTACTCGTTCTCTATACGGATAACTACCACCGGTGTCAACAGAGAGTGTCAGAGAGGGTTGATACCGGGGAAGGACTGGACATTGCACTGCCATACAAAATCCTCTATTGGTGGTCAGCGAGTGTCGCAGCCGTCGGGCTGCGGGATGAGATAAGACAAGCATATAAGCGTGTCCCTCCCCCCGGCTCGATGTCATTCAGGGGATTCCAATAAGAAGAACCTCTCACTTATATTAACAGACCGGGGTGTTCGCAGCTAGCAATTCTCCGTGCTGACAAAGGACACTTCCTCTTTTATATACTTAATCTATCGATTTCATTATCCCTATTCTTCTTCCACTACTCTTAACTAAGTACCAAGTACCTATGTCTAAGGTACACCCCCCCTTACGACTACTACGACCACTACTACCACTGCTGCTGCTAATACTACTCCCTTAGGTATTTGGAGTGGTTGTCGACGGTGTGTGCGGCAATGCGTGGAGACTAGTGATCTGTCGAGTAGAGTTGCTAGTCCGAGACCGTCCCACCCTTTAACCAGATCCAGATGACCATGTTAACGTTCCTGGTGCTATACTACTTTACTACTGGACCTGGCGGGACCTTCTTCTGAATCCCTCTCATTTTCTTAGCCATTTCAGTCATCTTTATCCTTTGTCCGGTTCGAATTCGAGTTTCTTGTGGTCTGCACGTATAAATACATGTATCGACCAGACCAGTACTGCTATAGGGCTGTGCTTGACATATATCAGAGCACTGTATACTAAAACTATCCTTTCCCTATCGCCACGATTTCCAGAAAAACAAAAAAAATACAAAACCCCCCCCCATCAACCTCGACTCGATCTTGATCCCGATTCGATGACCAGGTCCAATCGACTCCGTAGATTTGGTGGCACAACGCGAGCTATTTCGCAGGTCGGCACCCTCATTTGGCACCCTGACTCAGGTCCTAGTCCAATCCGATCCGATCCGTATTCAGTTCGGTCTGGTCCAACCCGTACACTCGATCTTACTGTACTTTCGAATCGCGATACCCTCCAGTCCTCTGACGGCCCGTGCCGTTGCCTTTCGACGGGGACCGGAGTGGGTGCTTATCACACGACCTCCAGATAACGTATAGTCACCAACACAACCTTTAAACTATGATGGAACGGGCCGCCATGTTTACTTCATCCCTGACGTTATCCTCTCTGCTCGGCGTGGTAGTCGTATTCTACCTATGTTCCTTCCTATTCTTCGCCGTACTACGTATCATAACCGGCGTTTCGATACAGCGATTCGGATACCTGTCCATTCGAGGAATACAGTTCTCCAGCGGTGGTATCGACTTCAACATTGTTAGGGCCGGTATCCTGCTCCACAGACCCACTTTTGCGCAGCCGACATGGATCAGCCTTGTTATAAGAGATTCGACGATATCTTTCAATCCGAAGCCGAAACTCGATATACCTCCAAAACATGGAAATCTAGCGAACGGTAAACCCCACGAGGAGGAAGAGAGCATCGACCCTAAGGCCAAACCCGTCCGAAGCTCCGAGGATCTGCTGGAATTCTTGAAAGATGGTGGGGACGATATGTTCAAACGACGGACGAAGAGACAGGTGGAAGAAACGAAAAGGCTAGTGGAACGCTGCCGGAAGATATTACACCTATTCCGACGGTTCGTAGGCTGGATCAGAATGGTCGACGTCATCTTCAACAATACCACATTCGAAGTTCGCCAGGCCGGGAAGATCCAAATTGGAGCTGTCGGGGCATCGATAATCGCTCGGAAGGACTCTAGATCGCACGGCAACTACAATTCTTGCGACGGAACCGAAGGAGCGGATCCTGGACGGCATCCTTTCGAATGTGTGATTGCTTGCCGAAGCATCCTTCTGACCCCTCATGGCGGGAAGCCGGTTCTGCTTAGCGATACTATCAACTTAAATATTGGCGGCGTGCTGGAGGAAAATGACCAAGTTCTCAAAGATGTGTCCGTCGATATGAAGGTAGGAAAACTACGGATACCCTTGGATGAGATAGCCAGCTTCCGGGAAAATATTCAGAATCAGAGGAAACCTCAGCGGCCGCTCCATCATAAACGGAATCTCTCGCTCGGCTCCATTATGGGTGAGATGTCAATGCCGGGGAGCCGGACGGAGCGATTGGTCGAGATCGTCACCGAATCCAAAGAAATCTTTTCTTCTATCATAAGCGGTTTGCATGAAGTCCAAGCGACCGTGGCGATTCTGGAGGTATCGAAAGTTGCCAATGATATCAAGCCCTCTGGGAAGCCTCTTATTGCGACAATGTCGCTCAAGGAGTTGGGCTTAGATCTCCACAAGCTAGAACAAGACAGCCCAGCACATCGAATGTAAGGATTTTAACTCTGCCTGGTTGCTGAATACATTTTGCTAATAACGTTTAACAGGGACTTCTCTCCAAATGATATTGCACACCAAGCGCTGCTTGCTGCCATCTCTCTGGCATTCAAGATTGACGACCAAACGGGGAGGGTGGACCAGCTACTCTACGTCCCTATGGTCACTATGACCTCAAAAATGACTCTCCCTTCAAAAATCATCGAGCTTGCTGAGTGCCCTGAGGCAGACCGTAACTCGAACGTTGTGAACGCGAGCATCGTCATAACGTCTCCGTCAGTTGACCTCGAGCCCAAACATCTTCCCACAGTTGTTAATCTCTTCAAGCAAAGGAAGAGTAAACCCCGAAATCACACCTTCGGTGGCCCACAACAGTTGATATCTCGCCTGCTACCTAAGACGAACATCAAGTTCTCCGTCCACGAACCGGTTGTCAGAGTTTTGCTACCAGCCTTCGACAAATCTAACCCTAAGAATCCTCCACTCACCGACATGTTGATATTCAGCATCTCCTCGTCATCCCACGAAATTGAATCTTCCCATGTAACGACAAGTCAGAACCATTACGTTTTGACCACTTCGCTACGTATTGCAAGCTCGCTTCTCTTCTATCGTGCTGCGGGAGGTGAAAGACACGACCTTTTCCAACTCGAAACTCTTGAGGTCAAGGCGCAGCTCGACGCGTCGCCCGAGGTTCGCCTTGCGGGTACCTGCGAGATCGCATCATGTACGACCCGAATGGTTCGTACGGAGATCGTTCAAGGTATCAAGCAGATGGTGAAACAGTTCCAACGAGATTTTGTCCCCGAAAAGCCGTCGCCGAATCCCTTCGGCGAACGACCATCGTTTTTAAGAAGTGTTCCAGAATGGCTCGTTCAATTCAAGGTCGATGGCAAAGACTTCAGCTTCGAAGTAGCTGGGAAGGACGAGCAAATATCGGAAGACGTACGCGGTGCAGCGGTTCAGGTGGACTCCTGGTCCCTAGAATACAAGTCCCAGGTCATCAGCAAATCTCGAGAAAAGAGTCATCCTAAGCGGAGGACGTCTAGGGCTATTGGTATGGATGAAAAAATACCACTTCAAGGGCCTCGGCCGTCGAAAAACCCAACAGACGGCCGGAGACTATCATTCCATATCCATGGACTTGAGGGATTTGCCGTTGACTCGGCGGAAACTTGGGATGCAGACCCGATGTGCGCTTTACCGCACTTCGAAGTAGCACTCTCGTCCGTCACAGACCAGGATGGCCCGACCCTTCTCGTCACATCGCATACTAAAACCTTTTTCCTGCACTACTCGCTACTCCGTCATTATTCCGTCTTGATTGCGGCTCAAGTATTGAAAGATGCCTTTGGGGATTTCCGTGCCGTCAAGAGTACGAAGCGTTTCAATTCACCTACAGAACAATTCCTCCCAAGCCCAACGTTCGGTGGGCTAGATATAGTAGAGAGCCCGATGAAGCAGGAGGAATTTGTCAGTGTGGACATTCGAATCCGACACGTCAAGATCAAAGGAGACTTTGCGAAGAATCCCAAGGTGATGTTGGATATCTACCATCTCGATGCCGGAAGACAACGCTGGGGATTCCCCTACCTCAAAGCACGTAACATCAGGTTCTATGTTACTAGCCCTAAACTTGGTAACTGCTGGGCGAGGGTCATTAGTGCCAAGCATTTCCGAGGTGATATGCGAGAAGGTCGATACGAAAATCATAAAGTGTTTGCGAAGCGCAAGTCGCTTGACCTGACGATGGAGGCGATACGGATTGCGATTCCCCACCAACTTGTTCTTTATACGGTCACGGATAATCTAGTAAACGCCGTCAAAGCATCCCAGCAGCTCTTTCGCCGGTTCAAATCCGGGACAAACGAATTTCCCCTGGAGAAGAAACCCGAGGAAGCGAAGATTCTCCCGAGGATATCGATCAAAGCGAAAGCGCTTCAATTTGAATTAGAAGATGACCTCTTCGAGAGCAAGCTGTCAATGATATACAGGATTGGTCTTAGCGAGCAGAAGAATCGGATTGCTCGAGAAGAGGCATATGATGCTAAAGTTGCCAAGGTTATTGAGTCCAAAAATCGACGGCATTCGACTCGGACGACACACCTAGCCAAGCCTACACCCAACGGAGTCAATGCTTCTGACGCTAGTAGCGTATTGACCGACAAGGATGGAGCTGAAGGCGATCAAGGGTCTCCTACCACAGACTCAAGAGGCCGTCGGAAAATGCGGTACAATCTTGAACATGCGCAAGGACCCACGTGCGAAGCCAGCATATCTATCAACAAGGCATGGTGGAAGTTGCAAGAACACAATTCGCAAGTTTGGATCCGAAAGATGAAGATGGCGGTCCCTAAAACTCGTTCGAGAATTCAGGCCATGCGGCGGAAGTTTCTGGGCGAGGACGATTTACCACCGGATGTTGAGGAGACGGAGAGGATATTGGAAGTCCCGGCTCGACCGGCTCTTGCGATTGCCTCCATCGTTGACTTCGATCTGACCTTGGATAAGCCGTCATTCCCGCTAGAACATCTTCCGAAATTCTTGCATAAAGTCGGGAAGGGTTTGCCAGAAGATACGAAGTTCTCATTGCTTGTCCCAATGCATATTAAACTCAACATGGGAGAGGCGCGAATCAACTTGAGAGACTACCCTCTACCCCTCCTACATATTCCTCAGATGAAATCCGGGCTGTCGCCCCGAATACCTGCCTGGTCACTCGAAACGGACTTTGTGATAGCAGAAGAGTTACGGGATAAGAACTCGATGCTACACGTCAAGGTGGATATTGTTCCGCCCGAGGATAGAGAGGGTAAGAAACAAAAGGGTTTTGCGGTTGATGTCCACCGAACCGTATCACCCGTCAAGACCTATTCCGACATCGATATCACTATAAATACCCCATATACTACACGGGCTACTTGGGGAACATCATACCAACCTGCTATTCAAGACATGATGATGGTGTTCGAAACGTTCACAAAGCCACATGTAGACCCGTCTGAAAAGATCGGGTTCTGGGATAAACTCCGACTTTCAATCCACTCGCGCATCCGATGGGCGTGGGAGGGCGACGGAGATGTCCAAGTTACCCTGAAGGGCTCAAGAGACCCCTACGTTATCACCGGCAACGGCGCCGGTTTCGTGAAGTGCTGGCGAGGAGATGTCAGGTGCTACATTGCTAACGACGATAAACCGTTAAACTTCCTTATCGTCGAAAGTAAAGAGTATTTCCTCGCAATACCAGACTTTAGCCAGCAGGCTCTTCAGATCTTCGAAGACACCTCGACAACGACAGAAGATGATCAGAGTTTCATGAGTAACGATAGCTATAACAAGACAATAGCTATCTTTAAGAAGGTCATATTAAAGGCTACCGGCGGAGTGAGATGGCAACTAGGCCTAGTATTCGAGCAGGAGACCAGTCAAGAGGCGGATTGGATTGTCCGGCAGAGATCGTTTGCCTTCTTACCACATTATAAGATCACTCTACGGACGCCAGAGGCTGCGAAGGCTTTGCAGCAGAATTCGGATCAGGTAAGTCTCTACTGGGACCCTCTCATGATAGAACCCTGCACTAACTACGTGGTATAAGGTATACGATGCGTTCAGGGGATTCCGGAGCCACCATATACATCTTTCAATATCAATGGTGGCGCCAATAAATCATGATTGGGCGAGCAATAAAATGGCATCCGCTTACAATACCATTCATCTAACGCCCAGAGTGTTCACGCATTTCTACGACTGGGTGGGATTGTTCTCTGGTGTTATGTCGCTCCCTATTCGACAAGGCCGCCTCTTCCCAGGAATAGAAAAATCGACAAAGAAGTTCGGCAGGCATCTTGCAACTATCAAGTATAAGCTTCTCCTATCGCCCTTATACTTGAGCCATATATATAGACATAAGGATGCGGAAGAATATAAAGCCGAAGCCGGTGGCGGAGCACCCTCGGATACGATTACAGCTACTGGTCTCAAGGTCAAGCTGCATCGTTTCACTCTCGACGCTCATCAAAGGAAGGAAGAGAGTGTGATGAAGATCAAGGGTTTCAATGTTGATCGGAGAAGCACCAACATGAGTATCAACCAAGCCGAGCTAGACTTTACTACCGCTGATATCAGAGCCGTATCTGCCACTATTGCGAGCTCAACTTCAGACGACGTGAAGGATTGGGCCGGTTTCGATATGCCCATCAATGACGATGCAGCACCCTTGGGCGACTCTTCGAACTTTTCGATCTCGGATGGAGACACAGATTGGATTGATGTCGACGACTTTGTGGAGCTGGATTGGGTTCTTCCGACGAGGTATAGTCCTTCGACAAAGATTATGCCGCTGGCATCTACGCCACGGTTTACATACTTCAGACAGACGGATCATTCTAGCGGTGAAGGCTCGACGGGTAGAAAGGGCAGGAGTCCGTTCGGACACGAAGCCACGCACGATTGTATGATGAACCAAAACAACGACCCTAGAGAGATCCAGTGCGAGTTTATCCAATCGCGTATGGAGAAGGTCCATTCCCAGCTCCGCATGAACAAAGAACTCCTCGATACCCTCGCCGAAAGCATAAAGCAAGACAAAGACAATCAAAAACTTATGAAAGAGTCAGAGCGTCTCATCCAGCAAAGTTCGGTTCTCATGGACAAGATCAAATTCCTGCAAAACATGCTCCGCAATATGTCTAAATACCTCGACGAATCCGCTATCGATGACGATTGTTCCAGTATTGACAGCAAGTCGGAGGACAACGTGCCAATGATGGATGCAGCGGAGCCGTATACGAAGTGGGATGATGACTTTAATAACCGCTTCATCGTTCACAACATGCAGGCGAAATGGAGCAATGATTTGAGGAATGTGATATTAAGATATATACATCAAGTTAATCAGCGAAGGGGCTTTGTGTACTACATGTCCAGACGGGCGGTGAAGTTTATACTTGACCTGGTTGATGAACAGCAGATGGATAGGGAGAAGAAACAGAGTCAGGAGCTAGATCCAGATAGGGCGAGTCTCAGGGGCGTTTGGGAGAATGGGACTCAGGATACGGAGGAGAGTGTGGTTGTGCAGTCGCGGATTGAGGCACTGCTGAACGACAAAGCAAAGGTTGTGGCGGCGGATGACGATTCGCGACCACGCAGCCGAAGGATGTCGATGGGAGGTGCGCCGGCAGACCCTACGGATCTCAAGAAGGGTATTTCAGAGGAATACATACCTCTCAATTCCTATCATGTGCGTCTGATATCGCCGCAGATTCAGATGCAGAGCGACAAGAACAAGAGCTCAGCCCTTCTCGTCACCTCGCAGAGCATGCAGCTTACCGTTATCTCGGTTATGGACAAAGAGAGGATCAGTGACCCGGTTTCTGGTCTCGTTCAACGACGTTTCGCTTTGGAGCTGGAGAATGCGCAGGCATTTGTGGCTCGACATAAGGACTTTACTTCGCCTCTTCATAATCTGCACTCAAACAATCAGTACGGATGCGTCAATAATACGTCTTGGCCGCCATGGGTGCCTATGGAGAACATGTTGTTGTTTGATATTAACCCTCATGGGTTCTCGCGTGTGGTTAAGAAGACTTCGACGACATTGCGCGCGGATAAGCATAACTCTTTGCGATTGAAGTTGATGGACGAGGGTTTGGACACTGGAGAGCACAACGCTAGTTTGGTGGAGAACGAACCCAGGGTGGATCATGTTTGGGCGACGTTCGACAGAATGGAGGTGTCCACGAATTCGGCGGAGTATTACACGCTCTATATTATTGTTCTAGATCTATTGCTATACTCTGAGCCGTTGGAGAAGAGCAGGAATGAGCGCTTGGAAAAGATTATCTTGGCTTCGGATTTCAGTGATCTTAAGGGTGCGGAGAATATCATCACCGCACTTCAAGGTCGGATTCAACAGTTGGAGGAAATCAAGACACATTTCCAGATCAATGCCAGGAACCTCGACAAGCAAGGATGGATCGACCGATTGTGCCTGGAGAAAGACCTCGCTACTTGTGAAGACGAGCTATTCTTCACGATGAAATCTATCATGTCCGTGCAGCGCAAGTACGACGAACGTCAGCAAACAACCGGGTTGATCAGATGGTACCTCAGTGCCGGCGAGATTATTGCAAACCTCTTGCTTAACAAGGATCAACCGTTCGTGGACCTCAAGCTGACGAATGCCTGCTACGAACGAACGGATAACAGCGACGGGTCAAACTTCAACACTGTGGAGGTTGAGATGTTGCAGGGTGTCAACCGGTTGCCAGATGCGACCTACCCTGCGATGATTTCCCCGTACCTTGAGGGCACACTCGAGGCAAACAAGGCACACCAGAACAAAATTCTTCGGGTGTATTGGTATATGCTTGAAGCTATCGCTGGTATTCCTGTGATGGACCACTTCGAAGTCAATTTGTTCCCGTTACTGGTGCAGCTGGATTACGACGCTGGTCAGAAGCTGTTCGAGTTCATATTCCCCGGAGTGAATTCAAATTCGTCAGAAGGGTTCTCGCCGTTTATGATGAAGCCTTCGTTGTCTAATATTCCAGATGGTAGTGACTCTGAGTCTGATTCTGACAACGCGATACGGGCACAACTCGAGCAGAAACTGCCATCGGAGTCGCCACAGCCACAGCCAGACGCCGGAATGCTAGGTGATCGATTGCTACCCACCATGACCTCGGAGAAGAGGCCACATACTTCTAGTGGATTGAAACGGCCCACTACTGCCCATGTGGATTCGGATAAATGGTCGCTGAAGCCGCGGTTTACGATGAAACGGCAACAATCGTTCGAGTCCTTACCTTCACTGGCAAAGAAAGCAACCGATGATAGTGCGCCGAGGACCTCTTCTGAGGGCAGCGCTCCCAATGGCAGACCGCCCTCGCCGGTGTTCATCCGTGTCAATAGCGTTGGCAATTCGGAACACGCATCGACGACTGCGGGAGCCAAGAAGACGGGCGTCTGGGGCCGCAATAACAGCATCACGGCTCAAGCGGATGGAAAGGGGCAAAAGGAGAAGACGGATGAGATTTCGCAGATGATCAGCCGTGCGTCGAATTATATGACACTAGCGTATATCAAGATTCCTAGCGTGGTGCTTTGCCTGAGCTATAAGGGCAAAGGGGACAGAAATATCGAGGATATTCATCAGTTTGTGTTCCGGATGCCGACGCTGGAGTATAGGAATAAGACGTGGAGTAACTTGGATTTGTTGGTGAGGTTGAAGAAAGGTATGTTGCGCTTTTATACTCCTCTTGGAAAGATGTGTGGACTAATTATGGCCGGTAGATGTCATTCGTGCTTTAATTTCCCACACTGGCGCAATTATCGAGCACAAGGTGTTCCATCGACGACCAAACCTACTCAAAGGTGCCAATCTGCGGAATCTAGTCGCCAGCTCTATGAGTGCTGCCACGACTCCATTAGTCAGCGACAGCGACGTTTCATCGTACTTGCCAAGCTCTTACGAAGAATCTGTACGATCAGGAAATGTGAGCAGCAGCAATCAGACAGCGGGGCCGTCGAAGAGGGACAGAAGTAACTCATCAGGATTACCACTTTCTCATCGAGCTTCCACACAATCTGGCTCTGGGACCAGAGCGGGTAGCGTTCGCTCGGATCGGTCTTACAGTTCCGCTAGTGCCCATAGGAACTCGAGTGAGCAGAGTACTGATGATGGGAGCGGCTCGGCGCCTGGGTCCAGAGAGGGGGATGGAGGGGTACGTCTTTATGTTCCGAACGGCGGGATAATGAGAGGATGCTAATATTCGCACGTGGTGCTAGCAGCAACACGGAATATTCCACAATACGCTTGGAAGACATCTGTCTATCTTGACCAATGATAGGAGGACGAGGGATGGGATTGCGGGAGAGTCCGAAGAAAGGTGAGGCATGAGATACACATGCGCTTTTAAATCAAGTACTAATCATGAATAATAATAGCATTCGGAAAAAGAGCAGACTATTACTCGGGAAGAAACTCTTAGGATCGGGGTAAAAAAGGATCACCCGTAATCCATAGGCTCAGGCGCTTCTCAGGTTTTTTGGGAGTTTTTTTTTTTTTTTTTTAAAAAAAAAAAAAAACCAAAAAACCATACGCTTCATATGTACATGTTCGATTGGTGTTTCACCATATATACATACTTCCTACTGTTGGATTTTAGCGTTGCTACGACTACTGTTTGGGGGTGCATACGTGTTTTCTGTTCGGGAATCGCAAAAAAAAAAGTCGTTAGAGGTTTTCAAGGATTTCGGTATCGTGGGTGATTGATATGTTTTTCTTTGTTGGGGTGTGCAATTGATTTATTTCCTAGTCTTTATCGTCCTTTTGTCCTTTTCCCTGCCATTTGCTTTGATTTCAAGGGTGGTTTTATTGTTACCTACGGTTTTCCTTTGTATTATCTTACCAGACTACCTTCTAGGTTCTATCTTAATATTATACCATTAACGGCCGTTTCACAAGATTCATATTTTATATTCCGAAAATTTTGTACTACAAAAACGGAGGGGAAAGGTTTCCGATTGAAAATCTGGGGTAAAGTGGTGTGACTGTCGAACCGTCGACGTCATGCGGGGATCTTCACGAATGCCGCACACTAACGAGGCCCAACTTGTCCAACTAGGAAATTGCTCGGATGGGGAGGCGGATGTAGACTAGATGTAATTCTGCCGCATTCGTTTTATTCAAAGATACATTTTTGTTAGTGATTTTATACCTGTTATCATAAGTAATGGAGGGTTGGTCGATCTTTTGCTGAAATCGCTAACTATGTGTAGACGTTTATGACGAGGGATGGCATCATATGTTTATTATCATGTTGGAGAAAGAGGGGTTCAATGTTCGACCTTTTGGTTAGTATAAGAAGGGAGTGAAGTCCTTTTTGTCCGGGGGTCAGTTGAACCTTCTGTTTTATTCGATATTTTGGTTTATACTATTCGGGTCTCCGGTAAACAGACTATATCGAGCCGATACATCATACTTACTTCTATAACCAACCACTATCTTGACAAAAGAAAAGATGCAAAGAAGAAGAAGTTCCTGCGGTGACGACGAAACGATCGCTAGCTCAAAGATCGAACCCTTGGCTTCGCCAACAAAGTATCATACACCTACGGTGCATGATGGCGGATGTGTGGGTGACGATTATGTTTTGGATAGCAGTCGGGTTGGGGCTTTGAAGAAGGATAGTATGCATTTATAACCCTTTTATTCCGTTCTTATGTATATATAAGATTGAACATACAGGGGAGAAATGGCTAGGTGGGTTAGTATACTAATGTGGGAGATTTATCCCATCCATGCTAGAGAAATATCAACACCCAGCCGCACAAGTCCATACCGGCGGGTCGACGGGAACGGATGAGACTATCGGGTCGACGAATGTGGAGTATGCCTTATACATATTATCTCGCTAACACCATTCCAATATACGTAATAGTATAATAAGTTGATCTCTGTTTTATTTTAGACCGTTATTCGCGAAAGGAAAGAATACGAAGAGGAAGGACTCGTTAGATGATAGCAAGATTGATGGGGCAAGAATTGCGGTAGGTGTTTTTTTATAAAATGTTGGGGTCGGCGTTGCATCCATGTGAGAGGGCCAAGGCTAACGGAGGGTTCTGCGGTGGTGGGGGTGGTGGTACTAGCCGATGGGGAGCGTGAGGGATGAGTATTGATTTAGTAAAACGAATATATCAGAATGGAGCGGCGTTTCGTAAGAATTGAAGGTAGTAGTGACAAACGGAAAAGGTATCTTGAGTAATTGGATTTGGATTTCGGACCATGCAGCGAGCGCCGCAGTGGATATTTGTTTTGACAAAAATGGGTTTCTTGGATTAACCGTCAAAAGCGAAGCTTGCGGTTGGATGTTTAAATTGGTGACCGTCGCACTGGTCATTCATCTTGTATTTTATAATTATTTTGAGAGATTAATCATGTAGGATGCTCAGACCGCTTTTCGTCTGTTAGTAACTTCAATTCAACAATGTTTCAACGTTTCAACGGATACCGATATATCTCGCACAGTTGAGGTGCCTGGTGACGAGACAAAAGATCTCATATCTTTCAAAATCGACCCCGCCGGATCCGCGGAGGCCGCTGCATATGCCAATTGCAAAATCGAAACCCGGTTGAAAGCGATATCGATTCGAAGTCTCGCGCACTGCCCGATATCGGTGTGAAATTGAACCGTTAGAAGCTATCAACATAACACGAATTTCTTTTCCCCTCGGGATTAATCTCCAAGAAATTTAGACCTGAAAATTTTTAGGGTCCATATCTTCTAGGGGGTTATTCCGTGCCAGAGCTCTTTCAGTTTTCCGGTCTTTTTGTTTTCGTGATATGGTCTTTTCGTTTTGTTCCCCCATGCCCGCCATGCAAGCCTGCAAGCCCCCATGCTCGGAATCCTTGCTAAACTCCTCATCAGCGGATCTGATAAAGCATGATAAAATCACACCCTGGAACCAGGCTTGAACTGGACCAAAGCTAGTTTGGGAGCTAGTTTGAGAGGGGGGCGATTTACTGTTGATCCTTCGAACGTTGCGGCCGTTTTTTTTCCCATGAGACTCAAGGGGATCAATCTTTTGCAGATTCGATTTTTTCGACCGCATCGTGAAGTTTTATCCAGTATCGGGTATCAAAGGAGGGTATCCTTTCGGATTCGAAATAACCACTCAGAGGTCAGAATCCAAAAGGGCAGTTGGAGGCCAACCAGCCTTCTGGTCTTCCTCGTGGGCTCGGTACATGAAAGACCCACCCGGTGCACCACCTAGCCGTACCAAGAACACTAACAATCAGTCACAGGCCCGCATGGCGTGGCGTCTTCGAGTCCTCCACCTTGTGCCGCCTCCCCAGCTTGGCTTTATATTAGCTGTTAATATGGCTGTTGCTTGCTAGTATGGCTCAGCAGGTTATTCCGTCAAAGAAAGAAGTGGAAGAGGTGGAAGAAGCTTAAATCCCCCTCCTTCACTCCCTCGAATTATACTTCTAGTTATCTTCGAAGCTTCACAGCCCTCTCTCTTTTTGTGTCGCTTTTGTTATAACATCGGTATTTTATATATAAGAAGCATCCATACATAGTAGAGGGTAGATTCAAGTGAAGTGTGGCGACGATGTTTTCCAGCAGCGGGAACACAAAGAAGCTGTCGCTGGGCGATGAGATCAACTACATCACAGCGTACGTTACACTACATTCTCTACCCTCGTTCGCAGTACCACAATCTGGACTTCACAGATCTAGATAATACATATTTGTGAGGCATACTAACAGCCAAGCAGGTCGCTGCACCATGAGCTCAATATGATCATTATGAGCCGGCTGCCGCTGGGCTTGAAGAATCCCAAGGCTTTCCACGAAGGTAATCCGTAGATCCAGATCCTCCTCCTAACCCCTCATAGTATGTGTACTATACCGACCTTGATATTGACTCGACATGATATAACAGGCCTCACGTCCTTCTCCGTTCTTTATTCAAGCTTCGAGGCTGCCCTTGACTCTCACATCCGCAACCCTTCGACACCTTCTCGTACCCGAGCCATCCTTGAGCATGTCTACATCCCAGCCGTCCACCGTGCATCAACCTTCGAGGCCGACCTGAAGAAGTACTCTCCTTCATCCGAAAAGGACGAGTTGACGAAGGGTACTCCCGCTCGCGCCTACGTTCTCAACCACATCCGTCGTGCCACAAACGAGACCCCTCATGTCCTTCTCGCCTACTGCCACTGCCTCTACATGGCCCTCTTCGCCGGCGGCCAACACATCAAAGCAGCCATAGCTCGTTCCGCCGTTCGGAAACTCGACTTGGCGCAACATCAGACCGTCCCCGAAGAAGCCAAGAAGTCGGCGCCGGGTATCGCGTTGTTCACGTTTGACGGTCGGTCAACAAAGGAAGAGCAGGAGTTACGCCAGAAACTCCGAGATGGAATCCGTCAGGCCGAGGAACTTTTGACGCCGAAGGAACGTGCTGAGGTACTCGCCGAGTCGTGTGAGGTTTTCAAGCTGACAAGACGGTTGGTGGACGAGCTCGACGGGATCTGTGGAACCGCACCGACGGTGTTAGTGGCCACGAAGCAGTATACCGAGAGCGAGTCGACCGTGCCATCGGTCGAAAGTCAAGCTTCGGGGAGATCATGGATTAAGAGATTGGATAGGAAGAGGGTTGAGACCATGGTGAAAGGATTCGTTTGTGTTTCTTTCATGGTGGGGTATCTGGTGTATTTGAATCTTTCGTCCCCGTCAGCCGCGACTGAAGGGCTGGAAGGGAATGGGAACTAGTGCTTTTCGGGACGATCTGCATGCATCGACATTGCACCCTTGCTGGCCGACTTGGCTGGCCTTCGAGCGATTTTCTTCTTCTTCTTCTTCTTCTTCTCCTTCTTTGATACTTTGCTCCAATTCCTTTTGTCGATACCCCTTTGATTTTTATTTTTTTTTAATTTTTGGTTTTTTAATACGCAGCATTCGGCGTTATTTGTTTTGAGGTTCTTTGGGCCTGTCAGCATCAATATCAGTCTCCTGATATCTTTTTCTTAGCTTCACTCTTTATTAAAGCTTTGGAGTATCTTTTTCCTCTCGGCTATTGATTAACCAATACTTAGGTACATATCATCCGTCTTTTTAGTAAGCACTTGTACAAAGCCCACCGCCTCATTTGTAATGTAATTGTAATTGGATATCTTCCCCGAATGTGGAAGTAATTCAAAGACTCGGCAACCCGGCCCGCCAGGCAGCTGACATAACGTCAATCGCGTTGAAGGCTGTACGGTGTTAGCGAATGAGAGATTGACTAATCTGCCTAGTGCACGTAAACTTAGGCGGGTCCGGAACTCTCGTGCATGGCTCGATCTCGAATGAGCTTGGACGACGTAGCCGATTGTCGCACAAAGTTACTGCCGATGTGTAGCCATGGAATGCATCTGCCATATCCGACTGGGGAAACACCCGTCGATCGGGTCATTTCATTCGAACCGCCGTAGGGTCTGCCGGTTTATATATTAGCTGATTGTAATATCGAGCAATGGACCGAGTCGATTTCCACCTGAATTACACCTAAAACTATAGAGGCCCCTACCTTGTATGCATATACTGCTGTTTTACACCTGTCTTCAAGCCTCGATCCGATATCAATATCAAAAATGCAACTGATCATCACGACCCTCCCCATCGAACTCCGCATCAAAATCCTCCACCATCTCCCTTCATCCTCTTCCTTACTCTCCGCAATCATTTCTACTCGTTCACTTCATGCGGCATACTGTGAAGCCCGTACTTCCATTCTCACTTCCATTCTTCAGAATTCAACCTCTGAATCCTCAGCCTACTGCAACTTCCTAACTTACGCCCTTATCGTCTTCCACCGAAAGCATTATATTACCTTGGACAGGTTGCACAAATTCCTCCGATCTTACCTATCATTCGCCAATCCTGGTTGCATTATTGGAGGGCGAGGAGAAGATGTAGTCCCCTGGGAAATTTGCCCACCTCCCGATTTCTACAATTTAAGAACAAAAGTGCACCGCAGTATCATCCTCTGGGCCACCGAATTCTGCACTTCGAAACTCCAGGAAAGTCCCCAAATCCACCCGATGACTAGAAATCTCATACCGCCCACGCCGCCTACCCCTCTAGAAATCGCTAGAACAGCAAGGGCGTTTTATCAATACTTTATCTACACCATCATATCAACGGATATATTCTTCCAAAGCAGTGATGTGGATAGCATGGGAAGGCCCATAACCGGAAAACCGGGTATTGAATCTATGGGCGCATTTATAGAGAGTGTAGGGTACAGAGATCGAAAGGTTGTCGATTGGTTTTTGAAGGAGTGGATGGTGAAGATTGTTGGCAAGGTTGTGCGAAAGTGTGTGGAGGATGAGAAGAACCCGGTTAGAAGGGAAACAGGGGTTTGGGATGTTAATTTTTTGACTCTGGGTGGGTAGATATTGAATTCAATATGACCGATCAACGTCGGATGATGGGACGCTAATTGCGAGTGTTTTGAGTAGAACATAAAGTGGACGAAGCGACACAGGCACTGATTACTAGACTAGGCCTCATCCAACTATGGAAGTTTGTGTTTGATTCGACGTATGAGGAGCAGTTTAAGGTGTATTGCCAGGCTCCTGCGGCTTTGGACAGAGATTCGTTTTCGCCGTGGGAAACGTTACAGACGGAGAGGAGGGAGGTTGAGTGTTATGATCCTAAACTGAGGATTTGTACCGGTTCGATAGAAATTGGAGGGGATGGGGTATTTGAGTGGTGGGGTGAGAAGGAAGGTGTCATGAAAGAAGGGATTCTGTGGGACGAGAGGAGATTGGAGAGGATGGGGCTGCAGTGGCCGATGGTGAGGGAAGGTGTGGAGGTTCAGTGGGTATGTTTATTCATTTTAGTTTTTATGTAAGAGCTACACTGACAAATGATACAGTACAAGAAGGATGCGAAGTGGAAGGATAGAGAGCTCGCAACGGGTGAGTGCGACTGCTATTGGTAGGCCGCACGGGAGACAGTGCTGACTCGTAATCACTGGAGTTATGAGAGGAAGGTCCGAGTACTTGTATTGGGTGATATTGTTTTTAGTTTTTGGAGTTTACTCGCCGTTGTTTTATAGATAAATGAAATTCGAAGCCCGTTTCCTACCTAAGACCGATTTTGCAGATACTGGGGCTGGTTTCGAATCGAATCTCGATTCTTGCGAGCATGCCACCCTTACTTTCAAGTCCTCGGGTTCTATTCAACTAAGTTCTGACGTATGTACATGGGTGAGTTACACATGTTTCAATTGCTAAAGTATTGCACACAGCTGCTATCTCGCCTCATATGGTCTCGGTAGAACTATTTATTTCAACCCCGCACATCCCAGCCGGTGAGAGGATTTTGGAACAAATCCTAGCCAAACAATAGCCAATTGGACGGAAACATTTTTATCTTTCCCGGGATCTTATTGTGTCAAAGTCGAGGTTTCCGAGTAGATAAAATACCACAAAACCAACTTGATCCTGTGTTGCCGGTCCTGACTTCATACACCGTTCTCTAAAGTAACGTAGGTACTATTATCTTTCGAATCACCTCGTAGAGGTCGTATCGGTGTTATTTTGTATATCTTCACGGTGATCCGAGCGATTTGTCAGTATAAAGCCGTGAATTGCCGCGTTCGGCTGCATCGACATCGTGAGATTGTATCTCCCATCGCTCCAATTAATCAGTATATACCCCCGGGAGACAAACCTGCAAGACGTTGAGACACCACCCCCGAAGGGAAAAGGCATATTCAAAGCCCTACGACAAAAACTCGAAAGCTACGATTTAATCCCTCATCGGAGAATATAAACTATGAGAAAACGCCACGATGACACAACCGCAAGAACTCGAAGAAACCATGAAAACACTGGGTCCGACTTGCCTAAAGGACCAACTCCTAAAAAGGTAAAAGGAAGCAGAAGATGCCCTGCGATCGGAATTGCTCAAAAGACAAAATGAAAACTCGACGAAATCGACTAGTCCTTGAACGACAGGAGGTGAAAGACAAATATGAGAACATTTTCAAGTTGGTGGTTGGAAGATCTGTAGAACAGCTCGCTGGGAAGACCTACCTGCTCCACATCAAACCATCGGAGCTAAAACGCTTGTCATGACTACAAGACGACCTAAAATTTTACAAAAAAAAGCAAAAGCTAGCCACAACCGAGAACACACCGCCTACACGGTTATCCGGGCACAGCTAGGCAAGGACCGATATCTTTGAGGGTTGCCGCCGAATTTCAGGTCGGTGCCTAAAAGTGGTAGGCGCCAAAACCTCACTTTTGTTATTGATTATTTTGCAGTGGGTGCTATATCGAAGAAGCCAATTTTTCCGCTCATTGCTTTGGAATTTTGGCAGGATAGTTTCGGGAGTCGATAGCCGATGGTCCTGAATGATCAATACCTAGGTAATTGATAATTCTTTTGTAGATATATCGACATGCATACTTTATATGTGCATTTAATGGTTAATGTTAGTGTCAATTCATCTCTATGCACGTTTTAGTATCAATGTTTCGATCTATTGTTTTTCTCACGGTCACTACGATTTTCCTTTGTAGTTAGATAGTAATATAAATCTTCTATTCTTCGCATGGCATTCCAAGTTAGAACCCGGATCAAATCCTTTATGATATAAAGTTCCCTTTGTTCGTATATAAAAATAAACCCAACAGCTAAGATTTGTTGCGTAGACGATCGATCACGTGATGCAGAAATACCTTTCCTGCTCTTTCTGCGACGCAACCTCTCATTCGAGACGGATCGACTCATTCTGAACCAATCCGTTTTTCTTCCCTGTACGTCAACCTCCAACCCTCCGAACCCCGCCGTCGCCAATGCAGAAATTATTCAAAAGCATGGTGACCGACGGTATCATAGGTATCTCTTCTTCCTCAATTGTTTCTCTTTTCCCTACATCTCGTCGAACTATATAATATTGTCATCAGATGCAATAGCTAATCAATATGCAATCCAACTTGTACAGCGGTCAACAAGCCCGCCGGCCGTACTTCCGCCCAAGTCCTACGTAACCTCCAAGTTACCTTCGGCAAATCCGAATTCTTCGCCGACCACCTCGAAGCACAGAAGGCATATGCAGCCCATCAAGATAAACGGCATTCTTATACCCGACGATCGAGGAAGAACAGGAAGGGCGATACTCAGGTTAAATTGGGACACGGGGGGACATTAGATCCTATGGCTAGTACGATTTTGTCCAGATTTTGCGGTTGGATTCGGTGAACGAGGGAAGGGAATTGATGGCTGATATGTTGGCGGAGTCTAGCTGGTGTGTTGATTGTGGGAGTCGGAAATGGTACAAAGCGGTTATCAAGCTATCTCGACTGTACCAAGGAATACGAAGCGGTTGCGATATTCGGCATAAGTACAGACACCTACGACAAGGAGGGCCAGATCACGGCAAGAAAACCCTACGGACATATCACAAAGGAAGCGGTGGAGGGTGTGCTGGATAAATTCAGAGGGGACATTTGCCAACGACCGCCAATGTAAGCGAGTCTATATACTCTCCAGGTTGTGATCGATGGAGCTAATTTTGTGAAACCGATGGGCAGGTTCTCAGCGTTAAACCTCAACGGAAAACGACTGTACGAATACGCTCGCGAAGGAATACCTATCCCCGTCGAAATCAAGAAGCGACCGTGTACGATATCTTCCCTAGAAATCACGAAATTCGAGGCTGGAGACTCAGGACACGAATGGGAGTATCCGACGAGAGAAGCATCAGAGGTGGATAAGGCTGCTGCGAAGGCATACCAGGAGTTAGGAATGGGTGTGGATAAAGAGGAAGATCTAAAAAGCGGCATCGACCTTGGCCCCAACGCTGTGAGTGACCAGGAATTCGAGGCAGCTGAGAAGAGGAAAGCGACAGCGCACGCGGTTAGAACCGAAAGATTGGCGAAAAGATCGAAGAAGTATTATGATCAGAAGAACGGAATCGAAACTCCACAGGAAGAGAAGAAAGAAGGTGAAGGAGAAGGTGAGGCAGAAAGTGAGAGGGAACCGACGCCACCACCGCCGCCACCGGTATATCACGAAGAAGGCAAACCACCGGTTGTGCATCTGAAGATGACGGTGTCGCGTGGAACATACGTCCGATCCATCGCCCATGAGTAAGTTCATACACGTCCAATGTGAGAATTCACGAGCTGACCCGCGTGATAACAGCATCGGAGAAGCATTGGGTTCTGCGGCGACGTTGGTCGCATTGACAAGATCGCGACAGGGCGAGTACGAGCTGGGGAAGAACGTGATTGCATGGGAAGACTTCAAGCCCGGGAATGACGCCTGGGTCGAGCAAGTCAAAGAATCGCTGGCAAAGTCGCAGGAAGATGCCGACCAGTTCTAAGATACTCTGTATCCTTACTTACACGCTACATTCTACATGTATAATATTATTTGGCCGAGTGTACGATACGAGAAATCGAAGCCCGTGGAAGCCTGAATCCGAATATTGGCGGTGACATTTTACCGAAATTTGGGGAATTATGACATTCTGGCCTCAGTCGTGTTGCCAAAACCAAACTCAACTTCGTCCTCATCCTCTGCTTCAACTCCATTCCCTTCCCACTTTACTCCCACCGGCAACCACTCAATTGGCACTCTACCGTCCCGTCCTCCACAATGCGCTTCCTCTCCGCCCTCCCGTTCATCGCCCTGCTCACCGGCTCCGTCCTGGCTGCCGACCCTCCAGCGGGCGACGCCCCACCGGCCGCTGAGCCTTACAACTTGAATGCCAAAGTTTCCGTGACCTTCCCAGACAACGACTCTCCCCTGGGGATCACTGTCGTAAACGGCAAAGTCGCCCGTATCAATGTCGAAATTACCAACCACGAGGCTCACCCGATTGTGGTTCAAGCCGTGGGCGGTCAGCTTCGAAAGCACGATCGTTCCGTAATCCTTCGTAACTTGACGGTCTCCAAGCAAGGCACCGAGATTCCTTCCTCGGGTACCACCAACGTTCCGTACTCTTTCGTGCCGAACATGCATGCTCAGGATGTCGTCTTGGAGCTCGGTGTGCTGTTTTCGGTTGAGAAGCACGGAAAGGCCGTGCAGTATACCGCTTTCAACAGCACCATCTCTGTTGCGGAACCGCCAACTAGCTTGTTGGATCCTCAGATGTGAGTTATTATCTACTTTGTCGTACGGAACCGATCGTTGGTAGATGAGGAGTTGCTAATACGCACGCAGCCTTTTCCTCTACGTCTTCATCCTCGGCCTCGTCTCCGCCGGTGGATACGTCGCCTACCAAACCTGGGTTGTCCCCATGCTCCCCAAGCCGAAGCGTGTCCGTCCGGCTGCTCCGGTCGAAGTCAAGACCACTTCCGCAGATGTCAAGACCGGATTCGACGAGAGCTGGATCCCGGAACATCATTTGAAACGACCGGTTGCCCAGAAGGTCCGAAGCGGTGGCACTCCGAAGCCAAAGTCAAAGAAGTCCGAGTAGAATGCAAATTTTCCATGACTGCCTCGGCTGGGAGGGCCGTATGAACACGGCCGCTGCGGATGCTTCTTAGTATGTATAATTTTTAGTTTTCTATCATGTTTTTCTACCTTTGCTTTCGGCTGTTTGGATTACGGGATACAAAAAAATGAATCGATACGAAGATTTTATGACGACGGAGGCGGATTGCATGTTGGTATATTAGCATACGGTATCACCTAATAATGGTGTTTTTCGTGACCAAGATGGCTCCGAGTTGTATAATAAACCGCAGGACGAGACGAAATGAAACATCTGAAGAAACGCTCCGAACCTAAATTCCCTATACTTCTTTCTAAATATCGTACTACCAAAGTTTATACGAGTACCTATGCATCCTTCAAATACTTGAGAAATATACTAACCCCGAGGCGAAGCGTAGGGTACTTTCTCTCCGCCCGCCTTGTACAAAATGCTCAGACCCTCCGTGAACTCCGCGACCTCCCTCAAATCCCCAACGACCATGGTTTTATAGCCCACTCCCTCTTCCGTCCCCTCCACAATCGTCTCCGTTTCTCCAATCTCCTTGTTCCTGTCCAATAATATTCCCACCCCTCCGGCTTCGTACGCACCCACCACATCCTCCCTTCGATTATCCCCCACATGGTACCACTCCCACCCTTTCTCCGCCTCCTCCTCCCCAAACCTCATCGCGATCAACCTCGCCGCCGCCTTTTTCGCCGTCTCAAAAATCTCCCTCTGCGGTTTCGCAACCCCCAACCCGCAACTCGTAGCCACGAAATCCACAACCTGATCGTTCCCCAAAACCTCATTCTTCGTCTCCGAAATCTTCCTTATCGCCCTCCTGGACGCTCTGGACGCAACCCCGGCTCCCTTCAACGATTTATAAAGCTCCTTCCCTTTCTTCGAGAAAGACTTTGGCGGGAGATGGTCCAACCCACCATCTAGCGAAATAGCCCGGTGGGTGGCATGAATGCCCATCGAGGTTAGGACGTCGATTATCCTGTCGTCGGAGTTGGAGATTATACCGATTGTTATGGTGCGGAATTTCCAGCCCGCTTGGCCTTTACGGGTTCTCGTGGCCAGGCCTTTGAGGTCTTTGATGTTCCAGAGGAACGGCATCGTGCCCGGGAAGATCGAGTAGGCGGCGTTGGAGGAGAAGTGGGTCCAGAGGGATTCGGCGAGGTTTGGAGGGAAGGGGACGGGGAATGGGATCAGTGGTTTGAAGGTCTTTATTGTGACCTTTTTTTTTTTTTTTTTTTTATCAATATATACATTAGACTTTGAGATGAAGATGTTGAGATCGTACCTGCTCCCACCATTCCTTGGGCTTCATACCCGTGGCATATCCGTAATTTGGATGCGAGGCTGAAAGTTCCTTGAATGCTACATATCTCGTCAGAAACCCCTTTTATATTTCCGCACACGTCTCTCGTACAATACGAAAGCACCAAAGGAGTTCATTTTTATATGATATAAAATACATACCCTCTTTAAAACTCTTGGCGACATCACCGGCCAACAACCCCTTCACTCCGCACTCTTTCGCAACCTGCGTATACTCCTGTCCCAAATCTCCATTCTTAATCTCATACAACGTCCCCAAAGCATCAAGCGTGATCAACAAATTCGTCGGTTCCTCATCCCCCCCTTCCTTAACTTCCTCGACTCCCCTTTGGATATAAGAAAACGACTTGTTTCCCAGTGTGGTCTGCTGGATTATATTACGCAACACGGCATCGTGATCAGACTCCTCTTCGTTTCCTTTGGATGAAAAAGATTGGGAGATGTGGATCCTGCGGACGAATAGAGGCGTATGGACTGTCAATGGACGACGGGTGGATGATGAGAGGGGGGTTAGGAGGGTTCGCGGGAGGTGCATTGTTGTTGCATTGTTTTGGAGGGATCGGATTTCCAAAGTTGGATTTTGGAGGTTGAAACTGCGTTGTTTGAGCGATCGAGACTTTGTGAAACGCTTTCCTCCTCGGGCGAAGTAACCAGCAGACCTTTTGGATATTTCTAATTTGCTTATGGGATTCTCTACGAAGGAGAACTTTTGAAATTTATGCGATATCTTTTTCCCTTTTCTTTTTCAGAAAATGGATGGTATTTTTGTTTTTCATTTCATTCAAATTCAAAATAAAATAAAGAAAACTCGTATCATATTATTATTACACCGCTAAAAAATCATGAGAGAAGAAAAAAGGAAATCCAAAATATCCTCCCAAAAACACATATCCCATCAATTACAACGTAGATCCGAGCCCGGGAATCCCAGCCGGCGCCGATGCAACCGGAAGGGTCCCCGCAGGCGCGGAAGCCACCGGCTGATCAGGAAGTACCGCCGCAGGCGCAGTACCTACCGGCGCATCAGGATCAGCTGGCAAAACCGGCGCGGTAACCGGTGTCGACGGAACCGCAGAGCTAACAGGTGCGACGGGGAGCACCGGGTTCGCGATGGTAGACCCGCTCGGGGTAGTAGGAGTGGTAGGAGTGGTTGGGTTCGTAGGAAGGGTGGGAGTCCCACCGAGGTCCAAACCGGGGATACCGGTGAATTTTCCTTCCTTGAAGTCCTTGAGAAGTTTATCGAGTTGGTTCGCATCCAGGTTTCCGAGTTGTTCGATCGCGCCCGGTGTGGCTTTCAGGATGTCAACGACGAGGGATGGGAGTCCGAGAGACGGTAGGAATTGAAGAATCATATCGGCTTTATCGACACCCGGGATCGTTGGGATTTTTCCGGCTTTTAATTCTTTGATCGTTGAGGATAATTGACCACCCGGTAGATCCGTGATCTTGGAGATAAAGCTGTCCGGTGCGGCTTTGATCAAGTTTACCATGTTATCGGGAACGCCCAAGTTTGGAAGAACCTGAAGGATCAACTCCTTCGGAGCGACACCGGGGAGATTCGGGATTTTTCCAGCTTTAAGAGAGTCAAGGCTGGACTTCAATTGACCGAGTGGCTGTTTGATCATCTTCTTCAGCATATCATCGGGAACGGCGCCGATAAGCTCAAGCATGTCCTTCGGAACACCGAGGGTTCCCATGAGGTTTAGACCGATCTTCTTGATCAAGGATCCACCGGCGTGAGCGGTGAACGTCCCGGATTTGACCTTGATGATGTCATCCATGCCAGCTTCGTGGGCGGCCAGTCTGATCTCTTCGTCAGTACCCGAAGCAAGTTGCTGGAGAGCGTTCAGCTGTTCGACTTCATGGGTCCAGCGGACGGCTTGTCGACTGTACAGTCGAGAACCATACGGGGCGGCGAGAGCTGTGGCCGTGAGCAGGAAGGAGGTGAAGAGGATTGATACTCTCATTTTTGATATATTAAAGGGCCTGCCTTAAAAAAGAAGATAAAATATTAAAATGGGAGATAGACGGAAGAACTAAAAATCGATAAAAGATATATCGACCTGGACCAGCCAGTATAGCAAAAAGAAGTGAAGATGAAAGGAATGCTGTGGCGGAGGAAGGATTCTCTGACCTGTCGACTATTACCTCACCGGAGGAACCATACTCTTTATATATATCCCCCCCCCCACAAGCACAGAAATGTATATTTATCATTTCTCCAATTCTGTCTCTTTCTAATACTGCGGAGTGTCACGGTGTGACAATGTCTGGCGTTGTGGATGAAACGGCCCGCCAAGCACTGTCATCTAGCCGCAAGGAGACGCACCAAACCGTTTTAGCGGTTCCTCCCAAGGAACCGTTGCACCTTTGTGTTTTAGCGGGCTGCAGGAAAGATACTGGTAAAACCGGTGCCTTAGAGATCCGTGGTGGCTGTGGTTAACGCTTAGAATAAATCCCATCGAGGGAGAAAACAAAGTACAGCTTGAAGCCATACGGGTATGGGAGATGTCATGGACAAGTTCATTAATATAGAGCTCATATGTCTATCATACCACCCTCCTACTGTGGTGGTATCGCATAGTTATCTTACATTGACGATATTTGTCCTACGACGGTAAAATCAGACCAACTTACTGATATCGGGTGTCGCGACGAACTTTCCCTTCAGCTGTCCCATTCCCCATGCTCTCCCCTTCGGTTTCCCTCTCTCATCTAACGCTCCACTCTCCTTCTGTAGGACCACGATGTCTTGCAAGAATTCGCACTCAACACCTCTCTGAACCTCGAACTCTATCCCGCCAAATACCATTGTGACTCTGCCCGATCGGTGAACATTTAATTTTCCAGCCGTGCCTGGCGGTAATCGTGCCTTCTGAACTTCCGCAAGGGTGGTGTATTTTGGTCTGGTTCCTTCTTCCTTCTTGACGGTGGTCTGATGGGATGAGCTGGCGGCGGCCGGTGCCGTGGAATCTTCTTCCTTAACCTGGGCCTCTGCGTCTTCAACATCCTCGGCCGGTTCCATAAGTGGTAAGACGGGCGGGAATTGGAACAAGTATAATTTGTTCTGCTTCTCGTCCGGTCGGGGTTCGGGAGGCGCGGCGGCATCATCCTATCGATCCGCTGGTCAGCAAGGCTCTCTTCGAAAATCTCGAGAGCTCGATAGGACGTACCATATCGTGATCTCCTTCGGCATCCACGCCTCTTTCCGGTAGTGTTGGACCCAGCTCCCTCAACATGGAAAATCGGTCCACTTCGTATCGATCGATTTCTTCGAAATCTTCCTGCGACTGAGGAACGATTATATCCTTCTTTCGGTTCTCAGATCTCGACCTCGCAATTTGCTTCCGTCTTCTATCTTCGGGCGAACTCGACTGCTTCTTTTTAATCTGTTCCGGAGACCTTGTGGTTCTTCTGGTGGCTTTTGGGGACTGTGACGGTTCGATTTTAACTAAATCCCAGGTGGGTTGGTCAAATCTCCTCCGAGCCTTCCTAAGACTAGGATCGAATGCTCACCTCGCGGCCCTGTCCCCGAGTCTCTCCTCTCGGATCTCGCTTTCCTCTCTTCCAAAATTTCGAGATCAACCTCCTTCCCCTTCCCCTTGACATCCTTCTTTCCCTTCTCTTCTTTACCTCCACCGCCACCCTGCTGCGCCAGTTTATCAACATGCTCCCTCCTCTCGATCCTGACCGGTGCGAACCCCCTAACCGATGAATATTTCCTCTCCCCTTCCCCATCCTCCTCGTCATCACTACTGATCAACTCGATCATCTCCACATCGACCTTCGGTCCACCCTCCGAGTCTGATGATGAATAGAGTTCATCTTTGATCTGTCCGTCCTCTCCGACTTCGCGTTTAAGCTTCGACCCACCCGCTTTGTTAGTTCGGAAAGATCGTGAAATGCGTTCTATCGAAACTTTCTGTTTTCCGCCCACTGTAGTAGTTCATATGAGTCATTAGTTCTGCCGTTCCGCATAAAGCTCGTAGCAGATTGATGATAATTATGAGGGAAGGCTCCTTACTAGTGATGACACTCCCCATAGAAAACGGCCCCGAGGCAACAGCGACCTCATCCCGCTTCGGACCACCATCACCTCTCCCAAACTCACCCCTCCCCCGTCCTCTACCCCTCGCACCACGCCCGGAAGGTCCACCGCGTGTAACTCCAAACGCATTAAGTGAATCATCTTGCGGTGGAGGATCATATTTCCTATTCAACTGCTCTCGTTCCCTACACGATCAACCATCATCACCCGTCAGCTACTCATCACGTCCAGAAACGGCAAAAAAGGACGTACTCTTTGGTTTTCCTTATCGTATTCTTCGGTGCAAATTTTAATTTCGGCTTCGGTCGTTCTCCTAGTGCGAGAACGGGCGGTTGGACGGTTGTTGATCCGGAAGCTTCAGCTGTAGCGGCGGCGGCGGTACCCCTTGCCGAACGGAGATTTGGAGCAGCGGGGTTATTCAGACCTTCGAGACGACCGGACGGAGGTGGGATGGCGAGAGGAGTGGATTCGATGGGTTCCGATGTCGACGGTGGTTCCGATTCCTGAACTTCCTTATTAGAATCTTCCGCAGCGTTAGAAGAAGAAGCAGCACCCCCACGTGGCCTCGCAGGCCGTGCCCGAGGTTTTGGTGGCATCCTCGAAAATCGGTGAAGGGGAGCGGTGGGGGTGGTGGTCGTAGCAGCCGTGGGTGGGACGCGAAGTTGAAAAAGGACCCGAATGACTGGTTCCTTGCAAAAACAAAAGCTCGGGAAAATTTATTATATCGGAAGAAGCAATTATGCATGAAAACAGGCCAAGCTTTTGGTAGCGTGGGCTCGCTTACGCCGCCAAGCGAGGTGCTATATTTAGACGTCAACCACAACGCATAACGGCCTACAGGGCTGTTTCGGCCTCGTTCGCCGTCAACTACTGTTAAGCAATAGGCGCTTAGGTACGTACGTATTGGATTAGACGCAGGGGCGGCGAGTCAAGGCGATTAAGATCTTGCCTCTTGCTGCTGAATAATTACTGGGCTGTTACGTGGAGACGTTTGACCCACATGCAGAACATCGGTGGCAATCGATTCGATTCCGATACGACTGTTTCCAATTGCGATCTCAGATCCGATCAGATGCATCTGTGATTGGTGGGCAAGTATTTACCACAGGTTACTCTTTTTCTACATCACATCGGAGATACCAGCTGAAGTAATTGTTTTTATATTCTTATTTGTATTCTTTCCATCCCCCTTACACGGAAGTAGCATAGTGAGTACTTTGAGGTATTCTTCCGCCCCATCGTGGAGGGATAGAAAATGGGCAAACTAAAAAAAAAAAAAAAAAAAGCATATCAAGTAGCAGCAGCAGTCAACAGAGAGGAAGAATATCGCTGCGTATGTAGTACAGTTTCTGAATGGAAAAAGCGCTTCGATAGAGCGAACTATCATGCAGGATGGCCTTTATCTCTGACTGTTATTTGTGCGTAGGGAGATGGACAAGGAAATTGTGATCGAATCAGCAAAGACAAAAGGGACGCAGAAAAACCTAGCAGTGAAATCAAATAACTCCGAAGCCATATTTTCAAACGAAGGATAAGGAAAGGCCGGACCGGAAATGAAATGGAGAGATAGGAAATACAATCAAAACCGATGACCGAAAGGGAATGGAATAGGAAAAGAGGAGCCCCAGACAAAGGAAAGTTATAATTGAGGAACCTATAGGAAATGAAGAGGAAAACACCGGAGGGAATACAGACACTAGAGTTAATACATGGATATATCCCAGGTTAAAGCGGAGGGAAGCGGAAGCAGAAAGAAAAAAAACCAATCTCGCAATCATGAATATTTTGCCGACTGAACCTGATATGCACCGACGCGATGAACTCAACAGTAAACAAAAAAAAAAAAAAGAGGATAATACAGGGTTAGGACTACAGGGTTTGCAAAGCAAAGTTCAAGAGGAAAGATATCGGAACGAGGAGCGAGTTTCGTGACGGCCGTCGTGTTTATAAGTCTATATGTTTGTGTTGGAGGATCGTAAAAGAAGAATGGGGTGAGTGTTTGCAAACGTTGGCGTCGTAGGTCGGATCGATATTCGATTCCGAGGAAGGAAAGCTGAATAGTGGCGAACTATAGGAACTAGGTGTACAAGATATACAAAGCGAAAGGAAACTTTAAAAACCATTCCAGGTGCTTTTGTTGAGAAAAGATATCCGAATCAGATGTTGGATGGGAGGAAGAACCGAACGGCGGCGGGGAGGGAAGGGTATATGGTCTACAACGGAGCGTCCGTTTAGATTTGCTCGGGTGTGAGCTTGCGTTTCTTTGGCTTGGGGGCCTTTGGTTTCACGATCCCGTTGGCGGCGGCGGCCTTTGCGGCATTCATGCGACCACGGCGAGTACCAGCTTCGTCCTCGCTAATACACTGATCGGCCGGGATGCCAGCATCCTTGCAGCGTTGGCAAGGACGTTGACGGTCGCATCCCTTCTTCGACTTGCGGCATCGCTGGCATCGCGGCTTTTGGTTTTCCTGGGGTTCGGGAGGGAGCATAACACCCTGTTGGACATACTTCCCTTCAGGGTTTGCGAGATTGGCAAGGGAGGTGGCTGCCTCCAAACCGTTGAAGCTTGTATCCGCTGCTGGGTATCCCGGGAAAGCGTTGAGTTGCGGAGCAGGGATGAGATTGTTGGCAGGCTTCTTAACCTTCTTAGGTTTGGGGGGTGCCTTCTTCCTAACACCGTTGGGAGGCGGAGGGGCCTGACGATTGGGAGCAAATTGCGACCTCTTGTGGAGCAGTGGGATCTCATCGTCTTCATCCTGATACTCGTCGGATGCGATATAATTGCTATCGCGGACATCGTCCTCTACTTCGTCGTAAGTAAGAAGTCTGCCATATCCGACTCTTACGGGGCTGGTGTGTTGGCTGTAGCCGTGAGAAACAGGGCTTGGGAGCAAGCCGCTGTGCGTCGGTTGGCCGTTGTAGTCAACATCAGGAGAGTACTGATGACGGATTTGGTGGTGGTGATGGTGTGAGTGGCCATTATTGGTCGGCTTCTCTCCCAAGCGCATCAATTGGATGGCAGCGTCTTCATCAGAAATGCAGGATGCGATCGTGGGAGCGGGAGTTGGCAATGCGACTCTAGAATTTGTGGTCGCGCTCGGAGGAGGAGTCGGTTCGGTACCAAGAGAGTAAAGATAGGCGGATTGGGGGTGAGGATATGTGGTTTGATGACCAGGCTGGGAGTAAGGGGTCAATTGAGGAGTCGGCCGTGATGGACTCGCGGACGACGAAGACGGAGGACCGAATCTATTCGTCATCTCCGGGAAGAGAGGGAGTTCCTGTGTTGCCTATTAGAGAAGTGTGAAAAAAATATTTTTTTGCGAGATAGAGGAACATACCGAGCTCTCGAACTTTAGTCGCTTCCTCCTAGATCCTTCGAGGATGTTCTCGACGGAGATTTCGGCGCTGGCGACTGGTTCGATTTGCTTCCTCGAATCTACATCAGGAGTTGGAGTGCTTGATGCATGCCTCTTGTTGCTCCTCGACCTTGACATAGCTGTAGAAGCGCCACGGGGTTTGTTAGGGCTGCTTCCTCGGCTATCGCGGGTGATGTGCAGAGCCTCTCCCAAGAGCCTGACGAAAATATTTTGGTTTTCTCGGACATTGTTATAGGAGAGGATGATGCGGTTTTCGTTCTCATCCTCAAATGAAACACGATGGGACGACACGGCAGTTGGGCCATTGGAGAATAAGCCGAAGAAAGACGTGATTGCGGTTGTGATGGATGCGGTTGTATCGTGAGTATTGATGGTGAATTTAACGTTAGGGAGGTTGCTCAGGTCGCTTGTGAGCTCAGCGGGGTCGGTGATGAGGGTGAAGTTGACGTGTTTCGGCATATTGGGCGGATGAGGAGGAGTCACCAGGGGTTCTCCGGTGGGAACAATAGGGGTTGAATTGGAAATTTGATCGGTCAAGATGGCTTGGAGATTCATGATGTCCACCGGAATATGATTAAGGGATTACAGATGCGATCGGTAGAGTGGCTATCTAAGCAAGAATAGGATTCGTTAGATATATATAACGGAAGATATAAGGGGGATTGGAAAAATAGGAATCAGAATTAAAAGTACCTTGAAATGTATCCCAGAGAAGATACCGGGACCCGGATTAAGACGGAAGAGAAGCTGGAGAAACCGGAGGATCACGCTAATGGTGACCTTTGAGGGTCGGGAAGGCTGTTATGATGAACTGCATCCGCGATGAGCAAAGAGGACAAAAAAAATCAAGACAAAAAAAAAAAACCAGGCAGGCCGAGAGGACACGGAGAAATGGAGAGAGAGAGAGAGAGAGAGAGAGAGAGAGAGAGAAGCGAAATAAATGCAGGATGAAATGTACTGAAGATGGATGGATTATTCTGATGAGTGTTGGATTGAATGGGACATACCAGCCAGGTCGGGTGTTTTGCTGTCCAAGGAATGGAGAGAAGATGAGTAGTCGACGCTCAGAACAGGGAGCGAGAGCCGACAGTGGAGAATCGGGGATGAAGAACGGCAAGAAAAAAGGGCTCGATGCCAGCGCGAGCGAATATGAAGGCAGGATGAGCAGTAGGTTGTGCCGGACGCGATAGGATGGAAGGGGGGATGGATGAGTGCGCTGTTGGTTGGTTATATCCTCAAGCCAACAGAAGCAATAGCGACAAGCGCAACAGCCTCGAAAAAGTGACGAATATTGGAATCGGATGGACGGGATACGGACAGATCCCCGATAAAATGTGGGAAAGTAGATATAGACCGTCTGCGAGAGCAGGTAGATGGCGTGTCAGTGCCTCAGAATTGAGGAGTTTAGATGGGAGATCGGTGGATGAGATGGGAGGATGGGTGAGGTTGAGTTGGAAGTGTGTGCGAGAATAAGAGGGCAAAGAAGAGTATGTGCAGAAACAGCAAGTTTGAAATGGAAGGATCGGACGACGTTAACGTTGGATCGATGGATTTCAATCGAACGGAATCGAATCAAATAATAATTCTCAAAGACGATGAGACCAACAAGAAGAGAATAATGGACAGCGACAGCGACGGTAATAGCGGCGATAGGAATAAGGACAGAGAGCAAGTTGGAGAAGAAGTATATAGATAAAAATGCTCACTCACAAAAAGGTATGATTATGATGAAAAGGACAGACAATATATAGTATCCTTCTACTCTTTAACTCAGTTCGTGAAGAACAAGATATTAAAAAGATGAAGATGAAGATGAAGATGAAGATGAAGAGGAGAAGAAGGCCTGGATCCGGAAGGGGAGGGAAAGGGAAAGGGAATCTCAGAAGTGGACCGAGAGCGAGGCGAGAGAGGGAGAGGGAGAGGGGACCGCCAACAAGCACAAGCACAAGATCCGAATCGAATCAATCGGTTACCAAAGAAAAGCGACGTTTTTGTGCGGCAAGCCTACTTACAATTGGAAGATCCCGGCGACGAAGGGAAAGAAGAAGAAGGAGAAGAAGGAGAAGAAGAGATACGATACGATCGATGCCTGACCGGAGATGAATTTACTTGGACGGTTATTGGCGACGACAATGATAGATGGTGATGAAAGAGGAGAGATAGATAGAGCGTTAGTTAGTGTGTGTGGAGTAAGTTGGCTCGAAGATTGCGAATCGAAGTAATCGACAGTGGGCGAAACGACTAGTTTGCAACCCAATTCCACTCCATGTGTCTGTCTGTCTGTCTGTCTATACCTGTACCGTCGACACGATGACATTCAGCTATTGTATAAAATATATAACTTTCGCCCTCGAATCGCAACCTGCGCATGTGTTCATACCCGGTCGCCGTGCTCTTGGGAGTCTGATCGTGCTCCTATATAAGACTCACGGTCATCCGCTGACCTCGCAGCTTGCTTTGTATCTGGCGATATCATATCATTTATCCGATCAAAAGACTGAAGCTGAAGCTCCGCATTTGCCGGGTACATGCTCGCACAGTCCCAAGATGGTTAATCCAACCCTCGGTCTCCTGTTTATATTGAGCCTACTTTTGCTTCCACTCTTCGACGGGCATTGGCTCTGTCGAAGATGTGTGTGTTCTCCTCCTGCGTTCAGATATCGCCCGGGCGTCGGTCTCATCCTAGCCCTGATTGGCCGCTTCGACGCTGCATCCACAGCTTGCTTCAGTCGCAGTCATGCATGAGAGTACATAAACAAAACCGAAGGCCCCGGTCGTTCTCTCCACTAGTCGGACACTCTTTGTTACCTTACTTGACTTGGTACTTTTACTTTTCTCTTACTTGAGTAATTAGAAGTAAACATTTCATTATTTATTGCCGCTCTTTACCGTCCACCTTTAACTGCGCCTTCGAAGGAAATGGGTATTAATGTTAATGCGCAATTCCATGACGAAGCCCGAGGGCCTGGGCTGATACACTTCGCATCCCTCGAACAGCCGGTGTTATCAAGTCATGTTATAACGTCAACGTTGACCACTAACTACTGTGGATCCCCACCGCTTAGTTGACTACTAAGAGGTTATTATGTATTCACTAACTGTCACTTTTCCGACGGCGGTACTTTGTATGTACACACTCCTTATTGTGCGCATCATCACCATGAACCCTAGCCTTTTTTTTCCCTCGTCCACATTCATATTCCTACTTCCATTCTTTTTTTTTTGTCGCCTTCGATTTTGAAATGCGCTCTCCAGGTTTCTAGGGCCTGATATGATCGCACAAACCTACTAATAGACAGTTATACTAAACCTATGACGAAAAAAAAAAACAGCTCAGTTCCCGCCTGTCGCAAAAACTCTCACCCAATTTTCGCCGCCGCCGGTTCCAATTCGTCGTTCGCCGGCCGAAAGGCGATTGTGTTATGATCAAAACTGTAATTTTTAATTGATTTTAATCTGTTGGGCCTTTTCTCCACTTCAGCTGCTTGCGCTTGTGTATGTATGTATGTATGTATGTATGTATGTATGTATGTATTGTACAGCACTAGCTCCGAAGCCTGGACCTTGGGCTACCTGTCCAACTGGCCAACCTCCAGATATCTATCACCTGCAGATGTGCGATTTGCAAAACCATCGAACGTTGTACATGTCTATACGGTAATGCATATATACGCTCGCAGCAGCAGTCCTAGGAGGTGGTGTCGCATGGCTTTGGTGCTGACAGGCGTCATCAAGCGCTCGTTTTTTCTCCTTCCACACCCTATCTTCGGAAAGAGAAGTAAAAAAAAAAAAAAAAAAAGGAAATCCAAAAAGAAAATATAAACCTGAAGCAAAGGAATCTGGCGGTATCTCCAGGCGTGACTTTATCATCTGCGCCTTGCCGCCTATATATAAACTTTCTCATGAGAGCTCGAACCTAAGAAAGAAAATCGCTCTCACGATCTTGCGATCTTTAAGGGCAATAACATTTCACATACATCCACCGTCACCTCCTCCTTCCCGTCTACAAGCCAGGCCTTTCGAACATTTCCCCCTTCTATTCCCTTTTTTTGTGTGTGCGAACCTTGCGCCGCCTAGCTAGCATATTTTCATCCTTTCGGTCGCATTCGATGCATGTGCGCATTCCTCGAAGAAAACACTGCTGAACAGAGTAGGTGCACCACCATCACCCATGCTTTCTTTTTAGCGGCGGTATGTACAATACACAAAACAATAATAATAATAAAATCGTCTACATGCAAAATCCTGCTGTTCCCATATCCAAGGGTGATAACGCCAATTGCCAATTGGCGGTGTCGGCAAAGGCCAGGACGTCACCCGAGGTCTCAGGTCGTTTCCTTTCCACCACAACCAAGGCCTCGCCTGGCTCAAGCGTTATCGTTTACGGATATTTCTCGCAAAACTCTCTTTCCTTCAGACCTTGAGGAATTTCTTGGAACAAGGAATGGAAGGGAAGAAGAAAAGAAAAATACCGAGCTCTTGATCCCGCGCCCTCCGCCGTCGCACTGTGGCTTCTTGATCAATGGAATAAACGTCCATCGATGCTGGGCCATGGTCCAGCTCTTGTACACCCCCCTGTTCGGTCCGCTTCCGTTGTATACCAAGTCCACCATACCTAAGCCTTTTGGCATACTCAATACTAAAGCCGATTACTAAAGCTATACTACCCGCTTAGCCCAAAACTACTTCTAAAAGCAGAGGCAATACGACACAGGAGTACGTTTTGCCTCCCCTTCTTCAAATTCCCACCCTTTCCGTTCAAAAAGCAAGGCTCAGAGACATTGCCATGCAATTGCAATACGGGAGAAGCATGATGGGCGGCGGAGGAGGAACCACCGTCTGCTGTTACTTCTCTCTCCCCTATCATCCATCGGGTCCGCCTGCAGAACGCAATCATGCAAGTCTTGCCTAAGAACGGTCGCCTTTTTCTTTATTCCTCCCTTACGAAGAAGGCCGAGAAAAGCAATGGGATCCGACTCCTCTGCTCAGCTCCCTCTATCGATCTTACCGCTTGATTGCTTGCTGGGCTTGGTTGATTGTCCGTTCGATTCCCTCTGGATCGAGTTCGGGAAACCTTTAATTGTAGCGGCCGGATTTTAAAGCTGTTTAGTTATGCGCAAATCGACGACAGTTGTTCTGGGCGTGCGCTCCGCTTCACTACAACATTTTTGGTATACCGCAGTTACAGATGGGAACTAACCACTGCGAGTCAGACCCAACCAACCATGGCCTATTCTGACACTTTCACGGCCAAAAGAAAGGAATCCAATCATATCGGACCTCCGTCCGCCATCCGAAAGAAAACCCAACATAACCTGCCTCATGATTTTAGGTTTCGCAACATTTGAAACTTACCACATAAAGAAAAAGTGATCAAAAGAGCGCCGCCACCACCGCTTTTTATAACACTCCTGGATCCCTCGGAGTCAAAGAACATGAACATGAAATACAAAAGAAACCGACGTTCCGGTATTATGATGATCATATCTGAACTGTTGAATGAAACCTTGCTCGGTTCTTTCGATGCCGACGGACGTTCTCCTCCCAAGAATTCTGCGACGACAGATCGCAACTAAAACATTTTTTCTTAGCTTGTTATATCAGGGTTCGAGGACCGGCTGCGACTTGAACGGATTTTATCCCCGAGAGTATCATCGGTAGTTATGCCGCATTACATATATGCACAATCGCCTCATTCCAGTCTCGCATCGATCACCACCCACTGTCGATTCCAAAAATGGTCCGCCTACCGATCATTCGACTCGCCATTGAGATTCACTATCTACGCCGTAACAAAGTCACTAATCCAACAGCTACATACGAACCCTCCAGTATAGCCTTTCTTACAATACTAACCAGGATGTCTAACCGCACGCAAAGAAACCATCCTTCCCCAGCCAAGCAATTTTCGTCAACGGAAAAATATCCCTCTTGCTGAACTTCGGAAGACCTAGCTGATACTGGGGAGGGAAGGGAGGGGTTAGAATCCAGTCTAACCCTTTCCCTTACTCTCTCCCCTTTCCATGACCTCAGAAGCAAAAAGAGGGGGGTAAAGCAACAGCTCGAAACCCCATTCTGCCTTGCCTGATGGAGTTTTTCCTCCTCGTAAGACGAAACACAGCTCCCATCGACGGCATCCCAAGCGGAAAATCATCCGCTATCGTCCGGAATGAATAACAAAACCGAAAAAGTAAAAGTATAAATGACCTGATTACAACTTCAATCCGCGCTGAGAAAATGTGGGGATACGAAAAGAAAGCGCAAGGTGAGGCCAAAAAAACGTATTGGCGTGCAGCGACCTTGTCTGATCCCATTATCAATCCACGACACTTTCCCGCTTCCTCCTCCCTATTTCGATACTTTGAACGGTCGAGAAGACAATGGGGTTCCCGGGTTGCCTTTTTGTAGTTTACCGCTTGAGTTTAGTGTGATGAGACTTTTCATGAATTCAACTTGGGTTGGTTTTTTATAGAATAGACCTCCCGTATGATATGCCCCATTTTTGCCGCTGGAAAAATTACCATTGTCGGTATTCAACTTGCCGCTGAGGGTTTATCATATGATACGATACAAAGAAAAATATGGCTTGGTTAGGCTAAATCTTTCTTTCTCGCAACCTATACTGTCCGGCGGCGTCAGATGTTGCAAAATGTCGTTGTTTTCCACAGGTCGTCGACGAACACCCATTTTTTTCCCCACACACATGCACCCAACCACACGGCTCACAAGGATTCCCGGGATAGACGACGGCAGGGCCAACTCACCTACAAGGTAAGTAAACATTTCGAAGTGAGGGGTGAAAATAAAAAGCCAGGAAGTGTACACAGTGAAGAAGAAGTTCCGAATATCTGAAACGTATGTATTCCTTTAACGTATATTTGTTTTTTTCCCCTTGACTTGCATCGAACCGCTCTTCTTTCTTTCTTTTTGCCTTTTACTTTTCACACGACAAGGGTATGGAGCATATGTATGCAGAATGCACACAGAAAGGTGAGAAGGAGGATTGTTACTCAAGTTGTATCTTTTGTGTGTATTGGTGAGCTCAAAAGTACACTTTTATATTGAAGTTTTTAGAGGAACCCTGTATTCTTTTTTTTTGTTGGCCTCTTTTTTTTTTGGTTTCGCCTCGTCTCACCGGTCTAATAAATCAGGTTCATCGGCGCTGCATGCATGCATGCAATAACAGCGAGGCTACATTTCTTTTCTTTTCTCTTCATCCTTTTTTCGCAGCCACAGATATAATTCTCATTTACCGAAAAAAAAAAAAAAAATAATAATTACACAAAACGTTTACAATTTAACGAATTCTAACTGGAAGTCAACAAAAAGCCGGGGGTAGTAAGTAGCTAGGGTGGTGAAGAAACTTTATGTTGTGAAAGAAAAAAAAAAATGAAAGAAAGGACTTCCCTGCTCGACATGTTTGTGTCAACTTTTTGTGCTGGTTCCGCAGGCGTGGCAGACGTTTCAGAATGAGATCTCTTCGGCGGCGAGGCAAGGGAGGTTGGACGGAGTGGACGGCCTAGACTCTAACATTAACGAATGATAACTGAGAAATTAAAAAGAGATCTAAAATCTGTCTCGCGAAAAGGAGCAATCTTTGGAAAGGAGGGAGGGTGGAAACGTACGGACGGGCTGAGGAAAGGTCTGAGAGTCATGGTTTCGTACCCGCTTTGCTTAGCCAGCTATCCAAGGTCCTATCGATTACGATACCCTACACTGGCTTTGCCGATGAGGGGATGTTCCAGTTTCTTGTGTTTGAGGTCTTTTACCGTTTCCGGCAATGTTATTGTTTTCCTTTTCACAAAGTGAGCACGGACTTATCATGGGGTAGGTACATAGAGGAGGAGTCAGCGAGCGATAAGCTTTTTCACCGTCGTAATCGTCTGGAAGTGGAAATGCCGATTTTTGTTTACTTAACGATCGCACACTTCCTGCTCCGTCGACTTACATGTACATGAGAAGATGAGGGGTAGTTCAAGGTAGCTTTTTCGAATTCGACATGGGCGCATGTGATGCTCACCGTTCTGTGTCATTCGCTGTTTACATATTGCCTTTCTACGGGACATCACATTGTGCATTACATTAGCTTCTTCATGAGATATTAGAATTAACAATTTTGTAAAAAAAAATAAAAAGGTGCGTATCGCCGTCATATTTTCTCCCCCGCAAAAAGAGTAAAAATATGTTGGAAAAGCTGGCGTCGTCGGTTGTAGGTCTGGAACCCTTCGGGCGAAAAACCACCAAAAAACAGGGAACTTCCCACAGAAAGTGAGTCATGTGATACCGCGATGGACCAAAATTGTAAAGCGACGTGGAAAGTGAGTTTTTGGTGCTGGGAAGACGCGACGGGTGCCAAGACTTATTTTTTTTTTTTTGTCGACGTCATGGATGGGCAAGCTTGGTGCTTGGCAACTCATGCAAAGGTACCTGCGCACGTGAGGGAAAAGCATCGGGTCGGGTGCTGCCATCCCATCCGGCATCCCGACAGTGTCAAGCTGACGAGATGAGAAGGGATGCGAAATTCACCATGCTGTTTGAGATTTTGAGAAGTTTTTCATGTCCGTTTGGGCTCTGGGGAATGCAGCGGATGCGACATTAAATTGTTCCGGATGCTGTGTATTAGGTAGACCGCATGCAATGACCTGTAATTATCAAGATACCTTTGCCTAAAACTTTGGCTGTTATGTTTATTCGCAGGCTGGTCAGGACGGGTAAAGATGCTTGTTTCTGGTGCAGTGAACCGTCCACCCGCGGGTGTTGACTCTCACGGAGTGGTTGGTTGTGGCTAATGGCGTTGGAGTTGCTGTGGGAACACCATCCACCAGCCACACCTTGGAGGAGTTGTGTTGTGGCCATTTGACTGGTGGATCGTTTGACAGCACGTGATAATCGCAGCTTTTGTGTTGCCTCGCTTAGGGATCGATTGTCCCGCAGCTTGGCCATTTTTGGTAGCATATTTTGATTTGTTTTGCGATTGGGCAACAGACCTCAACACCACGTCGCTTTCTCTCTGTCGCACACACACACTTTTCGACTTTCTGTCTAGAAAATCTTCTGTCTGTTCTCTTTCTCTTAATCTCCTCTTCCTCTCCCCACCACTCTCCCCCAACACACTTCTCTTCACTCCGACAGCAAACCACCAAGTGAAACCTCTCATCGTCTCCAATCACATCACCAAGATTGTTCTTTATCCTTATTCTTCTCTCTGTCATCAAGCTCATCATAAATTTGCCTCGGGTGGTCGAAGAAAACAAACCATCACGGACTTCTTCCCTGATTGTTCCTCCGGTGCTTTTTTGCTCTGCTGCACAATCACCTCCCTTCTCCATTCCTACTTCTCATCAATTGGTCCTTCCCACACCCGATTGATTCCTTTCGTTTGACCTTCATCCTTCTCACGATTCGATTCCATCGACTGGACCTCGTCTCGGCCTCTTGATATCCTCTCTTCTGCTTCTCCGGTATCTTCTTTTGTACCGAACAACTTCACATCATGGAGTCTCAGGTATGTCGTCATCCCGTCCTTCCCGTCCTGAAACAACCTGGTGCTCTCCTGATGCACCTACCCGGCTGGTTTCTTTGTAACGAGGGGAGCAAGCAACCAAAAAAAAAAAAAAAAAAGCTAACAACACTCCAGACCCAGCGTAAGACGCGTATCTTCGATGAGAACGATCCGGCCGTCATGGCTGCAGCCGGCCGTCAAAGGAAAGGAGCCTCTACTGCTAGCATCAAGTCCGCCGCCAGTACCCGGCAACGAACAAGTCAAACAGCTAAGCGCGTTGCACTTGTCGATTCCACAAGGTACGAGGCATCCGTCACTAGCAATGGTACTAGCCGCACTTCAAAGGGAAGTTTGAGCCAGCCAGCCGCTCGTGGCAAGCCTCTTGCTGCTAAGAGCAACGCTTCGCTTGCAACCGGTGCTAAGTCCACCAAGCAACCCAGCAGTCAGCAATCTGCAACAGCTTCGATCAAGTCGACTATCTATCGTGATCCTCAACAGACCAAGGCTAAGGGCCCCGTTGGGAGCGGCCAACCCCACACCAGCATTGGTGCCGAGTCTCATACTCGAGCCCCACGCCAAAAGACTGCCGTTTTCAGAGATGAACCGGTCACTCGTCCAACTGCAGACAATGTTTCTTCTTCCGTCTCTGAGGATCGTGCCCGCGTTGGACCTCTCTCCACCAAGCTGTCTAACAAATCTGTTAAGACAGACTCCAAGGGAAAGAAACCGGCTCTTAAGGTTAAAGAGACGGAAGCCGTCCCGGAGCGACGAGAGCGTGTTGATGTTATCGAGGAGAATGAAACCGAGAACCGAGGAACCGGTTGGGATGATGACGACGATGGGATCGTTCGCTTTCACAGAGTCATCCTTACTTTCGCAGATAAGCCTTGTCTTGCGAACCTTCCCGAAGAGGATGAGGATGAAGACACACTGGTCTATAACCCGATGAGACAGCTTGTTAGGTCGAAAGGGAACGAGAAATGGAAGTGCTTTCCGGCTAGCGGTTGGAGCTCTCATGAGAAGGATACTCGGCATTTTGGCTTCGATAATAAAGAGGACGCGGCGGTTGGGGAATATGTTGGACTCGTGGAGGACTATCTCTTCCAAGGACTGGAGGAAGAGTATTTGGCCAGGACCCGAACGAATGGAGAGGGTGACCGCAACAGGGTTTATCCCCGCTATACCAGCGCCACCGATCGAGAGGTTGTCCAAGGCATCATGGAATATGCTAAGAACCCTCGTTGTCTATATCTGGACGAATTTAAAAGCCCCAACTTCGCTCCGGAGTATACCCCGGACATCGTGAGACACATGTGGGCCGTTGATACTAAGACCCAACCGGATCCTCATTACATGGACACTCAGCCGTATCTGGGTTGGCACATGCGAGGCATCCTGGTTGACTGGTTGATCGAAGTTCACGACCGATTTCAGATGGGCATCGAAACTATGTTTAACACCGTCAACATCATTGACCGATTCCTTTCCGTCAAGGTTGTCCCCGTCCACCAATTGCAATTGGTTGGCCTCGCTGCGTTATTAATCGCCGCTAAGTACGACGAGATCACGCCTCCTGGGATCGACATGCTGGTCTATATGGCAGACCACGCATTCACCGCCCGGGAGATCCGTAGTTGCGAGTACGAGATATTGGTCGCCTTGGAGTGGAAGATTTCTGCGCCAGGCCCGATATCCTTCCTCAATTGTCTGTCTCCGGCAGACAATTGGGATGCGGATGTCAGAGACCTGGCGCAGTACTTCCTGGAAGCTGCGTTGACCGAACTGCGCTTCGTTGGGACCCCCTGGTCGTTCATTGCAGCAGCCTCTTACTACCTGTCCATGATCATCTTGGACACCGGGCGCGGGGAGTGGACCCCGGCCCATATCTATCTCAGCGGGCATTGCGCTTCCCAGCTGGCTCCCGGGGTTCAAGTCCTCATCGAGATGATGGACACCCCTGAAGAACACCACAAGGCGGTGTTCACCAAATACAATAGGAGGAACTACCGCAGGATCGCGGGGTTCGTTGAACGATGGATGGTCGCACAGTTTGCCCATCCCGAAGAGCCTGCCGAGGGACGGGAGCGGGAGAAGGAGATCCAGATCCGGAGGGGAGTGGATCGGGATCGTAGGCGGAGGATGAGGGACGAAGCTGACCGATAGGATCGGCGACGGACTCCCTCGTCTAATGCCTGCGGTCCCGACGGGGGGCTGACGGCGGAGGAGGTGGAGGAGCTCGAGGACGAAGACAGCTTCGCGTTCACCACCAACACGGAAGAGGTGGAGAGGCTCGGCCAACTCATCGAGTTGGCCGCCTCGGGGCCGGCGCCGCGAGCCGAGGACATGGGAGCCGAGCACGTTCACCATCACGGTGAACAGTGCGTTTATTGCTCGTGGGGGCTCCCGGAGGGGTTTTATCACCTTTGAGCGCAAGCTCAACCCTTCTTCCTCTTCCTCTCCTCTATTTCTCCCTCTCTCCCCGATGGCCGATCCGTTTCCTGCTGTTTTTGTTTTACGTTTAACAACATCTCTGCCACGGACGAAGAACAACGGAGACAAGTGTTAATGCTCCAATCTTTGTCATCACAATGGTCACGTTTACATATCACGACTATTCGATTTACGGTGTTTCGGGGGTGGGTCCATGGCGTTAATGGTGTTTTCTACATTTCTCTTTCTGCTGCCGTCCCTTCTCAGGTTTTGTTCGAATGTTTCCGCGAATAACCTCTAGTTTAGCATATCTTCGTTAGCGATAGATGCATATTTTAGCGGTGAACGAATGAACATGATCTTTAAGATTTTATCGACCCGTCTGGTCATCCATTGTAGTATTGTAGAGTGTAGCCGCTGTAGATGTATAATTGTAATTTACCCCGGGTTTAGCTGATTGGCTTGCTTCTCGGGTTAACGGTTAGCTTACATACTCTTCGATATAAGAAAGTACACGGTTGAGGGGTCTGGCGACGAGACAAAATAAAGTACCGGTGGGAGAATAAGTTGCTTGTGAATGTGGTTGCTCCGTAAAATCCACCTCGGACCCTGAATACGCCGTCTTCGCGGACTTGCTCGAGTCGGACTTCACCAAGATCGAAAACTTCCAAGATGATACCGACTGGCGGCCGCAAGTCTGGGAACTGGTACCAATTTCATTATATATATATAGTTACGAACCACCAAAACAATCTACATGATCCCAAGAAAGCCCTCGGCCCCTACGGCCGCGCAACCCGTCCCGAAGCCATCGTCCCAAACCCAGCTGTCAATAATTTTAAGGGAATATACGGTGGACATGCTGGTTTAAAGCTCCTCGTTCCAAAGAGTTACACCGTCATCAGGGGCGAGAAGTACCTTGTCGGCGCTGAATCGGATTCTACTAGGAACGACATGTTTTACGGGACGTTCGGACTGCGAAGTAGGCGGGTGCGTGTTTTGGATTCTATTGGTATTCGATCGTGGACATTTGTTTCCCTCATTCCGCATCATCCGGTTCTCCCACCATCCAACCAGCGCTAGATTTTATCTTTGTCTAAGATCTCGATCTGATATATATACTTCAGTATCTAAACATTGCTAACATGAAATAAAAAATATAAAATAAAAAAGGTACCACGACGGCAACCAAGAAATCGACATCGAACTCCTCTCCCGCGAAATAAACACGACTCACACCACGATGGTGAGCAAGTATGGACGATTTCGAATATTACTTTGTTTCCGCAAGAAGTGGGGCATTTGGTTATTACGCATTGGTCGAATGGGGATTTACCGTATTTTTTCAGCGATGACGTTTCGAGGAATGCGACGTTTAATCGGACGGTTTGTGAGGATGTGAAAAAGAGCGAGGGGGTGTCGGGAAGTGTTTGGGGACCTGCGGCTCCGTGTTCTGTTGTTCTGTGTACTGATGCCTATGGTTAGTGGGAGTGATACACACACTCTCTCTCTTCCTCTTCCTCTTCTCCTTTCCATCTTCTTTCCTTCCTTATCCCTTTTGGATTGTTCATTCTTGTGGTCTCTTTGATGAGCGCTGTAGAGGCCTTGCTTTTTTATAGGTGTTACTAGGGCGGACTGGCATTATGGCGTTCACTGTCCCTCCCATTTCTTCCTTGTTGTCATTATAAACCGTCTCGGAGGGAATACATGGATCATGCTTAATAGATATGTCGTTTTCAATCATATGGAAACCAGTCTTCGATAGAATCTGACGGCGGAGGAATAACCCGTTCTTCCTCACAGCATTATTACAACATCTACGAACTCTTCTCGCTGAGATATCCCATGCTGCGAATATCCCTACGACCTCTTTATCTCGAATTAATTAGATAACCCTCTTCATTTTTGTTATCTACAAGTACTTTTCATGGTAGTACTTGTATACAGGGTATCAAAAACATGCACAAACCAATTCTTTTAATCCTACGCCTCCTCGAGCGTTGCCCCTTCTGTCGAAGGCTGGCCATCTTGAAAAGGTTCATCAACATTCACCTCCTTGTGCTTCTGTACCCTTTCGGGTATCTTAAGATCCTCTAACTTGTCACCTTTCCCCAACAGTTCTAGAATGAACTCACTGTTCCTCTCCTTCACTCCTCTCTTCCGTTCCACCATCGCCTCACATCGCTTCAAACTCTCCGCCAATAACGTCTTCTCATTATCCCCCCAATCCAACGCAAACGCCGCCAAAGGCACCTTCTTCTCCTCCTTCAAGACTTTCATAAACTCTGTATCAACATCCATATCCCTTCCTATCACATGTTCAGTAATCCATCGTACACCCCTCTCATCGCGTAGTGACATGTATGCTTTTAATAAGATCGTAAGGGCCACTATATCAAATTTTGTCTGTTTACCCCATTCTGATGATGCCACTGCTCGCATTATGTCTACGATCATTTGGTATTGTTTTCGGTTGTATAGTACCGAGATGCTGACCATGAGCGGATAGTGTGGGTTCTTTAGATCGTATTTATGATAGAATTGGTAGATTTCTGCTAGGAGTTTCTCGGTGGGTGGGGTTAAGAGTATTGAGTTGATTTTTGATTTAGTCTTTGAGGCCCGATAGCCGTACACGGCCGATAAAAAGGACCATGCGGGTTCTGAAAGGGCGGTGTGGATTTCTAGCCCGTGCTTGGCGGATAATTCGAGGATTTGATTGAGAGTTTGGGATTTTGCTTGGTTGTGGTTGAATTTTAGTTGGGTCCTTTCGGCTTGTGTGGCTTTTCGAGGATAATTCGGACGGGCTGGGAGTAGGAGGACGGATTTGAGGGCTAGGACGAGAAGATGCTGGGTTGGTCGGAGGGATTGAGATATATGGGCTTGGAAGATTTTGAGCGATTCGAGAGGTTGAAGTTCACGGATGTGAGCGATCATGCGCAGGGATGTTGTGTCTTTTGTATATGTGTCTGCGCCCTTGCGGATTACCTTCGTAGTTGTTTTGGAGGATGTATTGGCGAGCATGTTAGAGACGATGAGTTCGTGGGTGTTGGCTGTATTTGGGGTGGTGGAGTCTTTGATGGTAGAGAGGAGACGGCGGAGAACGGGTGGACAGGCGTCTCCGCTATTGTCGATTTTGGAGATTAGGGTGTTGATAAAGACTTCGGAGGGTGGGTGGTTGGATTCTTCCATCTGTTTGAGAAGGTTCTCGAGTTCGGATTCGAGGGAGTCGAAGGGGGATTTGTCTAGGATGGATTTGAGGAGGATACACCAGGTTGCTGCGTCCGCTGGTGCTTGTAATCTGTCTCTTAACTTGTGTATTTCGTCTAGACTAATTCCAGGATGGTTGGAAGCACCATCGAGGAGAGCGTTCGCGGTGAATCTTGTGATGGCTAGTCCCTTTTCTCGGCAGACTTGGAGCAAAGGCTCGATGCTTTCCCATTGACCGTACTTGGCAGTGGCGGAGAGAATGCCGTTGTAGGTTTCTGCGTCGGGCGTGTGTCCAGCGTCCTGCATTTTGAAGACCCATTCTGATGCTAGATCCAACCTTCCATTGTCGACACATCCTTTTATAAATATCGAAAAATGTATACTTTGAGAAGAAGGGAAGAAGCTTTCCACCAGTTCAAATACTTTCTTAAGAACGCTAAGTTCTACCCTTAACCGACGAATGCCTTCAAGGAGGGTTTGAGTTAACCGGGCACCGAATCCGGTGGCAGTGTCCTTTGCCATCTGGACGAAGTATATGGCTGCTTCCACTTTGTTCCTGGCGAGAAGTAGTTTGAGCTGCGTGACCATCATATCTTCGGAAGGTTTGCGTCCAGTTTTGTATTTTTCTGTTAGAGCCTGGGCTGTTGCTACTCTTCCGAGCTTTCGATAGGCTGTAGCTGACGACTGTATGGTTTTCATGTCCAACTTTGGGTCATGCGCTTTAGAATATAGAGAAGATGCAATTTTTCGGTATTGATTTTCCTTCGTTCCATTTTGAGGAGTGCCTTCGACTGGAGATCCCTTAGATTTCAATGGGCGAGGGTTAGGACGTTTTAGGAAGTCGCAGATACGGTACTCTAGGTTTCGGTTGTCTTCGTCTATAGTTGTTGTGAAATGCTTAGCTTGAAGCTGTTCGGGAAATGGCGTGGTATTATTTCTCCTAGCCTCAGCTTGACGGCGGCCAGCATTCGCCAGTTGGACTTGCCAATTATGCTTCCCTATTTTCGGTTTCCAGGTTCCTTTGGGAGCTGGAAGAGGTTGTGACAGCAGCGTTGAAGATTGTGATTGGCTAACACTTGTATGCATTGCCCTTGTCTCTGCTCTTGCATCCGTATGTATCCCTCTGCTGCTAGAGGCCTGGTGGATAGTGTTTTGGGGAAGAGATGCAGATGCTACTGGCCGTCGACGATTCCGCCCTATAATGCTTGTATCCTCGTAGTCTAGTCTCAGCTCTGGCTGCCGGCCTTGTAACCCATGCACCACTCTATTCGCTGCTTTCTCTTCCCTCTGTGATATCCCACAGACATCTGATTCGTCTCTTTCCCTCCATCTGGCGTTTCGGGCACCATTGCAGGTCTGAAGGGGCCACAGACCCATCTGCCGTAGCTCCTCGAGCTCCATAAGATCGGCATTGCAAGCCGGGAGCGCAGTATATGGCCGGTTATCGACAATGGATCTCAGATACCGGAGGGCCCTGTGGGAAGGGGCTTTGAGGTTCGAGGCATGCTCCCGAAGAGCACGGGTCGTTTGGGTTTCCCGGGCCATCTCGAAGTAGTGGCCGCGGGGAAGACTATGGAAGTATCATTTGATGGAGTTTTAAGGCGCCCGGATAGCCCTCATCCGACAATGGAGTCGGATCGTCGATTGGCGATAGTTCTTGGGACCGGTTTTCGGAGTCGTTAATTGTGGTCTGATACATCAGTTCTCGGTTGTGTTGACTTTGACGTTTCGATGCCGTTCACGTGACATCCAGGCATCTTATTTCGCACCACGCGATGCTCTCTTCCCTTTCTTCTCCATCGCGTTTCCACCTCAGGTAAGTACCCTCCCCCCAAATATATTTAGAGTTCCGAAACCTCGCAGCTTCGGAACTTGAATGCTAATATTATATCTATAGATAATGAAATCCGAATTCCTTGAACAGCCCTCCTTTTCCATGACGATATTTAGAGAGCACATGACTCTTGGCCCTCCTTTACACGAGGCGTCAATTGCGGCCTCTTTGTCAGGCTTCGCATACAACCAAAATGGGTGAACAATAGAACGGAAATCGTAGAAATAGTGCCCGGGTTTTTCCTTCTTGGAATGGATGGGTGGAATTTGTCTATCTGGGCTCGCGTGTCGGCGTTTATGAATGGGAGATATCGTTGGTTTGAAGGGTATCTTGTTAGGTGGAGTTTGGTGCTCGAGATTGGTCTTGATAAAGGGCTTCGAGGACGATAATCATGGCTCGAGTCGAAGACGCGCCGGCGGTTCTTACCGTGCCAGTGCTGCTTGTCTATGCCGACTTTATATTTCTTTTTACAGTTTTCAATCGGATGAAGCTTCAAGGTATGTATCTTCTTCTTCTTTACAGAAGAGGCCTAAATTCCAATGCTAACAGGTGATTTAGACATTCTACAATCTCGAGTATTTAACGTTTGCACATCCGTGTTAAGATACATCTTATCGCCATCTTTATACTCCCGAGTAGTATCCGTCATTCTACCTATATGGACCTAGTGATGAAGACAAGCCAATATTGAAAGACTTTATCGACTTTCCACTTGGTGGAATAAAGATAAGGACGAGGCCAACCTGGATGTATACATATCCGTGTGTTCGCCATGACGACCATTAGAGAGCTAATCTGAAGGTCTTTTTTCGTTTTCCCCCTTCTCACAAAGATAAATAACATAACCCTCTTTTTTTTTTAAATTCTTTGAGGTTTCTTTTTTATCGAGAGAAATTTCGTTGGATTTGGCCTGGTGATGATTTCAAGTCCAAAACTTGGCTAAGTTCGAGATGGCTTGGGGTAAGATATTGGATTCGGTGAATGCTGGTCCGGATCTTACTTCAGTCCGCTATGAAAATAAAACGAGAGCTATGGTCTGAAGGTCACCTCTATCTTTACAATTATCCCTTTCACTGTCCTTTCTATGAAGGTCTTTATCCATGTCATCTGCAGCGCTTATTTCCTCAGTTGTGTGCAATGGAAAATTTTTTTATTTTATTTCTCGCCCATGCCAGATGTCAGAATTATAAAAATAATATTTCCGACTAAACGTCCGAGCGAACGGGTGTTCGGAGCTTATTTCTGATCCGTCCCTTACTTCAACTTTCATACTTCGTGAATTCATGTATTTCCAACCACGCTATCGGGTCCATTTTGAGCCGACAGTTTTACAACCAATCGACTTCGATACCAAACAACCGGCACGGCAACAGCCGATATTTTCTTGCATAGGCATTTTAGGTCTGTCTTAAGAGATGATGTAGTTGGTTCAAACTGCCCCCACATCTTCGTTCAAGTTGGCCAAGCCTAAAGCTAAACCATCGACTCGACTGTTGGCGCACTACTTTGCCGGCCGAAAACCGTTAAGTCTCGTGCGGATTTCTAAGCCGGCTTAAGCTTGGTATTCAACGAAGGCCTAGCATAGTCCCTAGTTCGAAGCGGGCGCTTTCCTGTTTTCTTCCACGTTCCCAACATCTTCTCTTACCTTACCTTTATAATTATAAGATTGTCCCTACCTCATACGGCTGTATACAGGTCTGCATTCGAGGCGCCGCCGGTGGGAGCTCGCAATGATAAGGATAGTATAGGACTGTGTCGCACTGCAGGTGAAACAGGCACAGCTGCACAGGGTCCGATCCCGCCTCGCCAGTTAAATCGAATCTGGACTTATAATTAATTCCACCATATTTTTGTTATCTATTCATATCGGACATTCTACTGCATGCTGCCAGTATTGATATCACATTCGTACCCAAACCCCATCGCTTGGTTTATAGCTTATACCGACCTCAACTTCATACTCCGACCTACCTAACTGCACGCACTGCACTATCGATTCTCAACCTTGGGGGAGTCGCAGCTTGGAGTCCGAACCCCTGTCAATATCCCGGGCAATACAACAAGCTACTGACAGATCCAACATTGCAATATGGATTCTCAGGCTGAAGGGTCTAAAGGACGCTTATTGCGGCAGGGCCAAAACGAGGAGGAAGGGGAAGAGGTCCGGAGGGAAAGAGAAAGTGAAGATGTGGACGTTATCGAATCACAATCAAGGCCGTTGCTTGCACCTGTGGAAACACATGCAACGATCGATTCCGACGATGGAAACGGCGAGGAACTACCAAAGGATGGTCTTAAATGGTGGAAGCAGCCGAGTGTATGGTCTTCTCACCATGAATGTGATTTTGACAAGAGTATCAATGGCTAATGGTATGGGCCGAACAGATACTAATGTTATTACCGCCATTCATATTATATGCGACTGCTCTCGGAGCGTAAGTTACAGCTCTATGGGGTTCATGGTGCTCTCTCTGTATACAGTTATAGTGCACAGCAGAGCAACGCGCGTCCTGATGCGTTCCAAGGCTGACCATTATTGTGGTTACACAGGGCTTCGGTTCCCCGAGTTAATATGGTATTAACTTTGGTATGTCAAGACTACCTCAACCGGAAGGAGAGGGAGGCAACACATGGGGATTTTACACCCATAAGGCTGGTACTTGGAGCGGATAATCCGGAGTGCGAGATTCCTGAGGTATGCTCGATAGAAGTACCCATTCGAACTACAATGATTGAACGAAAACTTACATTGTTCAATAAAGATTGGTGCTAAAGCTGCCACGTTTTCATTATACACGAACATAATCACAGGAATATTAAGTTAGTCCCTCTTGACTTCATAAAAAATTCCTGGAAATAACTAATTGGTATTTAGGTGCAATAACATCCCCTCGCCTTGGTCAGTACTCTGACCGTGTCGGACGTCGGAAGCTCTTAATGCTTGGATCCTTCGGTGCTTGCTTGTGCGAGGTAACTTTGATACTTTGCCTCAAGTTTCCCGACCACGTTAGCTACTGGTGGATTCTTCTCGCCAGTGCTTTTGAGGGAGTGGTTGGAGCCTTCACACTTATTCTGGCATTGGTACATTCCTATGCTTCGGATTGTACGACATTTGCGAAGCGTTCTTCGGCATTCTCGCTCTTCCACGGATTTTTGTTCCTCGGGATAGCAATCGGGCCTGCGATTGGTGGTTTTGTGATAGACAAAACAGACGATATAGCTGTCGTTTTCTACGGCGTTATAGGCGTCCATGTTATATTCATCTCGTATATGCTATTCGTCTTGCCCGAGTCATTGTCGAAAGAGAAGATGAAGCTAGCAAATGAGAAATTTGCAGAAGAGAGCAGGAAATCGGCAGACTCGGCTGGGTGGGTAAGTAATGTTATGGGAGTGGTGAACATCTTTAAGCCACTCGATGTGCTATGGCCGGAGAAAGGGGGTAATTTAACGAAGTTAAGGGCGAATATGGTTTTGCTTGCGGCAATCGACTTTATTATGTTTGGTGTCGGGTTTGGTTCTATTACAGTCATACTTTTGTATTCGAAGGTTTGTCCAGCATTATTCTTTCGCAGAATACTTGTGGAACTTACTAACTTTCTTTCTTATGTTTCGAAAAGGTTGAGTTCCATTGGACCACAAAATTCGCTTCCTACTACACCAGCTTTGTCAATGCTTCGCGAGTGATCGGTCTATTTGTCATTCTTCCATTACTTGCTCGGTTCTTCCGCAAGAAGCCACAGCCGGGTGATCCGGTCGGTGGATGTGACAATCTCGACACCCTAATAATTCGAGGTGCTTTAACAACAGAGGTTGTTGGAACCCTCTTCTTCGTCGTCGCCCGCGACACACCATTGTTTATGGCTGGTGGCATTGTTGCTTCGTTCGGAGGCTTAGGATCCCCAACTATTCAAAGTTCCTTAACGAAGCATTCGCCGTCTGATAAAACCGGTCAACTGCTGGGAGTTATCGCCTTACTGCATTCATTAGCTAGAGTTATCGGACCGACAGCGTTTAATGGGATTTACTCGAAGACGGCGAAGACGTATCCGCAAGCGGTGTTTATAGTACTCGTGGTGTTGTTCATGGTTGCTTGGTTGGGTGCGTGGTTTATTACGCCGTATATTGCGGTGGATGGGGTGGGTGATGAAGCCATCGAGAGGTTGTTTGCGGAGGAAAGAGGGGAGTTGGATGAGAGTGAGCCTCTTGTAGGGAGGAATTAGACGACGTTCCTTGCGTGGGAGTACTGGGATTGTATGAATGACAGTACCTGTCCAAATTCCCGAGCTAGTATAATAGTTGGTTTATACATAGGGCTCTAATTACGAGAGTCGATGTGATAGCACAATAGCATTAGAGAACAAAGCATGTAGCACATGGGAGGCTCGAGAGCTCGAGTGATAGAAGACAATGAAGACAATACATTAACAGGCTGTTGATATATCGCCCTTTGCAAATAAAAGCAGGTAAACAACATTACCTAGGATTATAGGATTCTATTAAGATGGAAGATGGGGTCAGAGAATATTCTTGATTGGTCAAGTTGACGGAATTCAACATATTAAATCCCAATTGCCGACTTGCCGTGGACCTAATCGGCCGAATAGACCGTGTCGACCTTCCTTGTGTGATACAGCTCTCCAAAGAGCTATGAAACCCGTGATGTTTCCGCCAACCCACGGAACCAAGTGCCACACTTGAAACGCCGAATCGATATCGATCAGCTTGGCCGGATGGCGCATGTTAACCACCGCCTCTTCCTCAGCCTCTTTAGTGCCGGCCGCGCAAGCTCGCATATACTTGGCGATGTCTATAGACGGACATAGCCTCGAGACTCGAACATAAAATTATTTTTGATTTTTGATTTTGATTTTTCGGCTCCGAGCAGAATATTATGTAACCGACCAGCGCCGAATGCGCTGAAACTTGTTGAAACTCGGGCTCTGGGCGGGATGACCAAGCTCTGCTTATCCTTGAAACCGTCGCTGCTTGAAAACTTGCCCTGTGAAACGGGACAAACGTCAACTATACAAGCTGCCTTGGAAAACCCACAAAGTCCACTTGTTTGCAGCCAAGCTTCCATTGGATGAGGGAACCGGTCTCCTTGGCCGCCTGTATCACAGCTGCCAGGTACCACAAGGACTCGATCGAAACATTCGACAGCGGGCATTGCCCTCGCCTATTCGATCCCAGAGCCTGCAGGTTCGAGTCCACCAGCATCCAGAAAGGGGCCGGTGAGCGGGTATCAAATGATCTCAAGTGCAAGCGATCCCAGAATTATCGGAATTTCAGAAAGGGGATACCGAAATCCTGGTTCATCAAGTAGGCAGGGTAATATTTGGCGAATTATATGGCGAACAACATTAGCGTTAGTATCTCGAGATGCCCTCACGCTATATAACCACAAGGCTCCCGCCCAGTTCGATTCGTTTTCTCTCCCCACGATCAGGTCAATCGGTCCCCGCAATACAAACTTTCAAAGTTTACTTTCTTTTTTACAACCTCCGTGAGGTTTTTACTTTCATTTTTTTACATTTATTTATTTTATATTTTTTTCTTACGAAAATACAAAAAAGTAATCTTCCAATTGCTTACCGGACTGGATCCCTCCTTCTTCGTTCATCCCGGGATTGAACAAATTTTACGCTATCTCTCGTGAGAATTTACGCAGTATAATTGTCTTTTGATAAGATAACCCCAGCAGTTATATAAAAGATGCATTCCAAGTCGCTTTATCTCCTCGCCCTTACCGCAGGCGCCAGCCTCACATCCGCTTTCCCCCAGCACTTTCCCGTTCTCCGTCGTGTAGTCGATGAATTAAACGAGGAAGCCACCCGGGAAGCCCATCAGCGAGACGATACTGCCACCCGTGCCTTCTCCAGCGTCACAATTAACACCGGTGACGGAAAATGCCTGTTCGTTGACCCTCTATCCGGCGACTTCAGAGCCAACCTTTTGCCCGTTCAGATTAAGGCCTGTGATGGAAGCGATGGTCAGAAGTGGGATATTATTACTGCTGGAAAGCATAATGATCAGGCGGGAACAATGTTGGTTGTTAGTGCTTTGGTAAGTTTATTGTCGATTCAAAAGAGTTTTCTGGGTTTGTACTAATAGAATGGATTTATTTAGACTCAAGGCTGTCTTAACTACGACCCCCGCCGAAAACCAGGAGATCAAGTCAACATCTTCTCCTGCGGTGGCCGCGCAGCCGGCGAAGGCACTGTGACCAACTCCCAGCTATTCTCCTTCACCGAAGTCACCGACGGCCCACTTTCCTTACAACCCTTAAACGAAGCGGGCACCTGCTTCACATCTTCCGGTGACCGTCTAGACAAGATCGACTGCGACACCGCTGACGAACTGCAGTCCTTCACCTTCGGCGGCGCAGCCGATGGTACCGAAACAGAGGACCCAGAACCGGAACCAACTGTAACTGCAACTGTTCCGAATAACGATACCATCCCAACATTCGCCCCTTTCCCCACTGATGGCTTCAAGACTATCCCAGCACCGGCTACTACTACCGTTCCTGGTGGCGCTGGTGGTAGTGAACCAATTGTCGAGCCAACACCTACAGATGATGGGGAGACTACACCTGAACCTACTGAGACCGAAGCTCCTACTGAGACCGAAGCCCCCACCGTGACTGAGCCACCTACTGAAACTGAGACTCCTTCGCCTACTACTGGTGACGATGAAGTCGTTGAGCCTACTCCTACCGATGGCAATGGTAACGGCCGCGGCCGCGGCAACGGACGAAACCGTGGAAACAACCGCGGGAACAATCGAAAAGGAACTGGACGTCGAACCGGTCGCAATCGTGGAACTGCTAACGGCCGTTCTAGACAGTCGGCTAAGGATTGTAAGGATAAGAATGCGGCTGCTGCTGGAGTGTAAAAAGGCTTTTAAGCTGCGATATTATCAAAAGTTTGAGAGCTGACGTTTGTAAAAAGTTTTGAATGAGTGGGATGGAGACTTTTGTATTTTTATTTTTATCTTTTTATTTTTCTTTTTCCCTTTCGATTCTTGGGGGCTTGATATCTTTTTTATTGCATTATCGGTGGGGGTTTCGGAGGATTCTCTTCTTTTGTATATATGATTTAATCATTACCATGGTCGATTTAATACCATGGCTTCTTTGCATGATATGAAAGCAATTCTTCGAGTTCTTCATAGGCATCTCAGCAATCCATTATAATTTTTCGAATCTATTTATATGGCCAACGGGCGTCTGGTTACGGGACTGATTGATTTTGAATATTTCTGGTAAACACAATTTGACTATAGATAGATAGACTATTTTATAGGCCGCACACCTAGAGATTACACAGAGAAATAAATATAGATAATCGACTAGTCTCGAGGCTAGAAAATCGATGTCGTCGACATGCATGGTGATGAAGATCTTGCCCTTATTGGGAAGGGTTGACAAATTAGGCAAGGCTGACAAGATCCAACACTTCGTTTTGTGTTGGATCGCTGAGAAATCTTGAAGGCGGCGACAGTATTGGAGGACTCTTTTTAACTTGACAGCGGAATCTTTCGACATCTTCTTCTTCTCCACTCACCTCGCCGTACGTGTCTCTACCGTCACCAAAACACGGACAATCACCGAGATCACCACCTACGCTCCTCACCTATCGCCTGTTCTCGAGGCTTAAGAAAGCTTCTTACGATACCTCGGCAAGTCAAACCGTAGAATGCTACTAGTCTTATATTGTGCTTCACCAAAGGGGTTTTGCGTTGGAATGCTACCTCAAAATGGCTGAGAATCAAGATGCTGCTTCCGCTTCTGAACCCGCTGGTCCAATCCCAATGGCTCTAAGGGGGTTGTATCCTGAGATCTCTCGTGGTATCCATGTGAACCATCCGATGTCAAAAAGCGGAACTTTCGATTACAGTACCCCCTTGGCTATCGTTACTGCTGCTCTAGTAGAGACGAATAATACGGAAACACGGGTTAACACTAGTTTATGCGACCTCTTTGCAAATATAGCAAAGCATCCAACCGTACCCACATCATCATCATCATCATCATCATCATCATCATCATCATCTTACCTATCAGTTCCCAATAACCTTCCCACTACAGCCATGGCTTCAACATCGGTTCTTTTCCACAAACGAAAGGAGATATCTCCTCTAACCGGACCACTCGCCGAAACTGAAGAGCACCGCGGAGAAATTAGCAACACCGAACATATCCGCAAGAAGCTCAAGGCGATGAAACCCCAGAACATAACCAGATGCCAATCGTCGTTGTCATCGACGACAACCGTGTTCTAAAAAAGCTGACCCTAGAGGAAGAAAACTCAGAACACCGACGATTCTTCGGACCACTGATCCTCCCTCTTCATACCCAACGCGAGATCTTCTCAATCACCGGAGATATCCTTAAGGAAGCTTGTTGGACCTTTCTCCGGAAGTGGGTTCCAGGATATGTTTCTAGTCCAATATTTGCCCATTATTACGACGGTTTTGAAGTATCGTCATGGTTCGGCTTCCTCGAGGGCCAGCTTTTAAATACCCCTGGACGGTAAGCCAAACGCGGACGGAGGCGGTGGGCCTGGGGGCCTGGATACCAATACCAACGACGGGGTAATCTTCCCCACGTCCGTCCGGACAGACTGGCAAATTTTGCCTGTGGTATGGATATCGATATTGACCCATAGGACTATCCGGTTTGACAATTCAGCAGCGTCGGACGATCGACTTGCACCATTACTATCATATTACTCAAACTGTTTTTCTTTTGGAGTTTTTTACCTCCAGGAATGTATTGTGACTGCTAGTCTAGGAGGCATGCAACTATCATCCGAGCTTAGCTAGTTCGGGAGACGCCCTTTACGATGCTTATGCCTTTATTGGGGCACATCCACTGGTGAATCCATGTTGTCCCCCAAGATTTTCCATAAGCATATACTTTTTTTGTAAACAGTCAACGATTAATACATTTTGGATTCAAATTTCTTTCATCCCCCTAGTCAAGGCTTCCAAATCACGACACTCAATTCCTCTGGGTAAATACCCCGAAAATTTGCATCTAGTTACATGCACTGCCAAGTTGCGGAGAATACACTCTCGAGTTAAGCTCCTGGTTAAAATAGCCCGAGTTCCGGATCCACAGGTGCGGAAGTGCTGTCCTTAGATTTGCCCCAAAGAATATATGACTGACGATCGGGTTGGCCATTTGTCGAAGATGCTTCTAATTTAAGCATGGGAGTGCGAATGACGCGAGAATCGGCTGTAATGGTTGAGAGTTTCGAGCGGGGGCGCTCCATTTGGGCACGGCGAGGGCAGCCGGCGATATATGCTTTAATGTATCCTTTGCATTCTCCATTGTCTCTTTGATTGTAAATCCGATGATTTCACTATCCATGGTTGGGTGCTCGTACGTATGATAGAGTTCTATACTATCGCCGTCGACATTTGTCTCGTCCTACACTATCGCAACTTATGATCAAGTAGTCGCAGTTAGCGCGGCCGCGCAGCTGGATCTAGACGGATTCAAGAAAAATTAATAAATCTTCCCGACTTATAAAATTGGACTATCGCACGTGGCTTTAACCGTAGCTTCTATATATAGAGCCTCGTAAGCACAAGCCTACGTACTTATTTTGGCAGTGAAAAAGGGAATACGTACTCTGAGTCAGAGTAATTTAGTAGCTACTTATTGGACTGCTGTGTATATAATCCTGTAGGACGTACTCTGTTATATATCAGTGCCACAACAGACGAGACTTTGTTGGTTGGATCTCGATCTCGCCCAGCTGCATGCCCAGGATTTTAACTGAAGGCTGTTGCAAATGCAAGTTCCTAGCTCTCGATATCAGTTCCAACCTTAACGTTAATTTACAGAAATTGATCGGGATTTCGATTAAAACTTCTCCAATCGCAGCCTCGGTCAAGATACATAGATATCCAAGTCTTCAAGATGGAAGAAGGACATATCCACCCTCCTCCTCCTCGACATCGAATCACTCTCCAAATCACGATATCAGGTTCGCTTAGACACATACCCCGAAAACTTGGGTTTACATGCACTCCTAAATCGCGGAGAATATACCCTTAAGCTACTGGTTAAAGACCATGTTATCATCCGTAATACCGTTCACCGAATAGACACCCGATTCCAGATTCGGAAACGGCAGCGGAGCTTATACGGTTGTTTACCGACGAAGAACGGGAACATGGGGTACGGGAAGACTATTTCGATGTCACCGGCTCGCCGTTTTTGAATGAAACTGCGGGTACACCGTTTGCATACGATTCATATGATGTGAAGCCGAAGAGGAAGTTTTATTCGGAACGATGCAGGATATAGATGAAGGTGAGGTGTATTATCAACTGAAGTTTTTGATTTTTGTTCCAAGGGATATTGGGAATGGGATTGTGGAGATTATTGATATGGATGAGGATGTATACATATCTTGGTACGGGGACACTGTCGGTTAGGGAGGTTACTGAAATCTTCGAACCTCACTTTGAAGAAATAACCAGCTGCAACGGTAAAAACTCCATGGGTATCGAAGACCTTTGGGCCTTCTTGGAACTTGCAGCCTGGGTATCTCCCCTGTCGGAGCATTTGCGACCTTGACAAAAGCCTCTGCCAGGATTTAGAGGTTTTCACAGCCCCGAAACTTGGTCATATATGCCGAGTTAGCCCAGGATTTCCACTTGGATATATCTACCTCCCCGATCTCCACGAGCCACCCAAACACTGATACCCCTGCACAACAAGCCACTATTTCCGGAAAGTTATGAGATGGAGATTTCGTTTATAGGAGGTATAATAGAGGGTTGAAGTGCGGGTGTTATGGTTATGTTGATTTGGAGTTGGGGTTTTGTGGTACTCCTGAAGCTGAAGCGGTGGAGGGTAGTTCAGACGTATAGACATTTTCAGATCCCCGAGTCGATAATATAGGTAATTATTGCATATAGTCTAGAGAGTATAATCTCAGGCTTATGCTTATTCTACGTAACCCCCATGTGCCTCGATGAAGCACTCACAGACCGTGTATGCAAAATACAACAAAGAAACGTGTTGCACGTCGACGTCGAGTGAGGCCTTTCACTTTAAGAATAAGTTCATCTCCAAAATTGTAACAGATAATCGATGGAAATACCTTTAGATTGGTATGTATACCTAAAAAAAAAAAAAGCTGTATACTTCCCTTTCTTCCTTCCTTTAAGAGTCCTCAGCTTCATCATCGCGTGTTCTAGCTTTCTGCCACCCACGCCCCTTCCATAGTTATACAACTTTTCATCAAAACTATCAACGTCATAGATCTAGATGGTGACGCACACCGTCCGGCCTCTCGCCTGCTCCGAGAACTTAAAAATAAACATGAACCCATCAATCCTGGATTTCTTGTGTTAGGAAATCTGGGAAATGGGAAACTTCGAAAAGCTCCTCTCCCTCCCCACAGGTATCCAGATCCAAATCCTCTCCTACCTCGACTTGGAATCTCAAATCGCCGCCGTCACAGTACAACTACCCTCAAGATTTCCCGAACTCCACTTACGAACCGGATTCCACAACATCTCTGCCTTCCTCGACAACGGCCGAAACAATTGGTATGTTAAAACCACCTACTTCTACATCAAATCCCGAAAACGAGCATTAGACTTCAACGAAAAAAGCTACCTAACCATTCCCGACATCTCAGAAGGGAAAGGCATCTCCCCCTCCCCCTTACTGAACGACCTAATCTTCCCACCCCGAGAATTCACATTCCCCCAACCCCCAAGAACCACCATCACCCCTTCCGGAGAAATAAAAACTCATAACCCCATAGAACGGGTGAAACGCAAACCGTTAATACCGTTTTTTATATTATTCGATAGATCGGTGGAGCTACCGCTGCAGGAGTATAGATATCGTCATAGACTTAGAGATCCTGGAGCGATCGATTGGAGGGGAAAGAGTTTTTAAGTTTTCGGTTTATAGGAAGGCTACGGTGGCGGATTTGATATGTCGTGGGATTTGAATCGGACGGGGGGTTACCGAGGAAGGATGGAGTTTATGCGGAGATACAAGGGTCATGCTTCTTGGTTGGCAATATTTGGACGATGGGATTTCGAGATTAAGAAATGTGAGAAGCCGGCCGTGCGGATCCGCGGTATCCGTGGAATGCAATGTGCGGTGGATCGAATTTGAAGATCGAGGAATGAACTTCCTTTATATTATTTTTTACAATCAGAGCAATGTATGTAAATATTATACCATGTAAGTACGAATAACACTCCTATCAATCGATTTCGAGTCCTATCTCCCAAGCACATCTGACCGGTGTTGGCAATACCCTGACTAATCATCCCCATGCGTGGTAAATTCCCACCGTCACCGGATATCTCCATGTTCCGAATTCCGAGCGAAGCCCGAGCTTACCAGGACAACGAGCACCGTGGTCGAAAAAACCGCTAGATAACGTTAAAGTAATCTAGATAAAGCATAGACCGTCCCCGGGGCCTTAAAAAAAGGTGATTTGCTGGCTGGGGAAAGGCTGTGATGTGAGCTGGAACACCCCGCTCCCGGAACGGAGCGGAAAGGGCATGGTTGGTCCACCCCAACTTTTTTCCCTTAAGGTGAATTACACCCGTTTAAAATACCCTTCGGGGTTTTATTGCTGAGTAACGTAATTGACAGGGTGGCTTGTATGTTTCGGGCCTTGAGCTGAGAGGGTTTTGTGTAACAGGTGAACGACATGTCCAACTAGTTGTACTTTCGGATGAGGTTTGTGTATACCGGTGGCCATGAAGTTCGATTTCTTAATCAATTGATTCCCGGGAGTTTAGTTGATATCAAGGTCCTGGTAGGATTGATAAGGGTCAGGAGTAAACATAAATAATTCGGTAAAAAGAGGATACCATTCGTATGCTTCTAATCTTCCGAGTAGTATCTTCTAGCTATGGATCCGTAGAACCCAGCATCTCAATAATAATAAAAAGAACGAAATACCAATTGAAAAGGAATGAAAAACCCCTATCGTAACACTGTCCACACGTCCGGGTCGATGGAAGAAAAAAAGCAGCGATGTGTATCATAGGAGTGAAGACAAAGAGCCAGGAAACAATCACCGAGATATCGTTCAAAAGACAGCATGCAGCGCAGGACGGATGAAAAATAAAAAACCAAAGGCACTTGCAGCAAAACTGAGGCTGCAGAGAGTTTGTAACGAATAAAAAAGGGAGAACAATGGATGCGATACATTGTGGAAAACCATCTAGACATAATGAGCCAAAAAAGGACTATGAAATTCGTCACCAATGCTCTGCATATCAATCAAAGCAGAGCACAAACAAAACTTGATCGTTCTCATCGATATACTTTCGTAAAACGAAAACCCATGGAGGAGGAATAGAAAGAAAAAAAAAGACTTTTCAGTTTTCGCACCAAGTTTGGTTATGGAGTATATAATTTAACGATCATCACCGCCGCAGCCAATCTTGCTTTCTGCGAGCTTCTGGGCTGCCATAAACTGACTTTGTCCAGCCATTCCAGCGTTGAAAACATCTCTCAACGGTGTTCCATTGACCAGTTCCCTTCTCCTCCTAGCTGCAGCGCTACCATTGACTGCGCTTCCACTGGCCTCTGCATAGACATCATGTGGTAACTTCAAATCTCCGTTCAAGATATCAACGTCGACGCTGACCTCATCAATCTCCTCCTCGACTTCGTCGTCACTTCTGTTATCTTCTGCACCCATACCGGTGACGACTTTCACTGCCACTCTCATGATCAAATAGAACCACATGCATGTAAGTGCCTGTAGACCCCAGAGCAGTGTCACAAAGCCCATCAAGATAGCCTTTGTGAAACAGATAGTTGGTTGCGGGTTGGTAAACATGCTCCATGCGGTTAGAGAGGAATCGTCGATTGGGACGGGGCTGGAGGCGCCGGGTTCGAAGCAACCAGCAGGGATGAGCTCGAGCGGGTCTTTTTGGGCGGAAAGGATGACGCTGACGAAAAGATAGTGACGAGTGTATACCCAAGATAGAAGGAAGAGGCCGAACGCGGCGTCGCAAGCTGTACTGAATTTCAGGTACTTGAGAATTTTGGCGGCCTGAGAGGAATTAGATTAGGTCTTTCGTCGCAAGATAGGGGGAGAGGCAAAACTTACTGGCAACAAAATATCGCCAAAGTCAAAGAGGCAGAGAATAACGTGTCCGACACGGGTCATATAATAGATATAGCTGCAGTAAACCAAAGTGCAGGTGATAATGTGATGCGCAAACATTTGATAGTGGTCTTTTCGTCGTTCTTCAACGTGCAGGACGTAGATTTGATGGATCCAGGAGGCGGATTGGACGAGGTAGTACCATTTGAGCGAGCCTGTCATTTCTCTGAGAGGCCAGCCGACCCATAATTCGGTCCAGTTGAAGAAATATTTGGTGTCGGCCAGTAGTTTCTGGGTTCAAAGTTGTTAGCGACGCAATTTTAATTTATATTTTGACGATTATTCAGACATACAATCCCGATGCTGAACGAAATGGTATAATAGAGCATGCTCCATAATTGTTCCGAAAACCTCATGCACCCCTTCTTAGATATCCCCTGCGACCTGGCCCACGGTTTGGCGACATAGTCGACCAAACAGGCGCGTAGCATGGTAAGCATGACGACCCAGAAGAAGACCAAATATGCGTCATCGAGGCCCTTGCCGTACAGGCCAGTTTGGGGATTGTAGTAGCTCGGAGTCCAGAACTTGGAGGTCCATCTGTGAATGTTAGAATCAACAGGAGATGAGAAATGGAGCGTTAGAAGGATGGCGATAGGGATAGCACTGAGGCCTAGAGTGGTTTCGCAGAGATATCAAGTCAGCATGTGATACCTGGTAAAAGCCCGACAAACGGCAATATTTTGGTGAAGAACGGTGAAAAAACATACTGATCTGATGCTCCACCATGTACTGAGCGATGGAAGCCATAGTCAAGGGTTGCGAGACCGGTTCTGGCTGTGGAGTCTTCCGTCTGAGACCCCTAGGGCGTCTTGGAGCACCGTTTGGAGGTTGAAGGGAAGCTCTGCTGGTGGAGCCATTGGGCGGCGATTTCCGAGCCATTGGCACGGTTCCGCCCCCGACGGCAGCCGTCGAAGATGCTGAACTCATTCTCTGACTGTCAGTGCTTCGTCTTATCGTCGTCTTCTGCGCTGGTAGACTTTTTTCTCCGGGGTTTCCAAGCTGAATTTTTGTTGAGGCGGAGAGGTTCAGGATCCTTCGCTCACACTATTTTTGTGAGGAGAGGGTATTTATTGGCGAGCGAGCGAGCGAGCAGGACAAAAATGGCAGTCTCCAAAACCAACGTTTTCTTTTGTTTTTCCCCTCGACTTCGGCTTTGATCTCGACTTCGATTTTCTTGACGACGATAACTTCTTCTTCTTCTTCTTCTTCTTCTTCTTCTTGTCCTTATAGTAACTTTCAAGGTTTCGAGCAGAGAAACAAAAGGGAGAGCTGCTACTGCTGGACGGCGTATTTAAAGAATGAAGACCACCTGGAAGATATCAAAATAATCAGGGTCAAATCTCTTTTCTTTGCAATTGGAAGCGATAGCGAGATGCTGGGCCGGGGAAAGGGGAGGGCCTCCTCACCAGAACAGGCAGAGTGCTCTTGCTATTATAATTAATTGTGATAGCAAGGTGTTAATATCAATCAATACCGGTGCCCTCTTACTTAGTCAGTGCAGTGCCGGGCAGCCACAATTGTTATTATTTCTCGGTCAATCAACATCAACCTCTCGATATAATATAATGCAAGCAAGAGAGGAAGGAATCTCGAAGGGATGAGATCAGATCAGAGCTAGCTTCTTCCACAACCTCGTAAAGCTGGCTTTGGTTTGCTCCGCCAGTACGAAGCAACAGGGTGGTCAAGTTGGCCGTACAGCAAAACCCCGGTCCGGATTCCTTCGCGCCACGGTGCTAGCAAGCCGGTCTAGTTCCTACCTCAACGACAAGGTTGATCCGATAGTGAGAAAGCGACGCAGTATGGACAAGCGACTGAGGGAAGTCACAGGATGGACAAGAAGTCACATTCAATTCAATTGGCAATGACAATTGCTCCTTTCTTCGATTCGATTTGATGACAAGATGACAAGATGACAAGATGACAAAAGCTCGGAATGCGATTTGCAGAACTCGTTGGGCTGGGAATGCGGGGAATCGCACCACCACTACTACCACAAGCTTAGCACAAGCTCGCTCGTGCTATCGATCGGTCCGGCTCGCAAGAAAAAGAGGAGAAAAGGCAGGCAAGTGGACAAAGGGAAAGATCAGTGTTAGTAGGGAATCCGGAAGGTGGATTTATCTGATTTACATTCTGCATCTCGGCGGCAAGACCGTGACAGCCGGCCAGTGGAGCATCTCCAAGACCGACTGCGAAACGCCAAAATGTATGTTGCAGTCCTGTCGAATATGCAGGCTTCTATCACATACAGATGCGCCCGTCGACGGTTTAAAGTCGGAATTGCAGTGTGTGCATGCGCTGGTGCTTTTTTTTTTTTTTTTTTTTTGGCAATTCCGCTTCGGGCGCACGGGGCCACGGTTCCAGAAAGTGGACAGGCCTGACCTCGGAGAGAGCCCTGAGATGCCTGGAAAAGTGGATCTTGGAGCTGTTTCACGTTGGCACTCTGATTGGCGAGCGATAAAGCCAGCTCGTTGGCAACAAGTCAAGCTCCTCTTAGCCTTTTCGGAAATACAATTTGCGATTTATCTGGTTGGCTGGGAGCTCTATCGATATCGGTTGTTTGTGTCTGGTTACCAGTTCACAAAACAGGTCCAGGGTCTTAACTTAAGCCGTAATCGAATGGATCCAGCCTGTATTCAATCGGTTGCGCAGCATGCAGGGTAAAACGCATTAGACACCATCATAGGAAACAATGGCATCGACGATGGAAGGCCTAGAAGTTCTAGAATGAAAAGAAGTAGTATACATGCAAGAGCAGAGCCTCTCGAACGCCGGAAAGCAGCTTCGCGAACGCCGTTGAAGAGGGGGAAAAAACCACATGACTTTTGGACGGCAATGTGTAAAGAAAACGGGGCTCGGAAAAGTGCAGAGAGAAATGATGAAGAAAGGAAGAACCGGTGAAGTAGTAAGAATGTATCCGACCATAGCAAATATCCACCAGCGCTCCATTTACATCCCCTATGAGCTCTCTAGAGGGACAAAAACGCCACTACTCCTGACGCGAAAAGAAATAGGAAACATGCCCTTCGATCGCGGCCACCTAAGAATACCACCCGCTGGCATTGATAGCCTCAACTTCCTTCGGTCTCGTTGGAATCATGCTCGTCCGGATATCGAATACCTCAATAAGCTCTCTCCAAATGTGCTTTTCCATCGGCATCACAAGCTGCTTTTTAACAATCCCTTCCTCTTTGATTTCTTTGGAAGTTGCCGGGTCTGAAGCAGCCAGATATAACATGTCATCTTCACTCTCTAAGATGGCCACTTTCCCCTCCTTTACCAAGAAAGCCAAATAGAACATATTTTCGATAGTCTGACCGTAACTCTCCGGGTTAATGACGAACTCGAAGTAGCCAACAATCTTTTCATCAACCGTGTCCAAGTAATCGCGAAGACAAGTATGAATATCAACGACATTTTTTGTCGTACTGTTCTCGTTCTGAGCGATTTGTTTTTCGTCTAGGTCGATGGGACGGATGAACTCCTCAGGGCGGCGACGGACTGCCTTTTTCCGTTCTTTGACCAACCTCTGGCGTTTCTGGACTCCCAGAGGTCCGTACATGAAGTCCGAGGTCTTTGCTGTTCTCATAGATGGCGTGGCGACCTCACGACCGAGATAGGCCCAATCGTGTCCATCGCCTGCATCGCCTGGTTTCGACTTTGCCATGAATTGGATGCATTTCGCGATAAACTCATCAACGTCAAGACCGGTGTTTGTGCTACTGTTTCCCACTCTTTTGGCCTTTTCGGCAGCAATTCTTCCGATTTCAACTTGGACCTTGCCATCGACCATTGCATCAGATGTCTGTTTGACATTACTGAAGAGCTCATTGGTTTTTTCGATGTACTCGAGGAGGCCCACATTGCCTGGTTGCACGAGTGTATTCTTGTTATCTAGTAGTAAACAGCAGAGGTTAGTAAATCGAGCTTCCTCAGTAAACGTATTGGCTACATACCAGCCAAGTCCTGCTGGAGCGTATTATATGCCCCTTTAACCTTACGTCGTTCGGCCATAGACTGATTGGGATCATAGAATTGAGAGCCAGGTCTCTGAGAACTCGGAAATTGCGAGGCGGTCGGAATTTGGGACGGAGCAGGTGTTCGTCTAGACGGCCCGGAAGGTGCTGGAGTCTCGGAGACCCTGGATTGTTGTGTGGGCTCAGGTGCTTCCTCCTCTTCCTCCTCCTCTTCTTCCTCGTCGTTTTCTTCTTCTCCCTCTGCTTCTTCTTCTTCTCCATCTTCAGCAGCCGGTGATTCTGGAACAACGGAAGGTGGTCTGGATAATGTTATAGACGAAGCATCCGATGTCGCTCGTAGCGACGGTCTCGACGCTGACCTTTTACTAACATCAGTAACGTTTGATCTTTCAGTCAACGGCTTTGACGAAGCCGACGGTTTCGACCTCCTCGGAGACATTGATTCGCGTGCAATTGTGTATGGAGCCGAACGGGCAGGTTTAGCAATCAATCCCTTCTCTTTCTTGACAAGAGGTGAAGTATTGCTGCCACGTTGTCGCGGAGGTTCTGGAGCGTTTTCCTTATCAGAGAAAGGACCGGAGCTAGGAGGTGAAAATTGACCGCTTGGAGGGTACGATTGCTGTGATTTGTGAGGAGAAGATGATGATGATGATGATGATGCTGCTCTGATGGAGTCTCGATGAGGGTCTGTGTAGAGGGAATCCTCTTGGCCATCTTCAAAGAGTGGATATGAGGCCGCCTCGAAGGGCCGAGAAACAACCTTTCCCGTCATTGTAATGACTGCACCTGCTCTCCTCAGCTCGCAGGGTCAGCAGCTAAGCTTCCAACGAATTTCTTGACTTTCGTGCTTTTTTTCTGCTTTTGTTTCTTTGTACTTGTCGATGAATAGGTACCGAATTGGCTTTAAATGGGTATTTCTTTGTTTTCCAGATAGCGCTGGGTAGGCGTCGGTGGCGATGTTGGGTGGTGAAGGATGGCCAAAAATAAACACCGGCGGCACAGCAGATCCTGCACCGAATTACTCACTCTGGCTGCTTGAAACAGCACCCAGCTTCTCGAAGGCCCGGATGACCAAGGGCAAAAAATAACGACAGGGGATGATTCTCGAGGGAGGATATAGGTCTCTCATGCAATGACTTATGCCGAACGATATGGACGATGGTAGACGGTGCCAAATCCCAGTTCGACAGGAATATTCAGGGGAGCGAGCGATGATGATGACAATGTCCCTCTCGGTTCCCCTCCAAATTGCAATTTGTTTTCCATCACATCGCCCGACATCATAGCAACTTTTAGCGTGTTCGTTTGTGTACGCGTTCCCTGTTCTCTCCTGTTATTGGCTGCTATGGAGGCAACACTAACACCGATTAGATTAGATTACTTGATTCCAGGCCTCGCAGGCCTTAGCTTCTATGCATTCCGGCTGACAGCTTCGAGATTCGGGGTGAAACTACGGAGCAATAGCTCTTTACGTTGCCTTCAAACTCGTATCAGACTGTACCAGTACCGGAACTGGTAGTAGGGCAACCTGAGAACAGGCACTACGAAATGGCGTCCGAGTCCAGGCAAGCAGGCTCAAAAGTCCTCTTTGACGAATCCCTTGCAGAATGCGAAATATTTTGCCGGTTTTATATCTATATATCCAAATCATTCGGCCTTTCTATCTTCCGCAACGATGTACCAGCTGTTCGGGCAGCTGAACTAACTAAACAATATGTCCAGTGAGCAAACTCACCCACGTGAAATCAGTTCGAATTCCCGAAGTTCCAGCATCCGAATTGGAGGAAACCCATAAGTATATCCTGAAATGGTCGGAGAAGTTCCTAGACCTCCAACTACAGGATCGATTCGACCACCAATTTAAAACTACCAGTTTCGTTCCACCTACGAATTCTGAAATCACGTGAGTTGCAAAGGCCCTTTATCAACTCTTTCTCTGTCTTATTTTTTGCCAGTTTAATATCGTCGATCCTGAGCACGAACGATGGAATCTCTGACGAGGGCCGAGCTCGAAAATGTATACGATTGTCGAGACTCTTAATTACTTGGATCTTACTATCACCCACCAATCACTTCTAGGCTTCATAGGTAGTGTAACCAGGCCGGTCATATCAACGATCAAAATAGGGTCTTACCGGATGGTATTTTAACCTTCCAATCCATGATTCGATTCACCAATAGCCGATTGTTAACACCGTGTCTATTTATATCCAGACCCCCCATCAAGCCTGATTTCACATGTTTATAATGCGGAATGGTACATGGTAGCAGCTCTTGGGCCTCAAGGACTGTGGAAATTTTTGTTCGAATCCTCGTTAGAAGAACAGAGGGCGAATTTTGCCAACAACGTCGTGAATGGATATGTGAACCCTCGTTCTTTCATTAGAGGAACTCGAAGGCCGAATCAATTCGAAGGTACATACCCGCCGTTTATTCAGATATGTAGAGACGAGCTCGTGGTTGGGAAGGGCGATCGCGATTGGTGGAACGACTGCAGCACCCGGACTCCTCTTATTGATAAAACGGCGGTGATCTGGGATGATTGGAGACTGAAAGAGTGGGGGTATCTCTTTCCTACGATCAAACTGCCATTATATCTGCCCGGTCAGACTCCGTTCCATCGCTTTGATTGTGAACTATCGACCTCGATAGTTCCTTATCGAGAGGCTAGAAGCTCATGTATACACTATCCTACCTGGCTCGCTGACGTTTAAATTAAAAGTGCCCCAAAAACCACTTGCATATACGGAATCATTGTTTTCTGAAATAACGAATTTCGAATGGGTCGCTCGAAGGCTTGATAATCCGACCTCACGCGAGCCTCTCCAAGTCGGTTATGTCTTGGAGAAAAGTACTCCAACCCTTTCCACATTAACCCACCCGATTAAAAAACTTCTTCCAGTCGAAATAGAGTTTCTCATTCTTGAACTCGCCGATTATTTCCAATACTCAACTTTGCGAGCAGTTTGCAAACTCTGGAAGAGAGAGACATGGAGGATACTAAAAAGCAGATATACGGTGCCATATAGACGACCGTTCGGTGGTCCCTGGAGTCTTTGTCCCACCGTCTCCATCGGAATGCCCGTTCCTTATCCACTCTGCCTTGCTTGATTTCACCGGTTACGTTCGCGGAAGGCTTGATCATTCCCGTTACCCCCCAGCTCTCGATTCTGGAAGAATTTACTCGAAGCCAGATCCGGATGACCCCCTGGTGCTGTCGAATACGGAACATCTTCGCATAGCAGCCCATTACCCCATCTTCGTTCCTAACACAGAGAACCCACAACCCCTCGTTTATTCAGTGTGTGCGGTATTTAGCATACGTGGGCATAGTCTCGAGGCCAGACGCAGCCATATTTACAACAGCCGGTATTCAAGCCGTCTAGCCAGCGACGGCAGGACTCTCAAACTTTCTAAAATTAAGACAGTCGGTGTGTTCCTGGAGGCATACTTTGAGAAGTTTCAGAACCTACCGAAGTTGAGGTCGCTGCCGGATGATGACAAGCCACTCAAGCGGTTCCGAGTTCGGGTTGCTAAGATTATCCCGTCGATGTATGAGGACGTAAATGCACGCGAATACATTGAAATTGATTTTCAGGACACAAAAACCGATGAAAACGATGAGGCTCCGAGTCCATAACCGTCATATGTCTATTCGATTTGCCAGTTTACGAGAGATGAACAAGCTTACTCTAATATCACTTCGACATGCCAACTCCCAAACAATGCAGGTAAAATACACGATTCATCAACCAATCGATTTCTATTTAATTAGCCACTAAGAACCGCCTTCAGTACTTTTTTGCCAATCTCATCACCTGCCTTTTTGTCGACCAAAATCACAATGGTTATCAATACCGCCGCAATCCAATCTTCTCCGCCTATAAGCTGCATCTCCAATTTCCCAAGTTTACTCATACTCGAACTCGACTTATCCGGATCGAACGTCGCAACCACCTCTCCGCTCTCCACGTCCACCAATCTAAACGCAAACTTCTCATCGCCCTTTCCCCATCCATATTCCCTCCCATTATGCGGACTCACAAACCCCATTTTAGTCCCAATACTCGAACTCTTCAATTTCTGAAACTGTGCGCCGTTCTTGGGTTCACCAATGCACATACTCGGTTTTCCCGTTATCTCGGAGTTCTTCCATCCGCCAAGGATTTGTCCTTTTTTGTCACCGACGTGGAGTTCCCGGTCGAGTCCAGACTTGGGTTTTCCGGTCCAACCGTCGTATTTTGGATATGTTGCTATGTAGAGCTGTTGGTTCGTGTCGGGGTCTTTGGCAGAGGTTGCTGTTCCAACGGATGAGTATGAGAGCAAAAGTGATTTTGTGGCTGGTCTGTGATGTTGCTGTTGTTGATGCTGTTGTTGTGCTGCATAAGATGGGGACGGTGTGTACTGTGTGGGGTTGTAGGTGGGCTGGTTATAATAATTTGAGGGAGCGGGTTGGTTTCCTCCATTGGGAAACTGGTTTTGGTTGTAGGCGGGGCCTTGGTAGGATTGGAAGGGGGGCTGGGATTGGGGGTAGGCATCATATTGTGGGTCTGGTGGGGGGTATTGTTGAGGTTGCGGGTGGGAGGAGGATCCGGATGCTTTTTGCTCGAGTTTTGAAAAGAATGAAGAGAATGACATTTTCGAGGGGTCCCTTTTTCGATAAGGGAATCTAGCGTCCAGTAGGCCTTTGGTATGTATATCTGTATCTCGACGCTACTAATATCGATTAATATTGATGTTGTGGTAATTCGATGGTGATATCTTTAATATCGATTTCTATCTGATTTCGGATTTGAATCGCAAAGGTAAGCTAATGATGTTATCAAAGCGCACATGCGTAGTATGTGGGTATCCCGCAGTCTTTATATCTTCACTCCCAAGAGGCTAGGATCCCTGAGATCATCCCTTAAGCTTATTCCTTGGTAACACAATCACAAAGGTGGCTGTAATCATACCTCAATTGCCGGTCCAATCAAAGATCCATTTTTTAGAAGACATTACATATAAAACGCCTAGCAGAATGGCCCAAGTCTTGGGTTTTATTGGCTTCCAGCCTAGGTTACGAGACTATGGCTTCCCGCTGAGTAACCATGCTTTCCGCCGGTTGGCGCCGACCTTGGCCAAGCATTAATCAGCCTAATAGTAATAATCTATGTTTGATTTCGTAAAGGCTGACATGTGCATGGGCTAATCTGCGTTAGATGAGCAATACATTTTTCCCGTTTAGTACTTCAAACATAAGCTGCTTATGAGCTGCTGGAATACCACACGACAACGCGCGCGCACGAGCTTTTAGCTTGAGAGTAATGCAGCCACTACAGGAGCGAAAAAGGCGGGTAAATTAAGTACTTGATAACATGCGATTTGGTCCGATATAAATGTGGATTACGTGCCAAGTTCATCGGTAAGCCTGTGCTCACGGGCGCAGGCGCCAAGGCGGAAAACAAGTGCCGTAGGATGTACGTGTTCACGGAATCGCTCCAACTCGCCAATTAAATGTGCAATACATATCAAAAATTCATGCCCGAAAATACTTCCTTCCTCAGATGTTCACCGATCCCTAAATGGGAATTATTAAATCTTCATTTGGCCTCAGTGCCTGTTAACGATGTATCAGTGGAGACGCGAGGATTCGAGAGCCATGGCGCGGAGCCCATTTCCGCCCACACATGAATATCCACAGTCGGTGGGATGTGAAATGCAAGAAACGTCGACGCCACACCCGCTGATAGCGTGAAACTTTCGTTCGAGGTGTACTGAGACGAGAATGTTAGCCTGGAGCCCGGAGAACATCGGTAGTTACTTAATGGGCGCGTTCCTTCAAAAACGAAGCCCCGCTTTAACCTACGAAGCGATGAGATTCTCGGCAGTCGGTTTTGGTACTGATTCGGTGTTATCAACCAATTTATGACGGGATCGATATTTTAATTAAATCATCTGATTTGGGGACGGCGAATGAACGGTCGGTTTCGGCTTATATATTTAAAAGGAGCTACATAGATACAGGAAAATGCAAACAAAATAATCTGAGGGTCAAATGCTGTATCAGCATATCAATTGTAAATTGAAACACAGTCGAAAGCTGTAGCGCTATATATATTGATCGAATAGAGCCCTAAAAGTGACCTCGCAGACTGTAGGTTTATGCATATCAACATTCTGGGTTTTCGTATTGCAATGCGATATATATCCTTTAACCTCAAATTAATTCATCAGCTGCGAAATTACAATATATATCCCTTGGGGAGTTGTATAGCTTCCGAGTGGTTTCTCAGACCGATCTCGTTTCTTCTAGGGAGGCATGCGGACTACATAGATTTACATGGACATAAAGCGACTCGTTATATTTATAGAAATATATCGCAAAATAAAGTACCCTTAGACTATAGTACCAGGCTGAGGATCCTTGATAACTCCTATACGATTAGTTATATACGTTATGGCTGATACCCTCTCGATCCAAACACCCTTATCGACTAGCCCATTTCTTCCTCCTGATCGAGAGGTTGAATAATTTTAAATCCAAAGTATCGCGCATATCAGCCGAGTTTCAAACGGACTGGATAGGAACCAGCTATTACGGCGGTAGAATATAGATATCTTTGGGAAATTTCAGTTACTTGCATGTATGCCATTAATTCGACTTTTCTTTTGGCAGAAGTTCCTGGTTTCCTTTGAGGATAAGAAGGCAGATCGCAGAGTCTTCTCGTGTGCTTGTTCAATTGATCAATTCTCCGGAGGATAAATCCTTAGTAACTTAAGTATTCTAAGATTCGATTTTGCTTTAATATTTATACTATCATATATACTTAATCACTTTTGAAATTTCCCTCGGAGTCTTCATAACTCTCAATCCAAAATATAAACAAACAAAAGGAAATAAAACATAACGACAATATCAGCCACCGGCTCCGGCGTCCTAACCAACGCCGATGGTCTCATGATCCTAACTCGGCCTGGTTCCAAACTCAAGTGAGGAATGTTTTTAGGCTTTTACCGAGTGAGCTTCTTGGTACAAGCAAAGTCTTGATTGGACTCGTATAGAACTTAGCTAGATATCCAATCCATACTCCATCACCGACTACTCGTTGGTAGACCCGAGCCTCACAACTTTGTTGCATTTTCAGCGTTGACTACAATCCTCGCGTAAAGGCACACCTTATTTATCCGGTGGCAGACAGCCATCCATGGTCTCGTCTCGAGCCCACTTTTTCTCCACAAAATTTAAAGTAACGATTCACGATTGTCGACGCCATATTCTGTACCGGCACGACTCCGCGCCTGCAGTTCATTTCCTCACCGGAGTAACTGCGGGGAGATCGTGCACGCACACCGGTGTGATCAATTGATCTTTCTTATCTGCGGAATAACATCGGCAGCTCGCCAGTAATTATTAAAAGAGCTCCAGACCCTCGTGCCGGAAACCTTTGTATATCGTTTTAGAAGCTTAACAAACTCCATAATATCCCAACCGATTATCTCAAATTGAAGAGAAATAGGAAGAATAAGAAACTAGAATCCCCAGATCCAATATCAGATCATTTCCCCAAATCCGACGGCCACTCCCCGCTTCTTAAGCTCCTTTCTGACCGTTGCACCGTAAATCTCAATGTCATTAGCTCAAATTCGAACTTCTCTCCCACGCCGCTTAAGCTCCCTCATAAAACCCCGTCTCCCCTCCCCAGTAACCCTCCCCGTATCCTACAAATATACCAATCCCCCTCATACTCCTACTGTCCCAATATTAATAGCATTTACATACGCAACCACCTCTCCATCCAAAATGTCAGACCTAATCACACCCTCCTCGACATCCTCCGCACCCCCCAGCGACGTCGCAGGAGCGGCCACCCGTATCGATCCAGGTATCACACATCGTCATCCCGCACGGGTTCCCGAGGATGCCCCGGCGCAGGTATCCACGCATCATAAACGTACACTCCCAATTTTCAGCCTGGAGGGGAAGACGTGTGTGGTCACCGGTGGGGCTAGAGGGTATTCTTTCCCTCCCTTCCCCAAAACTATATAATCCATATCCGTAAAATTTGTAATAGTTAACTTGGAATTATGGTACGGTAATAGACTAGGCTACGTGATGTCCCAAGCCTTCATCGAATCCGGCGCCAACGTCGCAATCGTCGACCTCAACGGCCTTGAAGCCCAAAAATCCGCCGAAACCCTCGTCTCAACTTACACCTCCTCCAACCCAACCTCCCCACCTCCCAAAGTAACGGCCCACACCTGCGACGTCTCAAACCCCACCTCCGTCTCCACAACCTTCCGATCGATCCTAGCATCCCACCCTTCGGGAATAGACGTCCTAGTGACCTCCGCGGGCTTCACCGAAAACTTCAAAGCGGAAGAATACCCACACGATAGAATGCAGAAGTTATGGGGGGTTAACGTAGATGGAACTTATATATGTGCTGTTGAGGTTGCTAAAGAGTGGATTAGAACTGAGAAGAAAGGGGGGAGTATAATTATGGTGGGGAGTATGAGTGGATCCGCTGTAAATGTTCCGCAGCCCCAGGCGCCGTATAATGCTAGCAAGGCGGCGGTTAGGCAGTTAGCCGCGAGTTTTGCGATTGAGTGGGCGGGACATGGGATCAGGGTTAATTGTATCAGTCCGGGGTATATGATGACCGCTTTGACGAAGAAGGTAAGGGACATTCCGTTGATCTTGAATATCGGAGTGTCTTTTTTGGCTAATGTTGGTGTTGGGAGTAAGATTATTGATGAGCAACCGGAGTTGTATAATAATTGGGTATCAAGGATCCCGGCGGGTAGAATGGGGAATCCGGTGGATTTGATGGGGGCGGTGGTGTATTTGGCGAGCGATGCGAGTAGCTATGTGACTGGTAAGTATCGTTTAAACCTTTCCCGCAACATCTTCGAAAAACTAACGACCGTATTATAGGTGCCGATCTTAGAATCGACGGTGGGTATACCGTAATCTAGATGTGCCGTAGAAGGAAAAAGTTGGATAGATCTAGATATCTTGAGCGTAGGAAACCGAAAAAATTGGTAATTCGTACAGCTGCAGATATGTACATTCTCGCATTCGAAGCACGAGCGTCTTGTGATAAGTATATATAATACATAATTTTTGATCAAAAGCTATATTCCTTCGTAGTCATTAGCTTCTTATATCACCAATCCTGCGGATCAAGTATACTTACGAGAACGCCCATATGGCCAAACCCCTGCTAAAATAACATCCCCCTTCGCTAGAAGGTAAGAATTTATTCTTTCTTCTGATCGTCGTTTCCATCCGTTCCCGGCATGGGCGGTAATGCCGGTCTTCCACCGTATAGCTGTGGTACGCTTTCCTGGCTTTGGTGTAGTTCTTGGGCGGTTCCGAGAGGCTGTACATCATTAACATCCGACCGACCTTTAGAACATCATATCGTCGGTAAGACCGGGCTTACATTATTCCCCTATCGAATAAAACCGATTAGCATCATACCCCCTATCAACATCCGCATCAGCAGAATATAAAAACATACCCTAAACCGATACCTCATATCGATATTCCGTCTCCTACCCAAAACCGTCAGCACTTCCCACTCCCCCCATCGACTCTTAAAGGCCCCAGCCCGAGTAGTAGTAATTAAAACTCAACTTGCATTCTCCGTAAGCATGCAGCAGGTTCTGACACTGCACGGGTAACTCCTTCTTCAACGGCATCCGGATGCATTCTGCGGGCGAGTAGCCGTTTTTGACGCAGTCGGACTCGCGGAGACACTCGACTACGGCGTTGTCTACACATAAATACACATTTATCAGTAGGGGTAATGGTTAATTGACGGAGGTGGAGAGGACATACAAAGTTCTTTGCAGGAGGACGGCATTGTCGGAGTTGTTCAGTTTGGAGTTTAGAAGAAGTTGAAAGTCCAAAATGGCGTCGAAGCGGCTATCATGCTAAACTTCCAACACAAACATCAGACCACTTCCCGAGCTGTCCGAATTGCAGCTTGAAGCTATCACCACCACCGATTGAGGCAGTCTCGAAAATGCAATCCCTCCAAACCCCCGAATCCCTCGCCCTCCAAACCCTCTCCTCCCTTTCCCTCCGCCTCTCCCGCATCGAGCACGCATTGGTCGGCACCTCCCTCCTCAACCCCCAAAACACCTCAACCCCTCTCTCCCTCCACGCCGCCAAAATCAACCACAGGGACCACTCCATCCGCGCCCGTCTCTCCGCCCTCGAAGCCGCATTAGCCCGTCTGGCAAACCACTCCAAACCCGTCCACGACCTTCTCTCCCTCCACGCTTTATACCCCGAGATCTTTATCGACATCTTACCTTCCTCTCAATCACCTCCGTCCGGTGGGTTAACCGTTGAGGAGAAGGCCAGTATAGTGCTTTCGGCAGCTCCACAGGTACAGGGTGTTACATCGCAATTGGTGTCTTTGCGGGATATTTCGGTCCCTGAGGTGGATGTTTCGATAAAGCTTATCGAGTTACAACCCAGGATTGACAAGTTGGTGGTTATGCAGGAGGTTCAGGGGAGGGAGATGGCGGAATTGAGGAGGAGGAGTTTGAAGGTGCTGGAAAGGTGGTATGAGGTCGGTGTGGAGGGTGTTAACGAGTGTTTTGCGGAGTGGGATGAGAGGGTTGGGAAGTGCGATAGGGTGGTTAGGAGGAGGGAGGTGGAGATGAAGGGTGATGGGAATGAGAGTGGGAGTGGAAGTGGGGAGGAGGAGGGGTGAATTGTGAGAGGGAGGTATCGGAGGAGGAAGATGAAGAATAAGAAGAATACTATGGTGGTGATTATTTTGGACGTCATATATTAGACGATACAGAACGACCATATATCTTCAGAGCCTTGCTATCAGGCCGGCTGGTACCGGAACATGCAATTGCCACCAGCCATCCTTCCCGTCTACATGGCATCTTGCTGGACCACTGGATGTTATTCGAATATGGCCACTAACGCCATATCTAACATACGATCATACATCGGCCGATGTACGACCACCTAAGAAGAGATGAAGAGAAGAATGATCAAATGAGAGGTCATTAACATTTTGCATTATCAATCTTTCTTTCCCTCGTGCCAGAAAAGTAAAACCCAATAAAATGTATAATACACAATAATATAAAAGAAAAGGACGGGGGTTGCATGCTCGCAAAGAGCAAAACGATCGCAAAGACCGCCAAAGAAACTTGAAAGAAGGAAAGAAGAAAGAAAGAAAGAAAGAAAGAAAGAAAGAAACTCCTGCTAAAAAAGCATTCATGGTTTAAAAGGTGTTAGTATGAACAAAACAGGGAAAGCAAAGAAACGAAGTCGCAATCGCGGGTGTAGTAGTAGTAGTAGTAGTAGTATAGTCGTAGTAGTAAAATATGCATGCTGAATGGCCTCACCATCTAACCTTTCCAATATATCCCACCCATCTACCATCTATAAAGAAATCTACCCCGCCGCACTAAAAAAAATATTCATCGTCAAACAAATCGCCATAACCACAAACCCATACCCCATCAACGTCGCCGCCCCCCTCCTCAACCACCGTCTAACCCTCACACTCTCCCTCTCAACCCCAGGCGGCAACAGCATCCCATCCTCATCATCCTCATCGCTCTCATCATCACTCCCATCCCCCACATGATTGATCTTATTCGCCCCCGGCCCCGGCCTCGCAATCCTCCAATAAAACAATCCGGGAAGGATAAACGAAATAGAAGTCGACCCCGTTGATCCAACGTAGGCCAGTACCCTTTCTAAACTGTTTACCGTCATGGCGGTGGCGTAGGTGGTGACGATTAGGACGGTGGTGATGATTGCGAATCGGAGGTCGGACATGGGGTCGTGTGCTGGGGCAACGTTTCGCGCCGAGACGGGGAGGGTGCCGCGCGAGGGTCGCCATTTTAGGATGTTGTTGATTGAGGCGCGGCAAGGGTGGATTTGGAGGGGGTAGGAGAACATGACCAGGACCACTATGGCGGCGCGGCCGATTGTTGAGGCGATGGATTCTTTGTCTGTATATATATTAACTTATATTAGTTTGAGTGGTTTAAGGGGTATAAGAGGGTGGAGACGTACACATGGCAATGATGTTCCCGCCGACAACATCGCCGAAGGAGATGTATCCGGTGATGGCGACGAGAACGTAGATGCTAGCTGCGATACCGATGGAAGCGAATACCACTCCGGTGGTTTGTTTCCTCGAATTATTCTGGATTTCGTTCAAGATCGAAAACATCTGCATTCCACCCGCTTTGGTTAATTCCATAGCTCCGAATAATACTTAATATCAAGATATGCAACTTACGTTCTGATGACATGTATACGCAAACACCATAATCGGGAAACTCGAAAAGAACGCCACCGAGCCCGCCCAGTGAACATATCTAATCTCTCCACGCTGGTCAATCGTATCCCCCTTGAGGAAATGCGCCAGAACAATGATGACGAGATATCCAATCGAGACCAAGGCAATAAAAGACGTATACTTCAGCGAGTCCAATCGTCTCAGGAAAGATATCGGGATCATAAAAAGCCTATCCCCACAGTCAGCATAACCCGCCCACAAACCCTCAAAAAGAAATCAAACCCCTACATAAACCCCGTGATCCAAAAATGGCGATCGATAAGATACGAAATCTCATCAGCCCCCTCCCAAAGCCCAATCGCAACCTGCGGCATCAAATCCCCAATGATAATCAAATAACTAATCGCCACCCCGAAACACTTGATCGCAATCGCTGCATCAAATACCACCGCCGCACCGGGGTACGTAAGCCGACTTAATGTGAAGAAACTCGCCGTCCCACGGTCTACGTATCGAGCACATCGGGTTTGGAGATAGAGACCGAAACCGGCAGCAAGGCCGGAGAAGACGATGGTGAATATACCGAGCATCATTCCCATGTTCGACATCGCGAGGGGCATAGCTAGGACTCCGGCACCGACAACTGTAGTTACTCATTAGCACCTCGTCCTTTCCAATAGTAGAATTGTAAGATATGAACATACTAGTATTCAGCAAATTTATCACCGAACTCGCAAACGACGCCTCGCCCCTATGCGGATTACTCATCGATTTCCGCCGTCTAGCAGGTCTAACATAATGTATACACCAACGTCAGCCTTTCGCTCTCCCATATCCACCAACTTGACTGAAACGCAGCGAGTAAATACCTCCGGCTGTTACTCCGACTCCCTAGCGTACTGCTAATATTCGACGCCCGACTGACGGGCCTAGATCCCACATCGCTACTACTACTCGGGATGGCAGCATAATCGGCAGATAACTGTGCCATCATTCCTGATGTTCTATCGACCTAAAAAGGCCGTTTTTCTTTTTTTTTTTTTTTTTTTTTTTTGTTTTCCCGGGGGTGTGAGTTTCTGTCGGACGACACTGGACACGCCCACGCACGCCGTTATGGTCGTTTATCCTCCAAGATGGTTGGTGTGCCCCTCCGAACTAATTTATATTCTTTGAGGAACTTTTCCAACCCTTTTTGTAGGTTTGCTTCTAAGCTTTTTATGATTCCGAAGCGTGGTTTCTTCTGAATCTAGGGAGTCTCGTGGTGGTGAATGAGTTGTTGTCAGTAAAAACGTGGTTAAGCTTTGTGCCGACGACAAACGGGAGTGTCTCTGTCCTCTCTCTTCCTTACGCGCTGGTTTACGGTAGTATTGTAAAGTCGTCTTCGTTGTTATATAAGAGATGTCGGAATATGGCGAATGCGAAGAACAAAAAGTGGAGAAAAAAAAAACGAGTGTCGAGAATTAGGGATGAATGATGGGATGATGGTAAGGTCAGGTATGTAATAAGGCAGCTTGGTTACGTTTGTGGAGTTATTAATATCCCAATCCCCAGAACCAGATTGAAAGAAGAACAAGGTTTCCGTTGGAATTGGAAAAACCTTTTTCAGGGGTCCCTTCGAAGGAAGCTTTCCGGTATGAATGGTGGCCGAATGAGGTAAACCGCTGGAACCAAGTGTATTGGTAAGCTTCGTAGGCTTTCCTTGTCGATGTATCAGTTCTTTAGTCCAAATCGATGTCTAATGTCTCTGCGCAGATAGCTAAAAAGTGAATGCCAAAATCTCAAGATCTCTCAAAAGCGATGGTCAGAAATCCGGAAATTTATTTTATTCTCTGGGGAAAAACTGGCCCCATTTAAACCTAATTTAAAACCGCCCCCTTCAGGAACCACCCGAAGAAAAACGAAAAAAAAAAAAAAAAAAAAAAAAAAAAGCCGAGTCTGCTGTAGGTTACATAGCATGTAACTCGCACAGCCAGCGACCGGTTGTGTAATTACAGGGGTTACCGAACTAATTAGCTAACGCAAGTTTCGAATCCTTCTGTGTAGTCTCGAACAGGGCTGCTATTGCCACAGACGGCTAGGCCCGTTTGTCATACTTGAGGTGCTAAGGCATAGGTATCGTTAAACCCCAGGATCGTAGAAATTGGGATCGGTTAGGGAAAGAGTTGGGAATCGTCGAGGGTACAGGTCCGCAGACCTGTCTGTCCAAGATTCTCTCCTAGTTATCGAATACAGTTCAAAGGAATACCGAACGGCAAAGCCTAGATCTGTCGGTTCCCAACATTCTTCAAACAAGAAAGATAGGCTCTGTAGAATGCCGGCATTCTATAATCCCTGCCATCTCTCGGCTCAAATTCCAACAATTACAACAAAATTTCAAGCCAGACAGCGATGCTTCGCAGATGCATTAATAAATACAAGACTACACCCGCAAATAGCATCTACAACCCCTCGCCGATCTCATGGCGAGAAGAGATAATTATATAAATTAAATTAAATAAAGTAATCGATGACTCCCAGGTACCAAAATTAGCCACAAACCAAACAATCTTTCAAAAGAAATGTCCATCCGTAACCCGATATCAGTTTCCCTCGAGACTCCGTTACACCACTCCTACACCTCACCCCCGGCTTAATATTAATACTAATTACTAATACTTAATTATTAATGAATTTCCACAACCCAACATGGCGGCCCCTCCACCCCGCCAAGACAAAGTGCAATACATTTAATAACCAAACAAACATGTCTTCAACGTCGCGCTGGAAGATTTGATAGCAGCGAGGACTTGTGAGTGGCAACAAACAATGTTGTAAGTGGTCCTGGTGCCCAGGCTTGGTATGGAGACTGTTGGAACTCGAGATTAATCTTTCTGGAATATAAGAACTGGATTCATACAGAACTCGGGAAACACCAAAATATAGAGCTGCAGAGAGGCCAAAGAGAGGCTAGGAGAATCCTACTAGGTTACCATTATTTGCGCGGGGATGAGCCGCCCATGAAGCGTGTTGCGAGTTCCTCTTATGAAAATCAGGTCAGCGGAGAGTCAAGACCGCACAGTACGGACAGGGCTAGAAGTACATACCGGAATTTCGTCCCAGGTTGGCCCCTTGGAAGGGTCAAAATCGACGAGACGGATCGACTTTCCTCCTCGATAAAACTCTGCGGTAGTTCTGTCTCGTCGTAGGTCGTCGATGACGGCCTGAATATTTTCAATTTGTCCCTCGTTCTCCTTTAAGTCCTTGAGTGCTTCGAGGGTAGCAATGCGATCCTCTAGGTCAGACATTCTACCTTCCATTGCGACAAGTGGCGCGAACCCTGGTTCGCCAGGGCTCGGTCTGATTGGTGGCGGGCACCCTTCGGATACAAAGCACGACGGGTTGAAGTCAAGCGGCGGAAGTTCGACCTTTGGTATGGATTCTGGTTCCGCTGGCTTAGCGGGGCGGTGCTGATAACTATCCATTGTCGTTCGCTGTGTAAGATAGGGTAGGCTCTTAATTTAGGCGTGGGGATGAATGAGGCTGGTCTTGAGAGTCTAGTATGACACTGACAATCTATCGATCCTGTAATATATTTTACTGTGTAGGTCGCAGAGTATGCTCCGGGAACGGTTAAGCTACCGCATATTTTTGGTCTTCATTTAGCGTACCAGCAAATAACTACACAGTGTATAAACGTTATGCATTTTATGTAAAATCTACATTATATACCTATAACACTAGGGCCATACCAGCCTTAGCCTCGAACCCAGGCGCTAGTGCTATCCCAGGTCCTCGTCGCTATACAGCCTATAAGAAAATGAAGATAAGAAGGTAAAAATGGAGCGGCTAAAACGGTGTACGACGATTGCCTTAAAGGGTACTGTACGCTAGTTTGACACGATCTGTTCTGTATCGTGAACAGTAGAGTGCGATACGGTACAGGGGCTCGCAGAAGGCGAAGTTGCCAAATTTAGCACTTTCTGAATACATGGTGAGGTCACCAACAATGATGGTCTTCTTCCTTCCGCGAGAAAATGCAACGTTGAGTCGCCTTTCATCGCTGAGAAAGCCGAGATTTCTCTGCGGGTTAGACCTCATGAGATCCACAATTACGTAGTCCCTCTCGGAGCCTTGAAACCCGTCCACGGTTCCAATCTTGATACCACCAAGGCGATTGAGGCGGGTCTTACCGAGTTCTTCGAGAAGTTTAACTTGCGCATTATACATAAAGGTAACCGCTAGGTCTTCGATTCGTAATTCGGGGGTACCGCCCTCTGCGGCCCGCAGCATGTCCAAAATTGTGTGAGCCGACGCCTCGTTAATTGCTCCCGTCGATTCTGGATCCTTGATATCAGAGTTCGGTACTACATCGCACCATAGTACACCCGGCACAGGTCCCGTAATTTTGGAGCAATGTAGAAATTGAACCAATCTGGGGTTGGAAAAGGAGGAACAACCGACCTGCGACGTCTATTAGTATGTTTCTCCCCTCTTAAGATCTTTTTCAACTTACTATAGCTGCCCTTCATAGAAGTTTTTGCTGATAATATCAGCAATATCTTTCACTGAGCGGTGGTTACGTTTGAGGATCAACTATTGGATACCAAATCCAGTCGGATCCTTGATTTTTCCTTCATCATCAGCCTCCCCGATGTTGGAGTTAGCATCGTCAACTTCTTCGTCTGCCTTAATCCGAAAAGGCAGGCCATGGTCATAACGATCGCTGTCTTCACCATCGTCCTCAGATTCCTCATACTCGTACTCATCTTCCCAGGGCTGGGAGTTAAATCCTGTCTCCGACAACACATTTAGGTGTGCGATGTTGAAAACTTCCTATTTCGGATGTGTTGCACCTCAAAAGCCGTTGCCAAGGTATATAGGTTAAAATTAACGCGTCGAATATTATTCTATTTATCGAGATGTATCAATTTTTCCAATCTCCCGCCTTTCGGCGATGTTGGACTGGCGTAGTGATGGATCCAAGATCCAGTTGCTAGTTGATGAAGCTGGAGGCACTAAAGTGAAAATAAAAGATGGAGATCCGTGTTGCTGAGGCTACCTATCTTATACCAGTCTGGGAATCTTACACTAGCTCGCGCCCCAACCTATGCTGCAAGCTATCGGAACGACCATGGCATGCATCACAGTCTCGGCACTATATAGTACGTACCCAGGCTCGAAGGCGAGATTACTGATCGAAATATAAAAGTAACGTCAGCACCCCAAAGATTTCCAAGCTATAGTCATGGGACCCTTCTTCTGTTAACAAATCCTTGGGTCGACATCTATTTCCTACACAGCCCTTCGTTGATTCGGGTATGGGACTCTGAAATTAAACAAATCCTACAAAATATAATAAACATTATAAATAGTGCTCCTACTGAAGGCGACTGCGAACACTCCGACCTGGATGTACCTGCACTCGAAATCGGGTATTTGACGCAATTATACTCGGAGAGTAGAGGCTACAAGAGTAAGTACTTAGTATCTTGCTGGCCTTAAGTCTAGATGCTTCGCAAAGTCAAATAGGAAGGTCCCCGGACTACGCAAAGTCTAGCCATCTACATCTACAGATCACCTCCAATATCTGAGCATCTTACGTAATACCTCATCTGGATACGTATACCACAACCTCAATCTGATTACCAAAAAAATCTTCAATTCGCTTTTCAACCTGTTTCCTCGCAAAGGAAAATAATAGCAATAAAAAAAAAACCACGAAAGTAACGTAAACTATTCCGTACAACCGTAGCGTATCCCAAATAAGGTAGTCAAAAAAAAAAAAAAAAAGAACGGTTTTCCCAAGAAGTTAAGGCCGGTAATTGCAAAATCGTTCAAAAGAGAGGCCCACCAACTAAAAAGAAAAAACGCTTTCCAATGCGAGAGAAAGAGGTGAGAAAAAACGAAGGCGTTGGGGTTTTCTTGTTTTGGTTTTTACACTTCCTGTTTTGATGGCAACATAGTGTCATAGATTTAAGCAGACAACTTGCTCTTCAAGATTCCCTTCAAGGTAACGGCATCGGCGGCGAACTTCCTGATACCGTCGCTCAACTTCTCAACGGCCATTTGGTCTTCGTTGAAGTCGTAGCGGAAAGCGGCTTCGTTGTTGAGGTAGGACTTCTTCTCGATGTCGAGGGTGGTGGCTAAAGGACATTGTTAGCAAATATAATTTTGAAAGTTATAGAAAATTCATAAGCATACCATCAGCAGCATTCAACTTTTGTGGAACAGCGTCTGCGCTGTTGTAAAGCTCCTCCAACAAGCTGGGGGAGATTGTCAAGTAATCACAACCAGCCAATTCAACGATCTCTCCGATATTTCTGAAGCTAGCGCCCATGACAATGGTGTTATATCCGTACTTCTTGTAGTAGTTGAAGATGCCCTGAACGCTCTTGACACCGGGATCCTCAGCGCCAGTGTAAGTTTTTCCTGTAGCAGCCTTGAACCAATCCAAGATTCTGCCAACGAATGGAGAGATAAGGAAAGCGCCAGCTTCAGCAGCAGCAATAGCCTGTGGCAAGCTAAACAACAATGTCAAGTTACAATTGATACCCTGAGCCTGCAATTCCCTTGCGGCTTGGATACCCTCCCAGGTACTAGCGATCTTGATGAGGATACGGTCCTTGGAGATACCAACGGACTCGTAGAGCTTGATGATGGTCAAGGCCTTGTTGATGGAGGCTTGCTTGTCGAAGGAGAAGCTGGCGTCGACTTCGGTGGAGACACGACCTGGGACGATCTTGAGGATTTCTTTGCCGAATTCGACGAGGAGACGATCGAGGGAGGCATCCACTTGTTCGTCGATGGTGGTGCCCTGTAAAGTAAGCTTAGTATATCGTGGAATACGCGTGGGCTACGGGGAACATACGTTCTGCTTGCCGTATTCGACGGCGGCATCAATCAACTTGGCGTACTCGGGCTTCTTAGCAGCGGCCAAGATGAGGGATGGGTTTGTGGTGGCATCCTGTGGCTTGTACTTCTCAATGGTAGCGAAGTCGCCTGGCGGTCAAAATATATCCACGTCAGTAATCCGAAGCCCTCCGAACAGGAACTAGTATTAAATTCCTAATCTTCCGGATCTATCGAGAGGGTAAATAGTAGTGGGTAATAGCATACCGGAGTCACAGACGACAGTCTACAATAAAATATCGCGGTCAGCAATCATCCGTTGACTACGCTACGACCAGGAGCGTCATGGCGGGGTAGCCCGGAACCTACCGTGCCAGTGGCCTTAAGTTGATCTAATGAAGAAACCATTGTGAATTGTGATATGAAATTTTGTCGAACTGGTAAAAAAAAGGCGCGATTGTAAGTTAACTATCAGGATAGAAGTTCTGGTGAAGGTTTAAATCGAAAAGGTAGGTTAATGGCAGGGGCTTTTTATGTCCGGTCTCGCTGGGAAAGCTAAGCTTCGAGTTTTTGGATGGCAGCCAGACAGCTAAGCTATGATATAATAAGGAGGGGCAACTGCAACCATACAACACCACAAGATAATCAGCGGGACCTCTGTATTTCTCACCTTTTTATATACCGTCCAGATGCTATGCAATTGTAATCGGCGAATTCGTACTCTCACGGGAGAATTTTTCCGAGCAAAAAAAAGTGGAAGTTATTGGAATCTTTACGCAATGGGAAGAACTACTTAAAAAGACGCGGCGGCCAGAGTGCGGTGGTGCCCCTCCACGTCCTTTTATAAACTTCTCCTACTGTTGTCCCTCCAATTCCGTTGGGGTCCGGGAATCCTCATCCATTACATGATCCAACGGGGGAAAAAAATTATCACAAGTGGGGGAGCTCGAGATCCTCTTCTTAGCATTACTGTCTCCGTGGATATCCCACAGTGTGGTCGCACGTTCATGGGAAATCGAGGCCAAGGACCAGGCTAGTTCCGGCGGCGGGGGCCGAAAGGCTAGTTTAACAAAGTAATTTGCATTGTAAGCACTTTGCAGCGTGATAACTAAGCCAAAATTATTTCAATGACAAGTACACGTTCCTAAGAGTTAAGAGGCATTTTACAAGGCAATTTTTTTGGCTGGGTTTGAATCCTATGCTTGGTTGGAGGGCAGCTAGGTACTTGTGCTTTTTCACATCCGGCCAAAAGCCGCGACCCTAGACTAACCTATGTATGTCTTGGTATTTTGGTATTACTAACGTTAACTAGCTAGAATTCCAATCGATCAAATTCGATTACTTCAGCTTACTCATGGCGATTCTTATCGCCTTCATTTGCTTTGAAGCTTCAGAAAATTGCGAAAAGCTGTGGGTTTTCTTCGATTGACGTCATTTCCCGCCTCTGACGGTATGAAGACGAGATATTTGCGCTCTGGCCGATGCAGCTCTGTTGGACCCGAGTTTTGGTCGGAGTGCTGGCCGGATTTAGCCTAAATTTGCAATTGTGACGCAAAATGCCACACAGCAGCTTAGGGATCTCGATAGACCATAGAGCGAATGGTATTAATACGAACTCATAACCATTTGGCTGGGAATTTTTTCAATCAAAATTTCCCTCTCTCATACGATTTTATTCCGAATTACCCCCACTAATTTACGAATTCTAAAATTTCGTACTAAGGCTTACTTGATTAGAAACCGCCGTCTATAAACTACAGCCCTGGCAGGGCCTTATCAGTATACCAATGGCAAGTGAGATATTCTCGGAACCCCCCCGGGTGTATTATATCAACGGAACGAAATCTTTACTTTTGACGCCTATAGCAGTTAATTGCCCGTATTGCATACACGGAATCTACATTCTAACCTTTAAATTAAATTATTTGAGCTAGAAACATGATGGACGCGACTGGGATAGAACATACCGTTGTAATATATCCCACGACGTGTGTGCGTGCATGCAAGTTTATTTAATTTTAGTACCGTAGCTATGGTCCGACTGGACGTGCTACGGGTTGAAACCAATCTTGTATAACTGCAACCCTGGTACTGCGGATGAGAAATCCTTAAATCCACAATACCGATTTCCCAATGTTCTCAGTGTTACCTTGAGAATATTTCCATGACACACAATTACTTTCACGGCCCCGTTTACCGGGCGGTGATATGAATAAATTATAAAAAAAAAACCCTTAGAAATTGACACCTCAGAGTCCGATAGCACCGCTAACCGGCCCCACGGTATCGTGCTCCCAAACGTACCATATTTCTATTGTTAAGATCATATCCTCGATGATTTAAATAAAGCTTTCAACTAGTCTCAAGATGTGTAGCTGACTAGTATTCTAGCATAGTCCGCTCATGTTTGGCATGGTTGGATAGATCGGGTTACGAGATTACCGGCGTATTATAAATTTTTATCTTAATTCCGGGTAGAAAAAAGGTGGTGATGACACAAGTTGAGGTGTCTGGAGAACACACAAGGTGACGGGGCACGGTATCGTGATAAGAATTTTTACCACATGTAGGCCGACCTTGTCTCGTCGAGGTACTTAAGTTACTACTTACCTAAGTACGCAAGCAAGTAGGCAAGCAGGCACGTAATTGTAGAAAGAAGCCCGAGATAGCTTAATCCTACGACCCAGTTATCGTAATGCTAGCCCATAATATATCTCTAGTAGGTAGACTTTGGGATTTAACCTCTTGCGATAAATAAATGTTAAATGAAATGGAAATAATGTAGCCAGAAGCCTAGTCAACCGGTCTTGATTAATGGTCGGATGTTAGTTAAAGGCCTTGCAGGCTGACGAGACGATTGCTGCAGACCGAAGAGACTCGACTATTGTAACGGATCAAATGCGTTGACACCAAAATACCACAAATCCCCTCTCAACCGCATGACATCCTAGCCTCATTTTCAGCCGGCCACAAAAAATCCTTATCCCAATCCCCCGTTTCAAAACCTCCCAAGGCAGTGCACCAAAAAGCTGTTGAACCACCAACAGGGCTGTGAAAGGGGGACAAGAAAAAAAGAGAGACCAACAGGCGTTTCAGGAAGCAACCGCACAACCGGCCCCTTGCAGCTAAACCGCCGTCTGGGATTGGTCAAAAACCCCAGTTTTCCTCGTTCATTAATTGCGTCTTCTGGGGCGTGTGATTCGCTCGACTAAAAAGTGTACTGCAAGGTACGAGAGTCAAAAGGTCCGTTCTTTTTTTTTTTTGTAGACGCCTGCTGTAGAGGTGGGAGTGACTTGGGGGCGGTTTGGAGTGTTTTATCTGGTCTTTCGGTTGACGTGATAGTGGTTGTTCTTCTCTGACAGCCCTAAATCTGCTAACGGTAAGGCTTCAGTGAATCCAGTAAGGCATCTTAAGCTACGTAATTTAGATCAAAATAGGTTGCTGCTAATAATGTACTGTGGAATATAGACTCCTGTCGTGGCAAGCTATGAAGTTTCGCCGTCATCTCGCGGATATCAGATTGTAAAAGATTTTGACAGAGAAGGAATCGAAACAAGTTGGGACGGTCCTGATCTTCATGAGAATGCATTCATGAACGGATCTTAATGGCACTATAGTCTTACGCAATAAGGCCGTAATAGTCAAGTATAACCTTAAAGAGATCTACCTATTCGCACTTTGCCTATTCATGAATCAATTCATCCAGTGTTGCACGTTGGTGTTTGAGGGCCTAACTCTTGCCACGAAAAGTCATGCTATTTGTCTACGAGTAGGTATTCTTAGAAGCCCAGACCAAAGCTTGTCCTTGCGGGAAAGATCACATTTCAATAGCTTGGATCCTGGCGCATTGTTAATTATGATTTAATAACGGAGCTCGCAAATTTGGCCTTGTGCGCGAGATTCGGGTTCAGTTTCCTTGATTGGGCGCTTCAGGTTGTCTAAACATAGGAAGGTCTGTAACTTCAACAAGGCGAATACCCCTCCCAATGAATGCGCTGGTCTAGGGAAAATGCGTTTATACGAGCGCGTATTGATTCTACCTGCATCGTCGAATAATACGAATACGTGAGTTTATTTTTTAGAGAATAAAAGGTGAATTAATGGCAGGGATATATGGGTTGAGATCTGAGGGGAAGGAGGTTAATAAATTCGAGGTCTCGCCCGCAGTTTTAGTCTTACGGGTATTGGCTTCGTTACCGGTTTGCATTGCATATTTTTGACAGACAGTAGAGATATCGAGAATATCGAGGCGAAAGCAGGTCTTTAATTTCCGAAGAAAGAAAATTTTATAAAATAGCTTACGACGCACACGAAGATAACGATATCGATAAATATCGCCATCATACAATTCATATAGACGATACGGATTACAATCAATTTACATCAGTATCAGCACAGATATTATCGGATTGAGATATATCTGGGATATAATATATCCAACGGGACACATTCCGAATCGGAGAATATAATATCACAATCGTTTCTTTTCGTTTCAATAATATAACGGCACCCTCGTATTCTTCCCGTCCGTCCCTGAACTCTGGCGAGGAGGAACTCAGACGACCAGGCCTTTTGTGTATCAGATAGTGTTTGTTCTTTCTGGCAGATCTTATAATAAGAAAGGTACGAAGTACCGTCCGTTCATAATTACCAGCGGAGTGGTACATTTTGAAACGGCTTTTCCCTTTTCTTTTCTCTGCCGCGTGCACAGCCAATGCAAATTATTGCAAACGAGGGACCCCTTTCTAACGACCTATATTATAGCGAGCAGCCTCTCTTTCCGTTCAACGTTTTCATCCCAAATTTCTCTCACTCTTTTTTCCTTTCCCTGTGCGAGGGTTTCCTTTCATTCTTTTAAAATTCGAATTCGACGTAAAAACAAGAAGAGATTTTATCGACGAACGAGAACTGTGTTTTCGTGCATATTCCATATTCCGATAACTTCAGATACCGACCGTTTTAAAAGGCACACGTAAGACAACAGCCTGCTGGGAATAGTCGAAAGCGCCCCTGGACTGGAACCGGAAACTGTTTTTTTTTTTTTTTTTTTTTGTGTCAGCTAGTCTGGGAATTTTTCCGGGGTTTCTTTGGCTGGGCCTTCCTTCCTGCTCCCTCTTAAAAGCAACCATTCTCGTTAACGAACGTTCCTGCATCGATTCCCACAACCACTCAGCAAAATCGACAAGCAAAAGCATATTTCCGACATTCATTACGTTCGTTTTTCTTGGAGGCCATTTTGAAGAGAAGGAGAAATAAATATAATAAAAAAGCTCCCGGTCGAGCGATTAGTTATAATATTATAATCTGGTTAGGACGAAGTTATTTGTTAATAGGAGGAGGTTGTTGGTTGTCTCCTTTTAATCCCATAACGCCAGCGCCATCTCCATCAAACCCATCATCATCACCAACTTCAGCGTTATCAGCCTCATCAACTCCGGCAGCATTAGTCTCAGCATTTGAATCAAAACCCTCCTGGATATGGCCAGCTTTTACCCCCAGTCGACAGCATACACAATGAATAACGATCAAGCCCAGCCGCGGTACTCGCGGTCGGTGTCTAAATTCGACATCGGCAACATCATTGGCGACCCGTTTTTCCTCACAACCATCGGCATTGGATTTGTATGTCCTCCTCCCTCGTTCTTTCTGCTTTCATCTACGACCGATGTCGCCGGATCATCATGTTATCGACTTCTGATCTGGTCATGGCGGTGGTGATGATCCACTAGTCTCGGTCTTGGTCGCAAAGTCTCACTTCCTGGTCTGTGTGATGGATGCACGCTAACATGGTCTCCTTTCTTACCTGATCTACAGCTCGCGTGGATAATAGCATTCGTCACATCCGCGATATCAGATGCCAACGGCAGCTTCCCAAACTTCGCCTGGTGGGCCGTCGTCTACGAACTATTTTGTATTCTGGGTGTCGCCGTCGTTGTCGCGTCGAATTCGATATACTCCTACAACGTCGCCGTATGTAACTTTTCGATTTTTTCTTCTCATTCTCCTTTTCGCGAAACCTTTTCGATAGGATCGCTAACATTAAAACTTTCGTTTCCAGATTGTCGGATATCTATCTAGCGGTTTGGTGCTTACAAGCTCTTCTGCGAATACACTGATTTATCAGAAGAACGGAACCCAGCAGGCTGCTGCTGCCGGTCACATTCTCCTCTCCATGATCTCAGTTCTCTGGATCTTTTACTTCGGAACTGCTCCGAATGCTGTTACCCATCACTACATCGACTCTTTCGCCCAGCGACCGCCTCCAAGCGAATATGGCGCCCATCCTGCTTCGTACTACGATTCGCGACGACCTGAGACGACTATTAGCAATAACGTCGTCCCCCAGATGTACACTTCCGCCCAACTCAGCGGCCTGGAAGCTACCTCGCCACTGCCGATGGGTGGAAGCGTCGCCGACCGATCGTCGCAGGCGCCCAAGTTCGGTGCTCCACCAGGAACTTCGGGCGGTACCAGCGGAAGCATGGCTCCAAAGGAGGAAGATCAGACGGACAAGCCGACCGAATATCCATACCGCGCCAAGGCTATTTATTCGTACACTGCCAACCCCGAAGACGCCAACGAAATCTCGTTCCAAAAGCACGATATTCTGGAAGTCTCGGATGTCTCTGGTAGATGGTGGCAGGCACGTAAGGAAAGTGGCGAGACAGGTATTGCACCTTCGAATTACCTGATCCTGCTGTGAGATGAAAAGCAATAATTGGTGGAAAAGAGGAGTGGAGTCTTCGGTCTGTTTGATATATATATTTTTTTTTACATGAACTGGAAGGGCAACTACGAGTGGCGCAGATACGGATACGATTATGAAGGAGGATTCCTCCACCACTTCATTTGACATCGTCATCATTGAGAATCCGGGAGCCGAGTTCCGATCAGAGATACCCGACTTGTTTACCTATGGGGATTGATCGCGGCGCCTTTTTTTTTGTTTCTGCCTCGGCCCATGCCTTGAAATTTGATTCCCTTAGGGCCCGGATACCCCTTTGGAGCAAAATTTTTTTTTTTTGTCTATACGCATTACGAAGGATGTCTTTTTCACAAAAAGCATTAGCATATTTGTAATGTCTTCTTTTCTTCTTGCCGCCTTGAGTGCGATCGCAGAAGGGAAATGTCTTCTATTCTTGTCACTCATTCATTTTTCTTTTCTATTCATTTCATTTCTTCATCTCCTATTCTTTTTCATGTTCGGGTATTCATCAACCTTTTTTTCTTTTTCTTTTTTTTTTAATTTTCTTTTTCATTTCGTACATAGGTCTTCTTCAGTTCTTACTTTTCATCGGTATATACCCTCCCTTCCCTTTTTTTGAACTCGGATACCTTTGTTCCAGCTCACCTGATTGGACGTGGAGCCTGTTCATTGGACCACTCCGCAAATGATCACAACTTGTTCGCCTTTTGAGCTGGGAATGCCACCGCATGAAACCGTTTTGATTTGCTATCGATTCTTTCCAGGGCGTTTTTTCAGTCAGCCTTTTCTCTGTTCACCTCTTTTGCTTTTCCGTTTTTCATTGTGTACCTTATTACATAGTGTTTTTACTATTGATGTCCCAACTTGTTCATTATTGAAGTCAAGCTGAATTTTTTGCCACTGCACCGGTACTGGCCTTCCCTTGCCGTATACCTTATCGACAGTTCTAGTTCTTCCTAGAAGCTTAAGGTTCTCCCTTATTATAATCGTTGCGGAGGATAAGGAAGGAAGACAGGACCGGATACTTCTACCTTATTGCATCGCATGTATGATATCCATTGATAATGCCTGCTTTTTGATCCTTCTCCATCTCTATCTTCTATTTGATGGCAATCACGAGCTGTGTCTGAGACCGGAATCGGTGAAGTGGCCATTGCTGACGTCGTGAACCCAAGACACCGGAACCGGTTGGGTGTACTGTTCATGTACTGTCTGTCGTACGTATGCCAGCATTTAAAGATTCGCAGCGAGGCGACCGGCGATAAGTATAGTATAGTATAGATACTAGCACTTACTTGCACAATCGATCGCATTTAAAAGCGGGGGATCCTGTGTCCATATTACACCGTACTTTTATCTTCATTTTACTTCCGTGAGGTCTTTTTATTTTATTTTATTTTATTTTATATTCAGTATCATCATCACCTCGTAGTCTATAGCTATACTATTCCGTACTACTTCTCTGGCGCAACAAATTTTCTCCAACGAGAGATATCTAATCCATGTCGTTCGACTACTCCTCCCTTCCTCCATCCTTCTACTCCACCACCTCCCTCTCCACCACCTCATCATCAGCGCCTCACAAGTCCTCAAAGACAAGGTCCAAAGACCGGGATCGCGGTATCGATCCCGGGGGCGCATCATCCGTCTCTTCCAAAGAACGAAAACACAAGTCAAAACACAAATCTTCCAAGGAAAAAAAAGATAAAGACAGCAAAAAGAAGAAATCCAAACATCACAAGAAAGATCGTGAAGACTCCTCTTCACCATCATCGGATATAGACGACATGTCGAAATCATTCTCAATGCAGTCTATGGGCTCGTCGCTTTCGTCGTTAGCGACTTCCCATCGTGCACAACTTGCTGCCACGGCTTTGGTCTCGGGACTTGTGGTCGGTGGGACGATATTGGGATATCAGAGTAGTAAACGTAGGATACGGACTCAGATGCTTAAGGAATCTATATCACATATATCGGATGATGATGAAGGTGATGAGGCGATGGAACGTAGTGTTGATGTATGTCACCCCCCTCATATCATGATATCTATCGATAGGATGTATGAATGAATACTAACCCCCCTCCGACCAGCTAAGCTATCCCGCTTTCTCGCCCATTCAACTACTCCCTCATCCACTTTCAACTCCTCCACCGCTGGCCCTCCACCGTACACCCTCTCCCCAACCTCCAACTCCTCTCTCTCCACCACCGTACCAAGAAATCCCGAACACGACCAATCAACAAATAGACCCATAACCGACGCCGAATCCGCCGTCCTAGCCCAACGTGCACAATCCCTCGCTGCCGCCAAAAAACCAATCCCAGAAGAATTAATCCTCGAACAACTCTCCCGTAACCATTCCTTCCTAGGCACCCAGGGACTCCGAACAATTCGATCTTCGTTTGTTGTAATCGTAGGACTCGGCGGAGTGGGGTCATGGTGTGCTACTATGTTAATCCGTTCGGGGATAGGAAGGGTACGATTGATCGATTTCGATCAAGTTACTTTATCATCTTTGAATAGACATGCGGTGGCCACATTAGAAGACGTGGGGACGCCGAAGGTACTTGCTATGAAGAAGAGACTTGAAGCTGTGGCTCCTTGGGTGGAGATCGAAGCTTGCGTGGAGCTTTGGACGGAGAAAGATGCGAAGAGGTTGTTGGACGGTGAACCGGATTGGGTTGTTGATGCTATCGATAATATTGATACTAAGGTGGATTTATTGGCGTATTGTCATGGGCAGGGGATTCCGGTGATTAGTTCTATGGGTGCTGTGAGTATTCCCCAAACCCACCATCTACATTCACATCTTTGGAAATTTATATATGATAAATATAGGGCTGCAAATCCGACCCAACCCGCATCCTGATCGGCGACATCTCAGAAACAACCGAAGACCCCCTCTCCAAATCCACCCGTCGAAAACTCCGTCAACGCGGCATCCCCACAGGAATAACAGTAGTCTACTCCACCGAAAAGCCCGGTCCAGGAAAAGCCCAACTCCTCCCCTTATCGGAAGAAGAACACACAAAAGGTTCGGTCTCCGAACTCGGTGTCCTAGAAAACTTCCGTGTCAGAATATTACCGGTATTAGGTACCATGCCAGCAACATTTGGGTTAGCAGCCGCGAACCATGTACTGTGTAAACTGGCGGAATATCCGTTGGAGTATTTACCCGGGCAAACGAGGTTTAGACCACAGTTTTATGGACAGGTGGTTAATCAACTTGTGGCGGTGGAAAGTAGGATTAGGAATAATTTACCGGGTTTGAAGGTCCCTGTGAGTGAAGCTGATGCGGGGTATATTGTTGAAGAAATATTTGGCGGGAAGAGTGTTATTAGTGGGCTTGGGAATAGGTTACACCTTGTTAGGTGGTATTCACCTATTGGTAGTAGATTTGATGATGGGACTACCGGGGAGACAACGAATGGGGAGGTCGACGAAATGGAGATTAAGAAGAGGATGCAGAAGGTTGGGGTAGGAATTGATGGAGCTATATTCCTAAAGTTATCGGATTTGGTGGTTATGACGAAGGAGGAGGTGAAGATTCATGAGAGACGGGTGTTGATTGGTGGAGAGAGTCCGGTTGCTGTGTGGGGCCAGGAAGTCCAGGACTTGGTGGAGAAGAAATGGAAGCAGGAGAAGGCGTTTTCGCAGTGGAGGGATTGAAGAGTGAGGGGGTGTATAGGAGGGAAACTCTACCCTTGTTTGTATATATTTTTGGGTATTTTTGTATAGGCATTGGATAGCTTTCGGGAGCTAGATCGAAGAGGTTCATATTTTGAGATATTGACATGTTGGAGGAGATTGACCATATTCATAATACTTCGATCCCGTTATCACCATATTTCAGCTACAACATGTCCACGCACGGAAAAACATATACTTACAGATCTAGGTATATCTGAAGTCCAAGCGTGAATATCGATGAATAGTAGCACAAGTAAACCAAACAAGTTTGAAAGAAAATATCCCGAACTGATATTTCGAAATACTTTTGCCATTTTGGAGTACCATGCACCTCACGCACGCTATGTTGAGAGGTACCTAAGTCTATAACTTCGTAGAACGATAACAATTAATTACGACTTCGGAGCTTCTCTATAGGTATATATATAAACTATGGCCGCATAGCTAAACCGCCCCATTACAAAAAAACAAAAACATCACCAACATGTTAACTACCAAGCAAGCTCTACCAGAGAGCGAACGGTCTAGGGGGAGTCCTTAAAACTTGGACACAACAGGTCGCAGCTTCTAAACGTTCCGTTAAAACCATAGCACATCATAAAAAGGGCCATTGCCAGACAACATCAGTTTGCAACACTAGACCGGAATCAACCAGGACGTCGATATCGATGGTATAGGAGGAGGATGATTCATATCTTATATTTCGGATGTTTTTATCAATGATGGTGAACAACTAATCAAGACGAAAACAATCAAGGAAAACTCAAAAGGAAAGTAAAAAAATAGAGAGAGAGATCGAGCTGTTCCCATTCTACCCTAAAAACTCCAAGATAGAGAGAGCGCGTACACACAAAACAAATAGACAAAAGGAAAAATGATAAGTTCAAAAAGGGAAGACAGAAAAATAAACTGCAGATGATGCCGTAAAGAGTTGTAATGATGTGTGCGGGAGTGTGTGAGTTAATGTTAATGGGTTAGTTAATAGTGTACAAAGGAAATTTGATAAAAAAAATGATTTTTTGTTTTTTTGCTGTTGGTGAAGACAAAAAAAGCGATTATAATCATGTCAAGCTATGCTTAATAATCAATGCCAAAGGGTGTCCAATGGTCGAGGTACGGAAGTGGGTGACAATGATGATGAGGAGTGTGGATTACAAAATCAGTAGGAGATAGATGGAGGAGAAGTCGCAAAGAAGGAGCATCCAAAGAAGAAGAAAAAATGTACAGCGAAAGTCCCATGATAGGAAAAAGGAAGGCATGCAATGATAAAAAAAATAGAGAATCGTGACATTATTCGAGGGGGCATTCAAAAGTTGAAAGGAAAGTTTTATGACGAAGAAACGGTGGCAACATTTGCACGAGGGATCTCAGGTGAGGATGGTTGAGTTTGAGAGGTCGGTGAGGCATGGTTGTGATTGTGGTGGTGGTGAGAATGTCGCTGACTTTGGCTGCTACGACGGCCGTGCATCCTTCTAGGCAGAGAACCGACGTCGTGGGCACCTATGATCATCATCCATTAACATCTGCCATCTCCACTTACTTACATAGTAGGAAGACGATGCTTACCATCACAGCACTCTCTGACATTTTCCAACCTCTCCCTCTCACGATCTTGCCTCTCGTACTCCTGTCGCAGGTCCTCTGCGCTATCGTTTACCTCACTGGCATCATAGATCGAGTGGAAGGTCGCACGGCTGGCACTTCGGCTACCTCGAAGGCTACCAAAGGGCGCGGCGGAGCGGAAAATATTACTAAGTCTCGACATCGATCCTTGAGTATGAACGGTCTGTTGCGAAGCCTGCGATACATGTCTCTTTGCCATGAGCTGCTTCGTGGGCGTAACAGATGCTGTGTTTCTACTGTTGTAGGAAGATAGCGAGGGGGCCTGGCGAACATTGGTGGTAGAGTACATTGGGTCGAATTCCCGTGTGTCTTCATTCGTCATGGAGGTAGCAGCTTCGTCGGCCTCTTCATTATCGATAGCCTGCATGCTCTTCTCCATCAGATAAGACAATGCGTTTAACCAAGTCTCGTGTCGCTGCCCGGTGGGAGCAGTGAACTTGATCATCTTTCCTCCAGGAGCCAATACTATCAAGCTTTTCCTATGGAGCCCAGGTGGGGAAGGGTTATCATCTGTGACGACCTTGAGACCCTCGATACTGACACTCTTGGCATTAGCTTGAGTGTTGGAGGTAGATGGGTCGTGGTCGCTCCAGTATAGAGTCTTGGTATACGGGTGGACCCAGAAGAAGCGTCTGTGACGGTTGTTCGAAAGACTAGTTCGGCCAACGTTTCGAGTGTACTTCCACATGTATTCGCCGATCATCGTCTGTGTAATGGCCTGAATCAAGCGAGGATCGTTGGTTTGGTCACCAGCGCGTCCTATGCCTGGCAGTGGATTTCGTTGCATCTGGAAACGTTCGTCGAGATCCGAAGCGAATGAAGAGACGCTAGATCGTCTAGTTGGAACCGGTGAAGAGACATTGCTGCGGTTAAAGTCCATGGAGCGACCAGACATCTGTCTCGGCTTGGGAGTAACATTAATATCACCAGCACGAGTAGAAACTGGGCTAAGGGTTGGCGCCATATATCTGATGCTGTTGCGAGATGCGGAGGCCGGAGCCATTGGGGGACCCATTGCGCTGCTGCTCCTGTGGGCTGCGATCTTTTCGTCAGCGTTAAAGGGAAGTGGGGGAGCGTTCTGGAGAGTCCTGATGCTAGTCGAGCTGCCGGGTCTACGGATGGCCGCAGCGGCTGCAAGACCACCATCGATGGAAACGCCACGGGATCGAACACTGCCAGCGCTGGTAGGTCGGTAAGGGTCGAGTGTAACACGCTTGCCCTTGGCTTGGTTCTCCTCGCCGAGGTTCTCAGACAAAGGTTCCAATCCAGTACCCCGATTGTCGGAGATTTCGCGGAGAGGGATCTTGCCGTTCGGTTGACCGTTTGTCGGGCTAGCAGTTGCTGTCTCGTCGGTAGCAATTTGTGGTACTTTGCGAGCGGCGGCAGCACCGAGTCCAAGACCTGCGACGCCACCGGTGATGCCGGCCACAGCTTGGTCTCTGGATTGGGTTTGTGGTCTTTCGACTTCGACGATGCGCTCCACGATTTTCTCAACTTCGACAATGCGTTCGACTGGAACCTCGACGATCTTTTCAACTTCGACAATGCGTTCGACTGGAACTTCGACGATCTTTTCAACTTCGACAATGCGTTCGACTGGAACTTCGACGATCTTTTCGATCTCGACGATCTTTTCAACTTCGACAATGCGTTCGACTGGAACTTCGACGATCTTTTCGATCTCGACGATCTTTTCAACTTCGACAATGCGTTCGACTGGAACTTCGACGATCTTTTCGATCTCGACAATTTTTTCAACCTCAACTGGAACCTCAACCCTCTTCTCAATGATCGTTGGGATTTCGATTCTCTTTTCGATTTCGACGGGAACTTCGACGACCCGTTCCACGATCTTTTCAACAGGAACCTCTTTCTCGACGATCTTCTCAACGATTTTCTCGACTTCAACGATCTTCTCGACTGGGACTTCCTTCTCCACAATCTTCTCAACTTCAAAAGGTACTTCGACGATTTTTTCGACAATCTTCTCAACTTCGACGATTTTTTCGATTGGTACCTCTCTCTCAACGATCTTCTCAACTGTGACCTCCACGGGCACCTCCTTCTCGACAATCTTCTCGACGATGACCTCGATGGGGACCTCAACTCTCTTCTCGACGATCCTCTCAACAGGAACTTCCCTATCAACGATTCTATCGACTGGGACTTCCTTCTCGACGATCTTCTCGACAAAGACTTGAACTGGTACCTCGACCTTGGTCTCCACGATCTTCTCCACAATCTTCTCAACTTCCACGATCTTTTCAACCGGTACCTCGACGATTTTCTCGACCTCCCTCTCGACAATCTTCTCAACCTCCCGTTCGACAGGAACTTCAACCAGTTTCTCAACCAGAACTTCCTTTTCGACAATCTTCTCAACGGGGACTTCGACGATTCTCTCAACGGGGACTTCCTTCTCGACAATCTTTTCAATAAAGATTTCAACAGGGACTTCCTTGGTGATAACGGTCTCGACGATACGGTCGACGGGTACCTCCTTCTCCACAATCTTTTCAACAGGTACCTCCACGATCTTTTCAACCTCCACAATCTTTTCCACTGGGACAGTCACCGTCACGATCTTCTCGACCTCAACCGGCTTTTCAACAATGACCTCAATGATCCTGTCTACAGGTCGTTCGACAAAGACCTCGATTGGCTTTTCGACGATGACTTCAACTGGCACCTCAACCTTCTTCTCTACAATTACCTCCACAATCTTCTCTACCGGAACTTCAACAATCTTTTCTACCGGTACTTCGACAATCTTCTCAACTGGAACTTCAACAATCCTCTCCACAATCCTTTCAACTGGAACCTCCACGATCTTCTCGACTGGCACCTCCACGATCTTTTCGACTGGAACTGGTACGGTAACGGTCACGATCTTCTCAACCTCCTTAATCTTCTCCTCCATGGGCTCAGTCATCATTCCACTCTCAGTGTAGACCACTGGATCCCGTTTAGTTGGCTCAAGAGTAGCAGACTGCGGCTCCACAAGCTCGTCATCACTGTTTCCAGGGCTCATATCACCAAGCTCTGCGAACAAGCTCCTGCTGGCTCTTGTAACAGCGCTCTGCGGAGTACCCTCAACGCTCGAGGTACCCGGCCCGCCACCAAGTTCTGTGAACAACGAACGGTTATTCGGTAGAATGGCCGAAGGTGGTGTGCTTTCCACGCTACCAATCGAGCCTCTGTGATTCATGAAGACGCTACCGTCAGCGATACCTCGTCTGCTGCCTCTGCCGATCCGCAACTTAAGCTTCTGAGGTTGAGACATGCCCCTGACGGTGCCGAATGCATCTTCATCGCTCTCATCGCTCTGGATTGGAACTTCGATTCTGCTGCGTACGCTGCCACGGTTGCTACCCCGTTGAGAACCACGATCGCTGCCGGGTCTGGAACCAAAGTTAGGCTTAGTAATTGGCTTGAGGAAGTCGCCGTTTGGTCCGGGAGTTGCAAAGGGAGTGTCGGTTTCGGTTTCTTCACCGGTGGACTCGGCCATGCTTTCCGCACCGGTTTGGAAGGCGTCGGTGGCATCGGCTTCGTTGGCAGTCTCGAAGGATGTTTCGGCAGCGGTGTCGAATCTATCGCTATCCTCTGGCGCAACGACCGAGATTTGGTCTTCCCAATCGTCATCCACAATCATGGTAACATCAGTTCGAGTCTTGCGGTTGTCACCCATCTTGATTGGCGGTCGCAGCGGCTTCTTGGTTTTTCCGTCGTCAGTCTTCTTGCGACGGGTGCTGCCGCTGGTGTTGCTGGCGCGCTCAAGACGGGCTTGTTCAAGATCATCACGGGCATCTTGAAGCATTCGGCGGAGTTCGGACTTTTCTGTCTTTTCACGGTGGATGGTGGACTTGAGAGATGTGATCATGCGGTGAGCGTGGTGGAGACTGCTCTTGAGGGTTTCGGATTCGAGCATGGCATGGCGAGGGGTAGCCTTGTTTGGAGATGGAGGAGGAGAGTTATCTGGGCTGTCTTCGTCTTCTTTAACATCTTGAGAGCTGACAACTGAGGCGTTCTCGCTTTGATATTCTTCGTGACGGAGTCTGGCACGGTCCTTTTGGCTCTCTTCGAGTTCTGAAGAAAGTTCCTCGATTTTACGTTTCAAGGCATCTCGTTCCATATTGGCGATCGTGGTCGTGCGCTTCATGCTTGCAAGTTCAGTCTCCGTGGCCTTATGGCTGGAATTCGCAGCCTCGACTTCCTTTGCATGAGCCTGCTTGATTTCGTACATTTCCTTTACCAGTGATTCCTTTTCGGCTGTGATGGCGTTGATTTGGTTTGACAACTTTGTCTCTGCATCTTTGGAGGCACTGGCAGCGGCACGTAGATCTTGTAGGCTTAGTTCCAAATTCCAGTTTTCCTCCTTGTACCGCTGTTCGGATTCATCGAGGACCTTTAGCCTGCTTTCCTGTTGCTCGGTTGTGAATTCGAGCTTGGATTTCTCGTTCTCGATGATCTTGATCTTTTCATCGCGTTCATTGAGGAGATTTTGGAGCTGGCGGACGGTGACGATGAGGTTGTGGCCTATGTCGGTCGCGAATTGGATGTCCTGGAGGCGGTTTGGTTGGTTCCGTTGTTTTCTGGAGGAAGGAGTTTTGCCGCCGCTTGGAGAGTTGGATATGCTGAATGATGGCGAATCTGGGACCTATAGTTTAAATAAATAAAAAAACGTGTTAGAGAATAGACTTTTGATAAGCGCCAAAAACGTGGATAAGCACAAGATAGCCGCGAGTTTAAGGCTTGATTTTCAGGAATTCATATATGTACAACATACCCCTAGATGGTTCGGATCTTTCGACGGCGTAGAATCATACGCACTGGCCAAGTACGCGGACTTTGAAGCGCTAGCGGAGAAGGCTCTAGCACTCTCCTTACCGACGTCATCGTACTCACGTTGTAAATCCTCCAACTGCTGTCTAAGATCCGGGGAGAGTTCGTCACCCTTTGAATTTTCGACTTCCCGAAGACGGTCCATTAGCCGTTGTTTTGTAGCGCGTAGTTTCTCGCCGACATCGCCGACTAGTTCGAGATGTTTGGTGGTATCTTCGATTTGGTTTGCGATCGTACGGGAGGCTTGGGAACGGGTTAGAGGGGTTTCGGAGGTTGAGTTTGGAGGCGGACGGCGCGGGGTCGTGAAGGGGTCGTCGTAAGAATCCATTTTGATCGGCTTAACCGTCTTTTCCCTCGGCTTCTTCTTCTCTTTCTAGATGTTGGTATTACGAACTCTTTAGAATCGGTTAGATGGGGAAGAGAGGGATGAGGGATGGAGTGGGTAAACGGGTATGTGGAGATGAAGTCGTTCGCGATGGAATTCCTGGGATGAGTGGCGGAGGAGAAGAGATTAAGATTAAGGTCGTCTAAAAGGCTGTCGAAGGGGGCAGCCGCGTTGAAGCAGAAACTGAACAGACAAGCAGATCCAGGGTAACTAAATCGATTTAACTGGAAACGCGCAAAACGAGTAATTCGAGTCGGCTTTTTTTTTCTGGTCGTAAAAAGACTGAAGAAGTAGAATAAATAGAATAGAAGGCGATCATTAATTTCAAAGCTGGCGATAGCCTTTTAGCGCTTTGATTTTGCGGCAGGTCGGGCAAACGATGCAGAGGAATAGAATAAGAAGGAATGGAGTTGGAAAAAGAGAAGTCGCGTGCTGAATTGAATATTCGAAGCTCGAAGTCGTAATTAAGGTAAAGGACGGGATTTCGAGAGGCTGCCTTTTGACTAGTCGGTTTCGAGATATCTTGTAAGTAAGAAGCACGGACTTTGAAGTTATAAAATGAGTGTAGTGACTGATACAAAGGAGCGACGTGAATTTGAGAATAAGAAGTTAACAAGAAATATTAATATACTACAAGAAGAAATAATAATAAAAAGATAGTACAAAAGAAATAAAAGAGCGGATAAAGAGAAGACGAGGAAAAAATAGAAGATGAGAAAGAAAGAAGAATAAAAAGAATTGGGAGAATGAATGCGATCCAAGGAATAACTGATAATCGACTTGAGGAATATACGAAGATTCCAGCTATTGCGCTCGTGTTCACATAGACTCTCTCTTTCACTCTCTCACTCTTTCAATTCACTCTCTCACTCTCTCACTTCGCTTTTTTTTCTCTCGGTGGGGAATTGGACAGTGCGGGGAGGGGGGGGGGAAGAAAGAAGAGGGAGGGATGTAAAATAAAATAAAATAAAAATAAAATCGAGACAAATGCGGGAGAGAAGCAGAACGTTTTGTCTGTCCTGTCCAAGAAAGGGGGTCCCGATTTGAGGCTTTTGGACTATCTCTCTTTCGGCACCTTCTCTCCGGGATTGTCTTGTCCTGTCTTGTCTCGAAATGGTGAAGTAATAGTGGCCGATGGTTGGGGAAGCGAGCAGGAGAATTTCGAATTTCGAAAGGCTGCAATTTAATTTCTCTCAAACTTACGCTTCTCTGATTGGTTTCTTCGGGAAGGATAGAACGCCAGCTAAGGCGAGCGATCGAATCGCGGAATGTTAACGTTACCACGCTGTCATTGACGTTACCGTTGTCATTTGACATATATATAAGTACGATACTGTACTGTACTATACGTGCGTAGGAACTTAACAAATTGGAATTGGCAATACAAGTCGGCGGCCGGTCCGGATGGCGATGATGGAGAAGAAAAAAGAGGAAAGGAAAGGAGAATGGACGAACGGGCAGGTCGATAACATTAATGTTATGTATAAGAACTGTACATGTAAGGAGAATCTGTTTACATTTGATCCAATATAAACTGCTGCACTTGCACTAGAAACTTGCTCCAACAAGAACTAGTTGCTAGTCTTAAGCTACGGGATGGATGGTATTAATGGCTGCATGCATGCATATACCTACATAAAACCATGCACATGGACAGCTTCCGCCAACAGGCTCTTCCGTCGCTCGACGGGTCGTAATCCAATTGTTTTGCTAAACACGGGTCGAGGTCGACACTAAACCGTCTTTGTGGATGTAAACAAATTGGCTTAGGGTCGCCCTGAATCCGAATCCGATATCAAATCCAGAGGTTATATCTCCCCATCTTTGTGTCACCGTTATTCAACTGGAATGCACGGAATCATATATATCACCTGTCCAACGTGTGCAGACATGTACCTCATCCTCATACATACAAGCACAAATATAAATAAATTTTGTGCCTAAAGGATGGAGGACAGGTCACAGTATTTTCCTCCTAGCTGCCTTGTTATGAAGGGGGGGAAGGCGGAAGGTGAGTCTGGTGTAGTGAATCAGCCGGTGCTGCTGTAGAAGCTACGCACATGGACACCTCATGAACACTGAAACATCCGCCCAAAAGCTGGCCCCGTTCGCCTCCATTTGAAAACATCCGCCGTAGTCTTTTCCTTCCACGGCTGGCAAAGCTCCCCACTATTCCATTCCGTACCAAAGAGAACTCTTTCTTCTCTCCTTGGTTGAGAACAGAAGGAAGGGAAAAAATTTCCCCAACATGGTTGCTTGATCACGCTAGCCTTTCCCACCTTCCAGAACAACCGGAGATTCCTTAGGTAGCTCCTGGGTCCAATTTCGGTTCCAAGTAGACGGTTTTTTTTCCCTGAGAACCCAGACGCAGAACCCGATGCTTGAATTCTGATTTGTTTACGAAAAAAAAAAAAACAGATCGAGCCTGACAGCGAATGCTAGGTCGTGTCTGACCAGGGTTGGCTGGTCCGTGGCTGCATCGCCAGCTGGTCGGATTGGCTGGGCCCACCATGCACTGTGGGGTATCGTACATAACATCAGGAATCGGTACAGATGTCGACGAGCGTCTGCAAGGCGCGACTGTGATCATTTGCTTGTGATTGCGTGAGTGCGTGAGTGCGTGAAAAGTGAGAAGTGATTCGGGTAATTTTTTAGAAAATGACGGGGTTGTTTTTGTTTGATTGATAAGACGTCGACGTTGGTGATATGATTATATCAGCCACACACACACACTCGCCATATGCGCCATATAATACACTAGCCACACTTCGTGAAGTGTGGCTTATAAATCAATGATATAATCATTCTCGACTTCACCACGACTTCATCACATCACCACCATCTCTCTCCATCCCATCGCCATCGTCCGATATAAGACCAACCTCAATTACTCGCCTTCATCATCGTAATCACATCTACACTTGCTATAGATACCACAAACATCCACAATGGCAGACGTTCCCCCCGACACAACAGCACCCATCGACCCTCCAGTCACCTTTTTCCGCCGTAAAGGCAACCGTTCCAACCACCGTAAACGCCCACCAACTCCTCCCCCAAAGCCCTCCTCAGACTCCGACTCCGACTACTCCTCCACCGACGAAACCGGTGCAAAACTCCCCACGAAACGGCGGAAAACCAAACACGTCGTATCATCTTCATCCACAAAACTCACTACCACCGACACAACAGCATCTCTAAACGGTCCAACATACACAGCCGACCGTTCCACCTCAATCTCCAAATCCGACGATGCAACAAAGCGTTCAAACTGGCATAATGAAAATGAAGAAGAATATCTCATTCGAAAATCAAAACCCCAACCATCACAGGGCTCCGAAGAACCTGCAGACGACGGTGTATACCGCGGTCCATCAGCTTACAAATCCTTCATAAAGAAAAACCCAGACTCGATCCAAAACAAAGGCAAAATGGGCCCCGTAAAGGCCCCTACAAACATCCGTCAAGTCGTAACGGTAGATTTCGCACCGGACGTTTGTAAAGACTACAAACAAACCGGTTTCTGCGGGTTCGGTGATACCTGTAAATTCCTACACGCCCGGGAAGACTACAAACAAGGCTGGCAACTCGATCGGGATTGGGAAGTTTCTTCGAAGAAGAAGCAGGGCGGGAAAGATGCTTCTAAAGATGATGAAGAGGATGATGATAAGGAGCTGGCGAATATTCCGTTTAAATGTGTGATTTGTAAGGGAGATTATAAGGTGCCGATCGTGACGAAGTGTGGGCATTACTTTTGTGAGAAGTGTGCTTTGATGAGGTATAGAAAGACACCGAGCTGTGCGATCTGTGGAGCTGGTACGAATGGAATATTTAATACGGCGAAAAATTTACAGAAAAAGTTGGATAAGAAAAGGGAGAGGGAGGAGGCAAAGAAGGAGGAGGGTGAGGAAGGTGAACAGGCTGGAGCCTCGGGGATTACGATTGAAGAGTAACATATACTCCACCGAAGACTACCTCTGTCTAATCTATGTACATGTACTTTTACTGCAGCTTTTAGCGTAATGTAGAATACCAATATCATTTCCAGCTGTCCTTTTGAAACGGATCTAGCAGATATCCATATATATCACGGGGTGCCTATGGAAGCTGTGTGTCGATATAAGCCATGTGAGCCAAGCACTTATTCCGGACCTGTTCCTGCGTTATCAACCAAAAAGCAGTCCGTCGCGAAATCGCAAGCTCCAACAGACCATCCCACCAACAAGCCACCCACATCTCGTCCACCAACCAAAAGCTCCACATGGTACGATCCTTCTAACCTATAACTTCCAAAGTACAAAGGTACTAATGGGGTCTAATACTAGGAACCGTTTACATTCGCAACTTCGAACCAGCTAAAGCTAAACGTTTCGGTCCGGATGTACGTTATACCTTCCTATCGTATGTCAAAAGCTGGGACTAATGACTACCCACCTTTCACGAATAGACAAAACCTCGAAGGCCAGAAACCTTTAGTACCTTACTCCCAGCTTCTCAAGAACCCCGAGCTAAAGTTCGTCGGATCAAATCTAAGGTAAACCCGTTACCACCAAATCCCTACAGCTCCGAAATCCTAGCCCGTTCTGACGGAGAAGCTACAAATAGTCCAGTATCAGACCTATACATCGCAGTCCAAGTCTACGGCGATAACAAACCCCTCGGGGTTCCGGTACAAACGGCATATAAATCGTTTAAGACAGCCAGAGCGTATGTTCAATAAACCGGTGGATCGGCCGACAGTTTGCTAAAATGACATGAATGCAGATGGAAGGAATGGCTTACCCTACCAGTTCGATACTGCGATATACCAAGGTCGGCGCAGCTAGCGATCACGATATGGGATCTTGGAGGACCGGATAAAGAGGTGCCGTATGGAGGGACGACGGTACGGTTGTTTGATGCTGATGGGTGGGTTGTGTGGCTTCTACAGGAGAGTTAGGAGTGGTTACGGCTGATAATGGATATATATATGGTAGGACGCTCAAGAAAGGCCGACAGAAGTTAAAAATATGGTTGGATGTGGAGGCCGATGGGCGGACTGAGACGGCGACGGATAGTACGGTGGAGAGCAACGATGAGATGGATCGGCTGGAGAAGGTATTTTCCCTAGATCCTTTCCAAGTATTACAATAGCGGGTGCTCACGGATATGTCCACAGCAAATCAAAAAACATGAATCCGGCGAAATCCCCCGGGTAGATTGGCTCGACAACCTCGCCTTCCGCCAGATCGAACAGATCCAAAAGAAATCCATCAAACGCACGCACGATCATTTCCTTTACATCGACTTCCCGCGGTTCGACTTCCCAGTTGTATTCTGCGACTTCGAATACCCCACACTAGCGGCTTTAGCGGAAGCAGCGGAAGCAGAGAAGGAAAATGGAATGGCCACACCGGCGGCAAGCACCGGGCATGCACCTTCTACTACACGGTCGGGAATCGTGGGGGGTAGTATTCCCGGAGAACCGATTCCAGCTCCCGTGGATGGGGGTATGATACGGGTTTATGACCCGGAAGCCGCAAGGGAAAGGGATAATCCCGCGGAACAGAAACATATGAACTTAGTCCGAAGTCAACGGAACGGTCCTAGTGATAGGGACTTGAAGCCGAATGCACGGATTAGAGATCAACTTAATGATATATTGAAGTATCCACCGACGCATGAGTTGAATCCTGACGAGAAGAATTTGATTTGGAAGTTCAGGTATTATCTTACGAGGGATAAGAGGGCGCTTACGAAGTTTTTGAAGTCGGTGGTGTGGGCGGATGCGAGAGAGGTGAAGGGGGTGTTGGAGTTGCTACCGAAGTGGGCGGAAGTTGATGTGGACGATGCGTTAGAGCTTCTTGGGCCGGCGTTTACGAATCCGGCCGTCAGGACTTATGCCGTTGCTCGTCTGAAGAAGGCGGATGATAACGTATGTGAACTTCATCGGTGTAGGTGTGTAGGATGTTTACTGACTTTGCGATAGGAACTCGTTTTATACCTACTGCAGCTGGTCCAAGCTCTCAAGTTTGAGAGACAGCAGACTGGAGATTATAATTCGGAGTCTAGTTTGGCGCAGTTCTTGGTCACAAGGGCGTCAGAGAATGAGACGTTGGGTTCGCTGCTATACTGGTATTTGGCTGTGGAGATGGAGTTTAAACGGCATAAGAAGCTGTACGAGCGGGTGGTGTTTGAATTTATGCACCAGCTGGAGGCTGTGAGTATACTTTTTGTCTTTCTTTCCACGGGATAATTCATGCTGACAAATGGGTTATACAGACCCCAGAAGCTCCCGATCGACCAAAACGGAGCATGCTGGCCCGGCAGGCGACGCTCAATAAGACGTTCAATTCACTTGCAATTGAGATTAGAGATATGAAGGCGAAGAGGGAGAAGAAGATTGAGCATTTGAAAAATTATATTGCGGATCCGGCGCACGGGTTGTTGAATTTTGAGCCTCTGCCGCTGCCGTTGGATCCCAGTGTTATTGCGGTGGGGATGATACCTAGTATGGCTCCTGATTCTCGGAATTTGGTAGCATGGAGAAGACTGACATGGGTGATTAGGTGAATCGAATGTATTCAAATCGACGCTATCGCCATTGATGATGACGTTTAAAACGGCAGATGGTGGGAAATACCCCATGTTGTTCAAGAACGGGGACGATTTACGACAAGATCAGTTGGTAATACAGACATTCACGCTGATGGACCAATTGCTACGAAAGGAGAACTTGGATCTGAAACTGTCACCGTATAAGATTCTTGCCTCGAGCCCGACAAGCGGGATGATACAATTCGTGGCAAGCAAGCCGATTGCTACGATTGTGCGCGAATATAAAACGATTCTGGAGTTCTTGAAGCATCATTATCCGGATGGGAGCACTAGGGAAGGCGTTAAGGCTGAAGTTTTGGACAACTACGTGAAAAGTTGTGCGGGTTACTGCGTTATTACTTATATTTTGGGAGTTGGGGATAGACATCTAGATAACTTGTTGGTTACGCCTGATGGATTTTTCTTCCATGCTGATTTTGGATTTATATTGGGTCACGATCCCAAGATCTTTGCACCGCAGATGAAGTTGTGCAAGGAGATGGTTGACGGGATGGGAGGGAGTGATAGTGTGCTGTTTAAGCAGTTCAAGGGGTATTGTTATACGGCGTTTTCTATTCTGAGGAAGAATGCGAGTTTGATATTGAACCTGTGGACTTTGATGATTGATGCTGGGATTCCGGATGTGGAAAGGGAGCCTGATACGGCGGTGCTGAAGATACAGGAGAAGTTCTGGTTGGAGAGTGGAGAGGAAGAGGCGCTGGGACGGTTTGAAGTGCTGATTGGGGATAGTTTGAATGCGTTGTTTCCGATTGTTATTGATCGGATGCATAATATTACGCAGTACTGGAAGTCATGATCTTTTTTCTCTTTATTCTTTTGGGGGTTCATTTTGTTTTATTTCATATATATTTTTCTTAACTGTGATATCTTCTACAAGGCGTTTCTTTTCTTTGTCCGTTGGTGTTTTCGGTGGTTCGTTTTTGTGTCACTGTTGCTGCATATTACTAAACGTTACAGCCCAGCCGTTGCATATAGTACATACGGACAAGTCGACTTCTCCTCCTCGACTCCTCATTGACGTCGAATGCTCCGCCGATTGCAAATTCCCTCGATTCGACCGTGTCGAATGATTGATGCAGCTGCTTTCTGTCAACTGTCGTGGTTCCGTTAGCATCATTCGGCCGGCAGCTTGGCCTGGCCAGAATCCCTGCCAGTGTGCTTCGCTGTTCCGGCGCCGGAATGCGAGGGCGTCTGACCCCGGACGTCCTGATTCGATCATTTCCGAACTCCAGTTGCCGCCCTGATCCTGTTAGACAATATTGTCATTACCAACTTCGAAGTACTTGCTCTCTCAGTCACCACATATAACAAACAAGTCCCCCCCAAGGCTAAGACGCTACTTTACTTAAAACCGCACTTGTTCTCCCTATCTCTCGATCTTCATTCCCGACATGAAGGCTGCATATTCACATGCCAGATACTCCTCATCGCCGCTCTCAGACATGTACTCCGCTATATCGATCGAGTAGTCTGTAAATACGGTACTTCGCTATTACTACTATGGAACAACTAGCATGCAGCTCTCCACTTGACCTCATTCCTGTTTCTGTCTAGTCGACCACCTTCTACCGCCGTCCTCATCATTTATCCCCAGCCAGCAGACTGCTCTCACCTCGTTTCGAAGATTCACCTGCATAAAACAGAAGGAAAAAAACTAGTCTACTCAGCACACACTCGGGTTTTGTACATACATACTCGGGTACTTATAGTCATTCAACTACCCCAGGCATTTCAAGCTTTCTTGTTTCTTCGAGACTTCTGCTAGCCTGGATCTAGTTACTGTAAGTGGGCCAATGTGAACGATTGCTAGGGTGAGTTACAGCTACCCACAACCTACACACGCACCCTGCACCCATAGCTACACCACAGAAAAACTCCCACGGCCCCATGCTACCATGTATCTCCATCCCCCATAGTTTAGCTCTCCTATCTTCCATATTCTATATAGCTTCCCCTTCCCACGGCCCATATGACCTCCCTCTCCCTCATTCCATACCCTTCCTTCCGTTCGTCTTATGCACCATCTCCCCAAGCCGTCGTTACACTACCTCATCTTTCCTTCGCCTTACGGAGGCTAAGACCCAAGCACCTCATCGAACCGATTTCCCACATGGCTATTGCTAACCGAGTATCATGTTCTCCCCGCCAGTTTACTCCCCGACCTTCATCTCCCAAGCACCTTTCCACCCAGGCCTGAAACGAAACTACTCGTTCTCCTCCTCATACGCTTCGCCGACCTCTGGCGATCTCGAATCAGCTATGGCTCGAGTACCGCTTGTGGGAAGGCTTTACTTTCGAGAATACGTCGCTTTGATATTATCTTTCTTCCTGGTCACGCTTGAATTCCTGGCAAGAATTATCACACTCACATTGCCGGCTCCGATCATAAACTTCTTATACTCCCGATCTAGAGCGTTATTCAAACTCCTACCTTCTACGAAAGAATCGAAAATCGATAAGAAGTCGTCGTCAGAAGTTGTTAAGAAGATTAGAGATGCAGATGGATTTGTGGAAATGTGTGAGATTTGGGGGTATGAAGCGGAAGAACATATTGTACAGACTAAAGATGGGTATTTGTTGGGATTACATCGTATTCCGAGGGCTAAGGATGAGCCGAAGCCTAAGAGGGGTGAAAAGGGAAAGGAGAAGAAGGGAGTGGTTTATTTACATCATGGGTTGATGATGAATAGTGAGGTATGGGTGTGTAATATCCAGCCGGAGAAGTGTTTACCCTTTGTGCTTGCGGAACAGGGGTACGATGTCTGGGTAGGTTCTCTTCATTATATTATTACGCTGCTTTAAAGGGACTGCTGCTGACTGTTTCGGCGGGTATATATAGCTGGGCAACAATCGAGGAAATAAATACTCTAAGAAGTGCATTTATACGAATTCCCAGGATACGTCGTTTTGGAACTTTAGCATTGATGAATTTGCTATGCATGATATTCCGGATTCGATTTCTTATATTTTGTTGTCGACGAAGGCCAAGTCGATATCTTATGTGGGGTTCAGTCAGGGCACGGCGCAGGCTTTTGCTGGTATGTTATCTACGGTTATACATTATCCGAAGTTATGAAAATGTGGCAGAGCTAACGGGTTTGATCAATGGTATAGCATTGAGCATCCATCCTTCTCTTAACGAAATCATCGATGTATTCGTCGCCCTCGCACCCGCCATGTCACCCGCCGGTTTATACAACAGTATCGTCGACGCCCTGATCAAAACCTCCCCCGACGTAATCTTCCTCTTCTTCGGCCGACGTTCCCTTCTCCCCTCAACAATGTTCTGGCAGAGTATCCTCTATCCACCAATCTTCGTCACAGCTATCGATAAATCACTACAATTCCTCTTCAATTGGTCCGGTAAAAACATGAGTCTTCAACAAAAACTAGCAAGTTACGCACATCTCTACAGTTTTACTAGCGTCAAGGCATTGGTCCATTGGTTCCAAATCATCAGAAATAAGAAGTTTCAAATGTACGATGATGATGTACAAAGTCCCGTTGGTTGGGGTTATGGAAGGAGCTATTACAAACCTGCGAAGTTTCCGACAAAGAATATTAGTGCGCCTGTGGTGCTCGTTTACGGTGGAAGCGATAGCTTGGTGGATATCGAAGTTATGTTGAAGGAGTTACCGGCGCATACTGTGGCGAAGGAGATTAAACACTACGAACATTTGGATTTCTTGTGGGGGGAGGAGAACGATAAACTTGTTATTCCGGAGGTTTTGGAGGCGTTGGAGAGGTATGGTGATGGAAGGGATGAGGCGGTGGTTGAGAAAGATGGGGAGGTGCCCGCTATAGTTGTTGGTGGTGAGCCGCCAGGGTATAGTGAAGACGAAAAGAATGAAAGGGAGAAGGAAGAGAAGAAGGAAGATGAAGAGAAGGCTATTGAGTCTGTGGACGTTATTGTCACCACTACTACACCGCCGCCTGCTCCGGCTTCGGATAAATCTACGTCCACGGCGCCATCAAGTTATTCCTCGTCGCTGGCGTCGGTACCGATGTGGCCGGCTTGGTTGAGCGGACGAACACGGTTACGGAGGTCTCCGAGCGTGGCATCCTTGACGAGCGTTAGTAGCGGGGGAAGTGATAGTGGCGTTCCTAAAAATAAAAGAGTGGTGTTCGGACCAGGTGGTGTGCAGGTCGCGGCTGGGAAGGCGAGTAGTGCGGTTTCTACTACTGTGTTGGGGGAAGGGGAGGAGTTGGTTGAGAAGAAGAGGAGAAGGAGGAGGGAGAGGATTAGCATGAGGCCCGAGCATCATAGTTATTAAGACTGAATTGGGGTTTGAAGGTTGAGGGAAGGTTATTTAACGGGTTTTTTCTTTAGCATTCATTTTTAATCTTGGTTTTGGGGGTTTGGTTGATAGGCCTAATGGCCATGGGGTCTTTTGACAGGCTGCGAAAAGGATGCTTAACCGGAGCGATCGAAACAAAAATTAGTGATGCATGGAGTTTATAAATTTACTAACTAGATTGCATATTTTGTATTATTAACTTCATTGGGGCGTCTGTTTTTACCATTCTTTTCATTCGTTTGTTCGTTTTACTTGACGGAAGCGGATATGTTGTTCTTTTAATATGGTATATAGATGGCAATGAATGTTCGAAGTAGTTCGATATCGATGTGTACCTCGTAATTATAAAGGGATATCTCGCTCGATCAAACTTGCAAACTTAGGAACCAGTTTATACTTAACCAAGCAGTCGGATTCGAGACTAGTACCAATTTTTACGGAATTCGAAGTCGAGATGTAGCAGGGTATACGAGAAGTAGAGGGTTTAGCGAAATCCGAATCTTACAGCGACACAACATGCACCTGGCATTCACGGTTATATCGATCTCGGAAACACTCATGGGGTCACAGTTGAAGAATTGAATCTTTCTATTAATATTAGGTAGGTATGCAGGAATAACGGTAAGATTATCCTATTTCTCTTCGGAAGCATCCAAGCAACTCTAACGGTGCGTAAATCTATTTGTTTTTTTAACTTATTCTCCATGCAATGTAGTCTTACAAATCCCTACGAATCAATATTCCTCCCTACCCCCTTCTAATCCCCTTCTTCCTCACTTCTATAAGCAACATCGTACCCATTCGGATCCACACTATAATAATGATCTCTCTCATACTCAGAATAATACCCATCACCATCATGAACTCATGATTCTTTCCACTCATTCATTGCGTTTAGGTGTTCCTTTGCTTCACCAAACGGGATTGTGGAGATTGAAAGGTATTCGAAGATCTGGGAAAAGACTTCTTCGGGGAGGGTTCCGAGTTTGCTGTTGCGCAGTTTGTCTTCGAAGGTGTGTGGCTGTTGGGGGTGGATTTGTTTGGTTGTGGGCAGCTTGAGGTTGGGTTAGTTGTGGACTTTGTATGTGTCAAGATGGGATCGGTGGGGGTATGGTGGCATTCAGAGGTATGGCATGTAAGGGAAGAGAGTAATGCGAGGAGGGAACTCGGACTTACGTTGTGAAGTTGACATGGGTCGCGGTAATGGAATATTAGCATTTTGGTGTAGCCGGGCTTTGACTTGTCGATTAGTCCATAATTGTCGTTCTGTTTCTGCTAGGGCATAGTTAAACAAATGCTATGAAGATATTTTCAAGGATTGGCAAAAAATAGCTTCTTCTCGTGGTGATGCTAGGTTATTGATGTATGAAGCGATCTTGGTACTTTTTCCATCTTTTGAGACTTTAAATCCTGATGGTAACCGGCAGTGGTTTGGATTGTGAAGCCGTTGACGGTGGTTGTTTGTCTGTAGGTTATGGGCCACGCTGAGGGGCCGAGGAGGTCCAAAACCATCTTATCTGAATTCTGGGATGGCGGCCAGGGTTTTTGGTCTTCGGGGACACTTTCTAGTATAGCTGCGCCTATTCTCTAGTTAGCGTAAAACATTTTATCGAATGCATTTTTAGGATGGTAATTTCAATTACTTACCATCAATCGATCTCTTCCCAACTCCCTCATCAACAAACCCACCCCCCTCCACACAGCTTCAGCATCAGGCTCAATCTTTAACCCCATCTTCTGCAACTTCCTAACGTAATGTTCATACCCCGCCAACTCATTAAACCACATAGTAACATCATCCCGTCCCCATACTAATGGTTTCAAATAAGGATCATTAACATCATCATGTTGTTCAAAATCAGCTTGTTGTCTTTGACGTAACCAATTGACCACAAATGAACGGTCTTTGAGCTTTTCCGTCCAATTTGGGAGATCACGGAATTCGAAAGAGGCGGAACGAAGTGAGAGCTCGCGATTGTGAAGGTCTTTGAAGCGGAAATAGTCGAGATCTAAGACGTGGGGGTAGGGTTTTTTTACGTTCTCTGGTGTCGGTAGAGGTAGACATGTTTTAGAGATTCGACACGTCGACACGTTCGAGTATTGGTTATGCTTGGTGCTGAGAGTGTTGGGAATTGGAAGGTCAAAAGTGCAACGTAAGCCGTGTTAATTGGAATACGAGATGGCCTCGGTACGATAAAGGAAGGTGTCGGCTGTTGGGTTTGAGATGTATTTCTTGTGATGTGATGCGAAGTGTAGCAGGAGATAATAAGTTTGGATCAGAGTTTCCTTGGTGGTTGATTCGTAGAAGACTCGTACCAAACCATGGCACTTAATTAGGAGATCTGGTTTCGTACTGCGCGGATAGAATATATCACCACATGAACAAGAATCTATATAGCTAAAAGACACGAGGCGAAGATGCCAACGATCCTATCCATGGGTCTAATGATGAGATAGAACCGTCCAATGACGAAGTGGCATGATGGGTATCTTGGATGATGGATTAGATCTGGATCTTCGACCGATTAATATTGATCCCCCCAATTGATCGAACACGCATAGCTACTTATTCAAGTATCTACATAGGAACGATCTCATAACCCAACATGACTTCCGTCGATGTACCCTCCCAACCCCTATTTCCTGCCATTGTTAGCAGATAAGTACTCGTCGGGTCAACGTCTACAATAAAGTTGCGGTCAGCGAGCTATCCGTTCGTAGAGAGAAGCATCGTGCTACACCAAACTTACAAACTGAACTTAGGACTCCGCCATGATGCCCAGGGACAATTAGGAAAGGTACTCGAGAATGTCTTGTCGCTTCGTCATCCTTCAAATCGTATATTCTCAAGTTATCGAACGATGCACTAATTGTATAGTCAGCAAAATACGTCCGCCGTGAAACGAGAACTGGAAACTTGTAAACATACCACACCAGATGCCTTCCATTCACCATCGGCGTTACATAGCTGACAGCTCCACTACCTCCCGGGAACCTCAGCGTCCTAACTGAATTCTGGAAATCCTTGTGAATGCTATATTCCTCCACTGTCCCGTTTCTCCGCCCAACATATACATGGTTCCCATCAACACTCCAACAAGCAGACGTACTCCAAGGCGGAATACCTTTCCCAGGCAGTAATCTCGTAATAGGGGCTTCTTGTCTGCGATCATATATTCTGACAATACCATCGATAGAAGCGGCTAAGAAGATATTGGATGATACATCTGGGCTACCATTCGCATCGAGATCATTCAAATTGACCGGTGACCTTGGGTTTTCGGGACCTTGGGATTCTCTCGTGTCGGGAATATCAATGTTGGTGTCGCCTATTGTTTCTGATGACTGGTTCCCTGCTGAAGCTTCTGCTGCGGCGACTACACTGGCATTTTCGTTTATTAGTTGTTGCTCCGCGGGTTGGGAATCACCCATTAGAACGTCATCGTCGCCGTCTGTTATTGCCAATGTTGAATTCTTTGCCGTCCGAGTATTCGAGAGTTCTTCCCCGAATAAATCGTCTGCATCAACATCGTCGCCACCAAATAGGGAATCAAAACCTCCCGAGGAAGCTGGAGAGCCCGGGGCGTCGGCGTCGGCGTCGGCCTCTCGTTTCGGCGATTTTGCGCCGTTTGTTAAACCATTTGAGAGTTTGGACAGTGCTGAGGAAGTTATGCCGTTCATTATTGGTTGTCGTTCAACAGGGATAGGAATTATAGATTGCGGTCGCCATTGGATCGCAGATATTTGACCGGCTTGAGGGCCATAGGTCCGTACTACCTCTCCTTTGTTGAGGTCCCATTCCTTTGGATTTTGTTAGTTTTTGTGACTTTGAAGATGTTGGAGGCTCAAGCCGGCTACTCATACATAAAGATCCTTGTCCCAGCTCCCCGATAGTACCGACTTTTCATCCGCGCCAAGGGCGAGGACTGATACGGTGGATTTGTGCTTCCGTAGCACCGTCACAACTTTGCCTTCGTCGTGCCGCACGGATTGGAGATTTATATTCCCATTCTGTGAATGATATGGTTGGTAAAAATATCCTGCCACGTTTGGGCTAACGCACATCTTTCCCTCACTCACCTCAAGACCGGATAACAGCCATAAAGCCTGACTTTGTGTCGCTAACGAATAGACCGGCGATATTTTGATGTCGTCGCTTTCAACGAATAGACTGTTTTTATCTTAGATTCACCTGTCAGCGCCGCGGGCCCTTTTGACGAAAACACAACTTCTCTCCAAAGTGTAGCATACCCGGAACCTCTTCATTCTCCCAATATGACAATAATACCCCTGCCTATTCCACACCTCAAAAATCATCAGCCTACTCTTATTTCCATTTCCCATACCTTCAAACCAACGTTACCGCAACCGTACCCTCGTAACAGAATCCACGAACGGGTGTTTTTGCGCAACCGTCAACGGAACCTTCCCATTTATACTCGCAAACCAATCGAATTTTCTTATATACCCATCCTGCCCACCAGTGAACACCAACTTCATACACGGTGTCGCGCAGAAGGCATGTATGCTCGTACTCATCGGAGCGGCAACATATGGAATAATATCGTAGCTAGTAGCAATCTCGGCGCCCGGTCTTATCCGCGGTTTCCACCTTAAATCTGCATCGGAAGATGTTTCGCGTTCACGTTGTAATTGCTGTGTGGCTTCATCTTGGTTATTGGCGTCGTCGGCATCGTCGGCGTTTTCGTTATCGTCGTTGTCTTCGTCGTCGTCTTCGTTCTCGCCGTCGGATTCTTTGTCTTCGTTTTCGCTGCCGTCGTCGTTTTCGACGTCGTCCTCCATCATTGTGTCTTCGACATCGTTTTCGGGGGAGGATGGGCCGGAACCTGGGGAAAGCTCATTGTATTCGTGTGAGTTCGGGGTCGATACTTAGACAAGGTGGGATTTTTGGGTAGAGAGAAAAAGGGCGATTGGGTACCTTTCCCGTCATCGGACTGGTTCCCACCGAATGTATCCATCCTGGACGTGGGCTAGCGGATATGTTGTCGGCTTCTGGCAGCTGTGAACGGCCGCGATGCAGATGATGAATTGAAGGGATGCAAGCTAGCGAGCTAGTGTCGGCGCGATGCGCGCCCAAAGTTACACACAGTGGCATCCCTGCCCGACCTGCAAGCACAACACATTGTGGTGTGGTATTTTGGCGATACTATCTCTTAATAGATTGGTATGTTCTCGTAAAGCTGTAAATTTGATTTCCAGATTATATTAGAAATTCAAGTTGCAGTTAGGTCTCGAGTTGAGGCTATCAAAGGGATTCCACAATTTAATCCCATATATCACGCAAATCTCAAGCTTTTATAATCTGGCAATCGATATAATTAAACAGGACGATATATTTCTAGCGGGAGTGCCAGGATACCTAATGGGTCTAATACTTCTATTTACTCTGACCTATAGCTACTGGAGGTGGTAGATAAGTCTATAGCTTCAAACATAGTGGGAATATTAATTGAATGCGATGCCATTCATTCATTCGTTAACGCCTAAAACACCATAATGGCCATCTTAAAAGTCTGCTAACATACATCGCTAAGCCTGCTATCATAGAAAACCGTATCGAGTCGCATCGCATTATAAGAAAGGGAAAAAAACTGCATACCAAATCCACTACCGCATTACACTTCCTAATATCAGAACCCCGCAGAATTTTCGAACATTTCACAACAAATCTCCCAACAAATCTCCTTCCAGAAAGCCTCCTTTCTTCTCAGATGTAGCATTCTCCTCCTTCTTCTCTTTATTGAATCCTTCGTTCTTCTTATCCATAGTAATATAAGCATGCCTTTCAGTTGGCAAAAGGACTTTGTTCATATCAGCAAACGGGGCGGCTCCACCCCCACCACCCGCTAAGGTCTTCGCTGCCGGTTCGTCATCAAAGCTGATCAAGACCGTGTCCCCCTTAACAGAAGAAACCAGCTTATTCGCTTTATTACCAGAAGGATGTTTTTTTGCGTTCGTGCTTAGATTCCTGTTGACCAACCCTAGCCTTTCCATTGACTGTTTCTGAACGAATTCTTTCAGTTTGTCCGAATTGTAGTCTTCTGGGGATTCGTGGCGGCGATGAGATATAGGACCTTCCCTAGGCTCGGCTTTCCTAGCTGGAGCAACGGAAGCTTTGGTGTCGACGGAGACTTGAGGCTTGACTTCCTTTTGCTTGTGTTCCTGGTTGACAATAGCCTGCATTGTGTTATCGTCGAGGGAAATAACTGGTGGCGTGTTCCTGCTTTTATTAGGAGTAGGGGAGTGAACGATGTCGGTGTGGAAATCGAGCAAAGATGTTTTCAATTTATTTTCCTGGGGCGTTGGCGTATCTGGAAGAACGTTTGAAGAAATTAAAGGCTTAGGAAGGTCTTCTTTCTGGGACGACTTAGGGACGGTTGGTCGCATGGCATCAGCGTCCCAGCTAATAATAGGAATGCTTGGTGCTAAATTGGTCTGCGGAGGCGGGACATTGTCCCAAGAAATCAAAGGCGCAACTGTCTCTAGGGCTCGCGTCGAAGTCTCTGAAGCCGTGCTCTTCTTGCGTGGCGAAGTTGGGTTTAACATTGTTGGAATCATATCAGTAGTTTTGACCTCTGCGAGACGTTCGGAGAGTTTTTCTATGTGCTTGCTGGAATTGCGGGCTTGGTAGTTGTTTGGAGGTGGCCCGCGGGCCACTTGGTGTGGATGTGCGGTCTGGATATTTGGAAACGGTTCAGAGGGCCTTTCCATCGGTTTGTTAGGAATAGAACTATAATGAGACGGAGGTGGCCCGCGAACCGTTTGGTTGCTCTTTGCAGTCTGAATATTTGGGAACGGTTCAGAGAGCCTTTCAACCGGTTTGTTAAAATGAGTATTTTGATAAGGGCCAAGAGGTGGCCCCCGAGCCGTTTGGATGCCAGCCGCAGTCTGTAGGTCTGGGAATTGTTCGGGGAGCCTTTCCAACGGTTTGTTAGGATTGCGATTAACTTGGACATGGTGGGTCGGAAGCGGCCCGCGAACTAATTGGTTGCTATCCGTGGTCCGAACGCCAGCAATTTGATCGGAAAGTCTATCCATATGGCTGTTCGGATTGTAGGTCGAATATTGAGCTTGATTAGGCGGGTGGCTGCAGATGCCGCATTTACTACTACACGTCGCAGAGCATTGCTCACGGCAAGGGTGGCCACAAGCGAGAGGTTTGCGGCATGGCTCGGCGCAGCGAACCCGATTGTGTTCGTATCTAGACAATGTATCAGCTTTACAGGTCGTCGACAGGTTGGACCATTCCATGGACGCTGGATTTCGGGACCACGATAAGCCGTGAAAGAGGAACTTACGGATGGCACATGAGAGGGCATCTGTGTCCACAGTCCATGAGTTCGCCACAGATACTCTTGCAACCACCATGGATCTCATACCAATCGGCAACATCTATAGAATCAAAATATTAGAACGCTTCGGATGATCGTTTCTCGTCGAGGCACCTACGTTGCATATGTGTAATAACCTTATGCTTCTGGCAGGTTACAGGAAGCCAAGTACTAATAGCAGTACTGGAGTATTCGTTAGCTATAAGCCTATGTAGTGTTTTAACATAAAAATAGGTGGACTTGCCGCTCATTCATAATCTGTAAGATATCCCACCATAGCCCACTGGCCTGCGAAAGCAAGTTCGCATTGCCAAACATATAGAAACCTCGTTTCGCTCGCTAGAATTCTCGTTAGTATTACTTATAGCGTCCTCCAAGGATGTGGTGAATCTTACCGAAAGCGAAACACAAACACGATTAGGAACCTATCATATATCATTGTTAGAACCTATAAATATAGAAGAGAAAGGGTGATATAATCATACCTTAAGAAATCCGATGCTTCCATAAGCGTTGCTCCTACAAAGTGACAAAATGACCACTTCGTTCTCCTCACCCTGGAAGCTATCGACAGTTGCGACCCGGATACGGTTTTTAGCGTCCTTGTTCAACCTATCGCTTCGAGAGAGCAATCTACGGAGCTCTCTCGCTTGCCCAGTATAGAATGTCAAAATTGTTATCTCCTTTTGCGTGATCCCATTGTCTACAAGATAATTGCAAAGCCCAACAATCATCTGGGCCTCGTGTGAGTTCTTCTTTGAGAGCTCGTCCTGCTCTTCTGGAACCTCGTGGGCGAAAAATAAGAGGTTAGTTTTACCCATACCCTGAATAGGTTTCATATTAAGAACTGAATTGTCGTCGTCAAGATCGGGATAGATTGGCATAAGGATCCGCCGGATCTCTGGACGCATACGACGTTGCTTCTTTAACATCGTATATTCTACCTTGTTGCTGACCAGCCTTTCGAACATGGAGATGGAAAGGTTGTACGGTCGTGTTGCGAGCTCGGGAACATTGCAGTGGCCCTGGAGCTGTTTGTGATCACCCACTAAAACGAGTTGTTGGATGCTGGGGTAGCAGGCGGCGATAAGGGGCCCTTCGAGGGTCTCAGCAGCTTCTTCGATCAAACAAATCTTGGGTTGAAGAGCGGCTACCAAACTGCGATATTTGCTGATGCCAGTCGTTGTCAAACCGATGACTTTAGCTCGTTGCAAAATGTAAGCATCCACCTCCCATTTGGCAATCTTGTACTCAGCAACATTCAAGGCATATTCCTGGTTGATCTTGCGCATCTCCTCTTCAATGGCGGCGATATAGAGTCTCTCAAGTCGTGCGTAAACGTCGCCTCTCAGCGGATCTGGGATATCCCAAAGATTGTCCTTCTTAATCCAGTGCCGAACGAGTTCCTCAGTGACACCAGGTCTGGTCAGAACTCGTGTCTTGCGGACAAATTCCACAAAGTCTCCAAATAACTTTCCATCCCATTCATCATTAAATTCGGCCTCTAGATCTTTGAGCTCCTCGACACCAATATCTTCATCCTCTAAGTCAAGCGGCATATCTTCACGTCGGGGGATTGGTACAAGAGCATCACCTATCCACGAAACCATCGGGGAGATAGCATCCTCCCTGTTACCAACGGAGAGCTTGACCCATTGGTCGGTGAACTTGTGGAAAGTGTCCCGTTGAGTTTGTGTAATAACCCCGTATCGGAGCAGATTGTCAGGAGTGAGATTTCGCTCTGACAGGCGCTCGATAAGCTCTCGAGCCTTTCGCTCAAGGCTCCTGAATTTAGCACGACACTTGTGAATACTGGAGCCTTGAACGCTGATGTTGTTTTTCATGCCCTGACGAATATTGAAGAGAGTGCGCTCACGAATCACTCCTGTATCTTGAGTTCTGCCACCTAATCTGATCACGCGGGGTTCAAATTCGATGACGTGGCGAAGAAGTTGGTCTAGAGCGTGATTCGTCTGACAGGCGACAATGATGGGAGGGTCATTGCCCTTGCTATTGGCGATCATAGCAGCTAACGACTTTGTACTGACAAAGGTCTTTCCGCAGCCCGGAGGCCCCTGAACGATGGCGAGCTCCTTGGTGAGAATTCTTTCAACTGCTTCTAACTGAAACTCATCCATACTGGTGGTAACTTGGTTCTTCGATGGGAAGTTCTGTAAGATGTTGACATTTTGTAGGGCCCCACTGTCATGGTCGCTGAAACAGGGTGCTAGGTTGAGTTCCGGTTTTTCTTTCAAGAACTGGGGGATTCCAACTGTGGTGTCCCGAAGGGTGAGGATCTTGCTGAGTGGGAAATTGACATCCATTCGTTGTAGGGCTCGAAGGGTATGCTTGGAGGCCTCAAAGTAGCTGTTACGGGACTCCACCATGATCCAAGTCTTCGTTGGGTCGAGCTCCAGCTCATCCGGATGCAAAAGAAGGTCAACGACGGTGCCGTACGGCAAATTCCCTTCCAAGCCAGAGATTGGTCTCGCTGCGACGGTTGCAACACGAACAACATTCTTGAAATCGTCTGTCGTGAGAGCGACTAAGGTTCCAGGACAAAGACGTTTTGAATTCTCCCAACAGATTCGCTTGCGAGCTCGGTTTGTCGAGAAGCTCATTTTGATGCAGATGCCAGAGTACGCAAAAGTAACCCCAACAATCCTGCAGCTTTCGTAGATGCAAGTTTCGTATTCGTCATCCATGGAAGGATCCGTACGGAACCGACCAACTGCTTCACGAAGGGGTGAGAAGGAATCCTCACGGAGAAGCTCATAATGAGCACCAAGGTATTCGTCGACAGAGTTCCACGGATTCTCAACGTCGTTGGTTGGGAGGTCGACCTCGACTGTCATCAGCTCGGCCGCAGAAGGGACTTCAGGAAGGGCTCTCCAAGCGCCGGGAGTACTGCCATCGGCGGAGAATGGGAGAGCACGTTCGTAATGCTCCACCAGCGGGTTCCTAGGAACTCCACTGTAAGCCGTACTCGCCTTGTCCCGAGGGCGCTTCGCTGCAATAAGCTTCTCGGATAGATGAGCATTCACCTCTCCGTTTTCGTCCGCTTGATGTCCTGAGATCTGGAGATGGGGACGGCTGTGGGAAGTAGTCGTCTTTCCACGACGGGAACTTTTATTACTGCTGCTTTTGTGGTGAGGCCGTTGAGCAAAGAAGGCTGTCGACGGAGAAAAACCTCCATTTTGCTGCCCTTGCAGCATGTCGTCGTCGGCGGGATCGCGTCCGTACGCGACCTGTGGCTCAGCAAGTCGACCGTGCTGCGAGCCAGCATGAGGAAAGTTTCCTCGGCCGCGGCCTCGGCCACCACCACGGTTGTTGGCATGTCCTGTCGGACGTCCACGCAGTTCGAAACTGCTTGACATTGTTGGGTTGGATGCACAATACCAACCCGAACAAGTCGGGGGGGGAGGAGAAAAGAAGAAGAAGAAGAAGAAGAAAGTATGAGAGAGATAAGACCGGGGAGACACCGGGAGCAAGCCTCGGGGAGAACTAGGAAGAGAAGACAAAGAGGGCCAAAGATTGGTCCAGAAGGCAGCAGAGAAGAGAGCAAGGAACAAAGATCTGGATACCAACAGAACACCAGTAAGTTCGGGACCCTTCTCAATGGGTGCATTGAGGTGAATGTATCAATGTTGGATGTTTTAGATGGTGCTTACCTTGTCGCTTGACACGATTGTTGGTTGGTTTGAAAAGCTAGAAAAGATGAAGGGAGATGGCGTGGAGGAATAAGAAGGGAGAAGAATAGAGGGAAGGAAGGAGAGGTGTCAGAAGAAGAAAAAAGCCGTTGCAACAGAGCGTTGAGGTGATATGTGTTGAAATTGTTGCAAAGTCAAAACGGGTCGGGAATGGAAGTTGACAGGCTAATTTCGAGGGCTTCAAGCTCCAGAGCATTTGATAGCACCGAACAGCTTGGAACTTGGTAAAGAAGAGGAGGATTTTGAACCAAAGAGGTTTGGAGGAGGCTGAGATGAAGATGAGACAGGTTGGAACGCGTTGAGAATGTGCAATCGGTTGATTAGATGGAGTAGATGCGAGGTGCAAGAAGGTTTTCGTGAGAAAGAGCCTGGTGCTGCGTTGTTGCTGTTGATGTTGAGTTGAAGAGGGAATACAGAGTATGTCAAGAAGCAGAGTTCCGCTGCATAATCGGTCACTCATTAGAGCTTAGCTTGAGCGGTGCGCACCTGGGCTAAAGCTCGTTAAGAGGAATGTAGAATTGCAGGAGCTGATAGAAAGAACATATGTCAACATTCTGAGATTGGATTGGATTCGATTGAATTGCACCGTTTACATGTATTATAACCGATTACTTGAGTATTTTATATCGTCCGGCCATTTGGCAGTTAAGTATGGTAAGTGTATACCGGTGGGATGACATCGCGAACCGATTCAGGCTAGTGGGGTTGCGGACTGCAAAAAGTGCCTGAAGTCACCGGCGCCATGCATGTATACTTCAACCCACGCTAGCTTACATTAATCTCGTCTGCGCATGCAGGGTAGGCAGCTTTTCATCTTCTCTTGATACCTAAACGTACTCGAATATTAACTATCTTATAATTTGTCGACTGTGGAATTAAGAAATTGAAGGAACTAAATTTATAGACAAGCTGGGACACAAAACTAGCCGGTACCACAGGATATTCTATAGGTCCAGTCGACTGGCCTTGCAGAGTTTGTGACTTGTAGACGCCTACAAGCACCCTCAGTCTTCGAAAGGAATCAATCCACCTTCCCTTCCTTCAGCATCCGTTTTCCCTCTTCGACTAACTTGAATTTCTGTATCTTCCCACTGGCTGTCTACTCTACTAGTTAGCATTCGATCCCCCAATGCCCCGTCTTGGAATTAACATATGACCTACCTTTGGCAGGGCCCCTCCCTCCAAATCTCCAATCCAGAAAACATATCTAGGCACCAAATGTCTCGCCAACTTATTCCTCACCCACTCCCTCACTTCATCTTTACTAATCCCCCTCCCTTCACTCGGTCCAATAAATGCTGCCACGCACTCTCCATACCTCTCGTCCGGTACTCCCACGACCGAAACTTCTGCAACAGCGGGGTGTTCAAACAGGGCGTTTTCGATATCTAGCGGATCTTTTTTGATCATGTGAACCGAATTAGTAACATCCGATGATAGTCTCTTGAAGGTTCTACTTACAGATGTTTTCTCCCCCTCGAATAATTAAATCTTTAATCCTGCCTGTAATTTTAATATACCCTTCTTCGTCCATCTCCGCTTCGTCACCTGTAAACATCCACCTGACGCCTTCTTCATCGCGGATCATAACTTCGGCTGTTTTTTCTGGGTCGTTCCAATAATACTTTTGTAACTATATCACATGGGATGTCAGCTATATTGATCAATATCGTTAAGGTTGAAGTTGGTGGAAAAAAATACCAGATACCCCGCCGTAGCCAACTCGCCTTTCTCGCCAACGGGCAATATCTTTGTTCGATCGTGAACATCCACAATCTTTGCTTGCGTATGCGGCATAACTCTACCTACGGTGCTGGTTCGCTTGTCGATTGCTAAAAGGATCCCATTAGCTTAACTTAAACTCAATCTCATATACCATCAGGGAATGATTACGTACGATCATCTGGGAACGTCATTACAGAAACCGGTGATGTCTCCGTCATACCATAACAGATAGCTATCACTCATCAGCAAAGGCCAATCTTCTTTGATATCCCAACCTCATATAACACATACTCAAATCGGTTAAATTCAACTCCCGATGCAGTCTTTTCATCAACTCGATTGGAATCGATGATCCGGCTGCGATACCCGTCCTCAATCTCTCAAACCCCTTTCTCTCAACTTTTTCATGTTTTAATAGCTCCAGACAAGCAATATACATCGTTGGAACGCCATATAATGCTGTTGCCCGTTCGGCTTGTACTGACTCCAAGGCTCTTTTAGGATCGAAGGCTTCTGACGGGAAGACTATTGCAGAGCCGTGGGTCACGCAAGCCGAGTATCCTAGGACGCAGCCAAAACTACAAACCCTAATTAGTAACCCCAAGTTCGATACCCTAAAGAGTCTGGTAAAGAACGAAGATACCAGTGAAACAAAGGCGGCGGACAAACCACCACATCTTCCTCCGTAAGCCCCATCCTATCACCGATAAATTTGCCATTATTTAAAATGTTAATATGTGTTAGCGAAGCCGCTTTCGGCATCGCTGTAGTCCCGCTGGTGAATTGGATATTACAGATATCATCGGGTCTTACGTCGATATTGAGTGCCGGTGGGTTTGAGGATGTGGATTGAAATACATCGTGGTAGGATGAGAAGTACGAGAATGTATCGTTTGAGATACGGCCGGCCGAGTTGTTGATCAGGATTACATTCCGAAGGGACTGTATTTATCAGCATAGTTATTCGCAAATGCATGATACATAGTTTGAAAGTACTCACAGGCACTTCTTCACTTTCCACCCCACCGCCCCCATTATACCCCCTCCCCTCAAACCGCGGCACGACCTCTTCAAGCAACTCAAGATTACTCCTAGGCGGCTTAAACGGCAAATTCGTCTCCGCCGAAATAACCAAATGCTCGCTTTCTAAATGGTTTAACGCCGACTTTAGTTGAGAACCAGTAAACGCCGGATTTAGAGGCACTAAAATGGCACCGAGCTTGAAAACTGCGTAATGGAGGATTGCGAATTCGGCAGTATTGCCTAGGGAGGCGGTGACGCGGGAACCCTGCTTTACGCCGAGAGAGGCGAGGCCGTGGGCGAGACGGGTGGAGGCGATGTCGAGGTCGCGGTAGGTTAAGCGGGTGGATTGGTGGGAAGAGACGACACTGGGTACTCATTAATACAGAGCATAGAGAATGTGGTTCTGCTTGATAATATGAGGGCCTACGCAGTTTTATCGCCATGCTTTGAAACGATCTTACTCAGATATCCATGACATGTATCATATAAAAGCGGTGGCTGTTCAAACCGTCAGTTTGCGTTGACTCCGTTGTATTCTTGAATTAGGAAATCGATGCCAGAGAGCCTCGAAGCTATCGACTTCGGCTGTACGTACTTCAAGCGGTCCGGCGACTTTCGACTGTGTCAGAAGTGTTCGGGATTGTATTAACCTATCTATACGATGGGGTGTCCGTATGTGTCGCCGTAACGGCTGCAGCCTCTGGGGTATTCTGATGGCCAGCATGAGATTGTGGGTGAGCCAAGTCGCCACTGAACTCGCAGCCCCGTCGCAGCTATGAATATGAATATGATCGTGGATTGTTGATAATTCTTAAACCTAGGTCGAAGGCTTGATTTAATATCAATATCCTGCTTGGTTATGCCAGTTAGACTAGCAAAGATAATCTACTGTTTCCACAGACCCGATGGCTGGACCGAGTTATATATCGCCATCCGATGCACATCAACCTCCTGGCTTTTGTGTCCTTCTAAATCGGGAACACCCCTTCGCAGACATAACCACTAGCTTTATGGTTCCGTCCAATCCAAAACCCTTTTGTACGAAGGAAGTAGGTACCTTCCCCGCATTATCGGCCCTAGTCAAATCACATGCAGGGAGGCTAAACGTGGGGTTCATCCGAGGACCCACTTGCGTTAATACCACCGATTCGATTCGTCAATTGCGAATAATTTGTGTTTTTGGCTGGGCATCTCGTCAAACCTTATCTATAAGCCCAATGGCATGCAGTCGATAGATAGGAAAAATGTGGCATACCTGCTAGAAGATTTTAAATAATCCAGTGCCCTAGTGATTCCTGGTCTCGTCTAGTGTTTGGAGATCCGATATCCGCCTCCAAACCGCTACGATGTTTGAATATCGCTATGCGCATAATATGCACTAGTTGGCTAATACACTTATGCTCTCCTCGAACAACATTTAGACATCATGAATATGTTAAAAAAAGATGACTCTCTAAGTACTCAAATAAATATCTCAACCAATAGTGCATTATTAAAACAACAATGTCAAGCCTCCAATTTGCAGCACAAAACGAGAAAAAAAAAAAACCTCTCCCAATGGCGCCAAAACAAGAGTTCCTAAATACAGAAATTTTGTTCAAAACTCCTCAACCGCGCATAAGGAATGGGATATCTCTGAAAAAATGGAAAGAAAGAAGGAGTGATTACAAAAGGTGCAAGAAGATTCTGCAAAACAGATACCGCCACCTGAGCTCCCCTAAAAAAACATTTGCATCGCCAGCCAGCCAGCCCACAATTTACATTTTTCGAAGATAGAGAAAGAACAAGGAAAATTATACATATAGGTCGTTCGTTTCGTCGTCCGTGTTTTTCATCCCTCCGTGCACTTCATTACCGTAATTTGGTCCATTATATATGGCACTGAATTTATATATCCTCCAACATTACCCTTCCTCCAGTGCAGCTTTAAAAATCTCTGAAAAAGCTTTCTTCTTGCGGATGTGCCTCTGGTTTGTATGGTTCGAAATCTGGCGACGGGTGTGGGTATTCGTCGAAGTATCTGGTATCGCCTGGAAATGATAATTCTACACCGATTATTAGCAAACCAGCTTTTCAAAAACTCATTGTAAAAGAACTTACCAGGCACCAACGGCCCGTTCATCCTCTGCTCCCCCAAAGCCTTCCAATCAATCCCGAAGAAGAACGGATGATTCTTGACATCTCTAGCGCCATTCACTAAATTTCCCAATCGACTCGAAAGGTCCGCCTCGCACAGCCTACTAACAAAATCCCTGGTGGTTTCGTCCAACGACGCCGGAAACGATATCCGCCCCTGTACAATCTTTTCGTAAATAGCGAACGGGGAGTTATCGTAGAACGGCGGGAAACCGCAGAGGAATTCGTATGTGAGGATGCCGAGGGCCCACCAGTCGACAGCGGTGGTGTGGCCGCGAGATTGGATTACCTCTGGGGAGAGGTACTCGGGTGTTCCGCTATAGTGATTATTGTTAAACTCACGGGGGACTCAAAGAATGGATTATGTGGTGCATACCATAGTGTATAGGTCTCTTGAGAACCGATTCTCTTTGCGAAGCCAAAATCGACGAGCCTATTTTGCAACTTTCCGTCAGCAATCTTCATTCGTAGACATTTGATAAGGGTTGACATACTTGACGTGTCCTCTCGCATCCAACAAAATATTCTCAGGCTTCAGATCGCGGTAGACGATCCCGCGATCGTGCAAAAACTCTAGAATAAGTGTGACCGATGCAATGTAGAATTGCGTTTGAACCTGGTTGAACCGGCGCATTTTTCGGAGGTAGGTGAAGACTTCGCCGCCAGGAGAGTATTCCAGCTGTAGAAACAGTACGAATTAGCAATCCTCTACCTAGAAACCGTAGGAAGTGTAGGAAAGAGATATACCAGCATGTACAAGTTCTCTCGGTCCGACCAGGAGGCAAACAGGTCAACAATGAACGGCTGCGACCGCGAAACACTCAACAACATGCGTTCGTTAAGCACATGCTCTACCTGCTTCAGCTTGACCACTATATCGACCCTTTGTTAGTTCGCCTCGAGCGTTAATTGATCCAAAGCGTAAAAACTTACCATCTTTCTTCTTCAGCACTTTGAGTGCATAGAATTCCGTTCCTGAAGTTCTATATTCCCTTTTCGGCCGAACTAGCCAAACTCTGGCAAATGTCCCTGTCCCTAACGTCCGCAAAAGTTCGAATTGATGTGCATGGAGCGCCGGACATGCATTTCTTGTCTCTGCGGTATTTCTAGCGTTAACTATCGATTTGATCTTCTGTGGCGCCTCACTTGTATTTGTAGGTGTGGCGTGGGATGGCGGCGATGGGTTCATCCTGTGAATCGCGGAGAATTTTGTGATTAGCTTGTGGTTTTGGTGTCGCATGATCACACAAATGATGTAAACGTCCGATAAGAGGCGTTTCTGCCAACCACGAGAGAAAAATCGCACGTGGGAACATAAAAGCACGAGGTTCACTTTGGGAGGGGTTTCATACTTGTCTCGGCCAAATGGATCCTCGATTGTCATTTCAATCTCCATATCGTCTTCATCGAAATAGGTATCTGAGCTCGCGGCGGGCGAGTTATGGCTAGAATGCGGATCCGACAAGTGGAAATCGCGCAGGGCGGTGGCGCTGACCTGCGGGGATAAGACCAGCGGGTTGGACATGAAGAAATTTGGGGTTGGAGATTGGATGTTGCTACCGCTGTTCGAAAGGAAACCAGATCCCTGAAACGGCGTGTTGTTGGGTGATGTCGCAGCGGATTTAGGGATATCAGAGTATCCGGCGCCGCTGGAGTTCGGAATCGATGAGGGGCTGAGCTTATTCGACTGCGGGCGCTGCGACTGGAGAACGTGGGTTGAGGCGATGGGCAGGAAACCGGAGAGGGGGCTTGAAACAGTGGAAGTCATTTCAAAGAAAGGAGGAAGAGGAGGGCGGACGAAGGAGCCGGTTGAGTTAATACCTATTCCTGCAGGTGGTGCTGCGGCGACGGAGCATGCACAGTTATCGGAATCTGGAGCAGACGGCTTGTGGAATTTGCAGGCAATCGTAACGGTACGGCCATATGGCCCGTCGCCGTCGCAATGGGTTCGTTTTAAGCTTAGAGACACCGTGCTGACTGAGACATTCAGATACCATACACGGAAAAGAGGTTTTTGATGTTCGAGTTTAAAATACCTTGCTGGCGGAAATTCAGCCGAAACTTTGGTTTGGATGGAAAGTCTGTTCTTGGAACAGGTTTGGAAGGATATTTATTTCACCAGCCTGCAAGTTTAACGGTTGGGAGAGGTTAAAATGGCACCATGGAAAGCATATATTATATACGAGGCGCGGGGAGAAGGGAAAAGGAAGAACTGGCGATGAGGGAGAGAAACAGAAGCATCGCATCGGAATATGAAAGGGGAATGAGGGAGTTATAGGAAAAACAGGGCTGCATTGTGCAAATTCCATGTTTGGGCTGGTAGGTAGCTTCAGCTATAGTAGACGGTTATATCATCCATCGGGACAGGTACCGGGCGTCAGAGCCTTTGTTTGAAGGGAGGCCACCCTTGCCTGATAGCGTCGTTTGCTCTTCTTTATTTTCCGTCCCGTGTGAGCTAGCATTCTTCCAGCTAGGACGGCGTCAAAGATGTTTGGACGGGTGGCTTGGGGAGTTAGGCCCCTCCCTGGGACAAGAGCTCACTGACTCGAGCTTGTGGTAATTTGGACCGATTGAAAGCAAGTACTTGCAGTATCAAACTTGATTTTTTCCGCTGCACGAGCTCCATATCGATGTAACTGCTGATATGGGCATCTGGCCCCGGTTATATATGTATGTAAAACCGTGGGACCTGCTTGAAGCATGCGGTGAGGTGGGTCCTTACCCGCGGCCATGTGAGGGGCGGGCCGGGTCATCTGGCGGTCTGTACAGATCTGTACGCCATACTTGTGAAGTCTTAAGAACAGGTATTCTCGAATCTCGGATATTAGATCTCGGTATGTCCCAGCATAATTAATCAATCTAGATACGGACCCAGCCCGTGGCCATGGTTGGTTTGGCAATTCAATCGGTCGGGTTTTGTATCGACGTGCACATACCTGACCGACGTAAGTGTAATACGCATACACCACTGAACTGGAAGTTTGGTGACCGGTTGAGAAGTAATTGAACTTAGACAGAGCGAAGACGGTGACTTAGGCTACATGTAGAATATGCTTAATTAGGAGGTCATTAAGGAGACTAAAGTCCATCGTAGTCTCGAGAGCTTGAGAGTCGCAAATTCTGTCGAGTCTCGAGACCCCAGTCCGGATTCCTGGAAAATGTGTTGCAGTCTTGGCGCGATATCTACAACACGGGCCAAACGTGTGCACTTCCAAGAACTGCATCATCGTCGTAACCAACGTTAGCAACCTCAACTTCGCGTCCTCGTTCCCGGCGTACCCTTGTATATCTCAGGGCACTTCACGACACTCCGACGATTATAATACAGTTTCACAAACCATGTCGGATCACAATCAACTTACACCGGCGTTTGCGCCGTTCTTTGGCATGGTATATACGATCCTCCTACCGCTAATACATGCATGGAAGCGAATGATGGGCTGACTTGACATGGTGGGCTAGGCCGGAGTTGCCTTTGCTGTAGGTTATCCACTCAATAGTCGCCTGGATATGGTGTTACGGGAAATGAACAGCTGATAGAAACCGTACTATGACTGCAGATGATATTCGGATGTATGCTCAAGAACCCCCCTTACTAGCCTCCATGGAAGGTTCAACATCTAACTACTTCCTCCAACACAGGCGCCGGCGCAGCCTACGGTACCGCCAAGTCCGGAATCGGTATCTCCGGTATCGGTATCTTTCGACCGGAACTCATCATGAAATCCCTAATTCCCGTTGTCATGTCCGGTATTCTGGGGGTTTATTCGCTAGTGGTTTCGGTCTTAATCGCCAGTGATTTAGACCCTACCTTGAGTTATAGTTTGTTCCAGGGGTTTTTACATCTGGCGGCGGGATTGAGTGTGGGGCTTTCGGGTTTGGGTGCTGGGTATGCGATTGGCAAGGTTGGAGATGCGGTAGGTTTCTATGGCTGGTGTATTTGGATGTCTATAGAGACTGAGGCTGACCGAATCTGGTGTTTAGGGTGTAAGGGCGTATTTAGCACAAAGCAGGGTGTATGTTGGGATGGTATGTTCACGGTTTTACTACAAGGTGACAGGAAGACGGATGCTAACATGGCTACTAGGTGCTTATCCTAATTTTCGCTGAAGTCTTGGGTCTTTACGGGTGAGCCTAGCTGAAATATATGTCTAATTTCTTTTGCAAAACAGCTGACCCTATGTCAAACGATAGTCTCATTGTCGCTTTGATTTTGAACACTAGAGGAAGCAGCTGAGTGGCCTGTCTTTTGGCCTATAATATGAACGGGCGAGTCGGGTGTATAGTGGAAGCAGGGAGGCCTCAGCCGCGTATCCTCCCCAAGTCAGATTTTGTATCATTACTTGGAATTATTAGCATCATAGAAGCGTGTTTCGTTTAATCTTGGGGAATATACATTGGGTTTGACGATAGGTATCTATTCTGTAGCGAATCTTAAGCCTTGACTGGGTATTCCAAGTTCCAAACTCTATTTAGAAGGAGGCAAACGGGCAAAATGTCTCGATGGTTTGAATTTTGAAATTCCATGAGCACCGCCACCCGGGAAACCTGTTGACTGAAATAGTCACGGGCACCTTTCAATAATGCGTTCCTTCTAACAACGGTCTACTAGTATACTACGTGTATGTGTAAGCGAAAGCGAGGGATCGATTTGGCGTATCTGCGACTTATTAGTACCCTAGCTCTCTGCTTTCAGCGCGTGTGTGAGATCATAAGATCATAATTTTTCAGTCTAGTATACAGCTTGTACCTCCGCTCGAGCCTTTCTTCGACACTAAAACCGAGGATATCCCACAACGGGGAATGCCATGCCTATCGAGGCTTTGAATGGGAACCAAATCGACCCGAATCCCTCGGCCTTGGAGCAGCAATCCTATAACATAGCTAGATCACCTGGTCATCAAATAGTTACCTAAGTGCTGCGGCCGCTGTCCAGCCTGTGTTGACGTTGCATTCTTATCCAGCTTTCGGACTTCCCGGCGCAAGTCCTAAACGTTATACTGCAAGTATAACTAATAAAAATGCTTTACGGCCTTTTTGAAATCGCCGTAAGTCGAAGTAGGGCATGGGGGGGTGCCAAGTCCGAGGTTCTGTACCACAAAACACGACTGGTCCAACAACAGCGCTGGAAATTAAAAGGCTGTAGACCGCAGGATTATCAACCCGATATGCATGGGCGCAAATTTCTCATGAACCCCGCGGCTTGCGCATCCGGATAACTACATGTCACCCTATGCTGACTTGTTTGCTGACCGCCTGGTCTTTTCTGGAATTTTAATTCGAATCCCCTTAGTCGAAATTGTAATTGTGAGATCCGATAGCGTAATGTCCTCGAAGACTGAAGAACAACTAGCACCTGTTATGTCATATGCGAAGTCTGAGTAACATTGGCTTCTTTCCCCGCATTTTGGGGTTAATCTCCGGTTTCTTTTCAGCCCCTAGTCTTCTGTTGCATCTTCACTTGGAATACCAAGCTAGGGAAGCAGCGGCTCCGCAGCTGTTAGACGGCAAGTTCCTTCATTGTGTAACCCAAACTTTCGAATCTACGCCCATGTCTTGCAGCTTGAGCTTGGCTCTAATCTTGGTTAACCCTGTACGCGCCACATATGCATAGTCCCTACGGAGAGTTAGCTTGCGAAAGTTCGACGGTATTTATCCAATGGGCATTCAAGGCGTAAGATAAATAGGTAGCGGATAGGACCGGCGCTCGGAGTCTTAGGTTGCAAGATTAAAGTAATCTTTCGAGCCTCGGCTGGTCGATCGATCGATTATCAGGGTCCTTTCCGGGGATAGAATATCCATGTTGACTTCCTCCGGCTTTGGGGAGGGATACTAACGTTATAGTCACTATCACGCGGTTACTTGGCTTGCGAGAATACCATGCGTTCAAGCTGCCTATAGCTATTCCCAGATTCATAACTCCCAACATAAGCTGTCAGCCTGCATGTTTACAACAAATCCATTGGAATCGTCGGGCAATTAATTGTGTGGTGGTACTGGTACGGCTGAGAAGTCGAGGAGCTCGATGAAATGGAAATCAGGGGTGTCATGTCGACTCTATAGCCTTGGAGGCTTAGTAAGGTAATCGTGAACCCTTGTCTTCTTGTAATTTTAGGTGGTATAATAACAAGTAATCTAGCTAAGTTGATGACGGATAACTAGCCGGCCGCGGCTTTCCGTGATGGATTTTATAAGATCCCGCATGGAACATGGGAATATGCATGTTATATGTTGGATATATGCAGTAATCTACACCCCCATACGGAAATTCTCCTATTGTGTAACATTTTACGGACCGAGGGATTCCTTGCATGCAATTATAGGCATGGGCCTTGTTGGGCAATGCCGATATTGATATCATGAGGCCGAGGTATACTGCTGTTTGAGATATTCTTGAATGCAGTATCGATATTCAGCCCCAATGTTGTGGGATTTTGACTTGCTGTCTGCCCTGAAGGCAGCGTTTGACTGGGCTAAGTAAGGAGTGCGCAGAAGTTCGATAGGCTGCTGGGCTGTACATACATGCATGTTTGGATACGTACGTATTCGAATATCCGCCGTGACGAAGTTGCAGCTGTAGATGATTCAGGCTGGGGCGGGTGGTTCGGCGCTGCCTATTGCGTCGAAGTTTTGAAGTCGGAGAGCCTCGTCATGTTTATGTGCGTATTGGTCTGCATGTCTATATAAACCGATGGTGTCATCGGTTCTGGGAGTTTTGTTCTTCAGCTTTTTGCTACGGTTTTATACTTCTAGTAAGATATCAATTTTTAGTCTCTTATATTCGATCAGGCGGTATACTGCTTTTTTCTTCACCATGCGGTTCACGAGTGCTCTTGTTTTGGCCGCGGCGCTATATTCTGCTGATATAGCTTTTGCTGGGTGTGCTGCGGATAATTGCTTGAGAGGTATATTTCCATGATATCAAAAAGGATAGTGAATTAGGAGTAAGCATCGGTGCTAACGAGCTTCATTATAGCTGTCAGAGCTTCTGTATTCCCAACTAGATCTGGAACTGCAGACTGTTCTTCCTTCTTCAGTGCTACGGTTCAACAAAAACCGAGGTACGTAACTCGGAACCTACCTTAATAGCAGCCTCGTGACCAGAATGTTCCTTCGTAGCAAGAAGGCCTTACTAACTGATAGTAATTAGCACCGCAATCGTTTCTACTGATGGCACCACCATCACAACTACCGCAGTCTATCTTGAAACCGCCAGCCCGACTGCAATCCCAAGCTACGCATCCGCCTGCTCAGGAGCTGCCAGATACTCCAGCGCCTGTTCATGCATAGGCGCCGCCCACGTTACCACTACCGTATTCCCACCCACCCCCACAACCAGCGACATCATTAACGCTGTCTTTGTCGTATCCCCTGAAGGTTGTCCACGATCCACACCAACCGGCTTGGCAATCGGTCAAAGCGATGATGCCTTCTCCCAGCAAAACGGTGGTCTTTCGTATACACAATATGAAGGTAACCAGGTTGTCTTGCAAGATCCCACTAATGGTCCTTTTTTCCTTGATTTATCCCGCGAAGACCGTGTTGCTATTTCTGATAATGCTGGTAATACGCTGGTGATTTATCAAAATGGAACTTTTGAGGTGTTTGCGGGGAATTGTCAGATTTCGATTGTTGGAACTGTTTTGGAGGAGAATGGAGTGTCGAAGAGGCATAACTTGTTGATGTCAAGACAACCAAACGCCGTTTGTGACACCGTACAATTCTTTTGTAACAGTCGATTCAGTCTTATCTTTGCCGGTGCAGCGGGCAAAGCTCTATGCAACGGCATCGGTGTACAGGTCGGCGGTTTAATAGGCAGACAAGTCGGCGGGGCTATTGGATTTCTTGGGAATGTTTTTGGGCCTGAAGTTGGAATCCCTACTACTTTGTTGGGGGTGGTTATTGGTGGAAGATTAGGGGCTTCGAAGTTCAGTGAGTATTTGTGCGCTGGGGTTGGAGCTTATTTGGGAGAGAAACTTTGTGAATATTGTAAACCGGATGTGGAGTGTGGGCCTGGGCAGATTAGTTGCAACAAGGGACCTTGTCAGGATGCTTTGAGTGATCCTAATAATTGTGGTGGGTGTGGGAACAAGGTTTGTCTAGTCCATTTACTTTATCTAGTGATATAAAAGATGCTAATAGTATTATATAGTGTGCCTCTGGAATCTGTAGTAACGGCCAATGCTCTGTCGAAGCTTGCAATGGTTCATCCTGCGGTAGTCTTAATGGCTGTGGTATTGGTTGTTTCTGCTTTAGGGAAGCTAGTGGGAATGGATTCTGCGGACCGAATGTTTCGTGTGCACCACTTGCAGGGTGTTCATCTAATGCACAGTGCGCACAGGGAGAAGTGTGTGCTATTAGTACTTGCTGTGGTAGACCTGTTTGTTTGAGTGGTTGCGCTCTTGCGAGGAGGTCTTTGGGTGATGGGTATGCTAATTCGACTGATTTTGAGGAGGGGTGGACTGGTGGTGCTCCGCCACTTTTCTAAGGATAGAGGCTCCATACTTACTATAGGGGGGTGGGGATCGTCTAGCAGATTAATATAGAGTGTTTCCTTTTGTTTTTTAAACTATTTTGTAGGTCGTTAAAAGTTAAGAGGGGGTAAATTGGACTAATTGATCTACAATATGAGATACATGCCATTTGTATACCTAGCTAGGTATCTATCTGAGGAATCGCTGAGGTGCTTAGCCAATAGCTCTTGAATCTAGGATTATATGTCTAAGGGACTTTGTACTGGTTTCGAATCCAGACACACTCCGTACGCTAGATAGTTATAAACCGGACCTTCTGCTAACATATGTTCTACGGCTAATCTTAGGGAGTTTGACCTACTATTAAAAAGTACCTGCTACTAGTATATTCAAGTACTTATCCGAGGAAGTACTTCCCCTAATAGCTCGTGAACCTCGGATGTCTAGATAACTTTCGATGTCGTTTAAGAGGGAAAAAGCGTTGCGGGCACAAAATACAACAAGTTGAAATCTGCAGAACGTTCAAGACAAGCTGAAATCTGCCTCGCTCGCAAGGACTACGCCGGCAAAAATAGATAGACGATATGATGCCGGGTAGTTTAGAACATCCATTGCCATGTCGGGGGCGTATGTACACGGTAATAGCTGCGTTACAGGGATATCGCAATCAACCTGAAACGGGCATTGCGTAGTGTCGAGCGATGTAGCCAAGAAGTGGCGGTTCTGTCGATGCTTTACCTACATGGCCTCCTCGCCTATCTTGGGGGGACATACATCGTATCTGCTCCATCGAACTGCCTGAAGGAACTAGAATTCTTCGAGCTTAGCTAATTATCGGCGAAGGGTATGGATTTTTAGGGCATGTTTGGCGGCCTGGAATGAGAAGCTGTCAGGAGTTGGTTTTGTGGTTGACTTCAATCAATCATTCAAATCACATCACCAACTTCTCTCCTCCAGAAAAAGGAACATCCAGGAGACATTCTACCTAAACACCATCACCATCTCTCCACGCCCCACCGACGCCGTCATCGCCTATATATATCTCCAGCTTCACCAATCTCAATCTCGCCCCTGACTAGTCCTGCCTTGGATAAGACAGGAATCGCTCTGCTCTGCTTCCAAGCTTGCCCGCTGCGGCTTCTCGGTTACACGTACTCGGCCTGTACCTATTCCTATATATACATACACACTCTACGCTAGCTAAGGGCCGACCGGTCACGATAACACCGACGGTCTGGAAGTAAACAGACAGGGCCCCTGAAGAGCTTCGACTTCAACCTCTGGCTCGGGAAAATAAAATAAAATAAAATAATCTCCGGCGGTTGTCTGGATCCGTCATTGTCTTTTATCTATCACGAATTGTGTCTCTCTCTCCTGGTCCAGCTTCGTTCGCTGACACCAGGTGTCTCCTACGCTTTGCTGCTCCTTACTATCATAACTGGCCAACAGCGGATCCACCCGGACTGGATCGTGCTCTTCTCGATTGATCGAATACACGACTTCAGTCGGCGCCTAGAACTATCCCTGCTGCTGCTGTGACCAAAGGCTTCTGTCCTTGTCCGGCAAAAATCGACACCTTCCATCAAAAACTGGACATCTAGCCGACTATCGAATGCGAAACATCTGAATTGGCAATTACAATCGACAATCTCCGGCGCTAACGCCTACCCTCCACCCAGGTGTGCGTCTTTTCCCTCACCGAGTCCTGAAAGCCGGTCTGTTTGCCTCTCGATACGGTGTTTTTAGGGGGGGTTTATCAGTCGGGTTCTGGAAAGCTAACCTGTAACCTGTCGGTGCTTAACGAATAGGACGAAGATGGCAGAGCCCCAGCACGGTCGAACTTACAACAACGGTCCGTCGCCGTCTACACGAGATGCTGCATTCTCAAATATCTTTGGGGGACCTCCACCCCCCGGGAGATCGCAGACAATGAACTCCCAAAGTCCCATGCCGCCATCGACACGTTCCCAGACCATGGGCAACATGCAACGGCCACCGCCTCCCGATTTTGGCAATGACGGTTACGAACATCAGAAACCTAATGGGTACCCGCCGTCCGGACAGCATCAGCGACATCCTAACGGCTATGCACCTCAGGGAATGCCCAATGGTGGCTATGGCCGACCTCCACCCTCACAGCACATGCAGGGCTATCATCAGGGACCTCCACAACCTCAACAATACAACCAACAGCCTCCACCGGAACGACGCCCGTACGTCCAGCAACAGCGTATGCCGCCCCCGAGCTTCAATCGTCCCCCTCCTAATCGCTTCTACCCACCTTCCGGCCTAGGAGGTCATCCCGGCCCTGCTATGGATAGCGACCCTAATCGCTCCAGGTCCTTGGTTGGTTATGGCCCACCTCCTAGCTCGTTCCACCATGGACCTGGGGGTGGATCTCCTGGACCTCATCGTCCTCCACCAAACCAGGTCGTGAACCCTATGGCCCGTCAAACAGCTCAAGGGCGACATATCCCTGAACGGGTCGACGAACGATCCATGTCAATGACTTCTTCTATGCCCGAGCCCAGAGATGTTCCGAGGGCACAAACCATGAGCGGCCGTGTGATCCCTTTCCGAGCCCGGGACCCTGGTGAGGATCCGTATAACCCGTCTGCGTCTGAAGGCCGAGGTCCGCCACAGCTTGACAACCAATTCCAGCAACCGTCGGCCAACGCCTACCGATCGTCGCCTGCACTATCACAACGGAGTTCGAGCAGCACGTTTCCCTCGCGACCGGAAAACAGAGATTCGCAGATGTCTCACATGTCCTCCGCCTCTCAGATGTCGCAGATGTCTCAAATGTCGCATAATTCGGTCACATCGAATAACAGTGTTAAACCCCGGACTCCTAGTTATGCTAGCACTACTTCTAGTGTCACTCCGGCAGCCACTCCGACATCGTACACTCCTACCTCACAAACGCCTGATTCCGCAATGATGTCTAGACAGAGTCAGCCGTCCCAATCGCGAGCTCAGACGATGGTTTCCCAGCAGTCGACCATTCTCACGATGTCGCGAAGGGCGCCGCTGGTCTATCCGGCCTTGCTTTCTCGTGTTGCCGATGTCTTCCGCGAGAGGGTACAAATCGGAGACAGAATGAAGAACGAACTTACCTATAAGTCAGCATTTACCGGAGCTGAGGCCGTCGATATGATCGCGTACATTATCAAAACTAGCGACCGGAATCTAGCTCTTCTTCTAGGGCGTGCATTAGATGCACAGAAGTTCTTTCACGACGTTACGTACGATCACCGATTGCGAGATTCTGGAAACGAGGTCTATCAGTTCCGAGAGAGGCTTGTTGACGAAGATAAGACGGATGTCAATGGTGTTTTCACACTGCTAACGGAATGTTACTCCCCAACCTGTACCCGAGACCGACTATGCTACTCAATCGCTTGCCCCCGTCGATTGGAGCAGCAGGCTCGTCTCAACATGCAGCCGTTACCTGGTCTTAAGAGAGAATCCTCCAGGTCCAGCTTGCATGACAATGACGAAAAGGAACAGAAGTTGTGGATACACAGTGTTCCCAAAGAAGTCGCTGAAAGTGTTTCCGACTCGGAGAAGAAGAGACAAGAAGTCATTTGCGAAGTCATCTACACTGAACGCGACTTCGTCAAGGACCTGGAGTACTTGCGTGATTTCTGGATGAAGCCATTGAGGAGTGCTGTTCCCCCGTCGCCCATCCCCGATTTCCGTCGAGAAAAGTTCATTAGAACTGTGTTCTCCAACATGCTTGAGGTTCATAGCGTGAACTCCAAGCTTGCTGAAGCTCTGACAAAGAGACAACAAAACAATGCCGTGATCAACAACATCGGAGACATCTTCTTGGAATACGTCCCACATTTCGATCCTTTTATCAAATATGGTGCCAACCAATTGTACGGAAAATACGAATTTGAGCGAGAAAAGGCAAGCAACCAGGCCTTTGCACGATTCGTCGAAGAAACCGAACGTATGAAGGAGTCAAGAAAGTTGGAGCTGAACGGTTACTTGACCAAGCCAACAACACGTCTTGCCAGATATCCTTTGCTTCTGGAGGCGGTTTTGAAGAATACAGCGGAGGACAACCCGGACAAGCAAGATTTACCCAAGGCCATCGAGATGATTCGTGAATGCTTGAGCAAAGTCAACATTGAATCCGGAAGAGCGGAAAATACCTTCAATCTCATGCAGTTAGATCAACAACTTCAGTTTGCACCAGCTGACAAGGTCGATTTGAAACTTACCGAGGAAGGCAGACAACTCATCTTCAAGGGCAGCTTGAAGCGAAGTCCTACCGATACCGGTACTGGTGATATCCAAGCATTTTTATTTGATCATGCTGTGCTCCTGGTCAAGATCAAGGTTGTCAACAAGAGAGAGCAATACAAAGTTTACAAGAGGGTAAGTGGCCATGTTGTCCATCTCCATACTTCTACTCCTCGCTAATCTAAATAGCCCATTCCCCTCGAACTTTTGGTTATCAACGAAATGGCCGAAGTATTGCCTGAGAAAGGCATTAAACGCCCACCATCATCATTGCTTCCGAAGACAGGCAACCAGCAAAAGACTGATTCCAATGCCAAGGGTGGTTACTCTATCACATTTCAGCATCTTGGGAAGCGAGGATATGTTTTGTCCCTGTTTGCTGCAACCGTTGTGGGTCGCCGAAAGTGGATGGAGCATATCGAAGCACAGCAGACGGCCCTACGGGAACGTAGTAACATTTTCACAAAGGAGGTCTTGAGCGATGATTTCTTCAACTTTGCTACCAACAAAGTCAATTGCTTGGTTCCTATGGGTAAGCAGTACCTCCCACGTTTCCATTCGGTTTTCTAGCTAACAATCCATCAGATGGTGGCCGGAAATTGGTCTACGGTACGGATACGGGTATTTTCGTTTCCGACAGGCGACCCGGCTCTGCCGCACAAGGCGTTCCTAAGAAGGTCATCGATATCCCTCAAGTGTCTCAGGTTGACGTTCTTGAGGAGTACCAGATACTGTTGGTTCTCTCCGAAAAGACTGCCTATTCGTTCCCAATCGAGACGATTACAGAACCCGGAGAACCAGCCATGGCTAGCAAGCGCCACAAGCGTATCCAAGGTCACGTCAATTTTTTCAAGACCGGTGTCTGCCTTGGCCGTGTTCTTGTGTGCTGCGTCAAGAACAGCAGTATGAGTGCTACAGTCAAGGTCTACGAGCCAATGGATACTCTTGCGAAGGGGCGCAACAAACCTGCTTTCAGGAAACTTTTAGCCGGTGGCCAGGATGCATTGAAATTATTTAAGGTAAAATCTCTCGAACAAAGCTCATTCGCTCACATCTTAATATTGATGCATCTCATTCTAGGAATTCTACGTTCCCTCGGAAGCTTCCTCAATACATTTCCTCAAATCGAAGTTATGTGTCGGGTGCGCAAAGGGATTTGAAGTAGTCTCATTAGAAACTTTGGACACGCAGACCCTCCTAGACCCCGCCGATACCTCTCTAGACTTTGTGCAGCGACGCGAGAACGTCAAGCCCATTGCAATTTACCGATTGAACGGTGGAGAGTTCTTGCTCAATTACAGCGACTTCTCATTCTTTGTTAATCGAAATGGATGGCGAGCCCGCCCCGATTGGAGTATACAATGGGAGGGTCAGCCGGCTGCCTTTGCCCTGCAACCCCCGTACATCTTGGCTTTCGAACCCAATTTCATCGAAATTCGGAATATGGAGAGTGGAGGAATGGTATCGATCATTGCAGGAAAGAACATCCGAATGCTTCACGAAAGTTCGAGAGAGGTAAGCAACCAATAAAACTCCAAACCCTTTATGGCAAAGTTTACTAACACGCCGATTCTAGATTTTATACGCATACGAAGACGATGAAGGAGAGGACGTCATCGCTTCTCTCGATTTCTGGAAGCAACAGGGACGTGCTTAAACCTTTTGACCTTACAGACCGTCCCCTTGATTACATACACGTTTGGAACCCACTTCTTCTTTCTTCTCTCCCCTTGTCTTTATTGCTCGTTTGTTTCCTGTCTAACACTTCCCACAATGTATAATCTTTCCCCATATACGACTAGATGACGAACGAAAGGTAGTATGATCCCTTAAGACGTACGAGAGCGAAGTGGCGATAATGTCTTAGTCTTGTCACTGATTTTCCTTTTTTGCTTTTCCTTCGTTTCCCTATCCTATCATCTCTTTTCTTGCCTCGTGTACCGGGTTTAACCGTCCATCATTGAATTCTCAGGGTTTCCCCTACCCGTCTATTAATTCCTACACCGGTTCTCATACATCGACCTCTTTTTTTCCCGATCGATCATGCAAGGATGTCCACGTTTTTCATTTGACACCTTGTTTCTCCCGCCTGTGGCGTTTATTAACCGTTATCAATTAGTTTTTTGTGCTGTGTGTAGCGTTGGCGTCATTGTTTGTGTCTGTCTTTTTTATTTTATCATCACCCTGCTCACTATTCTTTCTGTTTCGACTGTATACCGCTTTTTACCCCTATATAGGCATACAATGTGATATGCGTAAGTTGGCGCTGTAGTAGTTAGTCGTTACTGTTTTTGTTTTTTGTTTCTTTTCTTTTTCTTTTTCTTTTTCTTTTTTCTTTTTTTTTCTTCGATTCTTTACATACTTTATGATATATACTTAATTAATAAAGATTTAGTACTTTTTGAATTGGATTTGGGGAGGTTGTAAAGGTATACTTTGTCGATGTTGAATCGTATGCTGCGGCTATCTCGTATCCGCGGGCGTCCTGTCTACTTGATGGCTAGCGGCTGCCAATTTAACTATCACATCTTCAGCGCCAATCCGAGCAACTAAACCTGGATTTCTTTCCCTTCTTCTCTTTTCTCCCTGAATATTATGGCGGTATTGAGATTTGTAGAAGGTTAGACGTAGTTCTGGTACATCCTGCAAAAATACCTGCCTAGGTGTGCAACCCCCGGATTGTGGAGCATCTCGTCAATTGGTGGAATTTCATGAATTTATAACTATCAATATGTTAACGTATTTTAATGTCAAGTGATATGGAATACATCTGGTAATTATAGCTAAGTGGCTCGCTCCTAATAATCACACACCATTATTTTCGCTTAAAAGATATGTAAATTCTTAGGAGGTTCAGGCAATTTGTAATTTGTAATTACAAACGAGGCCATGTTTTATACATGACTTGGTAGATCTATATATTTAAGTATATATAAATATCAGGACGAGACTTAGAGCACTATATCAATACGTACTAGAAATCCTTGAATTATACGTTCAAGGAAATCATATTTAGAGTATCGAAGTGTTCTATCTACCTATTTAATTGACATCTAGATGCATAGTGGGTTGTAACGCTGTAAATGCGTGCTGAGATATATCGTAACGGACCCGGAGTTAATTCCGATAATATGAACATTCATTCTACCAATTGCAACCGAGTCCCTCCATTTCATGCCACCCCGGACCCAACCCTACTTCATAACACAGCCTCACTTTCCACGGATATATTAAGTTTATCAATATGACGTCCAATCACAAAACTGAGAAGCTATCAGAAGAGATAGCAGCCTCTCATGTTCGTTCGCCTCTTCCTACGCTCGGACAAAGATATTTACCCAAACATGGAGATATTTCCTTGTGTGACATCAGAACACAAATCAAAATTGAGGGATCTCGGACACTAGGATACGGAGCAGGGCCTCGGGTTTACAAACTCGGGCCCTATGCCGTTAAGCTAGAACCGGGGACTTTCCCTAAGTATTTTCGCAGGGTCGTAGGTTCAGATCTGGCTCGCGAGACAAGATATGGAGGTGATGATAATGTTTCACGATCTCCTACGGAAAACTTTGAAAGAGAAGGGGCCCTTATTGAGAGAGCTGGGTCGTGTGCCGTCGCCCTTATAGGCAGAGTTTTCGCTACAAATGAGGATGGTGGACAACTTTGTTGCGTGGGGTTGATTCTGGAGCGTGGACAACCGTTGGATTATCTACTTGAGAAGAACTCATACGCCTCGATGGCCGAAGAGCACTCGCTTGCTATCGAGATGATTCAACTCATCAAGAGATTACACGAAGAATATAAGATGGTCCATAGGGATATCAAGCCATCGAATATGGTTATTGTCAATGGGAAAGTTAAACTTATAGACTTTGACAGCAATCGACCTCTGGACGAAGATATGGACGAGAAGGAATGGTAGGGAAGGGGAACGCCTATATACGAGAGCCCGGACCGATACCACGATACAAACGACTATGATGCTCCCGTCGTCGAACTGGACGATTTATACGCCCTCGCATTGACGATATATCAACTCTATGTTCCCGGACAACCTTTCGATTTTGAAGCAAGTGGAGGGATGTTCGGTCCGAACCCTATTCTGGAAATGAGGGGCTATCCGGATCTTTCGAGGGTCCAGAGTGAGGAAATCAGGACCTGGATGAGGGAGGTCTTTGTGCAAGGTGGTGGAGAAATAGAGGTTGATAAGTATGGCAATGCAGTGGAAAGAGATTAACTGCGATGACCCAAGGTCACCGGTAACTCAATTAGCTCAAGACACTAATAGTTTAGAATAGCTTAGTCTTTCTTATTAAGTCAATAAAAACGTTTATACCATAATTGCAATCGACAAGAAGCCATGAATCCGTCATGTGGAAAGCCCTAAATCCGTAAGATATGAAGCCTTAACAGCCTGCGATACCCCTCCTATCGCCCTACAGCCCTATTGCCCCCATGTGCTATCCTCCCCTGCGCTATCGCCTCCACCGCGAGTGTGGATTTTTTAGAATGTAAAAAACATAAGAGAAGCAGCAACTGCTTCCTCCAATCCAGCCCCCAACCCTCTCTTGAATCGTGTCCCAAACTTACTCAACATCTCTCGAAACTATCCTTTCAGCAACGATCGAGAACACCCTCCCTACCTCAGCCACGATCCTCCTCGTCCTATCAAAACTTCAACCTGTCTTTATACTCTGCCGGCTATTATTCCGAAAGATGTCCACAAATCCATCAGCATCCGGGAAGCTCTGCCCAGAGCTTGCTCCACACGCAGACTTGTACGTTGCTAGCCATGTCGCGGCCCTCGTCGAACCCCTCTATACCCTAGCGCCAGAAGAGTACAGACAACATTCTAAGCGCATGCACAGCCTCGACAGCGTACTACCATATCTCGAACTCCTCAAAACAACTTCTTCGGATTCAGTTGCAATCAGCGTTCATATCTTCGCAGAGAAGACGGTTGTAATCATCGCTCACGATCCAAATGTCTCCCCAGAAGACTTTGAAGAGTCCGCGAATTCCCTCAAGCGATACGTCAGGAACCTCCAGGAGACTCTTGCTTCAATATCGCGAATGGATCTCAGGGACAAACGCGTTCGAGAAGAAGCTTGCTCTAAACTTCTCTGCACCGTCGCCGTTGGGTGCAGGGATAGAATCGCGGATTCGATTCGAAGAATCTAAGAAATGTTGACGGGCGGATCAACCCCTGGTGGCGCTGTTACTGCAGCTACATCGATTGCTCCAGGCCTTCTGGTTTCACCTGTCTTTAGGGTTGGCGATTTGTCAGATGATGAAATTCGTTGTTTTGCCTCAGTCATCCGGAGGTGCACCGGTTTTCTCGAGCAAGATGACGATATCATTGATTGGCTTGAAGAATGCCTGAGAAGACTTGTTGAGTCCGACACAACGTCTAAACTTCATAACAAAGGGTCGGAAACCAAGCTCGGACAACATTTGTTTGGAATGTCGTTGGATGATTTGCCGGAGCAGGGTAAGGAAAACCGAGAGGGCCGTGTCAGCATGGAATCCTAGTTGTCCCAGCAGGGGGACGATGATGTTTCGATGGAGTAGCAGTCCATCGTCGACATCATCAACCCTTCTGAGTAAATACTTGCAGCCTGGAAAGCAGTGGAAATTCCTGTGTAGGGTAAACTCATCAACTTGATGAGATTTCTCGCAATGTATAAGTTGTTAGTTAAGAGTTTCGCAGAGTTCCAAAAGGACAAATGTGGGAAAGTTGTTTTTCTAAAAACCGTAAGTAATTACCCACTTCTACCTAGCTTCGGTTCTTCCTTCCGCTCGTTTAAGAGGTCGATGGCTATACAGGCCTCGGCTGGCATTCGCCGGCATACTGGCAGCTGGCTTTGAGACCAGTACTTACTCATGGGTACACCGTTTCGTAATGAATGATCTCAAGTCGGGGAGCGGTAGGGCACCCGAGTACCGGGATCGCCCTATATCGTTCTTTTATTTTAGGCTGTAATATTTTGTTAGTTTTAGTAAGAACGCAACTAATAGGGGAGATTAGATGGACTTACCATTACCTGTTGTACGGCGAATGCCGGCCGAGGCCTATACAGCCATCGACCTCTTCAACGAGAGGAAGGGAGAACCGAAGCTAGGTAGAAAGGCATTCTCTGCTGGGCACTGCCACCATCTCACATCCGAAGCAACGCCAATGGCTATGCAACTTTTTAAGAGGTGTTGTTCAGCATCCACCCGGAGGCGGCTCTTGCTATTGCTGCAACTAAAAAAGGGGATATAGTGGGGATTGAGAGTGCCTGTCCTCACAGCAACGTCAAGCAACGTTTGTCTCTGCTGCTACAACTGGTTCAAGGAGTTTGAAGCTGTGAAAAGTGTGGAGGAGGTACATGCCCGCCCATGGAGTGCGATGCCGCCTGCTGGTTGGGCAGCACCGGGGGGTGGAGGAATCGATGAGGTATCCAACGATGGCTTCAAAAAATTGTGCGAAAAGAAGTCGTTGGGTTGTGAAGAGGTGGAAGGAGGGAGGGTTGGAGAGCTTCTCACGAAGGGAGTTGATGGAGTTACGTCAAGCCCACAGCATTCGGCACGAAGAGGTTTGGCGTAACGCGTAAATAGGTTAGCACCTCAGAGCGTGCAAGAGCCGATCACGATAAACTCTTCCTACTACTAATCTAAGCTGGAGCTACCCTTGTTCGGCCACTTTGTTTGTGATCTTCCCCACACTACTACGTGTCCACTCTAGAGTGTTTTTTGGTGTTCAATGTTGAAGCTAACTTTGAGCCCAATTTTACATCCTCACGATGGCGTCATGTTTTCCTATGAAGAAATTGCCCTATACCCAGACCTGGTCGAAGAAGAAGCGGAAATATAAGTTATAGACTACAAACTTGTGTTGTGGTCTAATTTACAACAAAGGATCCATCCTTTTTTTGGCAGTCTCGATACCATGTCGGATGTCGCTTAATTCTCGCGATTAATCTCGCGGACGCCTGAGGCCGAAGTATCGGCGACATACAGGATATCTTGCACGACCTCTAGAATTCACTGTTGTGCCGTTGAGGCGCCGAACAAAGAGCAAACAGATCGTTGGAATTCCCTTGCAGTCGATTTCATCGATGTTGGTGGTGTGGTACTGATGTTTTTGGAACCCAAGGGTGCGTTTGGTGCAGCACACGAAATCTAGTAGCCTTTCCCAGATATACTACAGCATGTATACTGGTCGGGCTGATAGATTCAGCATGACAAAGAATTTTTCGGCCAACCGCCGGGGTACACCCCTTTGACTCAACCCTCTGAAGATTGATTCATTTGACTCCTCCTGCAATACCCGACCGGACCCGAAACTATTCATGACATCCTGTACTATGTATAAACGTATATACGTAGACATAGAGACATAAGATGAATCTCTCGGAAAGGAAATCGATTCCAAACTTGCCAAGACGATGCTTGAAGTATATTTGTCTTAGTTCAAGGTAAATTCTAGAGTATCTAGCTGCTGCGATACATTTGATAGCAATCACGAGAACGAAGCTTTCTTAGAGAATCGTGCAGACAGGTGTACCAAGCAGATTATAGACGACTGCGGCTTGATTTTTAGTGTTAATTACTGCGCCGATATACTAGAACGAAACCGATGGGATATTAAGCTGACGCTTGGATCCTTGCATCGAAGGTTAATTTCGTGGGATTGGTTTCATACCGCAAAACCGACAAGCCCGCTATAGTCTGTAGCAACGATGATATCCTACGCTTCAGGTTAATGACGTTTTAGAGTGGTTGTGATTCATGTTCGTGTGAGAGAGAAAGCAGTTATTTGGGGCGTGTCGCCTTCGAAACCTTTGGAATTTGGTCACAGATTGATTACTATTGGCTTTGTAGTCGTGGGAAAGGTGCTTCTGCAGCTATTAGCTACGCCCTGCACGCCTGTGGCTAGTTTCGGTGCCATAAGCGCAGAGCAAGCCCACCATGCACCCCACCCCACCGCAGGATGCATCCCATCGGAAGAAAGCACCTTCGAGAATTCATATCATCGAGGACAGGCTGTCGCCAAACAAACTAACAAAATGTACGAAAGATGGAGAAACGAAGAATTTATTGTGGAACGCAGTGCTGCGCAGGCACCGTGCATTCAGCCACACCCTTAAACCCGGGAATTGGTTTTAAAACAAATAATAATTGTTTGTTGTATTCAGGCATCAAAAGTGCAAAGGCAAATTGTGGAGACAATATATATGTGGCGGTGCACCGTGGTTCTGTTGTGTGGCCCTCGCCGTCTTTGTGAATTCGTGGGCGTGATTGTCAGGAATTTCAGGCAGAATTTTGAAAATTCGGGTCCTAGATTGGGTACCCAAACGAAACGAACGGCAGACAGCTAGGCGTGCGTTTATAAAACAAAATTCTAGGAATTCGAAAATCTAAAAAGCAAGCAGCGCTAATTTGCCGTAAGGTTAAATTTCATCCAACGACAACCTAGTTCCCTGCGTTCGCATATGCATCTGTGGGGCAGGTGGGAGATAGGGCTAAAACGTTGCTTGTGCATACTCTGTAGTCTCAGATTTGTGAGAATTTTGAATTTTCGCGACCGCAATATTCCACCTCGCAAGACATGGAACATATTAAAAAAACGATGCGAAATCTTGAAACATTACATGTGATATAGGACTATGATATCATACGAAAAGAAAGGGGTTTTGCTCAGGCATTGTAATTAAATGATAGCAACGCTGGGATAAGTTCCTGTGGGACAAAAGTACTAAGCAGATGCTATGTACCGCAAGCTTAGCTTTGTTAGGTTAAGTTCAAGCGTGAGGAAGAGTGAAGGATTAAATCTTCAAACTATCTAGACTACCTTGATCCGAGAAAATACCTGTTATGATGCTTTTAGGGGGGAGGATAAAGCAATGCGATCATTGCAGACAGGAAAACTCTGCCCCACTATCCCGATCTATAGCAAGAAAGATCCTGATGTAATTTGAAGTTTGGCAGATTTCAGGATCAATAAAATTGGAATTGTGTTGGCAGCATGTATCCTGATTGTAAACTTATGCGCTGGGGTAGCCGACTACGAGAGATATCCATTCGGTTTCTGATTACGTTACGTTGGAGGAGAGGCTGGAGTAAGGATTCAAGAGTTAAAGAGTGAAAATAGTTTGGATTTTTTTTTTTTTTTTTTTTAAACTTAGAGAGAAAAGAAGAAACGCTATAACTAATGCAGAGCGATATCTAAACTGTAAAGCAATTGCTGGCGAAAAGGGAAGAGCGAATTCACCAAAAATGCCGCTAAAAAGGGAAATACAACAAAACAACACCAAAAGCTCCTGACAAATGCACTACCAATCTAGACTCCACCAAATGCAAACAGGGAACAAAGAAGAAAAGAACAAAAGATTCAATGAACGCCCAAACGCCGGGAAGTCGGAAGATATCTTTTGGAGAACCCGATAATGAGGAGAAGAGTAGCTAGTAACGGTATCCTGCTATCTCTCTCCAGACGACTAGGCCGCATCGGATTTTCTAGAACCTCTAACTCATTTTTTTTTTTTTTCTATCGTCGTAGATTTCGTGGCCGCCGTTTATCATCAAAAAGGAACCTGAAAAAAAATAAAATTTGAAGTAGCAAGCTAACTCCGAAAAGAAAGGAGGAAGAAGTAAGAAAAGAAACGCCGTCTCATGTATACCATTCTATGCCCCCCAAAATTATAGCCTTCGCCAAGTGCTGAGAATAAAGGAACTACCCAAAAGGGATTGGAAATTGCTTTGAATTGTGGAGAAGCAACTGCCTTTTACGGTAAAGTTATATATACCGATCGCAGGTAGTAGTCTGTTACATATCGTAGGGAACCTCTTGGGTCCATTGGGTGCACCTTTGGCAAGGTGTGTGCCCATAGCAGTCTGGCGTTGTGCACACGTTGTGGATGGCGAAGTTATACGCGGTTTCACATATGTGGCACTCCCAGAAACTTTCCAAGATCATCCGGACGCCATTCTTAGAGCCATTGTTCTTTCTGTGGCGACGGGACTGTTGGTGATCTGAAGCATGGGATGTCGGTCCAGCTGGTTCTACAGAGGAACCGGGTTGGAAACCTTGCTGTGAACCATGGTGGTGGTTGTATTCGCCGTGATGCTGCGACCCACGCTGATGACTATGGTTGTCCTGCTGCTGCAGGGCGTATTTATTATTGTAGTCACCCTGATATTCCTCCGCAGCATATTGGTTGTTGTAGCCGCCCTGGCACCCCTGACGATTTGATGGTTCTGGGGCATACGCCTGTGGCTGCCTTTGGCCGTTATAGCCACCTTGGCCCTGCGCAGAAGAGTTGTAATACGACATTAGGGGGGATGGGGTTCTGGAGTCTGTGGCGAGAGTAATAGGACTAGGTCTTCTTTCTAGACCTCCGAGCTGTTTGAAACGTTTATCTGCCACTTTGTGCTGATTCTCGGAGCTGTCTAGGGGGTATGTGAACTCAGGTCGCCCAAATTCAGGAATTTGATTGTGGTGCATATATCAATGGTAGTGGATGGAGAAGTTTGAAGATTGAGGAAAGGGAGTTTAAGCTTGCTATGAGAATTCTGTAAGTTGCTGATGAGGTAATGAGAGAATATATTTGAGGGGCCTGTAATTATAACGGGCCTTATATAAATATTATTTACTGTATAGATTTCTTTTTTTATAAAAGGAATATGCTGGTTGGAAACAAGTGGGCCTGGGGCGAAACATTAACTATACGTACCGGGATAGAATCTTCTACTTTAACGTGCCGCGCCGGTGGGGGCATGGAATATGAATGATATCGCAAATCCTTCATGAATTCATTTCTTTAAGAGATAAGGCGGAGCTTCAAGCGCGCAAATGCTACAGCCGCGGGATGATACCCTGATCGAAGCTGCTATCCGGACCCGCCGCTATCAAGGTTAATCTTCTATTGGTCTTTAACAACAACCTTGTATAGTAACAAAAAACTAAAACTTGCATGAGAACAGTCATTTTAAAAAGAAATCCATGGCTAATCACTACGTTTTCAGTCATGATATGCAAGGTTTTTGTGAGTCGCAAATTCGCTTTCGACTACAACTCATTCGGAAATTGCAGCCTCGCGGACTACCTAGTCCTAACAAATTTATGTTTATCTATCAGAGTACGCAAAAATCAAGCAGGATATTAAAAACGGTTAGTAACTAATTATTAGCGTTTGCGTGGCTGTATCGGACTTGGATTACTATAGATTCGGGGCGACGCGCTATCTCCGATGTCGACGTGACAGGATAAATTTGTTGGATAAAGTTACTAGTTAACCTCCTCAGGCGAACCACCGCTCTAGCATACCGGCCTGAGGCTTACTGCCAGCTGTCTTGTCTCAGAAAAATTCGGGGCGGAATTGATGATTTAGGACTCGTGATTTAGCTGTAGAAAGGATAGTTCCATCAAAAGGATGTCTCGGAATTCATTCGCGAACTCCCTTGCCTGATGCCGAGGCCTGCTTGCAAATCCTTGACAGGTGAAAGAATGTATATGAAGGCCTTTTTCATTTTATTTTTTCGCTCTTTCCATGTGAATAGCTTGACGCGTCGAGTTTTGCAGCCTCGTGGTGTACATATGGCTCCATTGTTGTCACGAGACCACATGAAAAGGCTACAAATTTGGTATTGCGCCAACATGCGGCCACAGTTAACCTGAGCTTAATCCTCAATAGTAGCTCTAAACTTTTCCGGCTTGCCGTTCCGGGCTACGAGAGTCGATAGAAGATATATATAATTTATTTTTTTGACGTTGTTTTCCGACCTAGATGAGGCCGCGTCATGGAAAAAAGTCTATAGTTGTCCGAACGATTACATTTCGAAACGGTGGGATTACGAAGGAATTTAGGTCACAAGCTAAACCATGTCGGAACTTGCCTAGATTCACGTCTCGAGGCCTCACAGGATCCGAGTATCACTGATGTCGGCGCGAGACCGGTAGCCGGTAGAATCAATCCGAAAGGCGAAGTCACGTTGTGTTGACAAACTGAATTACAACGTTCACGTGATAACGCCAAGATATCTCGGCCACCGGCTTCTTCGGCTGAAGCCTGTACTTACCCCTTTGTGATATCCCCTGCATTCTGGATATCATCACTCAATTCCATCTTGCGACAACCTTACCCTTTTCGACATCGCAGATATCATGCAAGTGTGCTATGTACATTCGGGTGTATCTTGAATTTAGTCGCTGAATATTTTGTAGAAAAATCACGAACCTTTCGAAATCAGTGTCCTTGCACCGCCTCCTGGTTAACGTTAGCCTAAAGCGCGATGACCTAATTACCACACGCCCGACGCCAGAAAGCCGGAGATTGGCGGAAAAATATCCCATTCTATATCATCATGCTTTTCTTACATCGCACGACCAAAACCATTTCAACTCTCGTCCTGCTGGCTTCTCGCAACCTACGACTTTACGACACGTTTGACGAAGACGCTGGTCGCGCTAGCATACAACGATGTGCGACAGACGGAAAGCCAACGTCTGGACAGCCAGATGTATGCCTCTGATGCTGACTGGAATGGCTGGCTATGCTACTTACGTTTTTGTCGTTCGTCTATGCAGTAAGTGTGCCTTGAATATTCGATCTAGTTTATTTTCGCGCAATAACTAATCTCTGGTGTTTTATAATAGTAAAATACCTTCTACATCCTCCACCGATAGATACTACTCTTCCTAATACTACAAATATCCCTGTTATTGTCGAAAAATCGAGTACGACTGCGCCACGAACTGCTACAGCAATTGGGCTAATAGTCGGCTATCTAATATTTTTAATCTTCATGGGTTCGGCTTACTTCCGACTAGTCTTCACGGTCCTGACGAACCCTGGTTTTACCCCTCTTGGTCCTGGCGCATATGGCACAAGTGGCGAAGGAAAAGAGGCATGGACGGTTCCTGTATCCTCGGGTAGTACAAACGAGAAGGGCGGTACCCCTCCGAGTGTTAGTTCGAATAGCAAACCTGCTGGATCGCCTCGGACTGGTCCATTGGAGAATGGAAATGCCCCTCCGAATATAGGATTTCAAGCCCTTTCATCTCGCCCGGCAGACCAACCATCAACGCCCCTCCGACAGCCCCTCACTCAAGTTTTTCTCAGGGACATTTTCCTTTCCGACGCAAATGGCGAAGTCAGGTGGTGCGGACGATGCGGTAATTACAAGCCGGATAGGACTCACCACTGCTCGGAAGTTGGGCGGTGCGTCGAGAATTTCGATCACTTCTGTCCATGGGTTGGGGGTGTGGTCGGCCTGACTTCCTATAAGTTCTTTTTTCAGTTCGTCGGCTACGGGAGCCTGTACTGTGTGTATGCCGTTATCTGTATGGCAATATTCTTCCAAGAGAAAGTCAGTCGGTACGGATTTCAACAGAACGATGGCCATTGGGTTGCAGTTATCGCAATGTAAGTCGAGCGCCCAGCCGCTTTCAAAACGAACTTAGCTAATATAGTTTTCAGGGGAGGCTTCTTTGGCCTGTTCATTGTTGGAATGTTCATAACCAATATACAGATGATTTACTGGGGGAGCACCACCATCGAAAACTTCGATAGAAAGACGAAACGGTATTTTGTTGCAAGACTCGATCCTAATCAGGATCTAGAACCTAGTAGAAGAACAACGACTCTAAACACAAGAACAACAACTCGAGCGCCTCAGCAGAGGCCATTTTGGCAAAGAGAAGATTCAACGAGAGATGAAGATTCTGGCTTTCAACGGCGGCTATTATTACCTTTGTCTACGCCAAGACGAATGGCGTCTCCAGTTCGATCGCCGACTACGGCAGTAACCTCGCCTGTTCTCGCCCCAACCTCGCCTACCCTACAGCCCAAGGAAGAGCAAGGGCGACCACTTGCGACACCTAGGAGGTATTACAAAATATATCTCACACCATCCGGGCTACACCCGTGGCGCATTGGATTCAAACGCAACTTTAAACAAATTATGGGCCCCAGGATATGGGACTGGTTATTACCAATGTATAGGCCCTACCAACGCCCCAGGTCAAGTGATAGTGATGGCGAGCTGGCTGAGGGCATTTGGAGCGCGAAGGAGCTGTCAAAGAAAATGTCTGCTGAAGGATGGGCTTCTGCGAGGCAAGGCGCCGCCATGGCTAGAGATGGAGGTATTAATAGATGGTATGAATTTTCTGAAGACTTTATTAAGTTCTTAGATAGTTGCGATCAAGAGCAACCATCACAGTAAGCGTCGTCTTAGATTTTGTGTTTCCTCGTCATTTTTGTTTGTTTTGTGGGCAAGTTAACAGCGGGTGTTGGGATTATGGCATACCGGCGACTTTGGCATCATGGTTTACCTTTTTTTTTTTTAAAAAAAAAAAAAAAAAAAATCTTCATTCATTATTGTATGTATCTAATCTTAGTTTGTAATTCTTAATTGTTGTATCATATGTTCTTTACTTCTTTTTTCTATATCTAACTAATTTCATAAAATGATCAAATCCCTCCGATATCTACAAAGTCCCACGGTTCGAAAATATGAGCGATATCGTCCCAAGTTTCAAGGTTTGCAGACGTTGACGTCCTAATGTCGCCGAAAATGGTGAAGTCAAAGTCATCTGTATATATTGGTGCAGTCTCATCATGCGTAGGCACTGAAGTAGATAAAGTCGGATTTGATTGGTTTGATACCTCCATGCCTGTACTCGTTGGAACAACGTGGCCCACCGTGCGAAACTGAGCAGTGGTTAACAATTTTGTAAAGTGATTATGTTGAGGGATTCTTTCCGGTATTGTGGTAACTGATCTGATAGCAGAAGATAAGGCCTGTTCAAACTTAGAATCCCATTGTTGACGACAAATTGTATTCAAGACGATGGAAAGGGCGTGGTATGGTGGAGTCTGGTCCCGGATATGCCAACGCCAGGGTTTCCATGCTGATTCGTGCTGAAGTGAGTATGTATGATTTAGGATCGAGAGGGCTAGTGTGAAAATTTTATCTTGCGCTGGGGGCAAAAGATTTAGTGAAGTTCCCTCGTTATACGAAGAATAGTTTTCTAGAAGACGTAATTCGACCTTTGAGAAGAATAGATGTGTCATTGTATTCATGAAACAGTCGATTGGTATGTCTGAATTAAGGTGTTTTAAACGATTTTCTGTAATTTGGATTCGAGCGTTCTCGAAAAAATCGACTGGATCTTCTTGGGACATTCCTTGGGGGGTTTTCCGAGCAGCTACGAGAGTTTGCAGACGACGGGAAAGGCGCCAGACCTCACATCTTATTAGGAAAATCGTTAGGTCCGTCCGTCTTGGTTCTAAATTCGGTATATCGAAACTACTGTTACTGATATTTGCGTCGTCGATATTTGAAGGCATCGGCGTGTCGAACATATCGTCCGATACTAGGAACTTAGAGACGCCGGCGATCCCAGAATTCGAAGTTGAATCGGTTAAACAGATATGCCACCATAGCCTCCGTTTGCATTCTTTCTCTAAAGCGGTGATGCCTGTTGAGGTTTTCGTATCGTTATGGAGATTTAAACGTAAAGCTTTCCTGATTAAGATGCCACTTAAGGTCCAGACAAGCTTTTGTTCCTCGTTTGCTCGTAGAGTGTAAGTGTATATGCCAAGTGCTTGAACTGATTCTATACTGTCGCTTGTGAGTATTCCTATTTTCTCGAATGTCTGTTCTGCGCATAACTGATAACGGGAGAGAAGTTCTTGCTTGTTAGTATTAAAGTGCTGACAAATCTAGATGAGTGTTAGTGAGAACGAAGATGCAGTTCTTCAAGGACTCTGGTGCAGCCAACATACATCTTCTTCAGTCGATACAGAGACAGCAGCTAAGCATATAGCGAATATCAGAGCTTCCGTAGTTGGTTTTAGAGAATGGTATTGGCCTCTCAAACCTCGGATAAGTCTTGTCATGGACGGAACGTGGAGAACTTTAATAAAAGGATCGATATCATCGACATATGCTTGCCAGAGGAGCAATAATTGTGACGGATGAGGGTGGATCAAGTCGTATTTGGCGGCAGCGTCAGCTTGTCGTAGAAGGAAGCTATAGTAGTTTATATGACTTCGAGAGTGGGAATCTGTCTCCGTGTTAGAGTCGTTATGAATCTCGAATGAATATGGTTCTGGGCCGCGAGCAGCTTCGAATATGCGTTCAACCTTAATGCTTTTTAGTTTAAGTTTTTTTGGAAACGAAGACTGTTATAGATGAATTTGAAACTTACCTCCCCACAAAAAATGGTCCAGAAGCGATCTCCTACTATCAAATCTCCGTTATTTTCAAGAATCATTGTATCGGATTCTTGGGGAGTGTTGGACTGGGCTCCAGATGAAGCCGATGGAGTTTCGAGCTGGACTACGTCTTCCATAGCAGATGATGGATCAATCCCATCCTCATTATTCGACACATTGTCAATGGCTGCATTCTCAACTTGAGACCCAAGCTGAGAAACCATATCTTCCAGATTCCTCAAACGACTTAGTAATTCCTCATGCTTTGGAGCAATCTTGTGGAGTTTTGGAACCCCTCGAATGTTGCGACGCGGGACCCGGCCCGCAATAGGAAATATGCATTCGACATTATTTTTCGCACAATGGACGCAAGGAGCTTTTCTGTCGCACCGTACTTTTCGACGGCGACAGTTTGTGCAGCTCCATATCTTTAACCCGTCTTCCCCGTTGTTTAGATTGGGGGTGAGGGACGGGAACGACATTCTTGCTTTTGGTAATTGGATTCCAGTCGTCGGCCTCGGCTTGTGTTTCCGAACGCGAGGTCTTCAGGCTGTTTGCACCGAGCGGGTAGATATTGCAGCGTGTAGTGAAGCACTCTTTCTTGGGAGGATGGTGCCCACTATCTGAGGTATGAACATGCTCCAGCTTAGTCAGTGGCGGTCGAACCCTTTTGGGTGGTTGCTTCGGCCGACTAGCCAATCAGAGCCACGCAATGGCCGAGCTGTGCCCGACCCATAGAACTGTGGCATATAAAAGAAAACGTGACCTCGAACTTGGGAAAATTATGGCTTCAATACTTGAATCTAATCTATAAGATGCCTACTACTCCTTTTTGATACTTGAATTTTACTATCTCCGTGAGTTCGAACTTGCCTCTCATAATACCACACGAGTCAACACATTCTCTCAAGTACTCCAACGCAAGTCAGGTCAACGAGGCTAGCTAGGCGTCATCAAGATTACGATGGTGAAAACGGTAGTCATAGTCGGTGCAGGCTTCACTGGCCTCCCTACCGCCCATAAGCTCCTCATTTACACTGCTCCCAAAGTTACCGAGAAACTCAAGGTCATCCTCATTTCACCAAATTCACATTTTTATTGGAACCTCGCGGCTGTAAGAGGAGTAATTCCGGGCGCAATACCCGACGAACAACTTTTCCTTCCTATCGCGGATGCCCTTTCTCGACATCCTCCTGAGAACTTTGAATTTATTCTTGGAAAAGCTGATAGGCTTCAGCCAGAAAACAATTCTGTTCGCGTTGTCGCCAACGACAGTTCTACCCGCGAAATTGTCTATGATCAGCTTGTTATCGCAACTGGATCTACAATTCGCGGAAACCTACCTTTCAAACCCTTAGGAACTCATGAAGATACAGTTACCGCTCTGCATTCGCTACAGAAAGAGATCCAAAACGCAGGGTCCATCAATATTGCCGGTGGCGGACCTACAGGTGTCGAAACGGCCGGAGAACTTGCCGCCGCTTACGGCAGCAAGAAACAAATAACATTGATATGCGCCGGGGACAAAGTTCTACACACGTCTGATGTCCTCTCTTCAGTTTCTCAAACTGTGGGAAACGACTTACAGAAACTCGGTGTGGAGGTCATCTACAAAACCAAGGTTGAGACAACCACTAAAGAAACTAGCGGGCAGACGAAATTAGTTTTGTCAAACGGTGAATCGCTTACTACGGATTTATATTTACCATTGTTCGGTGTCCAACTTAACACCGGATGGCTCCCACCGAGTCTTCTTGACGAAGCTGGAAACGTTCAGCTTGACTCATACATGCGTGTCAAGGGCACCACCAATGTTTGGGGTATCGGCGATGTTGGAAATCTCGAGCCGAAGCAGGTCACATCTACCGATGCCCAAATCATCGACCTTGCAGAAAACTTGGATTTTGTTTTGACTGGCTGCGAGTCGCAGATCAAGGAGCACAAGGTTGCGGATAAAAAGATGATCTTCATAACATTGGGTAAAAGTTACGCCACAGGCCAGATTTCGTGGTGGAAAGTTTGGGGTTGGTTGGTTGCTTACATCAAGGGAAGGAAAATTTTCGTTGATTCTGCGCCGAATTATGTTAATGGGAAGGAGCTGAGGCATAAACCGATGTAGAATCGACCGCCGGTCATCCCTCTCAGTATTTTTTCTTCTATTTTAGTTTTCCGTAATGACGTCAAGCGGGAAACCTTTCGCTTCAACTAAGCACTTCCCTACCACCTTCTTATACCTAATTACTGCTTTTCCTATATCAATTTGTGATACAACGAATATGGCTTCGCTGAGCCTCCTGGGTAGCTAGAGGATTCCTACACAGCTATGCCGTTCCCGGGCTGACGGTCGAACCGTAACGTAAACATACAAATATGGCGTGACGATAATCTTTACTTCTTTTCAGAAACACTGCAATTGATTAGAAATCTCCTGAGTATTGCATTTAACATATCGATATCCGAGTTGTGGTGGTTGAAAAGTGAAACAATAAGACATTGTCAAGCCGCTATTTTTGCAGCTCGCACATGGGAATAGATTTTGAGCTGCAGCGCTAGGGAAGTTCCACGGGCATTTTAACCCCGCATCCGTGAGCTCTTAAAACGGCTCATGGACCGACCCACTCGTGAGCCATCCTCCGCATACGCGTGGATCTAGTTTGAGGCTAGAACTAAGCCTGGGTTCTAGCTACTATTCCCGAGCCAAAGGGTACGGCCTTACCTTCGGAAAAGGGAATTTATTGTGTAACTGGTACGGTGGTTCAGCCCAAGATTGTGTTCCCGAGTATCTGAGAAACTGCAGTCCACCGCGGCGGAAAGTGTTTTAGCTCATGAATCACAAACGCTTTCTAGATTTCATTGAAAACTGAGGCAATGCTTAAGCCTCCAAAAGTATGGAAAAAAGTTATAACTTTGTGCAAGAACGGCATTGCATATTCTAACATCATGTGGGTGATATATCACGATATTAACACCCAGATATCTAAATACCCGGAAAAATTCTGCTTCCTCTTGGAATTTTGAGCCAAAACCAATCAGTCCCTGAAGAGTGCAAGAGGGCTGAAAACTGAGCTCATGGACGGAATAAAATTTTTCAGCCATCAAAGCCCAGGCCGATATGTCGTGCTCTGGATGGTGCGCACTTCGGAAGTGACTTGGGGCGTGCGTTGTGCAACTGCAGGATCCCTGCTCCCGGTTCGTGTAACGATATCGATAGCCCTAGGGGTGCTGCCTTAGCACATTTTAGACTTTGGTTTCTAGTCCTGCAGCCATGCTGAATTGCGATTGCGATTCCATTCTATCCTGCATAGAGTAAACCGCGTAGGAAGTACTAGTACTTTCAAGTATTTAGACCCATATAACTATATTTACCTTTTTTTGTAACTGTGAATTTGTATAGTTTATAATGCTGAGTATGTGCAATTGCAATTGGGGTTAAAGGAGCTCTAGATCTATTACTCCGTATCTCTACGGAATGTTCTAAATATATTACGACAGTTTCGTTCCTACGATTGTAGTTTCGTTATAAATCTTGATACTATACTAGGGGGTCTCAAAGTTACAGTTACTTTTGATATATATCTCCGAAAATCTGGAAACATCTGATACTTTTGGTCAATTTTTGTAGGCGTCCCAAGCCGTATGGCCGAAAAAAAAGCCAACGTTGCAACCTGACTAGATCTCAATATTAGTCCTAGATCTCGCATATATTCGGTAATATGTACAAATACTCGAGTATAGCGGGATATGAAATTCGAACATCAATTTCGATTTCGCAGCGAGGCAAAGGCCAATTGGGATCGCTGATTGGAAAGGCAGGTACAAAATGTGTATCACTTCTTCTAAGGCTACTCCGATCCGGACTTGCAGCCGACTATGCGTGGAAAGCTTTCCCCTTTCCCAAGTATATGTACATACATACCGAGAGGTGTCTTCTATAGTTTGCCTAAAAATTGTATGGAATCCTAGAAGGCCCTGGTATCTGTACTATCGGAATTTATTCACCCGATTTTTATTGATATGGTACACCTATGTGCGAGTGTAGGACAAGGGAAGCTTGCGTTTTGTCCAAGCTTAATTTTTTCCTTTGGGTCTTACGCCGTAGCGTACCTGCAGAATGAGGCGTTAGGTGTTCAACTATGTTTTGCGATGCCTCGCACCTAGGGAAGGGCTTGATTACGATTAGCTAACCGTAGTATACCGACGTATTCTGTAAATCAAGCGAGCCGCAAATTTGCAAAGAGGGAATGGCATCGACGCTATTGTGCGCCATATTCATTTTAGCAGCTCTTCTTGTCAGCCGTGATGTGGTAAATTTGCTTCGAAGGCTTCAAGGCATCTGGAGTGCAGCTTAACGGTAATTGTGTTACTTGCAGGGGCCCGATTGGGGGACTTTGATTGGAGATAACTGCTTCTGGGCATCAATTCTATCACAGAGGGCAGTAGACTTCATGTCTACTTTTCTTCAGGCTTACCTCCCGGAAAACATGATAAATAGGCCGACGACCGCCCCTAATTTATCTCCAGAGCTATTATCAACCAGTGAATCCAGTACGCAGGTTACAGTATAGATATAATATCTTTGATCACACTTAGAACTTTCTCTCTAAACTCAACCAACTTTCTCTAATCATTTTCTTTTCAAAAAACCTTCTTTCAAAAGCATCTGATTTTCAGAATATTTATTAACCTCCATAGCAACGTCAATCCCTCAAATTCTCGATTTTCTTCCCTTGCCAGTTTCAGAGACCGGAGTCTTCAATGAGTCCGAGGTCAATCCTGCGGCCGCCGTACAACTATTGAATTCTCTCCACTCTTTCAATAAAGCGTTGAATATTGCGATCCAACTTCCGCTGCCGCTTGGAACCTATCCGTACCTGAATTTAATGAAACCGGATTTGTCGAAGAGTCCACTATTCATCCTCTTCTTTATCGTCGCAGTTATGGTGAGGCGGTTATTGAAGGATATCAGCGTGTTAGAGTGGATGAAGCGGACTATGCGTCTGGTGGGCGTTCTGAATGAAAGTGTTTTATACATTAGATCCTCGCTAAATTGAAATTCCGAGACTGTACACCTGGGCCATCTCGTTGAAGTCAAAGTTTATATCAGGTACTCTGTCAAGGAGAGCGTTAGCAACAGTACTTCGGAACTCCGATACAAAAATATATTACTCTTCCGACGGAGCATCTGAAGGGATCTTGTGATCAGCATGATGTCGCTTTTATTAAGTTGAATGCGTCATTTGATAATGTCCAACCGCTTGAGTATTCGGAAATTCCTAGGAGATGTAATGAGGTCCTTGGAATCGTGGGTATCCGGCAGACCTTGAATTGGGAAAGTATATATGAGGACTGCCAAACTGTTGATTATGATCTTGCGAGGGATAATATGACGCTTTCATATTCGCCTGATCCTGCTGGTGGTAAGAGCCATTCCTGCTTACCTTTCACTTAATAGCTTCGTTGATTCTGAGTCTGTTTTAGGAACCTCTGGTAGCCCTGTAATCCAACGGGATACTGGCGCATCTATTAGTGTTCATATCGTCGGGGGCCTATCAATCACGTATCCGTAATTAGAAAATCTGGAAACTCCTTCCCAGACTTTCTCCAAACTCTAGAACTTAAGGAGACACGCAATTCAACCGTTGACGAATTAAATGGCGACTACGGTTCACAGAATCTTCCAAGCATTCATATTCCTGAATTTGTGATTACTCAAATAAACACACCGGCGCCCTCCCCAGTATCCCCAGAATAATTCCTTCCTCGACCTTTAACACCACTCAGCATCCCCGTCGAAGAGAAGATCTAGGAGTTGACAGTCCTACCCGAAGCTTTCGGAGTGGCAGAAGCTGGTAAAACTTGACCGGGCGACCATCTTCCTATCGATCATACCCAACCCAAGATAGACGACCAGTTGGCCGCGCAAACGATCTTTTTCGCAAATGTCAAACCCGGTCAGCTTTCTCCAGACACTCAACAGACGCTTGAAAGAATCCGAAAGGATATCTGGGATTACTAGTGTTGGCTCACCAGCTCCGCCTCAAACACAGTTCAAGCAAAGATCAATTCTAGTGTGTTGAAGAACGACATCAGCATCCAAAACTACCGCGCCAAAGTCATGGACTTTATCCTTAAGACTAAATCAACCTGTGTTGCAAGTACCTAGTCTGAGATCTATGAAAAGTTGCTCGATGTGGCAAATGTCGGATATGTCGGATTACATCAAGATCTTCTTCACGGAGCCCTCGAGGGCGTCGCTATACCATTAAATGCCGTCTTAGAATTCGAAAAGATTCTACAGCGCCTAGTTGAGAACTTGCGAGTTAAAGAAAAGACATCCTATGAGTCGCAGCAGTACTGGGCTATGATTACTGTTTTTACTTATATTCCGGAGACTGAGGCGATTCAAGCTACGATCCGGACTCTTGCTTTCACGATTTCGAGGGATGCGTATAAATTCATTGATCGCAAGAGTTCACTTGAAAGCGTTAAGATCAAGACGACTTCCGAACGCGCGCAGTATGACTTCAATGATAGGATTTGGGCTGCTATCAAGGGAGTTCTTAGCGAGGAGATGCTTAAGAAGGGCGAGCAGGATCTTAGAGCACTTCTCCTACAGCCACTCGATATTCCTGTCTAGAATATCTGGGTTGTCGAGCGTTCGATTGGCCTGTCAGGTTTCAAGTGAGCCTAGCTTATGTTTCTGGGAGTTTTGATGATATAGCTACCGGGGATGATTTCTAAGGAGTTTTAAGTTGGAAAATCTGGTGTTATATATGCTGCTTTTGACCTTTTTGTGTATTTGCCTTACTCCTCCTCTTTTGCAAGCGGCGCTCTTTTCCCCACTAGGGTTTTAATGAGGCTGCCTTTGGTGTGGACTTTTCTCTGTTTCATCTTATTCTGCATAAGTATGGCCAGATATTAATACTAATAAATTATAATTCTAAATTTTGATGGGACAATGTAAACCAAATGGCGTGTAATTAGGAACCGAATAAAGCTCCAGACTAGTGCACGTATTATACTTATGTGTGTAGTTTTGTGAAGTGTTGCCTCTATAGATCTCGTTCCATTTTACCTAGGATCGCGGACTCTTGGCGGGCGCCACGGGTTAGCGTTATAACCCTTCGTTGCACTTTTTGATAGGCGCCTTAGGTAGTACTCGTCATCCAAGTGTTCACGACCAATCAGTCGAACATTCTACAATCCGGAGGTGGAAGAAACGCTGCTGCGAGAGAAGGTATACAAAACGTCGTTGACCGACGTTACACAAATCATCCGTTATAAAGCCATGCCCCCCCAGCTCCTCACACTCCCCAACGAGATCCTGAACGAAACGATTCGCCATTTAACCCCCGAGTTCAACACCGAAGGCGAATTCCAATTCCACAAGGACTGGCGGCTTAGTTCCCATCAAAACGACCTTTGCAATCTCATGCTCGCCTGTAAACACCTATCCGCGATCGCCCGACCTCATCTATATACCACCATAGTCCTGGACTATCACACTAACATGACCCATCTCCTCCGAACATTAATCGAAAATCCTGAACTCCGGGGGTTGATCCGAACATTATCGATTCAATGTCCACTATACTTCTGCGATTCGATAGTAGACCCGTATTCCCCCCGCGAAACATTTTTAGACGATAACCCTGAGTTGAAGAGGAAATTAGATATGAAATGGGATACTGATAAGATGGATGAATTTGGTAGAAAGGTTTTTAGAGCAGTGGGACTTGATGTTGATGAGTTCAAAGAGTTTACGGAGGATGAACTTGAGTCTTTGAATGATAATACTTATTGGCTGGCGATACCGAGTTGGTCGGAACGTGTTGGATATGAGAACGCATTAATGCAGGGAATGGCGTTGGCTTTGGTTTCTTTGTCGGTACGGGTGGAAAGGCTTTGCTTGTGGAGGTTTTATGCGAAGGGGAGTATCTTTGATTTTGAGTATGGGGTTGATGCGCTTGCGAAAGATGAGATGTTGAAGGATAAAGTCTTGCTGGGGTTGAGGAGGTTGGAGTTTTGGGGTTATGGTGGGTCTAGTAATGAAGATCATTTTAATAAGTTGTTTAAACTTCCGGCGGTTAAGGAGTTAGTTGAGAACGGGGATCATTTGGAGACGGATGATATGGAATCTTGGGTGGCGAAGACATAGTAGCTTAATGTAACGTATGCCGTTTTGTTTCTTCTTTTCATGCTCATATGCAAAACGTAGATGTATGGCGTCACATCCATAACCAAACTCGAACTACTGGCTCGTTAATACATCCAGGCGTTCGATGGGGCCCCGGAATAATCGAGTTCGCCTTGTTGCTCCACAAGAACGTCCGCATTAACGAAGAAACTTCCATTTGTATCCGTCGCCCAACCGCTTTTTGTGCTTGCCACCAAACACCAGTACCCTTGAACTGCAGGATCAAGCAGGCAAGCATTTATACTCTTTCCAGCTCCGTTCCATGTCTGTTTGGAAGAGCCTTTGCTCGTCCTGTTGTCTTTGACGGCTTCACGGGTATCATGAAGTAGGTTGGCACATAACCGTCTGTGACCTTTCTCCAAAACCTATATTTGAATGTGGTAATCGAATCTTTTCATCGGAGTTCTGAGTATTGGCACTAGTATCGGTACCACTGCCGCCGCTATTTTGTTCTCGGAAGTCCCTCTCTACTATAGATGCTAACATATCTGATGATAGTAAAGGCGAACAGGTAATATCGACCAGTACATCTGTCGCAAAGTTTTTGTGATACGCCCCATTCTCCCAGGTAGGTAAATTTCGTATCACCAAGTCACGATAATGTCGTTCCGTATCAGCATCCGCCGCAACTTGATTCTTGAAATTAGATTCCAACCTCAAAAGAACCTTCTTTTCACTATTCGAACGGAATTCGACTATTAAAATGGAGTTGACAAGCAACAGATGCTGGCACGAAACGATATAGAAGCCGCTATCGGAAAATCCAGGATACTTCGATCCGTAGATCGGGGTACAAGCTGCTTTGGATCTACCATCGTAAAGGACATCTATAGTGTCGCAGTACCTTCTACTCAGGAGCTTATGATCATCTTTGAGAATTGAAGCCCAAAGAGGGCATACCATCACTGCTCGGAAGTGATCGTGTCATGGGAGTCCGCCGAGGATCAATGCCTGGATCTCTGCCGAGAGTGAAAGGATATTCATCGTGTATCGGTACGGATTCTACGCCTTTTGGCAATAGATTTGACTGACTGATTATTCTAGAGAGGATAGCCAGAGATCTGAAACGAGGGGTATACGTACTTGTTGGTAACAGTATGCGTACGTATCTGGTTAGCTTGATGCATAGTGATGTTTACATCTTTCCTTCCCAGGTTAATTCGGATTTCGGCGGTCATGGCCAGCCCATAGCTTAGAACGCCTATATAGAATCGTCAGTTCCCACGATCGTTAAATTTCCTCGAATTCCTAACAATTACGGGGATCCCATGTATTATATAATCAGGACTTACTATACATATGGCACGCGAGATGCCTTTGGAAGCCGACACAATGAATAGAATTTTCCGTATAAGGATATATCGATGTTATTGGTTTTTGGTGTAAGAAATGCACCTCATAGCCCGTAACAAGATCGGTACTATTCACATGCAGCGGACAGTGATATGTTTTAATAGTCTGCTAAGCAAATAAAAGTTACCAAGACAGTACTTGTTTTTTAGACGGTACACGTGGACATATGTGAAGGAAAGCAGAGCTCACTGCAACCAACTGTGAACATCATCACACCTAAAAACAACAACTTCAAAGACTTCAGACAACATCAGCAACTACATTCGTTCGAGAACCCCCAGGATATCAAACCCCAGACAAGGCGATACTCCAACCGTCCAATCAATGATACCGATAAGCAGCCAAGATGGGACAGACGTGTTCGACGTTGTGCTACGATTTGATTCCTTACGAGCCAGCAAATATTCCTCGGTCGGAGCATCGCGGATTTTTTTATCTTTTTGGATATTACGGCGACCGCCCTTCCGACAATGTTGCAAAAGAATTCTACTTCGATGAACGCGACCCTGAAGGTTTGCTACATGAACTACTCAGTTTTGATATTGTAGGACGTGAGTTTTATCTTTGTTTTGTGCTTAGTATTTCCCTTCCCCCGAATAGTTTTGGGCCTAACTGATCAAATCGAAATATGAGTAGTAATAATCGGTTCGGAGTATATACAAAAGAGTGAACGAAAACTATACATCTTTGGCGAGGATGAAATTGATGCCTCTACCATTTACACAGGCAAAGGGGGTGTCTACGCTGTGTACCCAGAGAAATACAAGGGGCATGTCCCGTTTTACATTGGATGTGAGAGCCTTCAACTAGGGGGGTTCCAACGTCCGAGGAGGCTGGATGGGCATAATCAAAAAGCCAATCAGGGAAGAGGTGTCGATGTATGGAAAAGTGGAGGGCGAGGATGGAATATTGTCGATAAAAAGAGGTCCTAAGGGTGTCCTGTGGTGAAGCCCCTGGGCTAGGCTGGAACCTCAATAAAATTGCTTTTGATTAAAGTTTGAATGGGTTTTACACTGATTTTGGGTTTTTGTTTCTCGGCCTATGTTCAGTTCCGTATCATACTAGTGTCGAGACTGCGTATCATAGTCGAATATTACAGCCCGGGTACAGGACCTGTTCCTAAAAAGTATAAGAAAAGGACCTTCATTTTAGAAGGCTCTGTAAAACTAGCCTTCACTGGACTGGAACATAGCCTACTGTGAACGCAACTTATTAGGAAGTAAAATCTAAAAGTGACTATGTATCGGAGGCTGGAGTCCCAGACCTATCCGGAGCACTAAGAGGTAAGTACTTAGTTATGACCGTATATTATAGGTATTGAACATTATCTCTTCTCCATACTACCGAACTGTGTATTAATACTCCTTCTTTCGGTATTATTTCAATAAACGCGATCATTCAAGTCCGGCATCATCTCGTAACCAAAATACCTGCTGCAAAGCTCCAGGGGCTAGTAGTCCTTAGGGATATATTAGCACAAGACGAGGTACATATAAATTAATAAAAGAACATCAGTTTTAATGCTTGTATGTAGATACATACATATCTTCCGATATTCGTAGCATCAGGGGTATATAGATATCCCGAGGGAATCTATAGGGAGTGAAGCTTTAATGTGGGGGTGAAGCTCCAATTAGCTGTAAAAAGTGTTACAGCCACTCCTCGCTCTTCTTAATCCTTCTTTCCCCAGTGTTGATGCTCCCCACCAAGTTCAGCTACCATCTTCACCTCCATCACCATCACCATCACCATCACATTGTCTTCTCTTACAAATTGCCCTTCCTAGAACTGAATGGCTAGGGTGTTGTTAAGCTTGTAGGCTTATAATCATCGCCATAAAAGAGGTTTTGTTCACGATCTACCTAACTTCCATAGCTGGATCACCAACCCATCAACTTCTCCTGCCATCATCATTATCATCATCATCACCATCACTGCTCCCTGCCCTTCATAACTGAACTGTTAGCCGAATCACCAAGATTACAAGTCCTATTGCCATCGAGATATCCGTCAAATACGTCTTGCTCACGAAGTACCTTCCCTCTGCAGCTGGATTGACAACCGGTCCACTGACACAAGCACCGCTACCACCAACCACATCTTCCTCGCGAACAGCCTACTCTTCACGGAACAACCTCAACGTCAATATCCTCCCAGAAATAAAGATATTATGGGAAAAAAAATCGGAAGGCTAGAAGGAGGACCAAAGCGGCAGCCCAAAGAGCAGAAATTACCTCAGAACTCAATCCGCCTCCACCAAGCCAAAGAGCATCAGAGCTCAATCCAACAGAGCTCCTTTTGTCCCATATCTACCAAGCCAAGGAGCAGAAGCTTCCTCATAATCCAATCTCACAAAACTTGCTCCCTCCATCCCATATCCTTAAAGAGCAGAAACTCTCTTAGAACCCAATCCAACAAAGCTCCCTCTGTCCCGTATCTATTAAGTTATAGAGCAGAACCTCCCTCAAAACCCAATTTTAATAGAGGTTCTACATTTCAGTTTAGTAGATATAGAACGGAAGGAGCTCTATTAGATACAAGGGAACAAGTTTTGTAAAATTCTGAAGGAGTTTCTGCTCTTTGAGAAATTTTCTATTGTTGGGACGAGCAGGTTTTGTGGGATTAGGTTTTGAAGGAGTTTTTGCTTTTGATTCTGAGCAAAAAGCATAAATATGGGACGGAGAGTCTGCTCCCTCCGTCCCATATCCACCAACCCAAAGATCAGAACCTCCATCAAAACCCAATCTTACAAAGCCTCCCTCCGTCCATATCCATCAAGCAGTCCAGCCCAATTTACACCTAGCAGGCCCACTACACTGAAAATATATCCTCTTCCTCCTCCACAAATACCCACACAGAACTCTGAAAATAGAGGAGTTCAGATGCCGTCATCTGACCAGAGGGATCACCCTATCGTAACTCTGGTTTACCTCTGGCCTTGTTGGAAATTTCGTCGGAACCGTGAAGGCGAGCGATCCAGAGTGCCAATACTGCTTCGAACTTCTACCATCGGTTCCAGAGTAAACGACACGGTATGGGAAACGTTTATACGGCAACAAATCCCTCCGACTTTTTGGAACGTTCGACTGCATACTATTTGCCAAGAGGTGCAGATAGTTGTGAGTATTCTCTATCCCTAGAAATTTCAGAGGATTTATCCTCGCTGCTGTTGGATGTATTAGCGTAGCTTTTCGTTCAAACTATATATCTTGCAGCTATTTTCAATCACTTGCTAATATTTTGGTTAGTGTTAGCAAGCCAAAGCAAGTTCGGAACCTGGAGAACCCGCTGATCTCAGTCCCTTTACTAGAACGTCCCTCGACCTCCGCTGGGGCTTTGAAGGCTTCCATATAGAGAATAGCCTGCTTTCAGGCCATTTTGTCTATATAGAAGTTCCCTTGAAGCTCAGTCCTCCGGTCAGTGCGTCGCTGTCGTTCGTGGAATTCGTCTTAAAGATTGGGGCGCTGGCTTTGGCTGCGAAAAATGTTATCAACATCTTCTCCGTTTTAGCCGCTATTGCAGCCTTCATAACTTGGATGTTCACGATGGAGGAGGCTTCTTAAGGTGTGTGTGTGTATGTTTGTGTGTGATGGTTGGGGGACTTTTAGAACGGGCAGGAAGGGGAATTCACTCCACTCTCTACTCTCCACTCTCTACTCTTCACTCTCTACTCTCCACTCTCTACTCTCCACTCTCTACTCTCCACTCTCTACTCTTCACTCTCTACTCTCCACTCTCTACTCTCCACTCTCTACAATCGGCAGACGTTCGAGTTCGATAGAGAGTGGAGAGTAGAGAGTGGAGAGTAGAGGGTGGAGAGTGGAGAGTAGAGAGTGGAGAGTGGAGAATACATAGTTTTCTTACAGCGCCGATCTTGGGCTTTAGAACGGGTAGGAAGGGAAATTCACTCCACTCTCTCCTCTCCACTCTCTATCGAACTCGGGCGTCTACCGATTGTACATAGTTTTCTTACAGCGCCGATCTTCTTCGTATGCTTTTCTAGGCTGAGCTGTAGGCTGTAAACGTTTATATTAATTCATTGCAGAGCCCAGTAAGCACCACCGGAATTCCCAGTGCACACTAGCTTCGAATCCTAGCAGGTGCACACATCAACCACGTGAGTGCTTATCACCAGGTGCTATAGTCTACCAGTAACCAGTACTGGGCTAGGAATGTGGTTCGGAATGTTGTTTCGATCCGAATTACAGCACTAGTAAATCTTCGCCTTTAATACTGTTCTAATTCTTACTGACCGCATCAATACCGTATTATGACGAAAAATCTGCATTAATACCACATCAATAGACATCCTTTTTCGGGCACAGTACTCAAGTAACTACTGAGCTCATGAAGCTTAGGTACTGACCCAGGATTTCCATGCATGTTAGTTACGTCAATGATTTCTATGAAATCAAGCAAGCACGCACCTACATAGGAAACTAAGATATAGCCCAAGGCGGGGCCACTGGATGAAAGCCGGACTGGAGGATCTAGCTAGACCATTTGTAAAGGAACTGATCAATTTATCTCGATATTGAGTTGACTAATTGAGCCGAAGATCCAATTGAAACTTCGATACAGACTCGAGTTCTTAAGTAGATAGATATCGTGTATTTCGTTCACGGAAACATCGGTATCATCGATATAGAGCATCAAGACTTAGATGCATATACGTTTTCACAAGGAATTCCTAGCTACACTGTACCTAGATGTCATAGAGGCTATACTCACCGAGTCTGTAAAGGTGCAACTGAGGTTAAAACTCACAAGTAAAAATACAGGGTCAACCCGCCCCGACTTTCTCCCTTCTTCCCTCTACTACTTTCCACCTTCCCTCCAATTCTACACACCCTTAATATTTCCTATGGCGAGAAAGATTTCGACACAATGGGGAAACATCAAACGCCCCGGAACGCGTCGACGAAAAGGCCCCCGAGGAGCGTCCTTTACACACAACCCAGCAACAAGATGGCTTGCCAGACCATACGAGGCTCCAATCGCGCCGAGCTAGCTCTTTCTACGAACGCCCACCCCGCTATCAGGAAGCGAACCGGGAACCCCAAGACTCCATCAAGATTTATATCGGCCAAGAATTATCTACCTGTGGCCTCGTCACAGGGCTTTCGATAATAGGGGTTTCGAATTTGGGACTATAGAGGTTGACTGAGTTCCGCATCTATCTGTAAAGTCAAATGATACTCGTTAACAAAGGTGGATCAACGGCAATATTCCATCAATTCGGGGTTCCAATTGTTCACTAGTTCTAGAAAAGTCCAGACTTGCGTAAGCACCTCTCTCCCATGGGAAACCCATAGGCCTTGTCCTCCTTACTATTGGTTAGAGTTATCGCCGTCGCCATGTAAGGCATGTGTTATAGCTATTTTCGAACACTTGTTAACATTTCTGTCAATTAACGTTAGCAAATAGAGATTGACCCTAAGACTAAAAATCCGAGAGCCACTGGCCACTGGCCGCGGCCAAACGAACGTTTTTGGACATTCTCTGGGGCATCGAGGCTTTAATGTGGAGAATAGCTTTATCCTAAACCACGAGGTCTACATCAAGGTGACCTTGGAATTGAGGCCTGTGGTCAGTGATATTCTTTCGGGGCTAGATCTGATAGTCAAGATGATATCACCTACTTTGTATTTGGCCGGGTTCACGAATACAATCCCCCAAATTTGGGATTGTTTCGTATGCTTTAAGCATTATGATTTGGTTGTTCACATTTGAAGATGTTTTCTAAAGAGAGGATTTAGAACTGTGGACTGTTCCTACCAAGACCTACTTACCTATGAAGTCCCAACCTTGCAAAGCGTGACGTCAAAATATCTGTCTTGGGTCGTGCGTTGTGTTGGAAAACGGTGCTCATGCAGCCCTAAAAGCAGTCAGGGCTTCACCGTGATCACGTGACCACAAGCACAACATGAATGCCCCTCTGCTTTGGTGCCTATTTCGGGACCACCGATTTCGTGTAGACTGTGTCAATCCATCAATCCAAAATTACTGTTCACTTCTCCAAATTCTTGATTCACAATAAGGAAACTCGTTTCCAATAACTTTAGAAAACAATCAAGGAGCAGGCTCCTGCAGGAACAAGCACTTGAGTTTCCACTAGTCACGAAGCTGGGACATTACTGGACTGGTCGAAGGAATTTACAACAACAACAAACGACGCGTCTTACGACAGGAACGAATCCACTGACAACCTTGATTCTAACAAAACCCCAGCTCGAAGCCTCCGAACTAGAGCTCATCAATTAGGCTCCTACAGTTCCGGCTCAAGAACGACACTACATACAACCATCTACACTTCAATAGCACTAGCGCACGGCACCACTTATCGCGAAGCACCTACGTATCCGCTGAACGACCTGACCTTTGCGTTGCTTGGATGGCGCAACATGGGTGTTTGTCCCTTCGGGAATGACATGGTGATTCACCTCCAAAAATCTTTTTCCTCGACGCGTAGAATCGAAGTCTAGGCCATCAATGAAAAAGACGCAAGTCATGAATGTCTTCAGAAGACAAATGTGAAAAGCAAAAATAACGCAGCCCAAATACCCGAAGATATTTGGAGACAGCGAAAGTATCGCGATGTGCAATGCGAACTCACAAATCTGATTTTCCGAATTCTTGATCTCGGAATATCGCTACAAGGTAAGTATGGTGAAAGGAAGAGGGTTGGTGGGGGGGAGTCCTTTTAAAGGCAGAGTTTGAGGAAGAAACCCTCGTTTGTTGGGGGCTGGATTGGGTAGCTGACAATGAGGGTTTCGAGGACAACACATTCTTATTGGATGGGCTATGTGTGTTGTTTTTGTCGGGGGAGATGCGTAACATAAAGTGCATCTTGGAACTATACTAGACCAAAAACATAAATCAAAACTATCCTTTCTCATAATTCCACGTACATTCTGCCCTTTCGCAGTATACAGGTGATGCTACTGCCTTGTGGTTGCAGCAGTTAGACACCGGAAGAACTATTTAAGGTCTGCATCTGCTGTACAGGTCTATAGGTCTCTAACTATCACGAAAACACTACAATAGCCCAAAACTAGTGCTTTGTGTATATCTTGTAATAGCGAGACCACGATAGATATCGATAACCTCCTCTCCGTGTACGCGTAAAGAAACTATTGCCTTCATGGTAGTCAACTGCCCAGACAGTTATCGTTACAAAGTGGAAACTCACCATAGACCTAGGCCGAACGAACCAAAACCAAAGACCGCGGCATCACCGATAAACTGCGAAAACGCGGAATCCACCCGAAATCATGAGACATGATAGCTTTGATTTTATTGAAGGCGAATATTCACCTTTCTCAGATGCAATGGAGCTTTCTACCCCTGTCGTTTGGAGGTAGAAGTCGCCTCCATAGAGTCTGGCGGGGCTGGGCTCCGGGTGTGTTGAGTATATCTGAGAGTGCCAGCTTTTGGACCAGACATGTTGGGAAATACCTTATATCCCTCCCTGCGGAGGGTCCGACTACCTAGAGACAGAAAAGAACGGTCTGCCTCGTATCTTATTATATCATGTAAGACCTAGGGTAGCATCTGATTGGTGAAGGGTAGACAGGTAGGCTATTTACCTCGTAACCTTGGGGGTGTTTCTTCGCGCCTTGCTGGGAAAGAAGGTTGTAGTTGGAATGTTTTAGAGATTAAGATACAATTGCGAACTTCTATCTTGCAAGACTATGGCATGGAGCTAGTTGTCTTTTTTAATCTAAATTAAGTATATTCGGACGTATTTAATTGGCGATAGATATTCGGTTTTTGAGACAAGAAGATTGTATTACTGTTTTTTCGGGCACTGGCTGCTAGATCTGGTGTCTTTACTGTATATGATTTTGGGATCGGGTAGAACTTTGATTCATTTTGGTACCGAGATCCATATATATGCTAGCTATAACATCGAATCTTACATAGTAAGTAGGTACCTCCTTGTGCTCAAGGCCCTACTGTATACCACCAATGCCGTGAATACAACCCCAATACAATTTTGTGCAGCTTAACCTTCCTCGTCACCCTCAGCTACGAATTGATCGAGCCAATTTTTCACAAGGTCAGCCGCACCTGGCCCATCCCTCCATAGCCGCCAATATAGGATCAATGCTTTCCGTCGTATCTCCTCTAGTATTTAAATACTCTTTAACCCAAGTGACAAAGCTCTTCACAATAGTTTTTATCAGGTATTCCCAAAAGTCATAACGTTGTGGTACTGTTGATTGGAAAGACTATTCGCTCCAAGCTTCTAATTGCTGTATCATGGTACTAATATCTCTGCTTTCTCGTTTTAGGAGTCTCCTGTTCCAGCCGCTGATTTGGTTGTAGTTGAGTAAGTTTTTCAGATCTAGAATACATTTGAGTCGAAGTAATATAGTTGCCGTTTCCAAGTTGACATCTCCGGGTCCTGGAAAGTCGGGAACATTCCGTTCGCTCTCTGTGATGATATCGTTATTTTGGAAGGACTCGAATTCTCTAAGCCTCCTCAGAACGAAGAGGTCAGAATCAATACTAAGTAGTGACGGATGTTCGAATTTGTCGATTTGAGAGTCGAGTATAAAATCATAACACGCTTTGTGTTTCCCATTGCGAATAAGAGCAGCGATAGTAGCACTCGTGAATCCGTTATCAGCCACACGAGAAAAAAGGTGGAGATCAGTCGCTAGTTTCAATGCTATATTGAAAGCTGCTGGCGTGTTGACTTCGAGGTAAGCTTCGAGTAAGTGTCTTCGCATTGAGAGGTGCATTTTGCCTAAGGTCATCTAATAGATGCTGGCATCCAGGGGCTTGTAGAGATTGATCATGTGGATTCTGTGTTTGAACGGATCGTATGCGTCGTTGATGTTGTTGTCGTAGCCCCCCCCCCTGCCGTAGTCGTAATTACCGGAGTAGATATTAACGCCCTCATCGCCATAATGGAGCTCAATGTGCTCCAGAATTTTGGAATCGAAATTCCCATTTATGACGTGGAATATTTCAAATGGAAGTTTTGTGTAGATATCGTCGGAAGGTTTTATATTCTCAGGATTCCCATCTTCGTCATAGCTTACTACTAAACCGGTTGTATCGAATTTGTAGGCTTTTTCTTTGTCTTTGTTTATTTCGTGTCCATCGAATTTAGCAGGTGGTGGAACTAGGCGGATTGTGAGGATTTGGGCTTCGGTTCTTGAAATTGCATTGAGAGCGTGTTGGATTCTTTGACATTTCTGGAAATGGCGGTCTGTGTCATCGGATTGGTGGAAGTTGCTGCAGTATTCTATGGAGGAGCAGAGAGGGCATAAGAAAAGGGATTTTGGGGAGTGACAGATATGGAAGCTGGGCGATGACATGATTATGGTTGGATCGTGATTGGTTAGGTGGTGCCGGTGACGCATGAGATATATAACAAGCATGGGGTCCCACCGTAGACGTGTCGCTTCTTTCGATGCATTTACTGCGTCTACGGGACTTTGGAAAATGCCCGTTACAACTCGCACGGTTTTGGTATTATTGCCACAGGATCAACACGGCTTCAGCTTGGCTATCTCCTACCACCCGGGTAAGGGTGATATCATGGTGCGGGCTCAGCGTATTAGTTCTCTAGTTGGGTGACATCTGTATTAGTTCATGATTCAGTCCCCTTAGCTTTGAATTCACTCCGAAACTACCAAACATGAATTAAACGCTCGTTAGAATTATCAATAACGTGAACTGAATATGCACATGTATTTGAAGGAGAATTAATAGAAACGACTAAAAACGCTAATTAACAACAAGTCTAGTATAATTAAGTGAAAACATTCATGAAACTGTAACCAAAGTAATTTCAATAATCGAACTGCTCCAGGCTCTCTAACTCCTATCCGGTCGGATCCGGTATATTCAGCTTGGTAATATTAAAATCCTGAAAGCGCGCTACTGCCTCTTTTACCCAATAACTCATAAGAGTCATCTCATCTATCCCCGAGCTGTTCAAAATCTTCTCCGTCGTATCTTTCACAATGGTCTTTCGGAGACCGTCAAATACCTGACGAAACTTGTTTATCGTCGGTATTACCACTTCTTTTGCCTTCGCTTTCGCGACGGCATATTTTAGTTCGCTTTGGGCGTCTTCCTCAAACAGTCGAATACATTCCTTTTTAAACTCGTCTTCGTCAACATCTTCTTGCCCCTTCATAAAAGCCAGTGTGTAATGATGGATGGCGTGATCAACGGAACCGGGATAACTTTCCTCAAGATCCACCTTGCATTTTGAGCCGATATTCTTTGCACGCTGCCATGCGCTATCCCAGGATCGTACGTAGCCCTTTTCAATTTCTCCCATAATACACATTTCGCAGTACTCCTCGACGATGTCTAGTTCAGTCGTTGGATCGGCGTTGTTGATGTAGCGCGTAATGTAGAGATCCTCGACGTACAATCTACTGAGATGCCGATTTGCCTCAAATCGAGAGTAATATTTCTTGACGAGGGATTTTGCCTCACGGCCTGCCAATTCGAGTTTATATTCCAACCCCAGTTTCGGGTTCCCCTTGAGTATGTAGTATCCCAGATCCTGGGGTACAACCCTCGAACGGCATAGTAATACTTCTAAACCCCGTACCGCAACTTTTCCAAGCTTGATGGTATCCAAAGGGACATCCTCCTCAGTGCTAAGAAACCCCCGCATCTCGTTTGTGTAGTTCGCCCACGAGTGATGAAATCTTAGATCCGTTACATTCATTAGCGGGCAGGCTGCGAATTCTTTCCACCATTGAGGGGATGCTATGCAGTTCAGGACGAGAGCTGTGGCATTCTCTGGTGGAATGACGAAGAAGGATGGGTGGAATAGATAGGTTTCGATTTTTAGAGATTCGAGGCGTTGGAGGTTGGTAAATGCGACTTGAAGGCCCTTGAGTTCTTCGGATATTGAAGAGATGGGATATCTTCGGTCTGTTATTGCCTTCCAAGAGAGATACCTCAGGTTTATTGATTTTTCTAGGATAGATGTGACCTCTTTTATCCGGTTGCTGACTGTTTCGTTCGGGTCTGTAACTTCTCTGTAGCCACCAACTGGAATATTCAGTTCTAGTTTTGTGATTTTTGTAAGATCGACAATCTGCGATATTGAATAACCAATCTCAGAGTATAGCTGAACTTTGAGTTCCTTCAGGGTCTTTGATTCGGTGTATTCCTTTAGACGCTGAAATACTGATCGCTGATCTACTGTAGTTAAATCTATATGGATGAAATTACTACATAGTTCGAACGGCAAGCACGCAAAAGCTACAATATACGGGGATCGTCAACTACTAACTTGGAAGAGAAAAGCAAAAGTCCATGCAACTAGGTTCTATTTTACCATCCTCCAAAAGCTGCATTAACACCGGTGCCTCTTTCCCATCATTATAAATAAGGCGACCGAAATCAACATGTTTGGTATATCGGAGTCCTGGCGAGCTGAGCCAGTACTCCTCTATTGTTTCGCAGACTTTCGATCCAAAATCAGGCTTAATTTGAAGTCCCGGCCATGTTTTCTTGCCTTTAATCGGAACTAGACTTAAATTGCTCCATAATCCTCGATGGCAAACGGGGAATAGAGATTTGCAGGCCAAGCCTAGGTTTAGAGTGTCGGTGCTGGAGGTGTATCTGATGATACAGAAGAGGATTTCCGGGGCTAAGGTCGTTATTGACGCCATTTTGACGGTGCGATTGGGGTTTATGCTATTATGTTTACGCGAATGCTTGATACAAGCTGGTCATGATTTTATACTTGCGTTTCGAGGAGTTTTGAGTCATCTCATTGTTGAACAGTCATACGTGCCTAGTACGACATAGCTTACAATGCAATTATTGGACTATATAGCTGGAGGAGTAGATACTTGGTTGTTACGCGAGGGATTCAATTGATCAATGGAAGGCAAAAGATCTGGAGATTAGAAACTTGCAATATCTGAAGAGACCTAAAAAGAATTAAACCAATACATATTGATTGCATTGCTTCAAGTACTAGATACAGCTGTTGTGTTGGATGCCCACGACAGAACTCAGGAAGCCTCTATTTGAGGCTAACCCAAAGTTGATACTCAAGCTAACCATTATCAGACAAATCAATCAAATGCAACACGGACAACACCTAGATCGTAACCGCCCAGCATCCAAAGGCTCGAGACTAGGGTGTAGGCTGCTTCACTTTGCGGGGCCGGACAGCATTCACCCCTAGTCTCCTTGTTCAGCATGTAGTTTGGACCTCAATTCTGGTCCCGTAAACTATAACAAGATTGCTGAAGGCTAATAGGAATACTCGTTTTCTAAGTAGAGGTAGACAACACATAAATTTATATAAATAGTGTCGTCTTGGTTTTTGGTGGCATCTCGAAATGTCAACAATGTTGTTAGGTAGCTGAGAGTTTTCTGAAATCCAACTACGAGAACAAAGCCTTCGGGAAACTTGGTCTTCATATGGAACTCTCTGAGGTGGGGAGAAACCGTCAAGTCTAGACATCTCTCAAGGCGATAACTAACGCTAACAAACAGATATTTCCCGCGGTTAATTTTAAGGATTCCGTGCTTAATAGTTCTCCCGATCTCCACAACATTTACAAAGAAGGGTGTACCTATGCTAATAAAAATAGCGGAGAATGTTTGTAAGCTGCGATGACGGAACAATCCGTTAGGGTCACGGGCCATGCCCTGTAGGGGGTTTTGAAACATGCACAGATGTGGGCCATAGTCAAGTCGGGTTGTCAACGCTTTGTCGGAGCGACTCTGGTGGGATTCCGGCCGGCCGTTTGTCGACCGGAATTCGCTTCCCCATCCCAACTTCCGCCACCAAAACCACACCAACTCGGTAATTTTCCCAAAGAGGAGTTCGGATGAATAGATTGCGGAGGTCTCGATTGCGGGGGATCGTGCATGCGCATGTGAAGTTCCCCACACATTTATTCAGCACACCCCCCTGTTGTGGTATTTTTTTTTTACTCCACTGACATGGCATGGGACCTGCAGAAGTTTCAAAACCTTTTTCTCGAAGGGCTTTATTACCTTGGTTCGATTACGCGGATAACTGCGCAGTTCATGCAGCTAATGATAACTCTTTTTCCCTTGCCGCTGGCTAGGAATGGTTCCTGACTAGCTTTTATTAGATGGCACCTGTCGATCGAGTCGACACCGAGTCGGCCTACATGCACATGATTGGAAGGTAGTACAAATATTAAATGGAGCACGCAACGGCATGCATCGACTGAAAAACCCCTCTTGCGTTTGGTCTTAGCTTAAAAGCAGTGACCGGGTAAATGACACAATCTGCATCTATCCGCAAAAAGCTAGGTATACGGCATGCATGGCGAGCAGATGACGGAGTTTCGATATTAGGGCAACTGTTTTACAATCTCCAAACTTTGCTCAACTTCCATTCTAGAAGCTAAACGGAATAGTAACTTGCCCGTTTCGCCGTCTAGCTTCCGCTTCTCTTGGTTGTCAAAGCTCAAGCATCATGAAGCCAGCCGGCAAGCCTGCGGGAGAAGCTGACGGCAAATGAACTGTAGATACTACTTCTGAGCATCAATAGAATTAGGATACGATTTATATAAATAGGGCGTTGAAGTACCTCCATGAGATAACAAAGACATCCACACAACACCATCACACTCTGTCTTCAGGTTCAAGCCTCATCCTATTCGGTCCTTCCATTGTTCTGTTAGATTCAATCCTTTGGTAAATCAAAATGCGCGTCTTTGGTTTGTTCTTTACCGCGGCTTATGTCACCCTTGCTTGGGCGACTCCGCTTTCCAAGCGTGCAACGCAGGTATGAAATCTTACTTTACAAAGACCGCTTATACAAAGTATGCATCGATATCTAATGTATTCCTATAGGTTTCTTTGATCAGCCAGTCATATAGCGGCAGCACTTTATCTGGTACTATCAAGGTAGGGCAAACTCTTTTGCATTCGACATTTAAAATACAAAAAGCCTACTATAACGTTAGCTATTGTAGAGGCTTGAAACTTATCGTTACTAATACTTTTGGCGAAATTATAGGTTCAAAACATCGCCTACTCCAAAGTTGTGACTGTCACTTGGGCGAATGGAAATAACTGGAGCTCTGGAAATACTATCACCGGTACCTACGTCTCGGGCCCTGACTCTTCCGGCTACGAAGTGTGGGGTTTCTCAGGCTCTGCCTCAGGAGCTACTCAGTTCTACATCACTTATACCGTCAACGGCGCTAGGTACATCTTTTTTTCCGTGCCCGTCGTAATATTTTCATTGCGCGGATGTTGACAATTAGGTGTATAGCTACTACGACCCTGGAAACAATGCCAACTACCAGATCAGTTCAACCCAAAACGTCGATACCTTTACGCCTTCTACAGGGCTCGACGCATGGCTTGCTACCGAAGCCTCGTTTGCTCAATCCGCATTGTTGAAGAACATCGGTAGCAGCAACAATACTATTGTCAATCCCGGTGTCATCATCGCCTCTCCTTCCACTAGCAGCCCGAACTACTTTTACCAATGGACTCGAGATGGTTCTATCGTCATGGAGCATATCGTCAGCGAGTACTTGGCAAACGGTGCTTATTTGCAGTATATCAAGGATTGGGTTAATGTACAGAGCACTCTTCAGCATACGACCAACCCAAGTGGCAGCTTCACTAGCGGAGGTTCGTAAAAGTTTTACGGAAAAGATTTTATATATGCATTTGGCAAGCTAACACCTCTCAATACAGGTCTGGGAGAACCAAAGTTCAATGTCGATAACTCCGCCTACAACGAGCCCTGGGGACGACCTCAACGAGTATGGATCTGCTCCCAGCTTTGAATTCATGAATCAATTACTAATTTCTGCCAAAGGACGGTCCAGCGCTTCGAGCTTGCACCCTCATCAAATTTGCCAAGAAGTACATCACTATCGACAGCAACTATGTTACCAACACTCTCTGGCCTGGTACGTTTACATATTCTCGAAATCGACGCTCGATGGATATACGAGGTACTAACTTGGGATAGTAATTAAACCTGATCTTGACTATGTTGCAACTTACTGGAACCAAGGAGGATTCGATCTTTGGTGCGTTCATCTGATCCCAGCATCTTTTCCAAGGCTGTATCCTAACTAAAAAACAGGGAAGAGACAAGCGGAACCCAGTTCTTCACCACTATCGTCCAGTGTAAGTTCTCCCCCCTTGAAAACTCGTTTTAAAAGATAGCATACTTATTAGGGTTACTAGACCGCTCAATGATCGAGGGTGCCGCCTTTGCCGATATCATTGGAGATAGCGCTTCCAAGAGCAAGTACACTGCCCCTCAATCTAGCATGGTAAGCCAAGAATGCCATTCCGCTTCGGTCGAGATTCATGGTGACTTGAAACTAAAATTCAAACCAATATGTTTAGGTTTCCACTATCAATAGTTTCTGGAGCTCTGGACATAATTACTTGATTGCGTATGTACAAAACTTCTGCTGCTTAGTCCTCGATAGAAACATTTACTAACAATAGGATTCAATTCATATAGCCTGCTCGGTGGCTCAAGGAGTGGTGTTGATTGCGGCACCTTGCTCGGATCCTTGAGGGGAGGAAGCCACATTTTCCCTCCATCTGACTCCAAGGTTCTTGCTACCCTCCATGGATTGATCTCTTCCTTCCAGAGCCTCTATGGCATCAACCAAGCAAGCAGCAAGGTTGGATGGGCGATTGGCCGTTATCCCGAGGATATGTAAGTCTCAGCTGATGGATGCTGGAACACTACTGGAGACACTCGACTAACAATAAAATCTTGTAGCTACGATGGTGTCGGCACTTCCGCAGCCCACCCATGGTTCATCTGCACCACAACCTCTGCCCACATCATCTACAAGGCCCTCGCCGAATGGTCCGACGCTGGTTCCATTACCATCGACTCCACTTCTCTTAACTTCTTCAAGCGATTGAGCTCTACCGCTGCCGTTGGCACATACTCCCTCTCAACCACCGCTGGAAAGGCTTTGTTCACTGACCTCTTGACCTACGCTGATACCTTCCTTGCTATCGTCAAGCAATACGCTACGGCCGCTGGCAATCTCAGTGAACAGTTCAACAGAGGTACCGGTGCTCAAGAGGGCGCTAAGGACTTGACATGGAGTTACGAGGCTCTCTTGGAGGCTATCAAGGCTAGAAATGCCGTTAAGAATAATTTGTCGACTACCACTACCACTACTACCACTTATTCAACTACCACCACCTCTTCAATTACCACCACCACTCCACTTATCACTACTTCTGCTTGCGCCCCAACTGTAACTGTCACCGTTACTGTTACCGCCTAAATAGATGTTTTGATATGGTAATTGAAGCTCTTGAGCCGGTATAAGTGATGTCTTTGAAGACTGGTTGCTGGTGCGTTTTAGCTAAATTTGTGGAATGGGGCTACCCGAAAGACGGACTTAGATGGCAAGTGTTGTCGATAAAATTGTTTTTCTTTTCTAAATTCTTCGAGCTGTGGTTTTTATAATATTAAATGTACATGTGTATCCAGGAGAAGTGTCCTGCGAGTTTATGGCACTATCTATCTCCAATGTAATTAGCATATGCAAAATCAAAAATTTTCGAGAAAGTATAGTCTTTGAAGCAGACCATTTGAACTTGTGCTGAGAATTAACTGCTGTTCAACAATGTGTGTAAGCCTGTCTGTCAAATTTGCGGAGAGAATTTTAGAGTGAGAACATTGATGGAACGGGGAATTCAATCGGGGGGAGCTCGACTCAATTAATATTAATGTTTCGAGGGTGTGGATTGGTACACTTGCAATTGTAGAAACGGAGAGCTTAGTCAACTGTATCGGTTCTAGAATGATCAGAATCAGGATTGAGGGCTCCTGTTATTTATAAAAACCTTGGGCCTAGTTCTCAACTCATTGAACCTCATGGAGAGATTGGTTTAATTATACCCGTGCCAGCTGTGTACATGGCTAAAAGATTCGGATCTTCAATCGGCTTCTAGTATCCACCAAGGCATGAGCTAATGTGGTGACTAGTGTCCCTTCATGGGTAAAATTTATTTGTTCACGATGTGCATACGTCAGATTTTATCTGCAGTCTGTTGAATTTAACCAATTTACAGAGTGACACTGGGAGTTAAGCATCGCTACCCCGCATTCAAAAGCCGGTTGCATATAAGAGACAAGATTAAGTTATAAATCTTGGCTTTAGAGAATTGTCTTTTCTTTTTATTCTCCATAACACTACTATCAATTATTATCTAGGGCTAATAAAGTACCCCAGCTTCAGAAATTCCGTTGTACTTGGATTCAAGGCTATGTTGTACCATGGTTTGCTATTGTGTCAAGGTCAACTCTGGTTGCGTAATCACAGGAGGGCCCCGCTCTCTCGTGGAGAATGTCTTTAGTTCGCGAATAGCCTATGATAAAAGGTTGAAGTTGCTTATAATGTCAGAACGGAGGCTCCACAGAGCGGGATTTTCAGGAACAGGATGCATAGAGATATCATGCAAGGTTTCAAACACTGTGATCTAGCATCTGGATTCTCCACAAGAAACCAAAAGTTGAAAACATCATTGCCCATTCATCTTTCCAAAACCGATTGCACGGATTGTAAAAGGCTACATGTAACAGGTATATGTCTATGCGCAAACGAATAATCCTGACCCTCGGACCACTGAAAAGCTTAAAAGAGTTGCTGAATACATGAGTTACAAGAATGAAATATGGACCACATGTAGATAATTACACCTCTATGAAGTTGAAGTTCGCAATCGCCATTCAATTCTTCTAAAGATTCACAAGTCACTTTTAAAAACGTTTAGAATACTATTAACGAAATATGTAACGGTGATCCTGTGGTCTATCCACTGCAAATTGGCCACTATGTCAGTAGAATATGATAGGTAAGGTTGGTCGGTACGTATGGACATCGGTTTTTAGTTCCGGAATTAAGCTACCTAAATGTTCATGTGGTCATGCATAGCCGTTTATGGCAGAGCTATGTAGTCGTTTTAGTTCTTCAATACAATTCCAGCCTTCTATCTTGATTTGCTGGCATGCTAGCATTATCGGCTTAGTTTAGTCTCGTCATATCACTGCGCTCAGTCTAGCCTGCTATAAACTTAGAATACGAAACTGTCTTGATGGTCAAGGCATTCTCATGAGGCCAATTGTGGCACGGAATCCTCCGCAGAGCTGGCCTTATAGTACAATAGTGGGGACTAAGTGTGGCCCCGTTCGCCAATGAGTTCGGCAACGTCTATACCGTGTTATTTGACGCAAGAAAAAAATTCACAAAAAAAATAATTTAACTTTAAAACTGGAATTTTTGGCGAGAATTTGAAAATCACGCAAGCAAACAACTGACGAAAGCAATTAGAGAGCTAGCAAAGATATAGGGACATTTCGGGCAGACCTATAAGTTACCCCCAAAGTGGTGTCTGTACATGCTTTGATAGATCAATCTAGATTCAATTAGTCTGTTCTTATAATTTACTCTATAGCTCTAGTCACTGTCTAGCCTCGTGAAACTAACTACGTACTACACTAAAAAAAATTATCTAAATGTTTTTGTTCTGTTTAGATCCCTAGGAGATGGCTTCGAGATATCTTGGGATATCGAGCTAGAGAGGCTAAATTCGACTGTGTAACACATGGCTGCAAACTTCGGCTAGACAAACGGCTAAACTGTTTACCCGTTTCGCTTTGGTCAGGACTGTCGGCATGCGGGGATATCATTCGGACGAAGGATTGACTGGGAAATTGTGGGGAACCGTTGTTTCACAAAAGAAAGTCACCAGATGGCGCACGGCTTCAGGCACGAATCCGAGCACATTGCACTAGCGCTGTTGGAGTCCCTGCCAGGCTCGCTTGAGGGGGGGGTTGCCGTTTGTGCCCCGGATCCACAGGTTCTGACATATCTTGACATGTTTGAAACCACACATTTGCTCGGAGTCCGAGATCGATGTGCTTTCTCAATGACCGGGCTTGATTTTTATACGTTATCGGTTTTTTTTTCTTCGAACTGGAGGTTACGCATATACCTTTAAGGGTTCATAGTTATTGATTATTTTACCGCCTTCGACTCGACCAGTCTTGCAAGCAACAGTTCCCTTGGATATTTTGATTTTAGCTTTAATATTTTAACTTAGTTTGAGATATCTGTTGTATTTTGTGAGTCAACGCAAGTATATATACATATACTAATACCCATGGAAAATTAAAGGTGCACCTCGATTACAGATGTACTTAGATGCATAGTCTTGTGGACAATTGCTTGACAAGGTTTAATCTCACAATCGACAGCAAGCTATATCTTTAAATTTAACAGAATTAAAGCAGCAGTAATAAACCAATTAGAACTGTCCACAACCCATGGTAGATGCAAATTTCCCCAGAAGATTTGGGGTACGCCCGGCAGTCAATTAAGCAAAGATAACTTCAGGCTAAATCTATACGTACGTACGATCGAAAATCCCGGTTTACCGGAAAAATGCTAAGCAACTTTGAGTATCTTAGCCGCACTCAACTATGGTGCAGTTTATTTCCGTAATCTTGGGCCCACAGAGTAGATACCACGGTTCTTAGGCACGCAGACTATGTATGCCAGCTATCTGAAAAGATGGTATTAGTTCTAACAACTATTCCGGAGATTCTTGTGTATCGACATTCAAGGGGTATTTAGCCATTTAGATATTTATCCTTGCAGTGCTTCAATGCTCTCGGACCTCATCGTGGGAGAATGCGGGGTACCGGGTTATTCGTTTCATGTTCAAAGCCCGTCGTTCCTAATGATCGATTTCAGTGACTTCCTATAGCTAGCAGAGTATGAGAGCAAGGCCCTTCAACTCTCGAATGAGGGTGACAAAGGCTTGGGTTTTCTGAACTCAAGTATAAACGGAGGACAGAGGAGCCATCAGGACTGTATTTTCCAAGACAACATCTCTTATCAACATCTACACAGTAGAAAGCAACTTCTATTACTGATATCCATTCGAATATTCAAATATTTCTATCTAATTCAATCAAATATTCATCATGAAGCAATCTACTGTCGCTACCATTTTTATGGCCATTGGCCTTACCAATGCCCAATCGACAGCCTAGGGCCAGTGTAGCTACTTCTTTAGGCCACAGATATGCAACTTCTGGAACTAACAAGATTTGCTTCAATAGGTGGTAGTAAGACCTGGACTGGTTCCGCGACTTGTGTCTCGGGATACCATTGTTCCTACAGCAACGACTGGTATTCCCAATGTCTCCCCGACGGCTTCTGTACCCAATATGGTTCCATGACTACGAGTGTATATAACCTCTATAACAATTTTTGGGGATCTGGGTCCGCCACTTTAGGGTCTCAATGTACTGAATTGGATGGCACTAGCGGAAACACTATCTACTAGCATACTAGTTGGACTTAGCAGGGTGGATCAGGGTAAGTCAATTTACTTATTCAATTGTGTGGTAGTTCAGAGTGAGCATTTATTGAATCAGGTGGCTTGAATGTGCATATGCTTCAACTATTGTCCAACTTAGTCAGGTACCTGTCCAACCCAAATTTGGGCTATCTAAAGCTACGGAAGCGCATACAGTTAGATAAATTTCGAGAAGTGCTGTAGCTAACATTGATCAAATATAGTAACTAAATGGAGGCCCGAACACCAGAGTATTACCAACACAAAGCTAACAAGCTTGGGTTAAGTTACCTCTCTATACCCCAAAATCAAATAACAGCGGCGCTGGGATATGGACAGAACATTGGCACCTATGATCACTGATTTGAGATGCCGCCGGTCCATGGGGACAGCGCTCTATCTATTCTCGCCCGCCTCCCATTTCTGCGTTAAGTACACCTGACTTTACATACGGCAATATCAATGGCGCCTCGGCTACGTCAATTGAGTCTGTTTCAGGATTCCATAGTGCTTACGGCAGCTCAAGTGTTCACGAAGAGTTCGTCTCACCCTTGACAATTAGTCACTCCACGGTAGGAAACTACTCGTTTGGAAGGTCTCCTAGGGCAGCGGCTCTGAGCACCTCGGCCGACCCAAGAACACCGATAGGGTCTATAATAATAGTTAATCGAACAATGAACTCTCCCCAAATACCTGGGGCAGAATTACCATCCATGAGTTCATAGGGCTTGGGTTGGCTGGACGCGAGGGAGCCGAGACGCCGATCCCGCCACCCAGGTCGACATTTAATTGGAGTGAGTATGGAAACTAAGGGCTCACCAATGGAGGGCAAGCCCGTGCGCACATGGGAAAATAGCGGGCTGCCAGGGTGGAGTAATGAACAGTTCACAAGATTGCAAAATATATTTTTATTTGGTAATTCTCCTTTAGTCTAACAAAATAAGTTCAGAATCTGTTTTTGGTTGAAAAAAAAAAAAAAACCAAATTTCGAAGTTAACACTAGAGATGGGCATCGATCCCAGCCACTAAAGAATGGGGGCAATATAAGACCTTTTGGACATGATCTTGAAGAAAGGTACAAATCATTATATTGAAAAATACAAAGTTTCTCATTCTGGAGCTATTTCGAGCCCCTAGAATCCAGATACCTCAAAACAGTTGAGTTAGGAGGGCTCTCAGCGGAATGCTATTAGAACAAGGTTAATGCGAAGAGATGTGAATAGGATGTATGTGATAAAGATTTATGCTATATGTAATTAATTACAAGCGCGGCGAGCTTTACAAATCGCATTTAATCGAATACTTCCCTAGGTTTGGCGCAACAAGTAAGCGACTGACTGACGGAACAAAATGCAGATATGTAGAAATAAAGCAACGGTGTACTCCATACGGTTCCTTAAAAGCTTTGAGTTTGTTTCAACTTTCGAGAAATATTCTCTCGGGAGCTGCTACCCAGAAACTTTCATCAAGATGTAGATACCCAAGTCTTCCTGTTCCTTGTAACGAGTACTCCTCCACAAGAGACATGAACACCAGTTAAATGAAGATTGCCGAAATTAATCTGAAGCAGTTGGCTGTTCCTCCGGCTGCAAAAGTTTTTGGGGTTCCTCGTTTCTGTAATAGGCAATCTTATCTTTCCAATACCACCAGATAACATCAGAGAGATTATCGTTATATCTCCCCTTCTCGAGGTCTTCAATATAAAGCATCGGGCTGAATTCGTCTTTCAGTATGAGCTTCGACGCCCAGGCTAAGTTGTCCCACAAGCTCATCTTCTTCCCCGGTCCTTTGTAAACAACGGACCATATAGTATCTCGCCCGTTCAGTAGTTTCATGTCTTTAATCTTCATGATATCTTCTCTCCGTACTAGGGTTTTTGAGATCGGCTCATACAAAGCGACAATAGGCTTTATAAATGTGCTTCTGATAAAGAAATCATAAACTTTGGGATCTGATTCGCAGTATTCGACCTGGACTTCTTGTGGGTCGTTATTGATGTCATCGAAAGCGAGTTCGGGGAACCCCCAGTAATTGCGTATTCGGGTGTACCGTAGAGGGAAATAAAGAATTTCCTTTTTCTCTAGTACATTTGATGGCGTCGCTTCCTCCGAGGAGGCTGCCACATCGACAGGGGCGGTCCGAGGAGCTGGCATCTCGGCAGATATCCGTTGTTCGGGGCTAGTTTCGGGACTAGTTTCGGAGCTAGTTTCGCTTTCCATATTGCCTAGTAGATAGTTTGACTAGAGTTTTTGTTATCCTTTGGAATATGAGATTGACGTGTAAAGATTGGAGCTTTGTAAACTGCTCACTGATCGACTCGCGTCGGGATATCTCAAGCTGCTTGCATGACAAAAAAAAATGGCGTGGGCAACACAAAAAATACCACAGCAATGATCGTCGACGTCTAGGCTCAGCAATCTAGATCACAGCACAGGCGCAGACGGGAATGGTTTATAAAAGCATTTGATTTTATCACATGTCTACTAGAACTCAGGCATTCTCACTGGATGTTGTGCTATTTTCTTATGCTACAAAAACCTTCTTAGATTACCTTCATTTCATTTTTTTGTTCTGAGATCTTGCATTTGTCAGGTGAGAAAACGTTTTAAATAAATGTTATGAGATATGAAGACAAAATATTGATTCGATGCACTAAATTGCAATTTCAAACTTTTAAATCCAATCTCCGCCATTAGTACGATAAAAGATTTTAGGGTGGAATTTATAAGTTCCATGTTACACAATACTAAATGACATTTCTAATCAAACCATCCACGACTTGAAGCTCGCGAGGCTCGCCACAGTACATTGGCCGCGCCAAACAAAACTCTCCGAGTTCAGAATGATATTAGAATTCTGGTTAATTATTTCCATTCCCAGCAATGGTAACTCTGAGGTGGCCATTTCCACCAGCATAGTTGTAGTCCAACTATGGGACCGAGCCTACACCTATTGTTAACGGTATTACTACCATAGATTAAGAAAATACGAGATAAATGTTAGCATGTTTGATTAATATGAGGGCTGAGAATTCAAATAGAAAATTATCAAAATCCACGGTGCCAACTCAACAGATAAGTTTGGGGAGAGATTTACCAGAATGATGAAGCACTAGACGCCTTTTCAGCTTGTCCAATCCAACTAAAACTACCCATGCGGCAGAACTGAGTTGGCCTGCGGGTAGCTTTATAGTTCCTTTCGTTAAGCTGGAGAAGGTAGTTGAAACAAGCCGTGGAGTCCTTTATAGTGTAGACGTCTGTGAATCTGCACGTATAACGCTTTTACAAGACGTTGTCGCGCTTGGAGATACCTATCGATACCCCAGTAGAATCTCATTTAGTATTTACAACTTCAGTAGTATCAGTACGGATCGTACCATTAGGTATTGGCTTGGTTAAGCCTTTGTTTGTCAAACCAAGCTTTTTTGGAGACGGAAGGCCTTCACCAGGCACGAGTGCATTAACATAGTCGACATCCGACTCCGCAATAGGAGCTGGGATCGCGTTGACAGCTCCGAGGAGGCCAGTGGCAGTGATCATGACTACTTTGATAGAAACCATTTTGATTTTCGGTTCGAATATATAAATTCTTTTGAGAAAGAGCAATGTAGAAAAATGTAGAATGCAATTAGAGATTGTATAAGGCAGGAAAACATTGTAGCTCTGATACGAAGCTTTGTATTATGATGAATTGAAGGTCAATGTTAATACTGTATCTGATTATAAAGAAAGTTTGGAAATTTCTGAACGGAGACCCATATTTATAGCTGTGCTATGGACTATTGGAGGAGTATGATTTTGGCGGCAAAGAAGCCTGCAGGCCTGCCATCTTGTGAGTAGGGCTCCCAGACAATTTTTCCGCCAATATTCTCGTCTGGCCTCACTATAATTAGACAATTGTATTATTCTGATCGAAATATCACTCTATTGGTAGCCTTGAGTGATGTATCGATAAACAAGGCTTATGCGATACCGCAATACTAATTCAACGTCCGAACCAATTAGCTAGCTTCAAAGGGGCGGAATGAAGATTTATGTATCTATCGAACCCCAAATTGTTGGTACCATGGTGCAATGCAACACAAGTAGTCAACTCTAGAATGGTAAATCCAACTGCTGAAAAACTGACATCGGCAGATGGAAGAGAATTGGCAGCATCGATACTCGGAATCTTTTGATTGCATTCCAATCACTCAACCCCCTACCGCAAGGCGCCAGCGATCGTTCATCCAAATTCTCCCTACAATATCTCGGCGCTTATTTTTCCTAAAGCCAAGTGTTCCACAATACGGATGTTACACTCGCCAAGCAGCCATCGACGAAGCCACAAGATAGCCAGTAGACCTAAGCCGTGTGCCGTAAGGATCAACAAAGGACGGTTGCGCTAAGCCGGATCGATTATCTAGGCCATGGCTAACGAAATCGCTGCCCACTAGCCGTGCTGACGCACCATATATGGAACCTCAAAATCTAGTTTAACTGTACCACAAGTGGCTGTGTTTCTTCAACTCATTAAAATAGTCTCCAAGCTCCTCTTGCACCACATGAATATAAATTGTGTTTATTCGATGTCCAACTGGCTGCTATTAAAATAACTGCCCCTTTATCTAGTGAAATATTAAAGTATGCAGCAGTAATTTTCGGCCCTACGACGAACATCCGTTTTAATCTCATTCTTTTGCATAGATCCCGACTTTGCCACGTTATTATCTCGCAAACAATTATATTTGCCTATCTTCTTGAGTTCCGCTTTTCAAGGCTGTGTGTTGGGTTGCTGTGTCTATATGCGCAGCCCGTAGGAGATGTGTTGTCCACGTTGTATCTACGACCCTTGTTTGGCATCCATTTCCTATTGGCTATGCCAACCTGCCTTTTCCGGGCCGCTTTCTGTATTCGCATGAATTTGTGGCGATCTGCGGCATGCCGCTAGTGTTACAGACGGCCACAAATTTTTGAAACAGCCACGCCGTTGTTTCAAAATCCATAGTCTTTCTAGAACAGATGACACTTCCTTTCTTAAGTAGGTAGATACAGTTTTAAGGTTCTTGGAAAGGTCAAGCTTTTTATTGAAATAAGTGGTTTGTTTTCAGGTTACACTTTTCCACTTCGTTCGCGAATTCGCCAATGTACATTTGTCCCCAATGGGCCGCTTGGAATTTTCCACTAAAACGTGGGGGCAAGTCTCGCCTTCTAGAAGAGAGATAGCTGCAATCAAGAACTCGGGTTCGGTACCGTATGTCTTGGTCTCATGGATCCGAAGCTTCTCGATGCGGTTATCTCAAGCATGCGTGATCAGTCGTGGGACGTTCCAGGTTATAGCACGACGCCGCGGCGCGCAGTCTCCTCGAGCTTCCTTGAACTACGAACTCAATACTGGGAGCGCTTCTACACACCAGCTTCACCACGAAATCTATAAATGCAGGTACCTCGCACACCTTCTTGACCTTTTCTTTATTATCAGCATCACAACCACAATCCATCATCTTTAGCCTTCTTCAAAATCTTTCTGGATATAGCAACCCCTTCAATACTCAAATTTTAGAGTCATTATTTTTCCCAATCCATTGATTCGACATTATATTTTTAAATTTACTAAACACTCTTTGCAAACTTGACTAAAAGAATCATACCTTTTAATCTACTTCTTTTCACAAATACTGTCGAAAATGCAGCTCCTCAGCACTATCGTTCTTGCCGTCCCTCTTTTCATGTCTGTCGCCATGGCCAACCCCAATGTATACGACTCATACAAGGGCAACTCCAACGGCTACGCTCCATCAAACAGCTACAATACCTATGACAACAAGGCCTATGACAACAATGGCTACGATAGTTACAATGCCAAAGACACCCCTACCAAGTATGGTGCCAAAGATACCGGAAACAACTACTACTCTTCAACTGATACTAAAGGCTACGAGGCTGATACCCGCCGTATGTACAAGCTGTCTTAACGTGATTGATTGAAATTTAATACTAATACTTCTGTCAAATAGAGCACTGCATTCAAGAATGGTTCGGTACTGCTCCTCTCTGCAGGGGTGAATGTCCCAAGGGATGGCGAACAATCCGTACTGCCAAACTGGCTGATAAGTGCGAACAGTCAACCGACAAAAAGATCGTCGAGTCTTGCGAGATGATTTCGAAGAACATCTGTGTCAGTGGTATTAAGACTTTGTGCGAAAAGTGCTACTAAATGTTGAACTCGGTAGCTGGGAGCGTAAAAACCCCTGCTAGATGCGTGCAAGTGCTGGCACCTTATGAAAATGTGTATATGATATATGGTTACTGGCTATTTTGTACATGTTAATAATGGCGTGGTTTCGGCGCAATGCGGTTATAGGTCTTTAAAGCTACGTCAATCCGAAAGTTTTCTTTTATCTAATTCATTGGTCTACATTATTTCGAGTTACGTATCTCGTGAGCGATGTTGTGTGTGGTATTACGAAAAGCTGGTTGTCAGTTTGATTCGACCGAGTGGGTCCTTGTCCTAAAATAGTCAGGTCCAGCTCATTCCAACAACCCCTCCCACACCACATTCCGGGTTCATCTGCTCTTCAGTAGGATGTACATGTCCCTTCAGATAAATAGCGCTAGTTGCCATAAGTAAAGGCCTACTGAGACGAAATTCTAGCCTACGGCAAACTCTCCGCCATCTTTTAGGTCTATAGAACGCTGATTTCCCAGGACATCGTGCATCAATAAAGAAGTTATATCATCCAAATAGCAGTATTCATCAGTGCTATTTGCCAAAGGGCTTACAAGTTACGTCTATATTTCCATGCGCATATCGATATACCCGAGAATGTTCTTATTAATCAAACGGAGTTCCTTCGCGATCACCTTTTTGATTTAATGCGTGTGGCATTGGATGTACTCCAGATCTATGTTTCCTCCAGCGAACATCATGTAGGTGCACGTGGCGCGGGATGGGGAATGATCCGAAGGCGGAACTAAGAGGCATGATTGGAGTGCAGATGCTGCAGCTGTTGTGTACAATGCAGTTTACAACACAACCTGCAGATATCTGAAGGAAAGCGGCTTCATGACAGGTTGGTTGAAAATATTTATAACTTGTTGACGATAAACCTCGAGGTCCCTGGAATTTTCTTGTAGCGAGTTCGCTTATATCAACTCGAATAGAAAAAGTCTTTCACCGTCCCTATTTATTTAATTGTTTCATCCTGTACGCGAAAGAAAAGAGTATTAATTATCCCTCATCGGGTTTCTATATAATTAACCATAGCAAAGGTCTTTTCAATGGTACCGTTGCTATTGAGTAACTGATAATACAGCTCCTCGCATTTTCCCCCTACACTATGGAGGACCTCATACAGCTTACCCGCAAAGAGTACACCATCGGATGGCTCTGTGCCTTACCGGACAGCGAGCTGATAGCCGCCAGATCAATGTTGGACGTACAGCATAAAAGATGCGAATTACCCTCCGACGACGAGAATTCATATACTTACGGTTCTATCAACGGCCACAATATTGTGATCGCATGTATGCCATCCGGCAGGCCAAGGACAAATTCCACCATGAAGCTTACACAACTGCTCTCTCGGAGTTTCCCAAATATGCGAATACATTTATTCGTCGGAATTGGTGGCGGTATACCTCGCAATCCGGTCCCCGAAAATGCTAAAGATGATATTCATCTGGGAGATGTTGTGGTCGGCTGGAATAAACGAGCCGGGATTCCATCTCTTGTCCAATGCGACTTTCAGAGACTGGAAGTGGGTGAGGATGAACTTCTAGGAACCCTCGATAAACCAGACCGCCGTCTTTTAAACGCACTGACGACATTAGAAGACAACCATCATAACGGAAGAACAGAATTTGCCGAACATCTCAAAAGGAGTCGGTTCTCGCATCCAGGTTTAGAAAAAGACAACTTATACGAGTCGGCATATAGCCATGCTGTCGGTGGCAGCGCATGTTCAACCTGTGATCCTTGCCGCATAGTTGATCGGCCCAAAAGGAGTACCACGGACTTAGTTTTCCATCAAGGCACAATTCTGTCAGGAAACTCACTTATCAAAAGAGCAGATGTAAGGGACCGGTTAGCTAGAAATTTTTACAATGCTATTTGCGTCGAGACAGAAGCGCTTGGCGTTATGGACGAGAAGATTTATCTGGTTATACGAGGGATTTGTGATTATGCGGACTCTCACAAAAACAAATCATGGCAACCCTATGCCGCTACAACGGCCGCTGCTCTCGCGCGAGAGCTTCTATATACAATTAAACCCCTATCAACGGGGATGAAAGATTTACGGAGTAAGTATTACTAATCGCCTACCGAGCCGGTATACCTCGTACGTACCCACAAAACACATATACACTTTCATCCTCCCGGACTTTTCATTTTTAGCCGGGCGGTAAATGAACTATGCTGCACATCACCTTCTGACGGATATCCCTCGAGAGCGTTCAAATAGTTGTCAGTGCCGTGCTGACTCTGGCATAGAACCGGAAGAATATCATATTCCCCTCGACTTTCCAGACCAAAGAGACCTCAGTTTTAAGGGAAGGGAGGAAATATTTGCGAAAATTCGGAAATCCTTTTGGTTAAGCAATTCTGCAAGCGAACCTCTAGTTCATCGCCCCGGTCGCCAGGTCGTATCTTTATGCGGGCTTGATGGAAGTGGGAAAACACATACGGCTCTCGAGTACGCATACAGATATTCAAAAGAATACTCGTCAACTTTTTGGTTTAACGCTACAAATAAGATAGAACTGGAAAAGAGTGCCAGGAAGGCAATATGGTCTATCATCAATATCAATACTAGAAATGCGGACAGGGATACTAAAGAAGAATCAAATCAAACTTACCTCCGCGTTGCTCATTCCTTAGGTCTCGATGGTCGAAGTATTACGTCTGATGAAGGCCTAATGAAAGCGGTGACTGAGTCATCACCTATCAAATGTCTCAACCACTGGCTGTATCAAGAGCCTAATTCTAGATGGCTGCTTATATTGGACAACTACGACGACCCAACGGCCTGTGCAGACAGTCTCAGAGATCTATTGCCCGCCAGAGACGCCGGACACGTGCTTATAACAAGCCGAATACAGAAATGCTTCGAATCATGTACTGACATTGAAATGTTCGCAGGCATGGAACGACAAGAAGCCTTGGAATTGCTTTATAAGATCTCAGGGAAAAAGGCTAGAGCGGATGGTTGGTCATCCCTAGATGTTACGCTAATATGTTCGTCATCACTAACATACCCAGAGCACCAAACCGTTGTTTCTATCGTCGACTCGGTGGGAAGGCTTCCACTCGCCATCGAACTTATTGGAGCCTACTTACGCAAATACTCGATTCCAGTTGACTCTTATGCAGAGAGCCTCGAAGAGAATCTCAAAGAACGGCTTGGCAAACTTCATGCCGTCTGCGAAATCTCCTTCCGGAAATTGACTCGGGAGGCAAAGCATATGGCTCAGTTACTTTCTCTAATTGGGAATGAAGATATCCCTTACAAGCTCCTTGAAGCTGGTCGCGAGGTCGTAGATTGGATGGGATGTGAGTTTTACCCAGAACTTTTATATAGAGAACGTCGTTACCTAGTGGTTTCCTAATCTCATCGTCAATATTCAGCAACTCGGAATGCCTTGAATAAAGCTATAGGGGAACTACTCTCTCTGTCGCTTCTTAGCGAAAGACCGGATAACAGTTACCACATACACCCCTTAGTACATCGATGGGTTCGAGACTACACCAACAACGCGGTGTTCAAGAATTCTCTCCTCGTCGTCGACATCGTCACATCCACATTCGTTTTTGGTGATGAGAGGACGGAGTCTCAGTCAGCATACCAGTACCGCATTCTCCCACATATCGAGTGCTGCTCCGAAATTTTCTTTAAATATTTGGCTCCACGGAATGGCACATTAATAAATGACAAGAGCAAGAGAATCGCTTATAATCTTGCACGGATATATACGAGCTTGGGTAACATACCCAAGTCAAGCGCGGTATACGGGCGAAGTCTTCAAGACGCAACCGGGCAGCCTTCTTGTCTCGACTTGAAAATGATGGACGCCTTCGGAGTAAGTCTAAGACTACAGGGCGAATACGACAAAGCGTTGAGTTGGTGTAATCAAGCGCTAGACGGGACGAAATCTCAAGGTGGGAATGATAGTCCAGAGTCGTTCATTATTGCTGCCCACATTGCCGCTATATTTCAAGCAAAAGGAGACTACGCCGAAGCCATCACAAGATATAGGTGGGTTTTAGAGCAACAAGAGGAGAAAATAGGATACCTTCACCCCCAAACACTCGAGACCCGACACCAGCTTGCTGGCGCACTTGTAAGCTCTAAGGAATATGTTGAAGCGGTAGACCTGTTAGAGCAAGTTCAAGAGGAAAAGGAGAAAAAACTAGGAAAATACCACCCTTCAGTTCTTGGGATAATTGATAATGTCGCCACAATTCTCGAAGCACAGAACTCTTACCACGAAGCATTAAGATACTATGATCTTGTGTACGAAAGCCGAAGAAACGCATTAGGCGAAAATCATTATGCGACGCTTGGAAGCAAGAGCCGAATTGCTTGTGTTTACGAGAAATTGGGACGATATGATGAGTGCCTCGCACAACATCAAGAAGTATTGAAACAACTTGAGAACATATTTGGGGTAGGCGAAGATCACCGCTGGATTCTTCATACAATCTCTAGCATGGCAGATGCCTCGATGCGCTTAGAGAGATACAACGAGGCGGAGACAATGTATCACAAGGCGCACGCTGGTTTCAAGAGACTATTGATAAGAGTTGATGGAGAACTCCCAACGGCAAATAAGATAGCAAGATTACTACGTGATCAAGGCAAATATCAGGAGGCGTTACAATGGTCTGAAGAAGCAGAGCTTGGATTTCAAGAGGAGGCGGGCGAAGACAGCTACTACTTACTTACTACAAAGGTCTGTACCGCTAGCATACATGCTCTCGAGGAAGACTATGGGAAAGCGCTAGAAATATATGAGCAAGTTTTGAAAGGCTACGAGAAGAAACATACAAGAAAAGATCACGCTGAAGCTCTTAAAACGGAATTATCAATGGGTAAAATTTTCCTGAAGCAAGGACTATATCAAAAAGCATTAGAATTCCTTACACGGGCAGAGAAAGGATTATCGGAGACAATTGGTCCAGGTCACGACTATACACTTGAAGCTGCTGAGCTACAAAGTCATGCCCGCCACATATTAGACGAGGATGCCCGACAAAAACAGCTGGAGGAGGAGAATCGCCAGCAAAGAATTCGAGAAGAAATTCGACAGGAAGAAGAAAGAAAGACACGAGAGCAGGAAATAGAAAAGAAACAGAAGCAACAAGAGGAAGAAGAAAGGAGACGGAAACAACAGGAAGAAGAAGAAAGGAGACGGAAACAACAGGAGGAAGAATATAAACGGAAACAACAGGAAGAAGAATATAAACGAAAACAGCAAGAGGAAGGAAAAAAGAGGAAACGACAAGAGGAAGAAAACAAGAGGAAACAGCAAGAGGAAGAAAATAGACAGAAACAGCAGCAGGAGGAGGAAAATAAAAGAAAGCATCGAGAGGAAGAAAACAAGAGGAAACAGCAAGAGGAAGAAGAAAGGAGACGGAAACAAGAAGAAGAAAGGAGACGGAAACAGCAGGAGGAGGAAAATAAAAGGAAGCATCAGGAGGAAGCAAAGAAACAGCGAGAACAAGAAGAGGCGAGGAAGCAACGGAAGCAGGAAGAAGAATTACTACAGCAGGAAGAGAAGCAGCGAGAGAAAGAGAAAGAGACTCTAAAACACAAGAGAAAGTGGCCATGGAGCCGCTGGAATTGCTTTAGGGAAAATTGATATATTGGTGTTTAATTGAAATAATCTAAACGACATTTTAGAGTCCCAGCGAAGGATTAGATCAGTATTAGGAAAATCGAGACAATGCACTGGCACGAAGGGTTCCGAGACTCCTACCCTATCATAGAATCGTTAGGACTTTTTCCAAAAAGTTTTCTGCAACTTTCAGTCCTTAATTAGTTACTAGTATCCTCGAGAACAGTGCCGCAAAAACAGTACCATGTCAAATCTGCGAATGCTCGTCTAGGATCATAATATATCAAATATCAACTCTAGAGGTGTCCAACCCGTACACGTATGAGAAAATACTAGTTGGATGCATCTGAGTGTGATTAAGGCAATGCTCTAAATAATGCTTCTTTGGTCTCCTACTCAAAGGTTTTGTTGGGCCTTCTTACGAAACTCATGGGACAAGTGTATAAGCGAATTTATATATCCAAAACATATTTTAAACTTGATAAATGCTGTGCTAGCTATAGCTACAATTGTGCTATGGTGCAGCATGGGTACAGGTAGTAGGACCCTCAACCCTCCAACCCCTACCTATACCTTCAACTCATTCAAGATCTTTTCAAGAAATTATATTCAAACTTGGTCTGGCAAGCAAGACAGGTGTGAGTTACTAAAGGAGGGGGATTTACGCTAGTAGGTATATAACAACCTATACTCTCTACGGAATTCAATGCTAGGATGTGGATCGGCCAACATCCAAGCCTCTGCGTACTTTGCAATTGCTGCTGCACATAATTAGCTGTACCCATGGAGAGCGTGGGCTAATCAAAATACCCAGGGCTACCATCTTCCGTCTTAAATTTTGGCAGTTCTATTCTGCTCTATTTTATTTAGTTGGCTTCCCACCCTCTCCTTCAGACAAAAGGCTGCCTGTACTAGTTTTTAAAATGCGTGTCAAACCGAGTTTACTCACTTTTCTGTTATTAATATCTGGAATCTTGATGGCACCTCCGGGGACTCTGGTCCTTGATTTCGAATTCCCAGAGGATGATATGATCCACTCACCACAGTCACCAACGATCAACCCCCAAATAAAATAAAATGTTTCTACGACCGTTCCATCGCCTATTGTCGGGCAGCTAGATGCAGACCCCAACCTACCAGGCCTCTCTCGCAGTGATAACACAACCAATAGAAATACACCCATTCAGCGTATCACTAACACAGATGAGGGGAAAGAGCTGTCGAGAGTAAGATCTTTTTTCGGTGGTCCGTAGTATGCCCGAGCCATTTTAGATTGATTATGAAATCACGTGATCCATACACATATCCAGAGATCAGTGGGAACAAGCGGCCGGGCTATTCTACTATGACTGACTACACCGCTCACAAAAGGGCTGGCCATGCTATGTGACTCTTCCAGACTTGCTTTTGTAATGACCAAGGTAAGATGATATCAGCTCCTATAGCTAACCGTCCAAAAACAATACCCGGGCCTAGCTGGTGCAAGACCCAGAAAGCCGCTATAAAGTGTGAACAGTGGTATGGTTAGTATTACACATCTGTGTCTTTAGCATGCTATGCATTGGAAGCCAACCACTGACGACAGGCCTTAAAAATTGCAGATATGAGGCACAAATGCGCCAACTAAAGGCCAATCCTTGAATCAGCGTAGAAGAGTACTAGGAATCCTTGAATCTGCGTAGAAGAGTACTAGGACGCTTTAAATAACATCCCATTAGACGCCAAAGTCGCAAACAGTAAATACGGACGGAAGAATTCCCCAGGGGCTATGTCGTGGGAATATATATTCGGAAAGAATGGTGAAACTGGCCCGACTGAACGATACCCTGTCCCTGGGACAAATGAGCCATGCTACCTCGAAGGGCCAGCTCCAGAAGTGACCTGGAGCGGGATTCCTAACCCGCTGCTCGATGTCGCGTCAAATCTTCAAGGTGATTTCAACAAGCGATCGAATCTTGTTGGGAAATCATTGGACGAGAGCACCAGCTACCCCCAACTAGCCCTTGCAATATTTGGAGAAGCTACTCGTGGAATTGGAGAGGGAAAAACGTCAAATGTGACGAATGAAGCAACAATCAAAAGTACACCAGCGTTGGCTAAAAGTATCCACAAGTAATGTATATACCGCTGTTAATGATATGATACGGAATAGGGATGTGCGTTTTTTGTACAATCATATTGTATCATGTTTAGGATTTCCTGTACAGTATTTGAGGCATCTTTTTCCTTCGAAACTTCCGGGTTGCCAGCTCTGTTAGGTGTACACAGTCTTTACGATTTGGGGAATTTGTATTTAATTCGAATCAAGATTCGTCTATTAGTCCAAAGGCGAATTTGGGACGAAGTTTTTACCGTATGTTCTCCTTCAACATTCTTTACTAGGAAAACTATTTTACATGACAACGAAAAAGTTGCAATCAGCTCACCACTTCGACATCACTGGCATGATAGTTATTTAATACCTATACTGTTCGTGATCCGCAGAAGCCTCTCCGATATCATCGTACCACACCATTGCGTACCTTGGTATAGCTAGGATCAAGAGTTGTAAGGTATCCGTCTGGTATGCACTTACTAGGAATTAATTACCTAGGTAGCGTTAACGCGTTAGACATTGTATTCGCGCACGATCGTGTAGGGAACTCTGCGGGCCGAAATCTCGTAATGAAGGTCCCGTAATAAAGATTTCTCCTACAAAACCCATGGAGATATTCTTAGCTTTGAGCTGCCATGGAATTCATGAAATGGGGTTCTCGAGCTTAGGTGATCTCGTACCCAGATGTCACAAAGAACTCAAGTCTCATATGTTCATATGAGCTCATTGCATTGCATTGCTGAAATAGATCTAGAACTTCGAACTTTTCGACTAGCCTTGGATCCAGGCGCTCGAGGCGTGCGGAGCTTTTCTACCTCGAATTCCAACAATACTAATGCATAGAATCATTAGGGCCATGGCGCTTCTCACACCTTTCGAGGTGATTGCAGTTGCAATTGCGGTAACTGTTTCCAGTCGAATTATACTCTATACCAATGAATCAGACCCCCCATTTTGCAATATTTAGGGCAGTATCAAATTTCCTTAACTGAGAAACGAAAATGGTTGTGTTGTCAGGATAATTGTCGACGTGCCCATTTGTGGCTCTGGGCAAGCCTCGAATCAGACCCGGTCCAGATCCACAGGAAACATCCAACATAAGCTATGTATGTGTGGCTATGAGGCTAGTTCTAAAGTATCTGTATAGTGCATAGGGTATGTAGTGAGGGAATCATGGTATATCATTAGGTATAGGCGCGAACATTAACATCTGACTTGATGTATACCCAAGTAGGTATACGGATAAGCACTTACATATATCCAAACTTTGAATTCTTCGATCGTTTCGACATCACGAGAAAAATTGCGACCTCAGGTCAGAAGTTTACCAGGCCACCGCCGATACTTGTGAACGCAATATAGCTCAGACTGTGCAGCGAATCAATGGTACACCGGTCACCAAAGAAGATATAACAAGGTACTTAAGTAATTAAAATTGATATTTAGCCGACATGTAGCTAAATTACAGCTTTTCTCCAGCCCAAATGCCAACTTTTTCATCGATGTATCCCCACGAAGATCCGGGTTATAGGCCGAAGTTTTCATAGTATAGTGTAATTAACGATACCGCTTCGCGGATTTGCACAGCGGAGAGTCGTTGTAAGTGCTAGTGGTAACATAACAGATGGGGTTATTACAGTTAATCAAATGTTACTTGATTTTTACAGCTTATAAGAATCGACCGAGCTTAGCGGTGATATTGTTGGTTGCTATGCTATGTTGGTTGCTGTGCTATCGCCACCACATTCGCCTCTCTCGCCGGGTTCTTTGGCGGCAACTGCGAGGATTACCTGAAGAGTTTCAGGAACATCCGGATCTATAAGCATTTCGACACACCTTATTCCCATTTAACACGTTTATCGAGGGCGAAAAAAATAAAATAAAATAAAGTTAACCTCTAGTCTATTGAGTTTTGCAAATTTGAGAAACAACACTTCAATCTTATCGTCGAGGGAGATTATGCCTCTTCCAAACACGAACGTTTGTGCTCCCATGCATGTCGGTTAAGCAGGGAACCTTATGCGCCAGAGCAGTCCTTGCAGGAATAGCAGCTCACATTCTCATCCTGCATAACTGGCATGACCCAACAATGACGACAGGGTCTATTTCGCTGCAGTGCAAGCGGATCGAAGGTAATCGAAGATGCTGTATATCTATCGAACAGAATTTCGGGATTTCCAAAGTGGAGCCTATGAAACGATCTAGCATCCTTTTTTACAAATTTTGTCCTTCAATTTTTAGAAGCTCGAGAATATTCGTGGCTATGTAATGCGACCAGGGGCACGAAAGAACCCTATCGTCATCCTGCAGCCCGAGTTTTAGGTTTTGAGAAAATCAAACTCAAGATACTTAAGTATTTTGGCGACCAACGGGTATGTCGCTGGGGATCGTTGTTTCGGTATATTGCGGGCAAAATCCTGATTTGCTAGCCAGGCTGAAGATAGCCCCTGCATGATGACGCACTTTGGAAATTCGAAATTCGACTTCCTGAGCAAAGAGGAAAATTCAACCTTCCAGCCATAAGGCGCCACGAAAAAAAATTAAAAATTAACTAGGGCGGGTACTTCCAGTTTCGAGTAACTCGGCCAGATCTCGATTAGATTAGACTTCCTCGAGGATCCGGGAAAGCTAGCTATGCACCGATAGATACTGATTCATATCATCATCTGGTGTAACTAATTCACGGATGACCTCGAAAAAAATGCCATACTAAGGCTAATTCAGGAGCTATGGATACCGCAAGCTAGGCGCAGGACCCGATCGCATAAAACCAGTAACACCGTGTGATTCAGTCGTCTCTAAAGGAGCTTTGTCGGTTCCTTGTCCCGTCTGAAGGATGGTTGTCGCACTCAGGACCGTCGACCGTCCTCAAACATCGCAAACGTTGTTCCCAGACATACCCTGTAGGTGGTCGAGCTTAGTGGGACCAACCACCAATAGGAAACAGGGATAACTAGCTGTTGGATCTAGTCATCCCTCTCGACCGCAATACGTCATACGACCTCATCATCCTCCTCCCCTCCAACCCCATGCAAGCTGATGCAACAGAACAAGAAAAGCTTCGCTCAAGTAATCCGCCATAAAAAGATGTATGGAAATATACATTTCTCTAGCTCTGGGAGGCCTTTTTTTTTTTTGCTTTCCCCGTCGGCGGTCATTTGTGATCATGGAAAATTGGTCTATTGGTCTTAGGTCGACACCAAGAGAAACCAGGGAGTTAAGCTGAATCCTGGGTAGTGTGCGTGCGCAGAAAAGAAGAGGACAGAGATATATAAAAAGTGCAATGCCGCTCCTCCGAGGCTGCATATACTTAATCCCTTCTTACACCAACTCTTCCAGCGACTTCCTCCTTGAGATATCGATCCTTCGTCAACGTCAGCTCCGCTTGCTTAGCCCAGTGGTGGTGTTGAGTCTTCAGTTGCGCCTAGTTTAATCCTACAAGCTACTAGCTCTTTACGACACACAGCAACACAGCTTTTGAATTGGTGAAGGTACGTACCGATTTAACTTAAGTCATCCATGCATTGCGTGCCGCATATGCATATTCTTGAGCTCAAGGCAGTATCCGGTACAGTATAAGCCGGATTTCCCCTCCTTTCATGTATGCAAACTGGTGTGTCACCTGTGCCACCCTGGAGCGGCTGGGGGAGAACTAGTTCCTCGATCCCGCTCGCAATCTATATATTCTGAGATCCTGCCATCGAATCATTTATTTCTTGGAAGATCCCTTTTTTTCTAATCTTTCAGGCTTACTCCCAGCGACCTATCTTACTGGAGAATATAAATCTATAACTTTACTTCCTATCCATTACCGACATAAATTACACATCAAAATGACTACCCGTCACGAAAGTGGCAGATACCGCCGGGGATCCGTCGATGTTGAATTCGACCATCGGGACAGAGATTACCATGGTCCAGGTTTCTACGAGCACGATCATGAATACCGTGAAGTCGACATCTACAATCCAGACCGTGAGCGCGGTTGTGAGCGTGGTGGAGAATTAACTCGATTTTACGAACGTGAGAACCGGTCATCCGGCGCTTTGGTCCCAGTCCGCCAGGAAAAGATTATCGAGCGCGACCTCTATGAAGTCCCACCAGAGCCTCAACCGATCATCCCCATCCGCGAAGTTGAAATTGATAACGTTATCAAGGTTACTGAGCATGAGCATGAACACGTTCATCATCACAATCACATTCATATCGACCATGCCGCCATTCATATCGTCGCCGAACCGCCATGCCCACCTCCTCCACCACAACGCCGTGAGGTTATCGCTGAGCGTGAAACACTAACGCAAGTCCGCGAGCGAAGATATGGCGGAAAGTGGAATGCCACTGGAAGGCTCAGCCTCGACAGGAACTACCATATCGACGACCATCATCATCATGACCACCACGAACATCACCATGAGGAGCATTCTAGAAGCCGAAGTGAATCTCGGGACCGTGGCGAGGTAAAGCGCACTATTGGTTACGGTCGCTACAGGGAACGCACTGAGGGTGAACAACGTTTCTCATCTCCCCGAAACTCCTCTGGTGCTCTCGTCCCTGCATCCCCACGAGGATCCGGTTTCTTCAAGGACTTCAAGGCTGAGCAGGAAGGCTGGACTGTCATCGACGTTCCCGGCTCCGGACGCCGAATCACCCTCGAAGGTAACGCTGACCTCTCTTGGAAGTCTTCATCCTTCAACGCCAATGCCGGTATCCGTCGCTCTAGCAAGCACCGAGAGCGTACAGCCAAGGGCGAACTCTGGACCGAAATCACCAAGGATCTTGTCTGTGCTGAGGCCCTCGACGAGTTTGGTTACAACTTTGAGGAAACAGATAACTTCGTCTACGTCTTTGACTACCTCCATCGCGATCAGATCCATGACCTGATCGAGCTTACAAAGGACATCCGGCGTGGTAAGTCAAAGAATCCTCCGAGTTACCTGAATCGAATCAAAGATTATCTGTTGTTGTCCCGAGACTAACATATTTTCCGTAACAGAACGTGTTCGGGAAATCGAACGAGAAGCACGCTACGAACGTTCCCAGAGCCGCCCGAGAGATAGTGGTGGTTTCTATGAACGTGATCGGTTTACCGAGAGGCGTGACTATACCCCCTATGGTGAGCGTGATCGAGTTAGAGACACACGTGAGGCCGTCTACTATTAGATACTAGACGTTGGCGAGTGAAACTATATATTAATAATTCTTTTTCGTCTTTCCTTTTCTCTATATCCCTTGATATACTTTTTATTTCCTTTTATCATGTATTTTCTTTCCCTCCGCTTAACTAATGAAATGATCTTATGACGGATATACCAAGTTTGCAATCCTTTTCTTCGTTACAACGGCCGTTGACTTTTGTATTGTCTTTCTATGTCCACCTGTCTTTCTCCCTTTCGCCATATATATACTTTACTTCGTTTCCTTTTCTCCATACATACATCCTTATTATTTAAGCTTCTGCGACGACTTTTGTTTTTTTGGGGGCGCTATTTGATGATGCCTTTGGTTGCCTGTCACGTAGCGAATTTCCTTTACTCTGGAATCGAGAATGAATTTTACGAAAAAGTTGAAAAATCAATACCTTTCTGCGTTTAATTAATTTACACTTTGGTTTCCTTCAAAGTAAAGCAATCAGTGACAATATGCAAAAACAGTAGCAGCAATGTAAATGCGGGATAGTACCTGCAGCAAATAAGGCTAGTCTCCAGATCTCCGATCCTTCAACCCGATACCAATAAAATAAATAAAATAAAGAATGGCACATGCAGGAACCAGAGAATCACCCGGGTGGAAGTATTACTCATACCCTTTCCCGCATGATTTATATAAGCCCTGTGGAGATTCTGAGCCGTATAACGGCCGTATGAGGTGTTCATGTGGTCGCACTTTTTTTTGGCCTTTCCGTAGGACTATGGTGTCCGATTCGAACAAACCACTTAAGATAAAAACCTCTTATTCCGGCAAAACCAGTATCTCGTGGGAAGAAAAATCCAAATAATGCTAATCGTGATCGTGTGGAGTATGAAGCATTTAGAGGAATTTGGTCTTTTGACCTTCAAGGTTCTCTATGCCCATTATCCACTATCGCATAGCTAATCACCAAAGAGATTCTGATCCCTCAAATTAATCCGTTGAAGGTGCAGCTTAGAACATGAACAGCCCTGTGTGATTTGTTAGTTTTAGGTCCATACGATAGTAAATCGGCACTTGTTCCGAGTACCGCCAGAAGATGTATTAATTTAAAAACTCCTTATTACGGTCTTCTGATCGTAACACGGTAAATTCAGGCCGGCCTTGTGGACGGATAGCTAGATCCATTTTTTCGAACTTCGCATTCAAGCTTTCACAGCGGCCTTTGCATAATTATGTGAAGGACGAACTGGCGGGGGTGCCTCATCCTGGTCGAAAATACAGTTTCGGATTGGCTGGTTCAGGTAGGTCAGTGGCTGATGGTGAGATGGAAGAGGAATGGTATTTTGTGGCGTCAGACAAACGATGGCTTGAACCTCCCCAAGAAAACACGTTTCCCCAAAGGCATACGCCGCCAACATTACGTATCTCTTCCTCCACCACGACAATCAATCTCATCCACCATCACCACCGGCCGATTCGGAACCCATTGAGTGGGCAATTTGAATCTATAGAACCTCAATCATGGGGTTGACCCTTCGCAGCGTCCTTACGGCGCTTGTTTCGCTTGTCTCGTTATCGCAGGGTATCTCGTTGACTGGTCCGAGAACCCTCCTCGTACTCGAAGATGATGTGAAGGCACAGTTTCAGACATTAATTAGTGATCTTGAAGGTATTTTATATTAATATTTTGCGCGATCAATTGACTATATCCAATTTCTCGTCTTATTGTTCTATGAACTAGCTAACTTTTGGTATCAGCCCGAGGCTTCACGACCACTACCCACACCCCCAAGTCAACTACTCTAACTCTGTTCCAGCACGAGGAACGCGTATACGATAATATCATCATCTTCCCTACCAAACTCAAGGGCCTCGGACCAAACCTCCCATCCTCTTCTTTCCTTAAACATGCCACCGCCGGCGGGAACATCCTTATCCTCCTTCCTTCGTCACAAGACGATAACGTCCCCACCGCTATCGCCGAGCTTGCAACACAAGTTGACATCTACCTACCACCAAAGGGATTTGCCGTGGTCAACCATTTCGATCCTGCGGATGCAATTGAGCCGGAACATAATACCCTGCTAGTGGACCTTCCGAGCTTCCCGTCGGATACTAAGAATTATTTCAATACAGGTGAAGATAAGGACGCCAAGCTATTATATCGTGGTGCCGGATTTGCCGTTGGCAGTTCTCCTCTTGTCCAGCCAATTCTTAAGGCCCCACGATTCGCTTATTCTTATGATACTAAGGAAGCTTCTTCATTTGCCGACGATGAGAATGTATTCTCTGCTGGAAAACAGCTGGCCCTAGTCGCTGGTGTACAAACTAGGAATAATGCCCGTATCACATTCGTCGCTGGGGGTGATTTGCTCGCTGATAAGAGCTTTACAAAGGTTGCCAAGACGAACAAGATGAGCGGAAACAGGGCGTTTGCGAAGGACGTTACTGCGTGGACATTCAAAGAGACCGGAGTGCTTAGAGTTGATGGTATCGAGCACTGGGGCGAGGAGTTTGGAAAAGAAGTAGTCAATGGAGACGTTTACCGAATTAAGCACAATGTGGTACGTATCCGTTCCCTTCTATACAATTACTCCTGCTTAGTAAAAGTCTTTTGGCTAATTTATTGTATAGACCTTCTCCATCGCGCTATCGGAGTACTCATACGACCACTTCAAACCTTTTGTCGCTCCAGCTGATGACGCTGTCCAACTTGAATTCATAATGTTGGACCCCTACTACCGCATACCACTCCCCGCCTCCTCCTCACCGCTCACACAACATAAGAATTCCACAACCTACTCCGCCACCTTCAAAACTCCAGACCAACACGGAGTCTTTACCTTCGCCGTCAACTACAAAAGACCATTTTTGAGTAATATACATGAGAAGCGTGCCGTAACCGTCAGACATTTTGCACACAACGAGTGGACAAGGAGTTGGGGTATTAGCGGCAGTTGGCCATGGATTGCTGGTATTTGGGTCGTTGTTGTAGGATGGATTGGGTTTGTGGGACTATGGTTGTGGAGTAAGCCTGTTGTAGCTGAGGGGAAGGGGAAGAAGAAGCAGTAGGTGTTTAATCTCATAGATATCTAGGTATGTTTTGGGGATGGCTTTTTTAGCAAGTTTGTTTTGCATTATTGATAGTGTGTAATCGATATGTGGTTGGAGCGGTGTACCAAGCTGTTAGGTCAGCTGGGAGCGTTAGGATTTCTATGCCCTGCATTTTGGTGTAGTTTCAAAAGTACTGGTAATTAAAGTAAATACGATCTATGCATCTTTCTATGGATTTCTTTCACTTCGAGATCGATATGCTATATATAGCTATATCGATAGCTTCATTGATCAAATTCAGGGCTCGAGTTTCAACACTCAAGTTGGCCATCAACTCGATGAATTAAGAGATGTTTACGGCACGATATTTGGACCACAACATGTGCACTATCAATTTACGAATTTCGTCTAAAAAAGCCCAGCCTCAAAAATCAACTTCTGAAATACGGCGTTTTAGAACCTAAAAACACCAAACATCAATCTGACTTTAGATCCATTTCCACCTGGGTTAATTTTAGAGAACTCTCAATAGTAATTGTAGCACTGTCAGACAACCGTTTAAGGTCCCAGAAACCTATAATCTACCAACTTATGTGGAGGAATACGACCTAACAGAGGATACTGACTAATAGTCGCTCTAAGTATGCGTTTACGAAGTTGTAAATAATGAATTGATAAAGCGAATCGACTCTATTTCTATGAAAACTTTCTAACCTATATTCCGTGTTAGAGTTGGTTTTTTTTTTTTTTTGTGGTGAAGCCAAAATTGAATTGCACAGCACGATGTATGTTTTGCGTTGCCGTAAACCTGCAACGCCTTTGTAACCTAGAACACTAGAAAAGTATATGTCTTTAAAAACAAGCTGAGACCGAGCAGTCCTGTCAAGTGGCGTTTTTTACATGCAGAGGAATTCGAGTCTCGAAGTTGCTTTCGCAAATGCATTTATGGATTCTGTGCCACATTGATGCATCGGCGTACGCCGGCCAGCCACCAGACTAACTGCGGCCGTCAATAGAAATTGAAGAATGAAAACAACAGGTCTCCCTGAGCTGAGGTTCTTTTCTCGTCCATGATTCCGACTCACTCATCCAAGAACACACTTTTTTCCCTTTGCCTGAGATACGTATCGATATCGATACGTACGCAGGACTAAGCATCGAGAGTTATACCACCGCGGATGATCGTGACGTGACTTAAACAACGATAGAAATACGGTACACTACTTGCGGGGGCGGGGTACATCACACTCAATCATTCATTCCATCACATATACAAAGATCTCAAACTCGTTGAACCGAAAAATTCAGCCTTTCTCCTCCAACACTTCAGTATCGCGATATAAATATCCATCCCGATAGTAACCACAAAAATAACTTCTCACTACCCGCACTGGTCTCGCGGCGCTAGTCTTCGTGAGGAACCGAATCCTCACAGTTTAGTGATTGATATCACGGACCACCCAAAACTCACGTTATTTAGCGATCCTGGTCGAAGTAATGAGGTTGCTTGGGAGGTAAACCGGACTCTGGAAGATATTTTCCGGATAGAAAGGATAAGCGGTGGTGATGGGTTAAATCGTCTGTTGGAGTATGAGAGTCATTTTGTTGAAGAGAGGGATGGGAGGAAGGTACTTAAGGTGTGTAGTAGTTTCAGTGGGTTTTGGATCAGGATGTTATTGATATATCGATTTTAGTTCTAGCTCTAACAGTACCATCCTAAAGCTAGGGATAAAAGCCGCCGTTGACGACACTTCAGCACTTTCTGAAGTCATAACCGAGTTTTGTCAAAAGTTATTTACGGAAGAAGGGTCTATGCTTCTCGACCGCATTTCGTATGCTGGGATATTTGGGATCTCGCCACGGCAGGGGACAGTTTTTGAACGTATATGGGTTAGAACTTTTGCCGTGGGTGTTTTGAAGGAACGGGGCCGCTTAGAACGGATTGGATTAGTGAGAAAGGATTATACGAGGACGATGGTATGGTCTGATTATACTCCCCTCCCTACAATTGTATCGTTAATATATTTCGAAAGTTAATATATAAACTAACATTGTACCCATATCTCCTCACCAGCCTCATGAAAATCTCCTACTCCCTATCCATAATCTTCACTTTCTACCACCTCGGCTCTTGGAGCGTAGAATCCCTCATAAACTCCTTCGGCATCCGTGGATTATGGAATGACCCCTACCTTTACTATTACCGGTCAAGATCGATATCCCCGGCTTTTGTATTCTTCGGGATAAGGATTTTGATCTCTATCGATTGTTTTATGGTTTGCGCTGCTTTATTTGGATCGATTTATGCTGTAAGTTTGTTTATTATAATAGATCTATCGTCACTTTCAATTTGTTACGGATAGGTTACTAATTTCCTGGGGAATCATAGAATGATTTTGAGGCAAAAATTCGGGATGAGGAGTTATATCAAGAACTAGCGGGCTTACAATTGGAGTGGAGAAAGAAGTGTGAGGATACTGTAAGGGTGGCTGACGAGGTAGTATCTTGTCATCAGCAGCGTCGGCTAGGCCTAGGTATGCACAGCCTTTTTCTATGTATAATTCGAATATTCAAATTCCCAATATCTTCAATAAGACTCCAATGGAACTATACTTCTAACATCCTAATATCCACACTTCCATAGACCCAGCAAACCCCATCCCATCACCAACTCCATCCATAGACTATACCATCGGGAACAAACTCTCAACCCTCCTCCGCCTCCTCTCACAATTACAAAATACAAACAAAGAAATAACACATATACACTCCCAAATCCAAAGAAACGACCAATCCCTCGCAGAGCTCTATTTCATACTTGCAGCTATAACCACAGGAATCCTAAGTTGGTCTTGGAAACTAAATGCTATTATGCCAAACTCCAGTATTACAACGTGCATTACAGTTGTAGCCGGGATATTTTCCACGGTGTTATTTGCTGTATCTGGGGTTTATGTAGCTTGGAGGGTGGAGAGGAGGAGGAGGGTGGTTGAGAAATGTGGAGATGGTGAGTATATATTCTATCGATAACAGTGTATCGTAAATTGGGAGTCCAGTGTGCTAAATGCTATAAATCTGTAGTAAGTAACCAAATCATTGAAGTTTTGAAGTCAGCGCAAAGGAATCATTCTTTTTTGGTATGGGTTTATGCTACGAATCATGGGACGCCAAGGTTTACGACAGAGGATTCGGGGGAGCAGTGGGGTGAATGGGTTGAGGGTGTTAATGTGGATGTGAATGAAGCTCTTAATAATGGGGTTTCAGATCAGTTGGGAGGTTTAAGTCACTATCTGGAGGAAGTTAAGGAGGGAATAGTAAGTTAGAGTTGGTCTTTTGACTTAGGCGTAGTCATATATCCTGTTATCTGAACCGTACAATTGATTCGTCGCATTGATTTGCAAGAATAATTGACTGTCAAAATACCTCTATGGTATATATGGCTATTGGTTATCGAATGCATATGACTAGCATGGAAATGCTCCAAATATACATCGATATAAGAATCTAGAACTGCCACAAAAAGCGGATTTCTAGAAAGGCAACCCCAGATTGGGAGGTCCTGTTTCCGCATCATACCCGCCAGCCACCAGCTTCCCCAGCAGTAACAGAATCAACAATATCATAATCTTCCATAAGCTCTCTCGGAAGAATGAAGCTTCCATGTAACCCGATGAGACCTCGCTTCATCTTCTTGTCCTCTCTATTCCATGCAGCATTCGCACCATCAGCGTCCCCTCAAACCTAGTCACCTCAAAATTCTGAAGCCCAATAATTCCCCAAGTATCATCATACTGCTCGTTTAATGCAAGAGCAGATCCCGAAATGCCGGTCAGAGTAGGAGTAAGGGATGGGCAATCGCCCTCTCTATCAGCTCCGGATCCAGCCCTCCAAAGTCAGGAACGAGAAAACATTGGAATATTATTTTCACTGGCGTGGGCTAGCTTCGGGGACATTCTATAGTCCTTGCACAAAGCTATGCTCCAATGTTCATGATCAGGAACTCCATCCCTAGGATGATCGGGATTCATATGTCGAACAAGTTTTCCAAAAGGAGGAGACTCGAGTGAGTTTCATTGCAACTTTGCGCCGACCGAATCTAAAGCCATTTCAGTTGCAACGAGCGATAGGTCGTGCGCATAGTTTCCTGGAAAAGATTGCGTCGTTAAGTCCGGATCGAATGTCATCGATACCTCGCGGACAGCGTCGGGTTCCCCTCCGGATCCATAGGATATCTTGTCGAAAGACTCCAAAAGCACGGACCGGGGAAGGAAATAGTCCAGTATTTTAGTAACCATCCAACATTGGTCTAGAAATCCCATATGTGGGAGATGACTTGGAATGGTGTCGAAGGTCTACTGTCGGATTTTCGATGGACAGCTACTCCAGCACATACCGATGCTGTCCTTCTTGATGCTAGTTAGACATTCTGACCTATTCCTAAACTGTCGTAATCTCCAGCCCGACCAGAGGTTGGGACTATATTCCCAGTTATTGGAACAGTCCTATACCCCCCGATGTAGGATGGAATTTTTTCAAAATGCTATCTAATCTGTGCATCCGAATCATACAACCTAAGTACCGTACGATTTACCATATGTGTATAAGACTTTATCCGCATGACTCCCCTCCAGAAGTTCGGCGACTCGGCAGCCGGGCAGTGGGTCGTCCAAGACATTGAAATTAAACGACAGCAACCACCCTCTGACGATTACCGCCCTCTGTGCAACCTGGATGGGTATCGAAAGTCCATCGGGGATTTCTCGACCATCGACCCACCAGGTATTTACTACTGAGAAGTGTATTACTTTCCGTAGTAGCTTCGGTAGCTGCTTTTTGAACTCATAGTTCTCGGTTGTGGCTAGGACGCCTGGGAAGAGAATTGTACTGCTCGTCATGTTGATTCGAGGAAATGTGATGTGAGGCTTGTCCATCTTGTAAGTTGCTTGTAATGGTTTTTGGATTGATATTCTCTTCGTCATCTGGAGGCAGCTGCTTCTGATTTCGGTTGTGTGTCCTCTTGGAGCCCGCATCGTTGCCGTTATTCAAATTTGGGTCTGCCATGAGAGAGGGGTGATCGTCGAGGGCGGGCTCCCGATATAGGTATATGGTTCTGTCGTAAGGAGTGTCTGATGGAGGGCATATGGCTGGTTTAAAAGGAAGAGGAAAAGGAGGGGAAAGAAGAGGATCGAGGAAGAGGAGGAAGGAAGGTTGGTAAAGACACTGTCTGCTCAATGTTCCAATTCATAGACGAATTAAGGGTCTCTTCATCACTTTGTGTTTAATGTGTGGTATTTTATGGCCGGTTGCCTCGCCAGTAGCCAGAGGTCAGCAGCTGTTTCTACGAGATAAATGCTGCTTTACTTATAAAACTGGCAGGATACCTAAAATGGCAGGATTCCCAATCAGGATCAGTGAATGCACATCTGTACATCCTTCAGTTGGTAAATCCACGTATTATTATTGTCCTTGCAATGAAGTAAGCTTGTTCAAGATTGATATCGTAACCTTAGGGTACTAGTAATAGTAGTAAAAATACATAAGAAGAATAAATAATACCAAAACCCATCACCAGTATTATAAATCCCATAATAAAAAGAAATATCCTCGAATCAAAAGCAGCAGGCATAGAGTCGCTCGCTAAATATGGCCATGATTGTAGCATCGAAGAAAGAGAGGAGAGAAGGGAGAAGAAATCAAGAGAAATGGGAGAAAAGATTTGTCGTAATAAGTGGAGATACCATTGGTCGTTAGGTATGAATTGGATAGTCGTTTCATGTCAAGTTTCTCAAGGCCGTTAAATTTCCTGAGAGTAAGTATTCTTCAAAGTTTGTGGTCATTTGTTGTCGTTAACTTTCGGTGTTCATTTGCAAGTAATCTTTCGTGAATTGTCGTTATATGTTGTTATTCCAGAGGTGGATATCGAGTTGATAGAAAAGATAAAGATAAAAGAGATGGGATATCAAGGTTCTTTTCGGGGGTTATCAAAAGATCCAAGTGCCAAAAAAACTCCCAGTCATAGAAAATAGAAAAACAGGAAGGAAGGAAAGAAAGTAAAAGAAAAGAGACATAACTCCCGCCAATGATATATTCCAAGGAAATTCGTTCATAAAAAAGTACAGTGGGGATAAGCATCGTATCATGGTATCGTAGCAATTGCAAGAGGAATAGCTAGCCAGGGTTTTAGTTAAACCACCGACCACACATTCCAATAATCAAGCATTATCGACCTGAGAGCCGGGGGTGGTGTAAGTAATACGGTTTAATAGAACCGCCTCCTCCGTGACCTCTTCACCATGGCTTGTTCAATAGCACTGTAGGCTCTGGGTAGACAGGATAAGCTTTCAATGAACTCCTCGGCGTGGACACGGAGCTGGTTGGAGGCGAGGAAGAGTGTTTCGAGTGTTTGCTACGAACAATACGAAAGCTACGTCAGAGATTGAACGTCCAGTAATATAGAAGAGTATTAAGAATGAATAATACCTTGGTGGTGGATGTGGTGTTATCATGGTATGCAATCGAAGATGCCAGCTTGAGAATGTCCTGTATACACGCCACCATCCGTTAACGACACTGATCAGGTGACAAAAAAGCGGAGAATGGGAGACAAACATCTTCTCTGTATCCAAAGTCGAGACATGATATCCTGCTTCCGTTCATGAAAGCGGTTGTGAAGTTATCACCGGCGGAATGTGGTGATGCTAGGTAGATTTGTTTGGTGTGATGAAGTGATGTTGGTCGGTGAGTGGCCGGGGGCTGCTATAATGTTTGCGTGGTCTGAATATTCCCTATTTTGGTAATTGTGGGTCCGTTGATATGATTAAGAGCTGGGCATCACCGGAACAGCTTAGAGCTACCGTGAAGGTTGAAAACAGCGGGAGAGATGAGGAGATGAGGATAGTATCGATGAGATGGAGATGGAGAAAAATCAATTGAAGTGGTTGGAGTGGTCAATTGGTTCGTTTAGGCGGGTTTATGTTGGTGGAATCGAACAAGCGGGAAGATAGCGATTTGGTCGGCAGGATTGATCTGGTCAGGCAATTTGTTCGTTTCTTCAGAGAGCTCTTCTTATCCTTCCTCTCTATTCTCGTCTCTTTGTTACATGCAATTGGATCTGTGATCCTCTCGCACAAAATCTGACCTGCAAAGAACCCTTTTTGTTGCCCAGTAAGAAAAAGAAAGCCGGATTGGGGAAGGAAAAAAGGAATGGATTGGATTGGATTTCTCAGAGAGGGTGCAGATGGTTCTACAGGAACTAGCTGTTGTGGGAGGGTTCTCAAGCAAGAAACAAGGCTATAAAGCAGGAATAAAAACTAGCAGGAAACGATTCTGCAGAAAAGGTATCTGCCGTGTGCTATTAATTATAAACCAAATGGGAGGAAAAACGAGAGTTGAGATGCGACCGCGGGTAGGACGAGGCAGAGGTCTGTGTGGTACTAAGTGGTATACACAACACGGTCGCCTGTGTAATAAATCGGATTGAAATGCCGGAATCGAATGCTTGCGCTTGTTGAAGAACCTCGACTTAAGCTTCGGAGAATTTTTATTTTTATTCTTATTTTTATTTTTTTATTTTTATTTTCGGAGGGGCGATTTGTGAGATGGTGAAGGACGAGGTCACTTGATATTGATGATGCTAGTACTATGCGAGTACTTTGTAGCTTTCCTGGAAAGAGAGATCGATATACAATGGAAGGGAACTCGAAGTCAAGTGAGCACCTGGACAGTAAGTAAATAAGGTTTAGTAATTGAAAGCGTGAATATTAATATATGGGGGGACCGAAAGCCTCGAGAAAGAGCTTCAGAGAGGTTGGGGGTGGGCTGTTTCAAACAGCTGTATGTATTCGCTGGCAAATCTGCAGCTAGTATTGATTCGACGTCTCCACGTTCTTTTACAGTTCGATGCGAGCAAATATGCAATGCACGACTGCTTGCTGAAATACATGACATCCTTGGGGGCTTTGGAAAAGGTGGGTGGTGTGGGCGCCGTTGGATGGAGTGGATTGAGAGGGGCCAGACTAATGCATAAGGCGCATGGAGTGCAGGCAACGTGATTTCTAATTCCCTACATGTTTATCCTGCTCTTGGTGGCACAAGTACTCAATACGAAATCTCGAAGCCGGAAGAACTGCCCATATTCCATTTAACATGAGTGGAAACGACAAGGGAGCGGGAGCTGGAAGTTGAACCTGAACAGGGTCAAGGGGTCTTGAAACTAGCCAGCTCGCAGCCTTGTCCAAACCAACCGGCAACAGGAAGGCCGAATCGACACGCCCTTTATTTTGGTTTGCTGTGGCATCACGTGGCTCCGCGATACGTTGTTTGTGAGTTGTTTGACCCGTCGCGTCAAACCGCCTGGATGGCATGCACACAACATTTGCGCAATCCCGTCCTCCCGCCTTTGTCTGACTTCCCCTCCTCCACATACTGAGACCGGGGGTTAATAGAATCATGCATACGGCCATGTAGGACCTGCTCCTTTAATTCACGATGCTGACGACCCCATGACACCCCCTTCACTCTTCTTCTATTCTCGTATTTTCCTTGCGTCTAACTATTCCTTTCTAACTTTCATCTTCCATCTGCTATCCTTCCATACTCTAGTACTGGCGATATGCGTAGTCCAGGAAGTTATACTCTCTAATACAAAACAATATGGACGACTTCGCAGACTGGCCCTCCCCGACGGCCGCACAGCGGCCCAAGTCAAAGTTCTCGTATAAGGACTTACTGCAGATGGCCAAGTACAATGTCAATTCACCGTTGCGAGTAATTGCTCATATGTATGTACCCATCTCCCAGTCCCAGATTATATTGAAATCTATATTCCTTTCTAATACAAGGGTTACATATATCTAGAGACCTAGATGCATTCTATGTATGTCATAACACACTAATATACTTCCTAAGATATAGGATTTAATACTTCAATACCAGGCACAATGTGAAATGGTTCGCCTCGGCGTTCCCGAAGACCAACCGCTTGCAGTCCAGCAGTGGGATGGTATGCTCTCAGTATATCTGATATAGTTAATACGAATTCTAATACTAATTATTGTTACATTGATAAAGCCTTAATAGCAGTCAACTACCCAGCCCGCGCCTTCGGAATAACCAGAATGCGCAACGTCGCCGACGCAAAACGCAAATGCCCAACTCTAATGGCCGTCCACGTCGCCACCTGGCGAGTCCAGAACGACACAGCAGTAATGGGATACCACGATATGAAGAACGGGTCAATATCAACCGATAAAGTTTCATTAGATCATTATAGGCGAGAATCGAAGAAGATTTTGGCAATATTTAGAGAAGGTTGTCCGAAGGTTGAGAAGGCTAGTGTTGATGAAAGCTTTTTGGATCTGTCCGGGTTGGTGTTTAAGAAGTTGGTTGAGAGGTTTGAGGAGGGACTTGGGGTAATAGATGGGGAGATTGTGCCGCCGTATGGGGATACGACTGAGAGTTTAAGGATGCCTGAGGTGGCTGGCGTGGAGTGGGGGGATAGTCATCTAGTTGATCTTGATGATGGTGGGGAGGGTGAGGAGGAGCCTGTGGATTGGGATGATATTATCATGGGAGTTGCCGCGGAAATTGTAGCAGATATTCGAGGTGAAGTGAGAAGGAGACTCGGGTATACTTGGTATGTCATACCTCCCCACTATAGACTGAAAGAAGACAACATGTACCAATGGAAATACATACAGCTCAGCAGGCATCGCCCGTAACAAAATGCTCGCCAAACTCGGCAGCGGCTACAAAAAGCCCAACCAGCAAACCATCGTCCGCAACCGCGCAGTACACCACTTCCTCTCTTCCATGAAATTCACCAGCATCCGTAACCTAGGCGGTAAACTTGGTTCCGAAGTTGCAACTGCATTCGGTACTGAGAATGTATCCGAAGTCCTCTCTGTTCCCCTTGAAACCTTTAAGTCGAAATTGGGCGATGATACAGGTACTTGGCTTTATAAAACCATCAGAGGGATTGATACTACGGAGGTAATAACGAGAACAGAGATAAAGAGTATGCTCAGTGCAAAGAGTTTTAATCCGGCGATAACACGATATCAACAAGGCGAGAGTTGGTTGAAAGTATTTTGTGCAGATATTGCAAGCAGGGTTAACGAAGAAGCGGACGAACAGGTTGAGTATTCACCACCACACGATGATAATGAAGTTCTAGGAAGCCAACCGGTGTCATTACGAAGACCTAGAACTATGACATTACATCATAGAGCCGGGAAGGTTACAAAATCACGACAAGCGGGGATTCCGGTTGGGAAGGTCTTCGATGAAGAGTTGTTATTACCCATTGCGAAGAATTTGTTGAAGCAGATTGAGCAGGAAGGGAGGTGTTGGCCTTGTGGGAATTTGTCATTAAGTGTGGGTGGGTTTGATGATATTGGGAGGGGGTCGAATAGGGGTATTGGCGGGTGGCTGGTAAAAGGGGGAGAAGCTAAAGCTTTGAAAGAAGGGGGTATGAAGAGGAGGTCGCTGGCGATTGAGGGGGGGAGAGTGGAGACTGCGAAGAAGAGAAAACTTGGGATTGATACTTTCTTTAGCCGAGGGAGGGTTAGTGAAGAGGTATACGACAGAGACATGGGATTCGAGAATAAAGAAGGAGAAGGAGAAGGAGAAATGGACGACGGGTTCTTCCATTCCGACGAAAACGAAAAAGAAGAAATGGGATTCGAATTCGATGCAGAGGATGATCTATACGGCGACCTATTAAAAGACTCCCCACTGGACAATCATCACTCCAGCGATCCTAATGCCACCATCCATTATAAAAATCTAGACAGAAACATCCCTCCGCCATCTACAATCCGCACCAGCTCTTCAGGTCGTACCCGATTCTTTTCAAAGGAAAATACACCAATCACAACCACAACAGACCCCAAACCATCCACAAAATCACAACAACAGGACGAAGAAACAGCATTCCCCTGCTCAAGATGTAATAATAAACTTATCCCACTAGACAAATTAGACGAACACTCAGACTGGCATTTCGCAAAAGATTTGATGGCGGAAGACAGGACTGTTAGACCAGAGAGTTCGAATAACGCGTCTGCTGCGGCATCTACATCTAGTTCCGGTAAAAATGGAAAGAAAGATGAAAAACAGGATCAAGCGAGTTCGCAGACGGTGGTGCCGGTTAAGAGGGGTAGGGGTAGGCCGCCGAAACATGCGATTGTGCATGTTCAAGGGGAGAATGCGCCGGTTTTGGAGAAAGGACAGAGGAAGTTGGCGTTTGGAAGGGGGTGATTGGAGTGGGAATTATTTGTTGGAGTGGGAATTTAGTGGGTTTAGATTGGTCTCGTACCTAGACTCCACGGGGTGGTCAGTTTAGATTATACTATCGGCAGGAGTAGGGGCTATTCGACGTGGGCTTCTTGCATTTGAATATTTTTGAGGTGCGCAGCCGGGCATGTGACTAGGTGTGTAGTGTGGGGTATAAAGGAACCTCTATACTCGGATGACCCCGTATGATGAAACTAGCCCACATCGGAGGAATCGCTAGGTAAGATGTTGAAATCATGCATCACAAATGCTCGATACGCACCAAGCCTGCAAGTTGACATGCTAATTCTAGGCTAAGAGGCTTTCAGGGCTGCTATGTAGAAACGGGAGGATATATAAACTGTTCAAATGTTCGGGTGTTTTCAGACTTTTTAAGCTCCATATATCTGGTAACTAGCTCAGGTCGACAGATAAGCTTATAACCAAGCAAGTGATGTTCCAGGCCGATAGCTGGCTTCGAGACTAGGACAATAGGTAGTGCCTGAACGAGGATTTTAAATCACGGTTGCTGAGGTACCGCCAGTGGAAACGAGTAGAATTTAGTGGGAGCCAGTGGGAGCCAGGATTGGTTTACGATTCTTATACTTAATGAACCAGTACTTGATGCTCTCTCTATGTCACTATCACCCTAGATACCTATTACGCTACTCTGGAACGAAGAATACTAAAACAATATCCATTACGATTATACACAAGCCGAATCATATCTCGCTGTGAAAGAGCAATCGTCTACTATACTCCCTCATCGTCTACTTTACCCTAACTCTTGGGAATTTACTGTGCCCACCTCTGTCCGATCTGCTTCTTTCGGACCTATATAAGCAATTGCATCTTGTCAGCCCTCGTATCCACTAAATACATCATAATTAGGGAAAAACTTACCATAGGCCTCAAAAACAGTGTTCCAACACCAACAGCAAGCACACTACCGATCAACGCCAACTTGTTAAAGCCCCTTCCAAGCACATCAAACGCCTCGCTAGGATTCGTTCGTGTTCCAAAAACATCAATCCCCCATCCGACAACAATGCTAGTACTCTCCAATAAACTAGGGGTAGTAATAATTTTCTCAATACCAACGAGATCTCTGATATGTGACAGTGAAGCACGACCGTGGTCAACGCCCAAGTAAGGATCGTATTTGAACAATCCTTCTTCTTTTTCTTCCGCTGTTGGTTCTCGTCCAACCGGGCGGCGGGGTTCGAGGGTTCGCTTGTTGATTGCGAGTAAAGAACCGAGTTTTGGAACTGAAAGGAGGACGGCGCGGGTGGTTATTCCTTGTCTGGTGACAGTTGTTGCGAGAGAAGTGATTGGGTGTGTGAAAATGAAGGCATGTGAGATTCCATATGGCGATGTAGAACGTGGCTGGTCGTATGATGAAATATTATGTTGTAAAAGACGGCCTGGATCGTTTTTTGTCGCTGAGGCGTAGAAGTCGGTGACGACGAGTTGGGTACCCCGTGCGGCGGAGTTGGAGTAGTAAGAGTATACATACCAGTTTTCGGCGATGGTGGCGACAATTGGACGGGTTGTGTCTGCGTCGCTCTGGACCGAGGTATGTAGAACTGCGCCTGATACGGTGTCGAGGAGGTACAGATAGATTGAGGATGTAGATGGGGCTGAGGCGATTAAGAGCGCCAAATGCGGGTTGACGTATTTGTACATCACAGAGCGGTCGCCGAGGACTTTTCCAATCGAGGCGATTGGATCATGAGCAGGACGGGTGTTGATGGAAACCATCTTTTGATTTGGGGGGAGGCGGAAGGACCAAGTTGGGTTGAGGATGAGACGACCGCCAACGGTGGGTTTGGCGGTGTATCCGCAAATACCGCTGGAAGCCTCACATTTCCGGGAAAGTGTGGCCTTCGAGAGAGCCTTGGTGAGCTCTTCTTCCTTTTCGTCGGGCCAGAACCAGCCTTTTACGCCTTCTTTAACAGGAACAGCGATAATCCATCGGTCGTCGGTTGTCGGGGACTCGACAGTCATTACACTGGCGGAAGGAAGGATTTGGACAACTGCCTTTTTGAGACCCTTTCCGGTGATGGCATCGATTTTATAAATGTCACCAGAGGAAAGGACAACCAAAACAATACCCTTGCCAAAGTGGAATATGCCTTTGATATCTTTTTCCAAGATCTTAGTTTTACCCAAGTTGATGGTCCAGACAACTTCACCCCGGTTGGCAGTATCAACAGCTGTAACCCACCCGAAACGAGTGACAAAAACCACAAACTTTCGGTAACCAAAGGGATCTTTGGTAACAGCGGCATCAGTTGGGGCGGCGGGTCCGAATATTCCCAAGATGCTCTCTTTGAACCCAGCAATCCACCCAGGAAGGTACTTGAGTTCCTCGATATGTCGTGTGACACGCTTTATATAAGCTGCAACAAGATTGTTCGCTTCTTCGGCGTGTAGTGTCTTCTCAAGGGTGTCCTCAACTTCGTGAACGTCCACAAATTCAGCAGCAACAGCAGAAGCAAGTGCCTCCTGTCGGGTCCAGACGATTTGATCGTTTCGGGCCAGAACCATGTTTCCATCTGCAAGAGTGATAGCGGCTCGGACGGCAATCGCACCGTCCTTTCGTTTGACGACCTCGGCCACGACATGGAGCGGCTCAGTTGGTAACATCTTAGGTAGTTCAAACGCCTTCACTTGAGTATCAGACTCGGTATCGTAAATACGGATTTCAGCGCGGTTAACCCGAGCAGCAAAGATTCCAGAGCCGCTGTCCGACAAAGAAAACACACTGATAGCGTTTTCGTAGGGAAGACTAATCTTCTTTGTGACAACTCCATCCTTGATAGTATAGAAGTCTGCCCAAGAAGTAGCCGAATCCGGTGATTTTGCCCAGAACTCAACGAAGAGTGTGTCCTTGGTAACAGCGTGTAGTCTATAACCGTGAACAGTACTGTCGACTGCAAGTGATTTGGTGTGCTTTGTCCCTAGAGTATTTAACTTTAGATGATCCGAGTCTCTGAAGGCCGTAAGCGGCAGTATCTGAGGGGTCAAGACGTGGGCGTCAGATGGACCAAAGACACCATCGACGAAGGTCTCGAGTTGGGCACCAGTCGCCGGCGATATAACCACAGTCTTTAGTGCTGTGGATGCAGGTTCGCTCAACGTGAGGAACAATCGGTCGCCAATGAGGTTGAAATTCGAGGCCACATCGCGACTAGCAGGACATTAGCTTGACATTGTATGGATTCTCCTCGAGTTTCTACCCACCCTTCTCCGACAAGAGTCTCCCAAGCAATCTCTCCGGACTCCAACTTGATAGCCTTGACTTCGCCTCCCTTTAAGGCTACCACAAGAAGATTCTCCGCCTCAAGTGTAATTATATCCGCAACTGTAACACTTGCAGAGTATTCCCAAACAGCTCGTCCAGTTGCTGCATCCCAAAGTGCTATCGCCTTATCAAAAACTGACACTATCCTTCCATCCTTCGATTTTCTCAGCCACGCCGATTTACTTAATTCTTCGGACTCAGACACGGTTCCTTCCCCAAGGCGTTGTCTCCAGACTTGGGCACCATCTTTAGGATTGATTGCGCCGATTACCAATCGATTCGATAGCGTATATAATAAAGAACCGCTTTTACCAGCTGCAGCCTGATGGAAGAAGGTACTTGATGGGTCTAATGCTGTACCAAAGAGCTGGACCTGGAAATCTGTATGGAAGGCCTCGTCGCTGAATACCGCTTGACACGACGAGCTCAGCAGGGACCCCGCGAGCAGGAGGTAGTGGAGCGGATCGTGCCGCAGCCACATGGTAGAGCAACGGTTTCGACGAACTTATTAACGGCAATACCGTGCAGAAAGGCGGAATGGAGGGGGTTAGATGGTTGTTGGAGTGAGGTGTGTTCGTGTGCTGCACTGCTCCCTACTCAAGACACCATTAACATTAACGTCGGAAGTTGTGCTGTCGCTAAGCACCAGCCACTTCAACACATCCCACAGATAAATGTGGCGGTGCTCCCATCAGAAGCCCCACTTCTCATTCATGGAAATATGATATCAACTGCAACTTCAGGCATTATCGCATCGTCGTCGTCTATCAAGATCATTCGGCTAGAACCGGCCATTGGTAAGTCAGATACCTCGGGTCCATTGAACAAATAAAATGTTGAAGCTATTGCGTGCATATCTATGATGCCTGCATCTCTCCTCGATGAAGTCTAGGCATTGTACTAATGATGTGCTAGTACACTGAGATATTTACGAAGGCTCCAACATTCAAATAGCCATAGCCTCGTTGGTATCAAAAACATGCACAGAGATCCACTTGATCCGTCACCAAGCTTGATCAATCCTAGTGGAATAGGGCGACGGAACACCAACATCCCTGTGCCCGTCACTAAAATCTTGATAGGTCTTGTGACCTTCGGATTTCTTCTTTCCCCGCATAAAAAGGATACCGTCGAGGCTTCTGTGTGGTCAATTCCATGGCCTTGAAAGAACGAGCTCCAGATTCGAGGCGGCGATGGCTTCGGGATCGGACAGGGAATGCAGTGGCACATGGTGCCGCGTTTAGCAGTGTGTCCGTGGACGGGAACCTCAAGGTTTAAAGCTACCGTCACAATGTCGAAATGAGATGCACATTTCCGCCAGCGAAGATGCAATGTGTGGTATTGAGAAAACCCCACACTTCGCACATCGAACTTCCGTAAGTTATCAAGGGCCATGTATAGATGCAATCGACCTTCGTTTACAAGTATATGGTTCGGAGCATTCCAGAGTTCAAAGTTAAGAGATCTAAGAAGAAAGAAATTGCATTTCCTGTCACCGTTACAGTCGCCGTTTTCGAAGCCTAGGCCAGACGCTTTCATAGCATCTAGACTCTCATTATCCAGATCTCAGTTTTGCTGTTTCGCTGCATAGGTAGGGCTATTCTTCCTTGACCTTGCAATCCAGGATCTGGGGATTTTCTTTCCCTGCTAGTCGGACGGCTGTATGGGGTTTTTAAAGGTTCGAGAGCTGCCGTGCATAGTCCTTGCATGGCCACGGGATCCGGTCGACATGGCTACATACTGCCAAGCTCCGTTCGTCCAACATGAGGGTGTGCTTTTCTGCGCTGAAAACGACTTGATCAAAGGTTCAAGCTTTCTTGCCTTTCCAATTCCCCTTCCTCTCTCCTCTCGTTTCACTGGCCAAATCATGTTTCGAGAATAGATTATTAATTGCTTTTCTCCGCTGCACATAATCTACGGTATGCAGCGTAGTTCATGGGAAGCAGTTCGTTGACAGGTTCCGCGTCCAAGCCGTTTATAGGTTTATCAAGGCTTGCAGATGTCCTCACCTGTCCGAATATACTAGTACGGAGTAATCTTTAACCGCTTATTAAGACGGCAGACTGAACGTGTTTGCTTCCCAATATTTCACAACAGTTACTAGAGGTCGCCATTTGCGAGCGCCCCTTTTGTGCAGGCGTTCCAGCTAAACCAAAGCCAGAGTCCACAAAAGAGGGCCACCGTCTTCCAGTCAGCAGGGGACGGGATCTCCAGTTGGACAGTCGCCACTTTTGACTCTTATAAGAGCAAGTCACCAGCGAGATTTTCAGCTGCCTCCAGGCACAAGCTATTCTTGGGAGAATAAGCGGAGTAGCGAAAAACGGGCAGGCAAGACATATCAGATGCTCATCTGAGATTTAGAAAGCTTTTTTTTTTTTTTTTTTTTTTTTTCGGTTTTCCTAAACACGGGGGTCACCGAAAATTTTATGGTTCTCGAGCAGGCCTTTTACCAGGTATTTCCAACTGCGCTCCCCTTTGAATCCTTTTTTTTTTCTTTTCGGGGAGCAAAGCAAGAGTCTCTTTTGCTTAGCAGTTGTTGTTGTGTAATACATCCGTGGGAGGAACCCTTCTCACGAGAATACCCATCTAGCCATGACGCTAAAAGAGCTTTTAGGAGCGATAATTATTAACGGGACATTGCCAGAACAAAATATATCCATACCCTCCACTTAGGACTGGCTCGTACGATTCCGTCCTCAAGAGGTGAAAGAAGAAAGAAAAATTTTTCCTCTTGAAGCGTGGGAAGTTTTCTCCCTTGAAGAACGCGGGGAACAAGCAAGCAAGCACATGCAAAAGAAGTCTCGAGGAGAACTTGAAACTTTCCCTCGCCACTGACATACTTTTTTCGTCTCCGGTGCACCACCAACCAAAGCAAGTCTACAGACCTTTTCTTCGACGTTGTAAAAAAAAGGGCTGTAGCCACCAATAGGTACCCTCCCGCAGACGATCTGTACAAGGGCATAGCTACAGCCAAAGCTAGTCGACCCTAGGGAAGATCACCATTCTAACCGATATCAAAAGAATCATTGCATCAGGACACCAAGCACGCCGTCCTGACACAACCTCAGCAGCATATCTCACCATCGGGCTGAGGAGACCCGGCTTCTATTGTACCCGCAGCAAAGTGGCATGTTTCCTCGTAATACAGGCGACTGATCTTTTGCTTTGTCCCTGTCAGCCACTATCCTCGTCGGTTTTGCCTCTCTGCATCCCAGCTCTTAACTTTGATAGGCGCATCCTACAACCCTCCGACCACTGCCTGACCTGCTAGTTCAAATTCTCGCCTTCCAGGCCAATATAATTTGCAGAAGGCCCAGCCCATCGTTTGCTCTTTTCCTTGCAGAGGCTAGAAGAGGGACAGATCGACTCATCCCCTTCATCGTCCTGCTTTCTTTCCCCGCAAGATCCGAAGGTCCAGAATACATTTGCAAATGCCCTACCGCGCAAAGCCCAGTTCCTAAAGTTGAACCCTGCATAAAAGCAGTTGGGGAGGACGACAATTGTCGACAGGGACAACACATCTCGCATCAGCAAAGCCAAATTTATAAAGCTGATTTGCCAGAGCTCGAACCTTCTCTCTGGGAGCTGTCAGTCTTCTTTCTGCAGAGGAAAAAACGAAAGCTTGGAGTTCGTAATAATTTATAATAGCTCACCGCAGCATGGGCTCCGCTTCCTAATTATATAAAACACACAGACCACTTCTCCAAGGGTCTTCAAACCCAAAAGCCGCGTATTGCGGGGAACCGGCTGATATTCACGAGGACCATCTTAGCGGACGATCCAGTACACACTACCCTCTGAATTATCCATCATCTGACAACCTTCCGACAAAGCCTTACTCAAATGGGGATTTAACATATCGCGACATTAGCTGAGGGTCCACGTGGTCCCTTCCCCAAAGTTTCGACTCGCATATAATCTGCAGCCCCTTCGTCGCCTCCATTTTTCCCCGGCTTTGTTCCATCCTGTCGGGCCGCTCGAACCCCTCTATCATCGGACCAACTTTCCTGACGATCTCTTTTTCGTTTCTTTCGTTCATTCCTTGCTTCGTTTGCTGTAATCTTGTTTTTCAGCCTTGGCGAACTCTTTGTATTTCTTCCAACTATCAAAGTCGACCCGGCCTTTCTATTGTTCTTTTTATATTGCCCGCCCGCGGACCTTGTAACCTTCTCGGGGCTACCGTACTTGCGTGGGACGAATACTTTTGTTTCTCTCCCTTTTAGCTCCTAAGTCTCTGGTAGCTCTACTTCTAGCCAAGCTTCGTCTGCTTCTTAGCTAAGCAGCCGCAGCTTGACTACCAGCATATACCATGATGAATCATGGGCTGCCCCAGATAGTCGACAACCGACGCTCGTTGACGGATGATATACGAAAGATTGATAAAGTGCAGGCCGAGGAACTCACACGACTATGGAAGGGTAAGTCTTAGCAGCTGTCCTGCCCACAAAACATACAAAGCAAGCACAACTACAGGGTATTGGGACCACATCTTTCTTTCCAAAATCGACACTTCTTCGATGGGCCTAGACGATTACGACTCTCCCGAGCCGACACTTACTGGACTGGACCCCGGGGATTGAAGATGCTGGAACCTTGCTTCTTAATCTGCTCTGTTGCAACCCTTTCAAAGTTGCAATGACAAGTGTGATACTGATACGAACCGGGATGGATAATAGTGTATACGACAAATAAAAACATAATCGCAACTGGCCGACGACTGGAAAACCTCTTCTGGAGAATATGGGGCTCAACCCGGATTCGGGAAAACATATCTGGAAATACTGTTGCAAAGATATTTTTGATGATAGACCAAGGTGAAGAAGCAATTGCGAACAATGCTTATAAGATCCCACCACCATCGAAATCCATCATTAAACAGGTCCCGATTGATATATCTGTCCCGCCTACCCCGCCACCTAGTCCTTATTCGAAATTCTCGCCTTCCAACAATATCCTATATCAGCCATCCCAGACAGCTCTCAGTGCCTCGTTATTACAAGCGTACCCGAACACTCCGCCATCGCCAGCAATGCCACCGAAAGTTCCGCCACCTTCGCCCGCGGTGCTTCCCGAGGTACCAGTCCGACCGGCACTGACTAGAGGTCATCAGTCATATCCGTTAACAACAAATGATACCCAAGTTCAAATCGGTCGTGAAATCGTATCGACTAGGCCAAAAAACGGCTCGACAGCTCGCGGTCTAAAGAACAAGGGAATTTTAGGTAAAGGCAAACAGGATAGGAAACGAGGACTTCGCCCTTCGGCTCCCAGTCGAACTACATCGAATTCTTCTAATGCTACAGCATCCAGCGGAAGATCGACGCCAGTTACGGTTACAACAGAAATAACGAATCTCCAGGACGCAGCTTCACAGAGCGGGAAGGACACTGACCACAGTTCGACAAGTGTGCGATCTGGAACAAGTTCTAGGAAATTGAGCGAGGCAGGTTCGGCAAAGAGTACGGAGGACTGGTTGGTAGAGCCCGACTTTAGGGCAAAGTATCTCGAACAGCGGAAAAAGGACCGACTATCAGCCATTGCAGGAAACCCTATTGTCAAAGGTCCCTTGAAAACCAATGCAACGATTGCTACAGCTTCCATGACGGCTGTGGCAATATCTAAAACAAAACGTGGAGGACGAGGTAGAAGTATCCTCGTCGTGGATTCCGTCGCCCCACTCAAATCCGCCGACGACGAGGGCGAAACCGGACCGGCTGTTCCTGTGGTTGAAAGTGCATTTGTACCAATCTCTGAGGTCCTTCCCGGCATAATCGAAAAAGAAGCTTTCGAACGGCCAGTATTCCAGAGAACGAAGTCTCAACTATCCCTGATGATCGAGCAAGCGAAAAGAAACCTCGATGGTGTGATACCAACTCAGACGAATACTCCACAAGCATCTACCTCACAAACGATTAGTCCGCCTCCAGAGGTCATTCTGGAGGAAAATGTTCAACCGGACGAAGGTTTTGAGACGGAGCAGGAACAGGAGGGTGAGCAGGAGCATGACGACGGAGTCGAGATGAAATACAAAGCCCCGAAAAAGTCATCATCAAAGTCGAAGCGACCCAAAGTGCGCACTAGGAGGTCGTAATGGCGGCATAGTCCTAGACCCCAGGTGCACTATATAATTTACAACAAAAAGCACCACGATTGCAATCTGGCTCCATTTCGGAAACCAGTTTGCGCAAAGGTTAATAAGAGGGGAGGAGTAGTCAGGGGATGCAGAAAACGGTTAGAGAAAACTTAAAAGAGAGGCAGAAAAGTCTTTGCATAATCGGATGCAACTTACATGCATTTTCTGGCGTTGGAAGTGAACCAAAGTACATTTATCATCTCTAGGGGTAGTCAAAATGTTTTTCTTTGACACCGACCGTTATGGTCTTCAAGGAGTAGTAATCTCTTTCGTAATAATCTTCTTCATTCTATCATTTTATAACGACTCAGTCTTCGAACTTTATCTATATCGCCAACTCACGGCCTTTTTATGTCTTCATAGCAATTCTTTTTGAAAGTGTTTAGTTGTCCGTCGAGTTAGTCGTATAGCCATTTACGCCCCTTCTTTTTATATCTCGTCAGTTGGTTGATAGGGACAGGTTTCTCACGTATGCGAATGTTTCCAGGACTAGTCTAATATTCGCTCGTATATTTTGGCTTTCCGATCAAAATCTTTTGACGTTAATGAATTTTGTATTTGTACATTCGGCTTTATCGATTCTGGCCACCCACATCTTTAGTTCAACATCCAATTTGATACCCATGATAGTTCGAAAGCTAAGATTAATACCAGCACGGTCTTAGATATCGAGATGCCGAGTCACAGGACACCAGATCCGAGAAGTTTGAATTCGTATTCTGATATTCTATCCGTTATATAAGTTCATATATCGGACGTAGACCCAATAGCCTTAATTTAGTGAATAACATAAGCTTCCGAACTTCGCCTTGCATAGTAAACATCCCAGGATCGTTTCTTCTTCAGGTCTATATCAATACATTCTGGTATGGGATTAGTTTATAGCTAACGTATCGCGCTGAATATAGAACAACCTTCAGCGATTTCTAGCATCCGCCGCAGTGTTATCTAATTGACCTCCACGATGAAGTCTAGTAGCTTCGGCATCGAATGAATCTGACCTTCGATCCACTATTGGCCATTATTTGCACTACCCCAAGGCTAGAAGCTCAACATGGCCTGAATCCAACTCAAGCACCAACTGCCAAGCGGTGGGTCTTAGCAAAAGTTTGCTAATGGACAAAAACCCAGAATTCGACCACCAACGACCATCGAGTATTTGAGAATGTGGTCGTCTAGCCAAGACTTCGGGTGAGAATATCGCGAAACAACTGTTATGGTTCGGCCGGATGCGAGTCAAGGAAAACCGAGGCTCGGTAGCTGGTAGCCCCGTCCGAAATCTAAATTTATGCAAATGCAGGCTTTCCATTCGCGCGAAATTTGAGATGTTCAAGAGGTATAAAAAGGATAGTAATGTCGCGCGATGGATTGGGAATTTCAAAATCCCATTCTCCAGTTATTGCGCCTGGCCTGCACAGCTAAGATATATTGATAACTTGTTTCATATATATCTACAGTATCAATATGCTTTCGAATATTTTATTCCTAACGGCTGTTGGCCTAAGCAGCTTCCGTCCAGCGCAATCACAATCTACTCCTTCTATCTGCGATAACTCTACTCTCCTCATTGACTCGCGCCGAGTTCTCATCACGGCGCAAGAATGTACCACAGTCGCCGGCAACATCGTAATCCAATACGCTAGTGACTACCCCGCCATAATTGAGTTTCCAAATCTTGAATCAGTTGATGGCAGCTTCCTTTCCATTAATTTTGATGAAGACATTCGCGTCACCAGACTCTCCGCTCCAAAGCTTACTACCGTCGCAGCCGACGTTTACATCTCACGATGGGTCAACCTTACCACTATCAACATGCCAGTTCTTACAACTATCAACAGGGTGCGGTTGAACCATCTACCTGCGCTGACATCTGCGAATTTTCTGTCGGCGCTGGAGACCATTGAGAATAATTATGAGGTTACGAATACCTCGCTCAAAGAAATTAAGAACGACAAGCTTCTATATGCTGCATTTGTGGAGATTTTTGACAACAAGGAGTTGGAAAAATTTGAACTCACAGCGTTGGCGAATGCTTCGTACAATATTGCTTTGAGGAGGAATAAACCGGGTGTTGAGGTTTCTCTTCCTGCGTTAGAGGAAGTTTTCTACTTCGAGTTTCAGAGGATATCTAGCCTAGAAATCCCAGAGTTGGGAAGAGTTATTGGTCATTTCGTGGTGAACGATAGTACGGTGGAAAGCCTAGAGGCGCCAAAGTTACAAAACGTTGGGCTTTGGTACGACCCTTCCATCAGCATCACGAATAACAGAGGATTGCTTATTCAAAATTCGGGGAGTTTGAAGAGTTTCTCCTTCCCAGCTTTGGAGGCTGTACAGTTGGATTTGGTGATTAGGAATAACTCTGAACTTCATGATATTTCTTTCCCAATGCTGAAGAGGGTTACTGGTAATGTTGGGCTTGAGGGTACTTTTGAGAGTGTAAGATTTCCGGAGTTGGATAGAGTCGGTGGTATCTTTTCTCTGGGGAATGACGAAGCTGGGTTCAATTGTGCGGACCTTCAAGGTTTTAATACCAATGGAACCATTAGGGGCAGCTTCTCCTGCCCAGATTATCAGGAGCTACCGACGAGGAGTAGTTCGCAGGGAGAGTCGAAGAAGGAGATCGAGGACTGGCTGAACTGGACTAGTCCAGGCACTGGTTTTGAGTCCTCCAGATCCATTAGCGCAGTTGTTTTTGCAATTGGTATCTCTGGAGTTCTTTTAGTTTTGTAATATATATCGAGACAGAGAGTCTGGTAGCCAAGATGAGGTCCCCACTTCACATCGAAGAATCAGATGATTGTGATACGAGACTTTGTAATTAAGATCCTCCGCAAATGAATAACAAGGATTATTAATACACACACCAATTAACCAACCAACGTTTTATCGTAGATTCCTATGGTTTCACGAACCTCGAAATAAGGTTTTAAGCTTTTACTAGCACCTAAGCCACTAAAGATTACCGAGGAGATCTTGTTTGAGGGGTGTGGCAGCCAAGTCTGGGGTTTAAATAGCTACAGCTGTCAATGATCTTACTCTAGAGGCGCTTGATCATGCAGAAGCTAGGTAGGCAAGCTACCCGAGATGGTGCTAAGATACTAAGACCCGAGCCATGTTATGTAAATTGACATGATGTTGCATATTGCGGTATATATCAAAACATTCAACTCGATGACATGACATGCGTTTAGCTACTTAAGATGGCTACTCGATTCGAGGCTCTGGGAAAACTTCAAAAATAGCAATCCAAACGCGAGGGCACACCGGGCGTCGACGGATAGCATAGCCTGCACCTAAGGATGACGGATGTAACAAGCAGATATACTCCACACTTGGGCGATTTAATGTCGACGGGATTTGTAAAGCTTCTGCCCTTTCTCCCCATCTTTGAGTGATTTATGCAAGACGCAAGAAACATGCGACACTAACTAGCCTTCAAGGCTTGGGATTACGGCTAAATAACTAATATGGGGTAGCCTGTATATCTTTATGGGATGAGATGCATTTATCACCTTGTATTTCCTGTCAGACGCATATATATTATGTAGCTGTATGTGAAGCGAGGATGGCGAGACATCCAGCCCCCAGCCTTTCCTGCGTTTTTCCCATCGATTTGAAAATGTGGAGAAATCATGGGCGATACCGACAAACTGGAGCTGAAAGTCTTATGCTTTTTTCAGAAATTGCCGACGGAAGGAAAGACGGGCGCGGCTTTGACGGCAATGTATGTATTAATAGTAATATTGTTTGGGTGGAGGAATAAGACCGCCATGAGGGGTTTACGTTCTTTCAAAGTGGCTGGTTAGGCAATGTGATATCGCATTTTCGACGTCTCTTTGCGTTGCGAACGTTTTAAGAAGGACCCCTTGTCGGATGGCAGAGGAACCCCCACACTCGTGATTGCGATATATACGTTCGCGAACTTCAATCCAAGGTTTGCGGGCATGAGCTACTGACTTCTGAGAAGATTTCAACTGATTATGATGCTTCGTTGGAGCTCCGACAATAATAAACCTCGCGGTCTTGAAAGCTCATGATCAATTACAAGGGCATTGCAGGGTGCGGATACAAATCCACACGAATCCCGTGGCCCAGTAACCCTGCACCGGTTCATATTCGGGGTGCCCGGGACGGGACCTCGATGCATGTTCGAACCCGTATTTTATTCGACGGAAAGCTTATAGTATGCAAGTGAAGTCACAATGATACTATACGTCGACGGAATCAGCTATGGAGTAATGGTATCGCCAAAAGCATCCACTAGGCGGGTGGATGATCATTACGGTGTGGTCTTCAGACGAAAACGCCATTGCAGTGAACACGTTTCCCACGCTATTCCCGTCCTCTCCCTCCAAACTGCCAGGTTGGCCATCGTTTTGGGCATCATACCCTTATCTCACTGTGACGATAGCGGGGACATGAAACTCCTGATTATGGGCTGTCTTCTCGCTACCACTTCTCAGTTATTGAAACTCTGACATGAGAAACACTACCCTATGTCGGGTGGAAGTGGATCTCATCAATGAAAATCACTTGAGGCAATGAGAAATATATTTTTAAAAATAAATCAAGGGAAAACACCACGATGTATCCACTATATGTTGATGCTACGATGCTATCGTGACAATTAATAAGACTTCGTCACCGAGAAAAACCGGGAAATAGATGATCTTGAGGAGGGTGCGGGTTGCGAGGTAGGGTTATGTGGCCGAGCAAGGGTATACTTAGCAGCGGTTGGAAGCATACTAGTGCCAAATATATGACATGATGATGACATTGCGCATATACTTTCGAAATGTTAGGAGTAACGGAAAATAATAGTTAGCCTATTATATTGCCGTTTCATAGACAAAAAAACCAAAGGAGCCTATTCTGCATGGTTATGTCATGGGACAGGTAATGGCCTATCGACAGTGAAACTGACACACCATGTACGGTTTGCTTGCTCAAGCTCGAGAACCTTCGTACGGGGTACGGTTTAAACAGCTGGCTCTCTTCTTCCTGATCCATGGGAGAAGGCGTGGTTTAGCGAGGTGTGGTGGAGGTCAATCACTACTGTGGTATGAACTGGGGACTTCAACTATGTAGTATTAACAAGTTGAAGGTTTCTGAGGAAGGTGGCGATTCACTGTAAAACCTTCTTGAAATGGCAAATCGTTCCCCCCGAACGATTGCTTGTGCTACCATTGCATAGCTCTATTGCGGAATTTAATTAACCATGACGGGAGATTTTCTACAGACAGCGCTATACATAGTTTTATATTTTATCGGACTATCTTTCATAGGAGTAAACTCAATATCGTCCTTCGACTTCTCGATATCTGATAAGCAAATACTCACGTCCTCAACGAAATTCAATATCAATGGGGGGTAACCTTGCTCGCATCTGACCGAGTACTTGCATTGATCAGTTCATGCAAATACAAAGAGGATACCCTTGGAGTTCGAAGGCCCAAATACAAAAGGACCAGCCGAGGAGTTCATATTTTTAGGTCTATCTATTTCCTTCTAGAGTATATATTAACACATTTTCTCGTCAAGCCATCATCTAACAGATCAGAATCCTATTTACTACTTTTCTAATATAATAACGCTATCGACACTATCGCGCGGGAGGTGCCCCCATCTGCAAGCGCAACCTGCATGATGAAATCAGCATTTTACTTGCATACGCTGTTCTAAGGTCCTGAACAAACCTCCCAATGTAGTTTTACCTCCAATAATTCTTTTTTTTTTTTCTTTTTTTTTCTCTTTTTTTTTAAAAAAAAAAAAAAATTTTTGTCAACAGATCAAGGCCCGTATTAAGCTGGAAGGAGCATATAAATTCGAGGGCCTGGTTTGGACTCCAGACATCAGATAAAGTGAGGCGTTCGGATTCCTTAACAGGAAATATCGGTCCTTGGTGGTCGGACTGCAATCTTAACCTTTGCGGCTCAGGCTTGATTGAATTGTTTTCCTGTTTGCGGCAGGACGAGATTTCAAGGCACCTGATATCGAGGCGGCAGAAGCCGTTGTTAAACCATTCCTGCCGATGCTGTGTCCCCTCCAAATAATTAAACGTCCCTTGGGTACCTTTGTGTAGGAGGTGTACAGCCGGCAGCTTTTGAATCTCATTCCGGGAATTTGGACAACATCATTGGACATATACAAGCTTTAGTTTTCGATGGGGGGAAAAGCTAAGACGGTGTCAGCTCATGGTGTCATCCACACAGGTTTGTGTCTCAATTGTGGGATGGACTTCGCGGATCTCGATAGGAAACGTTAAACATGTTCAAGCGATCACAAGATTGTCCCAACCTTTGGGTGTATCTCAACGTCGGCAAGAGCGTGCGGAAAGTTAGCTAGAATACGATAAAAAATATTTCTATAATAGGCCTCGTTATTAATCGTTTTGCTTACGAGAAAGATCACAATGGCTTGCATAAAGTTACATGTGCACCGCTGGGGCTGCAATCGAAGGAACATGCATGTTTTCCCTATCCGAGGGAAGCGAAGGGACTCTGATACTTTTCTAGATTTCTGACTGGCCGTTCACGATATTTCTGCTCGGCTGCGAGCCCCTCAAACTGTCAAAATGGCCGGGTTCAACAGCACCCCGAAAACTGAAATACCCAACACCGTCGAGGTATTCCTTCCTATCGTACGACACCGGCTTCGAGGCTAGGCTTAAAGATATTCTTCCATCTTAGCCGATCGTTTCTGCTCCGAGAATGCTCGGGAAAAGCCCAACGCATTAGTGGCAAATGGGATTGGAGGTCTGCAAACGTTGAGGTTTTGACCTTCGCGAATTTCGATTTTTTGGTGCGCTAACTGTGGTTAAACCACAGCCTGTGAAGGATTTTGTCAAGGCTAAGAAGGGCTGCCCAGTCGAGAAATCGCTAATATGCATGAAATACATACAGCACAACATGCTCCAAGATCATCCAGCTCGCCCTGTTGACCTTGTGGATTCAATACCCGATGGACTTTCTTGGTACTAGATTTCTGCTTCATGCTTATGAAGAATGCGGCATTTACTTCTGGCTTCTGCGCCTGGAGCGGTATGAGATCAATGAATTTCAATTCACCTTATATTCAAGGTATCCTTCGAAAGACGCAATTAACAACTTGCAAATTGAATCTTTGAAGAATCAAACAGTATGCAATAATATATCAGGGTGTGCAGAAAACTCAAATGGCTAACGGGGGGCTAATGGCTACCGTTTTCAGCGATATCGAACTTTTTCCATAAGGCAGCCTGGAGATGGCTATGGTATGTTCGTGTTCTTTTGTCTTGGTCTCCTTGACTTTCTTACTACCGCCTGCCGAGGCCTGACGGGTGTGGATGGTGGTATCTAGTTACGTAGACGAATATGCGCATGAAATAGGCACTTCGGCCTCGCCAAACGGGGTCGCAGAAGGCCCGTGTAGATGGGCAGATGCTGAGGGTTTACATACATAATGTAAGTACATGTAGCATGGTCAGGTCAAGCAAGCAGTTACAATCACAGGCCTAAGAAGTGGAGCTTTACTAAGAAAAGCGCTGGCTCAAGCTACTGCTTTTCCCTCTAACCTCATTCTTCCACCCCACAGAATTTGCAGCAAAAACCATGGGTCTGTCTGATAGTGCGCTTGCTTGGCCGACACACAAACGAACATGCATCCTTTTCCCAGGTTGCTGTACGTCACCAGCATGGTCGTTGCTCCCTGTCCAGAACTTATCACGGGACCACACCGCCTTCTGCCCCGGGGCGACATTAAAAAAAAAAAAAAAAAAGAAGACGAAGTCATTGGTGCACAAAGAACAGATCTGAGTCTTACGGTTGCAATGAACGCAACTTTGCGTAGGCCTCCCATCACCAAGTTCTTCGCCCTATTCGCTAGCAGATAGAACATCCAAGTTTGTCCAGTGCACCCTTCTCTAAGCCTTGCAATTACAATGCAGTCAGTCCATGGACTATTCTCCACGATGCAGCGCACTCCACGCGAAAAAATACTACTGGCTGGATAATAATGAGCCTTTGCGTCATTGCCGGACCCGAAAAGAAAAAGAAGTTAGTAAGGAGGACATATACCAGCACCGTGACTTTTAGTAAGGAGACTGTATTTCAAGATGCAAGATGAGATTGGAGGGGAACAGTGCATTTCATTAGCAGATTCCCCTCTCTCCTCGTCCCGCTGCAGCGTTAGCAGCCTGACAGAAGAGCACAGAGCACAGGATCCTGCAGTCCCTATCAACCAGTTGGCTGCACATGCATTTCCCTCTCTTTTTATGATTCTTGTGCGAGGATGGCGTATGCATTCTTAGTTATTTGGCGTGCGTGGTAATAACAGTTTGCGCAGTGTGGCCTGCAGCTTGGATTCAGCTAACACGAACATCAGATGATTTTTTTCTCTCTTTCCCTTGGATTTCTTTTGGGCAAAGATGTATTAACCACTGGGAGCCAACAAGTGAAAGGCGCTTCGTACGGCCATTTCTTTGGTCTCTTTTAGCTTCTAAACTACATATACATTGCAACAGTTACAACAAGGAGAAATTGTCCCCATAGAGCTAACATGTTTAGTGTTTCGTGAAAATACTTTTGTTGGTGGGGTTTTCTCTCTCTTGGAGGCGCTTTTTTCAGTATTAACCAGGAATAACATTGAATTCCTCTCATGATTCGAAGGTCCGTCCTCGCAAGACGCAAGAAAAGGTTGAAGAGCTCTGAGCTTTTGTACGTAGTAATATCTTTTAGCTTTCCCCTTTCTCGAACGGAGGGAAGAATCCGGTGAGCGTCCGGGGCTCAACATCTGGTGGGACCTGACGTTTGTATCAACCTCAAACACCGGACTGGCCGTATCCTAGCGCAAGGGCGGGCGCACTCGGAGGGACACAAATTTCTTCGGCGACGGTGGCAAATGAGGATATGAAAAAAAAAAAAAAAACGGTTCCTGAGTTCCTGAGTTTTTTAGTGGGAAAAGTAGATTTGTTATACATATGTTGGATTTGAATGAGAGAAAAAAAATAAAAATTTAGAGGTTTGTTGATCTGGGGCGGGAAATTTAAATTTCTTTAAGGGTTTTTTGATTTTTCTTTCAAGATAGATCTCGGGGAAATATATGCGAAGAATAGAAGAGGTAGTAGTGGTAGTTTGTCTAAAGGAATTATTGTACATTTTACATGATTATAAAAAAATTAAACAGAAAAAACGTTGGATAGGAAAAATGATATAGAGAAGTGAAAACGAGCCAAGTTAGAGACCAGAAATACATAAGTTATAGAAAATGAAATAATTCATGTACGCCTGGAAATGGATATCAAAGCCAAGGAAAAGGAAAATAATAATAATAAAAAATGTGTCTGATAAATGTCGAGAAATCTTCCAGAGAATCCTCCCCGCCACAAGCAAATTCCAACGCCGGTGTAATGGATTTTATCAAACAGAAACTCGCTCAATGAACCTTTCCAAAATATACAAAAACTCAAGGAAACAGTGTAAAAGTTCGGGGAGGGATATCGATGGTCGTCAAAAGTCGTGATTGTACAATGAAAGTTCGGATCGGGAAAAATAAAGGTTTTGAGGACCTTTGAAGTGGAGAATTGAACGATTGGATTCGAATGGTGCCATGCAGGAGCTGCGGCCTGGCTAGCTCGAGCTAGCCATCGATTGTTTCGATTCGAAGGAATGGAACCGTAGGGAAAAACCATGGCGTGATATGGTATCTATCGGGTGGAGGAGCTATCCATCTGGAGTGCAGATAGATCAATTTTTGGCGCGGAGAATTCTCGCGGGCCAGCGAATACTGAAATAGGTCTCTTAAGGTTGAGCTGTAGGCAGTCTCCGCATCTGCCTCCTAGAACGTTGCATCGGCCGCGGCAGCCTCGGGTCTGGTTGATGCAGGAGTACATTTTGGTATGTGGTTATATGAAGATTGTTATTTCGAAAAGGTATTGTTGATTTGTTCCCGCTTTGATATCTCGTCGCCAGATATGCGTGCGTAGGTATATCGCGGTTCGCAATCGATGTTTATATGAATCTTCTTTTGGATGGCGGGGTTTCGTAGTATTGGAAGTGGCAATATATGTGGGATGGTTCGTAAGTTAACGTTCGGGTGACAGTACAATTTCTTCTGCAAGGAATTGAAAGGGTAGTAGAATTGGATTTGCTATGTTGGTATTTTGGATAATTTGATACTGGTCGTCTGAAGGGTATAAGTTGGGTCAGGAGGGAAGAGAGGATGTCTATATATCCTTTTTCAGTGGTACAGGCGGTTGACTCCGGCAATGGAGGGGCTTATTAGCAACTTAAGCCAAAACCAACAAATTCCAGGCTTTCGTAGCTTAGTGTAAAGCGAAATGGGGCGATGATATATGACTGCGTCAAAGTGACCAGGGTCGGTGGGCTAGTCTGGACAGTCCCAACGTCCGGTCATGTTCAACATCCCCGGGGCAGATTAGGCATGGGGGCGCCCGGGCTTTTCTTATTTTTTCTTTTTCCTTTCCCATTAGCACTAACAATCCGAGCCAAAAGATGGTTTTGCTTTGCGAAGCTTGGTGATGCTCTTTTCTATCTACCGCATAGCGTGGAACCGCGGGCCCTAGCCAAGTCGGTAACTATTCGGGAGTACTCGAAAAGGCTGAGTTGACGGGTGCAGATGTTACTTCCCAGAGACCTCAAGATGGACCCGACGGTACAAGAGGTCATCTTGTGCTCTGTTAAGACAACTTAGCTTACCTCATCCGCATCCGCTTGCTTCCTGTGAATGGTAAAAATATGCAGTCGAGATGGTGACCGGAGCATTGATCGTGCAGAGGAAATCCGTCCAGCCGAGTCGACCTGACTAAAAATTACAACCACAGGGGAATTACCCATGGCCGTTTACAGGTATTGTTAGACCTGTTCAAAAAAAGCTATTATGATACTTGCCTATGATATTATTATTGCAGCTATGACCAGGCCAGGCAAAGCGAGCTGCTGATAGATGGAAATGCAAGCCATGACCTAGCTAGCTGCCACTGTCATTGCAGAAACCACCATTTTTTTTAGGTCTATCACTTTTTTAGACCCATGGCAGATGGTCCTGTTTTACGCTATGCTAGCTATCGTGTCCTATTTCCTCTCAACTTCAGTCAGTACGGAGTTTCTCAGTCCTTGTCTTTCCGATCCCATGCATGAACCCTCTCACCGAATCAAGGAAAATGAGTATAAGGGCCAAAGAGAGGAGAGTTCTCAATAACATCAACCACAGGCGCTCTCTCACTCTTCTTCAGAAAGTGTCCACCTTCTATTTTAACCTACAAGGCGCCGCAGAGCTTACATTTCCAGATATCTCTAAATAGAGGAAGAAGGGTAATGTGATTGAATAATACGGGACATGTACGTACGTGTAGTATGTATGTATGTATGTATCATTAATTGCGAAGATACCTTGCGCCCTTCAATTCGCCCTCCCATCCCCATCAGCATCACTCATAGTTCTCATTTTCGTTTTGGGGGAGGGGTGGCTTTTTCATCGTCACGTTGGCCTTGTGATATGTGGGCTGGCATATACTTCCTCATGCTGGTTATACTTCGCGAATAAGAGATCTTGTAGCATTACCACCCATGCGACCCAGAAAAAAAAAAAAAAAAAAAAAGGTTCATGCCTAAGACCGCCGACCCGAGCCACAAGCTACTGGCTTAACCAACAGACAAGGCCTTTCTTTGTTTTTGCACAGCCAGCTGGCCTTCCAACCGCGTTTGTGATCACATATCCCCAACGGTGTATCCGTAGCTGGTCAGTGACTGTCGGATGCACAAACGGGCGTTTTATCCCTCACCCAGCCCAATTTTAGACGAAGTTGCTCAAACATGATCCCTAATTGAGTATGTGCCGTTGTCTGCCTGCTTCAGGTCATTCGGACCAATTTATGTTTTTGATCCTGCATAACATAAAAAATTATATTAGGACGTTCCCCGAATGCGATAAAACATCTGGAATAGCAGAGCTTAACTAAGAAAACTCACACGGATCCCTTTGTCATCCTAAACCCGAACATGGCTTGGGGTTTTTTGTTTCTCTGCTATGCTACCTGACATTTTTGACTCGCAGCTTGCAGGTGGGACCTTGTCGTTTCTAGTGGTTACTTTCGGGTTCCGATATGATTTGATAACAATTACAATGTCAGGCTGCAGGAGTCACACAACATGAACCTCGAACTGCCTTACGAAAAGGTGCGACATCATTTGCTCGACGGAGAAATAGGACATCGTCCCAGGCAAGCCAGCACAATTTTCTCTCTTTCTTGCAATTGCTTGCAGCACTGATCTCTCCGCACTCGGGATAGATGATGGCAGTCTTTTGCGATCTTGTTGTCCCTGGAATTCGTGGGTTCAGCAGTAGCAACAGGCAATCCTTTGGGGTCAATCCTATTTTTTCGTATTGATCATACTTTCACAAGTGCGCGCTAGGGCTAGAAGTTGATAGCTAGCATAGATCATCTATGAGCATGTATTCGCGAATCTCGAAATTACTGTAGGATCTGGAGAAAGCCAGCATTCTCATACAGCACTAGGTATGAAGGTACCCCCGGAGATATCCTTCCCAGGACGCTGGAACCTTGGGGAAATGAAAGACATGACACCCACGAGCGTAGTTAACCTGCGGCAGCTACTCGCGATTGATTGGCATGTCGTACCTGGATCAGCATGTGTCATGTAGAGTTAGGACTTCGTACACGCACGGCTCCACCTAGCCAACGACAATCGTTTTTGATATTCGACTTTCCATCCCTCAAAGGCTCGTTGAGCTAGGATTCAGAGACATGTTCGATCTTCGAAAGGGCGACAAAAGTTTCCATGCCTCCAACAAATCATAGCAAGAAAGGCTCGAGCGGCAACCGATCAAACGGTTTGGGACATGACAATCCCGGCTTGTGGGCTATTACCGACGACCTAAAAGCTAGATCCCGTCTTTTAAGATACATCTTCAATTGTCCCCTCGATATCAATTAAAGGAATTGAAATGCACCTAAAAAGCGACTAAAAACGCCATTGGAATGGAAGTATTCTGGAAGATCTTAATACTTATCAGCTAATACTTCGTCAGCTGGACCCCCATTTAACATTCTTTTCTCGGGGCGGCGCCGTTAGGATCCAATTAAATACCAACATTGGGCTACCTTAGCTCCAAAACAGCGACGCTTGTTAGTGTCGTTAGAAAAGGCTAGCTAACTAGAACCCCCGAGGACCATTTTGAAAATGAATTGAATGGACAAAAACAAACTGTTGGCATTCTTTGTGCCATTCGAAAATGCCCCTCGTGCGAGAGAAGCGCTTAGTTCAACCATTAGCTTCGAGATATCATGCCACCCCATCTGTGTATTAAGCATCATGTGGCAATCTACAGGAAATCCTTTCTCTGGAGGACATGGAATAGTACCCTCTAGAATGCCCGGTGCACGGGCTAGTTACCATCCTCCGATCACCAAATATTCTCGATCGATCTATAAGAGTGAAAGGGGAAAAAATAAAAAGGCTATTGAAGTTTTTTTTTTTTTTTTTTTCCTGTTTGCCTTCACCTTTAACCGACTGAAGCAACAATACCATAGACATTTATCAATCTCGATCGCGATCTGAGAATTCGTATTTTTATGGCGTTGAATTTGGCTTTTTCGTTATATGTGTGGATGCATAGGACTCGCACAGCGTCCGATAACTCTTCGAATCCAACAGTTCCAATTGGCAATGGATGATGCTATCTTCGAAATACATCAAAGGTTCGGAATGCATTTACTCGGAATAATATGCCTGCATGACCGACGATTTTCGCTTTCTTTCCTGGTTCTAATTAACTTTGCCTCAGGAAAAAAGACCTCTTCCCATCGCACAGCATTTTGCCAACTGGCCAGCAAAAAAAAAAAAAAGTTCACATGACGGTTTCCCAATTCCCAAATTACTGGTGCTTCATCGGGTTGATAAGCTCTGGGAGTTGTCGGGTTCTCTTCACCCGAGTCGCTCTAGCTAGCTGAAGCGATTCGTGCAAAGAGCTCTCTCTCGTGGGGAACACCAGCCCGGACCGTAGACCTGGTTAAGACACCGTCGTCCAATCTCCCCGCTTTTTTCGTATATATACAAAAAAAAGCTTGTAGAATTAAAAATATCATGCAGTGCATCGAAAGATCCTAGTCAGACCATCAAATCTGGATCTTACAAACAGACAAAAGTCCCGCCAAAATCAACACTGCATTACTGTGCTGATAGAATGCGATATCAGACTTACCCCTCATGATCCGAAAAGTGGTTTGTCGTGCAGATAAAATGTTGACAAGACGAATACTACCGGCATGAACACAGCCAGAAGTGCCTAAACGAACGCCTGTAGGGTTTCAGCGTGACCATTGGTTTTTTGGATGGATAAATATCGCGAACGAACCACGAGGTAATAAGCTCAAGGTTTTAGTGGTTTGAAATAAAATATTATCGTAACTACCAATTGTTTGCGCATACTTCCACATATTTCCTTTCAAGGCGAGCGAATATTGCTCCCGTCGGACGAAGTAGTACTTACAATGTAACAATCAAAATCCTAGAGTTTCCAGGTCTCTTTTTCCTTGGTCCATGCCAATCGAGAACTAGGAATCGATCCGGATGGCAAATGGCACGTGGCACTTAACTAACTAGTCAAACGCAGGGTCCAGGTCTTTTCGTGAAAGGGTTTTGATATCCCAACTAGACCTCGACACTGCAACAATTCCATTTAAGCGACGGATGCAATAGCTAGATTTTGCGTTCTCTCATCCATGTGTCTATTCCGATATAGATTTAACCCTTTGGGTTTTCTAAGACATGTTCCGAATAGGAATCATGACCTTTATTTTTGGAGATAGCTTGTTATTTGTAGGAGAAACTCAGGGGGAAGAGGGTTTGGGAACGACTAATTTTGGTAGATGTGTAGACAACTTGTGTATTTCGCTTCCCCTGTATCATGAGAAAGAACCTATCTCAACTAGCTCTCTCGTCGAACCGTCGAGCCGTCTCATTCGCGCAACAGATAACTAACTGACTCGTCGGACTTCTTACCAGGGGGGTCTTATGTTGGTTAATAAGTTGAGAATCATGTTGATCCCCCAGGGACTCATGGTCAATAGGAGAATGGTTCCCCGAGGATTGTCTCACAAAAGAACCCGAAAGGGTGTCTGAATAGGTCTCAGGAAAGCCGTAACTAGTAAAGAAAAAAAAAAAACCGTTATATTTTCTACTAAGCAAGCCACTCAGCTGGTCAGGCCTTTTCACATTAACCTGGCGAGATTAATAACCAGTGTTCTTTCGTATACACATACGCATGTTCGCCGTATACACTCGCATTTGAATGCCCCTCCGGACCGAAACGGAAAGTCTCCAAAAGGTGTCGGCATCGCCTTCGGGGTTAGTCTACCCTCGTCGGTTTAGGTCTTTCGTTGATTGGTACTGCCGACACCCGTAGAAAGAATATACTAAAAACTTCATATTTCGTTTTTCTTCCTTCTGCCTAGGTCTTTCATATCCACCTGGTCATGCTGGACATACCCGCATTAACGAGAGTCAACGTGGCGTTTTATATTAAAAGTAAAAAGAGCCGTCAAATAATCTTTATTAGTTCCTTTTTTATCCATTTCGAGAAGTTCGAAGAGAAGAGAATCGGATCCTAGAATTGCTGACGTCGAGCATATGTTAGCATTCGGTCCACATTAGGAATGGCCTTTTGAGGCGTGGATGAAACCCGGGTACCTGACACAAGCCACGATCCGTTCATCTCTCTGGTGAGAAAAGACTTCGTGGACGAAAAGGAAAGAACGACATAAGCTTAGCCTGGAATTACCCTGGGGTGATTGTATCCGCAATCCCAATGCCCTAGGTCATGGGATTTTTGAGATTTCGTCTTGCCATGTGGTTTGACAATAAAAGAGATCACCGCGCAAAATTAGAGGGAACGACGTATGTAGATGAATTCGAATGTTAGCGTGAAACCAACCCCCAAGAGGATTCTGCTGATGCAAACTTAATGCGTGCCTGATCTTGGACTCCATTGAGGGGTATCTGATAGCGTCGTTTGGGATAGATCGAAAGGGCTGTTGAGGGGAACATTAATATCAGAATTTCTTTTATATGATGAGCACCAGATGGGTATATGAGGCGTTTTGGTGGGGCGTTGACGAATAGTGGCTAGTAATATACAGCATCGATCTTCAAGCAGGTAAGTTAAAATTGAAGGCCACAAAGGTCAGTTTCAGGCGCCGGAGATAGTAAAGCGCGGTAAATAGTCGTCGATGCAAGCTTCAGATATATATTGTAATTTGGGACTAGCTACCAGTTACGTATAATATCTGTGCCGTGGTTTCGACATCTCGATATATCTGGGGAAGCCTAGCACGTTAGTTCCAAGTTAAGCTGTGATGTTTGCTCAGATTACTACTTTTGACAGGTGGAGCTTGGAGAACACCATGTCAAGTTAACAACCTCACGTCCGACACCACACAGCTCAGCTGCTTACCACTCGTAGACACGAAACATCATATCCTTTCTGGCATTCCGAAATACCTCAATTGTCCTCCCTATTCACGGCTTCTTCCAGCGCCACATCAACTTCTCGGCGCGGCAACTTCAGAACTCAATTGATCCAATATGTCGATGGCCGCCGTTGTCAAGTCCGTCTTGTCGGGCGATACCCTTGTTCTCGTTCCCAAGGGCACTGCTCCGGGCGACATATCAAAGGAACGACAGCTCAGTCTGGCATTTGTGACAGCTCCTCGATTGAAGCGGGAGGGAGATGAGGTACGTACGGAATCTGTCCCTTAATCACTCACGCAGGACATACTGGTTTCAGTTTCTCGATTGGGCTAAAATGTGAAGCTAACTTGGTGCTCCCGAATTGGGTGTGTGTAGCCATTCGCATTCAACAGCAGAGAGTTCCTTCGTAGAAACCTGGTCGGTCGTGAAATCCAGTCCGAGGTCTTGTATACCGTTCCAACCGGCAATCGGGAGTACGGCATTGCTATTGTTCCCAACGGTCCGTCAATTGTCGAGTACGCTGTTGCCGAGGGTTGGGTTAAAGTTCGCGATGATGCGGGTAGGTTCCCGTTTTTATTTTTAATATCATGCTACTAGCCGTTGCTGGGAACGGGAACGGAATGGAACGTCACTGATAGTTGTGAGATGTTGTACAGGTAAACGAGAGGAACAATCTGAGCACTCGGATCTTGTCGAGAAATTGAAGGCAATGGAGTCAAAGGCTAGGTTGGAGTACAAGGGCCAATGGAGCCAGACAGACAATGGCCATATCGCCATCAATAATGAACCTCCCTCGGTCCCCAACGCTTTCCTTCAGAAGTGGAAGGGACAGCAAATTGAGGGTAGGCTTTGCATGTGTCTGACTAGTGTTTGACAGAGAATATACTAATTAATTTGGGGTTAAACTAGCTGTCGTCGAGCGTGTCATTGCAGGAGATCGTATCGCCGTCCGCCTCATCCTGACACCCAAGGAGCACCAACAGATCGTTGTTCTTATCGCTGGTATCAAGGCCCCACAATCAAGTCGCCCTGATGCCCCCGCCGATGAATATGGTGACGAAGCCAAAACCTTCGTCGAAGCCAGACTTCTGCAAAGAACAGTTAAGGTTGAACTTGTCGGATTGTCCCCCCAAAACCAATTCATCGGACATGTCGTTCATCCCAAAGGATCTATCGCCGAGTTCATTTTGGTGGACGGGTTGGCCAGATGTTTCGATCAGCATAGTAGCATGCTCGGAGCTGGAATGGCCAATCTTCGTGCTCAGGAAGCCAGGGCTAAAGAGAAGAGAATAAATATGTGGAAAGGATTTGTTGTCAAGGCCAAAACTGGCGCTGGATTTGACTGCGTCGTATCCAGAGTTCAATCCGCCGATACAATCTGGGTCCGAAATAAGGCAGGAGCAGAAAGGAAGCTCAGTCTATCCAGTGTCAAGGCTCCACCAAGACCAGCAGGCCACGCCGACCCGAAGATTCCCTCGCAATGGCAGGCAGAAGCTAAGGAGTTCCTTCGAAAGAAACTTATCGGAAAGCACGTTCAAGTTACCATCGATGGAAAGCGTCCGGCTACTGAAGGTTATGAGGAACGAGAAATGGCGACCGTGCTTCTCTCTGGCCAGAACATCGCATTGCCTCTCATCGAGAGCGGTCTAGCGACTGTCATCCGACACAGAAGAGATGATGAAGATCGCTCCCCAATCTGGGATGCTCTCTTAGCCGCCGAAGAGACTGCCATCAAGGAAGAGAAGGGAATGCATAACCCCAAGGCCCCAACTCCTAAGCCCATTGTCGATGCTTCCGAATCTGAACAAAAGGCCAAAGCGCATCTTTCTTTCTTGAGCCGACAACGACGTATCCCCGCCATCGTCGACTTCATTGCTTCTGGGTCCCGCTTCAAGTTGTTGATTCCAAAGGAGAATGTCCGATTGACGTTTGTCTTGTCAGGTATCAGAGCGCCACGCACTGCCAGGAACGCATCCGAGAAGTCCGAGCCTTTTGGACCGGAGGCTCTCGAGTTCACAAGTAGACGTGCCCACCAACGTGATGTCGAAATTGACGTCGAGGCAATTGACAAGGCCAATGGATTCATCGGTACCATGTATGTCAACCGTGAAAACCTGGCGAAGCTACTGGTTGAAGAAGGTCTTGCTTCTGTCCACGCCTACTCCGCCGAACAAAGCGGTCATGGAACTGAGTTGTTTGCCGCTGAGAAGGCTGCAAAGGAAGCTAGAAAGAATCTGTGGCAGAACTGGACTCCTCAGGATGATGCCGATGACTTTGCTGAGCCCTCTGCTGGCGCTGAAGACACAACAACATTTACCCAGAAGCAAGACTACAAAGATGTTGTCGTTACTAATGTTGATGAGAGCGGTAAAATGAAGGTTCAAATAGTTGGATCTGGTAGGAAATTACTGCGCACACCCTGATCTAAATAGGATGGCTAATGATCCGGCTACAGGCACCGATCAACTAGAGAAGATGATGGCTGAGTTCAGGAACTTCCATTTGAACAAGTCAAATGCTACTCCACTCTCCGGGCCACCGAAGGTTGGAGACATTGTTGCTGCCAAGTTCAGCGAGGATGGCGAGTTCTACCGCGCCAAAGTCCGCCGTGTCGACAGAGAAGCTAAGAAGGCTGACGTTTTGTATGTCGACTACGGCAACTCTGAGACCGTCCCTTTTACTTCCCTCCGTCCCCTGACACAACCTCAATTCTCGACCACAAAGCTTAAGGCACAGGCCGTCGACGCGGTCCTCAGTTTCTGCCAATTCCCTGGCTCTGAGATGTATGCCAACGATGCCAAGAACTACCTCCTTGATATCACTGGAAACAAGCAGTTGGTTGGCAATGTTGACTTCACCGAGAAAGATGGCACGATGTCTTTGACCCTCTTTAAGGAAGGGTCGAATTCCTCAAATGTAAGGATCATATTCCTTGATATTGAAACAAAGACCTGCAGTTTTCTAACTTTTGTATTGAACATTTCTAGGACAACATTAATTCAGCCATGATTGAGGAAGGCATGTGCATGGTCCCAAGAAGCTCAAGCCCTGGGAAAAGGCATACGCAGATAGATTCGACAACCTTCGCAAGAGGGAACAAGAAGCTAAGGAGGGTAGACGAGGTATTTGGGAGTATGGAGGTGAGTAATTGACCGCTGAATAGATCAAACCGTTCAAGATATGCTAACAAAGCTCTATTCAGACCTCACTGAGGATTAAAGTCCAAGCTACGAGCACAAAGATACCTTACGTATCGCATCATATTATCTGGCATCAAGAACTTGCATATTCTCTTGTATAAAACTCTTTATAACCATTTTCATTGCACCTTTTACATTGCATATTTGACTTACCTCTTCGATTTTTGGACGAGGTGCAGAAAAGCTACTAAAAGTTACAAAGCGTTTGCACTACATTGCATGTAGCATACTTTGAAATATTCATTCGGGCAAATTGATCTTGCTCTAAGACTCCTATCCCATCTTCTGATACATTAAATCTGCAACTGTGACTCTTTTCTGGGGCTGTTTGGTGGTGCCGTTTATCAAAGCGAGTAAAAACGTCGGCGCAAAGATTCGCCGACATTCTTTTTCGGTAGCCCCGCCAAACGTTTTTTTGATTTCTAAGATTTTTTTTCTTTTCTTCTTCTTGAGCTTCAACTTTCCCTTCATATAAAACCCAACAAACATTAAGCCTAGCATCACCATTAACCATCAATTCTACCACCAAACCGGTCGCATTTACTTCCTTCCCTTTAATATACCTTTCCAATGGTTTCCCCGCACCCACATACCCCAGCGGGGTCCCGCGCCGCCTACGACAGCGGTTCTAACAATGACTACGACCCCTCCACAGACCAGCCAGATGAAGAACCATCCTTCATCAACAACAACGAGGCTCTCGAAGAAATCATCCCGGACGATGACCAGCCGATGGAAGATCTCTCGGACGATGAAGGTGAAGAAAGTTCTACAGCGTACCGAGGAGCCGGCGCCGGCGAATCGATCGAAATCGATCTCATCAACGATTCAGTCCGACATTTCGATCAACATACAGATTCAATCTATTCTATTGCTGTAAACCCACGGTTATCTGGGATTGTAGCTACAGGAGGCGGTGATGACATTGCATACATTTGGTCTTCGGATCCTACACCTGGACAGACGTCACAGCGAGGACAGGAGCGAAAGTCACAAAAGATTATTTTTAAGTCAGAGAGTCATGGGGATTCGGTTACCTCTGTCGCTTTTACCGCCTCCGGCGAGTTTTTGGTTTCTGCTGGTATGAATGGAAAAGTCATGGTTACACGATGCACCAACGCCACGAATCCCACGGAATCAAGTTCATGGAAGAAAATCGCCGAAGTCCAGGAAGTCGAGGAGATCGCATGGTTAATCGCACATCCTACCGATAACGTATTCGCGTTGGGAGCCAGCGATGGATCAGTTTGGGTCTATGAGATTGATGCAAACTCACCTGGATCGGAGTTATTCGTCAAACAGGCGTTTTATAACCATACCGCACCTTGTACCGCCGGTACATTCGCAAAGAACGGACAGTTGATTGCGACTGTATCCGAAGACTCAAATCTGTTTGTGCATAATGTGGAAACCGGAGAAGTGTTTGCTAGCTTTGGGAATGATGATGCGAGGTTTAATGTTGATGGTGGGCTGTATGCTGTTGCTGCTAATCCTGCTGGAACTGTGGTGGTTGTTGGTGGGTCGACCGGTGAATGTAAGGTTATTGCATTGCCTACTGCGGGAACACAGACTGGTGGACGAAGTGCAGGCGCAAGAAGAGGTGGTAGTGCTACAGCAGGGACGCAGAGTGCTCAGATCCTGGCCACTTTGTCGACACAAAGTGATTCGATTGAATCGCTAGCTTTCTCACCTAGTTTGCCGTTATTGGCTTCTGCGTCTGTGGATGGGTCTATTGTGCTCTATGATACGCAGAGGTGGGCGGTTAGGAGGACTATTAGTGGGCATGAGGATTCGGTTGTGAAGGTACTGTTTGAAGAGGGACAGAGGGGGTGGCTGTTGACTAGTTGTTCCGTGGATAGGACGGTTAGGAGATGGGATTGTAGGAGCGGGGAGGAGAAGTTTAAGTGGCAGGGACATTCGGATGGGATTTTGGGATTTGTGGTTGATGCTAATGGTAGGACTATTACAGCTGGTGATGAGTAAGTACCCCCGTCCTTGAGGTTGTACCATATAGTTGAGATACTAACGTGGGGGTTTAGTCACATTTCTTTGGTATTCGAAGAGACTTCTGCAGCACCAATAGTTGCAGGCTCTACTGGTCAGCCGTGAGGTCTAGATATTCGATGATATTGTAGGAAGGCCATGTTTTTAGCATTTTACTTAGGGCGTTCGAGCTATATACAAGCGGTGGACTGCAGTCGATCAAAAGTTTATTCATTGGATTTCTCCCCCCCGCAAGTTCGCAAGCCTCGAAGTGAATCGACTGGGCTAGAACTGCCTGCAAGATAGCCTGGCATACTCCGGTCGGCTGGATGTGTAATTCCCATGTTTCGAATTCAATCCATGTATTCTAATCGGTACATACCTAACGATATGCGTATAAGGTAGCATGTGGATATCCGTGCATAGGCTCTGTAGAAAACCAGCCAATGTCGCTGTTTCTGTCTTGCATTCAGAACCAGGTCGAGACCCGATCGCGAACCCGAATCTATACTAATAAATCCTATATCGATGTCGATTTACGGTTATTGGGAGATCTAGCTAATTAGTAGACTAGAAAAGTTAAGCTTTGATATCTTTCTAGCGGACAAGTTCGGTCGAAGCTCGAGTCGATGTATCTATAGAGTCTAGTGCTACCCATAGCGTTGATTGATTCCTTCCAGAAGGTGCAGGCAAGCCCCTATAGCTAGATTATAAGGTTTCTGATGGTTGGTCCCGTCTCGAGTTTCCAGCTGGCTGGATCGGACGATGACAGTCACACAAAAAGTTGCGGTATCTAGATGTCCATGTACACAATTTGTATACCTACTTAGGTATGTATCGGACATGGTATCGACAATTGCAAATATTGACCATCCGAGGCTGAAATATGCATTTCGCATACGTCGATCCTTCCCCCTTTCCAATTTCCTTGATTTTTAGAACATCGAGATTTTAAAATTTTCGATATTGGCAGTTTTCAACGTGCCTGGGCGGCGCGTGCATATGAAAATGGAAGATTCCTCGATTTGGCACGGCTTTGCTCTTTACTACGGCAACGCAAACATCGTACCGTGTAATTAAATTTCGGCACCTCGTGAAACGCGCAATCCGGTTTTTAGGGTTTTTAGGTTTTTAGGTTTTTTTATTTTATTTTTACTCCAAATTGATGTTTTCAGATTTAAAAATAATAGAAATCACCTTTATTATATGCTGATTTCAGCCTGAATAAATTTCAAAGGTATCTGATTAGTAGTCATAGCGCCGTCATAGGTCACTTCTTGAGTAAACTTTTCTGATTTCGACAACACGATTTTCAGCTTTTCTTGAGTTGCGAAAATGGTAACACCTATGAAACTACTATTCCGACACCTTTGAAATTTATTCAAGTTGAAATCGGTATATAATAAAGGCAATTTTTATTGTTTTTAAGCCTTAAAATACTATATTTAAGAAGTTGATTTTTATAAGTTGGGAAAAATCGCCGAAATTTATGTTTGTGTTGCCGTACTTTACTGCATTTGCCCTGCACGGAGATTATATACGGAGTATGATATCACCGGCGCGGCCTGCAGGGATAATGAATCGCTTCAATTCGGCTGAAAAAGGGGACCGATAATTGGCTAGCAAACATTCCCCGAGCTTTTTCGTTTCAAGCTCAAAGCTCCAGGCTTGGCTTTTTGACAGAACTCGAACGTTCGAACATAGAGTCTGCACTGATTCTGCACTTCGCTACGCTGCTGCTTCGCGCCCCGGCCGCAATTAAGCCCAATTCGTCGGTTTGCATGTTTATGCGTACGGTTTTCCCTCAGGAAATCAGACCATTGGAATCATCCGGTAGACGTAGACGGCTGTTGAGTCCTTTTCCCAACCGTTACGGAGAGATTTTTTTTACCGCCAGATCGGCTTTCGAAGGGGGAAAAAGAAAGAATGGTGGTGGTTCACGTGGAGAATTTATTCCGTCCCCGAATTAAAACCAGGACTGATTAGAACTTTTTTTTGCTTGTTACCCCACAATCTAGGTGCGAAATGGCGTTAGCATCGACACTTATCTCGGTCTTGGAAACTTGGGGTTGGAGAGTTGCATGGAGTCGAAGTGGAGAATAGAAAGCTACCCCATGCTTTTGGTATGGATCGATATATTGGCCTGTCTCGATATAGCCCACGAGACGAACAAGTTATGGCATCAGCGCCGGCTTACCAACCCTCCAACTAGGCTTCTCCAGACAGTGTAGGACCTCAATTGGGAACCATCGTACTTTTTGCCGCCATAAAGATATTCGTCTGGGCATGGGCCAGATAGCGAATGACCCCTGCTGCAGCCACGATTTAATCCCGGCCAACATACCCAGATTGGGGGTTTAGGAAACTCAGACACTTCGTTTTTTTCCCTTCGAGAGCCTTTTTTTTTTGTCTGTCTCTTTCTTACTCGAACTATGCAGCTATTGACACAGTTATGCCTGGGGCTCAAGCGAGACATGGTGGAGAAAGGGTAGGCAGGCGGCTCCATACCTCCTACTTCCTGCTCCCCTTCGGCCCTCCTGATACCTAGGTATGCTAGGTTCGAATTAGAGGTACAACCGATGGGGGTAGTCCGTTATTCCCATCTGAAGGTTATCGTTTGTTTCCGAAGCCGAGGGAAGAAACGTACGATTCATGGATAACTTTACCGTATAATTTTGTGAGATTGGGGGAGGGCTTTATATATCTGCACCTGGCCGCGCCCTGTAGGACCTTAAAGGGTGGCCCCCCATTTCTACCTCCACTTCTACTACCACTTCTCCTCACCGTTATTTGTCTTGAGGGAGGAAATCGGTATCAGAGGCTGCGAGTATCGTCGCACAGAGTTTTGCATTTGCAATTAGGTGAGTGTTTTCGAGTTCGAGTCGATGTCATGTAATGTCATGGAGTACCAGCGGTGCGGTTAGTTATATCGTATAACGTTAGCTGCTCTGTAGCATGCGGCGGGTTAATTATTTATGGTCAGTGCATTGCATTACATTGATTATAATTGAAGGATCAAGAGACCAAGTCAAAGTTGAAGTTGAAGTTCGCATCCAATGTGACAGCGCTAGGCGCCTGACGGACCATGTCTTAATGATGCATGTTTGGAGGCATAATTTGATAGAAACACTACACCGTGCTATGGCAGACGTCGAGACAGCTGCTTCGAGGAACCTCATCACTAATCTAACCTCATTGCCTCCTCTTAGCATAAACCATCTCCATTATCGCCATCGATTCCTAAGTTCAAAAAAACTTCATCGACTAGACTAAACCCTCCATCTTTATCCTTCCAATCGGCTTGATTCCCCATTCCCTTTTCCTAGCTAAAGGGACTTTGGCCATCGATATCACCTGATTTTGTGCAACAACTCCAACAAGCTCTGCTTCCGCACGATTCAATTCCTACCTCCCTTGTGGTTGCCAAGTAGCTGCCTCGGAAAGCATCAACCTTCTTAATCCGATATCTGGTCGCCCAGCCTGTATTTTCTTGAGAAACCCATCTTCTCTTCTTGTCAAAAACAATCTCTTCTTTTTTTTCTTTCTTGTTGTTCGGTTCTTTTTCTTTTTCTTTTTTTTTTTTTTGAAATTAACTTGAATCCAAGCTCAACAAAATCAACGTCGAGATGATTGTGTATGAGGCACCAAAATGGGTGCCCCAGTTGCCAAACCGTCCAGATAACATTCCAATTGGCGACTTCATTCTCAACCCGGCATACGGACGTGCAGATCCTAACAAATCAAACCCGCCGTATGTTTGCGGTCTCACTGGCAAAGGATATTCGGTTACCGAGGTCGCTTCGAGGGTCGAGTTTGCTGCCCGAGCTATCAAGAAAGTCTTGAAGGTTGACGATATCAACAAGGGTGGCCAAGCTGCTGGGTTTTCGGAATGGGAGAAAGTCGTGGGGGTCTACAGCATCAACTGTGTAAGTAGAAAAAAAAATCTCCGAAATAAAATATATATATGCAGATGCAGATAAGGCGAGAAAAGGCGTCGAAGAAAGGGGTAATAAGCGCTAACCTAGAATTATCACACATGAACAGATCGATTACCTCCCACTCTGCTATGCAGTCCACCGTGTCAACGGCATCACGAGCCCAGCAAATGCTGCCTATAATGCTGATGAACTTGCATATCAGCTGAGGGATTCAAATGCAAGGGCACTATTCACCTCTGTACCGCTCCTCGATACTGCCCTCCAGGCTGCCAATGCAGAGGGTGTCAAAATTCCGAAAGAGAACATCTTCTTACTGCCTATTCCTGATGTACTCACCACGGAAGAAATGCGCAGGAAGGCGCAGGGTTTCCGAACCTTTGATGATTTGGTTGAAGAAGGGAAGAAGTTGAAGGAAGTTGAGCTTCTCAGCTGGGGGGAAAGTTACTCGAGAGAAAAGGTTGCATTTGTCTCCTACTCGTCTGGGACGGGTGGTTTGCCGGTATGTTACCTTTTCGCCTCTCTTGGATGCTCTTTTGGAATTCTCAGCATGAGCTAATGGTAGCTACCGTTTAACCCTTATAATAGAAAGGTGTCTTAATCTCTCACTTTAACATGATCACAAATATTGTCCAAGTGATTGAATACTCCAAATCATTCAGAGACTTCACCAAGCCCACCAGAGTCCTTGCGCTTCTTCCACAATCACACATATACGCCTTGGTAGTCATTAACCAGACAGAACCTTATGCCGGAAACTCAGCTGTTGTTCTTCCCAAATTTGAGCTAGAGTCATTCTTGAAATGTATTCAGAACTTCAAGCTCAGTTTCCTCTTCTTGGTCCCACCACTCATGATTGTGATGGCAAAGAACAAGGGCATCTTGGACAAATTTGACCTGTCTTCTGTTAAGTACATCATGACAGGTGCTGCTCCTTTGACAGAAGAACTCAGCTTGGAAATGACAAAGTTGTATCCATGGATAAAGGTCGTTCAAGGATACGGTGAGTTTCACCTCCCTTCAGATTCACTTGGTTAACAAGTGAACCAACGTTTGCATGAACAGGAGGTATTAACGATTGGGATACTCTAGGCATGACTGAATCCTCTACTGTCGTCTGTTTCACCTCTGGTATCGATATCTGGCACGGCTCATCCGGTTGCATCCTACCTGGCATCAAATGTCGCGTAGTCAATGCCCAAGGCCAGGATGTCGGTGAAAACGAACCCGGTGAGCTCCTCGTCAGTGCCGACAACGTAGTTATCGGCTACCTCAACAACCAAAAGGCCAACGACGAAACCTTCATCGTCGAACACGGTCATAGATGGCTACGTTCAGGCGACGAAACCATCATCAAAAAATCATCATCGGGAAATCAACACTTGTTCGTCGTAGATCGCCTCAAAGAGCTCATCAAAATTAGTGGTTTTCAAGTAGCTCCGGCCGAACTCGAGGGGCATTTGTTGAATCATCCAAAAGTCGCGGATTGTGCTGTTATCCCCGTTCCCAATGATAAAACCGGGGAGTTGCCAAAGGCGTTTGTGGTGTTGAATCCAGGCTTTGAAGCGTCAAAGGAGACTGCGGCAGAGATCATGAAGTGGGTGGCTGATCACAAGTCTAAACATAAAAGGTTGGGTGGCGGCGTCGAGTTCATCGATGCCATTCCCAAGAGTCCAAGTGGTAAAATCTTGAGGCGTTTGCTAAGAGACAAGGAGAGGGAGAGGCGAAAGAAAGAAGGGGCGAAGCTCTAATGCTCTCTGTCGTGTTAGATTTGACGCCTTATTTCTTGTCTACCTGGCCTTTGATTTTATTTTATTTTGCCTGTTAGACTTCTGTTTTTGTGGTCTCCCTCACGCTTATGCTTTCGTGAGAACTAGAGTTTAATGATTTTGTTGTATAGCTTTGCCAGCAGATGCATGCACATAGATTTCTTCTGCGCATGGCCAAGGAATTCTTAGCGGGTTTTATAATATATTTCTAGAAGGGGTGCTTTGGTGGAGAGCAATGAATTCTGCCTTTACGAGGTCATTAATATATTTTGAAATATAGTAAATGTTGTTAGGTTACCAACAAAGACGCGCGACGAGTTGGTTACTACTAGTTATGCGGCGGTAACTCTCTGCAATAGACGGTATATAACACAATCCAATGGAATGCGAGAGCCATGCCGTAAGAGTTAAGAAGTTTGGGATCATGCTGGAGGCTGCTCCCGAGTTGTAGGAAGTTTATTCGGAGACCTGCTCTAATGCTAGTGTCTATGCCACAACACAAAGTCGGTAGCATAATCCAACATAATATGTATTCCAAGCCTGAGAATTCCACTTACTACAGTAACGTTTGCAATCCTATGCATCGATGCATCTACTGTGCCTAAACTTAGAAGCTTCTAGCCTAATGGCGCATGGCCATATGTGCATGGGTTCCTGAATACGAGAGTAAAATGCTTACCGGATGCTCTATAAGGGATGCTATGTTCCCCTCTGAGACCTCTGGATCCCTAGAAAGTTCTTGATCCTGCGTATTCCGTACCTGTGAGCGAAGGTTGACATCGTACAGCAATAGCTTGAATACACTAGATCTATAGATCCCTTTATTACTCCCCCCGGGTTTATAAGGGCACACAAGGCTAATGCAACGGGGCCGGACATATATAAATGCGGTTCAAAACCAGAGACCGGCTAGTATCAGCCATCACAATCCTTCTTATTATCAGCGGGGTCCAGTCTCATGTGATAAACTCAGCGCATAAATCCAATGCCCGCAGCGATATAAAGGCACGGCAGAACAACTTTTTCGATGAATTCGAAAGAGGAAATGCACTAGGCGAAGAAGCTTACTCATACTCATGGTCTGGGATGCTCGGTAGGTTTTTCTCCAAATACACTTCCACATAACAAATACGTATCGAAAACATTCCTAACTCTCTCTTCGCTGAAACTTCAGAGCTCGGCCGTTCAAACTACGGCGCCTGTCTTTCCGACGAAGCCGACAAAGGTGGTATAACTCTCCAAGATTGCCAATGCACCACCGGAAACTGTCGTGACAACGACGGTATCAACCACCCCACCCTCCCGTTCCGCTGGAACTTCCGCGGTGCCGTTAATCTCAATAAGAGGGCGGCGAAGAGGCCTTCTTTCTTTACGGGGTATATTCAAAATGCTAAGTCTAAGCTTTGCATGACGTATTTAGTGCCGTCTGTTAGGCCGGTTCCGTTTAATGAGGACTTTAGGATTGGGGATATTGTGATGAGGGAGTGCGGGACGAATAGTAGTACTGCTGTACAGGAGTTTACGAGTTGGTTGTTTGATGGGAAGCCGACTTCACAGTGAGTACTCTCGAATCTTCCTTTTTCCCTGAGAAAGAGAGAGAGAGAAAATACAGTTTATAAACCGGAAGATGAGACTAACCCCCCCCTCTTCTAGAATCCAACCAACCTACCTGACCCACTTCGTCCCCTTCTGTAATAATAACAAGGAGATGAAGAAATTCCACTGGCGAGGTCTCGTCGGTATTAAGGGTAAGCCGATATACTTCGGCTGTACGGACTGGGATAAAACGCAATGGAATTATCATCCATGGTTTTATCGAACACCTCCGGAGTTTTCCTATTGGCCGGATGATAGATACCTTGATGATTTATCTGATCGAGTCGCTGATTTTGATTTTGATAACCCGGCTCCTCCGCCGCCTCCGCCGCCGTCGCCAACTCCTGATCCTCCTCCACCGCCACCGCCACCTGCTCCTACGGAAACACCGGCACCGACGCCGCCGCCCGAAGATGGTAAGAAGGATGACAAGGGAAGGGAAAATAAAGATGATAAGAAGGATGAGAATAAAGATGATAAGGATGAAAATAAAGATGGCAAGAAAGAATAGGGCCCCGGAGCATAATATATCATAAATTTGATTCGCAATCGACCTACTGTTACCCCCCAAGATGTCTTGATTTGATTTTACTTCCCCTTCATATTGTGGCTGTCGCGTAGTCTCACTATTTATACTTACATATCTTGTCGTTTCTTGTTATGTTGACTTGCAAGTGAAGAGAAAGGTTGTCGCTGGGAGGTTCCCACGTGTACTGTAACTATTCTCACTAATACCACCCTTTCTTTGTTTCTTTCTCTCGTAACTGTTCTTGTTAGATCTTGGATATTAACCCTATTATACAATTACTCCCAACATGAGAGTTATACAAATACTCGAGACACCCTTTATTGGTTTGACGACAAAGGAGTAAAGTCCTCTCCCAAGCCTTGGGCTCTCAAAAACTTCCTAACATCCGCTACCCTCTTTCCAGCTACTTCAATCTTTGAAGTAAGCTCATTCGATCGTAGCTCAAAGTCCTTCAGCTTCAATGCCTTCCTGAGATCATCTGCAAGCGCCTTCTGATCACCCCTGATTTTCCTTATCGCTGTCGATTTTACCCGGCCTGCTGCGTGAATTTCGTAGACGGGGAGGTTGCCAGACTTGGTTTTCTCGATTTGATAGGGTAGGTGGGCTGCTTTGGGGTTTCGGGGTGGTGGTGGTGGTATCGATGCGGAAGCTTCAGATGATATAACTTCAGATGTTGCAACTTCCGGAGTAGCCTCAGCCGAAGAAGAGGCCTCAGTAGCTAATGTTCGCAGAAAGGAAGTCTGGAATATGGAGGTAGATTTATCCGTCCGTCTGAAAACATTCGGCGCGGTTTCCGGCGCGAGCAGGGACGAGGTGGTTATACTACGGGTGCCTTTTGTTCATGACATAAGTTAGCACCGATGTGACGTAGTAATAAAGAGATGTATTTAGGATCATTTCCTTACCATGGCATAAACGGGCAATCGGAGATGCCCAGACTCTGGGAAGGCGTAGGACGTTCATTTGGAAGAATGAACCTGCATTTGTGAAGAGGTTCAAATGCAGCTACCAATAGCATCACAGGGTTGGAGTTTTCTCTTGAAAGAATTTTGTATTGGAGCGAGGATCATTGGAATGTGTTGTGGCCGGTTTAGGAAGGTTTGGTACAACATATGCAACACACTTTTGGAAAAGGGAGTGCGACCCTTTCGTTTAAATTGCCAGGCCTGTGCCAACGAGCGCCAGCTGGTGACGGAATTGAGGTTAATATTCGGACGGAATTGTCGCGAGATAAGATCTTGGAAAGGTATGGAGAAAGCCGATGCATGATAAACTAGAGGTTATTAATATTAATATTTAACTGTTGGTCGCACCATTATCGATCTTTTGTAGTTTTTCGAGTAGCCATCATCGTGCCGCATTGAGACTCAACTTTCTTCAAGAATCATGCGGCGTATATCGAAGCAATACCGTTTTTGGAATATTAGCCAAACCGGCAGCCGGCATCTTTCGTTTCGCCTTTCACCGCCTAAATTTCCTGAAAACTACCATGCGATGGAGAGAAAAAAGTGCGGTACTGTCGTCCCGAAGGAGCATTTACACGCTAGAAATCGTGGGGAAAGGTAGCATGGTGGGACCAGATGGTTCCTGGCCTGGGATGAGGAGTGGGGCTACTTCGGTACCTCTGACGTTTCGAACAAACGCTGGGTTGGATATTGCTTCAACTTTAAAGTTATTCAAGGATGTAAGGCTAAGAATGGGGCCACTTTCTGGTCCGTCCGTCGGGCATTAGGGCCTAATTTTGGTTGGACAGTTTAGTCGTCGGAGTGTGACAGTCCGAAATCAACCAACTTCTAACCTTAGTTACGGCAGAGATCTAGAATATCCGATATTCCAAGGACCTAGAAGACCTCGGATGAAGGCCAGGTCGGCAGCTGATTGGTGTACCAAACATTGGAATATTGTTATCCATGGAAACAGCTAGTTTAAGCGACTTCAGTAGCTGGATTCATCTTTGCTCCCTTCAACTTTTGCCATGGGGTTTATCCTGAACATTATTAACCAAGGCGCGCCGGTGGGTCCGTGGAGAAACTAGATTCCTCCATTCGAGTAGTACTGATGATACCATGGTTGCCAGACTTCGGATCCTGTCATTGAATATGCCCGGCTCGACGGGAAGGCAAGCGATATCACGGCATTTTGGGCCTGAGCGCAATATAGATTACTTGCATCAGAATAATATGGCCTTCGCTTTAGTCCTGGGATATTGTCTCCACTAGACATGCCAAGTAAGTATTTATATTCAACTACGATACCCTCGGTTTCTCTCTGACTTCTCAAGTTTCATTGTCATCGCATTTCGTTATAGCTAGAGGCTAGTAATTAACTTTTTCTCTTCACATTCTTTACATTATCGGTTTCTCCTAGCTGTGCTCGAGATAATATTGACATTTCTTTTAAATTCCTAAATATATATATATACAATTCGAAATTTGAAACCATGCATTTCAGTCGTCTTTTACAGGACTCCCTCGTCCTTACTTTGGGACTGGCAAGTCTTGCCGCGGCTATGCCAAAGCAAATCGTTGCGAGACAGTCGACATGGAACCCGTATGTCATAAACCTATGCAACCTAAAATATTCGATTGTTACACGATGATCCGTTCGGTTGACAATTAACGTTCTGATAGACCATCCAACTTGGTTTTACCACTCCAGCAAGTCTGGGACCACGAAGTTGCGACCTACAGCAACGCCCTGGGCTTCAATAACTATGGCTACGATCAAGTTATGGCCAATGGAGGATACCTCAACTTCTGTGTTCGATGGGACTCGTCTCAAAACCTCAGCGAGGCTCAGCGAGCCCAGGTCTTGACTGCCCTGCAGCGCAGTATGAAGAAATGGATCGATTGGCTGGTTGGATTCGACGGTTTCCCGTACTCGAGCGTTCCTGTTAATATTGTTGGATACGCTGTCAAGAGTACTAGCCAATTCCAGGGATCTACGAGCGGATATGATATTTATACTACCAAGGACTCTGGTAAGGATCCTAGTGGATTATAGTAAGAGTGAAGTATCCATGTGCTAACTTTTGGATTATAGGCGGCATCCCTGAGTGCGATCCACGATGCGGAAGATTCTTCCACCAGGACGGAAACTACAACTCGTGCCCTGGAGGCGCAGCTCGCCATTACGATATGAGCTTGTGGCTCACTGATGGTTTTGGCGGCGGTGCTGGTGGTGACTGGTAGGCCTTGAGTTCTACACCTCTAAATAAAATAAAAAAAAGGAGAAATCACTAATTGGTCAACATAGGGGCCAACGAATTGGCACAGAATATTTCTTGAGTAATATAAACTCTGAGAACATCCACATTCTTCTCCACGAGATGGGACATTCGTTCGCCTTGGATGGTAAGCTATTGGGTTCGAATTAGTGTGCGGGCGGCTAGCTAATACAAACTCCTAGATTTCTATGACTGGACCCCGACTGGTGTCTCAAACTTCATCATGTTGGCAGGATCCTCAAGCGTCATCACCGACTTCGACGGCTGGATGTTGCGTGATTGGTGGAGACACTTGAAGACTAGGTTCGTGATATAACTCCCGAGATTAGATATTCTGATACTTCAGATAAAACTAACAAATTCGTAGATATAACCTTGGAACCCCAGTGACAACCACCACCGCCCGCACTACAACGACAGCCACTCGCACGACTACCCCAGCCACTACCGCGACTGCAGTTCGTACCACAACAACGACTACTCGTGCTACCACAACTGGTTCATCATCCGGAGGCTCTCCACTCTGGGGCCAATGCGGCGGTGCTAGTAAGTCTAAATTCAGATTTCACTTCCACCGAAAATGCAAATATAACTAACCTCTTCACTAGACTGGACCGGCCCGACTACTTGTGCTCAGGGAACTTGCACTTACTCGAATCCATACTACAGCCAGTGCTTGTAGACACTTAATACACCTTCTAGTCTACTCGCCTAATTATTTTCGTTCAGTTAATATCAGATAAAAGTCTTCGACAGAGCTTTATCCGACGGGGTTCATCCACTGTCAAGCGAGGATCGAAACTCTGGATACTCTCGCTCGATATCAGGGCGGAGATTCCCTTGTATAATTTTTGACGTCACATTTTCTGTAGATATTTCAAGGTTCCGTGGTGTGGAAAGAGAAAAGTGATTTGTATATGTTTTTTTTGGAAGCACATATTAATATACCGTACATACATACTTGCCGACATATTGTTCCGGATTCAACTTCTATAGTGAAACCCTCATGACAGTGGCCTATTATCATAAACGATATATATCTAACTTAGACGTTACGGAAGCATTCGCGCCTATATTTTGTTTTCATAGTAAAGAATAGACGAGCTGTGCTTTGAACTTTAAATAGTGCTGATATAATTAACCAGTTTTCCAGTGTATTCTCAACCCATACTAAAACCAGTACGGCTTTAATATTCTCGACTTGAGAAACCACCCTCTTTCAAACCATTATAGTAGCCACGGTACAAGAAATATTTCCTTAGAAATTTGATTTATCAACCGAATAGAACGTGGGAATGTGCAAAACGCTCCTTCCGATACCGAGCAGACATCCACAATATTCACGATTGATCGCGTCAACAATTGATGTATACCGTTTTATCTCAAGTTGGTATACGGCCTGCGGGGAATAATGACAGGGTCATTTTCAGCGCAAACAATAGCAGCAAACCAAGAGAATACCAATTTGGAACCAGAAGTAGCAATATGGTGGAGTATAACGATAATCGTTGTAATTGGTAGATAGTAAGAGAGGAGAAACCTACGTCGATCCTGATGGGGAGGAAAGTTAGCGAACAGGATATGGGATAGTATAAAAGCAACGAGCTCGAGGAAAGGCTTAAAATTCGATGCTGAGGACTGGTTGGTACTACTTGACTTGGTATGAGACCCCCATGACCGTTAAACAAATGATGATGATGATGATACAATATAGAGTCTTGCTAACATAGTAAAATCGAATTCAGCTTATGTTAACTTTCACACTGTCGTTAATGAACATAAGTCGGTACGGTCTCGACAATCTTCCAGGAGCAGGCAGAGACCTTTCATTTGGATTGGATCTGGGCTCTAGAGAAACGGGACTTTGGAAAACATACGGTATACTTGCATGGGTCGGAGAAATCTGCATTATTACGACACAATACTTGGTCAAAGGATGCCTGCTACTTGTCTACAATTCCCTTACGTAAATTTGGTGATATTCCAACATGCTCAAACTCGAGGGCCTAGACGTTTCCAGTTAAGAGGATTCCATGTACTAGGCGGAATCGAAAAACAAATGTTGTTAATAAGGTGGAAATAGGAATTGTGGCAATTGGTTACTTCATGATCATTATTTTGCTTCTGGCAGCTTGGTATTAAAGCATACCCTCCCTTATGCCGGAAGGTAAGTAGCTTTACACTATCCTTGGAAGAGTATATCTGAAAATATGGCAGCTCACAATTTATGCGGTTCATGTAGGGCACCGCGCCTGCTATACTTTCATTCCTCACCACATCCCTATTCTTGTCGTCAACACGGTTACGGATCTCCTTGTCCTTGCGGTACCGGTTCATATGATATGGAAAGCCAAAGTCTCCCATCTCCAGAGATTCTTCATCATTGCAATATTCGGAATCGGAACCTTCGGTATAATTGCTTGCATCTGTGCGCGACCCGCCTTACTTATCTGGCAACATTACAATAACCATAACCAAATGCAAATTAACTTCAATAAAAATTATGTGGTCTGGATGCCCAGGGAAGTGAGCTCCGTAGTAATTGCGGGAAATCTCTACTACTATGTACCTTTGATCAAGATGGTCGAGAATTGGGTGTCGAGATTACGAATGAAAAGGGCATCATATCGTCAGGCTGAGAGTCCAGACATCAAGCAGACTCCACCCTTGGATGGGTGTAGAGTTCCCGTGCGAAACACTCGAGATCGAACAGGCATTGGATGCGGGAAGTCAATTCGAGCCATGCGACGCGGAATTGACGGAGGAAGAAACAATCGTGATATTCCGGTACCCGTTATCATCCAACCAATCGACAAATCGACGGTCTCATCGGGCTCTTGGCGAGATGTTCCCCGAGTCTAGTGGGGCCAAGGCAATGTCCTTTTTTAGGGCGGGCCAGGATCCTTTCGATATTTTGAGCACAGACGCTTCTGGTCACAACACAGAAAGGCAGGTTCTGGCCCAAAAGGAAAGGCATTGGACACTTGATCCGGTGGGACAATTCATTGATTCCAGTCTTTGGGGACAGGATCCCTGCTTGGTATGATGACTGAGGCTTTTCCCGTAAATTGGGTCACCCTCTTGCATCAGTTATTTAATCCAATGGAGACGAATAGGGCCTTGTCTTATATTACCAGGCAAGGCAACAAAGGCTCAAAGTGGAACAAGGCCCCCGTGGAGCTTGTAGGCTGCAACTGGATGCAAGCGCAGCAACAAGACGACTTTGGACTTTGCATAAGAAGGGGGCAATGGAGTAGAGTGGTCGACGCAGGGAGCTTATTGGAAGCTATGGGGATAGCTTCATATACTAGACGCGCTAAAGCACAGGCCAGGGATAGTCTATTAACGTAGGGATGGGGTAGGCGATTAGTTTTTGAGGCCTCGAGAGATATATGATATGTGTATCACTGGACTATTTGGTGTAGTTTCAATGCTGTACTCGGATGTATAGAACCATCAATTCGAGACTCATGACCACTAATGTGTAACTTTCCCAAATGCCAGCGACTGGAATTTGAAAAGAAAAGGTCAAGATAGGATAGTCAGAGACGGGATGGCGGGTAAGCGGATGGCGTTCCTGCCATCAGCTGATAGTTACCCCGGTTCGGCTCCAAGGACCAGCTTCGACACCAAAGCGACCTTGAAACTGACTCAGGAAGTCGGGAAGCTCATTTCGAGGGCCATTACAGTTTGGGACAAGGGATGGAGACCGAATAAAGCCAAATTCAGAACCGTCGATTTCAACCCATATCCGGTGATGATGGAACGAGGATTTCATGTACTTTCGAATACGCAGCTGTAAAGTACTGAATGCTGACATATATAGACTTTATGCATATGTGGTGTATCCAATAAACCAGGAAGCAGCTTCCCAGCTTCCAAGGCGGGTCCCAATATGCACATGACATTATTACATATTACGAAAGCCATGAAGTAACATGGAAGCAGATATAACATAACATCATGAAAACAAACGGTACATCCACCAAGGAAGTTACAGTGTGTTGCAAAATCGACCGTTCTAGACTTCCATGTATCAGATTCGATCGAGGCGCATCCCTTGCTCTAGATCAGGCGTCTCTAAAATCTCGGTACGCATCTGCAGCCTAGTAGAAACTGTTGACAAACCCTTTTTCTTTGGACGTGAATTGATCCTCAACCTGCATATAGCTCGCTTGCATTTGCAGGAACGCCGTCCGACGGGGCGGGCCTAAGCGCCATTTCGGTTCGAGCTCTAGTTAGCAGGTATCCTTGATATGTATGGACTTCTCAACTGCACGTAATTCGAAGTGACCAGCGAAAGGGATCCCTACTTGTGTACTTTTCATAACATACAATCCATGATCGATTTCACTTTAACATTAGGTGCATACCGCTGCAAGGGGAAGTATTCCCATCCACTTTGTATTTTTGGGGGGTCTGAGACAAGATAAATCCGGGCTTCAAATAGAAAAAAAACCAGGCACCCACGCACGCCTAGGAGGCTCCGTTGGTCCTAGGGCTCGGGACATAAATTTCCACCCAAATCCTCGGTCCTGGGCGCCATCTTATGCTCACATCCAACATCAATCTTTAGTTCCAATTCTCTTTTTGCCGATCTGTTATATATAACTTATCTAATCCTCGCGGAAACTCATTAACGAAGTCGATACCCCACAAAGTGTAACGTAGCTCCAATCGACATCCTGGATCCAAACACTGCATCACAGTCAAAAGCCGGTAGAAAATCCAGCCACGTACGGTAGCATTATAAATACCCCGTGATGAATACTCTTCGACCGAGTCTAGAAGAACTTGAGAGGACGATTTTTGTTCGAACGCTAGACCCGCAGCGACGAGACGAACTGGATAGCGAAGTTTCCTACTTCGAGCGGTTTCTGAAAAACGAGACGGCAAGCGATATTCGAGACTGCCTTGGAATTCCACACTCGGAGCTCTGGCATAGAACAAAGGTAATTAAATTAAACTCATATGCATTAGCACCGCAAAAAGCGCATTTTCAGCCAGGCCCATAATGATCTTGTGCTTCCAATTGTCCCAGGAGTTGTGTTGGGGGGGGGGTGGTACAAAGTTCGAATTTCAGGCATGGCGGTACTTGGACATGTGCTTACTTGGGATGTCAATGTGATCAAGCCGCTGACATACCACACCCATAGAAAATCGTGTCTATGATATGCACACATTACACTACTTTTCACAATCTTGACAGATTCAAGAAATCTTCGCTCATCGAAGAAACCCATCTATCTCGACTCATAGATTCGATCGCATCTCAAGAGGATATCCTCAAAATCATCCAAGAAAGACAGTACCTCAAAAGCTACGTACGCTGGCTCATAATGAACCACACACGAGGAAATCACGCCCTGGTGAATAAGATGACGAGAACAGAACGTAGAACCTTGTCGCTTGATCTTGATGGTTCAGTCCCCCCAGCCATGACCTCACGGCCAAGCTCCCGGAGACAGTCAATCTATGTTCCTGAGGAGGTTTATGGGGGGGTGAGCCCACGTCATAGTAGGCGGAACTCAGTCTACTTTCCAGACCATAACGATAACCTTTCAAACTACAGAATAAGCAAGGATGGTTATCACTATGATCCTTCCCATCATCCACCCTCCTCATCTTCCAGATCATCATTCGATAGCAATATGTCGCCTACAATGTCGCCACGGCGACAAAGCATCATGAAAATCACGGATATTCTCAACACAGAAGGAATCAGAGAATATTAAAGCCATCATACGCTCCTTGCAATATGAAACTTTAATGAATGGGGTGGAGGTAATACCATTATGATAAGTAATGGAGTTGGGATACCAGGGAAATTTTTGTTATTTTTGTTATTTTTTTTATTGGTATTTTTATTTTATTTTATTTTTTTCACCAGCCGGTTAGGAAAACATTTTTTTACATTTGGATTGGGACCATTTTATTATACCTCTGGCGTACAGCAAAGTCATTTTATATATCTCTTCTGGGTAAAACAGGTTTGGCGATCCTGTATCATTCCTCTTTTTTTCTGTTTTTCTTCTTTCTCTTTGATTTTATGCCGGCGTCAAGGCACTTAGATACTTACCTTTGGAACAAGCAACATGTTATCACCTTGATGGTGGATGTATCTTGCATATACCTTAATGTTATTCCTCACTATCTAAAATCCATCGTCGAATGTAAGAGTAAAATTACCAAATAATAAAACCATCTAGCAGCTCTCACGCGCGAGCTTGGCTAACCTTGCATATCATCACAGCCAAAAAAAACTAACTCTCACCATTAAATTATAGAACGAGACTCAAGATTCGAGTAAATATTTGGATACGGGTTGGAAGCACCGTGGTACCAGCATCTCTATACTTTTCGTTAACCTTTAGGTGCTATTAATTGTGAAGAAATGAGGCAACTGACGGCAACCTAGCTAGGTCCAAAAACTCTTCGAAGATCCGCTACCTTTAACGATACCTTGGTAGCGATCATAATTTCTTCCTTTGTCATGGCACGAGCTAACATTGTAAGTTCTGCAAGTATGGCTATAATTGGTGTTAATACCGCAAACTGGGCCGCCATTGATAATTGTATCGTTTCTAGACTTCTTGACAACGAAATGCTTTAGGTCGCCGTTGTTACTAGCGGGATAGTTTGGCTATTATCCTCTGCATAAAAGCCAGATATGTGCATGACTTTCCTTTCATCGGACTAGATATAGCTGCTCCGCCAATGATGTTAGGCCTACCAGACTTCTAGAAATCTGCCTGAAATAGTGTCATCTTCACAAACGTCAGGCCACCATGCTATGCATACCTAGAATCACTAGAAAAATACGGCTGGCTTCATTAATCGTAGGTTCTAATACGCTCACACTACACTTTCATACGATAGATGACTTGAATTATATTCTCGAGGCGGCAAGTTCCATGCACGGCAGCGAATTCCTTGACCCTGGTTCGATCCAACAATAACGTTTCCTAAGGTGATGCAGGCTTTCGAAGATCAACATCGAAGTAGCTTCGTGAATTCGCCAGACTTTTTTTATTCCTAGCGTGGAAATGGATCTCTGCCGTATCTTAATTAACAGTCCATGCACCGTCGAAAACTTGGCTAGTGAGAATGAGAACCGGGGCGTGATAAGGTGTAGAACGAGCTGCAGATGCGGCATTGATCCTACCTTAACGAGAGCATTGTAAGTAAACTCGAGGGTCTAGACTATCCATGAATTTTGAGGTCGCAATATGAAGATTGAGAATATCTCACTAATACTAGTCTATCAATAGGTTCTTCTACCCAGACACCAAAAAACGCAATGAGATCTTAGAATTGCGGATTGCTGAGTTCGATTCCGAAAGCTCATAGCCCTAGGCCACCACCCGAATCTTCGTTTAATTCCAGCTTCTGCAAAACACCTATTTCCAATAGCACATAGAAATATGGTCACATGGATACGCGAGTCATAGGATACTGTCGTACGACGACCAGCGGACTACCGGCTACTGATTTCAATCCAGAAATCCGGGGTTTAATTTTGACATGCATTCACGAGGTAGCGTCCCGCTCGGCCCCACAAGGACTTAGCTAAAGCCTTCGAGTGATATTAGGCATCGGCTCGTTTAACATAGAGCCATTAAGATATTCCGTCGGATCCAGGTTTCAAACTAGGGCTATGAACCTTGGTACGAGACCAATTATACAGAAATACTATTTTTAAAAAGTTACATAGACGTCCATTGCGAGTTCCCAGGCGTTCCCCGAAGTTTATGAAACTTCAAGGAGAGGTGTTTGAAAACAATTAATATATCTGTGAATATTACTGGGTTCTCGGAAGCGAACAACACGGGATGCCTACAAAATACCACACAGTGGTGTCGAAGGCAGTCTACGTCTTGTGCTAGATGTGGATTGTCATACAGCCAGAACAGACAATATTCAAATCTATTTTCAAAGTGCCAAGTTAGAATCAGTGAGATTAAATTATACTAAAATCATTTATCGTAAAATCTCAAGATTATAAGAAAATTACTTCGACAAAAAACTAAACAAAGAAACATCAAGCTGTGCAAAGGAAACCCATTCTCCAAACGCCATTACCATGCCAATTCCCACTATATATAGCCCGGTATACCTTCTATTAACCAATTTCCGATGGATTAACTAACCAACCCAGTAACTCTCAATCTTTCTCCCAAAGAAACATCTCTGTGCGTTACAAGAAACAAAGCCCTTAGATATTTCTCCTCTCTGATACTTTTGATAACTGCAGTCACAAAACCTCAGCAACCTTTGGTCTCCTTGCCTTGCCATCTCTAACCGGCTTTGAATAACCTGTGATGCTCCAGGTAACTTGTCAAACATCCTATACCATGCCTCATCCGATGGTCTATATTCCGGCCCACCTCTCTTAAGCATTGCCGTCCAAAAGTGAAACCTATCTCCACCAATAATCACAAAGAGTCGGTTTATATGTTGATCCAAAAGGTCCCTCAGATCATCAAAGTCCTCCTTATCCAGAGTCCTTAGCGCTGTATCTCTTCTGAAAACTTCCGTCGACGGGATTTGATCTTGTATTAAGTCGAAAATCTCCTCATGTTTCTGCAGGACCGGTAACTTTTCTAGAACTCTCATATTCTCGAGATCCTTCATATCCTGCAACAGCATGATCTTAATCAAGATCATGCTCAAGCAATAGTATTCATTTGGAATCTTCTTGCGGATAAAGTCGAGCGGTTCGAAGGGATCTTGAACGGACTCCCAGATCTCAGAATCTAGTTTACCATTCACCAAATTGAACGGTACTAGATCTTCTAAATCCCGGCGACTGTAATGGATAGCATCTTTTGAATAGCTATCCCTATCCTCATCATCCATGAATAACCATTTGCTGAAGTCGTAAGCATCTTGATCCCGCCCAAGCATAATCATATACAACGGCGTCTGATTCCTCAACCAAACCGAAGCCCCATTCCAACATAACCTATGCATCTCCAATCCATGCTCAACACAAGCTTCTAGCGCCTCTCTCGTCCCCGCCTTCAGCAAAACCTCAACCACCGTTCTCTTCGCATTTCTATAATCTTGTGTTTCTTGGAACTCCGTAAACCGACCGATAGCGTTTTTGAACGGCTGGCTGGGGCATTTTCTGTTCCCAGAGAATCGTTTGAGTTTTCGGTATTCGGCACGGTAGCGTGAGCAGGCGGTTGCTAGTTCTGTGCAAATGTCTTTGTGCTGAGAGAGGTGGGAGCGACGGTGTTCTCGGGAACAGTAGAAGACGTATTGACAGTATTCACAGGCTTGGAGGTTTTCGAATTTATCGCAGCCGGGGAACTCGCATCGAGATTGTAGTGGGGTTGCCATGTTGACAGGTAAAGTGAGGGTTTGTAGTCCTTTATAATCTTAGGTTAGTATATATAGAATGAGGAGTCCGAAAGCGTCTCTGGATATTAAACTTACCTGGATGTATTCCCCTCACTATATGACGTAGAGTAGATATTTAGGGTATATTATCGATATAGGTTGACTGCGCTTATAACAAAACCCTCAGTGTAGAGTCTCGAAGTCTAAACTCTGCAAGTTCGGAGTGGTCTAGCTCAAGTATATATTCGATAAAACTAAGTTATAATATATTAAATATATATACCAAATAACCAGAAACACTATCCCACGACGGACTAGATTCGGATGATCCATCAACTATCACGTATCCAGCTGGCGGCGGGAACCTCTTTTTATAAATCCTCTTCCTCTTCCTCCCACTCCCCCACTAGCACCACTAGCTTACCAAATAACCCAAAATCCTTGATCTGATAATCACTCCTAGCTTCCCCTCCGATATACTCCACTAATCCGTTGCCATGAAAATTTGAAACGTAAAAAACCGTATTGTATCAAATATCTCCTTTCCCAAGCGGACCCCAAGACTAGACCGTTACCAATAGGCGACTGTACGGTCTTAATACGCTATACCAGGCTGAACAAGTACTAGCCATTTCGGGACTCCATTCGTGCAGATGTCTACGTCCTTCCTCCTCCGAGCCCCCCTTCAATACTCATAACGTCAGTTAAACCGATCCAGCCGGATGAGGTGCTCGGTTATACTTGTCTTCTTGGCTTGATATTCCAGACACATAAAAAAATAGTATTATATGCACGACTGTGGCTTTTCCCGCACCTTTTCCCCTATTCCCTCGTCATTAACCAAAAACCCATCATGCACACGCAGATAGCCAGGCGCACACAGGACAGTAGCTATGAGGGATTCGGCTTTCCTGTTCTGGAACGAAACGTTTTGTGGGATTGGCAGCCGTTACTCTTTCGCTAAAATTGAGTGGGCTATGGAGGGGCTTGCATCCCCGTCGGCCAGCCGAACGAAAAGGCGTTTTTCCATCCTTTCACTTCGATCCAGGCTACTTTCACCCTCTTTCGTCAGTTGCATGTACTAACTATCGATTACAGTAGTTCTAAGAAGGTCTAGTAATGGGATTCACCAGTTCTTGATACCATCTAATACATACCGGTTTATGCACATGCACAGCACTAGAAACCCCAGAGCTAGAACGTTCCTCCTACGTAAGACGTATTTTTATTTTTTTATCTTAAGGGGTTCTGTCGTTTCAAACGTCGAAAACGATTATATGGGTAGACGAGAAGCATGCATGTATTCTCGGGCGTTCCGTTTTTCGAGGTGGTAATATGTACTTACTTAAATACAGGTAATATAGAATATTATCCTCCGCGTCTCAACGGAGGCACAAGATATGCATGATTGAGTCAGAAATGCAGGGCTAACTTAGTCTAGACGAACCTTCTTTAATATATTATAGCGTTCGGTATAACTAGCCGTCAAAGCTAGCAGTATATATAAAGACGTCAATCTTTCAAGGGTTGATTGGCTAACTGTGTGTGAGGCGGGTTTCGACATTTCGTGGTGCGTGCGGTGGCTTGCATGGGCGGTGTCATCATCAGGTGTCAATCATCCCCCCCATAAATTATAATTACAATATGTACATCAGAATCGCGAGAATGTCAAACACGAGGTTTATGTTGTAATCGGATATGACTTCCTGGATTAAGGGATGTCGGGTTTGTGGAGGACTGAGAGGTGAGATTTTGGGGGGGGTTCTAGAATCTGGTCTTGAGGCTTGGGGGTTCTGATGCAGTCCTAATTATAAGCTGTGAAAAAATACCACAGATAAACACAAATGAAACAAAACGGAGTTTGGAAGTAAACACCCATGATATCAGATCTTAAATCTACAAGCCTATCTACCAGTCACATCTCTATAGGTGAATACTAACGACATGTATACACTAATCCCACTCACACGGTATATGTAAACACCCACAATACCACATTCCACCGCATAAGCCCTGAAACAAGCCTCCCAATTCCCTTCCCCAAGAACCCAAAATGTTTATCATGCATCTCGGGTCGCACATCAGACATGAAAAAGTATACCTAGTACCAGTCGGCTAGATATCGGTTTGCTTCAGGAATTAGCCTCGATTCCTCGGGAATGGCTTTCTTCAGATCTTAGTTTCGAAATTTCAGACGGGTACGTTACACAGCATGCGTAGTAAATCAAGCAATGGTCCTTCCCAGCAGCGCCTAGGATCGAGGCTACCCTCCCGCATGTTTCAAACATTTTTTTCGTAGGATCTTTTTGGAGAGTAGTTTTGCTACTGGCGGGCATACGCAAGTTCATGCATGCCCGCGAAAGTGAAGGTGCATATCGAGTCTATAATGTGGTGAGCCGAAGTGGCCAAAACACCTACTTTGGGAGGAGGGCTGGTTACGAATTTTTGATTTTTTTTGATTTTTTTTTTTTTTTTTTGATTTATTTATTTATTTATTTTTCTTCCTTTGTTAACAAAGCCGTATTCAAATTAAACCAAGCAGTTAATTGTACATATTTAAAGAGTAATATTGCTACTATAACGATACTATCTGAACAACGATATTGCAATGACGCTGCAGGGCTACGTTGATGACACTCCATCAATATTATATTACTTATGATAAGTAATTACGTAAGCATCTTGATGTCTGTGAATTTATGAATGTATAGAAAAGAATTAAGAGTTATAATTATGTTCAAAGAATCGAATCTCCTTCCAGTGGGATCCATAAAGATCCTTTGAGAGAATACAATAGTAACTAGTTAAGACAATAAATGTCGAAAAGAAAAAGATCATAAAAAAACCCCACCGTGCACCACACCCGCTTGTCCCGCGCGTTATATCCAAACCTCATCAACAAATAAGTAAATACCATAAGATCTGAAAGACAGAAAAGGGAATATATAATAGCAATAAAATACCAATAGCCATCAAAAACATTCATACGAAAATCAACAAAGAAAAAGAAAGAAAAAAGAGGGTTTATCCCATTCACCAACACTCTCAAAAATACATAAACATTCATATTCACTCCAACTGATCATACCCATCACTCCTCTGCTTATTCAAAAAATTCGAAAAGTGTATCCTAAACCCACTCCCACCTGGATTCCTACCAAAGAACCCCGGTGGCACCGGTCCTCGGTTTTCTTTATCCTTTCCTCCTACTGGTGTAGTGGTAGTTAAAAGATCTTGTTTTACTGGATATCCACCGCCGAAGATTGGTCCTTGACGTGTGGTTGTTGAGGGAATATTTGGTGACGTTGGGTCTGGAGATGGTTTATTGTCGTCTGAAGGGAGGGTTTTACCTCTTGGCCGGATCTTGGGTGGGACATAGTGCATTGAAGGTTGTGACCTTTGGGGAGTTAGGGGTCTTCTTTCTGAGGGCAGTATTGGGGAAAGGTGGGTAGATGCTTGGGGGATGTTTGTTTGGAGTGGCGGTAGGTCTGTCATCGATGGTTTGACGTAGTCGTGGAGTAGACGGAAGGGATTGTGGTGGCTATGGCTGTTTGTGGTGGCAGGTTTGGAAGGTGTAGGTTCTGTTGATGACTTTTGAAGGTCCTTGGCCGTCAACGCCGGGGAAGTTGGTTTTTCGATGATAGGTGACGGTTTTGTGGATTTTGGTGTCTTTTCGTTCCCGGGTTTTGAGGTTTGGGAAGGTGGTTCTTCTTCTGATATTGTGATGTCTATAGGTGAGGGCTTGACGTATTCTCTCATTGCCTTTGTGACCCTATATTTCTTCTGCTCCGCCTTTTTCGAGTCTTCCTTTGGCGACGCTGTGGAAACACCATGCAGCGGCTCAGGCGTAAACCTATCAACATGTGGCGGCTTAACATATTCCTTCATCGCATGGCCCAAACGTTTTGAAATATTCCGTTTTAATTCCGTATTTTTCCTGTCTTCGTCGGAACCGCTAGTCTTGGTATGGAGGTGTTCGGGAAGAGCTTCGATATAGGTAGTTCCATCCTTTCTCTTTGAAGATTTGACTTGTAAAGTTTCCCATTGATTTGATTTTTCTCGAGATGGTGAGCCTTCGGTTGATGCTGCTAGCGAGGAGTGGGGGGAGATGTCGTGAGATCGTATATACCCCGTCATCACGTTAACCAGTTTCTTTACGCCCTTTTTACTCTTTGCTTCCTCCACGCTACTTCCATCCGATGACTTCGTTTCTTTCTCCGTAGACCTCCTCTCAATATATAGATTCTCCACTTCATCCACCGTTCCTTCCTTTTCTTCTTCAGACCCTTCCTCCTTCTTAACCTTCACCCTCCTCGCCACCGGTAAAGCCTTCTCAGGCGCCGGCCGTCTAGGCGGAACATACCTCGACGCCACCGTCTTCTCATACCTCACGGTTGGCCCACCTCTTCTATGTCCCGCTGCAGCTGTTTTATTACCATTTTTTGAAGGTGTTCGTGCATGGTTTCTTATCACGGGTATTGTTCCGTTAACCCTTCTTTGTGTATTTGTATTTGTTGAATTTGTGGGGAAGGATCTGGAGTAACCTGCGGATTGGACTAATTTTGCGCAAGACTTTTGAAGGTCGACTTCGGTTGAGGGTGTTAGTGGTGGACGGAGTTCTTGGTGGTCTGTGTTAGGGAGCTTGAAGGATAGGGCGGCGGGTGGGGAGGATAGCTTCATTTTTGTTAGTAATTATCTTTTTTATTGGATGTTTGAAGCTGGAGATATTGGGAATGCAGACGCATAAAGAAAAGTGAGATATAAGAAAAACGATACAGAAGCGCGCCGCCGACAAATACGGTGACACAGTAAGCCCGGAAAACAAATAAAAGAGGAAATATATATTAAGCCATCAAGGCTTACTCAGATCTTTCGGTAATATATTCCGGCTATTTGGAAGAATAAAACCGTTCTGGCCGGCTACCTCCTTGTTAAACGTTTAAACCGTTGGTGGAAGCCAAATGATACAAGATAAAGTAAGGTAAGGTAGTACACGATGCTAACCTGCAGCCCGGCTGAAGACAGAAACAGGTACAAGGAAATGCAAAGAAACAAGGGAAGAGACAGGATTTGTAGTAAAAAGAAGGGACTGCTTATTCATAAGGGAAAAGATATGGGGTTTAAGTTATGTATGCATGCATGCATGCCGAGGATGAAGTTCCTTGGAATCTTTTTCTCATTCTGTATTTTCCAAACGAAGCACGGTTGGGTTTATTGGCCATGACATGGGCAGATGAATCTCTGCCTGTCAGAAACCGATATTTTCTCTCAAGGAAAAAGGGTACATTTACTTACATCAGAGCTCTGATCCTTTCCGATAGTAGACGAGTGTGCCAGGGTTATCGGCATAATGGACCTTCCTTCCAACTCTCCAACTGGACGGACGAATAGTAAGCAAATCGCTGAAACGGGGTAGAAGCTTATTTTTGAGTAATCTGAAAATTATAAAATGAAATCGTAATCGTAATCGTTAACGAAGGGTCCCCTTCAAGATTGCACGATTAGCATTTCAATCTTCCAAGGGTATTGTAATGGTTTGTTCTAACGAAAGGTGTGGTTGGCTGTTGCTTGTGTCGGACCCCGTATGTAATTTCCAAGTCGCACAAAGCTGGGGAAAGAAAAGGTGGAGAGAATTCGAAAAAGAAGCGCTTGGCCGAATATTAATGATCGACGAGGTGTTTTATTGTTTAAATGAAATATATAACCCGTAGACCCGTCCTTTTCATTCTTTTTTCGTGGGACCTCGTCTTTTTTTTGTTCGGAAAGACTCATATGTAGTAGAAAGTATCTACGTATACAAATATCGTCGTTGATATAACGCTCAGCTTATAGCTCTATTAGGAAAGATTGTGCGAAACGTTGTATCGAAACCTGTCAGATACAAAGCCGGTACTGCTCACAACCACAATCGACCAAATAGTGTGGAGTTACCCCGGGGCGCAAGTAATGGGGAAAAAAAAAAAAAAAAAAAAAAAAAATGTGGGCGAGCCAATGAGTGGTTAGTATCCAAGGAACTTGCCAGTGCGTCAGAAAACTGCGGTTCCACAATCCCATCCAAACTGTCAAAAACAAGAGAGCTTCAAGTTAAACAGCTTCCAACAAGTAAAATGATAACAAGGAAGTGAAGAAAAATGAAACAAAGGGTTAACCCATCCCCTCTTATGAAAATCTTTTCCTATCTTTGTCTACCGATAAAAAGCTTAGCTGGTGGACTTTTTTTCGCTTTTGACAGTCCCAAAAATCAGCAGAAGCTCCTTCGTTTCCCCTATTTTCTTTCCGAGCATCGTTGGATCGCGCGGTATTATCAAAAAAGCGGGACCCTGCAAGCTTTCTTTCCCGCTAAACTTTAGTTAAAAATCTAACCAATAGAATCACTTTCGCCGTCAACCATAAGTTTCAGACATTATTGCGAAAGAAAAGAAGTCATTCGAGAAAAGAAATCCGGAGTTCGGAGAGCAATCCGTTGAACATATCGTCATGTAGGCTGCCGCATCCTCTCCAACTGCATATACCAAGAAGCAACATCGTAATATCAACATACTGGCTAAACGCCTAACAGCCTGGAACCACTGGGAACTGGTGATACTAGACATATCCCATTCATAAATTTTTTCCTTAAAAGGTTCGGAAACGAATGTGAGACACCCAAAGCTACGGTTCTCTACACATCTTGGCAACCAGTTTTTTGAGTTTTTGACCTTAATTTCATTTATCATTTAACCCAAGGCACCACGGAGTGCCACCGACCAGCACTTATCCAAGGAAACCGATGATTCAATCGAAAGCTTTGTCGCTCTGGATTACCTTAGCTTGAACAAGGGTATGGGTCTAGCGATTGTCTCCGCCACCCTGCACAAATCGATATAAATAATCACTGCGGCCGGACTTCCAGAGACACAATTGGTGCGCCCAATGCAAACTCTTACTCATGCGGGGAAACACCCTCGCCAACATTGCAACGCTGCACTGTATTCTGGCTCGGCATCTTCCGATAATTCGGTCTCTCGTCCGACTCGACAGCGATAACAGATTGCGGGATCAGAATTACGAGAAAAGTAATATTACAATTATGCCATCGACAGAAGCTGAAAACAACGCCTCCAACCCATGCCAGTTTGTTTGGGCCAAGTACAAAGCAAGGGCAGCCCTTTTTTACCCTTTTGACAGGCCCGCCTGGCGACACCTGATTTTTCTGGGCAGGAAATTGGATAATTTCGGGCTGAAGGGGACGAATGCCAGAAGTCATCGATAGATAGTGGCGAGATTTTGGAGGTTCAGCTTTAAAACTGATATTAAGAATGACAGAATGGTAATTCTTACGGTCAGTATTACGGTATATAGCAGATCTTGATATTGGATTAGTATCGCTGTTGCTATATGCTCGGGCGAAGTTATATGAAGCAACAGAAGCCTCACGACATAAACACCTGAACACCACGACGACAGGAAGTGCAGTATTGGTCTTTACAATCGCCAAATAAACATCATGCTAGTATTTTCGCGTTCGTTGTCGGCGATATATATCATGCATCGCATGGAGGATCCAAATGTCTGTGGCGTTTCAATTTAACAAAAAGTTTAAACATTCTTTTTTCATGAACCGAGCCGACAATACTCATTCATATTACGGTACAACAATGTTGAGAATTTATGGGAATGCCGTCTTCCAGTTAATCATCCGTAATATAATGTATCAAATCTGGTGACAGTCTTCCAGAATATGATTGGTGGATGTTTTTAATATTCAACCGTCGTTCATAACATCCAAGCGCTATGTAAGCCCACAAACTAACTACAAGACCAAAGAAGCCAATTATGAAAAAAAAAACTACATATTAATCTTCGCCTTACTAAAATCCATCTCCGGATGCTGTTGTTGAAACTTCTTCAACGTCTCCATCTTCTTTTGTTCATCACTGGTCGGCAATCCCATCTCCTTCTGTCGTTGATCATACATCATCTTCTCCACCATCCCTCTAGTTTCCCCATCTAAATCACTTAATTTTGAATTCTCGGGTTGGATTTTGGATACATCGATCTTTGGGTGGTGAGTTAGCACGTGCGGCCACCATTCCTTTTTGTTGGATTTGTCGAGATGGATTTCGAGGAGGGAATCGGAGATTGACCAGGTTGAGTCGTCGAGGTGGATGGGTTTGTAGAGGGTGCCCTATCAATATCCATCCATTAGTAACTAAAGATAGTAGCGGGAATGTTAGGCAAGATGACGAACCTCGAACAACGGTTCCTTCCCCTTCAACGCGACTTTCAAGCTAGTAAGCTTGATATCAACAATTAAATCCCTCCCCCGTGTACCCGGTGGAAGGGATACGGTGACATCAACCTCTTCGAGGGTTTGGGTCCATTTGTAGGGGAGGGTGGCTTGTTCGGCTTGTTCCTTTTCTTTGGCAGCCCTGAGTTCTTCGGGTGTGGGGTCTGGTGGGGCTGATGATGTTGACATGGTGGGGTCGTTATATCTCGTGAATCGAGCGGTAACGGTGATATGGAAGGTTGATCTGAGAAAGTTGGATCCCTCGCAGGAGATCCTGTTTTTTGGTAAAAGAGGATGAGGATTTGGAAGTACTAGGAAGAATGTTGCGCGAAGGTTCTATGCCATGCCTTGTCCTTGTCGCTCAACTCATCACCATTGTCGACAAACATTAAACACCATATCATGCAAGATCACATGACACGCGACCACTTCATAAAAACGAGCTCGAAGATCTAGATGGTATCTGTTTTTCACATTGGATCCCTTGCTGATAATTAGGCAAATACTTGGTGAATAAGTAAGGAGTAGCTATAAAATCAAATATTCTACACCCCACACGACTACACGCAATCCCATGATTACAGTTATTATTGGTATTTTATATATCAGATACCGTAAACTAAGGATGCCTGGATAATATTAAGAATGCATGAAGAAGCCGGGGATTACAGGATAACAAGAAAATATGATAAATACAATGAATTCTCCCGAAGACAATACGCCGTTGGATATCGATCTATTCGACGAAGACCTCTCAGAATACGGTGTAAATCCGTATGTACCCCCCACTTCTCACAATACATCTACCTAACCACCCTCCTCAAGGCTGAAGGATATATATAATAACAGCCCACCTCCAAAGATTTCTTCCTCGCCCTTCTTCTCCCTCTGAACGAAGTCTCTTCGTCCTTACAAACGAAATATTAACAATGACAAAAATGCTTTCCCACGGTATAATACCTCTTTGAAGTGCATTGGAAGCTTGGGAATTGGTATTGGGGATTGGAATTTGGTGAGATACTTGAAGTTTGGAGGGTGGGGGAGGGGGGGTTTTGTGGTTGTTGGGATGATATCTTGAATGCATATGCGGAACTATATATCCTGATGTCAATGCATCTTACAATCGAATACTTATGAAGAAGCTTTTGATAATTCCGAGTTCTGAGATTTGTGGAATCGAGATCGGGTGAAATGCTACTCTCAAGCTAACTAGATCAGCCGTTCGGATACTTCTCGGCCACAACAAGCTTATCTTACCCGAACAACCATAGATGCTTACCCACAGTGATGGTTACCCCAGGTTTCCAGATCCTATATATACATAAGTGCTTAGGTACCTCCTTGTCTATACCAGATATCCACAAGATATAACGCCTCCTACCTTAAAATACTTCCTATCAGTGTATTCCCGGTCTAAGAACATATATAAATATCTTATCGACTTATCGAACTTGGACTTGTCTCGATCCAGTCGACCATAAGAAGAGATGACGGAAGCCTCAACCGCCCGCTTCAACTCCGAAGCCGAAACCTGGGACCTAAACCCAGACGTCCAATCCGCCACAAATTCCGCCTACGTTGCAATATTAGCCCGTATCCCCTCCCTATCTCTCGATAATCCGGACAGTACGTCCTCTATATACGTAAATCTACCCCCGTTCGCTTATCACTTTTTAACATATATAAATTATGATATATATAGAGCCAACCCTCCTAGACCTAGGCGCAGGCACCGGCCTCCTCTCCCTCCTCCTCTCCCCCCACGCTTCCAAAATCCTTTCAATCGACCCTTCCCCCGCCATGATCTCCTCCCTAACCAAAAAACTCTCCTCTTCCACAAACATAACCCCCCTCTGCGCTCTAATAACCTCCCCCTCCGACCCCCTTCTCCAAAACCAAAAATTCGATATAATAATCTCCAACTTAGTAATGCACCACATCCCCGACCTCTCGGGGTTTATTAATTTAACATATGGACTACTTAATCCGGGGGGAGTAATCTGTCTCACGGACTTTGAGAATGTTGGGGAGGAGAGTAGGAAGTTTCATCCAGAAGATAAAATGGATGGTGTAGAGCGCCACGGTCTTTTAAAAACAGAAATGGAAGAGTTGGTGGAAAACGCGGGGTTTAAAGAGGGGAAAGTGGAGGTCGGGTGGGTTATGAGGAAGGAAGTTGAACGGTGGCTCGGGGAGTGGACGGGTGGGAAACCAGTGAGTAAGGAAGGGGAGGAGAAGTGTGAGATGGATTTTAATTTTTTGGTGGTTTGGGGGAGGAAATGAGTAATATATCTTGAAGATGGTATAAAATAATAGAGACTACACCTACTGCTACTCTCAATAAGTACAAAGAATAACAAAGGAAGGGAGATAAAACACCACTCCTCTGATGATATGCTAGAAACCGACACAAAAGAAGATAAATAATAAAAAGAAATACTTGGAAACAGAAAGCAATCTATGCATGCATGTATTTTGTGCTTGTGGTAAAAAAAGAAAAGAACAAAGGATTACATCTTTATAAAAGAACGAGAAAAAAGAACGAAGGTGGTAAAGTATATAAAACGCTCAAAGGTAAACATTATAAAAGAATGTAAAATAGTAGGAATACCAGCCTGAACGAGGCAGACGAGAAGAATACGGATAAGGAGAAACAAAAACCATCCTCTAAAAAGATATTCGCCAACTTGTCTGACATACAAGCCCAACTCTCTCTGCCCCACAGCTTAGACAGAAGCATACTATGCGTCAAGGCTTACTGGAGAAAATGATAGCCAGAGGACAAGGCATAGTCTCATAAACCAGACTTTCTCTGCCAAAAAGGAAAAAAAGGGGGGTATACAAAAGAAACGAACGGAAGAATGAAAAGAGACAAAAACCGATATACGCCAGGATGAAATGAGGGTCGTAAACGACGTTAACAAAAATAATTATATTTAATGTTGAAGGGTTGGTAAAGTGGTATGTGAGGAGCTAATCCGCAGAAGTCTTGCTTTTGGCGTCTGGAGCCTCAGACTTGACGCTTTCGCCGTCTTCGCCGGCTTCTTGCTCCGCTCTCCTAGCGCGGGCACCTTCCTTTAACTTCTCCCACCGATCCCGGTACTTTCCCACAACAGTCTTCAGCTTGTCATTCTCTTTCAAGATCTTGGCTTCGTGTTGCCGTAACCTCGCAACCTCGGCTTGGAGCTCATCGAAAGTTGGGTTCTCCGACAAAACTGAAGGGGCAGGCGATAACGCTCTCGGTTTCGAGGAACCCGGGAGTGGCGATATACCTCTAGCCTTCCCTGGATTCGGCGAAAGAGCACGATTCGACTTGATCGGTTTATCGTCATCAAAATCTTTAGGGAATCCACCACCGAATCTCGGGGTCTTTGGAGGCTCGTAATCATCCGCTGCACCTCGTCCGGGAAGCGTTAGTGTCCTGGGCGCCAACCTTGGGGTCGGAGGCAATTCGGACTCCGTCTGTCGGTCCGGTAATGTCAAGGTTTGTGTTTCCGTCTTGCCGATAGCACCACCCAACCTCAACGGCGAGCGTCCACCCATCCTCAATTTTCCGAATCCACGGTCAGACTCTTCTGCCACCGGGCTGCTGTGGCTCGTTTCCTTCAATACCTGCAGGCTCTCCCTCATCTTCGCAGCATTGACCTTCGCGCTGGTCTCCCATGTATGTAGCTTATGCGCCATCATGTCGGTAAGTTGTCTTAGCTGAGCATTTTCGAACTCCAGCTCCTCTCGAGTCTTCGAGCCGATCACCTTGTCGGCTGGTTCCTGCCCTACCGTGGGAGCAGCTGCAGGTTCGTTCTTATCACCACTAGGTTGTTGTTGATTCCGGGTCAGGATACCGGCGTACGACATTGTACCACCGGTTGTCGGCACGACGTAAAAGCTCTCAGCAGCACCTTTGTCAGCCACAGCTTTTCTCAACGCTGGGTCCATGCTCGACATGTCTCCATTCAATGGTAGCCCGGCGTATGCCAGCGGGTTTCCAACAGCTTCTATATACTCTTCAAACTGACTATAGAACTTTGTGAAGGCCATATCCAGCTTTGGCGGTTTGGGACTGGTACCCCTAGCTGAAGAAGAGTCGTACTCCTTCACAGCGGGTCTAATAGGTCCTTCGCCAGTGGCTGGGCCTTTAAATGCATCAAAAGGAAGAGCTTCCCTCGGTCCAACGACAGGACTGGTTGCACTGGCTGACTTTCTTCTCTCTTTCTTCGGTGGTGCGTTCAGTAACACCGGGCTTGTCCCTCTCACCGTCCCACCTGCACTAGCAGCACGGGCACCGGGCTCTGGCTCACGGACTTGCAGGAAATTCCTGTCGTTGCCTGTGGCAGCTGGACTTCGGCCTCTAACCGGAGAACGGATACCTCTGGCATTGGCGAGTTCATGAGCTAGCTGGAACGGATTGGGAGAAGGTAGAACCGGACCATCTCGCATGGAGGTGTATGTGAGAGTTTGGGTGGTGATGGATGTGGGTGAAGGTAGTGGAATCGGTGGTGGTGCTATCTTCCTCGTGCCTGACGGGTGAGATGGGTTATCCGAAGTGCTAGGAGTGGTCGGTGTAGATGGTTGGAAGAACATCCTAGGCTTATCCGACTGAGGGGACTCCGGCTTGCTCGACTCCGGCCCGAACAACGGTGGAGGCCGGTGCTTGGGTGACGTAGGCGGGGAAAACGTAGTGGCGTTGGTTGTTACCGGTTTCGCCATTGTTGAATCTTTGGTAGAAAATGATGTTTGGTTTGGAGGAGGAGTTGGAGGGGTTTGGACTGTAGATGCCAGCAATCTAGATGATAGGTCCCGGTGGTGCTGTTGTAATAAAGCGAGAGTTCGAAGAGCCTGTGGGTTTCGAAATAATACAGATTGTTAGCGTGTTTCAAGTTCGAAGCCTCAAATGTCATTTAAATGAGATTACTGTGCTGACCAGCTTGTGAATGCTCTCGCCAAAGGATACAAAATTGCTATAAGTGACAGAAGTCGAATAGGGGGTATGAGACTATATAATATATGATCAGACTTTTTTTTTTTTTGCGAACAGACTTCGAGTACAGAATGAGATTACATGCAGAATCGAAAAATAGTCCGAAGTGGGTGCGGTGAGGTGGTTTTATGGGCGGTCCGAGATCTTGGAACCGGACACACCCCATTCAAGCCACGAACGACGACTTGTACAACCGGGACGAGCAGGGGCTTTCGGTACCAGACAGGCCCTTCGAGAATGCGAAATGCAGGAAAAAAGGCTGTCCCAGGTTTTTTGAAACGGCAGAAATATGCGAAATGAAGAACTAACCTCAGGGTCCTGGGTTTCCTGCTCAGCTTTTCCGAATTCTTCGGCAGCGTCCTTGTGTTCCTGCGAAGCGAGCTTGAAGTTGTGGAGGGTCTGCTGGTGGGTGGCTTTCGAAGCGTGTGCGTGAGCCTGAGGCGGTATCGAAAACGTCAGTTGGTTAGTCAGTCGAGTTCAGACTTCAAGATTCAGCGAAAAAGGATGTATTGTATTTGACTGTAGGATGTCTCCAGTTCGGTTTGATTCGAACACATGTTCCGTAATATCTCCGGTACCGAACACCTGCCAGACAGGTGCCAGGCGTCGTCATAAAACTAAGGAATGAATGGTACGTACCCTTGTGAGAGGTGCGGCTTCCATGGTCAACGGCTTTCCAAATTCTTCTGTTTTAGAAGCCAAAGAAGGGAAAGTAGTGTGTGGGGATCTTGAATTGGGAATTCCTTCCTCCTTAATTCATGTCCTGTCGAAGAGACCTCCAGTAGTTTGATCTACACAGCGCTGAACGGAGTTACGGTGATCCTGCCGGGTGAGTAATTCAGGCTAGCCAGTTGGACAGAGCGAGGAGACGGAGACGTAGAGAGTATGCAGTGCCGTGCAGAGGGATCGTAAGAGAAGGGCGGTTAGCTCGAACCAGCGAGCCTGTGATTCGACAGTTTGAAAACTGTTGGTTAGTAAAAAGGATAGATCCTTTCTTTCTTTCCTGTATGGAATCAAGGAAAAAGAGAGAAATATGAATTAAACGAAGGCAGCGGAGGTTCTGCAAGTGCAAGTGCTAGATGTAATGTAATGTATCAAACAGCTGGTCGGATGATGACTTTTGCCTCTTTTAACCATGCAGAGCATGCAGCGTGGCCTATGCAGAATCCCTGACAGCGATGCTGGTACCTTGTCAATGTGAGCGATAAAGTGTATCAGAACGAAGAAGATCCAGGCACTGGCTAGCAGTCTGGCGGCAAGCAGGAGGCTTTTAAATGTCGTTCAATTCGAACGTGGGGCAAGAGTAAATATACGGAAGGAGTCAAAGGATGGAGAGGAAGCAGAGCACGCGGAACGACGGAGCTATGCTGGTTAAAGAAAGGATACAAAAGAAAAAAGACTCGTGTATCTGAATCTGAATCTGGATTTGAATCCGAATCCAGATCCGAATCTTAGGAAGAGGAGGAGGAGCAGTGGCCGTGGTTATTGTTGGTAGTGGCTTGCTCGTAAGAAGTGGAGTTGGATGTAGGTGTATGTATATGGTATGTATGTAGGTAAGAGTAGGAATAGGTTGGAATACAATGCATGAGAGTCCCGTTGGATGTTATGTGAGGAAAGACAGCCAGACCTCAACGTTAACGTCCGGACCCAAACCGTCGGCGCCTCGACAGTCCTGGATCTCGATTCTGACTGGTCGAAATACCAGGGATCTCACCAGCTGGGCTGACTGACACAACAGCACCGGTAGACGAATGGACAAGGGTTCGTGAACAATGACGATTGTTCTTTGCCTTCTGCCCAGCTGATTCGGCGGAGTGGGCTTGCAAACAATAGCCAACCGACAGCGACAACGAACGAGCTAGCTGGAACCGCACACAGCTTCGAATTCTGCACAGCACTGTACTTACCGGCTTCGATGATGCTTCGAGATTTTCTTGTGGTTTCTTGAGGCCGTGGGCGAATCTGATCCGGAGCGATGGCGTCGCAGAAATAGGCGGGGAAGGTGGTTCGACGAAGCGGTGTTGGAGTTGGTTTAGTTGGAGTTATAGATCAGGGTTTGTTCGATATCATACACCTGTTCTCTTACCAACAACCATCATGGAGCAGTACAAGACTTTTAACAGACAGGATGCTTTTCACAATATATTTGGTGATCGTCCGGCGTAGCCTTGTAGGCAGCTGCCTTTCTTCCTAGAGCTTACCTCATTGAACTCCATGAAATTGCAGCGGCGGTTAAGCGCCTTGACTAAAATGCGCCTTCCGAGCAGAAAACAGAAAACCAAGTTAAACTAGAAAACCCCACAATTTGATCCCACAAACAAGTCAACTTTTAACGAACCTTTCCCACAGTTGGCTAACAGGTTCGGCTTCAATATGCACAGCTGTTTCGAACTTCCAAATACTTGTGAAAGAGGTCACTTGTTCTGGATATCCCAGGCTACGGATGGGCAGTGCAAGTGCAAGTGCATGGACGGCTAAGTGTAATACTCAATGCTAGAGGGTTCTATAGCTAGCTCTAGCGCTACGAGCTTGCACTCGTCATCCGCCGGTGAGTCCTATCACGGGGTTCTATAGGCTTGACAAGCATCGTGACATTGGTACTTCCAGCCAACAGCTTTTCAGTTCATCCCAAGAGCAAAAAGAAACCCTGGCTCGCAGAATCATTCTGCAAAGAGCCAGGCTTGCCACCTTTGAGCGCCTCGTTTCCATTCGCTCGCACGAGTCAAGGCCTCATTTCACTCTTCTATTCACAAACAAGAAAACCAAAAAAAGCTTACCTCTATACGAAGAAAGGGAACGATGAGAATCAAGTCTCTTTTTCCAAGATTACATCTCAGCCAATCGAAGCCTGGCATCGACGGGCGGCAACTCCCCTGCTGCTTGAACGGGATCTCCACCAGGTTGCTGGGAATCCACCCGCAAGTCATGGCTATTCGACCAATCGCAAGACCCTGTGCAAGCGCTGGGCAAACTATGGACCAATTTGGCCTTTTTCCTCCTATCAAAAAAGAAATCAGAAGAAAAAATGAAGGTTCGGAATTTAATGCGAATTGTCCCACCGCACTCGCGATTTGCAGCCTCTCTAGCCGACGGCCTTACTACATAGTATGCAAAGTTCTGGCGAAGCCCTTTGGCGGAGAAGGGGGGAAATGCTTAAAATAGATTGGTTAACGTGGCCTAGGAATTATCCGTGCGATCAGAATTCAAATTTCGTAGGCCGTGTCGCAAGTTAATTACAAACGAGCGCCGTACGCCTCGTTATAATCCTTTGCAGGATTCTTCCAGCTTCGGGCTTGAAGGCTCTTGAAGGAAAAGTGTTCGTGCAAACTTCAGAGGTAGTTCCGTCTATATACGCCTGAGCTGAGTCGGCTAGTCTTTCTTGAAGTAATAACTCAGCCTTGTTCCTGACAACCAGATGGAGTGTCGAATCGGATCAAGTGACGCGGACCAGCGAATCGATCGAATCTTTGGTCCACGGAAACCGGTTCCGCGGTACGACCAACATTCTTGCAAGAGAATTCTAGAACCATTCGTTGTTGCCATTCACCCTGAGGAGGCATCAAACATGATACCTTCGAGCTCAAGATACCATCTCAACAAGTGTAGCATGACGTTATGACCCAAAGCGCAGGTACTTCTCCTGACTCGATCGAGTTAGTGTAACCCAATTATCCACGACACTCGACACAAAACGCGTGATCCCGTCGCGAAACCTCAAACGTAAACTCCAACGGTAATCTTCGTTATATATAGGCCTATCTAAAGAATCCAAAGCCTCTAAACCCATAGTCTCGAGAGCATCAAGCTGCTACAAAGCCTCCAACTACATATATAAAACCTCAAACCCCACAACCCTCATAAAACCAGCAATGCCCTCCATCCCCCCCGAACTCCAACTCTTAATCCTCGAATCCTCCCCTCCAACCGAATACCCAACCCTCCGCCTCGTCTCCACCTTCTGGAAATCCAAAATCGACTCCCTCAAATCCCTCCTCTACCGCCCTCCGCCCCTGATAACCCAACCTTACAAAGACTGGTGCACAACATTAACCCCTCCCCCTCCTTCCTCGACCCCATTCCTAATCCACTCCGCCCTCTTCAACTGTACCGGCGCATTCCATCGTATCATCGACTCCAAGTCTAAAAAAATAGAACTAAGCGGTTCAAAACGTCCTAGAAAGAAATATGAAATCCCACCGGGAGTATTAGAAAGTACACAAGAGTTTATTGCACATAAAAACGAACCATTGATCATTTCAGATACCAAAGATGCAAAACCCTTGGAGGGGGTGTTGAGGTTACAGTATTTAAGGAATAGGAACTGTGGAGCTAGCTCGTCTTATCAGGTGTTAGTACAGGAGGGAGATGTGATTGGGAAGGTGAAAGGGATGACATTAGGAGAATTTGAAGAGTGGATTAGGAGGTTTAGGTCGAAGAAGAGTTTGTTGAAGGTTCCCGGGGAGGGCCAGTTGAGGAAGTTTGTGATTCAGATTGGGGTGGAGAGCGAGAAGGGAGGTTTGACGATTCATATTGAGGATTTGAATCCTCATCGATAGGATATAAAATTGTATATACATTTAGCAGAATCTGATAAAACCCCAAAAATCCCCCCCAAACCCATCAATTATGTATATATTCCCCATCAAGCATACCCATACGAATACTCATCATCCTCTTCTTCCTCGGGAACATTAGGTTTTCCCCCAGTACTGCCACCATCAACAGTTGCAGTAACAGTTACATACTTTGTCACGGTGGTGGTTTTTGCAAACAAAACCGATCTGGTGTCATATCTTGTGACCCATTTTGATTTTGTAATGTATTTCGTTTTGAAGATTGTTCTTGTTTTGGTGGTTTGTGGAGATGGTTTGTCGTCTTCATTGGCATAACCGTAGTCGTAGCCGTAGGCTACAACTGAAGGGATGGAGCTGGTTTTTGGTTAGTAATCGGTATCGTTGGAGGCGGAGAGGGAGGGTACCTTATTGCCAGGAGGGAGAGGAAAGGGATTGTGAATTTCATTTTCAGATGTTATAGATCAACTTTTCGAGTAATGAGCGGGTGGGAAAGATGGTCAACTGATCCCCGAGAGAAGAACCAAAAAGGAATATCCGAATCCCGGGATGTAAAAGAAAGAACGAACGACTGTTGAGATACCGACGAGGTCCAGTGAACGAACGAATCGAATATCTTTTCCTCCACACCCAAGAGCCAAGTTAACTGCATCCGCTACAACAAAGGATTGATCGTCGTTAATAAAAATGAAAGCCCTCCCCCTCTATCTTTATACCAACCGGTTAACGTATAACCCCGATTGCACCTTCAGATCTGACGCGAAAGAATGTGCCGTTTTACCCGTTATATGTATATAAAAACTTTGATATTATAATAGCTTCTTAACATTATGACTACCTCGGACCCCACCTGCGGCCTCGAGGCCTCTCGTACTGAGCGCAGGACCTCTGGTACTATAGTTCATAGTAGAAAAGAACACCGATTTCCTGACCTACTGAGTTTCCCGATATATGATATCATCCTACTTCCCCGCTCATTAAATACAGTAACTAGATGAGCAGAAAAGAAAAGGATGGTAAACGCAACCCAGCCTTATAGCCCACAGAAGAATGAAACGTACCCATAAACATCCCTCGGCTGGCATAATTGAATTAACCTGAGAAAAGAAAAAAAATATATGCAAATATACCCTTCCTTCTTGCATGTCTGGATCTCATAAGGCTATATAGAATATAACGCTAGTACACTTCTCATCACGTTACATCCGCGTCGACTTTACTTGGAACCTTAACGAATGTAGTATGTTCAGCTGTCATTGTTGCATTTGAGGGGTTCCGCGTTGTTTTAGCCGATATAAACAGTTCTATGCGGGATGGTGTGGCTCGATTGGGGTATTTGAATGCGATTAGTACCCGGTATTGATAATGCTATATACATGAAGGCTGTCATGTCCCGAAGTAGGTTCCGAGGGGGGTACGCTAGTAAGGATTTGAATGGAGTGTGGTTGATTTGGATATTCTACCGTACACGGTTCTTTTATATATATCAGACGTTAGATTTCTTAGAGCATTTGGTTCGATTGATTTCATGGCGTAGCCTCTTGCATACATTCGTCGTTTCTGAATGACATTTTGAAGCTTCGTCCATTTCCTCCATTTAATTTTTCACAGGTACTAATATTATACCGAGAACTTGATATCGTGTCGATCGAACTGGCATCAAGACTAAATCTTAACTACATTATGAAGGTCCTCCAAGTCCATGATAATAGATGATGACCCCAAGAACCTCAAAACCACCATACCTCCTTGTCTCGTACCCAGACCTGATCGTATATCTCCTCCAATCCCACGACCCAACCCCCTACTTCCCACATTTACACCTAACCGTCCTCAAAACAACCACCCTCCTCCCCCCAACCATAACCCACATACACTCTCCTCCCACCCCCACCTCCTTCTCCCCCATCTCCCCCCTTCCAATCTCATCACACTCCTCCATCACCCTCCCCACCATTTCATCCCCAAACATCCCCACCAATATCTCCGGCATTCGTATCCTCCACTTCCATCCCCCCCGAGTTAGGGGCCATATAGTCCGTATCAACCCTTTATATTCCTCATACGTCGTCTGAATTTTAACTGCTTCTTCGAAACCGTCTTGTTCATCCCACCTCCCCCCGGAGAAAAGGTTTGGATCGGAAGACAGGGCAGCGTACAGTATGGCCTCTACCTCAATATTTTGTCTATCATCTCCCAAAATCTTGAAAAGTCGGTTGAATATGGGGAGGAGGAGGAACTGGGGGTTGTAGGGTGACATGAGCTTTTTGATAGGAACGTAAGCGATGTCCCATGACGGTGTTATTCGTTCTTCGAAGATTTCTATACGCAGTTTTCGAATGCATCGTGCGTATCTTTCGGGTAGTGGATGGATCCATTGGTTTGGATTCTTGAGTTCGGGGATGGAGGGGTCGAAGTATCCGTTCGGATAGTATTTCAACGACATCATCTCCGATGACTGACGGTATGAATATTTCCTATTCAATGGATATACCATTAACCCCCCTCCCCTATCCCCGAAAATAACAAAGAAGGAAACGAGTACTCACTCGTTAAAATCTTTTTCAAAACATACTCTTAAACCATGGCTATCCCAGGGAGATGAGTACCCCACCACCACCCTCCCCTTTTCCCCATTCTCAATCTGAGTACTTGACACCCATTCCCCCATAATACTAATCCACACCGCAAACTCATTATCTCCATAAAGTACTCTTGAAGCTTCGTTATGAACCTGTTTGTTTACTCGCAATATGGACGTGTAGGGGATAGCAAACCGTGGGTATTTGGGACGGAGGGAGGCACGCGTGTTTAAATGGTTGGGGGACGGCGGGGTATAGGAGGTTAGAAGGTAAGAGTAGATTTTTAGACGGAGTTCGGGAGGGAGGGAGAGGAAGGTTGGTGGGTGGTGCATTGTTGTATAGTGTGTAAAGTTCGGATTTGGATATTGTACGTGCTGCAGGCATTGCAATCGGTAGAGGGGTGGTTCGGAATACTTTGAAGTTGGGAGGGGTGGGTTATATATCACAGATCGATATCGACAGCCTTGATTGCCACTTTGGCCGAATATAGGTGCCAACGACCAAAAATGCAACTGTTCAGGCGCTTTCCTCTTGTTCCAAGGTCTTGGTTTACTTCCTTGTGTCTAGACTGAGTCTCTTCATGAGTTTAGAACCGATATTAATATTCAAATCAATACCTTGGCCATGGCTTAAACAAATTTATTTCTTATATATAATCTACCTCCTCATACCCCCTATAACTCTACAATCTACATATATCCGAAAACCAAGAACACAAGTAAAACAAGAAAGAAGTAGAAACAAAAGAACGCCTACAATCTGAATTTACAATCTTTTTGTAAAAAGAAAGACGGAGATAGAAAAATAAAATAAAAGGTAGGAAATAAAAATATCTAACAAAAAAATAAAAAAAATAACAAAGGGCTACAAATTCAATCCAGCCCCAACTGCAATCGCAAGAATCCCAACTGCCTGCCTGCCTGCCAAAAAAAAAAAACGCATCCAAATGCTATGCATGCCAAACAAAACACCCAAAACCAAGTTGAGCTCCAAGCGGTAATACCAATATCAATCACATCGCCAATTTTGTCCATCGTACAAGAAACACAACGATCTGATGGAGGAGGGTACTCAAAGCTCCTCCTTCCCATGAACCTTCTCCGGCGGACCTCCACATTTACAATCCTTACAACTACACAGTTGCCCGGACTTACACCCACACCCCTCCGCCTTCTTCTTCCCCGCACAACCACACCCTCCTTTCTTCTCCTCCTGCTGTACCACCCCCGCACTCGCATTCTTACACCCACACCCCTTCCCATCAACTTTCCCGCATTCACAACTACCCCAATTCTTTCCACATTCACAGCCACCAGCGTCATTCTTCCCACACTTACACCCCCCTTCACACGTACAAACGCCCCCCTTCCCACACGCACACCCCTTCCTCTCCTCACTAACCCTCTTCAAAACCCCCAACCGTTCTTCGACGACCTTAATCCCCTCCTGCACCATCCTCTCCGCCATCCGTCCATCAACCGCTCCCCCCTGTCTTCTAATCCCCTCCTTCATCGCCCCTCCCTCCCATTCATACCTCCTTCCGACCCTTTCTTCAAACGGTGAAATAACTTCATTGATCCCCGCTCTGTCCTCCAACCATTCCCAAAGCCCTGCTTCCTCTCTCGCCCACATCTCCGCCAGTAGTTCTCTTTCACTCTTTCTTAGTCCCCTATCTCTTCCACCTGTAGCCGAGGGATCTCCGAATATTGCGCGGCTGAGGCTCATGCTGAGCATTACAACGATCAAGGTGACTAGTATTCCCGCGCCGAATTCTCCGACTAAGGAGGTTATTGGTTCCATTACCGGTGCTAGCATACCCCATTTTTGGGCCGCGGTGGAAGATGAGGATGTTACTGGTGCGGCAGCGGCGGCGGTAGCGGTTGCTGCGTCGCCACCGGCCTTCCGTTTCCGCTTGCCGCCTTTCGCAACTGCTTTCTTTGGTGCGAATTCTCGACGGAGGGCGTTCAGTAGGTCTTTTGTGTAGGATATTTGGCCGTCTGAGGCTCCCTTTTCGATAGGTCCTATCCAAGATTGTTAGCCAAATCCACATATAAAAAATGTAGAGGGGGAGAAGTACCCTTAATCCAACTCTTTCCACTCCACTCAACCGTACAATTCATCACAATCCTCGTCCCGTTCCCTTCCCCCCACATCAAACAAGTTCTTGTGAGTACCTTGAACACCCCACCGCTCGGCACATCCGGTGTCTGCGTATACGTCACCACCGTCACCGCCTTCTCCAAATCCTCCTGTTCCACAACTTCCGTAATCAAACACTTCGTACTCTTCGGTCCGATGCTCGCATTCAACGGTTTTACGTATGAAAAATTTCGTGATTTTTTACCCGGGTAGTCTGGGGATCCGTTTTCGACGAATTTAGGGTCGGGGATGGAGAGGTTCTCGACTTTACAATCTTCGGAGAGGAGGCGGGTGAGGAATTGTTGGGAGGATTCGCCGTACATGGCCGAGAATACCTTTCCTAGTGGGGCGGAGATGGTTTCGTCGCAAAGAGCACGGTCTAGATGGCTACTTTCGTCGCCGCAGACGGTCGGGGGGTGGGTATTAGGCCCGGGGAATATACCCTCCGCAGCACCAGCATCCACACTTCCAGCCCCAACAGGTGATACAACTCCACCTCCAACAGCGGGTGTAGATGTTTTCTTAGAAACACTCTTAACCATCGGTGTCTCCGTAGCAGATGGGACGTCAAGATCACTTTCATCTCCAAGACTATCGTATTCATCGTCTTCGTCGTATTCGCTCCCGTCTTCATCTTCCTCTTCTGCACCTTCGCTTATTCCTTCTTTATCGCCTAACCGAGTGCCGTTTATCGTATCCACCAAATTCGGATGAATGGTTCTCCATATCCCTAGGATTAAATCGTACGTTGAATCTCTGCTGATGAATGACGCAAACACGTTTTTTGCATGAAGGGTTTGGATCATTATCCCATTAGGGATAACTAACGCCGTCATCCTCCGTTCAATAGCAACAATCTCATCGAACGAAATGACAAGCGTAGTCGTCCATCCAAAGATGTTGGAGTAGAAACATATATGGCCGGAGGAAACATACATTCTCCCTTGTAACAGGATTTCCTTTTGTAAAGCGCATCCGTAGTCTTCGATTAGATTATCATCGAGAGGGACGGTTTTGAATAATGTGTGGAAATCGCGGTTACGTCTTGTTGTTGCGGGTGCGAAGGTGGCCGTACGAGCGTTGAGTGCGGGGGTGGAGGTTAATGAATCGCTTGCTTGTGTGGCGGCGCTGATTCCTCGTTCTCGTCGCTTTTTGCTGCCATGACGGCCTAGTATTGATCGTCCGCTGTCGCTTCGTTGCCTGCCCAGTCCTACGGACTCGGGGTCTTCGGCTTGTGGTGCTGCTGATGGTGTACCCGAACCGGCTCCCTTTTCATAGATAACGGTATCGAAGCTCTTTTCACCGAGGAAGCCACCCGCGCTTTTTGGGATCTGACCGATCTCCTCTTCCTTCTCGCCCGTCAGGCCGAGGCCGTGTAGAACCGCCGGCTCAGGCATTTCGATACCGACAGTACTATTCGGTCTACTCCTTCGTTTGCGTTCCCGTCCGCTACCGTCGCTGGCTGTGATTCCTAAAGATCCTAGACTTAATTCCCCTTGTCCTAGCGTTTCCACCGCAAGCGGTTTACGGTCTTTATCCTCTAGGTTGATTCTGCCAGGTGTACCGGGTGCCGAAGAGATTGAAATGTCGCCTGGAGTTCCAGAGTTGGGTGTTGGGATTGTACCGTTTGTGATTCCTCCGTGTTCTTTTTTGGTCCCTTTCGCACCCGGAGCTAGGGAAGTGTTGGCAATCGTACTGCTAAACTGCGATGCAGCGGTTTGTGCGGCGGAGAACATGTTGGAGAAGAAGCCAGATGCATTGTTGGCCCCGTTGGGATTATTATTATTATTAGTCGTATTATTTGCGCTTGTGGATAATGCTGTGGTGCCGACGGTGGGAGTTGATTGAGGGGTGGGGACTTCGATGGTCGGAGAAAGGGGTTTGTAACTTCCCGCGGCGCCGAGGCTTTCTTCCGGAAGCGAGGAGTGTGAGAGCTTGCTAGGGAGCTTACTGATGCTCGCCCCTCTCGCCCTTCGGGAAATTATATTTGTTGCGGCTGAGACAGGGGCGACTGGTGGAGGTTCGGTTGGAGTGGGAGGTGTGACGACCGTGTCGGGTTTAGTGATTGTTACGGCCGCGTCGGTGGAAATGGAAGTCGATGGGACGGTTTTCGGTTGCGAGATTGGAACGGAGCGGGGGATGGGAGTGCCTTCCGTACCGGAGCCTGAGGCGTTGGAGGTGGAGCTGTCGGAACGGTGTCTGCCCTTCATGCCGAGGATGTTGCCGAGGACTATTCCTGATGCCAACGTTGGGGTCGCTGGACCACCACCGTTTGCTGGGGAGGGGGAGGAATCACGAGAGCCTGAAGATTGAGCTGGGGAGGTAGAGCGACGGATGGGACGACCATCGGGGGTGACTTGGAGTTGGGTGGTTCTCGAGGAGAGGGAGTCTTCGAAGGAGGTGGATATGCTTATTGGGAAGGTGGGAGTGGAGGCGAGGGATTTGGAGGCGGGGTCTGGAGCTACGAGGCCCGGTTCGAATGTTATGAGGCTATCATACATCCAAGTCAGCTCTTTCCTATCCAATAGATTCTTGACCAAAGAACTGGTGTTGATGTTGATGGAGTGTGAACGAGTGTATATATGGAAGCACGTATATCGTTCCGGAAGCACACGACGATGGAAGTATCAAGAATGTCTCAAATAAAGCACAATACAATCCACATATCTGGATAATGTGTAAGGATCTTGAGAGGGGCCGAACGAGGGCAAAATACCCGATATCCCCGTAAGACCAAGCGTAGGGAATCAGTTGGGCAAGCCCAAGCATTTTTGGAGAGTGTTCCGAATGAAGACGGGCAAGGATGGATTGGACCGTACGGTATACGACAGAAACATACCTATCATCCTCATGGTCTTCACTCTCAAAGCTACCGGACACCGAATTCCCCCTACTCCTGTTACCATTATCGATGGCGGCGGCGGCAGCTTCTTTTCTTTCTTTTCTTTCTGCACGACGTTTTCGTAGTTTTTCAATGTAACCTGTGGAAGATTTGATAGAACCGTTTTCGTTCGAGGAGAGGGAAGCGGTGGATTGGTTTGTAGGTTCGAGGGTATCGAGGTTTTGGGAGGATTTCTTCTTGCGGGCTTTGGAGAGGGCGCGGGTGATGGAAGAGGAGGTTGTGGGTTCGGGGGGAGCGGAGATGGTGGTAGTGATGGATGGGATGGAGCCGTTGAGAGAGGTTGTGGAGTCCGTCATCTTTTTACATCTCCCTTTTCAAGCACACTCGTTTAGACCACGGATAGATGGGTATATCGTAGTCGCCAGTTGTCTAGATGGATCTATTTCAAAGGATAAAGAATTGAAAGTTCGTAGAAGTCTGAGATATAAGATGGGAAGGTAACGTAATGCAACGTCAGTGCAGGTAAATGATGCGTAGAGAGCTTTTAGCTTTTAGTTTGGGATGGACCGACCGACTGTTCGGTAAAATCTGAAAGGCACCGAATCAGGTCTGAGCTACAGCCCATGCATACATATACAATGCACGAAGAATGAATTAAGCTTAAACTGGAGATATCGATGGGGCAGGTCGAAGCAGTTGAAGAATAAGAATATGTCGAGGGAAGAGAGAGAGGGGAAGACGGAATAGCAGCTGGGAATATGTGGATTAAACGGGGTGGCCTGGAAGGCAGCCTTGTCGAGAATAGACTGCGACGGCTGAACTCACGTTAAGCTGATATAGCTTAGTGTCGTCGTCGTAATTCTTGATCGTAGTGGTGGTCGATGATGGTCATGGTTGGGAGATGTTAATGAGGTATACTGCAAGGTAGACAGAAGATAGATGTACGAACGGAGAAATTAAATTAAATTCTTAAAACCACGACCTCGTATAATAAAATCATCACCATGATCATATCGATAGTAGGCAAAGATGAAGCAGCTCGAGCAAGTCTTGGCTTGTATTAGGGAACATGTTTCTGTTTCATCCGACAAATCGGGCTGACAAACTGATAGCTTCTCAAATCCTACTCTCTGTTAGTTCACATTATATTAGTTACGGTGCACCGACCGAATTCAAGAAACCCAAGGAAGGACGGTGGTCGGGTTCTTTGGGTATCCGTGATTCTATATTTGTCTTTACCAGCGGTGGAAATGTTAAAGACAAGCTTTTAAACGGCTGTCGGGCCGGATTGTGGCTGAAGCTTGAAGACACAGTTTCACCACAATTATCACATGTGCTCACCATTCGATACTTACTATGATCTGTATTGGTGATATGCATACCTGGGTATGTTAAGAAGGATTGATGTGAACACTTGGTGTATTCGTTCCTAACGTCCTTTCCGGAATATAGACCGCAATTCGTACATTTAATTAACCAAAAACCGAATTAATGATATTCCCAATGACACCGCCTGGTTTCCTCCTCCCATACGTAAAACAATTAGTTATAGAATGCCTGCCCTCCCCGAACACAACAAAACAAAGGAAATAAAGACGAATTATAAACCCATGGTGTAGTCGTGTTCGATACCCGGTGTTACGCTTGCCATGAATTTTAGGAAGACCACGAGGTATTGGTCGGCCTGGACAATCTTGGTTAGTAACTTTATTATAGCATTGGGTATTTAGAGGGAACATACTCTGATTGCCTCGTCATCTGGATTTCCAGCTTTACCCTCAGCCTTACCCTGCTGATCGCTCTCCTCCTCCTTAGCTTCAGCCAACGTCTTCGAATAATCAATCTCCTCCCATTCCCTCTCCTCCTTGCTCTCACCACCACTCTCAGCTCCCTTTTCGGCTTCAGCCTCTCTTCTCTTCTTCGCCTTCGCAGCAGCGTTCGCTCTATCTAATAATAATCTCATGACGCTGGCATGTTTGCATGGATGTACCGAAGGCATTTTGAGGTTCCCTTCGAGGAAAGGGAATTCTTCGATTGTGACGGTTTTGTCTTGGTAGTCGCCGACGATGTCTTGCATCATTTCGGCGTGGGTTAGGGGGGAGGAGGTGGACCCGTGTTGGCCGGTTAGGTAAAGACGGGGGGTGGAGTAGTAGGTTGAGTAGGTTATGTAGAGGGTGTAGGTTCGGAGGGGTCTATTGTTATATTAATATAATATATAGGTATAAAGGGAGGGAATAGACTTACGTCTTGGTGTTATCGCCGTCTCGGATGATAGCTTCGGGGTCATCTTCTTCGTCCATATCGCCTATGCTCTCTGTATCATCACTCTCCTCGACACGTCCCTTATCATCAACCGTCCTAACATCCTTAGCACTCGAAGCCCCCTCCTCTTCACTCTTCGTAACCCCAGTACTCAACCACCCCTCATCATCCCCTACCCCTCCATCGGCACCTTCGACAACCCTATCGTTCAACCCAGCCGATCCAGCGAAGTTATCGTCTAATCTACGATAACACGGAACACCCTTTGTGACCAAAAATTGTTTGTCTAGAGGCAAATAGGTTTTTTGTTTTCCGGGTGCAGCGGGAGACCATGACCAGGTTGGGAATTTGTAGACTAGGTAGTCACCGGCGGAGACGAATTCTTCCGGTGTGAGTTTTCCGGTTGTGAGGAAGGTTGAGGTGTGGGTTGGGGGGTTATGCGGTCGCGGAGGTCGGAGAAGAGGGAGCGGACTGTGGCGGCCATGTTTTCTCTTTATCACTTTGACCGGGCTTTAAAGTCTTTAGCTATGATGGATATGTTTTAGTAAATATGCTTCAGCAGAAGATGGATACTAGAGTATACGTACTGTAGGCGCTTGTGGATAGTAGTGGTGATGTAGTGGACGGATATGGGTCAGGATCTGGGGTGAGGAGGATGCGCTGGAGAGAGAGAGCTGGCTAAGCTAAGTACTAAGCTAGTGGTGGGGGGTGGTGGGGGAATGGCATCACGTGGCTGAGCCACACTCCATCCAACAGCCACACGACCAACAACACATAATGGAACACAAGATGGGTCCCCGAGATTATTCTTTGTAAGGCAATCAATGAGAACCTGCTGTTTTACCTCGCAGCCGCTATGCGAATAAATCAATGGATGGATACGTGTAGTGTGATATGACTATGACGTAGTTAACTTTATTGTAGAGAATTAGGATGTGTTGCACGGTTTGAACAAAACTCACGTGACCGGTTCTATTGGCCGGATTGTCCTGTCGTTGGAACGCGACGGATTCCACTGCAACGACTTTTGGCCAACCTCAAAACACCGATCCACTCACTCCATCAACCCTCCTCCACTAACAACCTCACCTCATCACCAACCATCGCCATCGACACCAACCACCGACACCATCAGCTTCATCCACGATAGACCATTCCCACTCTATCGCTTCGTTCTTATCCTTACTGCTTCTCATTGCTCTTTTATTGTCTCTCAAGACTCTCGAATTCATCAAGCCTTGTGCTCCCTTATCATCTCGTCTCGGCGTTCCTGTCCTCTCTCGCGATTTTAGCTAAAAGCAACAACCTCATCGCAACTTGTTTGGTTCGTCGACTTCTTCCCATCCATCCATCCATCCAACCATCTCCTCGTCCGTCCACACGGCAAAGATATGTGGCTGACGATCTGGTCTTCTCTTTTCATAGTCTTCCCTTCCATAATTCTTCTTCCTGGTCCTGCTCTTCTTGCTCTGGTCCTGGCGGCTTCTTCTTTTCTTTACGATCGTTCAATCGTCTTCGATTCCTTTCATCATCAACTAACGGTCTGCGACCTCGCTTCTTTAATTCCTCGGAATGATATAGACTCTCTGCATTTGCATCTGCTCCGTTCTTTTCATCCATCCGTCCGCTGAAAGATACCCATATTGCTTTTTTCTTTCTTTTCACTTCATCACAACGAGCAATTGCAAAATCCGATAACACCCTGCAACGTCGCGAGCACGACGTCATTCTTACAAAACCCCTGCAACGGTTCATTTTGCAGAACCATCCCATAACATAATAACTAATATCACACAAGATGGCTCCTGGTGGTAAGCGAAAACGAGGCCATAGTGGTGGTGACCACTACTACCAATCTTCACCTAATCACGACAGGCGACAGCAACCCCCTCCGAGGGATCAGGATAGCCAGAATCGTCGCAACTCGAACAACTCGAATAACAACAACAGAGGCCGAGGTGGCTCGAACTTTGGTGACCGTGGTACACCTGGAAGACCACAGCCGTCGAGACCGGGTTCCTCTCAGTCCAATGCTCAGTCTCCTCGACCCAGCCAGCCTGCTCAGCAAGCCTTCCAACCCCCTTCTACACCGACACCTTCTGCTCCTCCTCCTCTATCACGTACGGCAGTATCGACACCAACCATGCAAGCACCCCCCATACCCGAGGTCAATCCTTCCGCCGGGGCCCAACGAGGATATCTATGGATTACACCGGCAAGATTGGGAGCCTGGTCTGCAACTGGGCATAATGAAATCGTCAATGAGATCACCACCGCAGCTGCGACAAACATCTACGAGGAACCTACAATGATTGTACAGGAGGTCCTATACGCTGGCATCGATGGGAGAATCGCGCCAACCCTGGCAGCTAATGTCCTCATCGACTCTATCAAAGCTAACCGAGAAGCCGTAGCCAATGGTGTCACTCAACTCAAGATCACAGATATCTTACTCGACACGATTCCTCTATACGACCAACACGCTGCTCTCACGGCAATGGTCGCTCCTCTTATTCCGGACTACCTCGGGATCGGTGAAGCCCGTTTGCAGCTCCAAGACACACTTTTGATGGCACTCGGTTTGGTTAGTTCTTCCTTCAAAGGTCGACAGGTCAAAGTCCACACCAACATCCTTTACAGGGTTCAAAAGTACAACTTGTCGCGTGAAGAAACCGAAGGTTTCGCCAAGCTAATCACCGAGGTTTTCATGGCCGAGTACGGACGTGGTCCTCTCACTCGTGTCGGAGAAACTCTCGACAAAATCAGATCATTGATAGGATGCTTTGATCTCGATCCTAACCGTGCTCTCGACGTCATTCTCGACATCTTTGCTAACGGAGTCGTTGCTAACTGGCGTTTCTTTGTTCAATTGCTCCGTGAGAGTGAGTGGTGGCCCAAGGATGCCCCCACGGTCGATGGCCCTCTCTACCAGGAAGACGGCTTCTTCGACAGACTCGAGCGTGACGGATTCAAAGCCCTTTGCGAACTTCCAGACGGTAGCGATATCCTCCTCCGAAGAGGTGGGAACAAGGTCGCAGCACAGGTCATAGGCTACAAGTTCAAGTTTTACATGATGAAGGACCTCGACTTGGACAGCCCCTCCCACCAACTCCCTGACAATCTTGTAGCGATGACAGCTATCTTGCTCAAGATCGGTTTTATTTCGTTCCGAGATCTATATCCTCATCTCGCTCCTGACGACGCTGCCATGAAGGAAGATTACGACGAATGGCTGAAGGAGAACGATTCTAAAGGCAGATCTGGTGCCATGAATGCCCTCATGATGGCGAATGTTCTCTCCGACGATACCGCCCCTCCCCCGAGACCTGGTCAGGGGCCGGCGCCGGCGGCTGAGGCGAAGAAAACCGAGGAAGAACCCAAGCCGGAGGAACCACCGGCGCCCCCAATCAAACCGAGGAATCAGAAATTGGCCCTCCTAAACGCCCTCCTCGCAGCCGGGTCGTTGCCGGAAATCGCATTTTTGTTTGGTAACTATCCCAAGATCGCCTACCCGCACCCGGAAGTTGCCGACGGTCTCCATCGTATCATTCACCACTGCATTGACGACGTTTACAAACCGTTCGAGCCTTTGCGAACAGCCGAACTAGGCGCTAAGAAAGTCCTTTCGACCGATCCGGCTCTCAAGCAAGCTTTTGCTCCTCGTCAACCTCTTGTCCCTGCACCACCGGTCAAGATCACCAAATATCTCCTTCCGTTCTTCCCTGGTAGGGACCCCGATCCGAGCCGTGAATACCGCTATTTCTGGGACCCGGAATGGACAACAGATCTTCCTATCTGCAAAACGGAACGCGACGTCCGTGTCCTTTGCTTGATTTTGCTTCGAGGCTTCTCCGGCACCCGACTTGCTGGCGATGTCAAACTTATGTCCAAACTCATCCGTATTGGTGTCTCCGCTGTCAAACAACATGGTCCGGCTTCTGACGTTGGTAACGGTTGGGCCAATGTTATCAACTATCTTCTTCTCCCAGCATTGTCCGTCTGCGGATCTAATTCAGCCATTGGCAACGAAATTTACACCCTTATGGAGCTGTATCCGCTGGAGTCGCGTTGGGCAATGTACACCTTTTGGACGAAAAATGCGCCATATGTATTCCCGGAAGTTAAGTCGAAGGCAGCGGAAGCGACTAAAGAAACAAAGAACATCCTGAAGCGATTGTCCACGACCAACATGCGCGAGATGGCACGTCGAATGTCAAAAATCTCATATAGCAACCCGGTCACCGCATTTATGGTCACGATCAGTCAGATCGAGTCGTACGACAATCTCATCGAATGTGTCGTCGATTCAGCTAAACACTTTTCAAAGCTTGGTTTCGACGCGTTTACGTACGCTATTCTCAACAAGATGAGTGAGGACAGAGGCAGGATGCAACAGGATGGCCTGTTAGTGAGCAAATGGTTACAAGGTAAGTCAATGCCCCCGAGTCTCTCATTGGTGGACTGCTGCTAACGTTGCATAGCTTTGGCGACTTTCTGTGGACGATTGTACAAACGTTACTCCGAACTAGATCCGACGCCCATCATTATTTATATTATGAAGAAATTGATGCAGGCGAATTCGGCAGATCTCATCGTTTTGCAAGAAATGATCAAATCAATGGCTGGTATCGTCAGCGAGACAAACCTAAGTGACGTTCAGATTATGGGTCTCTACGGAAGCGAGAATCTGAGAGCTAAGATTCTCGGACAGCTTGGAGACAAACGCTATTCTTCCCGCGAGTCTGCTAAACGTCTCGCTTCTGCGCTTGTCAACAACAAACTCGCCGGTGAGCTACTGATCTTGCTCGGTCGTGAATACAAGCAATGCATATACAGATCGGATCTCAACACGGTACCTACCAAAGTCGTTGGAAACATGTTCGACGAAATCCACTCGGTCATCAACATGTATATGGACATGTTGAACTATACTTTGGACTTCGAGCAGTGGGCTAAAGCCGTACCTGCCGTCGACGAGTTTATTATCAAATACGAAGTGGATCCGGAGATCGCGTGGTTCTTTTGCCGAGGGCACATCCGAGAGATGCTCAAGCGAGAGGGCATGCTTTTCCCCGAAGACGACAAGAAGGCTTTGCCACCATCTCAAGAGTCGAAGAAGAAACATGTTCCCCAGGAGAAGCCGAAAGCCGACAAAAATGTCGATGCGGATGGTGAAATCGTGATGACCGACGCTAACGGAGAGGCCGCTAATGCCGCCAAAGATGAAGACGTTGCGATGACTGATGGGCCCAGTCCCCCTGCTGAAGAGGAAAAGGCCTCTCCGTTCTCCCCTATCATGCTTGATCTGATGGAGCGTCTTCGCCCCTCGTTACCGGAAGAAACTTGGAACAAAATCAGCGTTTCGTTCTATGCAACGTTTTGGCAATTGTCGATGTACGAACTCCATTGTCCGATAACTCCGTACGATGAAGAGATCAAGATCCTGAACAACGAAATCGTTCGCGTCATTCCCGACAAGAACATGTCTGCGCATAGCCGAAAGCGCGAGACAGAACGTCTTCGCAGCCAATCCGACAGGTTGTCTCAAGACATGAAGATGCAAATAAGACTGCAGATGAGCACCGTCAAGAGAATTAACCGCGAGAGCCAACATTGGTTTGCGGCTGAAACCTTCCACCCGACCAAGCTTCCAATGCAGATTATTCAGCACTGCATTCTTCCACGCTCTGTCCTTAGCCCGCACGATGCCAGCTTTTGTGCCAAGTTTATCAAGAGGATGCACGTATCCGGTACTCCCAAGTTTTGGACTTTCCTCCTTTACGATCATTTATTCGGAAAGACCATTCTGCAGGCGACAATTTTCATGTCGACCGAACGCGAAGTCGAGAATTACGGACGTTTCTTAGCTGAGATCATGGCGGATTTCACATCATGGCACAGGAGCAAGGCCACCTTCGAGAAGGAATGCCACGGCAAAGGTAATCTCCCAGGATTTGCAAAGACATGGGGTGGTGCTCTACTTGACTATGAAGATTTCCGTCGAGTTTTGTACAAGTGGCACAAACAAATTCACGCTGCGCTTCGTCAACTGTTGCATAGCACCTCCTACATGCATGTGAGGAACGCAACCATTGTCTTGAAGCATCTGAACAAGAGCTTCCCGGCGGTTGATTGGATGGGTAAGAACCTGGTCGAGCGTGTGCAGTTCTTAAGTAAGAACGAGAAGAGAGAGGATTTGAAGATTACGACGACGGCGTTATTGAGTTTGTTGAAGAAGAAAGAGAAGGAATGGGTTCCTGTACAGCAGTTCCAGTTGGTATGTTCCCCTGCTCCGGATCGAACCGCGAAGATGTTTACTAACTTCATCGAACAGTCTGTCGCAGACGGCAGCGCTAAGAGTCCTGCCAACCCGGTGACTAGCCAGACCGGAACACCAGCTTCTAACGCATCCCAAGAAGGTGGACAAGCGCCGAATACGCTTAACCCGGCAGTGGCTCCGTTCAAACCTGGTCAATCTGCGAAGTATGCATCATCCATGTCCTCGGGTTCATTGGAATTTACTAACACACATAGTAGTAATGGACTATCGCAGATCACCGTGCATACTAAGTCTAGCAAAGAAGTCGAGGACGGAGAAATCGACGATCTTCCATCCGCCAAGGATAGCAAGCCTGATATTGCGTCCAATATTGCGGGACTCGCCCCTCTGCAGCCGAAGGCAGTTAAAGAGATTTCTAACACCGGGTCTGGACGAAGCCCCACCCACCAACCACGTTCTCAGACACCTAGCCGAGATTCACGTGGCCGAAGCGATAGTCGAGCTCCGCCACCGCGCAGTAACGAATTGGCACCATCTAACAGTCAAGAGCAACGACGAGGTACCTCCCCAAGGCCTCCAGTCGAACTGTTCCCCTCGAAAGACCCTCGTGAAAGCAGAGGTGATAACCGACGCGACGAGCAATCTCGTTCTTCCGCACAAGGCAAACACGATGACCGCCGCGAGCGAGGAGATTCAAGAGCTGAAACGAGAAATGTTTTGCCGCAGCCACCGAGCAGCTTGCCAGCAAAACCAAACATACCGATGCCACCGATGCCACGACCCGGTTCCCACCGTCCTGAGTCTGATAACAGAGGTAGACAAGACAACCGTGATTCTAGACTTGAAGGTAGACGCCATGGGGCCTCACCACGCAGAGAAAGTCGCACCTCCGGACGCGATCAACGAGGAGACCAACTCCCTGATCTTATTGACGAGCTGAATGCAAAACAGGCACAGCAACAGCAGAGAGGTGGACGCCGACAAGGGAGTGATTATCGTTCTAGATCCCCCGATTCAGGTCGCAAGCGCGAAAGTACCGTTCAAGAACAGCGAATGGACAATCACGGAGACTACCCACGTCCTCCAGCAGGCCCTCGTAGCGATGTTGATCGCAACAGACAAAGTCACAGAGACTCATTCGGAAGCAACAGGCCTCCCGCGGGACCTTCGGATCATGGAAGGCTGAACCAAGATCCTAATCACGGAAGGCTTAACCAACCTGACACCACAAATATTCCCAGTGGCCCTCGAAGTGGTCGTCCGACAGGACCCAGTGGTGGATCAGCACAGAACTCCAGCTTCCCAGCCAACTCGAACGTCCCTAACGGCCCGCGAACCGTTCGTACTAGTCTTACGTTGAATAACCGGGCACCAGGCGGTGCACCTTCTGCTCCTGCTGCCGCAGGTTCATCTTCTTCCGGCCAACAACAACAGCCATCTCGTTCCAATGCTGCCATTCCGATGCACCCTGATCGTGCTAGAGGATTCAATGATGAGAAGAACGGCCCGCCAGCCGTTAACACGAGTTTTTCGTCACCTTCTTCTAACAATGCCCAGAACAGCAATGGAAGGACCCATGCAACAACTTCTCCAACCGTCAACGTACACCCAAGCAGACTAGCAGTTATCGGTCTCGAGAACACGGCGCCATCCGGCCCAAGGAACGAATTGCCGTCGCCGACTGGACCAAGCGGGTCCAGGGCACAAGGCTCCCAGGCAGGCAGAGATACCAGAAGGGAGAGCCTAGACCAACACCACGAGCGCCGTAGGGCTAGGGGCCTACAGGACATTCTGAGTGGTGGTGGGGGCGGGATCCCATCACCAGGAGGAAGTGTCCCCTCCGAGCCTGGGCAAAGCGGCCGAAGACGCGGAAGAGGAAATACCCAGGGGCAACAGGGTTCTGGACTGGTGGGACAGCCCAACCCTACCTCCTCCAACCCAGGCGCCCAACAGGGCAACAACGCTTCCGTCGGTGGGAGCGACGACGGACGTCGTCGTGACCAACACCGAGATCGCGAACCCCGAGAGCGGGATCGTGATCGTGATCGGGACCGCGAACAGCGGGACCGTGACCGTGACCGTGACCGCGATCGGGGGGAGCAAAGAAAGACCGGCGAGCGAAGTGGGGGCTCTGGCCAACAAGCTGGCCAACCTAGCCGCGACCGTGATCGTGGCGACAGGGAGAGGGAGAGGAGGGGGGAGAGGGGAGGGGAGAGAGAGAGGGAGAGAGAGAGGAGGGGGATAGGGATAGGGAGAGGGAGAGGGAGAGGGATAGGGAGGGAGGTGAGAGGAGGAGTCGGGGCGAGTGGCCCCAGGGACCAAACACTGCTGGGCCCCAAAAGCGCCCCCACAGGGATGGGGGTGACTCGAGGGGCCGGGAGGATGCGAAGCGCCCGCGGACGGACTAGTCCCCCGTCCGCGAGATTGGTTCCTTGAAAGGCAAGGAACAGGGGGTGGAGGAAAGGAGGGGTGAGGAAGAGGGGAAGAAGAAGAGGAAGAGAGGGGGTGGTGGTGGCGAGGAGGGGGAGGAGCCCCCTGCCCCTAAAAAACAAAAAATGGAGGGGGGGAAGGGGGACGAGGAAGAAGAGGAAGCCACCACCCACACAGCAACGGTAGCAGGGTCCTCCGCGGCGGTGGGAGCGACCGCTGTTGGCCAAAATCTCGGCCTCTCACGCACGTCGATGCGGAAGCGTAGACGTGCCCGAAAGATGGCCGGGAAGCTGGCTGACGCAGCTGCTGAAGCCAATGCGGAGGGCCCATGAGGCCACGGAAGTTGCTGTTGTTCTTTTTCTTTTCTTTTTTCTTTTTTTCTGTTCCTGTTTTCTTTCTTTGCTTTCTTTTTTTTGCACGCTCTCCTTCCCATTTCCGCCATTTATATCGCCATTTATATCGCCATTTATTTTTGCCATTTATTTTTACTTAGTTTGTGTATAGTTTAATAACGCCTAACGCCCAATCACGATTGCCGGGCAGGGAGGACTTTTTTCCTTTACATAAAGTCCCCATAGTTCCTCGTTCCGTTTTGTAGATCGTATTTGCTTTGCTTTGCGCATGGTTTTTTCAAAAGCGTATTTTTGCTTTCTGCATGCACCGTTCACTTCGACAGTCTTTATCCTGTGACTGCTTTTGAGGTTGGATTTGGGATTGCTATAGTTGTTTAGATGGGCGTCATGGCGTTTGATGGTTGTGGTTGGGAAGAACATCTTGGGTATTATAATCTCCGCCTCTTCGTTAACTTTGATAGAAGTTATGATATTTTGTATGTCTATAATAACCCCTCACGTAGGAGTCGGAATCATAGAAGGTTGAGACCCGTTTTGTCGAAGGCCTGGCTGGGGATGGAAAACCCATTTCCCCCGTTTCGGCGGTGATTGAAAGACCTGAGATATTCCTATGACAGCTCTTAACTGCGTGGCTATAAGGTATCACAGAATATCTAGTAGTTAATACTTGCGTTCTCCCTTACATTTCTTACATTTTCTACAAAGTATAAGTTATATATCGCAATGAACGAAATTGCGTTGACTGTGTCGTATTTTTGATTGCTTGCGGTTCGTGCTATTCTCTGAAGGGGGTTAGAAGAGAAGTACTATGGGCCAAATAGGTCGAAATTTTTTTTTCGCTTGTGGCCGTGAATTTGCTCACCAGTTGTCTAGACGTCTATGTTTTCATCATGGCGCAATGTACAAATAATGTGGACCAGTGTTAGAATTATTAGTTACTTGACTAGCGATATGAGTAGCTGATAGAAACAAACCGGCAAAGGTTGGTTACATAATATTGTGATATTCGCCATAAATGGAAGATAATTGATCAAGTGTTTTATAAGTACTGAGATATGACTGGACGTAAATATTAAGTAGCTAGTAGCTAAATTCTAGAAACAGTCGACATAAAGAATAAAATATGGATTTTAATCCACAAAAGTTTTAGTGCACTAAGACAAAGAGTAGATATATCTTTCGAACTACCTAGGCCCAGGGCCCCTCTTGCGACCTGTCGAATCTTACTGAGCCATCTGGGTTGACGGCCGCCATAAAGCTCATCGAGAGCAGAAGTTAGATCCCACTCTGTAAGGTGTTAGCCAACATTAGTTGCTGTGACTGGCTTAGCTAATCAAAGCTTCCGAGATTCGTACTGCTGTCCACGCTGGGGTTAGCAAGTGACTGCGCTCCTTGGCTGCGTATTTCACTTTCGTCGACTTCTTCGATCCGACCTAGGCCTCCCGGAACGGGGTTGTTCTGTTGGAGTACGGGTTGTTCGACTACTTCGTTCACGACAACTTCGTCGCGAACTTCCTCTCGCGGTACTCGATTTTGGTTGATTACTTCATTAACGACCTCCTGCATAACTTCCTCCCGGGGTATTTGATTTTGGTCGATCACCTCGTTTTGGATTTCTTGAGCCGGAGTGTTTTGTTGTTCTTCGACTTGGTTGATTATATCGTTTAGAACACTCTGGATAACTGCTAGATCTTCTCTTTGTATTTGGCCTTCATCTATATCTTGTAGCTCCCGGCTCCCGGCCCGTGATTGAACCCGGCTTTCCAAATTATTGAAGATAGTACCTGCGCTAGGATTAACAACCGGGTTTTCATCGACGGCTTCTGAGACTTGGGCCGGTCTTTTAAGAAGGTTAACATCCAGATCAGGCTTGCTTATGTTTGAATCATCACCGCCTTGCTCGTCAAGCGCGGGGTCGCTGAAGTCGTAGACTGGTCTCTGGGGCCGAAACTCGACACTTTCCTTTATATGATATCGTTTACATCGATGTTTTGAGCTGCTCCAACATCCTCGCTGAAGTCAAGATTTCCACATTTTCGAAGTGGGGTGTTCTAGGCCTATCGGGTATAGTGTTCGCAGAACCCGTGTCTTCCCAGATTCCTTCCTCAAGATCGTAAAGCCATTGCTGGGCTCCGGTCTGAGCTGGAGATATGGTACCACAGTCTCCTATAAGATCGGGTGACTTTTGTTGAAGCCAACTTCTACTTCAGCATTCAGGGATTGGGCGATTTTGATGGCTTCTGATAGCGTACGATCATCCGCTGACGGTAACAAACCCGGAATCTAAATCGTCGCCTAATCGAGCCAACATGCTGATTGGTCTGAAGACCTCCATTGGTTGGATCCAGCCCGTTGCCTTTTAGGAATGACCAATCGATATCTCCTGTGTTTATATGTTCCCTAGGAACGGCTGCATTTCTCCCGACAGAAGAGAAAGGTAAGCCGATGAACGATTCAACACCTTGGGGGGGTTGAATGGCGCCGGGTTAATGAAAAATCGAAAGCTGGGGGGTTGTCAGAGCGTTGACGTATGGCATTTGACGAGTTCTGGGCCATGGGGTGCTTAGGCTTGAGGGGATATTGCTATGGAACCTTATTTTCTGACACCCGTTCTACTTCGATAACTTCTCAACAAAACTTATTCATGTGCCCTGGTGGCCGTTGACCGTGCGGATAATGAGGGAATATAGTATAGGGTTCCGATTTCTGCTCATGCTCAAGCTGGACATCCCCATGTTTGAAATTTTAGCGTAGTAAGAGTGATGACGCCTTTCACCAGCTCTCAAGTGCTTTGGCTTGGAATCCAAACCGAATAAAGGCTTTGATTTAAGGTGGGCTTATATCGCCCCAAAACCTTAATGCAACGGATACCATAGCAGAGTAATACTTTCTCCTAGTTATGGTCGCACAAAAACTCTGATAACCTCGTAACAACACATATTAATGTGTTGATTTTGTTGTATCTTCGACTACCCTTTTCGGATGAAAGGCGTTTAGACGCTGTCGATATTACCTGTTCACATTTCCTTTTGATTAAATGTCCCAGTCCCAAAAATTCTATTGGTCTCCAACTGGAAGAACATTTCACATTTCTTCCGGATTCACCAAGAAACAAAAATATGGTAAAGGACACCGTCCATTGATTTTTATTGAGACTTATTCGTTATTTCCGAATTAATATACACGAGAAAGCTGAAGCGCACTCAGGGGGTGGGAAAATATGGTGCGGCAAAAGAGGGTATAAGTTAGGAAATGAAGTGAGTGAGTGAGTGAGTGCAGGTTTGCATGCATGATTTTGATGGAGATAATTATATGGAAGAAAAAAGTACAAAGTAGTCACCATCTGTAAATGACTAATACCGTTCTTCTGTTTCTCCGACTGTCAGAAGAGCGATCGGTATTGAGGCCTTGCAATACTTAGTCAAAAGCCCCCCCCCAAAACTTTCCTTCATTACCAATATAGAGGCAAAAATGGTAGTCCCGAAAAACTCTAGAAGAATCAAGGGAAAAAAAGATATGAAATTTTGATACCAGTGAAACCACGCCAAACTGAGGCACAGAAAGAAGACAAAAGGAAACGCCGATGAAACGCCGTGAGAATGAACGTCCGTAGACGATGCGTGTACGTTTGAATAGTGTGTGAACGGTCATCAAAATGAGATGCTGAAACGTCAAATGCGGGAAACACAGTCGCTGGAAAAACAAGGCATAAAAAAAAAGTCGGAGAGAGAGGGGGCAAAATCCGGGAACGGGAAACAAACGGTGCCCGGATGTCGAGCTAGTGAGAGATGTCGGAAGATTGTTTCGCCGCCACCTCAGATGAGGGTCACTGTGCGTGCAAAGTGAATGTTGACACGGTTCGGCCAAAATCCAAAAGGCGATTCAAGGTTCAAACGACGGCATACAACGACACTGGAAGATAACTGACAAGAAATAGGATCGAGAATAATTGCTGTCAAGATGGGTTGACCGAGGACTTATGTATTAATGGTCAGGGTTCGTGAGCTATATTAAATGATGTTAGATTAGAATAAGTCCAATCTCTCGAAGTGTAGTTTCTATAAACAACTGAAGAATGGAAGGATAGGGCAGGAAGGAAAAATCAACAATCCTCCTCAGGGACGGTATGTACCTTTAGCACTCTCCGTGAGTAATCTTGATTGTCTTGTAGAGATCTCAAACTCACGCGACTACCGTTGTCATTATCAAACCGCATCCAAATTTGATTTGGATCCAATCTTTGATCTGTGACCCGATCGGTCTCGGTAAAGCCGGTTGTCGTTATCACAGGTGCCTTGTCTTGTAAGCCACCGACAAGGCCAAGGGTGCTAGTCGAACGCGGTCGGCCGGTGGGGCTGGAACTACCGGTCAGATGCGGCGAACCCGCTCCCGACATTCCCATCTCGGGGTGATTTGATGAGTCGACGGATTTCCGCCGGTCATTCTTACGCTTGCGGAGGAGAAATATCGCAAGCAAGAGAAGTATTATGGCTGCTGCCACACCAACGAATACACCGGCCACCCGACCAGCATCTGAGAAAAAGTTGTCACCGCCGGAAGAACTGATTGGGAAGCTGCTGCCCGTCGGCGTCGGCGTCGGGCTGGTAGCGGCTGGTGTGACGGTCACCGTATGCTGGGAACCCTGGATGGTAACAACGGAAACGATAGGGGTGCTCGGAGGATCGGACGATGGAGCATCGGTCGTCTTGGTGTCCGGATCATCTGTCTTTTCCGGGTTGGACTATAATAGAGATACCAAGTCAGCTTATGTTAACATCGCGCAGACTGCGTTATCCATCCACTCAGCATCACCAAACGAGTCCGGGGAGGGGAAACAACGCAAGCGTCAACATTCGTGATGTATATGCAACTTGCATGGTTGGAAGGATGGTCATGGGTCATACAGTTGTGATGAAGACAGTCACAGGAACCGACACCGACACGGTGACCGATCCCAACGTAGGTTTCAACCGGGTAGAAGAACGTACACTGGTGGTGGAAGCGGGTAAATCCGTCCTGGAACTTGGCAAGTGCTGGTCGAGTTCAATGTAATTATAGTAGTTTTCCGTGCGGTTTCCACATCTGTCGTCTGGATACCCAGGGCAACTATCTTGACACTCGTCCAGATTTTTCAACTCAATAGGCGGGTAGTTTGAACACCAGCAATTTTGCCAGAGCACAATCCCAAAGGCGTAGTCGTTGACACAATGATCCCGGCATTCTCCATCTGACTGGTATATACTGTTGTCTATGAAAATCGTCAGTAATATGATTTCGAAAGGGTTGAAACCATATCGTTGAGCCACTCACAAACTGGGTAATCCCTCCCTGTGTTCTCTGGTGAACAGTATACGAGATTGATAGCCGCATGCGATACACGGGCGAAGAATACCGAGCCAAGGAGCAACGGTAGCCAGACTGTGTTTATAAAACCTGTGGACGGCGATATCCTTCTATGCCTTGTGGTCGATGTAGTCGGCAGCCAGGCAGAGCCTGAACTGAATGTTGAGGAGGCAGGCATATTGCCTAGGAAAAGAGAGAAATTTGAAAACCGTCAATTCTTCTTCTATTGATTAGAAATTATGAAATTGGCAAGATTCGAGTTGATCCAAAGTTAAAAGCGATTAGAGATTATGCTGTAGAGACGGCGGGAACAGACGAGAAACGAATCGGTCCGTCCAGTGAATTGTGTACAGTGTGGTTGAAATGACAAAGAGGCGAGGGACGATCTCGACTCGGATGGAGGCTCCCGTCGGTCAAACAGATTTGGACCGAACTGAACGGGCGGGCCGAAGTGGAGATATATGTCTAAGCAAGGGGAGGAGGCTGTCCGTTAGAGAAGTCAGCATGTTTCGACCCTTGAAGGACTGGCATGTATAAGAACAGACGCCCGGTAGGGAGCGAGGGATGAGAGCAATCAAGGGACCCGGAGCGAGATTATTGGTCTCATCGGACCTGGTGATCGCCCTAGCCTCGAGAATGCAGGCACGCCAGATATAGGCGGAAATATGAAAAGGCTGGCCGTATGCGGTAACTCCACCAACGCATAACAATATGGTGTAGCAGGAGGGTATCAGCCTACTCACCGGTGCTATTCCTGAATTGTTTCCTGTGCAGGTCCTGTCCTGACACTCTCAATCAAACCCCGGAGGCTTCGGCTTGGTTGGATATGGTCTGCGGCGTAGGAGGTCGGCTTTCTCAATATAGAGGGACAGTCGACGTAAGGAGGGACTGAGAACAAAGGCGTCTTGTCTCCCTTGTCGCTTGCACCGTCGTCAAAGTTATCGTCGGCAAGTAAGATTTGATCCGTTTCCTGTCGGAATTCCACCTCAGACGCCAAGTCCCAAATATGTCCCAGGTGATCCAAGTCGTCACGGAAGTTTTCGGACAAATGATAATAGCGATGTTGATATAGAAGATGGGACGAAATTCCACCGCTGTATGCAGTTGTCAGAGAGAATTCGAGAGAGACGTGGTTGATCCAAATGTAGCAAACTTCAGGCGAGAGAACAAACAGTCGGCTAGGAAGAAACGAAAGAAACAAACAAGAAAGAAAGAAAGAAAGGAAGAACAAAAAAAATAAATTTTAAAATTTAAAATCACAGAAGCGACCGGAGATACAAGTGTATATAATGTATAAGTAGATCGGCTATATACCGTCCGAATGGATCAGAATCGTGGCTGATTCCTGCAAGGTTAGTGTGGTGATGTTGATGTTGATGTATATTGTGACGTTGACGTTGTTGGTTCTATGTTCTACCTTGCCAACACAGCAAAGCGAGAGACTGTAAATTTGCGGCAAAGCGTCCCAGGCCAAAGGAAAAAACAAAACAACGAAACGATTGAATGCTGCTAGCTGGCTGAATGCTAAAGCGGAAGCATTGTATTGGAAGCCATCTACACAGGTGGGGCGGATGTAGATGTGGATGTGGATGTAGATGGCCACAGCAGGAGCGAGTGTGAAAAGATGGTGATGGTTGAAAGTCCGGGAATTGTTGGACAGGGCGATGACTGTGGTTAAAGGGGACCCGGCTTGCCTCGCACAGCCTCATTAACTGCATCCATTACCACCACTATGCCGACTGCGACACCGCACGCCATGCAATCAATGCATACTACGACTCCCGTACAGACAAAACAATACACTAAAACACTGCAGGTCTTCCTCCACGGCCCCACTCGCAAGAAAAAGTGTGGGTTACAACTGCAATCGGGTCGCCTTCGCACTGATTGGCAATTAAAATTGGACCCGCTGCCGATTGACAGAATCGGGCCAAGTTCTCCCACAGCACGCTCGGGCAGGTTGGCTGGCAATCCCCGCGGGAAAGGCAAAAGAAAGTCGGTTCGATTCAAACCCCCAAATTCTGGATTTTGTCTTGTATCTTTGGGAGAGGTATAATATCCGGAGCATCCCAGGCTCAAGAAAGTATCGTTCGTATCAATGACGATTCAAACAACCGCTTTGTCAAAAGGACTAAGGAAAGGATGCCTTGTCAGGAACATGTTAACTCGGATCTCTCATCCTCAAGCTTCCAGGATCAATGCCTTTCAATGCAAATTTCTCAATTCCCCATTCTTTTCCGGAGACAAACCCCAATCGCCCATACAGAGATGGACTGCGAATATCCCAAATCATCAGAAACAAATTTCCCCAAAACCTGCTTGCTTTTAGTACTTCATAGCTCAAGTATTTAAGCTGCGCGTCGCTACGCTAATGGCATGGGTCAAGATTGATTTTTTTTTTTTTTTTTTTTTTTTTTTTTCTTGACAGAGAACAACCGGAAACGTAGGCCATTAACCGCTAGGCTCTGCCCGGAGTTTATAATGAGAAGGGGAAAAGTCTTGATATAAACACCTTGGGACATTCGCATTCACCGACGATGCCAGTTAAAAAAAAACGAGCCTGCATGTTGTGTACCAAAACGTACATTAAGACGTCCATCTGGTTCAGGTGATACCTGGTCCCACCGACAGCATGAATCGCTGGTCCTATTATAAATCCCATCCTAGGCCTGACAGCTGTGAGGCTTCGCAGCTATAAACCCCAGCAACTATTCTCTCCGTCTTTGGTGCTCTTGAAGCTAAAGCTGTTTCGACGGTATATATAATGTTGCCATTGCAACATGCCAGAAACCTTCCGCGGTCCGTGAAATTGGTCAATGTCAATAGGCATACAAAAATCTCTCTTTTATAACCATCACAATTGACTGGAAACTTGGGATATCGTGATATCCGTGCAGGTACCGAAGGGCTGAGGTACATACACCCAACCTCCTCGCAAAAACCTTTAACTCCATTCCATCTCTGGAAACTCATGCATGTATCAATCGGCTCCCCCGTGCCATGCATCCAGAAAAAACAGCTCGCACAACATAATCGTCACGGAGCGGGGATAGTGCAGAGCGTTTAGACGAAACGTTCGGGATACGGAGTACTTCGAGTACTTGTTCGATTGGTATCGCTGCCACCGCTAGGCGCCATCTGATCAACCAATCTCAGAGGTATCGCGGAACCAGGAGAGAAGAAAAATTCCTCCCACACTTTTTCTGCACTTCGACTCTTTGCATTTCTGAAATACCCAATCCATGCAGGGTAGCATCCTAAAGCCAAGTTTATTCTCAAACACAGAAACCACGAATCGAACTGCTTACCTCACATCCAATTGTTCGATAGTGGAAGTGGACGGCTAATAAGATTGAACTGATTAAAACTAAATCTCTAATCAGAGATAATCAGAGAACACGCTTCCCCTCCTGTGGCTGTGGAACCGCCCTCAGATCCCCTTCGTTGTGCTGATTTCACGCCCAGTTATCGCTCCCGTCGACTAATCCCAAGCCTTTCGTCATCAACCACTCAGTCCTAAAGGGGTAACTTTCACATCAGAATCTGTGCCCAGACCATAAGCGAAGCCTAAAAGGTTCTTCAGCCGCTGACAGGAGACTAAAAAAGCCACCACAATTTTCAAACCTGACATGATGCTCTCAGTTCCTTCGATGCCGAACTTTTACAATGGCTGCCTCCCATGTCCTCTGCCGATCAAATCTCCCGACTCCCCCATTTCATCTGCCACAAATGTCGGCGGTGCACCTCACACTGTTATCGATGGGAATGACGTTAAATAGGAATTCTTTCATGATTTCCAACCTTTCCCTTACCTCAAGTTCTGCTGTACCTAAATGTCTTTCGTTGATCGAATTTTAAGGTACACTTGCGTAACTAATAAAAGCAGTGCCTGAGGCATGCGTCCCCTCTTGGCAGTCTAACTCTCTAACGATGCTAAGCGTCCTTGGGTGCCGTGGCGGCCCTCTTTTTTTGTCATCGGTTGAACTGACCTGACTTTTCCGGCCAGACCACAACCACCAAATCAACAAAGGTCGCCCAAGACCTCCCGTTTCGAAATGTCAATCCGGCGATCAGGCGGTAACATTTAGTTTCGATCAGATGTTTCGTGTTCCCAACTACACAGCCAGCGTGGGGAAGTTAGGGGTCGGTTCCGAATGAAATAGGTCAAAAAGAAGCCCCTACTCCAGCTCCGGTGTGCCGGCCGGAGCGGTATCATGCAATTATTATGATGATGCATTTCGTGAATTCTATGATTTTTGCAACTTTGATCCTTGAAATCTTTATAATATATGATCCCGTGGTCGGAATGCAAGTTTAACTTCAACGTCTTTGCATTCGACATTCCTCGCATCCAAATTGGCAATAATTGCGATATATCACGGCCAAAGTTCAAATGACTCCGAACAACTGTTAGTTTTCGATGCCAGCCGAACAATTAAACCTTCGACCGAAACAGAATTGTGCTATATTCTCCAAATGTGCAGCTGAATTTCACGAAGAAAACTTCTGCAGAGTCACTTGATTATAACACCATGTTTTCCGATCAAAAGATGCTAGGAATAATCCGTAGACGTCTACAACCGCAAGGCTCACCGACCGCCACCGCCTCGGTATTCTCCAAACTCTTCTGCTAATATAATACACTCGATGACAAAGCAGCCATGCGTATCCACATCCCAGCTGCAGCCGTAAAGTGAAAGACTCAAAATGGCTACCCGGGCCGTTTGAACTCGAAAACTTGGGTTCACATACCAGTCGTCCACTTCTAATCCGAACGTCAATTGCAATTACAATTCGAATTCAATTACAATCGAGCTAACATATTTATATATTCAAGCATTGTATCAAATATCATAACTCCTTCAATACCACCTTCCCCAAATAAAAACTTAAAAATAAATATATAATCAACAAAGAGTCTAAAAGACCTCAATAGCTACACCAGAATATAACCTCGAGTCTGACACGATATTCTCAAAAATCCACCATGTCGTGCCTTGTCCCAGACATAACCACCAAGTGCAATGGAACCCCAGCCTCCTAAATAGCAACCCAGGTACACGTATTCACACGTTTAAACCGACCGGGTACCATGTTCCCCATCTCCATGTATCCGCAAGGTAAACCACCTAATATCTCGTTTGTATACGCAATTCCCGTTCGTGGTATCTAGGGAATACTACGGAGTAGATATCCGGGTGCGGAGACCCCGGGGTATGGGGGAGGGCCGGGGGTTCCATTCGAATTGGAGGATGTTTTTATATTGTTAGAATCAAATTGATAAAAAAAATTTTCCTTTGAAGTATTAGTACCTTGGTCCCGAGTAAATTAGAGCTATTAGATCCGAGGATGTTCGCAGCGGATGTAACGTACGGGTATAGGAATCATATCACCGCCCCTTCCACACTCCGGATAAAATTATAAAACACTGAATCCGAATGCTCCGTTCAAACATTCGTTTCGAAATATTTTTCAGTTGATATGCCTCCTAACAGTTCGATATTATCCAATGGCTGCGGTTGAAGGCTCTCTAACGCACTGCCAGAAAATTCCAAAATACTCGAAACGAAAAATTCGTTTCAACGAGTGAATGATCTCAGCGCAACAAGTCAATCTCCGCGGCCCCGGACCGATCAAAAGAAGTTGTTGAAGCACACGAGTTATAGGATACCAACAACCGGCCGGACCAGGGCTAGCTACCAGGTAGCTACCAGGAACCCCAAACCAAATCGCCATTCAATCGAGCTGACAATAAAATAAAAATTCGCCACAAAACGCAAAATCTTGATTCGATTCTTATCATCATCACACTATCATGTACATTTTGTATATCCAACATAGACCCGCATCCACCAACTGTTATAAACCACTTCCATAACCGTCGACTCTAGCTTAAACTCCAAGCTGGGAGGCAAAAAAAAGCTGACATACTGAAACTTGCTACCCTATCTCGGACCACATAAAGTGACATGCTACAAAATGAGCTGCACATAACTTACCGGCCGGACCCACCGTACAGTAGTTCCCAAACATGCATTGAGCGTTTTACGCCTTCTGGCCATGGGCTGTCAACCTGTCAGAGCGAATTAGCGAAATCAAAAGAGAGACAAGAAAAAGCCTAACATGCCGTTCGACTAACGAGCGAACCGGGAAGATTTTACTTGCTTGTGAGACTTGCATCGCATGCCATGCCATCGGTATGTCTTTGAATTCGTTTAGTTTAAAAGAGAGGCTGAAATCTTTTAAAACAATTTTCTTTGCTAGCCCTATCAAATTAGATCTTTATAATCATTTTAGTTAATTCTAGACTCGCAAAGAACCGTTGATCATAACGTTGGGGACCTGGCATTCGTAAACACTTATACGAAGCTGTAGACATCCGATACATCCAATCTAGCTAGCCAAGCCAACATTTCACATGAATATTCCCGGAAACCCACCCACGGCCCCAAAGCTCCCTCGCTTGACCAGGAAGAACCTGGAAGCCAAGAAAGAAAAAAAAAAGCAGTGAAGTATGGGGGTACGTACCCACCGACATGACGAGCTTCGCAAGCTCCGTAGACGGCAGCTCCAAAAGTTTCAACAACCCTCCTCCGGCTTAAAAATTCCTTGCCGTACCTATTGCCATTCTGTTAAAAATAGTAAAAAGTATCCATGCCAAGGCAAGGACCTGAATGCCGAATGCGTACCGTACCTACAGTAGCTTTTTGGGGGTGATGGTGTGCACGTTCAAAATTCACCTTCAAATGGCGCCACCGATTACTTAACTGAACTAAACAGACGGGAGCCACGAGGTAGCACTCATTCAATGCTATCGATAACTAGCAATCCAGAAGAAGAAAAAGTAAGGTTGTATGCATATACCAACCGGCATAGAAATCATAGCGCGAGGGCAGATATAGCTACATAGTTTCCCTAACAAGAATTTCCAAATGCTACATTGATTCTACGAAATGGCAGCATGTGATCATTTTGCAGCAAATTTTCTTTTCTTGCGCAGGGCAGGAAAAAGCTGATGTGATGTGCCCAGCCATGGATGATATCACTGATAACGATTATCTTGGTTTTTTCTGTCGGGCAAGGTTCCTTTCAGGTCCCCGATGAGAAATAAATATCGTGAGCTCTGCGAAAAACGATTTGTCGCCAATGTTGAGATATCAACACGTAGAGTTAAAACAAGGAGCCAAAAAACTTGCGGTATGCAAATCAAAGATGCCTGATCGATGTCCTCCCCGAGGTATATATATCAAAATTAATATCAGGTGATTGACATTCCGTCGACTTGCGCCTCCCATCCGTCTACCGGATAGGAAACCCGGAGTTCAAAGAATTTCTGGAAAAGTTGTAGAGTAGTAGATCCTTTGAATGGCACTTATAACCTAAATTCGACGTTCAGATCTAGGAACAAAAGGCTCAAGGAACTCAACGGAACTTTGGAAGTCGATCTTCAGGAGATTCAAACCGGTATCCTGGCGTTTGCCTTTTGACGGGCTGCGATGGCAAGGGTATTGGATATCGATGTACACACCACATACGTGTCTAAATGTAGTTACCTACCAATATACTTGGTATATAGAGCTTCAAACTGCCCCTCTGAACGAGATATAGGGATGAACCATGTTGGAAGTACTTGTGTATGCGCTGGAGATGTCGTGACTGAATGAATATCAAATGCTGGCGTCACCATGGCTATGGATATCAAAGATAATTTTGAGAGCGGGCGCGCCCATGACGCCTATAAAATATCCAGCATCAATGAACCCGTTGTAAACTAGAGCCAATGGGATGGCTACACACCTGATATATACGATGGCCATACCCAATATCTTGTCTCACACATAACCCGGTTCTAATACCAATATACCATCAAGACCAGATAGTAGGTAAGAATAGTAGCATTCGATCGTTGCCCGCTATTAAAGGTATATACCCAAAGGAATACCGTAACTACCGCCCCCTGAAGTCTTATCCGAGAAATCCAAGCCTGGCTATACTATTTTAAAAAAAAGACCACAGGAAAAAAAAGGTTCCGAAGGAATGACAATGAAACGAATTCGAAAAAAAGGTAAGCAAAAGAAGGGTCGAATGGGGGTGGAAATGGTAAAAAGGGTAACTGTACTGTAAGATACCAGTTGTACTGTTCCAGAAAAGTTTGAATTACAAAGGCCGGAAACGGAAAATGATAGCTAGACAAGAGACTGCTGAATAAAAACTCCATGGAAATGCCAAAACGTCCCCTTCAAAAAAAAAAAAGTTCACATATCCCTTTTGCCAAAAAGAAAGAAACAAAACAAAAAGAACCCTGTAATAAGCGTTCGTCCCAATGTATCCGTTTCGTAACAAGGGCACAAAAAGATGCCAAAGAGAAGCCAATAGACTGTGTATGGTCTGCAAATCGTCGTCCACCTAGTAGTTTTGCAATCTTACATCCCCTCCCAAGCGACTTGACCTCCAGCACCACTGAATAACCCACCGGCTCCAGCCCCGTATACACCTCCCTGAACTCTCTCATTGACTACCTTCCCCCAAACTCTCCGGGCGTTATCGAAATCTGTACCACCACCCGCCATTCCCTTAGCTACAACCTCGACAACCTCCCACCTACTAACCGCAATTCCAAATGCACTGCCTTCATCTCCTCCTCTACCAGCCGCAATGTTGACCCTCTGCGGAACCGTAACCAGGAATTCCATCACATTTGTATTTCCCACAATCTCTCTCAACCCGAATTCCGTCCCCGCCAATCCCTTCAGCATCCTCAAGCTCGCTTGCGCATTCTCCTTCAAGGCAATGACACTGGCGTATTCAACCAACTTTTTGTAGAAACTAGGGTTCTTTCGTAGATACTCCCTGTAGAGCTTCTCATCTGCCGGCAATATTGTCGCCAAGGTTTTGAGATAGTCTGGATGTGGAGGTGCTAATGGGATTTCTAGGACAATCGGCAAAATTCGGGATGGCGGTAAACTCGCGAGCAAATGAAGGCTTCGGGAATGAGGACCTTGTCCAGAAGGGCCAGGAATATATGTCGACAGTGCCTTCAGGATCTTCGGTAACAGATCCTTCGATTCTCGTAGGTGCGTTGGAAAGTGTGTTGCGTAGTTGGCGATGTAACTGGCTGATCGCGATGTTAAGAACGATGCTGTGAATTGGTCGGATTGTTCCCCGGGTGGAGTGGTGTAGAGCGCGATCGTGCTTTGATGGCGGTTATTGGCAATGAGGTATTCTAAACCTTTCGATGTGGAGTAGATTTTATCTCCAGCAGATGTCCCTCGCTCCAATGTTGGTCCGACAAGGAGGAATTCGGAGTAAAATTCGATAACGGTCATATACATTAACACATCAAACTCCATCTCTACCATTGCCGTCGCGAATCCGAGCAAGCCGTCTAGCGTGCCTTCACCTTCAAATCTAGCTTCCACCTGTGGGAAATGTGAGCGGGAAACAACTTCCCAGTTCATACCGGCCATCTTTGGTATCATTGATAATAAACGAGCTTGCGCCAGCGTCTTCTCAGCTCGTGACATAGAGGCAGACTTATTCCTCCATGAGCAGTTATCAAAGAAGGACTGGTAAATTTCCTTGTCGCCAAAAACGCGACGCCAGATTAAACCTTCGCCGACACCGCCAGGGCCAACCTTGTCAATGGATAATAACTCAAGCAAAGTCCTAGCTGCGAGATCAGCCACATCCGTGTTCGAAGCAACAAGAGAGAGGTTAACAATTGCAGCGACGAGCTCAGGATGGCTTGCTAGAGAACGAGCCTCAGATGGCGAAGCAGTAGATTTCTGGAGCAACTTAAGCCCCATAAGTTGGATGTGAGCATTTGGGAAGGTGAGAGTCGGGAGGATTTCCGCTGGTGTTGTCAATGTTAGTAGCTCACTGAAGCGAATGGGCTCCAGGAGAGATATAAGAAGGGCGCATAGCGGCTGCGGGCTGCTGGTGAGAGGTAGGGTCTTTGTGAGAAGCGGGAGAAAGATGGGGAGAGCAGCCTTGCGACTTTCCTCTGTTTTAGATTTGTTAGCCACCCCTGGGGGGTCCATAGGTTATCGATAAGGAGGGGTAAAACGGGGTAGCGGTTAGGACCCACCGTTTAGCTGTAATCGGAAGGTGTCAACGAGCTTAACGTCGAGGTCTGTGGCATATGTGAAGCCTTCGAGGTGCGCCTGGAGCGACTTTGCGGTGTCAGGCATTCCTGCCATGGTGGCGATGAAGTAGCGGTGCTTTTGGGACGATGGAGCGGCTACGGCGGTTAGCGACCACAAGGCAAGGTTGGAGGGGTATGTGTTAGACGAGGTTGAGAAGTGCGTTTCTTGTAGATATCGGATAGGGTCTGGCGATGAAGCTGTCGGTATGCAGATGCTGAAGCTGAGAGCTTGCAATGGCGATGGCGAAAAGGAGAACAGGCGATGGTGTCGATGGAGGGCCAGTTAGCTCGTTGAGGCTGCAGTTGGCCTGCATTTGAAATCAAGTCGGGCGTTAAAATTTTAATTTAAATATCCGAATCCGGAAATTTTGGCTTGTATTGCCGTTATTGGTAATTTCCGCTTTCGAAAGACCTCTTTAATCGAGGTCAACTGATATCGCATAGGTCTTAATTTTATATTCGACTAATTTTATAACATTGATGACCTCATGTAATATTGTAGCCTCGTTGAATTCAACTGGAGTGTGAATAGTTGAACTAGGACACATCGATATCTTCGGCATCAGATATTTGACTATCCGACCCGTCGTCTGTATCGATTGGATACAGCTCATCGCCAGTGTCCGGATACTCCGAATCACCACCCTCTTCACTATCCCACTCTTCACTAATTTCTTCGCCTTCATTTGATAAACCACTAGGCCCTTCATCTTCTGAAGCAACATAATCCGACTCCAAATCTTCCTGATTTTCCAAAGCCTTCCAGGCCAACCAATCCTCTTCCATCTGATCAAAATCCACATCTCCCTCCCACTGAAACTCAAAGTTTACCGGGAAAATCTGGATCTTGTGTCCTCTTCTTTGAAATCGTGCAGCTTGCCACAACATCCCTTGGACCAGCCACCGAATATGTAATCCCTCTGAATGCACATCTTTCAAGGTTCCGATGATTTCCTTCATTAAGCATGGGACTGAGGAAGTGTTCTAGAGCGTTGGTCCTGCAGTTATGAGGCGTCAACCCCGGCCATGGGATGTCCAACTGTGTAATCGTAGGAACGTTCGGAAACCAAAAGATATAGCCGACGGATTTCTCCCACAGTGCATTTGTGATTTTCAACGACTCGAGGTTTGGAAATTGATCCCTGAGCAATCCCAAGCCATCCTGGTAACAAATCAACGAGGAATTCAAATTCAATGTGAGATTTTTGACGGTTGGAAATTCAAGGGTTGTTACGAAAGGATGCGTGGCTCTGTGAATATGTAGAGTCGTGATATTTGTGGAGTTGAGGATGGGTAAGAGATAATTGTAGTTGTCAAGCTTTATATCTGTTTGAAACGACTGAAGATTCTTTGGAAGCCGTATTTCTGCCATCTTTTGGACGAATACGTCTTCCGGGATATAAGGTCCGAGAAGGTCTTGAACCTTGGGAAACTGTCTCATCGTCCATTTATAAAGCCCTAGAGTGGATTTCTCGGATTCTGGTAAAAGGCGATAGTTCTCAATGTCATTATACCACCGCTCCTCGGTACCGGCCCAAATAAAGGCAAAGTGATTGATATCATCGTAAAATGGTAGAGTGGATAGAAGCCAGAAGAGCGCAGAGTAGACATTCCCTTGGAAGATACTAAAGCTGAAGATTTTGACCGTCAAGCTTTGGATATTCGGAAACACCGAAGCTGCAGAGTGGAGGTCATCCAGGGTATCCAGAGTAAAGATGGTGAAGGTCATCGACCTGCCAGGATATATTCGTTAGTACCTATACATCTTTGAATAAAATTAGAAATATAGGTACCGGATATAGTATTTGAACGGCGCTAACCATCCACTGCCGGTGAAGGATTTAAGGAACCGCTTGTAATTATCGTCGTGCAATTTGATACCACCAAACCGGGCCCTGAAGGTTAGAGAGTAACAATGTCGCGAACACTTCGCGAACGCTGCCGCATCTTCAGGATCAAGATACGATACGATCGAATAGCAAATCTCTGTAGGCAAGATCAAAAATACACCGTTTTTAGACATTTATTCAGTAACTTTTGGGCTATCGATAATGCATTAATGAAGATGTAATTTGTTGAGATGGTATCCGAATAGGTATCCTATGGTGGTAAAGATATAGATGCGGATTCATCTATATATACGTGCTTGGGAGACACGCGCCATGATCCAAGGCTACACGCGCCCCCGCGTATTGTCGTGAGCCCCATTAATGGGAATAGAATACCAATATGGGGTTTTATGGCTGTTCGTGGTATGTTACATTACATAACTCTGCACCTTTGGTTGGGGTTTGTCCCATACCGGCCTGGTCGGGTTAGGGTCTCGTTGCACCGAAGTTCACCTTACTAACTTCGGCCGGCTCCAGAATTAAATGTCTTGGCAGAGTGGCATTCCTTCCTTCGCATCAACTTCGACGCCTTCTCGACCTCTCCACCATCATTTCCCCCAACTTTACCTCTTTTACCAAAAGTTACCTTTCACCTTAATTAGTCGCAATGGCCTTCAGAGGAGGCAGAGGTGGCTTTCGCGGCGGCCGAGGCGGCGGCTCGAATGGCGCTCCCATGATGCCTCGAGAATTCGACGTCAAACCGGATTTCGGTCCTACAGAACAATTTCCAGTACGCCGACCTTCATACCATTCCTTCCAAAAACCCTCTATCAAAATCATATCAACTGATTAATTCTTTAAATCTAGGACTACACAATCCCTTTCCAAGACCCTCTATCCTCCACCGAAAGAATACACATCTCTCGTTTTCGCGACCACCGAGAAAAAATCCACAGCGGACCACTCTATACCGTTCTTGGCAAACGTAAAGGTCTAGAAGACCCATTCGAAGATGTAATCACCTACTCCGCGAAAAAATACCATCGTCAGAAAAGAAAGGTTCCAAAGTTAGATTCACGACCCTATGTATTCGAACTCTTCCCCGCGGAGTTATGGGAAACTATGGATTCGAGTTATGCGGCGACAGGGGATAGGAGTGTAGTCATCACTGGGAAAAAGGATCAGAAGAAGAGATTGCTGATATCGAGTTTAAACACCGAGTTACCGAATGGAGGTCATCATGATGATAAATCCGATGGATCGGATGAGGAAGACGAAGAAAAGGAGAGGGAGAAGAAGTCCGTGCTGGCGAAATTGATGAGTCATAAAGACGAGGAGGACGACGGATTGGGAGATGAAGATGAAGATGATGAAGATAAGGAGGACGAAGGAGAGGAAGAAGATGATTACCAGGACGATGAAGATGGAGATTACAATGCCGAACAGTACTTTGACGACGGAGACGGAGACGTCGATTACGGCGATGACGACGGTGGAGGAGGCGCATGGTTCGATTAGTAAGGGCAAAAGATTATCTGGTTCTTTATTATAGCGTCTGTACATATCCCTAGTTGTTCATAAATGCCATTCTACCTCTCGGTTTATGGCTTTGAAACTAATACTCAAGGTTAGGTTACTTCTTATATAACGACCGTTCCGATTGCTTAAAACCCCTGCTGCCTCCTCCACTTCCCCTCCCACCCTCTATAAAAGGACTCTCCTCCAAAGTCCTAACCTCCTTCCCCTCCTCCCACACCCCCATCTCCACCTGCCGTCTCTCCATCCTCTCCAACATCGGCAAAACCACATGTTCCACATGCCATGTCCACTTATACTCCAAAATCTTCTTGTTCCCTCCCCTTAACACCTTTCTCAACCAAAACCGGTACCCCGAGTTCATCCTCAAGTTCCTTTAGCGGCGTAAAAAGCGCTCTATAATTAAATACTATGCCCCCGCAAAGTGGCAGTCGTTGGAGAGTCTGCCAATCTACTCTTAATGTCAAGTTTTCTTTTTTGATGGTTATGTCTTGTCCGCTACGTAGTTTATCGAATTCTCCGCCGGCGGGGGTAAACAATGGTTCTCCGACTACGATGTCCCATGAACCTCTTTGAATCGGTTTACCTGTTGCTAATTTCGAAAAATATTTATCCAAGTTCTAACAATCAGTCCAAAAAGTCACCTCGTATATATATCAGAACAATGGGTAAATTGGATAGATAAAAACCTACCTATCCATATTCCTCCCCATCCTCTCCTCATACTCGGGCACAACCCCACGAATTTCCCCCAAAACCTTTCCAATCTTTCGCCCAAATCCCATCCGATACTACTACATATCATTCCCGCCACAAATACATACTTCCCATCCCTTCCTTATCAGGCAAAACAACAGCAAAATCCCCCGGGACGTTTTGGAATACAAATCACAGCGGATCCATGTTGTATATCTCAAACTCTCTGTCTAATATTTCGTTTGAAAAAATATAATTTTGTGGGTCGAAGGGGAAGTATTGTGGATACCGCGCACATAAAAACTGTACCACCATCTCCATAACCTCTCTACACGCCACCTCTACCTTCCAGGGATCATCAATACCAAGAAACTTAACGATAATCTTGGTTTCGTACTTCTTGTAGATTTCTGCTCGTTGGAGGAATCTGGTGGAATAGGTACTTTCGAGTTCTAACCACCAATCGGGCTCTAGTCTTGTCAACGCCATGGTTTGGTGGTATGGCCAGCGGAAGGGACGGTAGGGACGGGGTTTTGCGGTGGTGATGCTGAAGGTGGGGTAGGGTTTTGGAGGGGTACGTCGGTTAGGGAGGGATGTGATTTGGGGGAGGGTGAGGGGGGTTATAAGGTATGATGATTGGGGGTTAGAAGGCTTCTCTGAGGTTTTGGTGCCATTGTGATTAGATTTTGGAATACGTGTTTTTTTGGCGTACGAGTAGATTAGGAATGTGAGGAGTGGAGCCACCGCGAAGGAGATGGGGAGGATATAGATTCGATCGTGGCTGTTTAATGCCTGATGAGGTCTATATATCAATGGCTGAGGATATCGACTGCAGGGTTTGATTGACACTTGAAATAACCATCACGAATCGAAGGTCTACTAGAACTATAACGGCTAGCAGTCAAAATTTAAAATCATATATGGCCAGTGCAGTAGATCCTAAAAATCAAGGTTTAATGACCTATATATCCAGCGTTCCCTCAAGTTGAACCCTTTAACCAACTCCGCTTTGATCTGCTGGTAGTTCGCCGTGTTGTTTTTGTTGTATATTCGTGTAATAGAATCGAGTCGACTAGAGTTTATGTTGAGCAATGCGGTTGAGGACACGATCGATATCTGCCGTTCCTTACAAATTGAATCTAGCGTCAAGATCCATTTGCATGTCCGTGTGACATCCCTCTTGCCCCGTGTACTAAGGTCCCTTGGTACCTATACGAGCCTGTGTAACGGAAACGTGCGTCATAGTCAACCTGACATCAAAAGGCGACTATGTATCAACCTCGATGCCTAAACTCGAATGATTTATAGAAAGCATGCTTAGTGTACAATCAGACTAATTAAGCTTAAAGTCAGCCTCGAAGCTCTAGCACTACGATATATAAAAGTACTTAAGCACCTAGGTAGCAGGTAATTGATTGATTGAGTTACCATTGATATTATATTTAATCAGTATCCCCGACTGCACGCTAGTCTATGCTATCAGACAAAATCCTCTATGCAATTCATTTTTTCCCAGGCCGTTCGTTCAGTGAGAGTGAGAACCCATCATATCCGATATGACAAGAGGGTTCCCATATTATAATTTAGTAAACAAAAAATGCAATGCAAGGCCAGTGTATACAAGGAAACAGCAGTCAATACGAAAGAAGAAACGGCAGCGAAAACACTTCCAAGGAGACACCATCTTTTGGTTCTGGTAAAGGAAAAACAAAAACAACTAAACGACAAGGACGGGTAGGAGCAAAATGTCTGCGCAGGCGGGCAAGAAGAAAAGAGAAAAGAAAAAAAAAAAAACTCCGTCCCAACACCGATGTATATATAAACAGAACGAAGAACCAAAAGTACCTGAAGCGCGGCATTCTGATGTTCCTAACGGTTAATAAAGAAAAAAAAGACACCGAAGCGACGTTTTTTGTGGTCAATGCAAATGTTGTAGGCGTTAAGAGTGAGTAGGAATGGTAAACGAGACTGCGCGCGGTGTAAAGCGAGAGGGGAAAGAGAGAGGGCAAAAATAAAGTTATAAACATCCCAGCGAATCCAGCCGAACCAGTCCTTTAAAAAAAAAAAAAAAAAAAAAAGACCGGGTACCAGCCTTTTTACCTATGGTGTGATTTCTTTAGAGCAGCAAAAACAAAAACACGAATTTTTTTATATTACGATTTCCTTCGCTGTTGAAAAGGATCATACAAATCACAAACAGAAACAAAATCCACTTCTTAAAGGTGAGATTCTATCTCCAGACTGGTCGGCCACCGCCGTTTTTTCGGGCGTCGGAGTCACCGCCTATGCTTCTTTGTCGACTAGCGAAGGTGCTGTTTGCGTAGGGACCAACTTCATCTGGGACGGTTGTACCTTTTCTCCATCCTCTGTTGCTGGATCCGCTGCTGACCGAACTTGGTCCGCCACGGTCTCCACCAGAGCGACTGCGGATGGAGGATGTAGAGGTAGTTGTGGCGGCAGGGGAGATCATTGAGCTGTTATGATTTGAGGCCTCGGCAGCACGACGAGAGGAGGAAGTAGTAGAAGCGGCGAAAGATGGAGGCCTGGAAGTGGTAGTGAGGTGGTGTGGACGGTGTGGACTGTTGTTAGACGAATATGAAGGTTCTTCTGGGGTTCTGGCTTCAGAATCTGAAGGAGGAGGCGAAGGAGGAGCGAGCTGTGCAATTGCGATCATGACAGAGTAAGTAACAATGTTTTAATATATATGCGATGGAGGAAGCATAAGGCATGGAAGAAACCGGGAGATGGAATGCATTATGTATGCATGTAGGTAAGTAAGTACCTCTGTAGCTTCTTGGAGTTGTTCCTGTAGACAGCCCGCGTTAGTCGGGATGAAACAGGCTAGACAGCCACCGGCCAATTGACGACCAGCTGCAGACACGGATTGGAATGTAGAAAAATGGAGAAGAAGACTGTAGACATACCGACTGCTCTTGGATCTGCTCTTGCTCGTCGACAGCTTGTGCTGTGCTTTCTTGTGACGCCATGGTGGAATGTTACGCGAAAAGGGACCGGGTGAACGACCGAGGGATATAATCGGCTTTCGGGAGGCTAAGGGACTCGAGAGTCGGCTGATCTGTAGGCTGCAGGTGTGTATGTCTGTAGGTATGGATGCCTGCGAATTGATTCGATTGCGAACGAAAAAAAAAAGCGAATCGGACGAAGGTGAGGATGAATTGTAATTGTGAAAGTGGTGATGATGGTAGTTAATATGGGGGAAGGTTGATGGTAGTTAAGTTGACAGGAGAGAAAAGGGAAATGGGAAATTATTCTGGCTCGGGAAGGGGAAGTGGGAAGTGGAAGGAAAGCGGGAGCCAGTCCACCCAAACCGGGGCCAACCCGTCCTGTTAATTTGGATGCTGCACGATTTCCGCTCGTTAGCGAAAGACACACCACCGAAAAGAGCTTAACGGCCAGGGGCGCCGCGGACTCGGATTTCTTTATTATATTAGGCGTCTTAAAAGGTGAGGCAATGATCAAGCCATAGTCGTGTCTTCGTCTTTGTTGGGGTTGTTTAACTAACACTAACGGTGGTAATCACGAAGGGGTCCTTTGTATTTTATATCTGCTCGTGGCTGCACTAATAGCCATGGTACGGACTCGATTCAAGTCAATTCATGCAGGGAGAGGGGTATCCCATCCCCATTCCCCATTCATTCAAATTCAACTGTCCAGAATGCCTCGTCAGCCAGCTCATTGGGGGGGAAAAATGAGATGCGCTGGCAAGGGACCACGAGATGCGATGCCAGGATCCAATCGAACGCTTCCGTCGGCATGCATCATGCACCCAATTGGCCGGTAATGTCGCCCCACACTCACCCCGACTAGTCCCTTTCAGTCAATCAACCAACAACGTCTCGTAGTTGCATGCTGAGGACCCCGCAGTCTGGTGCAAACAGTGATGGAAATGTGAACGTATGACGTTGGGAGTCACATCTGCTTCACATATTACTTAAGTGACCTGTTGGGACGATGCCTCGGATTCTGAGAGAAAACCGTGACGAGGCGTGCAGTTTTTTCGACACGCGTGCACCATCATTACTAACCAACTGCATGATCATGATCAACTAGCTAGGCACTTAGCTAATGTTGACTAACAACCGGAAGTGGATCCTAACTACTTAACCATCGATTGATATAACTTCGGCGGAGGATATTTATCAACATGCATATCTACAAGGATTCTTTTTCTCGGGAAGTTCCGGGGGTTCTACTAATTTATGAAACATAAGATATATCGACATATGCCTGCCGCTTCGACAAAACAACGTGGAACCCATGGCATTATACCCAGCAACTTCGACCTTATAAGCGAATTAAAGAGTACCTATTCGAAGCTTTACGCTGGATGATCAAAACATCACGTGCGGTTAATGTTTGAGAAAATCGTGGCTGCTAGTGATTTTTAAGTGAAATACTAATGCCGTACTAAATTTTGCATTCGGTATCCTAAATACCACAAGCGGCAGTCTCCTGTTCTACGTAGTGTCCGGGACTTACCACTTCCTCGGGCTTACCGGTATGCCACGCATCATGCATCACTGGTTTACAAAGAAGAAGAAGAAGAGGAGGACGATTTTGATTTCGCGATTACTCAGACCCCAGAAACTACTTCAGACATCCTTTTCAACTTAGCTTACATCCCGGCCGATCATCAACCCCCCATACTTGGAGTACTCCGGGGCGAAAATATCTCGACACAGATTGGAGAACGTGAGTTCGGATTGCAGATCATCACAGCAGCTGAAAGAGCCGGCCTCCATTGAAAACCGTCGAACAGCTCGAAGAGACACTGTTTCGATTCTTTGCTCCTGAATATTCAGACAATAATCATTTAGAAATCCAAAGCCAGACCAATGGTTTTATTCAAGGTCTGGAGAAAGTTATACCGTCGAAAAGACCGTCGTACACAGGTCCTTGATCATCTGGCCAGGGGTCACTTAGTTTTCGTAGCCCAGCATGCGGAGTTACTACTATTGGAGTACGTGCGGTAGCAAAAGATTCGCTCAACCTACGGATGCTTTGATTGTGAGTTCGTGTTATTCCTGCACAAACCTAGGATCCGAGCGCGAAAGGGCGCAGTCATATCTATGTCTCCGAAATACCTAAAGGGCTTTCGAATTCGGTCAATAATTTGGCGAAAAGTGTTACTATAAATGCATTCTCTAGTCAGTCGAAGCCAAAGTCAGGTGATACAACTTCCATCACACAACTATTACCCCGGAGAAGAATAAAGGTTTACGAGCAGCCAGTGTTGAGCATACAAACAAGAAACCCAAGGATACCGGCAAAGAGCAGAAAGGTAAAGAAAAAAATTAAGAGCTAAGTAGGGAGGAAGTTGATGCTTACTTATGGGTAACGAAATGAAGACGGCTAACCAACAGGTGATTCCCGAACATTAATGGGAGTATTGGTATCATGATATTCTATTTCGTATTCTATTTATCAAGTTTCTATTGAAATCCAAAACTTTCGAGACTATCTAGCTTTCGGCGTAACTGCTAGCGCTCCACTTCCTCATGTGCATAACTAATTTGAAGTTTTATTTAGCTAAAACTTCTGATATCTTTATAATTTAATGCTGATTGACACCTTCTCCGAATGAAAATAAAAAGTAGTTATGCTGTATTCATATATTTATTATTGACTACAAGGTATGTAATTCATTGTATGAACTTCGGTATCGATATCTCGATCCATGCATCGAAATCGCTAAATTATAAAAGAGAAAGATATAGCCCTCGAATAATCTCGTATGGAACAGCATTGATTGCTCCAACCACACCAAGAAAAAAAAAAAAAAAAAAAAACAAGAACGCCTATGCCATAAACTAAAAATTATACAAAAGAACTAGCCGGGTATAGCAGGAAAAGGAAAATAAAGAAAAAGATAAAGAATATTCATGGAAAAATGGTATGATGAACCGCCTTCTGTACAATATACTATCTTTTACCATCATCGTCATCATCATCATCAACGTTCGCCACGAATCCATACATCACAATACCATGATACAACTTTTGTTCTATGCCCCCTTCGGAGCTTGGTTATCATAGAATCCCGATAACGAAGCCAAAAAAGCCAAGTCCTACTCCTATCAATCCTGGTAGCGAGATCTTGTGTGCTCTTTCACCCTCATTCGTGAAGATATTATCTAAGCCTCCGTTGGGCGGAGGTAACGGACCGTTGTTGTTATTATTCCCTTGGCCATCCCCACCAGCAGGTGTTGAGGATACTGCCTCTGCTGTCTCTGTGGTAGAGCTGCTGGCCTCTACTGATGTCTCTGTAGGGTCCGGTGAAGATGTGGTTTCAATGGTAGAGTTTGTTGGATCAATGGTAGAGGTTGTTTCGGTGGGAGACTCTGTAGAAGATACTGTGGGTGAGTCTTCGACACTTGTAGTTTCTGGTGCGTTGCTGGATGAAGTGGTTGTAAATTTCATGTCCGTGGATGATGAGTTCATAACAGATGTTGTTGTGACCGGTGGGTCAGAGCTGGCAGTTATGGTTGTGACGATAGTCACTTTGCATCGACTGCGTCCGCTCTTGTCGACGAAGCAGCTAGACCCTTTGGGGCAGCAGAAGTCGTTACTTGGGCAGACGAAGAAATTCGCACTATCGCATAGATTATGTTAATTAGCCATCCAAACATCGAGGACTTTGTATCCAGTCATGACAGTACTTACTCTTCACAGACCCTTTCACATGCTGCTTTTCCATCTGCATTCCTTAAGCATTTCCTTCCAGCAGGGCAGCAAAATGCCCTACTCGGACAGACACCAAATCCCTCGTTAATACAAGGAGTGTCATCATTCGCATTCGCAATTCCTTCCACCGTATTCACCAAATCTCCCGAACCTTCACAATCCGTCCCTTCAAGGCAGCAACCTGAATTCCCTCGAATCTGCACACAATTATATCCATCCGGACAGCACCCGCCTCCGGCAGTACAACATGTCTGCCCTGCCGAACAGCAAGAATTTCCAGCACATCCTGTTTGCCCTCTTAGACAACACCCTAATCCGCTGTTGCAGAATGCATTAGGACCACACGATGGCCCGTCCGTAGTACATATTAAACCTTCGGCACCAGAGCCGAGTGCTGAGACTTGTCGTAATCGTAATTTGTTATCCATACTCCTGGGTATCCATCTAGGCAATGGTCTCTTCTCTTGTAACGGGAGAAAGCTGCGTTTCAAAACATCGGATTTAGAAGGTGCAAGTTCGCCTGGTAGGTTGGCGAGCAGCTTCCCCGGCTCTATTTCGTAACTAACATAATCGGCGAGTGTTGCAGGGAGGAGAAAGATGGATAGTAATGATATCGAGAGACTGGGTATTCGCATTTTGAAGGAGTTATATTAATAGTGGGGTAGATGCTATGCTTCCGTGACCTGAAGATAACAGGGATTGAAGGCTCTGCTAAGTATTACCCGTTGCCAGCAGGATCCGTAGATATATGTCGGAGCACCGAGAACTCGATGGGATCAATGGAGATCAAATTATCGTCTAGCGCAATCGTAGTTACCAGGTGCCAGTACGTGATCAGCGGTCTTTTGCGTTGAAAATGTGGTCAGCCGTCGAGTCCGCAACACAATTTCAACCTCAGTTGTCGTAGATGCTTCGAAAAGGCGTCAAGCCAGTTGATAACTTCCAACCGTTAACCTACAATATCAAAAAAAAAAAAAAAAAAAGCTGAAGGAAAGGTAGTGACGAGTGAGAGTAATATCTGTTCAACAGATAACCATCCAGATGGCAAGGAAAGGACAAAAGCAGGGAATATTGCCAGCGAAAAGAAAAGACCGACTTCTCAAACAATGCACGTATCAATCGGCACTGTGGCTAGCAATTCGTCAGAAGGTATTACATAGGAAAAGGAACGAAAGAGGATTGAATACAGAGAAAGAGCGAAAGATGGGAGACAAAAGGCCATACCGCTATTGGCAAAAATGTTTCTTGGATGACTCTGCTGCAAGGTACAGCCCCAAAACGGCATGGTGCCCCTCCTCCCAAGGCGCTGGCAAAGATGAAACTTTCAGCGCGCGACAATTGTGGTTGATAAACCGGCTGTTCAGCCGAAAGGTCGAGGCAGCATAACCACGTCATTCGAACTATGCAACTACTACCTTGAGCACTTTGGGATAGCAAAGCGCCTTCTTTGGAAAACTATTTTAGACTTTGCATAGCTATCGTCACTTTTTCAACTTGGGTATCCCCTCATGACGCTCGCCAATACGATCTCGCATACTCCGAAAGACGATCATTTCAACAAGCATCATCCGTCTATCTATAGCCTGTTCAAAGATGGTTCGTTTTGACCCCTTGACCTGGTTTGTTCAAGGTCAAACGCCGCACTAGTCCCGACAAGGCCGTTTGGGGCTTTGTCAAACGATCTCATTGGCTAAATTCCTGTACGACCCACCAGGGTCACGCCGTCTGTGTTTTAAGCTTCGCTGACCTTCGTTGCTCCATTGGACCAGTTGAAGCGTCTATCAGACAGGATTTTCTAGATGGCCCTGATGGAGTTTTTGGCTCGGACCATTCGGTATCATGACCGATGATGGTCCCTGAATGCCGAGGCCGACGAGCTTACTTGACAGAAGATATTATTCTCCGTAATTAATCTAACCTCTCTTTGAAGCACGATGATCCAGTTAGAACGGCTTACGATGACACCAGTGCTTCCTTAAGCACCATAGCTCAATATCACTAATTATAAAAGTCTTGGGTATATTAAAAACGAAGGAAAGCTTATCGTTTCTAGAACATACCTATATATCCGATAGGATTTGTATTTGTTAATTTCTATAGATCCGCTCAGACACGGCATGCTTTGGCTTTGCCTCGGTCCTCCACTTTTTACGAAGTGCGTTTCCTAAAGGTTTCATGGCTTGGTCGTCGACCCGTCTTTTCCCTTTAGCTGTATAAGAACTTATAAATGCCTCGAGACCCGGTTTAAAAAATCATCGGCCGGCCGGAGCGACATTTGCGTGTTTTGAAATTTGTATGGCGGATTATGCCAGAAATATGGGTTGGAGATTTTCAATCAATCGATCTGGTTATAGATCACAACTGCACTGGACTTGTGAATAGCCATTTTGGGTTTTCCAACAAAAAACAAAATGGGTCCGATATGCTGACCTGTATGTTCGATTTGGAGGATTCCGTTTGAATTCGCTCCTATAGAATAGACCTACAAAGCTTGACAACTTCCTGTGACTTTTAGCAAATTAATCTGGCTCCATTCGCATCATCCGAATATCATAAATTACCATTGGCCTCGTCGCCAGGGGTGAATCTCGTTCTAGCTCAGCTAACTAACTAGCTCTCATGAAGTGGTGACTGAATTCGAAGTGTTGTTATTCCTACAAATGAACCAGACCTGGACCGATCCCTGTCAGGAACATGGCCGGCGTTATACGGTATCAGCTTCCGCTTTGGATCGGTCGACTATGCCGCACGCTTGCATGAACCGTCAAAGATCTTGAGTCAGAGATATAGAGGATGCGCATATATCAAACACTATTTCTTTGGTTGATTTAGGAGATCTATATCTAGATCTCCACTCTTTCTTATAGTTGCATAATCTTATCATCACTTGGTGGTTATACGAATGTGATTGACCGATATTGCAATTCGAAATTCCGAATACCACAAAACAATGGCGACGCCCGAGCTTCCACCCCTCCCCATAGATATACCCTCTTTCCCGAAGTAAACAAAAATAAACCCTTCCGAGAGCTACTTCAGCCACATCTCAACCATGAGAACCGCATCCGTGAACTCTTTGCCCAAGACCCGGCGAATCCAGTACTGGTAAGCAGCCATCTCGGTCTTGTGCCAGTATATGCCGGGCATGAGGGACACATCGAAATCAGAACTAGAGATCTAAATTCCGAATCTGAAGAAGAGAAAGCGAAGTATTATTATGCCAATTGGCGAAGACTAACGTAAAAGGAATGGACACAAGGGGATTATGGAGTTTGAAAGGTTTAAGAAGAATTTTCGGATTTATGGAGGAAGTAAACCTACGTACTCTTTAAACTCCTTTAGCAAAGATGGAATGTATCGAAGCTAAGTGTAAAAATAGGCGCTCTCGAGAATCTGGACTGGAACAACGTCGTCGCGGCTGGACCCAGCGTCATGACAGTGCTTTAACAATCCTAGAAGAAGACCAACGATTCCATAAGCCCCTACGAGAATACTGCGAAAAAACCACCAGACGAGCAAATTCAAAGAAAAGAAGAACCATACATCGATCTATTCATCCACGGTCTCGACGAGGCCGCCGCTTTAAAGAAACTAGAACACGTAGAACCAACAGTTCGAGACAACACTCTCTGGGGAAATGACATGCGTCAGAACCAGAGATACCCTCACAATAGTCTTACAAATCCCTAATCATCTTATTCGGATTCGATTACGTCTATGCTCTAGCATTAGTCGACTACTACACTCCCCAAATTGGGGTGGAATGTGCTTGTGTGGCATACGATGGGAAGCAAATCGATACTACTCCGCGAGGAATCGTATCTTGGATGCTACAATCTAATATGGTTAATGTGTCTCAACTCGATTCCGTGGGAAAGTACGAGCCGTCTCTTTACAAATACTGGTTTCGAGGGTTTGATGTTTTCTATAAGAATCTACAGAGGAATTCTATCGACCCGTCGATATATAAACCCCCGACAAACCGGCTTCATGGACTAGCGAAGCTACTCGTCTACGAAAGGGTCGCAACGACCTTTCGAAATATTTATCGAAACGAGGAACCAACTGATCATGAAGAGGTAGAAGTTGCCGAATGGGAAGTATCCATCAAATACGGTGAAGATTATTGCTATAGACAGGGCCGAGATGGAAAGTGGTTTCCGGTCCACACCAAAGATGAAATTTACGACCAAGATCTCAAGCTCAACGAGTGGATAGGAGAAGCCCAAAATAATCGAGCCGCCTATCTTCACCGTCACCCAGCTTTTGTGGGAAGCCATACCGGAAGAACACCCCTTAAACTAGCCGTACTCTCCAGCTCGCCAGAAATCGTCGATATCCTTATCAACTCGGGGGCTAGACTAACCGTACGGCTCTCAGATGGACGTAATTCATTACACCTCGCAGCCGCAAGGGGAGATCCTGAGATCGTTAAGATTCTACTCCTTAAGGGTGACCAAAACGAAGAGCTAAAAATGGAAAGGGGGATAGAGAGCTAGCAGACAAACGTGCGGCAAGACGCTTGATTCGAAGGGAAGCTTCTGACGACAACATGGAAAGCTTCGAGGACATGGAGTACGATGAGGAAGATGACTTGGATGTTGTATCTACAGTACACGGTGCTACGTTCGTTCCTGTTCATACCGGGGCGTCCTCTTTTGTTGAAGTTACGAAGGAGCCTGGTGACCCGGAAAGTGATGAATTCGACGACACGGATGTCGTAGATGATGTTCTTGATATCAACATGGCGGATAAGGCTTATAGGATGGCACCATTACACTACGCTATTTTGCACGACAACAAAGAAGTTCTTACAATGCTAGTATCTGAGTTTGGAGCAAATATCATTCGCCAGTATGCCTATCATTTTGTCGATTTGGTACTTTGAGTACCGAACACCAATTCGTGATAATCCGATATAGAGTTGCTCCGGACCTTAGTTACCATGACAATAACAGAGGACAAGACCCCGGTATACTACCTATAACTCTAGTCCAATATATCGGTCAAAAGGACCGACGTGAAGACATGCTCAGAACATTGTTGAGATTGGGTGCATCATCGTCGCAGGTTGATGTCCAGGGCACCCCAGCAATAGTACAAATGGTTCAAGGATGGCGCATCTGCGGTCGTATCCGCGCAGCTTTCAACCAAACATACTCCCGATAAATCCCAATCTAACCGTTCTGGGGAATGCCTTGACCGTTGCGTAAGTTCCGAGATTGCTATTTTCAACCCTTAAGACCGTATGGGTTACTAGTATAATTAAACAGCATCTTCCAGCGCGACGAAGGAAAGGCTTTACTCCTCCTAGAGAAGAGTGTTTCTGCTAAACTCGCTGCTGGGGATTTTCGAGGGAAATTATGGAAAAGTCCTGAAACGGATCCCGAAGACGACGAAAATTGGTCCATGCAACCCGCGGAAATGGCAATTAGGAGGGGCTTGCCAGAGGTTTTTAGGAGATGCATTGAGCTTGGAGTTGATCCTTCTAGGCATAATTACATATACGAGCTGTAAACGGTACATTGCTTATGGTGGTAGTTGTAGGAACGAGTTTGTCGAGCCTCTCTCGTAGAATGGTATGGTTAACCCGGGACTGAGGGTTGAGGAGTGGGGATCATGTCCGAAGGATTTGTGGTATAAAAATGGAGAGAATATGGACACAAGGTCTACAAAGAAGCTATAGAAAAGGTCAGGAAATGAAGGATATTGGTTTCTTTAGGGATGTGAACAAGGCGGCGAACTCAGAGACTAATAGAGAACGGCGAATATATAAGTATCAACGGCCGGGATATTTGGATAGTGATGACATCGTCAATTATTGAACGGCCATGGTTGGAATGTTTTAGGGCATTAGGCGATTACAAATGGATATAAGGTTCGTGCAATGGGATTTTGGAATTTAATATTTGTGGTTAGGTACTCCACTACCTCGCTATCACTTGCACCCAGAATGAACCCCAGTGAAAACATCATTACTCCAGCACAGTATGCGTACCAGTTAAGAAAACCCTTTAGGAAATTATATAATAATACCGTATAAACCCTCTAAAGAAAAGAAGAACAGAAGAAATAAAAGGAGCTAGGAGACACTTTGTACACCGATCATACAATACTATGGAATAAACTATGTAAATGTTTGGGAAAGAAATAGAAACCCGGGTGTAGGATATAGAAAAAGCCCAACTATAAAGGATACACGAAAAGACCCACACCACAAGATACCATAACAAAGGAATGCATACCACTTGCGCTACACGAGAAGAAATAGTGATCGTAACCCTCAAAAACCTACCGCAAAAGCAAACAGCACACGACCACCATCCCGAGAAACCTAAGAAAAAAAACAAAAGGCTCGAAACCCGGACAGGATAAAGGGGAGACAACAAGTATAAAAAGGATAAGAGAGGTGAGGCGAAAAGGAAGAAGAGGGGGTATATAACACATTGACGAAGGGATACAAGAAAAAAAAACAAGGGGAATACCGTCAGTACATCCGGAACAAGCCAGCCATGCTAATATGCTACATAGTAAGTTTAAAAGTAAAAGAAGAAAAAGAAAAAATTTGTCGGAGGGCCCCTAACAAACTGAACACGAAGGAACACCTGCCAGGCTTACAAAAACAAAGAACCTATTCCCCTCTTCCTGTTCCCGGTTTATCGATTAAGCGATTAGATAATATTCTGCGACCCATCCTTCCCAATTACTCCATCCGCCGCGCTTGCAATCTCTTTCCCATATTCTTTCCACCTTCGTTGGCTTCCATAGGTGTGCAAATTCGGGCTTGTCTGGGTTCTTCTCCAGTTCTCGTTCTCGGGCCTTGTCTGCATCGAATCCTTTCATGAAGTCCCCGTTGTCGACTTCCCTGTTGCCGCGTGATGTATCCCATTGCGTAAGGACCGCTTCCAGTCTCTCCGGCGTCAGTACTCCGTCATTGGCAACCGCAGCCCTCAGCACCATTAAAAGTAACTTCATGCCTCCAGTGGCCACTAAATAAGCCACGTATGCTCGAACTTCCTGCTCGGTATAAGTGAGACTGTACGGCGGGGTCTGCCAGTCTTCGCTCATCGCATCACCCGGAGACAGTGCATCCGTACTTGAGGCTCCCGGCCAATCCTGATTGCTCGATAACCAGTCGTTTCGTTTTTCCTCGCCCTCGGAGGCCTGACTGTCTCCAGGCGAAGCTGGCGTCGCATTCCTACTGGCTTTTCTTAGCGCCTTCGCCTTGAGTTCCAGAATGGCCTTGTTCTTTTCACGGGGACCTTCGATAAATGGTTTAAACACCACTCCAACGAATATTGCCTTCACGACTTCGAGTATCCACCTCATATCCTTACTTTCGACCTTACTTAGATTATCAGTATCTTCCTTCCAGTATTCGTTCCGGAGATCTCTAAGACGCTTTCTCTCCCAAACTAGGAATTGGTCGTGTGGAAATTGGCTGTCCTTGGCGAGCTTTAATATACTCTTCTTCAACTGTTCCACTTTGGCGTCATCTTCAGCAGACAATAAAGGAAAAGGCATCGTGGCATCGTAGTATGCCTTTTGCTCGCCGTGTGGGTAGTACATCGGTACCTCGCTCCTGACCAGCTTGTCCAAAGAGTAGTTCACAAACTCCCACAAGTGCATCAGGTCTCGATCCACATCGTCCCGGTGACTCAAATCTTCCGGCTCGTGGTTTCCGTGAGCGGTTAATCGGAGCTGTTTCCGACCTTCTTCGGAAAGGAGGAATGTCTTGTAAGCATCGGATTGTAGGATGTCTGCAATATCTTTGACGATTTGGGATTGAGCCTTCAGGTAGCGAATATAGCCGAAACTCGAGTCGATAGAGAACTCAGGGTGAGATTCTGGAGAGTGGGAGGGTCGATTCAGGTATTGGAAAGCGAATATCGAACGTGTGAGAAGCGAGTCGCCCCGTGGATTTGCACCCGCTTTGGCAAGTTCCCGCTCGTAGTAGGCTGAATTATTATCTCGGATTACGTGATTGAGACGGGAACAGGTGTCGTAGAGGGCAGTGTGGGAGCAGAAAGGGAGGTATTTGGAAACTTCGAGAACCAGTTCCGGCGGAAGTGATAGAAGAGTAGCGGTGGGTGTCCATTCCGTCGGTGGAGCTTGTGAGTTAGTTTGGGTCCTTGCTTCTACAGGTAAGGAAGGTTCGGCCGAAGGTGTTAGTTCCTTTTCTTCTTCGAAACAAACATCTTCCATCACCACAGACTTCGAGCTCTTGAGTGGCATTTCCTCCCGTAGCTGTGCTTGCAAGGTCTCCATTTCGTCATCGTAGTCTCGCATGAATACCGACTCAACATCCTCATGACCCTCGTCCACACGTGGCATAACATCGATAGTTAAGGATCGCTGGATTCTGAAGTCCACGTCATTTGTTTCTGGTAATCTTGGAGGGACGCCGGCAGCAGTTTCGTCTGGCGGAGACGAAGTCGTTGAACGTTTCTTTGCATGACTGGTGCCATGATGGCTAGGAGTTCCGGATGATGAATTAGCCATTTTGAAGATCCCCTGGTTATCGGTGTCGGTCTGTTGGTGATGTTCCGGGTACCTCGAATCAGATAGCTGTGGCTCCGACTGGCTGGACTGAACCGAAAATCCCAACGAAGATATGGCCATACTGATGGTGGAAGCCTTTCTCATAGACCCGAGGGATACCGAACGTCGGTCTTTAGTATCGGGAACGACATTCTTCCGAGGTTTCTTCTGTTTCCAGCCGAGGAGTTTCCGGAACTGACGCATCATGCGAGGATTGCAGGAGCAACGTTTGTAGAACGGCGAGGAGGGAAGTTGTTCTCCCCGTTTGGAGATCCTGTAGCTGAACATCGGAGCATTGAGCGAGATTAGCCAGGTGGTTTCTTGGTTCCAAGCGGTAACTGTAACTTTAATCGTTGGTTTGCTTTTGGTTTCAAGTATTCCTCGGGGAAAGAAAATAGAATAGCTGTTTATAACAGCTATTTGTGTATAATTTGTGACTGATGAAGGTGAATGTTTCAAAGTTATGAATCTTCGAACGGAAGTAGATTCAAGAGTGGGTATGGTCTGACGATGACTGAAATGCGGGCAGGGAAGGCAGCAAACAGCAGCAGTAACGAAATGAAATTGAACGGCAAACGGAAAGAAAAGAGTCTGACTAACAGGAGACTTTGAGAGAAAATACCTAGGAAAACGGCAGGCTGGCGAGGTGGCCCCTCAGTGTGAGAAATACTTGTGGATTCTGTTCTGCAGAGCAGCAGCAGTGCAGTGCAGTGCAGCTGTCACCTGGTCAGCGCAGAGGCCCGTATGACGTAGGTGCAGCCTCTCTCTCCCTCTAGATGTCTCTCGACCGAACGAACGAACGAGCGACGATACAGGATAGATAGTGTGTAAAGGGAAGAAGGGAAGAGAACGGAAGGTAGCTAGCTAGGAAGTGGAGAGAGAAGGGGTGAAGTGTGTATATAAAGTAGTGAGAGATGGTGATGGTGATGATGGGGTAGTTAGTACTATAAGGGCAGTGATAATGAAACGTTGGTGTGGGCAATCGCCGAATCGGAAGTCGACAACACAGCGCGGAGGGGCAGCGGGATATAGAAGGCTATGGAGGATAGTCTCGAGGGAGGGGAAGCTATTGATATCTAGAACTCTTCTTATCCAGGCCGACAAAAAAGGACAGCTTTGAACTTAATATCAGCGACGACGAGGAGAAGAATAAAATATAAAAAAAAGACTTCTTCATCAGAGACAGACAAATAAAAGTACATGTCACCATCAGTCCAAGTCCAAGTCCAAACGGGTCACCTTGCCCACAGCTGCAGGTCGCCCCTGTCGCTGGCTTCTGGTCAGTTCACCTGCATCAAATGGTGCAAACTTCCCCAGCCTGCAGTCGACACTCCTCAACTAATTAAATTTATTTCCGTATGGCAGGTTGCATAAATTATACTCTTGGGGAACTTGAAGAGCTCGTTCTGACTTCAAAAACAGCCTTTCCAACCAGTCCTGGAAATCCCGGGTCCTCAGGTTTATATACCCCAAGCCGTGAGGCCGCGATATCAACATCATCAGTCAGGCGGGGTTGATTCGGATTGATTAGCTGGCCAATATGCATTCGGTTTGACCGGGGCTGAACGAATCACAGCTCTTCCAACCCCACCACGCCCGCCGACGGCCGAATGCCTCGAATTTGTCACCCCCAATCTTGTCTTCCCCCCCAAAAAAGGATAAGCACAATGGCTTTTCGGCCCTTTCTCTCGGGTCCAAAAAGAAAAAGCCATTTGGGAAAATTATGCCTCAAACCACTGATTGTGAAATCGAACGGGAATTGAATTCATTGCGTATGCTGCCTCTTTCCTCGGCTCATCTTTTCAAAGATCGATATTCTAGGAATCTTTCCCACCCTTTCCAACCGGTCCAAACATCTACATGAAAGTGGTCAATCACACTTCCTATTTCATCCAGAATATGAAATTGAACACCAAAAAGCAAGCCGGGTGGGTCCGGCGGATCGTGAGCTACAGGCAGTCCTTGCTACCCACACCACACCCCTCGAGCCTTAGCTCCCCTCCTGTTATCGTCATATGAGCATGGGGTCACGAGTATCGTCATATGGCTACCGACGCTGGAACTAGACCCTGGCTGCAAAACGGCGCTAAACTTGCAGAAACATTTCGAACTATTCTCAAAATATTCATAGCTTTTCATCCCATGTTTCTTTCAAAAGACGACCCAACAACGACGATGGTGGAATTCGAAGCGAGGGCATTGGATATGGTTTCTTGCATGTTTAAAAGGAGAGTTGCCTGTGCTGCGCAGGATCAGGATCTTTTCGTGCCGCCTTGCTTGCTGCCGCTGCTGACTCATCAAATAAAACGGGCAACCTTATTCGAAGCTAAAGTGGTCCCACATTGAAACCCTGACTCCTCGAACGTCAACATGGATATAAACCTCTCACGACTTAATCCAGAAGCTGCGTTTTGGAAAGCCTCGTCTGCGACGCGAAAGTGGTGCGAGCCAGACGCGTCCTACATACAGACCCTGCTAATCATAACCAATTGATATTGCATTGCAGAGGTCGTGATGTTGATGCAGAGTTTCCGGCGAGGCAACGCAATTACGCCTAACTTTCGTCCTGAGAGGGACGGTTACTTTTCGATTGATCCTGCCGAAGGGGTCACATGTATGACCGGCCGACTTTATGAATTTCTATCTGTTTGGTCATTGGTTATCTTCATTATTAAATACTCCCGCCGTCGAAAAATAATTTCATTGGAAGGGTATAGCACAACGTCGATTCCACGTAGTCCTCTAGTTAATTCAACCGATGACATCAACCGATAGCTCAATCATCTATTTTATTTTATTTCTTATTTCATTTTTTTATTCCATTTTTTTATTTATAAAGCCTATGCCTTCTTCATATAGCAGTATAGCACGAACGACCAGCTATAGGACTAACCTTCCTTTTATTCATAAATTATCTATCGTGACAATCTAAGGGTAATATAATACGTAATATTATGTACAAGCCAAGCAAGCTACTTCGTCACTCAACCACGCTGATGAAAATTCCGACCAAAACTTACAATTAAAATTCGCCATCGCCGACGTATTCGTATATACACCCCAAGAATTCGACCGGGGCCGTCTGTAGGTCTACTCTCACGAGATCATACCCTTCAACTCCCTTTACAACTCCTTAATCCCAAAGTATCCAAAATCCGCATCAAACGCCGCCTCGAAAGCATTAAAAAACCGACTCCCAGTATTCAAATAAACCCTCGTCTCATCCTTCCTAGTCGAATACGAACTCGGCAAGTGACTCCCTCCGGTTCCCACACTATTATAATTCAAATATCCCATCTCCTGTCCCGAATTCGGTATATTCAACTTCACGCTCAAACCGCTAGCTGGCGGCGCAGTCCCTGTGGATGGAATATCAGGTGAAGTAATATAAGACTTTGTGATTCCTGTATCCGGGAGGAAGTAGCCGGCACGACAGGTTTGTGCGTTAGTACTGGTTCTGAGACACATGGGTGGCATTGACCAGTCCATGGAGACTGTTGAGTCCTTGTTTAAAGTATGGAATTTGAAGGCGTTGGTGTTTGCGAGGGTTAAACCCCAGTAGATGCCAGTTTTGGTGACTACGTAGCCTGTGATATCGATGGTTGTTAGAGTCTGTGAGAAATCGTGTAGTTAGAGTCATAGAATACGTACCATTGCGATAATTACACCCAGTCGTCGGCAAATCCCTCCAGATGCCCCTCACGTTCAAAAGGGGATTGGTATCAGGCGTACACTGCGTCATACCATCCGCTCTCCTTCCATATCCAATACCCATATACGCCCCTTCTGCGGGCTTTTCGATAAAGCTTACAAGACAATTACCAGCATTATCAATTTTCCCGCATTCAAGCTTTTTGTTGAAGACTAATACGGGGATTTCGGAACGGATAATGGGTTTCCAGGATAGGTCTTTGAAGGTGACGTTGACGTTGACCCAGTAGCCTTTGTAGAGGAGGTTGGAGGAGGAGAGGTATTTCCAGCCCGGGCGGGATTTGTCGGTTGAGGGCCAGGATTTGCCGAAGTGCTCGGTCCAGGTTACTTGGCCGATTGTGAAGCCGGTCTGTGAACTTAAAGTTAGAAAGGATTTGCCACATGATGGTGGGGAGGGTGCTTACGGAGCCAGTATCAACGATTAATCCCTTTGGGTTATTACCCCAGATATTAACGCCATCAACGTCAATATAAACCCTTGGACCGGAATGATCAGGAAATTGCTCAGCCCTGGTACCGACGTTGGTGAAGGGGATGAATGCAGAACAAAGAGTTTGGAAGTTAAGACCGATACTGTCAAGAACGCCTGCAGGTCTAGCATTGATATCCGCAGTAGAAACGGGGGTGTGAGTATGAACGGGTACTTCTACACGACCTGTAGGGAGGGTTATGATTTGGAAAGCGACTTGGTCGTGGTCGATGGTTCTTTTGGCCACTCGGGTTCTGGTTTCGGGATCGCTTGGTCTGATTTGTTCCTCCGGATCAGGGTCTGCGTGTTTTTTTGCACGTTTGGCAATATAAGGGGTCGGCTCGGCCCGTTTTGCGACTCGAGTTCTAGTGTCTTCCGGATCCGTCGGTCTGAGTTGTTCCTCCGGGTCCGGGTCTGCATATTTTCTAGCCCTTTTCTCAACGGGGGGGGCTGTTGGTTCGGCCCTTTTGGCGACTCGAGTTCTAGTGTCTTCTTCTGGCCTGATTTGCTCTTCTGGATCCGGGTCTGCATATTTTCTAGCCCTTTTCTCAACGGGGGGAGCTGTTGGTCCAACCCTTTTGGCGACTCGGGTTCTGGTTTCGGGATCGTTTGGTCTGATTTGCTCTTCTGGGTCCGGGTCTGCATATTTTCTAGCCCTTTTGTCAACGGGGGGAGCTGTTGGTTCGGCCCTTTTGGCGACTTGGGTTCTAGTATCTTCTTCTGGTCTGATTTGTGCTACCGGGCCCGCAACATACGGAGTCCGTACGGCCCGTTTTGCAACCCGAGTTCTGGTTTCCGGGTCCACCGGTCCGATCTGTTCTTCGGGATCGGGATCCGCATACTTCCTCGCCCTTTTCTCGACGGTTGGGCATGGCTTTGCCGGTTTAGCCCTCTTAGCGACCCTTGTCCTAGGATCATCCGGCCTACTCTGCTCTTCAGGATCCGGATCCGCTACTTTTTTCGCACGAGGGCTGATTTGTTCTTCTGGATCCGGATCCGCAACCTTTTTTGCCCTTCGGACGGCTCGAGGACCAACTTGTTCTTCCGGATCTGGGTCTGCGGCTTTTCTGGCTCGTTTGAGTATGGCGGTTGGAGCAGCGAGGCTTTCTTCCGGGTCTCGTCGAAGAACTTCGGTGGGTGCTGTGAGGCCTTTTTCGCCCGGACCGACTGTGGCGATTCGCGCGCAGTCAAAGACTGCAGCGTGGGCGGTGTGGATCAGGAGGAGGGGGAGGATGGCGGTGAGCTTCATTTTCCTCGAGGGGGAGAAGAATGGACTGATCTTCTGTAGGGATAGTTTTATATGACTTCAAATAGAATAGAGAATATATAAATTAAAATAGAGTAGATGATTACTGAAGTTTCTTGGTGGATGAAAGGAAGATTATGGGGGGCATTTGATTCCTATTTATCCTCCAAAACTACCAAGAGAAACCACACCGTCTACTCTGTACATCAACAATTGATATTGATTCGAGACTAGTTTAATTTAAACCATCCATATCCCCAACCCCCAAATCTTCAAATCCCGAAAGCCATCAAAATAGCCTAACATCCAAAAAAGTAAAATCCAAGCGATCGTAGCGAAACCATGTGGATGTGGGCGCACAAAAAGGTCCATAATGGCAAATCCCGCAGCAATGCAGGTTCCCCAAATATCTCGTTGGACCTTGTCCTATTGTTGTATTTTTTGTTATTCCGTCCCACGTCAATTGCGCCAAGCTGGCCCTTGCACTTCAGCCCTACGAGGCACCGAAAGCAAACTATGGCTCGGAAGGTGATTCCGAGGTGTAGATATGGGTTTCATTATTCTCCTTCTATATGTTGCATGATTTCTTTCCGTTTAATTTTCAGAGGGGATGGGTATATTCGGGCAACAAGTTGTTACATGGTTAGGAACAAAGGTAAGGGAAAGTGTGTTGGAAATGTGGCTTTTTTTGCGTCTTTGTGTAATGATAAATTTAGCTTAAGGTGCTTAGATAATTTCAATATGTTTCTGGAAAATATATCCCTTTTCTACCTATCTTATGATCTCTTACGGTATATTGCATGGTGTTGACTATGATCATGCGGCCAGTCGGTTCCATTGCTAAGGCGCACTGGTCCGTTGGTTCTGTCGGATATTGGGCTTCTAGAAGTCTACGCACTGGCTTCGCCTTTGGATGGATGTCGTGTGCGGGGTACTCTTGTCTGTGTGGCATTGCTGTAGAAGTTTTGAAGTCTTGGATTCGTTTTTGTTGTTAAGGGTACAGAGACTAGTCGGCGCCCGCGGCCGGAGAGATCCCGGTGGCGCGTCATACTTCTAGAATATATTTCTACTTTCAACTGATTCCACAAAGTAATTATCATATAACCTACGTGAATTTCAATTGATATCTTGCAGCATCTATGTGGAATTAATATCCAAGATAACACTCGGGATGCGGTACGTGCCGCATCACAATCCATATATTTAGAAAAATCGACCACGCCGTCTACCAGGGGAATGCCGAAGCCGACGACGGAAGCGCAAATCATCCCAAGAAAGTCTGGGATACTTATCATTGGCCGCAGTGTTCTTGGGGAAATGCAGCCAAGGTGCCAATATATACACCGTGCATGCCTGTCCGTTGAAAATATATAACAAACAGTAGTACCAAAGCTTCCTAAAATAGCCTTCTCGATCTTGGATGGCACGCTACACTACACAGGTCTGATGTTGAAAATGGAGACCTTCCGGGGAGTATGGAGATTGTGAACGGCATGATTCCGTCTCCTTCGCCCCTATAGTTAAAATGGCGAGTTAATTTGTGATTGAGGATAATTATATAGTTCTGAGATGCGCTTTTGCAATTCGGTCGGGGAGCCACCACCGAACCGGATCAGACCACTTATAATGGGCCAAGATGTTCGTGATGTTGCATACCTCGAGGCCGTATGGTGCGGTGCGTATATGCATATATGTGGTTATGCGATGAAATCTTTCGTGGTGATATATATTCTAGGAGTAGGCTGATCTCGTGCGCCAGCCTCCACGGAGCGGTCAGGGTAGGCTGGAGGCTGGCGCGACGAGATTGTGCGAGTAGCCCCTTATCTAAATCAATCTTGGCTTTGGAAGGTAGAGCGTCGATTTTTATTAGGTTTGGTGTAGACTACCCTCGGATTAATGTCCGGCAGGAGCATCCGTGGCTTTCGAGGAAGTTAGTAGGCAGAGCCCGTTGATTCTTAAACGCACTGATCTCGGTTCATCCTAACTACTAGCGAGCATAGGTCGTACGAGATACAGCTTTATCCTTGCGAGCTACCATTAGCACACCGCGAAGATTACCAATAGAAACAGTCGCTCAAAAGTCCATCAATTAATCCTATTATACAATTTAAAATACCTCTCATGTAAAATGATCCCAAGTCGCCCCGAAGCTTGCAGAATACCCATATGTATGGACGCTCGATACGCAAGCATCATCTCCCACCGCTAACCCACCAATTCAACATCTACAACTTAGCCTTCTGGCTCTTCTCCCACCTCTGCGCCAACTCCTTAGCCGCCGCCTCCTCCCTCTCCGCATCCTTAACCGTATCACTGACCCACTTATCACCATCATAACACTCCTTATCATCTCCCTTCACAAACCCGAAAGTCTCCCTCCACGTCTCCCGTCTAATAACACTATAAATCCCACTTTTCGCCTTCTTATCTAGCTTCTTCTCATCAATAAGCTTATACGTCTCCTCCAACGCTCCAAGCGCATCAACAATATCCTCCTTCAACGCCTGCGGTCCCGGAAACCTATGTGCTTCAAGAACAATAGACCTGTATGTCTTGGCGGAGAGTTTATTACGGAAGATGGAAGTCAATGGTGGGATTAATGGTGCTCCGAATTCTAGTTCGTTCATGCATAGAAATCCTTTGGATGGGTTCATGACGCGGTAGTCATGACACATGGAGGTGATAAACCCTCCGGCGAAGGCATGGCCGTTGATCAATGCGATCGTAGGCATGGGGTATGTCAACAGGTTCTTCATGAATGGCCAGAAGATCTTGGACCACCAGAGGTCTTGGGAGGCGACGTGTTCGAGGTTCAGACCGTTGCTATAGAATTTGGGATTGCCTGAGGTGGTGATTAGGACGCCGTGCGGGTGGTTTGTGCGGAGGAGGGCGAGGGCTAGGGTGAAAGTTTCGATGAAGGGGGTTAGGAGACGGTTGTCGGGTGGGGAGGTGAAGGTTAGGAGGTAGACTGTTGGGTGGGTTTGGGGGCGAGGGATTGTGAGAGTTATGGTGCCGGAGGTGGTGGCGATGGGGAGGGTGTAGAGGGTCTTTGGGTCGTTCGACATCGTGGTGGTAGTTGTCCGATGCTCTGGTATTGATTCGGTGCGAAAGTAGATCGTAGATTGTAGATATAATAATAAAGTCTGCGCTTTCGAGAGGAATCAACGAACTTGGAACTGAAGTTCGAGACCCAATAGTAGGGGTAACAGTAGTAGCGGTTGTGGGGAAGGATGAGGAGTAAACATGAAGTCGAGAATGGGGGAGCGACGAGGTTGAAATAAAGAAAATCCGGGGAAAGACGACACGCCAAAAAGATACCGAGGCACGTTTCTTCAGCTTTTCCTTCACGTTCACTTCCCCAAACAACGCAAAAACTACCACATTTTGATATTCTTTTGCCGTTTTGGGATAAGTGCTGTCGAAATGTTGCATTTTGGGTAATCGGGCTATCTATCGTCCGCGCCGGCCGGCGGCTGGGCCGTCTATTTGGGTGCGTGTATAGGCTTACTTTATACTTCTCGCGACGGTTGACTGGCATTGTTTCTTTGCAATAGTCTATCGATTTACTGAGATTTGTGCTATGCCTTGGCAACTATTTGGGCCGTGGTTGAATCGGTAGGCACTGCGGGAACAGCGGTATTTCGTTTTCATAATACATCTCGGCCGCAGGCGTCTTCTGAAATGCTTTCTATAGACGATTGATTGAAGGACCTCCGTCAGATTACCGAAGGATCTTTAGAGAATGAGCGTGCACGTGAACGTATAGATATATATATCGTGATCGATATCATACGATCGAATCGATGACGGCGTATTCCATTCGCGATATTCGAGGGCCAGTTTATCATTGAAGGCGGTCGAATCCTTCAGTATCTGTCAGTTTACACTACAAATCGTCGCGTGCGCACTGGCGGTATAGAAGCCAAGTATCTTGCAACGTCCTAATCTTGTGAGAATCTTTAGGTGAGAGTTTCAATTAATTATAGTTACTTGATTCTAAGCGGGTACGGGACTAATTCTAAGCTATGTGCAACGATCCACTCCCATCGTACCATACATCATGATATATACAGAAGTATGTATTAACATTCTAACACCCACACCCCCTCTCCGCCCCCACAACGCTCTCATCAAGCACGCAAGTATCCATTCCAAACAAGAAATTCCCCAACCAAGCACCAGTCACCAAACAAAAGAAAAAGATACCCATTATAATACATAGCCAATAGCATGAGTATATGCCCCACACCCAATAACACCTCCTCAGTACCTCTACCAAAACAACCAAAAACACAGTTCCAATGCAGGAGCCCGCGAACATTCCGGATGGACAGGAAGCAGGCGTCGATTGTGTATCAGTTCCAGTACATCTAAAGAATTTTAGTATATGGGGGTTTGGGGAAGGGGAAAGGGGAAGGGAGACGTACATCCATCTTGCACATTGGGCCGGTGCTGTGCATCACTTCGGCGTGGTTGTGGCTAGCGTGGGAGGAGTGATCCGTTGCGGAATGGTCCATTGTGGTGGTAGTATGGATGTGGGTACACGCGGGGTGGATGTGGCGCTATATATATCCGCATCTACTCCGGCGGCCGAAAAGACTCGAGCATGAGCTCTGTAGTAGAGTTTTTTTGCGCTCATAAAAATCACGGTTGATGATAATTCGAAATGTCAATCGGATGATAGACGACGTTATACTTTCTTAACAGACAGGCACCACCAAGTCGCGCAAATGCTCTCAGTCGCCTCCAGGTACGGGATTTCGGACGCAAAAAATTTCAAAAAGATCATAGAAATTATCATATACAAATGTTCCGCTTATTATCTACACCCAAAAGGAACTACCTAGTAACTAGAAAAGTTTTTTCCCCAACCAAAGTGGTGGTGGTAGTAGGAGAAGAAAAAAACCTACCGCATGGCATTCCTAATCCTAACATCACTCATCCTCTCAAATCTATCCATACTCATAACAAATGTTCCCCTCCCCTTCGTCATACTCTTCAAATGCTTCACATACCCCATCATCTTCGCGAGTGGAACTCTACACCTAACAAGTTTCGTCCTAACATGTGCCCCCTCATCGAACTTCTCCACTCCTGTAGATCTATAACTCTGCGGTGGTGCATAGACTTTACTGACGTCTATGTATTCCACTTCTTCCTTTACTGAAGTAGATGAAGACGAAGAAGTATCATACGTCCCACCTGTATGTATGCTGGTAGGTGCGGGGATACTATCTGTTTCGTCGTCGAGGGATAGGACACTCCCCCCACCGGCCCCACTAGTAATATCCGCCACCACATTCCCCACATCCCCTTCCTCACAACTAACAACCACATTCATAAACGGCTCCATCATCCCCGTCCCACACTCCCTCACCGCCTTTTCAACTCCCATCCTCGCGGCAACCATAAACGCATTCGGCGTACTTTCACTCGAATTTCTGAAATCCGACGGTCCGAGAGTAAGTATCACTCGTGTAGAATGGAGTTCAAAGTTCTGTGGCCCGCGTGATAATGCTGCCATTGCGCCGTTGGTGAGGTTATCGACTAAAGCTTCCGGATCCATCCACCCCGGGATTTTTAGCGTGGGATCTTCGAGTTCTTGGGTTGTTTGGACGGTTATTATGATTTCGTTACCGCCGATTGTAGATTTTGCAAGGATGCCGAGTGGTTCTTCGAACGTTGCGCCTTCGTAGTTTGAGATTGCTTCGACGTAGGCTGTGACGCCGGCGTAGCTTTTTTTGCCGAGAATTTCTCGTTCGTAGGTTTCGTGAACGGCTGTGGAACCGGTTACTACTTCTCTATATCCGATGCGGATGTGACCCATGCTGCATTTTGCTTTTAGATCGGAGACTAGTCTGTTTCGTGAGATTTCTAGGTGTAATTCTCCCATGCCTGATAACACCATTTGTCCGCTATCTTCGTCGGTAGAGATATGTAACGACGGATCTTCGCGTTCAATAATAGCCAAAGCATCCTGCATACCCCTCTCATCAGCCGCAGAATTTGGTTCCAAACTCGCGAAGAATACAGGTGGTGGAACATCAATCGGTCGTAATTGTAGCGTTGCATCTGTCAGTATATCGATATGCTTCCCTGCTTTTTCGATTTTCTTCTTGAATTTCTTTTCACGTTTTTGTTGTTTGAAGTTTTGGATTGAGGATGTTGAGGATGGGAGGTTGGTGACGTGGTCGGCGTGGATGAGGGTGTCACCTGTGCGGGAGTTTTTGTAGTTTACAATTACACCGATGTGGCCGGTGCGGATTGAGGGGATGTCGACGGCTTCGTTGGCGTACATGCGAAGGAGTTTGAGAGCGCGTTCGCGAGATTGGAGGGTTGTGTTGTAGAGTTGGTCGCCGGCGCGGAGGGTGCCTGTTGTTATTTCCATTAGGCTTCTCTATATCTATCTGGGATGGTGGGGGGAAGGGGGTGGGAAGGTACCAGAATATACCCGAACATAAGACAACATCCCACGCTTCGGGTCGTGCATGACCTTAAACACCAAAGCACAAACTTTACTCGCCTCCTTCGCATCCAATAGCGCCTTTTCGCCATGTACCATCACCGGTATCTTATCCTTCCCACACTCTGTCGGGTCAGGAAGGTAATCCAATACCGCGTCCAAAACCGGTTGTACACCCATATTAACCCTCGAAGCACCCATAAGCACCGGAATAACCTTCGTATGCGGATTCAGCGTACAAAACCTTAATGCACGTTTTAAATCTAGTGCGGTAACAGAAGCTTGATCTTCTGTTTCTACGAATTTGGAGAGTATTGCTTCATCCCATTCTGCTAGAAGCTCTACCAGTGCCGTTCGAGCCTTTATAGCTTCGGCGTATAGTCCTGGGTGTTTTTCTTTAATTGATTCGAGGGGTGTGAGCGCCATTCCTCTCCCTTCCGTTTCGGGGTTCCAGTTTATGATGTTCATGTGGAGTAAATCGACTACCCCACCGAGTAACCCTTCCTTCACATTCCCATGAATAGGTATCTGAGTAACCGCCGGCCAAACATTAAGTCTAGCAGCAATATCCTTAACAACCCTTCCAAACACCGCACCTTCGCGGTCCATTTTATTGACGTAGATAATACGGGGGATATGATATCTATCTGCTTGTCGCCAGACGGTTTCGGTTTGTGCTTCTACCCCTGCTACGCCGTCTAAAATCGTTACCGCACCGTCCAATACACGGATTGAACGTTCGACTTCAAATGTAAAGTCTGCGTGACCGGGCGTGTCTATTAAATTTATGGTGTGGATTGGGAGGGAGAGGATGTCTGGTGTGGTTGTGTGGGGTGGGGAGGGAGGCCATTCGAGGGTTATGGCGGCGGAGGTTATGGTTATGCCTCGTTGTTTTTCTTCGGGGAGGTAGTCCATTACTGTGGAGCCTTCGTCGACGTCTGTTTATTCGGTTTGAAGGGGGGTATTAGTTAGGGGTTTAGTGGGGTATGTGGTATGGAGGGATAGTGTGAAGGATACTTGGTCGGGTTGACGTTTAGGTACCTCCTATCCGGTTTGTGGTGCCGCTGTAGAAGAGCATTCGCTCTGTGGTGGTGGTTTTCCCCTGATATATTACATTTGTTAATATTATTTTATGTATAAAAAGCGGGTATAGGAAGATGGATAGATATACGGATGGAAGGATGGAGGGGGAGGGGTTATTACAGCATCGATATGAGCAATGATTCCGATATTCCGAACATGCTTAAGATCGACTTTTGCATCATGAAGTGAAGCAAAAAGACTCGGAGTCGTAGAGAATGACCTAAAACAATCAATTGGTCGTCTTAATAGTCGAATACGGGTGTACGCCTGCCCGGGGGAAGTCTGTCGCGCGGTTCGCACCGTTGTAGTTCTTAAAGCGGTTAATCCCATTTTTTCAGCGGGAGATATTGGTATCTATCGATAGCTTGGGAGTGCTAGAATTCGATAATGCAGGTTCTACATCGGTTGCAGTAGAACTATGGCATTATTTTGGCCGATGAAGATTCAGAATGTCGTGAGGACGAAGGGTTTGCAATTGTCATGGATGGGGAAGGTGAAGAGAAGAGACAGGCGTCGAGGTTTTGTGTTGGGTATGTCGTCAAGCCAAGCGCTGTAGCTGGTCTGAGCTTGGACTCCTCCGTTCTGTTAACGTTAGCCAGCCATCATCGGGCTTCACCAGCTGACGACGACGGCTTCTCATCGACATCGCCATTATCATCATCTTCCCCGGACGGGGTTTAGCATAGTCCTAGCTCTGTAATACCTCAAACCAGCAGCTTCATCCGAATAGTCCCAGTCGATAACATAGCTATTCCACAACTCGACTCCCCGCATCGGCGCCAACCCTTTTGCAACTACGTAAACAGACAGCAGCTATGGATTACTCCGTCATCAACCGTGGCGGCTTCGGCGACCCGGACGACCAAGACCACGACGGCTTTCATCGTCCTATAACGCCTACGGGTAATACTCCAATTGCTACCGAACCTACCTCGCCTCCTCCATTCAGTCCGATACCGAATACGCCGCCTCCCTTTGGTGGTGATAACGCTCCTGAGTCGCCGGAGGTGCCGAGTTCTACGACTAGGCCGGCTGGGTATAGACCTGAGCCGCAGGTTAGGAGTAGTTCGAGGCAGGCGGGACAGCAGGTACAGCAGAGGCCTAGTGTGCAGTATAAGCTGAGAGCGAAGGTTACGGGGTTGGAGAGGACGGGGAGGAAGGACCCGATTTTGAAGTTTGATGTTCACGTATGTTATCTTGATTACATCTCCTACTGCTGTGGATATGGTTGATAGGGATAAAGCTAATGTCAAAGGATAGACTAATCTACCAAAATTCCGAACTACGCAATTCCGTGACGTCCGCCGAACTCACTCTGAATTCACCAAACTCGCAAATCATCTTGTCTCTTCGAATCCAGAATGTTTGGTCCCCGCTGTTCCACCACCATCGACCTCGGCAGGCGTGGGAACGGAAGAAGACGAGGCAAGAGTTCGAGCTAGTATTCAACGATGGTTAAACTATGTCTGTGGGAATGAGGTACTCATGCGCGATGAGGAGGTTGTTTACTTTGTTGAAGCCGACTTTGGGTATTCTCCCGTGGTTAGAAAGAGTCAACCTGCGACCGGTGTTAGGAGAAAGATGTTGAAGCAGTTTGCACCGCCGCCGGATGATACCCTGGAGTTGGCAGACGCTAGGCCTATTGTTAAGGCGTTTTATTTGGGGACTATGGAAGGCGGGCAGAAGGTGGATAAGGTTGTCAAGGCAAGGAGGGGTATGTTTTTTCTCCCTCGCTCTTTATCTATATGAAGTTTCTGTGAAGGTGCTAATCGAAGAGAAAGGTCTGGCGTTGGCGCTATCGGATCTCGGAGTGAAGATGGGAAGTATATCCGACCCACAGATCACGACGCATACGGGATTATCCGTCGCGCTTCGCAAGCTTGGAAAAACGGTGCAGTCGGTTGGCGACCAAGCAGCGGCTCAAGCCACAGCCGAAGCCACAACGTTAGGCGACGCATTCAACTATCATTCCTCGGATGCTTTTATAGTGAAGGAATCACTTACGAACCGACAGATACTCATGAGGGATCTTCTTAATGCTCAAGCTACGACTCGAACGAGATTGCACAGCGCCGATCGATTGAAAGTCTCGAGTTCGGTGAGGAGTGATAAAGTTGATGAGGCGATTCAAGCGTTAGACGAAGCGAGGAGTACGGAGACTCATCTGGCGGCGAAGGTTAATCGGGTTACGTCGAATTTATTGATTGAGCAACGGAGATGGTTTCAAAGGACGGCGAGTGACTTGAGGGCCAGTATTAGGGATTATACGTTGAGACAGATTGAAGCGGAGCGAAGGATTTTGGCAACATTGGAGAATGTTAGGCCTGATATTAGGAATATTGATGCTAGTGGTGGACTTTCGAGGTTGGGGAGGGAGAGTACGCCTGCTGCTAGACGGACGAATTTGGCGGCTAGTCAGGGCCCTAGAGGGGATGCTTGGAGCGGGGTTAGTAGGAGTAATGGACCTGGGATTAATAGAGCGAGCGCAGCGAATATGGTGTTGAGCCCTGGGAGCAGTGTGACTAATGGTGGGGGTGGGGGGGTTGTGGCGGAGGAAGGGAAGAGGGCTTTGAAGGGGGTGGAGGAGGAGGCGGATGATGATGATAGGGTGGATGCGAGGAATGCGGCTAGTCGGTTGGCGGCGTCGACTTTTTAATCACTCCATTATCATAACTTTTACAAGGACTTTATTAGCAAGTAGTAGTATTGAGCGGTAATGTCAAGTCATATTATATTCTCTATCTACTACCGACCTAAACATTTATAGACACTTAATTACAATCCATCGGAGGGAATAAGAAATAGTCTATATGAAATTACTGGATGAGAACAATGGGTGATAGGGGGTACGAGGAGACTCGGTTAGAGGTACCATCTCGGGTATAGATGCCCTCGCCAAGACCAAAGCCCTTGTTCCAGACGTTTTCCTTACCAAAAGAAATTCTCGAAGGCAAAGATAAATAGAAAAAATAGAAAAAGCGCAAAAACGGAAAAGCGATGTGGTTACATATATTTAGCCCTATCCTTCACACCCTGGGTGAAGTTAAAGAACAGCTGTTTGATCAGGATCCAAAAGCATGCCAAAGGGTCTTCTAGCTTGTTTATTTGACAAAATAGAGCTGTGGAAGGTCTCGGAGAATAGAGCATGAGTAGTTTTTTGCAGTTTATTTGTGCAGGAAGTGGTGATAATAAGCTCAGGGGTAGCTGTCTCTAGACAGTGGTCAGGGTCCAACTGGAGCTACTCAGTACCGAAATTGCTATGGGTCCACGACCACGTCTTCTTTTGAGAGTAAACAGCCAATCCCCGTGAGGTATCATCCTTTAATACAATACTTTCTAAAGAGGGAGTGAGTAATGGTAAGGAGTGGTGATAGTGTATTATAGTATTTCTGGTGGTGGTGTAATAGTTCTGGATCAAGAGTGGCTAAAAGGTGTTAAAAGCAGTTTTTTCCCTCTTCTTCCTTCCTCTCTCCTTCTCTCTCTCCTTCCCTCCACCAGTCAACTGTATCAACAAAGCTTCAACCAGCCAGCCAGCCAGCCAGCAGCCAGCCCGTAGCCAGCAGCGTGCACGTCTTCCCTCCCGTCAACTGCCTTTTCCTCCTGTCAACAACTCGCCAGAAAGGTTTCTTACCCTCCTCCTCCTCCGATCCATCCTCCCTTCCTCTTCTCTCTTCACCTGCACCTACACCTCCATCATCATCTCTCTTCTCCCGATACTTCCCCTTCTTCAGCTTGCCAGAAACCATTCTTCTCTACGCGTCCCTGTGAAAATCTCCGGTAGAGAATAGCACGGATTCCCCTTTACTTCCTTCTTACTGTGTTCTGTTCGGTCGTGTGACTCCTTCCCTGGACCTTCATACCGCCAACTTAACGTATATATACGCTACAGCTACCAGGTACTTATCTCCGTTCCTATCCATCTGCATCTCTTATTTCCCTTCTGGGATCGTCGTCTGGACGTCTGGCTCGCTGTCCTGATTGCTCTGAGAAGCCTGTGGTCCTGGGCAAACAAGCTACTAGCCAAGCTTGCCAGTAGCTAGCCGGCCAGCTGGTCTGTTGCTTCTGCCGAGCTGCAGCTACCCGGAAACCTAGCGATCCCCTCGAGTACCAGGCCATATATCCATCCATCCCAAAGTCCTCTCATAAATAACAACTCCATTACATCTATCGCATATTCCATCTATTTTATTCCTTTCCTTTCCCTCTTCTCTTCTCGTACCATCTCAGCTAACCATCTCCCTGCTATAGTTTCCATCTCGAAAAACCCCCAATAAAGTATAGCAAGAATAAAAACTGCTCAAAATGTCCGTTGCCGACGTTGAACAAATCACTGCTGGCGTTGCCGCCACCAACATCAACAAGGAGGACAACTCTGCCTCCACCGTTGCTGCTGCTGAAGGTCGCAGACTCTACATTGGAAATTTGGCCTACACTACTACAGAAGACCAATTGAAGGACTTCTTCAAGGGTTATTCCATGTAAATCCCCCCTTCCCTTTTGTATCCCATGATGTTGGTGATGCTGATGAATCTATAGCGAGTCTGTCTCCATCCCAGTCAACCCTCGCACCAGCCGTGCTGTTGGTTATGCATTCGTCGACGTTGCCAAGAAGGAAGAGGCCGATAAGGCCATCACCGAGTTGTCCGGAAAGGAAATCTTGGAGCGAAAGGTTTCCGTCCAGGTCGCTCGCAAGCCCGGTACTTCTCCAGCTGCCGCCGCCAACGGTGAAGCCGGCAGCAACGGTGACAAGCGTGGCCCTCGTCGTGGACGTGGAGGCTTCCGCGGAGGTCGCAGCGGTGGTCGTGGTCCTCGCTTCAGAGTATGCCTCCCCTTCTTTCTATTCTCTTCTTTTTAGTTATATAGTTTCCTGTCTCTTTTATCGCTCTCTTGTTTGATTTTCTGTTACTGATTTTATTAACGGCAGCCCCGTTCTGACTCAACTCGTGCTGCCCCAAAGGATACCACGGCTGCCCCAGTTGATACTCCAGCCCCATCTGCTGCTGCTCATAGCACTCCGGTTACAGCCACTACTGAGGCTCCAAATGCTACTACTGAGGCTCCAGCTGCTGATGCCGACAAGGGTCCCCGTGGTCCCCGTCGCAAGCGTGGCCCACCAGAGAATGGAGTTGCCAGCACCACCAAGGTCATGGTTGCTAACTTGCCCTACGAATTGAGCGAGGCCGCTGTAAGTCATCTCTTCTTCCTATTAATCTAAGACGAGCGATATTAATGAAATGAACAGCTCAAGGACCTTTTCGCTGCCTACAACCCGGAGTCTGCCAAGATTGCCCTCCGTCCCATCCCACGCTTCATGGTTCGAAAGCTCCAGGCTCGTGGTGAAGCTCGCAAGGGACGTGGCTTCGGCTTTGTTACTCTCCCCAGTGAGGAAATGCAAAAGAAGGCTGTCGAGGAAATGAACGGCAAGGTCGTCGAAGGTCGTGAGATCGCCGTCAAGGTCGCCATTGACAATCCGAAGGATGAGGAAGGCGAGGCCGCCGAGGGTGCCCTAGCTAACGGCGAGACCACTGCCGCTGCTACGACCACCACTACCGACACTGCTGCCGCTACCGCCCCGGCCGCTATTACCAACACTGCTGCCGCCGCTACGGCCACTACTACCAACACTGCTGCCGCTGCCGCCCCGGCCACTACTACCAACACTGCTACCGCTACCGCCCCGGCCACTACTGCTTAAGTGCAATGGTGGTCTGTATGCTTGTGTGGCCCCCCATGGCTAAGCTTATTCTCTGACAACTTGAATCGGGAGGGAAAGGTGTCAGAGATATAGCAATAGTCAGCACCTCGCCACTATGATATAACTTTTTCTTCATTTTTTTCTGACCTCTTTTCGATAACATGGGTTTTTTTCTTTTTTTATTATTATCTTTATACAAGTGAGGACATCGATATTCCCACAACTGGCCTTTATAAACTCTACTCAAAAACAACACGAATATCGAACCTGTCTGTTCAACGTCACGCGACCCGACAGAATGCGGGGGGTGGAGGATGAACAATAGGGAGGAAGATGTGGAGGACTTGCCGATAACTACTTACCACTAACTTGGAAGAAGTATATGTCTGTGAAGGGGATATATTTGGAAGGAAGGCTTTAACTAGTATCTTTTTTCCGAGGGTTCTTTTTTACCACCATGCACTTTTTTTTTCTTTCTTGGTTAGCAGATGGCTTGTTTTCTTTCCATTATTCCTTCTACCCTCTTCTTTTACTCTCCAGCCTCCCGTACCCATTTTTTATTCTGTCACCAATGGGCTGCAAATGTTCTTTTTCTTCTTTTTTCTTTCATCGCAATGCGCTCCTGTTACCATGACTTTGGATGAAAAGTGAAAAAGGACGATGCCGAAATGTTCTTACGAAAACCGATGAACAATAAAATATATATACCCTCGAAAATTCCGCCTCAACGTGATGCAGATTGTTTTAATGATTGTAGATGTGGACTGTAGATGGTGGTTGGCTCGAGCGTCGGAGTATTTTGGGGGCAATGCATGCAGAGTCTGTCCGAACAAGCCATGCGCCTCGTTTAGAACGGGCAAACTTCAGGCTGAACCAGCAGCCACGGGTCCCATTACTGGGCTAAACTGTTTCTAGAAGTTCCTGTTACAATGCAGGGGGGGAATACCATACCGAATTCCACCAGTGACCTTCCCCTGGCTGAACTTTTCTGTCAGTGTTAGAGTACGTAAGATAATATGCGGGTGATTGAGACGACACGGCGTAATCACCGTTAGACTACTGCGGTTTGGAGCTTTGAAGCTTTGGTGGTTTCAACTGTGTCCTCATCTTTTTTTGTAAAAAATTGATATAAGTTGGTTGGTTGGCGCTTTTTAATTTCCTTGATTTGATTTCTTAAATTAAGTATTCTGGAGCTTCGAAGTTACCACGACTTAACTGCCGGGCTAATTAACATTTGTTGTTTTTGGAGACAACTGCTGTTGAACACCCCCCCTTTCGACTTCCACTTTAATTTTTTACAAACCACGACTTTGGCTTTTTGGACACGACGGAACACTCGGGCGCGATTATAACTACTCGGCTCGAACGGTTCGGGCTCGAAAGGAGGAAGAGGGGGTAATATCTACAATCAATCTACGGTTCTCGAACGGTCAACGCGCTACCCTTCTCTTCCGACCATTCGAACCGGTTCACCACCACGATACACCACGATCATCTAGCACTCAATAGCGCCTCTCTTTGAACGGATAACCTCCAATCGCGTGTTTTTCTCCGAGCATTTATTTACGAGCGGGAGGAAAAGGAGGATTACTGGGATTGGAGGACTGACTGGAATCATGGCGACGATACCGCAACTTCCTCCTTCGCTGGAGTTTGTGAATACTTGGGTGGATGGAATATGGGAGTACCTCACGCTCCCCGTGGTACTGGCGTTAGTAGTAGGGATTTTAGCGGTTGATGTTGGGGTTGTATGTTCCCTTTCTCTCTTTCTTTCTCATCCTTTACTACTATCGCAGAGAATCGAATGAAGCTAACAATGGCTGGTGGGAATAGTTATACATCCTCCTCCTCCTGGTAACACACACACCCCGACTGGAAACCGAATCGGAAAAACATTATATAACCGTCACATCCGATGGGAAAAAGAAGGGTGGAATAAGGTTACCTGATTTATTGGACGAGAATGTGGAGGCGGAGGTGTTTATGTCTGTTGTTGTTCCTGCCTATAACGAGGAGTTGAGGATTGAGATGATGTTGGATGAGGCGGTTGAGTTTTTGAATGATGAGTTTCCACGGGATTCTGAGAAGAAGAAGATGGTCAACGGGAAGGCGAATGGGCATGTTAATGGACATGCCAATGGGAATGGTGGTGTTAATAAGAGGGAGAAGAAGAAGGGATGGGAGATTATTATTGTTGATGATGGGAGTAAAGATCGGACTACGGAGGTTGTGGTTGAGTGGATGAGGAAACGGGTGGAGAAGGGGGAGGTTAAGGAGGGAGAATTGAGGATTGTGCATTTGGAGAGGAATAGAGGGAAGGGTGGGGCGGTTGCTCATGTATGTTCTTTCCCTCCTTTCACCCTGCCATCATAGTAGGACTGTTGCTTTAAGAGATAACTAACCGATGATAACAGGGAATGCGCCACATCCGCGGTCAATACGCCGTCTTCGCCGACGCCGACGGCGCCACCAAATTCTCCGACCTCCGCACCCTCCTAACCCGTCTCCAATCTATCGAATCCACCCGTCCTTCCCCCACCGACCCCTCCAAATCCGAACACCACGGCATCTCCGTCGGTTCCCGCGCACACATGGTAAACTCCTCAGCCGTCGTAGCCCGCTCCTGGTACCGTAACTTTCTAATGTACGGATTCCACACGTTCCTGCACGTAATCGGTATCCAAAAGATTAAAGATACTCAATGTGGGTTCAAATTGTTTACGAGGGACACAGCGAGATTGGTGTTTTGGGAGGGACACTGTGAGGGGTGGATATTTGATATCGAGTGTTTGTTGATTGCGGAGGAGGAGAGGGTCGGAGTGGAGGAGGTTAGTGTTACTTGGCATGAGGTCGAGGGGACGAAGATGAATCTTGTTTGGGATAGTGTTAGGATGGCGTGGGATCTTGTGGTGTTGAGGGCGGCTTATGCGGTGGGGGTTTATGGCGGGGTTAGGAGGAGATGGAGGAGGGTTTAGATTTTATACCCCCCCTTTTTTTTGTCTATGGCATTTTGATGCATTTTATGACGGGGTTGGTAGGCGGTGAGCTGATGCTTACGCCTGGCTGTTTCGTTTCGTTTCGTCTTTTTTAATTATATATATATATATTTTTTTTTCCTTACGGGTTATTTTGATATGGTATGTTAATGCCTAATGGTGGTAAGTGACAGATTTTTTGGATTTCTTCTTTCTCTTTATATTTGGGTTTTTTATATTCTATATAAATATTTTGACATGCGAGTTAGAGTAGCTATACAGGTAGAGGGGGGAAAGCGAAATAGTATATAATTTAAAAGCATTTTATTTTGACAGGTACTTTCAAGTGCTCATCCCGGTGTTGCTAGTATATTTGTGGTGTCTTCTGGTAAGGTGAAGGTGTTTTGGGAGGGGGTCTGTGGCACGGAGCCATGAGATGGTATTTCAATCCAGACCTTGCATGATATGTAATTAACTTGTTCGGTTGACCATGGGAGGTTGAATTCATTGATGTTGCTCCCCTTTTAGCTTTTCGTAATTCGTTTAGGTCGCGTTTCGGGGCCTTTGATTGTTATGGTGTGCGATCGACCGTTTGGTTGTTCCTACTAGCTTAGGCCTTGTACTGATAATGACTAAGGAGTCGGCAGTATTGTTGTATGGATGCGTTATTGGCGTCTGTTTATAATTGCATGTCGTATCTCAATATATTTGGATTGCCCTGGCCAGGTGTTACTACCATGGCCGATTCCGTTTTCTCTTGGAAATATGGGTATGGTGAATGTGATAATTGGATCCGCCCGCCTCATGCACAGTTCATGTACATTTCGCGGGGTTTTCTTTCCACTGGCCCTTCTTGAGGGCCTAGGGGGTTCTGCATATTACTGTAGTTATATGTTATTCGAAGCCTGGGATTTCGGGAGCTTCTGTTTGGAGTATGCATGTTCTCTAGTCGTTTGAGTGTCTACTGGTGTCATCGTAAGGGGCTTGATACTTCGATACCTTTGTTTGCATTGTTATTTTTCGTTTTATTTCATGGGTAAACTGGATATGATTAGGCGGCCGGCTCCTGGTCTTCGATAGAAGGGTGGGTATTTGCATAGTGCAGGTGTAAGTTGGTCGGTTCGGGTCGATATATAAATTCCGGCTACGGAGTAAACCGCAGTACTCTCATGGCCATGGGACGCTGAAGAGAGATGATTCAGAGCATCTAATATTACTGAACCCATGTCAACAAAACAGAGCAATGTATCAAATTACAGACCGCGGGCGAAGGCAAAGTTCATACACCACTACTGGCTGAGGCTAAGGAAAAAATATTCGAATACAGTCTCCGGTTTGATGATAGATACACTTATATTACCACGATAATACCGCCAAACATACGATTCTCACCTGCGTACATGTTGGGCCGTATGCGAGCGGCCTAGTATACCTAATACCGGACCCCATACTGGGTACAAAGAATTCCTCTAGCCGATTCTTATGGAAATATCCGAGGCATTTGGATTTTCCCTTGCGGGCAGTCGCGCAACTTTAGGCCCTATCCATGTATGTACACTTGCCCTTCCCGGGCATGTACACACCATTTATAATATCTTCACACTTCAATTCTTTCTCACGTCGTTTATTCTAACGTCGGTGGAAATCGTCCCATGGTATCTGCATGTATATCGGAAATTTTCTTACATATACTAGTCCCATCACACGCCGACGATGACCGAAACAGCTGCCGGGGCGAACTCAACAGCCACTAATCCTTCTCGCCATCAACGATAATCATGATTACCATCACACGGCCGAAACCCAAACCATCAGCCGCATTCGATGGTACGGGCAGAAGGAGGTCCGCATGTGAAACCTCAACGAGATTAATTTACAACGTCGCCACGGCGTAGGCTCTAGAGAATACCGTCCAATTTTACGATTACATAAAGGGCACAATTACGAAATACACCGCCATGGTATACGTACCAAACTATCTTCACACGGCGAATAACGGAATTATTTCGAGAGACCAAAAAAAAAAAAAAAATTTAAACCAGACTACTCCGATAATCATGCACTCGAACTATATGCTGCGAGAAGAGGGTTTCCAACAACCGGATGAAACGAAGGAATATTATACCGCCACCAAACTCTATACTTATACCACAAGGTAAAACCACAGACAAGACGATGGATACAAACAATCCCTCGACAAGCCTCCAAGCCTAAATACCCACGCCCTGAAATAATCCAATGAATTCTAAACAACCTATAATAACCCAACAAAGTCCCATACCTTCAAAAGTTACGAACAGCATCTTGAAGTGTACGTCCGTCGATATAATTTTTCGGCAGCAAACATTTCCCTTCATATATGTCATAAAGTCCTGCTGGGTAGATATCCGTAGTTATATAAGTTTCTTCATCATCTGTGAAGTTCAACCGGATTAGTCGATTAAAATATTAGGGGCCGTCATCTCCAACTCGTAAGTGATTTCTATTCATTTTGCGGCAACAAAGTAGCGGGACGATATATGGATGTTTCTCCAACAGAAAATACCAGCTCCTGTTGTATATCCACATAAGACGAGGATTTTGTTGTCGAAATTGTTGGTCGCTACAGACATCGGGATGTCTATATATAAAGACGATGATAGTATTATCAAATCACTATCGTTAATATATCCCAATTCTTTTGATGGTTTATGAAATGGATAGTATAATGTGGTTTTTTGCTAGTCCGTAGATGGCACATATGTGGGCCGGTCCTCGTCCAGCACACGAGCATGGAAGGCGTTCTCGATGGTTTTGTTTTATCTTTTGACGTCAATATTAATGTTGTTTTCAAATAGTTTTCTGGAAAATATACAACGGAGGTCGGTGGTATATAACACTATTAGTCTTGTCATGCTGATTGATAGGGCATCCGATTTGTGAAGTACCAAAGTCATTCAACCGAAGTTGAAATTAAAACTTCAGGGTAGATTAACATTGAGATTTGAGATTTTGTTTCCAACAAGATGGACCGGGGGCCGCGATTCAGAGCCTCGCCGACCATACATTATCTGCAATCAGAATTCCAATGTCGCTTGTGTGCGCTGGTGTTGCGAGCTTCGCCCTTCTCATGAGGAGGGGCAGATCTTGAAGCTCTTGTTTGCGTATTGTCTGGAAGACTTCTTGTATATATATATGTATCTATATACTGGTATTTGTAGATCGCCATGAAATTGGCCCGATATGAGTACGAGGCCAGCGGGAACCTGTTCTCCCGAGTGCGCATTTGGCGGTTGATGAAGGGCCAATTGGCCGCATCATCGCACCTTATTTTGAGAAGCTCATACTATGTAAATAATATCATTATTAGCATCAAAGAAGCTCTAAAATATCGCCTGGACTCGAGGATAATTCAATATAAGGATGGATTGATACTATACTCAATGCATAACCTAGTCGGCGGGTAGGTTGCCTGATGTGGTTGGTGGTGATAGTTAGCTAATGACTGCACGAAAGACGCGACGTGAAGTTTGATGCGTAGATGTTAGCTAAATAAGAGGAATTAGAAAACGGAAAAAGAGGGGTGGGTAACATGCAACGGTCAGTGAATTTCTCGAGGGAGTGCAGGTGAGGCTTAACACTAATGCTTCGCCAAGTAAAGCTAAGATTTCTATAGCATGACATCATGAGAGGAGGTCAGTTAACCACCAAGATGAACTACTTCAAGATCCTGCTGGCATATGAATCGAAGTCTCATATAAATTTGGGTTAGGTCTATCCTCATATAGGCTGTCACTTGTCTTGTTCTATACAATATGCTCGTAGTTTCTAGTCGATTCGTAACATGGAAACATACAGCATTCAATAGTTGAGTCGACAGGAGGTATCGCCACCTTTCTATAATTTCACTAGCACAACTCTCCTCTCAAGTAATAAATTTCACTTCTAAAAAGTAATATGGCTAACCAAGAGCGCAAAGTCAAGGATGGTAAGGACAAGAAGATTATTCAAAAGCCTCTCGTCGTATCTGAAGCTGGAAAACTTTGTTCTATTACAGTTGCTGATAGTTTTACATCAAATTCAAGCATCGAAGTCGAGCTAGATATGGAACAAAATATGGATTTGAATGATTTTGGCATTACGAAAGAGAATAATGTTGGGATCAATAAAGAAAGTGAAATGCATGGCACATCTTCGAATCAAGACAAGGATGATAGCCTCGAAATCGCAGCAGTTGAGACAAAGCTATCCCACGAAAAAACCGATACGCTAAAACTTGAGGAAAAGGATTCCATTACTTCTGTTAAAAGTTGTGCAGGGTCAAAGCTGAAGGCTAAAAAAGAGGGAGACAGTGAAGAGATTGAGTTAATGGTCAAGGGTAGACGTGGAAAGAAGAGAAAGCAAGATACGCTAGAGGCCCCTAGCGAAGTAACAGAGGAATCCAAGGTATCTATAATCCTATCTACACCCAAATAATACATTTTAGATTCGTTGTTTACATAACAGGTGTTATTTAGCCAAAAGCAAAACGAGCAAAGAATTCCAATACCCTCACTAGTAAGAGATCGAAGAAACCAAACTCAAACCTCTCAAATCTTCAGCTTCTTTCTCCACCACCGACCCCACCACCTCCAACTGAAGCCGAAATTGCAGAGGCAGCTGCCAAGGCCACCGCTGAATCAGCACGCAAGGAACGTCTCAAACTAATCCCATACTACTATGAAGAAATGAAGGAAATATTTGACTACCTTTGTGACCGTGGTGTTTACTGGAAGAACGATCTGCCAAAGAACAAAAAGTACAGCAACCGAGATACTAAGTTGCTAGAGAAGGAGGTTAAAAAGAAGGCTCTAGAGATATTGGAAAGATATCCCAAGGAGAAAGAGGTTATGAAAGCGTTCGAAGAAGAGGAACAGAAGTTAAAGGTTTTGGGAGAGCGGCAGGAACAAGGTGACTCCAATGAGAAGGAGACGGATATAGACGCGAAGGGCGAGCCGGCTATATTAGATTAGGCGATTTGGCATTTTCACGAACAAGGTGGACTAGCGGCACATCATGGTAGTTCTGATAGTTTAACGATGGCTCTGTTTTTTCATACAACCTTAAAGATCATCTGCATTGCTGTGTATGTACACTTTCTGGAAAAGGTGGCCGCTAATAAGGAAGAAATCCCCAGGGAATCCTAGTAGACGGCTTGGGATTGAACGCTTAGTTATCATAGTACAGTTTTGGAGGATAGAGGTTTAGAGAGAAGCTCACGCAAAGACATTGATATTCATTATTGCTATTCGAAGTACAAAAAAATTAAGGCTAGTAACTGTGGGATCTGAAGGCTTAAGCGCATACAACTTTTATGCTTTTATTCATAGTAGATGATAAATACCAGAACACAGGACTATATACCTGGCGACGCACGACCTGACTACACCTGGTACGTGTGTTTTTTACCCCTCGCTGGTAATTCTGAAGTCTTTTGCTTTAATTGTTTAGATGCGTAGTTGTGCGCTAAATAGTACAAATTAATTGAAGACCAAAAACTTTTGTTGTTCCCTTGAGCTTTGTGCCCCATTCACGTCCTAGTTGACTCTGAATAATTTGTGAACTTTGCTAACACCAGTGCATCCTAACCAAAATCCGAAAGAATAATTCGAGTTTCGCTCCCTCAGGAATCCACCCTAATACAGTGAATAACCTTACTTCACTTGACCGCAACTAAAATCCACCATTGTCACACCTTATATCCTTCCTAGCTCTTCAGTAGATTCTACGTAACCTTCCGTACTTTGTTGCGTGTCGTTCCCCGTGTCTGCTCAACGTGGGCAGTTTTTCCCATTAAGACAGAGTAGATATGTGCCCTATATACTTCACGATGGAATGAAATAGCTGGATCAATAAGTTTTTGGATAAACTTTGTTGTAATATCTCGACCCTGCTCAAGGGACATAGCTCCAAATTCTGCCTCTTGTACGTCTGCGATTCCCTTGGTACCCGTGACATTTTTGGCATGAATCCTGTTCAGCGTCCGCATACTTTCCGCAAATGCGCCTAACTGGGGATTCGAAAGTAGAACATTTCGTAAATACTATATTCATATGGGTATGGACGTTAGCACTGAAATCCAAAGCAATATAGTACCAGTATCGTGGTTTCAAATTAGAAGTGACAGAGAAGGATTCTATACTAAGTGTTCGTTCCAGTTGGTCTGTTGTAGCTTCACAAGGTAGGTAATAACAGCGGCGTTGTATTCAACGTCACCGATTTGTTCCAGTTGTTTGAAAGACAAGGGCCCATATTTGGTATTTATTTTTTGATGCTTAGCTTGTTGCTGGAGCACTTGCCGGAGCTCCCGCGAAACAATAGGTTGAGGGATGGGGACCTTCACCCCTGGTGGATATTGAAATAAAGGTACGCCTGCCTTCTTCTCTTGGACCCGAGAAGTCGAAAACATAGATATTTGATATGTAGGTTTCCTATATGCAGGATAGGCAACAGGACCGCCTTTAGGAAGTTGAGAAGCCTTCGGCAGTTTACCCGTAGGGAAAAGTAGTCGCTGCATCTTAACCGATTTACCCAACCCAGCTGTAACTCTTCGATTTACAAGATAAAGATCATCGCTTCGTTCAAAAAGTTGGCATTACAGAACGATGCAATGATTTCGTATCCACTTCTAGGGTAGATGGGCAAGTTACTTATATGATTACCATGGTATGTTCTCTACTTTTCATTACCTCATTATAGGCCTAGAACTTGCGAGGAGATATATGTGGTCTCTTCCAGGGCTTTCCATCGCGGCTACAAAGAGAATATATATGGGTTTAAACGATTGGGATCGAATCTCCCATATGTAGTAAATCTACAAAACGGATTTTTAAGATTTTCCTGGCCTCGGCTTCTAATAGGACACCGACAGAAATAATTTCGATACAATTAATCGACGATGTAAATTCATGATCATCAGAAAGACAGGGTCTAGTACATAGAAATTTCGAAAACGGATGATCTCGAGATCTCTAGGCCGTATAACACCCGCATTAGACCTGCAGCTGCGGCAGACCCCGCAGACCGTGTAGCCAAGCCTGTGGCCATTTTGCTCCTAAATTCTAGAGGAAAATCGCCAATAGAAACCTTTGAGGTGTCAGCAGGCAACTAAACATATACTGGTGCTGGAGAATATGATCCTAACAAATGTCATAGCTTTTGCGTTGTCTGTTTTATGGGCGTACTTATGTCCCCTTTAGGAATTTAGTCACAGATCCAACACGCAACATCTTTTACAAATGCACTGCCGGATATAGTTTGATAAAACCCAACTATAGTACTATAAAACTGCTAATCTTTGAATTAGTGCTAGCTACGTGTTATATGAGGACCGACTACGGTTCTTAATACTGGCAGCGGCTGTATGAAGTTAAGTTCGGACTTAATCCACTTGCTGATATTACGGACTACCGCTATCGAACCCTTTGACCTTGAATCCTAAATTGACATTATACTCTAGTTGAAAGGATAAGAGCTAGTGTCGTAGGTAATATCTTAATGCCTTGTAAGTATGAAATATATATCTATATGTATATCATTTCAACTTTCCGGAGTCAGGTGCGGGTGCAAACTGAGGAAGATTGGTTAGCTAGCCTTATGCTTTAGAAGTCAGACACAAAAGATAGGAGAGATATAATTTAAATTTAACTATCTGCTTTGGTGGTAATAAATACGGATAATATTCGTGAAATGACGGTAGATACTGGCAGCTCATGATAGAAGCGTAGATAGGTGATCTTGAATTTTTGGCGTTTAAATATCACGATCCCATAGAGTTGGATCTCCAATTAGATACATGGAGAGGAGAACATGGTTACATTCAGGAGGGGAAATATATATGATGAGCCACGATCCAGAGAAATCTGACGATCTTGAATTAATTTTCATAGAGGTTATAAAAGCTTCCTCCCCCTGTCCGCCTTCCTTTCCGATTTCTTCCTTCTTCACCGTACCCATTACATACAATCGTTACTTCAGTATACAGCAAGACGAACTTTCGGCTTTCGCTTATACTTTGCAATTGACTACAGTACTGCATAGTATGAGCTCCACTCACTTCAGGCCAATTCGCTTTATTACATACATACAAAGCAAGCATGTCTCAACAAGACTTCCCCTTCCCTTGTGATCAGGGTCTTCCGACTCCTGCTTGGTCTTCCAACACTGGCACGCTAATTCTTACACTAGCAAGCTCCACTATGTTCCCTGCCCTACTTGGGCCAGCTGGACCTGCTCCTGGACCATTTCCAATGTTCCTAGAGCCTCCAATGATCCCCTCGGGTATGCCTTCTCCATTTATGCCGGGTACCCTGGTCATAGGCCCGATGCCGATGCCAGCGCCATCTGTCATGCCCTCTCCAATTCCAATTGCTGCTTCTTCGGCATTCTCCACCCCGTTCGGGACGATTAACAGCATGCCAAACGATCTGCCGGTCGTCAATGGAGTTCCAAATTTAAATGATGACCAAGCACGAGGCGATCTTCGGTCCAGTACCCAACTACATTACAGCCAATACCAGTCATTGCAATCTTCCATTTCAGCCTCCATCATATAGGGATTTCGTCCTAGCTCCAATGTACATCAAAAACTCGACTGAAGATCTCGCATATCAAAATCTTGCACGAGATAACTATCGAAACGGGCATACGATCCATGGCGCAACGAGCCGACCCTAGAGATTAGTGAGCCACAATTCGTTCAGAGGTTCGAGGATCTTAGTTTTGCGGATCAAATGCGGGAGAGGCGCCTTCGACATCGATATAATAATAACATGACTGACGCCTAGCGAAGAGACAAGGATTGTCGTCGTCTTGAGAGAACAAAATCTTACGAGCCGGAGCTTGATTAGGAGATCTGGAAGTCTTCTCCTTCTTGTCGGCGCTCCATTATGTAATGGGGTTTGGTCGTTTTCTCTAGACTTGGATTGGATGGTCTTGGATTTTTGGATTTGGTTTTGGATCATTAATGCCTTGATTATTGAATGGTTACATGTTGCACAGCTGTACAGGCTGATCTGGGTTTGCTTTTATTGGGATACACTTGAAGATCCACCTTCGGGGGAAAGGAAAAGGGAGAGTTGGGAAAAAATAGAAATTCAAAAACAAAGATTGTTTTGATTGCAGGATTACTGTTAACTTTGAGGTTTAGAGCTTTGGACTCGTCAACCTGGGCCTCATTGGATTGGCATAGGTATAAGGATAACAAAAAACATAAAAAGGTACAAAAAAAAAATCTAAAAGATAAAACAAAGGGACAGTGGTCCGGAACTTGCCTCGGAGGATATTTTGGCCTGTTCCCATGGCTCTAAGCAAAATGTATATAAGCGGTCATTCATAGAGTTCCTAGTTTCCCTTCTCACCTTAACTCTCATCGTGATTGTATGGAATAGCCGATGCCAAAACCTCAAGTGGCATATCAAGATGCCGAATCGTGAAATGATGCCTCAGATTAGTGCGTGTCACCAATAAAATACCATTTTCGCTAGCGTAATGTTGAGGAAAGTCTCATCGATCGCTAGGGTATCCATGTACATATGTTCTAAACTACCGGTCGAGCTTACCGAACATTATGCAATAAAGATGTATATGAATATGCGGTGTCCAATGCAAAGAACCCCTACGTAGCATTATATCCCTGTTAACGAACAAAAGTATCCTGAAGATGACCAATCGCTATTATGACATTTCGCGGCCTGAAGCTAGGGTCAGGTAGGCGAGCTGTCAAGATTCCAAAAATTCGTTGATAATTACCTAGAACTTTCCCAACTAACTAACCTGACGATGCCACGTTAAGTATCCACGACAGAAATAGCCAATCTTCGAAGCTTCCTAGCTTGGGAAAAAGCGGGAAAGTGTGCCCATTGGAGCTAGAAATCGATTCTAGCCGCGAGTCGAAAGAGTTAAAGGTTTATTGGCCCATGAAAGACAGCTCCAGCTCGAGAGAGTCTTAGGAATGGCAGGAACTAGGTCTATGAATCGATTAACATCATAGGTACCATCCATGCTGTGTTCGGATCAAGTCAGGTTGCACATTCCATGGCCGGAACATCCCGGGCCCAACAATATTGGGTTTCACGATACTGTTGTGTCGGTATATATAGGAACACAGGTGAGCGATTAATCTTATCCAGTCCATATCCTTTCTCGCCTTCGCCGTCTTGTAAGGAGGTCCAGTGAATCTTGCAGATCTTGAGAGCCAGACCATTCGTTGAATTTGCGACTTTCGAACGAAATCCCTTTAGCAGGACTGTGATTGTGTTGCCCTGTTCATTATCCCTATATTGATCTTACAAAACATCCGCATTTCTCGGGGATAGATGAAACCTCGGAGGATATATTTCGACCGTCGGTGAATGGATTTTAATCCAACCATTGTTTCTATTGCCCCAGACGCGTCAGCGATAGCTTGGAATTCGAAAAACCGTGCGCTGCACTGCCCTATTGATCAGCCAATCGAAATCGAATTGCATGACTCGCCTGAAAGAAACGGTGCCGGCAGTGAGAGTGAGGTCGGGATTCGAGCTTTGAGATACAAATCGAATCACATGGACCTCTTCAGCTGAAAACCAAGGAAACGGTCTCAGGCTTGTGTCGGAAGGTCCGGTGAATTTATATGCTGCCTGCACACTACCTTTGTTCGACGAGGTTTCAGGCACCAGTCTCACGCGCGGGCGCAGCCTCGAATTCGCGAATTCAAACCCTTTTTGGGATTTAACGAGGTACGCCTTTAAATATCAAAAGGGTTCTCGCCCCTGAACCATTTCGAAATTTCGCCATTTACCTTGAAGTCTGAACATCCAAATCCCCTTTTCCCTGACGTCCTCAAGTTATATCTATGGCCTGCTTTGGCCAGCGACAGCTTGTTGCGAGCTGTCCCAAAAAAAAAAAAACCCTAGTTCTTGCGCTAGGGTTATCATTGGCCAATGGACATGGCTCGATGTCTCCGTACCTGCAACTGTACGACACCAGGGTACACAAATATCGCAAATGGGTACAATGAGCTTGGAGGCAAATATCAGCACCTCGGATGAAGGCAACTGAGACCCCTTTACGTAGCATGCTATTGTCTACGGGGAAAATTTTTTTCGCTGGAGGCCGACCTTAATATATCTATCAGTTCTCAATTGCAAGTGATATAAACGAACCATCAATCCGGATTCCTCAACCTACCTTTGGTGCCTTCTATATGGAAGGGAGCCGAACCGACAACCTCTGTTAACATGCAACGATGCAATGCCTAAAATATTCAACCGCAATTAATAGAAGTTGGGACACCTGAAGTATCCCTCAAACTCGTTCGTAAGTGGCCCTTAATATACAAATTATGCTCCCCTCTCTATATGGTATGCAAAGGCTGACTGCTGTAATAAAAAGTGGCAAAATGTTGGAGCTGAAATCTCTAAGTGTTTGTAAAATTGTTTGCTTGTACTGATGCACCCCGGTCATCTCGATATTTCTGCTGGCCGAATGCAATGCATACGCCGCAGTTACGGCACTGCAACAAGGGTTGCAGGCGAAATATGCCTTGCTTTATGCTCGATAGCGTCCAATAATGCCTCGCAGACCTGATCCTCCAGTTGCGATCGCGACGTTGACGTTATCCGTCCTTTTCAACATTTCAAATATCTGGCACCTCATCTTCGAACTCCCGCTTTTGTGTTTTTACAACCTCGCACCTAGTGTTGAGCGCCCTGAACTGCCGAAACAACCCCGACGCACTCTGGGGTGAGCAAGTACCAGGTACCTTTGGCACAATTCCGCCGGGAACGGCTCGGTTTCCTGTTTCCGAAAATTCCCGAGCTGGAGGCTGGACTGCAGCTCCAGAGATCCCTGTATCAGCTTCTAAATCCCGCTAATTGAGATGGCGTGCAACTTAACATCTGTGGGATATGCAAAATCTTGACTGGGATCACGATTGGAGGATCCTAAGGCTATATGGTTCAATGATTGGAGGAGTGGTACGGAGCCAAGGGCGAAGCTCAAGGATTTGCGTCTCCAGAACCACGGGAAGCATGAAAGGGGATTAACATGGGGTCTCTGCACGACACGACGACATCTGAGACTTCGCGGAGGATAGTCCATGACATGGGTCGATTTGGTTAATTCGTTTAGAACGCAAGACATGTCAAAGCCAGGCCTTCACGATAGCAGCGACACAATTGGTTCTAGACGCCCAGCGAGCAAGCCGCACGTGGGAAGCAAGGAACAACTACCCGCAAAACTCAGGAGGATTTTACCTTGTCAAGGATTCCCAGTCAGATACTCTTGCATTGTGTGTAAAAAAACAAAGGTTTTGCTCCAGACACGACCAACCACCGGAAGATACCGGTGGATATAAATACACCCGTTTGGCTGGCCTCGATCTCGGCGGATTTGAATATTCATTTGGCAGAGAAGTTCAGGGAGAAATTCTCAGTAGTTTCCCCGCTACGGATGTGGGCCGAAAATCTGGGGTATACGACAGCCGAACGGGTTTCTCTCGGATACCCGTCCTTCCATACATGCTTGTTCGGCATGGCCAGCCGGATTTTAACAGGCAATTTGTGTTAACCGCTGAGCTCTAATGCAAGCCCATCGTATCGCTACTGGATTCGGAACAGGTGGCGTTCTGCTTTGACTAGGCGTCTTATCCGTTGCATTTTATACGATAAAAACCCCTGGACAGCCAAAGCTAAAAGAACCGTATACAGTGTTTCAGTGGAAATATCAGCCGATGGCAAGGTTCGACAAAGAAAGAAGGGCAGACAGTATTTTCATGATTAAACTGTGATAGAAATATTGGAAATGTTTTAAAGCGGCTGAGAACGAGGGTTTTCTCGGTTCGGATGGGATAAAATAATTGTACGAAAGAGGGGTTCTCCTTTCCCACTCGAAAAAAACGCACAGGCTTGGAAACTCACTTTTCTTTCGCCTCTACTCACCCCTTGTACGGTTTCGGTCACAACCTATATAATTTTTTTCGGACTTCTTCTGTCTCAGCCAGGGCATATGGAATTAATATTGCCAAAAATTCTGTCTTTTTGTATTCCTCACAAAACTTCGACGATGAAGGAATACTTCTCATATGCTCCTTCCCGCCAACCCTTTCCCCACCAACCTGCAAGTGGACTCGCCGACTCTTAGTATTTCGATTAGGGATGTTGGAAAACCTTTACTGTGGGTGTCCAACAAGGTCAACCACTCGAAATTACGACCTAGTTCTTCAGATGCACATATACACTTCAACAGTGTTTGTGGAGTCGATTCTCGCGAAGTGTTTTCAGTTAACAGCTATCGAGGCCATTAGCGATGATGGCTAGAATCTAATCCTAGTATCGATACTTCCTCCGCGCCCGCTTCCCTCTGAGAAGGGGATCTTTTACCGGGGTGGGGTTGACACTTCGGTCGCCGTAGAGAGGTCGAAAGCGTCGGAATCTTCAACAGCCTCGCGGAGAATTCAAACCCCCGGTCGAACTTCTACCCCTTCTGCTATAAAGCTTCGCAATTTAAGGCGTCTAGTTGCAAAGCAATATACTAACTGTTCGGCTAATTCGTGGCACCCTGTTCAGTCCACAGTTTAGCTGTCGGCGAAACCGACGGCGATGTCTTGTTTTTCTAGATAACGCCAAAGGACCAGCCTTCACCCGAGACTAGTTAGAGTTCATCTGTCTCCTTTATCATCGACAAATCCCAAGGCCGTTCTGGCAGTTGAATATAGAGGAATCCTCTTTTCACCTCCTAGTTTCTTCCGTTTCCTTTACAGAAATGAAACCGTAGGGCGTTAACGCGTTCTCCGCCCGCAAGAAATCATAGCAACCATCTAGAGAATACCAAACCATTTCTATTATCCAGTCGTCGCCTTCCATGACCTTTGAATTTAGGACTCTCTCCCTACTACTCCCGCCCCAAGGCTCCTCTGGAACGGAGTCTCTAGAACGAAACTGGACAACACAATCTAGAGATTTTCGTTGTTGCAAATGAAGGGCTCAAGACTGGAAGTAGACACTTGCCTAGTACTATAGTGTCGATTGCGGATCCACTTCGTGTTGGCCAGTCACATAGGGCGGAGTCACGGCAATGGCGCCGGTGTGAAGCGGCTTAGTTAAATTCTGGACACTCGGGGCTTCCGGTCAGCCGATGGGACCCTCAATTAGTATTCTAGGGTGGTGCACAGTCCTCCCCAAATGCTGACTAAACTATGGGACCTCGGACTGTGTAACTGCAACAATAAGCAAAGCCGTTCAAAATTCAGCAACCTCTATATCTTCTGAATGCTTATATTGTCAGCAGCTTTGGATTTTTCTAACTAATTCCCCGAAAGTTTCATCGAACTGATTCTTTATAAGTTGAACTACTAGTGAGATTCATCGAGGGCTTCATACTTAGCAGATCCAACGTAATACCGGTGCAAGTCTTGAAAGTTCTCGCCACCCCCCCCCCCATCCCAATACTAACCGAACGTCATTTGTGCTCCTAAATTAAGACATGACAGTAGCTATAACGGCCCGTGTGTATGCCCTAACTAACAACTGTGCAGTATTTTGGTACTGACAGGCTGTTATGCCGCCTATCTTGTTTTATTACCAAATAACTATAGATCCTAGCACTTCCTTGGACTCTCGAGGGGGGACCGGCTGCTAATAAGCTGTAAAGCTGTCTAGTTTACGAGATAATAGCCTTACTTAATCTTACACTATAGCGATTGATTCGGATTAGATTCTTAGCGAATTGAATATAATATTTCCTAAATCCTATCGCTTTACTCGTAAGATCGTATTGTAGGCAGGTGATGAACCCTGAAAGCAGTACGATGTTCCAATATCATTCCCGGTTAGAAACAAGAAACACGGCGATTCGAAATACCACAGAACAACGCCGTCTCGAAACCCGACCTAATGTGATTCCTGTCCTTTCACACGCCGACACCACATGCATCAATGTAGAAAAGCTAGTACACTCTCTATCCAACTTGAATGCACCTGGTTTCTTGTACTCTAGAGTCCCCACGCCGATACCTGACACGATTAAACATCCAAGTATAGTAAGATTCCTAAGGCTCTTTTGATTCGAATCCCAAGAACCTGATTCATAATTCGGTCGAAAAACTCGTCGACAGAGTTTCCAGAAGGGAACTCTTCATCCCGGACCGCTTTCCCTACGAATTTACAGAGAGGCTCCCATCCTTCTCTAACATCCCACTCTAGAAACCTTTCCGGCGGTACGCAGCCTCTCACCAATGCGCTGTGTTCCCCACACACTCTCTTTGCGTTTCTGCGATGGTTGTTCCGGAAATATATCTGGAGAAATGGGGCCAAATATCCCATATCTTCCTAGCTTCCCAATCGAACCTTGTTGCGAACCACAAGAATTTAGAATCAACCAATGGTTGGAACACCTTCAAGTAACTGCGATTCCAACTCTTATATTTAAAATGACTTTGGCATCCGGATAAGCCTGTACTAACTCTCTCGGAAACGCAGAGGCAGGGAAACCAGTAACGGCACTATATTCTCCCAGAATTTGATAGAAATCCTCCCAGCCCTATTTTGCCTTGGTTGTGGTATAGACTATACGGCCTCGGTCTAGAGAATTGCATCGAAATGGTTTTCACCAACTTGATAACCATGGTATGTTGGATATCCGAGGGTTTGGAGGGCACAGCAAAGACTTTCGGTGCCCGAGCGAGACATACCCAGGCAAAGGACTTGCATTGGGACGGCGCGGGTATGGCCGCGATTGTTCTTCATCATAACTGGGTTTCGTGCGACATATCGATATCTGGCGCCGGTTAGTTGAGTTGCGTGGTATAATTCAATTCGGTGGTGGCTTGTTGCTGGGAACTTTGGCGGTCATATTTATCCTACAAAGTAGCAATTGAGATGATGGGAAAGCTTGTGTAGTTTAATGTTAGAAAATCCAAGCTTTACGTCAGCCATTTAAATAAAAATTTCGTCATTGAGCGAGAGCAATGTCAAGGAGATCTTTAGTGAGATGAGGTTTAGAACTAGCATAGTATCGAGACATCTGCCGAATGTTGGGCTAGGTACCTAGCTGGCTGTAGAGGGATCCGCAACGCTGACATGGAACTAATTGTACATGAACAGACTAGCTGACACACAGCTGGATCTAGTATGCATTGCAGCAAAAAAAAAATCTAAGTCAAGTCCCGCAACCGAGCCGTTCGAACTAATACCAAAAAAATTATCTTAACTATAAGGGAAAGGTTTCAGCTGATATTAGTGTATATGCATGTTGCTCTAATATACATGGCCCCAAAACCGAAGATCTAATTTTGTATTACATAGATCGCTATTCGGAATCACAACCACTTTAACCAACATATGAACCTTGGATCGGCTGGGGCATTTCAGGTGGGGTCGTCAATGCTCTCGTGAATCGGTACGCTAGAAAGGCCGAGACTGCAAATATCGGTATCCCAATCCCGAGCCCCACGCCTAAGCCGATTTTTGCGGATTCCGATAGTCCAGCAGTGGACCCCACTGTCACGGTTATTGTACTGGAAGGCCTACTGTCTAGCGAGTTATTATCAGGGAACACTGTGATTGTTGTTGCTAGTTTAAAATCAAGTTAATTACTACGTACACCTTTTACTATTATCAAAAGAAGAAAGCAAGCTTAGGAAAGAAAGAAAGAATTGGATATAAATGGAGTAACTTACCAGCAACCTGGATTGTAGCTGTTTCCAATGTCGTTGTCAATGTGCTTAATGGTATTGCCCTTGTCTCCGTTACCGTTTCTGTTGCTCCTTCTCCATCTCCATCGGTCGGAATAGCGCCTACCTCGGCGCCGCCTGCAACATATTGATCGCAGTATCCACCAAATACGCTAAGCGCAACAGAAACATCCCCACTGACAGCCGAACAGCTTCTCGAAACACAGGATCGTAAATGTGAAGTTACAATCAATCGAATGTCACTCCGACTGCAAATACATGAATTGAGACTACACCCGACCACCGCGGTGATTTCGTGTCCATAATAACATCCTAGCTGCTTTTCAAAGCAACAAACCGCGCAGTTGCGAACAGCGCCATAATCGGATGCGCTGCCGAATGTCACGGATTCCCGGTCGGGTATTTGTTGTGCGACAACTCGGATTGTCGGCAGGGTTACCAAGAGGAGTGGGAGAATGATGGAGAGCATGGTGAATACGGTGGGAATGTATTGCCGCTTGATGATATGGGAATAGGTGAAGAAGAATGTCGCCGCACACATGGTATTTGAAGAATAACCCCAGTCGTCGTTGGCAACAGCGCGGGCTGAAGCTTGGATGCAGCAGGTCTTGGCACTAGCCTTGGCTATTTTGAGGTCTTGAGGCTCTTTATGATCAGATGGCGATTTTAAAATTAGCTGTTTTAAGGATCAATGGATCTAGGGTGGAAACCATGCTTTATGCAATATTTGGAGGTATTTGTTTAGTATGAGACTTTAGACACTATCAAATCGATATGCAATTTTCCAAAAAATCGAAACTGGGCCATAGTTCTTGGCCGCCTCAGCCAAGTTATACGCTTATATATGCAATTCGAATTTGGGTCCACAATTATCCGACGACTCTACAATCGAATTAACAAATATACATGGAATACTTTACTGCGGAATTGGATTAAGGATTATGTAAAACTTAGAAAATATAAAACCTAGAGATACATACCAAAAGATAAATGATACTGGCCTCGAGTCTAATACTAGCAAAATTACCGACACGCTGGCCGGTTATATAACATTATCTTGTGTACAGATGCGGCTTTGAGCTGGCTATAGCGCCAATTTCAACAGCTAAATCCGCATCGCGGATATTGGCTATTTCTGCGCTGCTAGGTCTTTATCCTCGACCTCCTTCATACTTCTCATAACGTTCGCAACCATCTTCTTATACATCTGAGGTCCTGGAAAGCTAAACAAAATTTCCTGAAGCCCCTGGACCCAGTATGGCGACACCACCGTCTGGCCAGAGCCGATTCTATCCAAAATAGATCTTGCAATCGTCTTTGTATCCGGCAGGAATGAACCGACGGCATACTTGAATCCCGGAGTTCCAGCAACGCTACCCGGAGTTACAGCAATAACTTCAATATCCCGGCCTGTGGCGTACATCTCTGCGTTTAGAGCAATTGAAAGGCTGTTCAGATAGCCTTTCGCACCCGAGTATAACTGGACCCACGGTAGGCCGTATGCCGAAGTTGAGCCAACATTAATGATAACTCCTGGTTCTGTCATTCGTGGGAGAAGGACCCTAATAAGCTGCGTCATAAATCGCCCGTTGATGCTGAAAACACGATCTATTTCTGATTCCGTTCGTTCAACCAATGGGTCGTAGACCCTCTTGGCAGCGATACTGATCCCCCCGACGCAATTGATCAGAATTGTTATTTTGATATCGCCAATAGCATTCAGGACCGGTTCATCGATAGACAAAACTGGATCTGTAGCATCTAGTGCCAGAGTTTTAGTCTCAATTTTGTATTGCGCTTCCAAGTCCGCTGCAAGTTTTGCGATTTTCGAAGGCGTCCTTCCGTGCACGATTATGTTGAAACCTTTGCTCGCTAATTCGATGGCAAGGGCTTTACCGATTCCATCTGAAGAGCCAGTGATTAGAGCCCATGGTGTTTCCCCCTTCGGTGATTTAACCGCGCGGTATTTATAAAGTTTTGAAGGTTTGAGGAAGTATAGATTGGCGAACTGGAAAGTTTTCCAAAGGAAGTATGAGACAGTGGCAGCACCGGTTATATTGAGAGGAAAGTTGCATCTTTCAACATTGTTTGTGCATTTTGGAAGAGGCGCTGGTAGTCTATTTTCTGGAGAATGGTATCAATGTTCAAATTGAGGGTCGCCATTTTCAAGTCTTCGATGTTTCGGATTAAGTGAAGTTAGAATAGGGTTAGGTTTTTAATATGAGGCCGATATGCTGCTTAGGTAGCAAGTGAGAAAATCAGTGAAATCGAGGGTCTAGCTTCGGTTTAAATACTTAAGCACTCAGCAATGTCAGTCTGAAGAATGCTTTAATTACTTTTGCGGTAACTTAAGAACATGCTATTCACTTCGTGCGACCGAACTGGAAAATTATTCCCGTGCCCGATATATACTCCACAATGACGAACAAAGGTTCAATCTGGGCCCATATTCCCATACCTGCCCCGAAGATGTGACATTTTCTGAATGAAGAAATGGACAATTGTTTTTTTCTTCAAACTTGACCTTATTAGGCTAGTATTAAGAGCTTCGGCTACAAAATTCCATTTTTATATTCCGAAGAACCGGGACATAATAGCACTCGATAGGGCCGTGAGAACGCTAAACCTTTGTCTCGCACGAATTCGGGGCTCAAATCGTAGCCGAAATGTGTTGGGCTAGTAAGCAGTCCAAATCAGAAATGTTTGAGGTCGATCTATATCACCGAAACTAGAAGGTTTGTCAGCCAATCTAGGGAAAGTGTTGGGACGTTTAGTTTATCGTTTAGAACCAACAGTCAAAAGAATGTTCTATTCTTGTATAATTTGCCTGGAGGCTTTCCAAATTTAATCTCGAAGGGCGTTTTGCAGCGACTTGTTCAAAGCCTTTTTGATTGCTTGAATTTTCTCCATTGCTGCAGCGATGCATTGTATGCAGACAGTGCATTGCAATGCAATACCTCGAGAAGGGTTAAAGAGGCCAGGGTGGACAATATTATACATATGCTGCAACGCACCCCGAAACCACCAGCAGGCTGCTCACACACTGAGGTAATTGGTCCTTATACTCCGGCCAATACTATCTTATGGTCACAGTCTATTCATATACTCTCGTCCTCAATGCAAGAATATTGAGCAAATAAAGCAGCCACCATCCTTAGGCATGTGCTTGAAGGTTCTAATACTCATAGCCTTCTCGTGCAGCTGCGCAGCCTCATCCTGTGCCACAATTGCACAAATACTCAAGTTCATGGATTTTAATCTGGTTGTCAGGTGTCTCATTCCAAAGTGGTCATAATCCAAACGAGCGATCTGCTAGATATCACTTCGATAGCCACTCAAGTCTACAGGTGCCATTCATCGGGCACTGTTATACAGGGCGGTCTTCGACACCCCCGTAGGCAATTTTTGCCTAATCATACCCTCTTTATAAGGGCAATTAGTCAGTTTCCTATCTAGTCGTAACTAGCGGACGATTGGCCCATCATGAGCTTCAACGCCTTTCGCATAATTGGCGACCTTGCACATCTGTCTTCCAAGTTAATCTTGATATGGGCTATCTGCAGCAACCGCAGCGCCGAGGGCGTTTCCCTCATTACACAAGCTTTCTACCTCCTAGTCTTTCTATCACGTTACGTTGATCTCTTCTGGGCAGAGTTGGGCTGGTGGAACACTACCATAAAGATCTTTTATATACTCTCATCCACTTTAATCTTGTTTCTTATGATGCGAATTTTTCCTCGGACAAGGGAGGCCCAGAAGGCCTTGAAATTTGGTGCATACTGCTTGGGTGGTTCTCTCATCTTAACCATGCCAGTCACCCGCTTTATAAATGGATGGTTTACTTTCTCGGAGGTAACGTAGATTATACTCCAGATCATATAGCTCGTTTACCCTGAGATCATACGGCTAATTTGGTGGATTTAGAATCTTTGGACTTTCAGCATCATTCTTGAATCTGTTTGCGTTCTCCCTCAACTTCTTCTTCTCCGACGTACAACCATCCCCACTGTCATTGATTCCTACTACCTTGTCGCTCTCGGATCATATCGTGGATTCTACATCTTCAACTGGATCTGGAGATATTACACTCAGTGGCACTACGATCCTGTCGCCATATTTTTCGGTGTCATACAAACTACACTTTATATCGATTTCGCTTGGGTGTATTATAGCCGCCAACGAATCAAATTACGAGGCGGCGCTTTGATAGACGAGGAAGAGGTTGGACGTGGTTGGCTTCTTAGCCGCCTTCTAGGCGGGAATCGACATATCGACTATGAAGAAGAATTGGGAGATATCGATGTGGAGAATGGAGATTATAATCACCATAACACGAGCAGATTTCCTCAACATTGGGGGCCTCGAGGAATATCTGTAAATGCAGATGACGGGACCCTTGACTTGGAGGTAGATGCAGATGTAGATGCACAGAACCTGCCTGCAGATCCAGACCAATTTGAGATTAGAAGTCAGGAAGATCTAGACGTCGAAGGCGCTAAAACAGCGCAGGGACAGAAATAACTTGTTGTGCAGCTTGGAGCGTTTGTATGTATGCATTGCGGACTATTATATTGTATTTGCAAGATAGGAGTTTTGTTCGAGTTCTATATTATGAATTGTAGTTGATTGTTTAATAGTGGTTAACGTTGAGAACAGTTTTAGAATCCCTGAAATTTTGTTTGATGTAGAGTTCGGAAACCCAAATGGCGTAGATTCGTTCTAGCATGGTGTCTAACGTAGCTAAATGCCGGTAAGCATAAAGCCTAGATTGCCTTTACGGAATATATAGCCATCACTTTCGTGTAACATAATGATGACCTAACATCAAACTAACACACGCTGTTTGCGTTCAATAAACTTTCTAGGTCCTCTTGATCGAAAACAGGGCCTGGATTGAACTGGTACAACTTTTTGGTGTGCATGGGAGAGGCGTGGTCTAGACTTAGGTGAAGCATATACGTATACCTATGATATATAATTGTAACTCGATAGTTGCAAAGATAATAAGTGACTACCAAGATGCAAGAGGTCGTAGACCTTACATACACCCTGTGTAGCCTTACCAGACCCATCCATCCAAATTTAGAAATCCAACAACGTCGACTCCAAAACTTTAAACTGTGTTGCGAAGCTAAATTAATGGTTGATTGGACTAAATAGATTGTTGACCAGAAGTTTCTGAAATCTTAGAATATTGGTGGGAAACTGGTGAAGTAGATAACTATGATGAATTTTGTAATATAAGTAAGCTATATCATTGACAACTACTCGACCTGGAATGAATCCATATTCTTGACGCCACAACGACACCTAGGTTGCAATTGACACAAGCAAACCTCATCTTATATCAGTCGAGGCGAGAAGAATAATTGACTTATGAGGCTATACAACCCAGAACCGAAAAGACAGATTTACATCTAAAACTATCCAGAATTCGGCTAAGGAGATAGTTAGATTCGATACTAGATAGACCCATACAAATTATCAAAGAAAAAAAAGAAAGAAAAGCAAAACTAGACAACAATAATGCCTTCTAGAATGAGAAGTTTTCGCCGACCATGTCCTCTGACAGGGTCCAAAGACGATTTGCGTTCTCGAGGCTACTAGCATATGGAGCGGCTGGTCGAATCTGGCAATCAACGAGATATCCGCCGTTTTCGTCTGCATTGATCGGGAAAATGTTAGTCTTAGGTTTTACAATGGCATAGCGAGTCCAAGGCCAGCTATTGAATTATTAATAACCAGCTTACCAGCAATCAAGGGACTAAAGGCAGCAACGATTTGGGTGCTGATTCCCTGACTCAAGGTCCTATACTCCAAATTGGTGGGAGTTCCCTTGAAGGCGTTTTGGACATGCTTCACTACACCCGTTGTTGTATCAGTATTTACTGGGTTCAATAGTTGTACCGCAGGGAGTCTCGATTGAGAGTAATAATTTAGAACATACTCAGGGTTGCAATATCATCCTCTGACTGATGGCGCCCAAGATTGGTATTGATAACTGGAAATAAAGTCAATGTCGCTCCAAGTTTTGACGCAGGATTGTGTCATCCATCGAACTTACTTCCGGGTGTTAGACTAAAGGATAAGATTGTATTTGACTTGAGTTTGTCCGCTAAGGCAACCGAGTATAGAACCTGTACCGTCCAACAATCAAATACTAATCAGCGAATATCTTAATTATTTCATACTAGAAGCAGTTCGATACATACATTTGCGGTTTTGGATTGTCCATAGCTCTCGTATTTATCATACTTCGCACCGTCCTAACAAAGAGAGTATTATTATCATAAGTTGCCGACCCTACGGGTTTAGAGCTAACTCCTAGTATCCAACATACCGAAAAGTTGATATCGTCCCACCTGATTCCCTTGCCAAGGATCATATGGGCACCGCTTGAAACGTTAACAATCCTACCACCGTTTGCTACTTTCCCAGCTTTGAGCAGAAGATTTGTGAATAAAAAGTGCGAGAGATGATTGATTCCGAATTGCTGTTCAAACCCATCTTCTGTCTTGCCGTATGGGGTTGCCATCACGCCGGCACAGTTGATAATAACATCAATTTTAACGTCGCTCCACGATATAACCGTCTCAGCGGCCTTACGGACTGATGCGAGTGAAGCAAGGTCCATGACAACGTTTTTCGTGGGCACTCCTTCTCCCTGAACTTCTTTGGCTATCGGAGCGATTTTATCTTCAGATCTCGCATGAAGGATAATGAGTTTTGGCTGAGCTTTTGCGAGAGCTAGAGCAGCTGCACCCCCGAGACTACCAGATGCCACGCCTGTGATTAAGACTACTCGCCGTTTAGTATTTCACAAAAAGGCACGGTATTTTGTCCTTCTACCCAAGTAAACTTCAAGTGAACTTACTCGTTTTTCCTGTAATTAAGCTGGCAAATTCTTGCACAGCTTCCTCCCCAGTAGTGCTCCAGTCGAATTTATCTGCCATTTTTTTGGATTGGAGTTGCCTTGTAATGATACGATATATTGAATAATTACGCTGCGGGTTCGGTAGCCTTAACGAGAATTGATTTGTTTTTGTAGATCACAAGAGTTGCACACACGAGAACATATGCAGCTCCATACTTATATTTATACTAGCTTTAGGTTCGATTTATCTCCAGTGTACTAGTATCGATATATCTCGAATTCATTTTGAACCTCTAAAGGTTTCTATTTACCTCCGGCTTGGAGATAAACAGCGTCTGCCAAAATCTGCCATTATGCCTTCACGGGATTAGATTTCATTGGTGGGTATCTGTCGGCCGATATCAATATTGTTTTCCTAAATTGGGAATTTCGTTATTTAGGAATATCCACTGTAAACGTACGAAGTGTGCAATGTTACGCCCGAAACCGACCTTGGGAAGGACCGATATAGTATATGCGACGGATATCTCGGGTTTAAGTCATGAATAATGCTGGCTATTGGCATCCGTTTGGGCTTGGGACTAACTTTTATCTGTCACGTACTCTGGAGAGAATTATCTTCCCATGGAAATTGAGAGTTAATTAATCCCAGTATATACAGTGATATCTAGCTATGGGTCGATGGACTTCATTGGCTCTTTCTCGATGTCGTCACGTGTGCTACGAACCAAGAGACAACGTTGTATTTCAATCATAATATTAGGGATTAGGCCTGTGTGAAAGCTTAAATTTCAAAATGTGTATCGTGAAATTCGTGTTGTTTAGCTTTAAACTTACGGATATATGGCCTCGAATCGTGATTGATTGATAATCAATCGGCTTTGAATTCTTGTCAGTTGAAGAGTAGTCTAGGGGCTAATAGAGTGGGATCTAAGGTTGTATTTGCTGACATATCAAGTAGTGTTAGGTATGAATATGGAGAATCCGATAACTCCGCCGAGCCGTCTATAAACTATTACCTTTCCCAGCAACCGGCTCGGATCATGCCCAGGCCTTGGACAACACAACGAGTGGATTAACCTCGATTTCGTCACAACACAAGAAGTTCACTAGTGCCTTTATGTTGACACAAGAAGGGGTCCTGAAACTATATATATAGCGAGGTGGCAAGGAATCCCAGGATATCAACGGGCCACTGTCCACAACCGCAAAGTTATGAATAGAAGTACGATGAAGGGAACGATTTAAATGGCTGAATGAGCGCAGTATCCAAAGTGAACATTTCTGTATCCTAATGATCATATGACCGTGTGATGGCCTATGTGCCGGTTTCTCCTGGTTACGTAACTATAAGCCTTATTACCGCGACTGCTGGCACATGAATTTGTCAAGACACTTGAATTAGAAAATTGTCATTATCATTATTCTATTCAGAACTTCCACAAGACAATATGTGAATCATAATCCCAATGGATTCGAAGCCACGACATGAGACTAAACAAATCCCGTTTTATATTGGAAATTATGTGGGGCTTGAAACCGATATCTGTTGTGTTTGATCGAGACTCTTTTTGCAGAATAACCACACAAACAACACATTACGTGACTAATGTTAAAAGGAAGTTTCTGGAACGCTGTTGGTTAGAAGGGCAACGCCCCGCCACAGGACGATTGGATTATAATCAAAGTACGTACTTAAAAGAAAAAATTTATATAAATCAAGGGGTCGAACATTTCTATCCAATATTGGGGCAAATGACGTACTCGCAGGTACCTGTTTGCTTACGACGATATTGACATTTCAAATATGATTCCAACTTCGCTGATAGGTCATTGTCAACTGGGAGTCGCACTGGGTGACGGGATAACGTAACCCCGAAGATCTTCAGATACCTAGTTCGCGTCTTATTCCCGTAATCGATATGTGGCATTAGAGTCTTGCTGAGCTACGGAAGGATCATATCAACCGCAAGAAATATCCTTGTCCTACCTCCACATTCAGTCGGGTCATCCTTGTCTTGAAATTTAATAAAACCTATAGCATCGGTCTGCTGCTCGGCACATGAAACTCGGGCTTGTGAATTAAAGGACAGTCTGGATCCTCTTTGAACGAAGGCCTGAGGCAGTGGACGCTCCTAGAACGCGAGTTTGATGAATCGGGTATAGTTATCCGTCGACGAAGGGTCTCGAGATAGGTTCCTGCCCATGAATTGTCACACGCGTCCTAGGTGCACATGTGAAAGGATTCAAATGTGAATTGGGGATTTTGACATTGTTGGTTCCAAATAATATATGCTACGCGCCTCAGTACAGCCATCGCAGACAGCCCTTGTCCGAATATGAGGCCACTTTTACATCTAGGTCTAGATTAATTGGTGGATTAAATTTGAGCCTTTGCGGATGTGTATGCAGCATGGTAGTATTCACTTGAATCACGATGGTTATAGTATTGCTTCCTAGCATCGAGATCTCGAGGCTTGAGGATTTTCTCTTTCAAATGCAGCTTTACAAATTTGAGACACAAATAACAATATTTGGGGAGGAACCGGAAGAAATAGCCAACCAATAGTGTTACCATCAAGGCAGCTTCCTGTTGGACAGAGCTGCAGCCGGCAGCTTAGCAACAATATTACTAACATCGTGTGGGGTCAGCTAACGCTCGAAGTGATACACGATGTGATTATTATTTTATAGGCACACGTGTGGGCCATGTGGCAAGGAATTAATGTGAAGGATCTAGCGCTTGCATCAAGCTATAACTTTTTGGAAAGGCGTCTACATATCTTAGCTAATATGGATACTCGGATTGTAACTATAGAGGCGTCGATGGTGATCGGAGCTCCCAAGTTAGAGTGAAGCTTTGAATTTCTATTGTTTGAGTCTCGTTCATGAGACAAGAGAGTTCGAAAGCCAAACTTAAACTGAGTCAATTTTGCTCCGGTGTGCACCCTTGCTTAACAAACCTCATACATAAATCATGCTGGCAAGACATCCTAGGTACCTCGTTCATCAGAACTAGTTTGGCAGTAGCTTAATCTTTATTCCAGAATTTGAAAGTCTCTCTTCTATTCAGCCGAAGCGAGTCTGGCAGTTATGGACACCCCCCGTCTCGGTACTACATAGGCATCTCGAATATCAATGCTTTCACCTATTCTAGGTCGCCGGGTTGGTTAATTGCGATTCGGTGATTCTTAACATATAGGCTCGGCTACATACCTGATTATCCTTAAACCCCACCTAGAAATCCATCTTTCGCGTTTGCTATCCCGTGAAGTTTCAAGTATATCTTCAATGTTTTTAACTTTACTTTGGCTTTAGAAGACATTTTGAAAACGGCGCCGACATAAAACGCGAAGGGTGACGTCCATTACGATTTTATTTGTCGCCGAGGCATACGTGGTATTACATCGACGAATCCCACGTAGTATTTGTTTTGCTTTCTGTGGGTTCTCCTTGCATGCATGCCCTGTACACTTCAAATGAATCCCTGATGGTTGTACGCAGTCGGCTGTACGGGTGGCTTTGAGGAATTCGCGGGGGTTCGGAAAAATGTTGGTAAAAAATTTTAGTTCGACCTTTCCGTTAAATTTGCGGTTTTTGTACTCCGACTCCGCGGGTTTCTACCTTAGAGCGGTTATAAAATTTTCACGCCGAGGTGCAGTTTGAGTTTGGCTGCATGGGAGAGCTCAGGAGGCTTAATTTCTTTGTCCATTTCGAGTATTTCATCGCGATCAAGTATCGGCCCAACTGGCGATATATATGTACACTTGTGGCCTATAAATAATATAATGTGTGTACACAGAGAATTTTTCTCAATCAGATTTCGACATCTTCAATGTATTATCGACGTAAAGGCTATTGGCGGCCAAACAATAGTAGTATAACGTAATGACTTGGAACGCAGTTCCCAAAACACCCTCATTCCTGTGGTGTTCGGGACCATACCAGGATACTTTTTCTTTTTTCTGTTGTGTTCGCGTTCTTGGCAAACCAGGCCTGACAAGCGCCTTAAATAGTTATGAGATAGCGCTTGAGGTTGAACACTATATCACAGAAACTTTCACTGTCGCAAGAAATTCCCATAGGTTTCAGTGAAGATTTATTGCGACATGAATTTCTGTACACTTGTATATATAGTGGATATTTAGTGCCTAATACAAAAATTATAAACCCTCAATGGTTTTAAATAGCGTATATATCAAGAATTGACGTCCCGGAACGCAACGCAACAATCTCGAGATCTGCCGGCTGTGCTGTCTGCTTCTAATTTAAAGTAGCCAGGGGTTAAAAGGCTCATGACGCCTACAAGTGCATGGGCCGCGAGTTCGCACCATTTCAATAGCCAATTTTGGGTGGTCATTTGCAGTTTATATCATCTCACATGAATTATATTATGATGCACCGCATAAATTGGAATCCCACGCCGCGAAATTCAAAGCTCATGCTCTAGACCGTTCTTCAAAAGTGGAGGATCGGTTTCAACCCGTACACTTTTCGAACTCTTATCAGGGCCTCTATCGCATATGTCAATTAATTATTCCATGTAACCCCTCGCTATCCCTAAATTACACGGGACGGCATCAAAATAGACAGATATAGCCTCAATTGATCAAGCGGCGCAGGTTCATAATATAATTTAGCGCTTTGATGCAAGGGGGTGGCATTCTCCATGTGTGCACTTATGTTTGTGATAGTGATCAATGTCTTAGCCGGTCCAACGTTAATTAGGACCCAACGTTCCTGAGCCTTGCGTAACTCCTGTTAGAGTGGGTTACGCTACAGGTGATATCTATCGCCCGGGACCACGAGGCGAAGTGCATAAAGTCGCGTTATCTCTAGTCGGTAGCATTTTCCTAGCTTGCTGAACTAACTTGGAAGAGTATATTGATATTTCGTCATCGGACCGGTGCCTAAAAGAGTTGAGTTAACCTCGACCTGCAGTTATTGTACATAGTACCTCCGCAAGCGGATATTCTTTACGGACTACTTACGACAGACAACTGGTATCTCAAGTTCGGCATACTTGTATTATCGCACATATGCGCCATACTTTTATATAAGCAGTTGCCGGTTTGGGTTCGCGTAGCTAGCAGAGAAATACCTGAACCGGGGCCCGAGCTCGTCTGCAGCTGGATATTATTTTACCAGCTTAAATATTCACTGCGAGCGATCATGATTTCATGTGTCTGACAATCTCCGCATAATCAGGTTTGTAATATAAGCTGATAATCCGCTGCAGCGCCGTCCGATTTCATATATTAAATATTACGAAGGTCGCTGATAAAATGTTCAGAAATATGATGCGTGAGGCGGGACTCATTCTGATTGACATCTAATCCGTTAAGATCGATCGTGTGGCTGCGATGATAATAGTATGACATAAGGCTAGCTATGGAATGTGACAATCTTGTTGCTTGCGGAAGCTATAAGCTCTATTGTTCTATATATGGAACTATAGCATACGCAATCTAGGGGGTTCGCGCTAGAGGGCAAACACTAACGAGCATTCGGGCCTGAACTATTGCTCATGATCCCAATCAATTGAGATAGTCCATACTTAGTGCGTCGATGTGCATGCTATATAATAGCTAGCTTTCCTGCCACGTCTCATTCAAGAAATATTTGTATAACAAAGCTCCGACTTTTCAGGCCGGCCGTGTTCAAATTCATTACAGAGAGTTTGAGCAACTAAGTATCATCTTGCTTAAAGGGACTGTTGATGCTTCGATCGAATCCCGTCTGTAGCGCATCAACACTGATACTAACGCAACATTACTCTTGTGTTCAAAGTGTTGTATTATTGGAACATTTTGATACTGCGGGGTATACGGTATTTGCTTTACATCAGCCGCAATAGTGGGTTTATATCGTGCTTGAAATGCTGTAGCCCGCTGCTATCGGTGGGTTTCTCGATCGAGAGCACATGTTTTCGTTTAAAGATGTATATGCAAGAGCATTTGTAGCTTCGAATTCACCATCCGATTTCCAGACCGATTGGCTAATACTATAGATTAATTGATCAAATGATCAGCCTACACCTCCGAGATGGATGCCCAAACCTGGCTCAGAGAACAAGGATTCTTTATCGACGGTCTCGTATCATGCTGTCGGCTGATGCAGGCGGGGTAAGTTCCGCAGATAACACAAGGCTAAGCAAATTTAATTGTATCTAAGGGCAAATTATGCCGATAATTTTTGAATAGCTAAGAGTATACCCCTATGGTTGTAGCGGGTCAATAGCCCCACTACGACGAAATATCTCAAGTTAATGTGTTGAAGATGCTATCACCCCACCTTTAGGCTGCAGCTAGACTCGTGATCCTTCGCGGCAAAACGAGGGGTATCATCCGAACCTCATGATATATCGATATACTAGGGGTATGAGAATAAAGGCGTTGGGTAATGGGATTTGAGAACCAGGAGCTACAACCCGAGTGGGGCAGTGCGTTGGTCCTGCGTGGTCATACTCCCGATTCATGTTGCAACGTGATATATGCGGCTTCTGTCAAGGTTATCAAGCTCAGTAATCGGATCCGTAAGTTCGGGATATCGATACGGCCCGGCTGCGCCGACTTGATCCTGGCCTGACTGAGAGATATCCTTTCCAGAGTCTGTAGACCCGAATGCTAGCTTGTAAATCCCTCACCAAAATAACACAGAGTGATTCCGCTTGCAACTCGGATTTCATTTATTAAAAAAATCACTTTAAACTGTTGTAGGGACACACGCGATAAAATGTACGTCACTCTGAACTCTGAATCTTAAAACCTTGAGATCTTGTTCAATAAACGATTGGCTTATTAGATATCGTTACCAGGCAGTTCAACAGTCAACTAAATAATCGATCGCTACAAATAGATATCTTTTTATACCTTGGATTTCGCTAAAACTTAGGAATATATTTCAAAGCCTCAATAGTTGAGCTCATGAACCTACGTAATCCGTGGACTCGTGAGGCTGTAATAACATCTCGAAATTCTTTTGGATTCAATATTTCCGAGTCTAGAAGCAAATACTCCCTTCTCAGGCACATGTCTAGAGGTCTAGACGTCTTTTTCAACCTCTTTTCGAAATTTCGAACCGAAAGCCAAATATAAAGGATGTCGAAGGTGTGAGAATGACAAACTTGATAGAGATCACCACTGCATGGGTGCCGGTGGATGGTCTAGAGTTTGGATCATTTTTGGCCTTAGGTTGGAGGCCAACCCGTTATAATTTTCTTGCCCCTTCATACTCTAAAATCAATTTATTTGCATACGACATGACATTTATCAACCACGACTAGCAAATCTATTGCTTTAGTTTGGGAACAGCCCTTAGATATAGTACTACCGCATATTTAGTGCTTTCCTTGTTTCTCGACTACTCATGGCTTCAAATTGCTATTCGTAAGTGTACGAGGTTTTTGTTACATGAGTTTTGTACACAAGATATCGTTATGGTAAAACTGCGGTAATGCTCCCTAAGATCAGCTTTTGGTCAATGAGGGGCAGGCCCAAAACATGAACGATTGATGGTTGAAAAATATATATAGATCTAGAGTTTAAAAATTAGTTTTGATAGCCAGCTGCCCCTTTTATTTTCGGATCGTATCTATATATCGGTGGCTTAAGCACCCTGAGGGTGGAATGATAGGCCAATTAAACTACTGACATACTAGATACTTCATCATTAGCTCATGATCAAGATAATTAAAGCCACTTTTCGTGAACCCCGCAAAACAACGTGGATATATTATGATGGCTATTCAATAGGCTGACCTTTCACTCTACATACCGAAAATTTGCCTATGGGCAACTATAGTACTAATCTTACGCAAATGAACATCCAATAAAATCTTCACAGTCGAGCAGTCTCAACTCATACGGAACAGCCTCACAGCGAGGCTATGGAAATCTGATTACATCACCGAAACTACGAAATTCTAACAACTGAGTTCTATTGAGACTGACCGAGGGCAGCTGAAAGCGTCGAGACCTCCAGAATTCTAGAATCGCATAGTTTGAGCAACTCGTAAATTATCTTTTTGGTACGTAGTGAGTCTCTCGGGCTGATTAAAAGTAAAGAGACTGGAGTATAGAATACAGGATATTGCCGTTTATCTACTTAGAAAGAGTATTCGAGATGTAGAAATTCATCGATCATATATTTCTGGAGTACTACTCGAGACGCACCAATTCTAGAGTACTAATCGGGACGTATATAATCCCAAACTTAAGAGTGATCATAAATATTTACCCAAGAGATATAGTCTGACTTTTAAATTGAATCCAGAATATTCAAAACAAGCTAGCAGGCTCGCTCCAACTTAACTCATCCGTTCTCTGAGCTTAACATCCCACTCTTAGCTTAAAATTTCATCGTGGTACCGATCATCCCATAAATTAGTACGAGTTATGCCTCTACGATAAGTTAGGTAACTATTAGTACCTTCTAGCTCCCAAAGAATATTAATAGCTACACATCCACATATAGTTTAGCTTATATACTTATTTATATAACATTCCACCCATACCCATGCACCTTATCGATAACCTTAAAGTTTTAGAAAATATACCCACCCATGCATCCTATAGCCCTTCGGTAAACGTTAAATCCGTGGTGGATTACATAACCGCGCTGGCTGATCGATACCGGAGGATATCTCAAGCGCTCGCCACTATCAAACGGAAGGCCTGGCATAGGTGTCTACACGAAGCGCGCTAAGGTTAGATGCTAGCTTTACTAATTTTTGTAACGGGCTTGCATCTGTCGGATTTGGAGAAGCTGGGTTAACCCTGTAATATGGTAGATGGTGGAATAGTTACGATCATGACGGTGCATCATGCATGGTGTTATCTCGCGATGTTTCAGATGAGTACCAAGGGTAGGTATCTTGGGCCGTCAAAAATCTATCCTGAAACTACGTGGACGTCGATGAAGGAGTACCATATTTACTGGCCATGAGATATTCGGAAGCTGTGTGAATACTATTCTTTCTAGCACCGTTCTCAAAAAAGCAATATCATAAAACTTCAAACTTCCGGATAAAAAAAAAAACTATACTATCTAATGATACATGGTGCAGAACTACAGCGATTTCCGTGAACTTGAAAACGAATTTTGGGAGTCTATAAACCATATAAAAGAAAATAAAATAAAAATAAAAAAATTTCAAATTCCAGAATTCGATAGAAGGAAAGATTAGCGTTGCTTTTTTACAAATATTCGCATCGATTCTCCTATTCTCAATACCAGCCTAAAAAAAAACCGATTCCAGGTATATCCGGGTCCTAGGCGACAAAGATATCGGATCCAGTGGAGTTGTAATTTTTCCAGGCAAGAAATCCCGGTGACAACCACAGTAACTTTCTACCAATATATTCGAATTCTGCAGTCATTTGCCAAAAGGAAGTCGCTCGAATCCTGGAAACGCAACTATGGGATCCAATAGTCCAATGTAGAAGGCTGACACTCCTAGGCTGATAAGCGTGTTGTTGTCCAGCTGTAAAGCCAGTCTTAACCAGGTCAATGTCGCCGAATAGGCCGTTTCTGAAATCCGGTTTCTAATGAATAATAAAGTGAAGGTACCCGGGGTCCAGCCTCGGGTACCCTGCAACGGAAAGCCAGTGTTATCACGGTACCCCATGCTGCTGTCTATGTCGTTCCATCTGTGCCCTAGCCCTCCTTTTCTTCATGCTCATATCCCTGCGCAAAAGACTTGCTGCCCCACTTTCGTCTCCCCTTGCCTCTTGCGCGGCTTTATAAACACGGTCTTTATCAAACTTTGGGTTCTTCATCATAAGACTGTGATATGTATTTGCAATTCGCCTCTGAGTATCCGCATCTGGAGGGGGAGAGATATACTTAACCCATTGTTTAGTGCCAACGGAAGCTACACCCCGGGTAATTGCCTTGACCCTCATAACCGCATCATCAGTGATAAGCACCACTGGTCTCAGTTCATCATCGCCAGAGGAGGCATTGTTATTCAAGTTAAATCTCTTGGCCGAGATCTCTCCCTGAGCTTTTGCTGTTTCAATTATAATGTCATCCAAATTTTTACGACCTTCTTCGCTATAGTCGTCGATTAGCTCTTTGAACTGACTATTAATATTTATGATGGCGGATTGTTTGGCGGTGACAACACGGAGTTTGCGTTTGTCGATGAGGGCTTGACTGATGAGAGAAAGTGCTTGTTGAGAGGTTTCGGAAATTTTGCCTTCGTTGCGTTGGAGGCCTTGAAGTTCTGTTACCACAGAGTATGGAAGAACAATTGACCATTGATTTCCTTCAAGCATCTTTTTGAACGTTTCAAGATATTTCACCAGACTGTTCGTGTCGACGACTACAGTGGTAACATCTGGTTTGAAGGATTCGGAGGAAAAGGTGTCAGACTTTTTAGCTTTTTTCTCTTGCTCGACGGTAAGAGTTGGCTCGTTCAGCTGTTTTCTGAGGCTGCGTCTTTGAGCGAGGAGCTGAGTAAGCACCGGGTTTTCAACCTCGTCGAAGCTTTCTTCCTCATCATCAGCTAAAGTTGCAGAACTCATCTCCATCTCGACATCAGAGTCATCCTCCTCCATCATGGATGAGGGTTCATGTAGATCAGTTGGTTGGGCATTGTAATTTTGCAAGAGAGCCTTCAACTCATTTGAAACACTGAACGTGCATTTAACGGGGTCAAATTGAATCCATGGACCATAGTTTGCAAATCTAACCATAAGCCAAAGCATTTTTTCCTCTCGAACAGCGCCCATCGACGGGAGTTCGATAAGACGTTCGTCATCATCTACCATTTTGCTGAAATAACCGTATGGGAAGTATCGTCGGGCGATCTCAAGTCCACGCATCATATATTCTTCTGGGAGTGGGCGGATACCCTTTTGAGCGACGGGGAATGTTTTGCTGGCTTGAATCCTTTCGAGAATTGCCTCATTGCCCTTGTTCTTCTTAAGTAGAGCTGTCCCATACTCTACCATCTGTTCCCAAGGGAAGGTCTTGACAACTAACGCCATTCCTTCCGGATAATGCTTAAGGTAGTCAAGGAAAACGAACCAAACGTGAATGTGTGGCTGGACTGCTGGATCATTTCCACGGTCGAAGAAGAGAGTGAGGATATCAAAAGCAAGTTCCTGTGCGTGAGCGAAAGAGATGTCGAAAGAAACAGAAGGATCTAACTCTGGAGGTGGAGTGAGAAGGGCGTCTTTGGGATTGTAGCCATCGATGACTGGGCCGGGTGGGAGGAGATTCTCTTCTGGGCTATTTTGTAGAGCGTTTTTGTACGCGGCTTCGGCATCGGCAGTGGCCTTCTGATTTTCTTTGGCAGTGGTAGCTAGTTTCATTCTTCCGTCTTTAAGATTGTATGAGAATAAACTGGCAACCCCACAAATTGCAATATAGACACCAGGAACTTTGAATTTGAGCTTTGAGGCGTTAATTTTCCTATCGAGAAGATCGAGGTATTCTTCTTTCTTTTCGGCAAAGGCGTCCTGGTTGACAACGGTGAAACATATGGAGTGTAAGAGGACAAAAACCGCATCGGCTGATTGGTTCCCTTCGATATCTTGTTCCTTGAGTGCTGTAGGATCGAATAAAGTTAAAATACTCTCGCGAGCGGCGGAGAATGGCTGAGCAACTGCCAAAGCTTTACAATAAAAGAATAATTGTTGTAGGATATTCGGACGTGCGAGAATAGCCAAGTGGTGGTAGAGACGGCCAACATGGGGTTGTCGATCGGTCCCCTTAGAGTACCAAAATCTAGAGACGTGCATCCAGACCTCACGGTCACGCGGATCTCCCTCTTCGATAGCCATACGATAACGTCCAAGGTCTCCCAAACACTCAACCCATGTGTCCGCGAAGGCAGGCACAGTTTCGTATAAGAGGGCCATCATGGAGTAGGCGAGGTAGATAAATGCCAACATGTGTTCAAAACTTTCCGGAAGACGGTGCCTCAACAATTCTAGAAAGCTATGAATACCATGGCGCCACATACGTGCTGGCATAGCATATTTAGTTGCTAGTTTTCTTAAAGATGGTGCAGCGGAAGGGTGTTGCGAGGCCAGGAAGAAGTCGTGGTGCTCATGGAGAAGTGTTCGGTGTAAAGCGATCAAAGCTTGCCACTGGTCATTATTAAGTGGAGGTACTTGCTTGATACCTTGAGTGGCAGCAGCAGCTTGCTTCGAGTCTACTTCGATGCATTTTGCTTCGACCATTACAAGTCCTGCATAGATGCCTTTAACTTCTGCAACCAATTGCTCTTGTGAAATAGGACGGGTCTCTGGTTGAAGGATAAGTTCGGTAGGCTGCTGTGGCTCAGACTCATCTGCATCAGAGGAAGGCTGAGCAGTAGGAAGAGAAGAGAGAGAAGTAGAGCCGGGGGGGGAGGTGATTGAGCAGTGGTGGCAGGAGTAGCAATAGGTTGCTTCCTCATAATAACAGGACTAGGGCCTGCAGAAGGAGGGATAGGATTTCTTGATGGCTGATTGGATAATCTTTGAGCTGTGCGAGGTGAGCCTGGTGAAGCAACTTGGGCCCTCTGAGTCGGAGTAGGTCGGGATGCTGACTGAGCCGAAGGCTTGATTGAGTCGGATCGAGGGTCATATAATCTCCCAGAGCCCTGGGAACCTCCCCGACGGGAGCCTCGGGCAAAGTCCGGGTCTGAATCGACACGACGGCCACCACCACCAGCTACAAGCTTACGCCGAGTTGGTCTAGCTGTAGGAGCAGCAGGGGTTGTCGAGGAAGCAGCAGGGGTTTCATCTATCTGCATAGAGTCTTCCGCTTGTGCCTGAGGTCCAAACGAGGCGACAGCTGCTGCAACCGAAGCATTACTAGTCCTAGAAGATTTCCCGGTTAGCGGCCTTTTCTTCATTTTGGTATGTAGACGGAAAAGACGGTAGATGTTGGAAGGGGGTGTGGGAAGAAGAGGGGGTGAGGAGGTTTGCAACAGGATTGGCGTGATCTGCTGGTGTACTGCGAAAGACAACAGCGGGACGGTAGCGGTAGCTATAGCTAGTCCGCCCCGTCTTTATCTGCTGCCATTTGACATCTGCAGTTCCCACTCAACAGATTTCCTTATATAATCCCGCCCCTCACCCGTCCAATAACCCAATTTCACCTTCGTCTACCGAAAACTTTTTTCATAGGATAAAGCAAAGGAATTGTCACATACTTCGATTCGTCAGCAATTTGCTGGTCTGTCACGGCATTACCGTGCTCTTCAGCCATATGCCGCTGCAGATTCGATCCAGTCCATCTGCAATGTTGGCAGGCTATTTTCGTCCTCGAGCTATCTCTCATACCAGCCTGAAAACGGGAGCTGATATCCGGTCCGGAAGCCGGGCTGAGAGGCCCTTCATTTTGTTCGGGACTCATCATTATAGTAACTTTACGTCCTAGCTAAGTTCGAAGGAAGTAAAGATAGGTTTTATCTAGTAAGTGTTGTAGAAGTTCCATTTCATCAGTTTTCCTGCACAATGCCTAATATAGAACATGCCGACCTTCTAGATCTCAAGTTGGCCAGATTTTGCGTTGAAGCAGTCACGTGACGTTCTGAACTTACCGAGTTTTCACGCTTTTAAAATCCAATAAATATCTTATGTCGAGGAAATCGAGGGTTATTCCAATAAGCTCCTCGATATTCTCGATTTCGCGAGAAAATTTTGGTCTGGTCTGTTGGGCGATAGGCGCAAAAACGGTTATGTTGCCTGTGCCAAATTTCGGGCAATAATAATTTGGGGGCTGTTTGTGTGGGGGAAGGTACAGAACCTCCGACAAATATAACAGATTCTGAAAATGATTTCCTGAGTCGACCATTCAAACGTATGCGTACCGCAAGCTGAACTTATTTATGCAGACACCACTTTGCGGGCGGAGTCATTAATCGGAAGGATCCGAACTTCCGATATATTATTTAGGCTGGAGGTGTTTTCGCCTCTCGGTGTCTCTTATATTTTTGCGCTCGAGGTACAGGAGATTAAAAGAGAATGACGATCGCACGACGAGCACCTATAGCTATGGGAAAGCAAGATAGGCAGTATCGACTGCGAGCAGCAGTCGAAGCCAGATAATATATAAATTGGGCTAACTAAAGTCTTGAGGAGAACGGAAGAGACTTCGGCCTGTAAGCTCGTAAGATGTGGAGGATAGAAATTGGAATAAAGAAGAAAGCAGGTATATAGGGAATGATGATGAAGCTATTATACTTTTCTCATGGCCTCACCGCAGTTAAAGACAAATTCCTTCACGGTTTGTAATTTCAACAGCCTCCCTGCAGCCAGCTTGCTTTTGCGTTTTCCTTTTTTTTTCTTTTTCTTTCTTTGGAGTTCGCGAACAACGCAAAGGCCCGGTTCATCGTTCTACTTGCCACTCGGCGTCCCCCCCGTCTAGTTTTCAGATCTATCGTTTCACCACTGCAAAAAAAACATTTATGGAGAGCGCATCCACTTATATTAAATGAAACTTCTCGCGGAGGAATTAGCTCGATCCTGATAGAGAACGTCTTCTATTGCGTTTATGAAGGATTAAAGATTGGCAGAAAGGCAAAAGGCTGAAGGCAAGCTGTACAATTGTACAGTCAGGTGACCGATTAATCCTTTAAAGTTTCGAAGATAAAATATAGGAATCATGGCCGTCGAAATTCCATTGTGAAAAAAAGAGCTACTTCAACTGCGAGGCCGTGATCATAGAGTATGACCTTATAGGTACGATTTTGGAGGATTCTTGCATATCTAGCCTATTGAAATTCGAAAGATCAGACTAGTCCCAAAGCCTCAATATATACCAAAAATCAGCCTCGTTAAAGGCTACCAGGCCCAGTCGACCACACTGGAGCCATTCGACGAATACGTATGTCCAAACCAGTATTTGGTCAGGTTCATATGCACGTCTGCCACCTGATCGATTGGGCGAGCGCTATATGCTATAGCGGGGGAAATATTATGGGAGAAATGCTGGTGCGGCCGGTGCCGGGGCTGCGTCGAGGGATTTCGGTCTGGGCCAATCCCGTCAGCTCTGTGACATTACCAGTATCAAACAGACTCCCGAGACCATAATAAAGTGCTATCTGCGACGATCTATTTCGCAAACCTTTGCGTACCCATATTTTCAACACAATTTACTAGGCAGCTTGGCTCGGATAATTGTATTAGTCGTTTATATTATAGATATGTCGTCACCCGCATTCTATTACTTTTTGTATTGATTCGATATTCAATTCTTTATCTGGTGCTACTAAATTGATGGACAGTAGGGTACCAAAGATCTGTATGTCGGCCTTCGGGTTAATGTGTACATATTTACATATATAATTTTATAATTATATAACTATATAATATCGAGGGATATATCAGTCGCCCATATACTAAGTACACAGGACGAATGTACTTATAATTAGCTATCTTCGAGTTTGAACGAAGAATGTATGGTTCCTGGCGTTAATTATTATGGTTATATGTTTTTGAGCCGGCGAACTCGAAGGAAAGTGCTGACGGCTAGCAGGCAAAAGAGAGACCTGCCACCGACATTCAAGCTAGTCTAATTAATATATTCCACTACTAGTCAACCAATTTCAGATTAAAGTCGAATTATAATTAAGAAATCGGGTTTACTCAAAGTTCTTTATGTGTATCTACTAAAAATGACTAGAGTATGAACACTAAGCTAATCATCGTCTAGATGTCCAGGCAAAGCGCCAATCACTGTGTCGATATATCGATATCGACGGCGGAATGAACATCAAAGTTTTTGTAGAAGTGGATCTCCCGATCAAAATGGTCGAGACCCCGAGTCATGCTACAAATCTCACTATAAATCCCTTGCCATTTTTAGATATATATATCGATAGCACGCAATATTTGTTACCATCTTATATAAATCACCTCTTACGAATATAACTATACTCTACATAAGCTTTTTTGAAATTTTAAGAGGTTTGTAAAGGGTTTAAGGTGTCTTAATTCCTTTGAAGCTGCTTCCAGGTAAAATTTCTATCCTAGAAAACTAAAACTTCAGTTTCCATACGGCATCTAGTACGAAAATTCAACGTATGGTATTGAGTGTGATATTAACATGTCGGCTATAGCACTTATTGTAAATGCAACAGCTCAACACCGCGTTGAGAACATTTGTATCTAGTTTCAACACAATAAGCACCTAAATTGAAAACCTAGTCTCAGAGAGAATCACTGTCTAGATAGCTGTTTTCTCCTAGTAAAACATAATAAACCTGCATGGTAAATCTCTAAAAAAAAAGTGTTTAGATATTTAGAATGGAGAACTGAGAGCTAAGCCTTGGCCCATTTGATTTGTTAAGTATATGGCTATCGTGCCCCAATGCATCCTTTCGCTATTCAGGCCCCTCATCATATTAAATGTAGAACCTTACTATAGAATGAAATCTCGAACATTAAAACGACTACGTCATTTTATAACTTCTATATTTATTTGCTGAGTGTCAGCCACCGTAGGCACCTATCTTTTGCTGCATATCAATGTACCCATTTGCCCGCATATCAACGTTACATTTTTTATTAACAAGATACTCTAGCGTAGCCCTGAGTGTAACTATAGGGGGTGAATCGATAAAACCCGTACAAAGACACCACCAATGTATCGCCCTACATTTGCAAATATGTATGTACAACTTCATACATACAAATAGAAAGAAAGACCAGATATAGATTTCTATTGGTGCAAGGTAAGTACTTTGATTAACTGCTTTATTGCGACTGTGATGTCTGTATCAGCTTCGGAATTCTCTTTCCAATTATTTAGTTAACGTTATCTGTTACGCGTAAAAAAGAAGGCTTATCTATCCAAGCTAATCGGTATCTGGCGCTCCTCAATCAATGCATTAATGTCGATTTGGAATTTTGGTAATCGAGTTTTAGGGTTTTGTTAGGTCTAAGCTTCAAAGTGAGGCGGAGGAATGCAGCGCTAAGCTAAGCCAGCATAGCCCTCAGGCGCGTCAGTCATAATTCAAATACTTATTTAAACATACTTCTCAGACAAAATGGAATCCACGTATCACACTGCCCCAGTTCCAGATGCCTAGAGTATGGTATCTTAGTTATTATTCTGCCTCACGGGACCAGTCCTAGATTTTTATAACCAGTTCAGTTATTGTATGATCATGCGATTCTCGCCTCGAGCTCGCATCGTGGCCAGATGTATTTTACCAAATGTGTTGTTGTGTTGTATGTTGTACTTGCCACCCCAGGAAGTCGGATGCGAAGCTAAAAAGAGACATAGAGCTCTCCCACAGCTCTCCTGAAAGGTCAAGGCTGAGAGTTAATGCTCATCGACATCTCAGCTTCATACTTAGGCATTATCACAAGCTTGTCAGAACACTACATCACCTTGCATCTCTCCTGCAGGTCTTGACATTACATCTCTTTCATTCGCCATAGTTATCGATACACCCTTATAGCCGATACACCTCCTAGGACCGTTTGCCATCGTCTGGTTGTGACGTCCCATCACCGATCCTTCGTACGACTTCTCTCCGCTACTCCCGCCACCCGTCCATTCCACAAAACAAATCGCGATATCGCATTCGCATCTGCCTAGAATTTATATCCCTTTTATTCTAAAACCGTCATGTCCAATTACTCCCCTCGTCGGCCCGACGTGACCATTCAATCTACCTTGAAGGCAGCTACAATATCTCCAGGCCGTGCACGGAATGCCCGGCGTCCTGCTTTGATTCCTGCTGCCGCATTCAATGCCTTAGAATCCACTGCCGACCTCTCTTCAATCCTCCCTGATCTTCATGGATTACACAACGGTGGCTCCGTGTATATTCTCCCGCCCGCTCCACCGCCGCCGGAGCTCCTGTTGAGGATGAAACTGGAACAGCAGCAGCAGCAACAGCACCTCCAACCGCGTCCTGTAGCTCTCCGACGTGATCCGAGTAGTTCTAGTCTTTCGACGGATGCTTCCGATGTAGATGTGGATGGTGACTGGGATATGAGTGGGACAGAAACCCCCGTTCAACAACCGGCATTACCTGGTGCTCGAACCAAAGTTAGCAATACTATGAGGCGCTGGAGTATGAAAGATTTGGTTGATGTAGATCACAAAGGAGACGAGGAGGTCTTTGAAACGCCCAAACAATACATCCACAAACGACAATCCTCGACGGTTTCTCAGGATCTGTTCTCTTGGGTAGGTTCCGTCGATTGCCTCCCCTAATCCTTCTTAGCCGAGCAGTATTGCTAAACAAAGGACAATCACCCAGGTCAATTCCTCGACCGACGCTGAAACAGGCGTCCGAATGGTTGAAATCAATCACCGGGTTATCAAAGACTTAGACAGCCTTCCAACAAGTCCCATGTCTTCGACTTCACATTCGGATATGCAGCGGCAACTAGAGCGTCTACAGGAAGCTAGCAGGATCCTGCACGGGCTATAGGAAAAATTACGCAAACCGCACGAAACCGATTCCTTTACGCTCATACGACTTTAATGATAAAATGACTTTATACCCAACCTTCATGAATCTTTGCTATCCAATCAAGCAATACTCGCTACGACAAAAACGAAAACAACTAAAAAAAAAAAAAAAACACGATAATCTAACGACGATGTACGAATTGACATGAACAACGCTATAGACACTGCTTTTTATGCCACATTTTTTGCTATCCTTTCAGCTTTGATCTTCAGCGAGACGATTTCTGGGCTTTAACCTTTCTTCCAATCATTCGTTTCCATCACTTTTTCTTCACGTTAAAATCATATCATATATTTGGAGTTTTGGGAGCAAGCAGCCTCATTTGAAACAAAGCGGCGCTTTTTTGCATTTTTATTCTTCATTTCAACGCCTGCTTTGTTCGTTGTTTGCGGTGTTCTCTTTGGAATCTTTTAATGCTAGGGGTAACATTTCTTTTTTACTACCCAAATATCGGACGGAATTGTGGAACGATGGTCTGGTGGCCTATCTTTACCAGGTAGTTACCATGGTTTTCCCATGAAACCCTAGCCCCGTCGACGAAATATCACTCTTCGTCAAACTTGTTTCCCCTGATCCAGCTGCTGAACCGATGGCGAAATTTGGACCCTAGATATTTTAATATCCCTCACCTTTTTGTTTTCTTCCTTTTTTATCCGATCCTTTATAGCAATCAAAGCCTTGTCGTTGTAAGAATACAAATCTAAAGATTTTGCAAGTCGTCATTTAATCCTTCATTACGGTTTACCTAGTTTGGACAATTTGCGTAGACCGCACACCAGAGGGACGCATGATTCCTAAAAAGACGATCGACTAATGTCATATGATTTCAGCTGCCTGGCGCGTATATCTGAATATTGAATTTTAGAGATGATAGCCTGCCAGTGAAGGCCTGAGAGCGCAAAAATTCAGACGATATCGCGAGCTAGCTGTGCGGCGTCTATTTTTATTTCAGCAAAGCTAATTCCGAAGACGTGCAAATTCGCGATGTTTGTCTTAACCCGAAGAGCTGAAATTGGAGGCTGTAATGAAGGATCAGCCAATTAGGCGTAGCCTTGGAGCTCCATAGTTAGCTTAGCCGAGTGCGATTGAATATTGGATCAAACCTTTTTGCGCTTGGTATTTGATTGGTCTTGGTTGGAATGAGTTGTAGACATGCATATGTAACGGAGTTGCGTGTCATATGCTTCGGTTTGAGATGGGATATTAGGTCGAAATCGGGGTTTCCGATGGTAAAATCTATGGCACAGTATGTCTATCGATCTGGAGGGCTTTGTGGGTTTTGATTCGTTGGTGCCCTTATCGCAGTTGGGAGATATTAAATGTTGGTTTCTCGCAATCTTGTGCATTGTTACAAACCAAGTTAGTTCGCGGAGTTATGTAATTAGGATTAAAAAAAAATCTTGCGGAATTCCTCCTGGAGTTAACTTAAATTTGATTGATCAGGAATGCTGGTGATAGTGTTGGCATGCGGCAGCTCATACGTGTAGCGTAGTACAGCGCGAAGGCGTTCAATGGATTGTGTAGACTAGATTTTAATAGGTAGTTTTAGGGTCGTAAGGAATAGTATACTAGCTTCTATTGAGTGTGGAAGTGGTTTTAAGGAAGTTGGGTTAACTTATGGAATCAACCGCTATACTAATTAAAGATCGATGCAGGTGAATAGATCGAATGTCTTGGAATTTGTCTCAGAGAAAATATGCATTTTGTCGCCTTGAAGTCTAGCTAGGCACAGTTAGAAGCAGGGACACGTTGGTGCAGTAGCTATGGTTCCTTGCGTATGCATGCGTTTGTAGATTAGGTTCGTGGGAAGACATAATTGGTATAGAGAACTTGTGAAATCATTGGTGGAGTTTGGATGAATTGATTCATAGAGAGAGGGGACCGGATCGACGCTTGTAAGAGTGTTGGTGCGAGGAGGCGTTCAGTGCGTCATATATGCATATGAACTGGAGACCGATAGAGGGTTCCAAATTGAGGGTTTTGTCAAGATCGATCGATATTGGGACTGAGACTGATTTTACTATATGCTTAAATATCTAATCTCTAGGGCTTTTTAGGGTATGAGACAAAGATCTTTAGTGACTTTGAATTGTGGAGGCTATGCCAGCTGGGCCTGGAATACACTGCTAGCGGCCTATGTGGGTCCAAATGTTAATTTCTCTGGGATATGTGTATCTAGTGGTTTGAGGAGAGGAAGAGACAGACGTTAATTATATGTCAGGCTTGAATCTGGGATTATCGTTCCCCTATCTGCGGCTTTTGGGTACGCATGGGACTAGGATTACCATTTTGTGGAGGCTGGGATGTAAAACAGGTAGTTTGAGATCCTGTGGGATATGCACGGTCTCGTACCCAGACTCGACATCACATAGAGAGGAACTAGCCTCGAGCCCGTGAGGAACTTTGTTTGATATACCCTTAAGTAGGTATATACTTAAGTACATGCAGCCTTTCATTCTCGGACCCGCTTTAATTGAATTCAGGCGATAATCGATAAGAATATAAGTAATTATAATTCTCGGAATTCTTTGTCTGCAAATCTGCTTGTTAGAGTAGACTTAAGTACTTGCTCTTGTGCTGTTCTTATAAGACACCAACCAACACACTGCTGACTTTGATCTAAGATCGTATGTGGACCTGAGAACGAAATACCTGTAGACAATTCGACTGAAGACCGCCTAATGGCAAAATGTATTACGTCATCATAATTTACCTCCATATCTTAACTTCATTTTGATATTAAGATACTGGCCGTTGGCCTGAAAGTTTTGAGATACCAAGACTTTAGCGACCAGGTCTGGGTAACATTTTACCGTTGTAGAACTTTGTATGTTCACACCTCGTTGGATACAGGATCATGAAACTCTACGAGGCTCGTAGAGGTCTATAGATAATACCTAATATAAAGTAGGCTTAACTTATATCGGTACGAGGTAAATCGCTAATATTTTGGCATCTTTCAGGCTACTCTTAATTTGTGGCAATTAATTACTGGGGTTCAGTGGCTGTTGGAAATGCGAGGGATCTGGATGTACTAGCCTTGTATACATGTACCAAACTGCGGTCCTACCAACACGAATGTGTCGGACGCGAATATGAGTACTCAATCGAATTGGAAATGTGCTACCCCGTTGGTTAGAGTAATTTGGGGCTGAATTGGTTTAAAGATTGATCGAGGCATTGGAGGTCAATATGAATTCGTATAGCGTTGGTACTATATATACCTAGGTATATTGATGACCTCATGATCACCAGGATCGAAGCTATTGTTTAGTAGGGTTTGAACTGTTAGTCATTGCCTATAGGAGATAGCTCGAGGATTTAGGGACGAAGTGGCCTTTGGATATAGTATTTACGTATTTATTTGGCGAGATCCAGGCTCACAATTGTACAATTGATTATATTAATCTTATAAGCTTAGTTACACGAACCCGGGAATTGTCTGCCAGACTCCTCAACTTTACACAATAATTATCAACAGTAATAGATACTTGTGCATAATTAATTGTGCATTGCTTTACACTTTAACAGGAAGTTTCATGCAGGGATGCGGAGATTCCAACCTTATAAATGTTGGTGGTTGGGTTGAGACTGTCTGAAACAAATATTGAGGTATTAATCGCAACGCTGGTACATATATATTTTGACGTTTGGGTACGAGCCCAGTATGCCCTAACATTAACTTGAGCTTGTCTCGTACCCATGTTTTAACGTGTAGAGCGATCTTGTATTGGTACTGAAAAGCAACTTTGCTCAAATATATGTAAATCTTCATTCTTCGTTAGGCCCTAGGCTGCAATGAACAAATACCTTCTCCCCTAATATCAACTATACTGAAGTTCTGATGATATTCCAATTTCTATCTATTGGCATTCTCACATATGGGTCAATTAGCAACTACCCATTATTTTGAATCTTATTGAAATTATATGTTTTTTGTGTTCATATGCCTATATAGGTCCTTATATATTCTATATACTTCTTCTGCCTTTGTAATCGAGGAATAAACAGCACCGGTCGTCCAAAATGTGGAAATACGAGTTTTATTCCTTCTTATTAACTGCTATATTTGTAGCCCAGAGCAAAGCACTGCCATCGTCACCGCCACTGACATCTTCAGGCTCTCATGAAGACGCGGGTAATATCACTGTTTATGAGCGCGTGATTAATCCGAGTTTCTTCTATGAGGGCAGTTTCCGAATTGTATGCGCTAGCGTCGGAGAGGTCATGAATTCCGTCCTTAGCATTGATCCCGGCGAGGATCCGGAAATTCGACGTGCGCACCGTTTAGTATTTAGCAGTGCAGGTATGACACTAGGACAAATACAACAATCAGTTACGATCCGCCAAAGAAACTGCAAATACAAATGCGATTGCGATCCAGAGACAGGAAATATAATTCTTACTGGGCGCCAGGGGTGTCGTCAGCAGTGGCAGACACAGGCTTGCCAACTACTATTTCGTAAGTGATATTTTGAACATCGAAATTCACAGCCTAACTTTTGCTATTGATCGTACCAAAACGGACCTATAGGCCTATTAGACTTACAAATTCAGCAGTAATTATATTCTGATTGTTGAACTTTATATATATATAGGCTGTCAGTGTCACGTAAGGCTAGGCCAACCGCACCTTGACGAAAACATCCCCCTAGCAGACTACGATGACGCTGTCAATCGAATACCAAGCGCCATTCGTGGGCATCCTGAGAACAGCCGTTGGAGATGGAACCCTAATATGTCCCATAACCCTTTTGTGGATATCGATCCAGCTGAGAATATAGAATACGTGTTTATGCCACCGATGGAATCTAGACCAATCGAAGATGACTTCAGTAATCCATATGACCAAGAGTTGAATATGAATGGACCAGAAGCGTTTTGGGAACCCGTTTTGAGAGCGGAGCAGCTCAGAAACCGGAGGACCGATTGGCAATGGCGTAATTATTTTCAGGGTGATGGCCCGTACGACGGAAAATATCGCGGAGACCAGGGCCCTGGTGGGTTACGGAAGCGGGGTGACGGCTATGTTGAACATACTGATACGCAAGAGAATAAGAGTGTTGGGGAAGAAGAGATAGATATAAAGTTAGATGGTGTGGAGCACTAGCGTAGATATGTCGAACAGTGGAAAGGAGCATAATGTTTTCTCAGTGCTCGCACTCGGACTTGGGCCCTGCGCTTAAGAGAAATAGCTGTCTGGCGTCATTAATTGCGTACTGTAGTTTGAGGTAGTCTACAGTCGGGAATACCGAATTTTTCGTAGGACGTTTAGCTCTCTCATTTAGATGGACTGGTTTAGGTTTAGACTGTATTCTTTACATCATTTCTTTGGATTCAATTTTTGTTTGTATGTGTGTCGCTTTCGTTTTGTCATATCTACGACTGTTTCCTACGTGGTGCTTGTATTCTAAGTTGTCATAGATATGTTTTTGCCGTGCTCAGTTATTCATGTATCTAAGTACAAGTACGTATTGGCTATCTAAATATGTAAATATCTGCCAACTAACTATTTATTGCCCTTCCAGATGCGCGATGGGCCGCACCGCTGGGTTATTCGGAATTGAGCATCATGTCTGCGCTGGTAGTGAATAAGGAACTGAGTATTCCGTGATTCTATTTCTTGCTCACTGAATTTGAGAATCTCATCCAGACTCAACAATTGCCAGTGGCAACTATCGCACGAGTAGTTGAGATGTTATATCCTGTTAGGACTTGAAAAAGGCTTTAGGGCTTGCGTTGAATTGAAGAGCTGACATAAAATGGATGGGCTGGCTCTAAATTGAGAGTTATGATACTGACATTCCCAAAATTGATTATCCTACCTTTGTAGCATCTCGATACGTGTCGAGGGTAGACGTAGGGAGAAGCTCTTGTGCTTTCATGAGCTGAACTGCTCGATGGATCGTAGGGGCAGAAAGTTTGACTTCAAGGTAAAACGTCAAAGGAATTCGGTTACGATGCATTAAATGAGGAGCGACTAAGTTACAAATGCAATGCATGGAAGTTAAATTTGATAAACGCTTACTGATACATTGCGTGGCGATGTATCGATGTCCGTGCACGATGTGGATATCTGGATCTCTACTTCGCCTCCCAAACATCTGCAGGAACAACATCTGACGAGTTTCACACATGAAATTTCATGCACATCACCTATGTTTGTAAGTTCAAGCATTTTAATATGCACAGCCCTTATGCGACTAGTCTCAAGGTTATCGAATCCGACGGCAAGTTTTGAGAGAGCTGCAGGTTCTCAAGTGCTTAAGCGCGGGCTCTTGAGCTCGAGGCACAGCTCGAAACTCCGACAAACCAATTATGTTGCATTTACTTCGCCTCTCGAACTTCATTAATTCATAGAACAAACAAAAAGAAATGAGGAGTTGAGTCTAGTTGGCCTCGAGAACGAGCCTGATTTCGTAAACAGGCCCCTGATATGTTATAAGGTAACGAAGCCGAAGAAGTCCAAAGGATAACTGACTGGAAATTCAGTTAACGAATATACTGTGTTGCAACGTTGTAACAGTAGGCCTGGACTGAATATGGACAAGATTTCGAGGCACCGTGGGAGAATTCTGCAAACTCGGGAGCTGAATTGAACCACCTAGACCAACTAAAATAGGGTCATAAATCTACCTAGGTCCTTTGAGCTGGCCCGGAAACCTGCCAAAAACCGGTAAGGTAGCTATGCTCTTCGTGGCGTCGGTAGTACTTAGCTTAGGGCCTGGGTACGAGACAAGTTCGTCTCATATCATGTGTCTAATTCGCCTTACTGAATAATACGCCGTATAGGTAGTTTCGGGGCCAAATACTATGAGGATTCACATGAATGATATCATCCGGCGAATATTTAGAATGATCGATTGATTGATGCCTTGCCTAACTTAAGCTGAGTTTTAGAGATGCCAAGAATCTCGGCAGCCGGGACCGAGAGTTCATAAGGCTGAGGTATTTCTAGCCTGAGGAGGACGAAACGAGCGATATGTCTTATGCATGTACGCTCGGATTTCAGTGGTTGTGAACCTGCAGTCTATAAGACAGTAAATGTTACTAAAGAAATCATCTTTGATATAGCAATACATTAACGAGATGTGTTAAGAGTTCCTGAGATCTGTGGGTTCATGGAGTGTACAGAGCAGTAAATGAAAATATACAAATATACCCAGGTACTTTAGCTATATTAGAAATATATTTTGATAGACTAGGCTAGAATGTCATTTATTCACTAGAATGCTCAGTGTTGCAGCTATAGAAATAAAATTAATATACTCAACTAACCTTGAATGCGCGAATCGTTCGAAATCTCCTTAACTAGTACTGGCCTCTGCAGCTTAGCCGACCCCAGATGTAGCTGGTTCTCGAACAATACGGTTCCCCCGGTGTTTGTTTAAGCCATTGCTTAATTGAATTACATTTTCCCTCCGAGTCTCGAGATTTCTTCGACCTTCTTGTTCTATCGATTCTGCGATTACAGGGTGCCCCCGCCGCAGGACAGCCCCCGCAGTAGCTAGCGGGCGGGTCGGCTGTGGTTGCTTTTTCGATTTTTAGATCTAGCCTCAAGTACATGTCCCCCCATCTTTTGTACCTGTTGCATGTCCCATAGCATTCTCCGAACCTTGGTTAATTAACCCTCGGTAGCAGCTGTTAAGCTCGATGTGGGGTGCAGTGACACTACAGTGTCTCTGGAATTTGATACCGGCATACCCGCAGTTAGGCATGCACATACCTAGGTATGCATACTGCGGATGCATCGGTGTAGTTTTGCAACTTTAACTTAATCCTGGCTGCAATTCTCAATGCAATACGATTTAGTATTATATACCGATCCTAAGAAATTATCTTGATTTTCTTTCCTTCTTTTCGCGTGATGAACCCTGTTCCTCAAATAAAGCCGATACTTACCTGCGAACTAATTCAGCACTGAATACGGAGTAAGTAAGTAGGTATTAGAAGCCATACTGGATTATATACGTAGGGTATGGCTGCCATGGGAGGTCTCGCTTCGGACTTGAGCGGGAGGGGATGTGTTGCGGGATGTGTTGTTGCTGCACGTATGATGCCATCTATGCAACGCATTTGTTGCTCCGGATGCGGCCAATGAGGGAAATCTCTGGCTGCGAACTCGGCGTGTGATTGGGCATCCAATATAAGCCCCCAACTTGGGTACGTAACAATCTTTTTCCAACAAACCATCTTGACATCGCATCGGGCTTGTTACAGCATGCCATGGCTGTCGACACTCGTCTGACAGCTTGAATCGCCTCAAAACCACCTGACTGCTCATCGAACATCATGACCTTCACCGAGACTTCATCTTTTGCTTTTTCCAAAGCCAACTATAGAGGGAACCCCTAGGTAATAAGAGTGGGCAGCACACGCATCGAGATCATACACACACACGGACATCACACAGATATTTAACCAGAACGAAGTACCGGGCCACAGACGCAGCATCTATTCAATTGACGCAGCTGAGAGCATACCACCAACTAGCCATCAAACCAACCCTCCACACTCTATAGAAGAGCTATCGCACGTCCCTCTTATCGGACGGAAAGAAACACGGGATATTTTGAATTAAGCTTTCCTGCTATATCTACTGCCCGCTCCCATCAGGATTGATAGCCTAAATCAAGCTTCGCCTCAAAAAGTCCCTCTCTAGCGACTTTGGATACTTCAGTACCTCTCTACAGCTCCATCTCGTGCTTACCGACTATCTCTACGCAATTTTCCTGCGCAACATATTCATCTAGTACCCGTTCTGTTCTGCATGACGGTTATATCCAACCCTCCTACCATTCGGATCCTTCGCTGCCAAGCCTTGCACTCTGAGGCCAACAAAACTGCAATAATAACGCCTATGCCTGCAACATCAATAAAAATGCCTGCAACACCTACATCTCCGCCAGGCCCGGCTCATGTTCGTAAATATGGTTGGTCAATCCGCCACTCTCTTTTATTCACTTTCTTGCAAGGTGGTGTCTTTTAGATCCTGCTATGGCTTGATCTATCCACTATTGTAGTCAAGGGCAAGGAATATATTAGTATATATATAAATACTAACGCTTCGCTTTTGTTGCTCTTTTTACAGTTCATGAAACATCACAGCCTTCGAATCCGTTCTCGCGGTTTTTGACACAATCCTACTGCATCGTTCCAAGCTTTACTTTGGAGTCCGGGGTAACTCTGAAGCAAGTTCCGGTCGCTTATAAGACATTTGGCGAGCTCTCTCCATCCGGTGATAATGTTATGGTCGTCTGCCATGCACTTACAGGAGGTGCAGACGTTGGAGATTGGTGGGAGCCACTCCTGGGTCCAGGAAGAGCTCTGGATACCTCGAGATTCTTCATCATCTGTTTGAATAACCTTGGGAGTCCTTATGGTTCAGTTAGTCCGGTTACCACAAACCCGGAGACTGGGGAGCCATACGGCCCCGAATTCCCTTTGACCACTATTCGTGATGACGCTAGACTTCATAAATTGGTGCTCGAGGACCTTGGTATTCAGCAGGTTGCTGTCGTAATCGGGGGGAGTCTTGGTGGCATGATTGCCCTCGAATGGGCTTATTTCGGAACAAAATATGTTCGAAATATCGTGGCCCTGGCAACATCTGCGAGAAATTCTGCGTGGTGTATTAGCTGGGGAGAAGCTCAGAGACAAAGCATTTATAGTGATCCTGTTTACGGTCAGTTTCTCAATATTCCGATATACATAGATATGCAGGAGAAAGGGCTTACAAGTTTGTACAGATGACGGCTATTATGATCCATTGCATCAGCCAGTTGCGGGCCTTGCTGCGGCTCGGATGAGTGCCCTGCTGACCTACCGCTCTCGTAACTCATACGAGTCCCGCTTTGGACGAAATGCGCCTGATCCATCTCGAGTCACGCATCAAACCGGTGTTAGACCACCTTCAAGCCCTTCCGAAGAACATTGGGCGAATCACAACGAAGGCTTTCGTGCAGGGAGGAAACTTCAGTCGACTCCGGGGTCTCCTATTTCCCCTAAAGGAAACGGAGAATATAACAGACGACACAAAAGCCCCATGTTCTCGGCACAAACTTACCTTCGATACCACGCTGATAAATTCGTTAAGCGTTTCGACGCAAATTGTTATATCGCCACGTCTCGAAAGATGGATACTCACGATGTGAGCCGCGGAAGGGCTGATAGTATTCCCGAGGCGCTTGCAATGATTGAGCAACCTGCTCTGATTGTAGGAATCGAAAGTGATGGACTCTTTCCGTTTTCTGAGCAACAGGAGTTGGCAGAATACATCCCGAATGCGCAACTCAGTACGATTTACAGCCCAGAAGGACACGATGCTTTTTTGATCGAGTTTAAAACCGTCAATGAGGCGATTCTGGGATTTATGAATGAGGTTCTACCGGACATCATGGAGAGGGAAGTAAAGGGGGTTGCCAACGGATCGCTCAATGCGGAAGTCGGAGAGGCTAAGAAGACGAGCTTTTTTGGAGCGGCGGAAGTGGATATTGTTTCTTGGTAAGGTAAAAGTCAGACGAGTAGAGGGAGTTGGTTTGTAGATTGGCGGATCGATTTGAGTGTTCGATGCTGTACTGTACTTTATAAAATTACTGGAGCGAAAATACGTAAAAACTAAACAGTTAACTAGACCTAAAAAATGAAATAAATGTGGTCTTCAATTCGCCTACCTTAAGCTGCACCTTAGTAGGAACATTCAAAACATAGGAACATTGATCCAATTTGGATTCGAGACACCAGACTACCTAAAATGATCTGGGATTGTTGCATTTTGTGCGTTTCCAGACACATGGGTCTTGGACCAGGAAACGTGCTAAGCGAGGCGCCGAAAGTTACCTCGGTTCATAACAATCCCAAACCAGGCTCCAGGGTTTCCATCTTTCGCGTCGAAAGACATTTGTGATTTAGTCTAGCCTTCCCGGTTGTTTCCTTTTGAATGACCCGTTGAAAACCTCCGCCGATACCCTTGACTTCCTCCCATAGGCGCCGTAAGGTTGTGCCGATTAGATCGGTTAGGCCGGACTGAAGACGGGAAAGCCGAGTTTCGCGATATATATCGTTTCTTCATACATCTATTTTGATCTTGTCTCCTTTCCATCGCATCTCTCCGTATTTCCCCCAGGTTTTTCTTCCACACTTAGACGTGGCTTCCCCGGAATTCAAATTCATCTAGATCTTTTGATCCTTTTTTTTTTTTTTTGTTTGGTTTTTTTGTGAGCATAGATATTCCTCAGGTTCAATAGAGAGCTATGTCGAAACCAGCTGTTCCGTTCCCGCCAGAAGATGAGCTTTACTCCAATGCATGGGCGAAGGATATCTTTAGTAAGTGTTCCATCTTCCTTTCAGCATATCATCGAATAGTGAATCTTTGACTAACACCAAACTACGACAACCAGAGGGCAAAGTCGTCTTCTGCACTGGCGGCGCCGGCACAATCTGTTCCGGCCAAGTTCGAGCCTTGGTAAGCCTAGGTGCTAACGCCGCAATCCTCGGCCGTCGCGAAGCAAATACCAAAGCAGTAGCCGCCGAAATCGCCAAAGTTCGTCCAGGTTCCAAAGTCATCGGCTTCGGCTGTGACGTCCGAGACCACAATTCCCTCGTCTCAACCGTCGAAGCCACAGTCAAAGAACTCGGAAAGATCGACTTTTTAATCTGCGGTGCTGCCGGAAACTTCTTGAGCACAATAGAAGGGTTATCGAGTAATGCTTTTAAAACGGTCATTGATATCGACCTTTTGGGGTCTTATAATACTGTTAAAGCTTGTCTCCCGGAGTTGAGGAAGACTAAGGGAAGGATTATTTTTGTGTCTGCTACGTTTCATTATACTGGTACAGCATTGCAAGCACATGTTGGAGCTGCGAAGGCTGGTATCGATGCTCTATCACATACTTTGGCGTTGGAACTCGGTCCGGCAGGGATTACTTCCAATATCATTGCTCCGGGAGCCATTGCGAATACAGAGGGGATGGAACGGTTGGCGCCGAAGAATATGATACCGGATGATATTAAGGAGAATCCGGCGAAGTTGAATCCTTTGGGGAGGTGGGGGACTGTTAGTGAGGTTGCGGATTCAACGATCTTTCTGTTTAGTGAGGCGGGGAGGTATGTTAATGGGGTTACGTTGGTTGTTGGTGAGTATTGTCCTCCATTTTTCATAGTAATCGAAGAAACTTGTTTTGGGAACAAGAAAGCTGACTTTTGTGGGATAGATGGTGGAAGTTGGAGGAATAGCAATGCTATTGCGAACTTTTTGTACCCTACGATCTTTCAGCCGGGTGCTGAGGGTTTCGACTTTATGACGGCAAAGGGGGCGAAGAAGCACAAGGATAGTAAGCTTTAAGTGATCCCGGGTTCCAGGGTTCCTTCTTTCGTGGCGTCTAGGAACAAGTTTCGGAGGGTCATTTTGCTGGGGTTCATAAAATACTAATTTCGGGTGGGTTTGCGTATAACTCTATAGCTCTATCTGAGTTTTCCATGTTGGGGAGAGCCAAAACTTCCCTATGGAGGACTTGGGACCGTTGTGAAATTATCGATACCGATCGAAATCGAGACTGTATATTCAATTTTCCGTTATTTTTTTACTGGTAACGTGATTTTTGCAGGGTAGCAAGTGTAGTATTATTGTTACATATCATTGGTATATCTATCATACTGTATATTCATGTTGTTGCAGAGTATATGTCGAGTGCCGTAATGATTGTTCTGTAGTGTAACATCCAGTGGAAACTGTATACTTTTTAGAGGTAAACTAGCCTTTACGAAGTGGTCATGTTCCATAGTGTACGAGAAGTACGAGATATACATATAACCTCAAGCTGAATCAAGCATTACTTTTTTCAATGCCAGGCCGAGCATTATGTATACGTAGTTTTTTAATTGGTCCGCGTTTACAGGTAACTCGTACGATCTTAAGGATTTTGTCCGCCTCATGGAAAGCTGACGGGAGAGGTAGATGTATCGTGCGGGTATCGGCCGAAGCTGTTGTCACCCCTAGGCTCCTGAGATTCGAGGCTGGTATATGAGACTGAATAGCTATATAATTACCTTAAGACTTCGGATATAAGAGAAATGGTGTCGAATAGGGTGAACCCACTTCTGCAAATAAAGATTTCTTTTTCTTATGAAAGTTGGGTTCGGCCACGTTGGAAATATTTTGATGATAATTGACGGCGTTGGACACCTTAGTGTCCTTTTGCACTCAGGTGACACAAAGAGAGGAAAATACCGGGCTAATAGTTTAATGATATGGCGAGCTCGAGCGAGTCGACATTGGATGCCAAGTGACCTGCCAAGGCCGGAAATCTTTATGGAGCTTCGAACAGTGCATCCCACTGTGTGAAGGACTCGATGCGCGGAGCTCGAAATGCAGGCGCAAAAAGATAACACGGTATCATACAGCAAAAATCCTTTAATTGCAGCTAATTGCATGCATAAGAGGGGTAAATATGGACACGCGCAGAGCTCTGAGTTAGGTACTAAATATCTTGACTTGGAGAGTTGTATTGTGAAAACTTTCGATTTGAGACACAGCTATGCAGTAAATGCAAGGCCTTCAGAGCTAGCTGTTTCGTAATTAGATCTCGTGTGACGCCGCATATTTATAAGCAAATCCCGGAGATTAAATCTCGCCGCCTCGGCGGCCGAGCTCGATCAAAAGGAGACGTCGAGAGATATCTACCACACGGTCACACTTATGCTGGACTAATAGCAAAATCTGCGAAGATAATGTGCTGCCTTTTCCACGGCTGTGGTTTTAGTACGCTCCGAGAGTACTCAATTAATGCGGAGAGGTAATGATCGCACAAGCCCAAAGTATTATGAAGAATGATTCCGTCGATTGCATGCAATTCGGCCAGCGGGTTTTGGAAAACGGCTGTTTGGAGCGGCTACAGGCGAGGCTGACACAATGCATCGGTAATGCTTACGGTGCCTCGAATTAAAGTATCAAGGTAGATATATCAGATACTTAAGAGGCACTGAGTTTATCAACTTGGCGGTGGGTTGCCACAAAGACAGAGTGGTGGTACCATGAGTGAGCAGTCAGAGTTGGTCCCTAGTCGCCCTCCAAGGGCACAACCACAAACAACTATACTAGGACCATTGTCGGAAACCAGTTCACCACCACGAGGCACTGCCGCCAATCCTACCGAAGCAAACGCCGCACCGGACTTTGGAATAACCCGTATTAATCCGCCTCAACCAACTTCGTGTCCAAGTGGCTGTCTCAATAGAGAAGAAAAAAAGCCTAGAAAGGCGCCCGAGTGCTTGTTCGCAGAAATATTCCGGAGAACCGCACAAAGCAAACTGTGATGTGGAGAGTTCTGAGATTTCACATCAGTCCAAGCTAAATGCATGGGATGTCGCTTCATTTATTATTAATAATATAGTCGGAACTAGAATATTAATTCACCCACCCAAAACAAGGTTGTGGCAATAGTTTTTTGGTGAGTTGGGCTCGTCTATACGTTTTTCGGGTATATCTATAACTTGCCAAGTTAAAATCTTAAACGGGCACAATAAGGTGTGGGCCCAGTAAGCAGAGAAGTGCGGCGAGCAGAACACTACGAGTAACCCCCTTCCACTATTGTGGCATACACAATTGGCGTGATCGTCTGAGGGATTTCGAAAGTTTTGCATTGTCGGCCCTCGTGAGTACACTTAATGATCGCGAATATACTGACATTTCCGATTTCGCATCGGCAGGACTGCACTCAGCAAATATGCTCTCGATAACCTCTCTAGGGAAAAGGTATAAGTATGGTGACACATTTTTATTTCCATTGGTATAAGCCGTTGTATTTCTCTTATGAAGTCGAGTACTACCCCGGAGATGCAGACGTCCGGTGCGGTACCATCGCTTTAAGTTCATTATTGACATATCGATATGATTAACACTTGATGTTCTTGGAAGGATAGGGTAATATATTGAGGTATGAAAGAATAGGGTAGTATAATGATAATTAAAGTAGTCGTTAGTCAAGTTGGAGTTGCAGCTGTCACGAGTACGTGTTATCGACACAGGAAAAAAGAGGAGTTCGAAGGCGATCGAATGAAGAAAAGGAAAGGGAGGAAGGGAGGAGGAAGATGGAGAGAATTATATGAAACGGAGGAGAAGCCATAAACAAAACCGGTCTCCACATTCATGTACCTATTAGGGTGGGTGCGAGGCAAGGTAACCTGGAGCTGAAAAGATGGTGAAGAGGCATTCGCGGGCAGGCATAGCGTCGTATGTATTAACCAGAATCTTAAAGTTCAGACGGAATGACAAGTTTTGAAAAGTTGCAGCGTCAAATTTAAAGGTTAGTGTTGGAGTTTCGTCTCGTAGCTAGACCTAGTCTGTTGAGCTGAAAAGTTCCAAAAACCTACTTCCTACTGATAACTTCTATTCTGTCGTTAATTATGTCGATCTGAAAGTGATTATCCGAACTCGGGGTATGCACGCGAAGTTACGGCAGAACTTTAGCCGTTGAGCTCAAGAAATTTAGTGAATCGCCAATTACCTGATGGAAGGTAGGATTTCAACTCATGTAAAATTTGATTAATACAGTTTGTAAATGCGTGATGTTATAACGTACCTTTCAGGAAAGTTAATTAGCTCATAGGCCAAGGCACGGGCTGGCGTGTATTCCTTATCTTGATGGAACCCTAACCGGAAGGAATGTGAAGAGGAAAGCTGAAGGTGAAATCCTTCGCGAAGTGGGATAAATGTTGATTGTTGACCCCGGTTACCGCAGAGCTGCACAGCTGCCAATTGCCAAACACTAAATAATATGACGGATACCTGCTACTTTTTTTTATCCATCGTCAGGGGTAAATGGTTGGGTTTCGCCTTAACCACCGGTATCGGTAATCTGCGTGCATGCGCAGCGAGGGCACGAGTGTGAGATCTCAAATCGATAAATGACGTGACGCTATTCTGCATCCGGAAAACGACCACCTGAGTATTTCGAATAAGATAGCTTAATGACAACTCCTCGCGCTCGATTGTCGGACGCTTGGATAGGCTCTTAGACTTTGTTGTCCTCAATTCGCGGCTTCTAAGACCCATCTGTCACATATATATTCCATTCTTTGGGGAATTTAGGGTTTACGGGCTACGTCTTGAGTATAGAGTACGGGATGCACAATTGTTAACTTGCATGCATATGAACAGGGTACTAGTTCGATCAGCGCAAGGTGCTAAAAGATTGGTTCGACAAGGCATCTGCAGCCACGAATGGTCGGAAAAGCCTCTACCCATGTAACCTTCTCGAAGGACGGCCATTCTTTTACCCGCAGCTCCTGGTCCGCCTGGCATCGAGGCTACCATCACTCGGTCTGTCTATTGGCTGGCCAAAGTACAAGCTGAGGAGTCCGGTGACGAGAAAAGACCAGGGTATACACTGATAATCCAGTGGTAAGTAAATGCCCGAACCTCAATTTTGGTGTTTTATTGTGGCCACTTTATCTCGAGTACCGACTCAAATATCACTCGGAGCCTGAGAGTCGCCATTTTTATCGCAGGTCTAACGTTTTGGCACAATGTAGCTTTGTGGGCGTTTGTGGCTATATATGGAGTTAGAGAACGCTGCACTGTGCGTCCCGCGCGCTTCGTGCTTCATGATATCCGGTCATGTTCGGATGAAAAGGGAAAAACGTCACGCCGCATGGCCCAGGTTCGGGCATTTACTGTCAAAGATTTGCGAATAGGGTTAAAAAGGATGTGAAATCGGCGAGGGCAAAAGAACCTGCGCTATGATAACATGGTAACAGTTGCAACCCTTCACTGGTATTACATTATAGATATCGTTTGACCCAAATACAATGATAAAACCCTTTATGGAAACACAAGCGACATGCCCTTTGGCGAAAGTCACAACCTGTGGTTTCGTTTTATGCACATTCTTCACCTCGAACCCAGCGTTGGCCAGGAACAACCCGCATTTTCGATCTTTCCATGTTAACCGTTCCCCATTTCGGACTTTAATTGGTGAAATCCATGAAACATTGGTTTGGTACTTTCCTAAGAATAAATTTTGGGTTTACGTCAGAAATAAAGCGAAAATTCTTCGGGATTTCATTCAGACGGCTGAACTGTGCCGAAATCGGGTCCGTGAGCTGATAAGACTATATATATTTTGGACAGTTGTTGCATTATGCATTGGGCGTGTTGCCATTTTTGGTTCCACAGTTCCTCGGCTGCGCTTGCCATAGTCTCAAGCGGTTGCCATATCGCTACGCGACCAAGCCATTCTAGTCTAACACGAAACCAGAACCCCTACCTCAATCTCCTGAACAGAAGAAGCTCAACCCAGAAACCGTCTGTCGCACATTGAACGAACTACAACCTCTAAACAAACCTCACACGACCCATCGCGCCCACCAGTAGCACATCTTTATAGACTTCAAAGCCAACAGTTTTGCAATCCATCATGGCCTCCTCCGGCATGTGGGAGGTGGACCCAGAGACTCGTCGAAAGGTACCGTAAACGAGCTTATCTGTCTTCAGGCTATCACCAACTGCGTCGTTATAGTACGGAGAATACAGCGACTAATATGGATGTTATGATGATATAGCTTCTAGAGCTCCAGAAGAAGCCTGGGAATGGCTCTTGCGTCGATTGCGATTCCCCGAGTCCTCAATGGGTACGATATAGTACCATCATACCTGGTCTATAAAAACTAGGCCAAATCTCAACGAACAAAGTGGTAACGAAGATTATACTCAGGCATCCCCGAAATTCGGTATCTTCCTATGCCTAAGCTGCGCCGGTGTTCACCGGTACGTTTCTCCCTCTCATTCTCCTCCCATAGGCCATCGCTAAACTACCGGTAATAGAGGCCTAGGCGTACACATCTCCTTCGTCCGGTCGATAACAATGGACCAATTCAAAACTTCTGAAATCCTTCGAATGACCCACGGCGGCAACAAAGCCTTAAAAGAATACTTTGAATCCTGTCCGGAATACTCCTCCAGCATGTCCGTCGCAGAAAGATACTCTGCATCGTTCGCCGAGGATTATAAAGAAAAATTAACATGCCTGGTAGAAGGTACCGAATGGACTGGTCCAAAGCCTCGGACGGCTACACCAGCCGTTAACAAAAGTGTGAAAAGAACTGGAACTGGAGGATTAGGCAGTGGAAGCAATAGTAACGCCGGAACACCCCGGTCATCGAGTCCTGCTGTTACAACGCAGAAGCAGAGGAATGAAGCTTACTTTGAGAAAATGGGGGCCGAGAATGCGAATAGAAGGGAAGATTTACCGCCGAATCAAGGCGGGAAGTACTCGGGGTTTGGAAGCACACCATTGCAGGAGCCGTCGAATGGGGGCATTGGAGGGTGGGATGATGTTACTAAGGATCCTGTGGGGGCGTTGACGAAAGGATGGGGGTTATTTACTAGTTCCGTGGTTAAGGGAGCTAAACAGGTTAATGAGGGGTTTGTGCAGCCGACTGCTAAGATGGTATGTTTTGATCCCCATTCCGCTGTGAGTGACAGAAGGGGGTTAATATCGCTAACGGTGTATAGATCGCGGAATCGGACGTTGCAGGTAACGTCCAGCGAACGGCATTACAGGTTGGAAGCGGCATTGCCACAACAGCAAAATCTGGAGCGGATACATTCAACAGAATGATCGATCAACAAGCTCATGGGAATTATCAGGCTATACAACCTGAGAAAAAGGACTTTTGGGATTCATTTGGTGATACAGATTGGGATGATGATAAACAGGCGGTTAAAAATAGTGCTATTGGAACTAGTGGGATCAAGAAGAGTAGTGGTAGTGGAACTAGTGGGAAGAAGAGTGACGATTGGGGTGATGATTGGTGATTTACGAAGGGATTAGAGGCGAATCAAGGCGTACGTGTATATAGGATACCTAGGGAGCTGCTTGTTCAATGGGTCTTCAATGTCTTTTATCTAGTCTCCAGGGTAGATACTTTTCTAGTCTCGAGGGAACATAGTCTAGGGAGATATATAATGAGTGGCGTTGTAGACGGTTTTGTGTGGCGTTGTGAGCTTCACCGCCACACTCTATCTGAGCTGCCAAAGTGCAGCTTCCCAGTCATACATTCACTCAATCCTTCTCCGCGTCCAAACATCACGTCTCCCAACATCAAACGCCATCACCAACATCGCCTTCGCTTTATCTACCAACCTCCACGTTATCGATCCCCTACCATATTACCTACCTAGGTACTATATCTATACACTCAGGTCCTGTAGCTGCCTGCCGTAGATAGGCTAACTACCCGCCATGACCGTCGCGAAACCCCCACACCCCCTCATATCCTCACACCCCTCCACCTCCGGGCTCAAAATCTCACTACACCCACTCGCACTCCTCACGATCTCCGACTATGTCTCCCGTCACACACTTCGACAGATCAAGGGACCCATCGTGGGTGCTCTATTAGGCTCACAGACTGGACGAGAGATCTCTATAGAACACGCGTATGAGCTTAAGCTCATCGATTTACCGGTTGAAGATGGGAAGATGGAGACAGACGGAGAAGAGAATTTTAGGGTTGATGAGAGTTGGTTTGTACAGAAGTTGAAGCAGTGTATGTACCTTCTTCACTCCTTTTATCTTACGATATGATCTTGGTTGCTAATGGTTATGGATGAGTATAGTCAAAGACGTCCACAAGACCTTCGACTTCATCGGTCACTTCACCTACCTCCCCCCACCACCAAATCACCTCCCCCGTCAATTCCAACTAAACATCCAAACTCAACTCCTACCGCACAATGAATCTCTCATATTCCTGGCGCTCCACCCGTCAGCACTCTCAACATCCACCGGCGGGAAACTGCCCCTCACAATCTACGAATCAGTATATGAAGAAGAAGGGGATACTCCAGAGACCAAGGTTCTGAAGATGAAATTCACGGAATTGGATTATACAATTGAAACCGGAGAAGCCGAGATGATTGGTGTTGATCAGGTTGCTAAGGGACCGTTGAACGCTGGTGATGAAACTGGTGGGAGGGCTGCTGGTGGTGCTGGTGGGAAAGATGAGAAACCGGTTGTGGGGACTTCGGCTGCCAAGGATGAGGGGAAGAAGGAAGCTAAAGGGAAAGGAAAGGTAGCTGAGGCTGAGGCTTCTACGAAGGAGGAGAAGGAGGTTACGTTTGAAAGTATTGCTTTGCCGACGCAGACGGAGGAGTGTATGTTCCTTTTCCTCATATATGCCTCTTATCATACAGACCTTGTTACTAACAGCTAGGATATAGTACTATCGACCCTAACAGCAAAAGCCAACGCCGTCCGAATGCTTCACTCCCGTCTAACCCTCCTCCTAGCCTACCTCCGTTCCATCGAATCCAACAGCAAATCCACCGAGCCTTCTCCTCAACAGCCAAAAATCTCCCACCAACTCCTTCGCTCACTATTGTCACTCACAAACCGTCTTCCCTTGCTCGAACCTCCCGCAACATCAGACTCTAGTCTTTCATCGGAATCTCTAGCAGAATTAAGTGATGTCCACCTCGTAGCTCTTTTAGGGGCGGTTACATCGAGTATTGAGATTTCGAAGGAAGTTGGAAGGAAGTTTGGGGCTGTGGAGGCTAGCAGAGGGGGGAGGGAGAGGGGTGGGCCTGGTGGTGTTGGTGGTGTGGGAGGGGGACAAGGTGGGATGGAGTTTGGAGGGTATGATAGTACTGGTGATGATTTTGGGGGTCTCGGTGGGATGGGGGTTAGAGGGGGGTTGATGGGGACGCTTGGAGGGTTGTTGAAGAATGGAGGAGGTGGGAGAATGATGGGTGGACGGAGGTTTTAAATGTCCACCTCCTCGTTCCTTGTCCACCGTCCCGGCGGTCTGGAAACATAGGAATACTGTTATTATGGTTTGGGTGTCCTTGAATGCGAATTAGGGACACCCGGTTTGTTTTATAGAAGGCGGTGTGTTTTCTGGTATTACCTACATACTAACGTAGGTAACTTCGTGTAATGTGAATTTCATAGGAGCAATCGGTTGTAACTGGTTTCATGCATTCGACCAATTAAATATCTTCTCTCGTATCAGAAATAAAGAATAAAGAACAGCCTATAAACTCCAAGCCTCCGCTAAAATGCACATGACATACACTCAAAGTTACAATCCTGGGTATAGTATAGTATAGTATTATAAATTCCTCAACCTCTCCACCTCCCTCTCCACACTCTCCGCCCCAATAGCCACCACCTCACCACCCTCAACCTCCTCCCACACCCCCTCCTCCACAATCCACACCTTCTTATCCCCAACATACGTCCCACCCCTCATGACCACCACCAAAAACCCTAGTGTCTCCCTCTCAACATCCCATACCTCCCACCACCTCTCCGGTAACTTAACACCATGATCCCTCGCCGCAAGATATATCCCTGCGACAGCTAGCTCATGTGGATGGTGTGTTAGGTATACCTGTGACGGTGAGGAGAGGAGGTCGGTCAGGTATGCGAATGTTGTTGATACTAGCTTTGGGTGTTGTAATGGGTCGGAAGGGGATTCGGAGGGAGATTTGGGAGGGGAGGAGTGGGATAGCACGCCGAGGGCTTGGAGGTAGTTGAATGCTAAGGTGTATGGTAAATTAACGGTGGTGTTAAACCCCAATGCTCTCAAGATCTTTGCTTCTGTTGATAATAGCAGGGATTTTAGAGCTGTGTAGTCGCCTTCTGAGACGTAGTATAGGTGTTTATTACTCCTTTTCTTTTCTGTTGTTTCTTCTGAGTCTTTTGGAAGGAGGTGAGGAGGGTATAGTGGTGATGCGGGGGATAAAAGGTATTTGAGGATATTGATAAGATCGCGGGGCTTTTGAGCGTGTTCGGTGAGTTTTGAGGAGAGGTAGAGAGATGCTAAACAAGTTTGGAGGAGCGGAGAGGAGGGGAGGGAGGTGGTGAGGTAGTAGCGTTGGAGGAGGAGGATGGCGGTTGAGATTGTTGGTTGGGGACTACACAAATTATATTAGCACTACTATCAGGGTAGATATTTGGGAGAGAAATGGACGTACAGTTCCATTAATATACCAGCAGCTTGGATTAACCTACAAGCTACCAGACGAAGCTTTTGTTCGACGGGGTCGGGGATTCCGGATAATTGGGACGGGGAGGTTGAAAGTTGGGCGGGAGTCGCGAGGGGGGTGGTGAAGATTGTGACCATTTCGTGAATATCTACCGCGTTTTGCAGCGGGAAAAGGTGGATGGTCGGATACTTGGGATCGCGAGAAGACGGAGAATAGATTGGGAGACCTCCGAGGGGGCTGAGGGGGTTGATGGTGAGGTTAGCGATGATATAAAAGCGATGAGTGAGTGATTGGAGGTCGCGTGAGGCTGAAGGTTGAGGTTGGGAATGACGTCCCTGCATTTCTCGCTAAGCTTAGCTTAACCCAACGGCCACCCCCAATTTATAACCGACTTCGGAGAAACTTAACTGCGACCACTATACAAAGCCAAGGGCTAGAAGACTGCGATGACAAAGCAGGGATTAGACTTATAATCAAATATATCCCGGAGTTCAATAAAAGTTTGAGGATCATTCTTTCAAACAAAGCTAGTTAGGTGATCAACCAAGAGTTTGAAGATGGAAGACCACAATATCACACTCCTATACGCCTCAGAAACAGGCACAACAGAAGACTATGCCGGAGAGCTTGGACGGACGCTGGAACGGTTACGGTTTAACGTCAGGGTATGCGAAATGGATTTATTCGAGCCGGTAATTCCCCTTTCTTACCGATATATAAATACCATTAAAATACTAACGATTTAAGATAGAAACTGTTATTGTCAACTTCACTAGCAATCTTCATGTGTCCAACAACAGGACAAGGAGACGTCCCCGCCAACATGCAAAAGTTCTGGCGATTTTTGTTAAGAAAGAAGTTATCGCCAGGTTTGCTTCACCACATGAGATTTTCGACGTTCGGTTTGGGGGATAGTACTTATCCGAAGTATGACCCCCTCGACAATACATCATTGTAGTAATACTGGTGGAGTATTAGGTAGATGGCTAAACTACGTCGAGACTCGGGTGATAGATTCAATTGGGCGGCTAAGAAACTGCATAAACGATTGTTACAGCTTGGTGCTTCCGAGTTTTATATTCGAGGGGAGGGGGATGTGCAGCATGAGGAGGGGTATGCATTTCATATCACCACCGGTCTTTCTTCATTTTCATGACTTCAAACTAACCGACAATATAGAATAGATGGGACGTTAACCCCTTGGGTCGAAGGCCTCTCCTCAAAGCTACTAGAACTATTCCCCCTACCCCGGGGAATATCACCAATCCCTTCTCACCAACTATTACCTCCCAAATTCACGGTGTCGATTGATACCTCAAAACCAATCTACCCAGACCAATCCTATGCTGACAACTTATCCCTTCCCCGCGGACCTACTTCTTTCAAGCTTACTGTTTCAAAGAACGGACGTTTGACACCGATTACTCATTTTCAAGACACTCGGTTACTATCATTTACATCTGATACTCCGCTATCCCACTCACCAGGCGACGCAATCAACATCCTCGCAACAAACCCCCCGGAGGTCGTCTCCGAAGCTTTAGAAATCCTAAACCTCGGCATCCCACCCGACCAACCCCTCATCATCTCCCCCCTTTCCTCCACATTTATAACCCCCCTGACCCTTCGCACCCTCCTAACCCACCACCTGGACATCACCGCCATCCCCCGCCGCAGTTTCTTCACCTTCTGTGCCTCATTCACAACCGACGAAACGCATAGAGAACGACTAATCGACTTCACAAACCCACTTTATGCCGAGGAGTTATGGGATTATACTACGAGACCTAGGAGGAGTATTTTGGAGGTGCTACAGGAGTTTGGAAGTGTTAAGGTACCGCTTGAGTATTTGGTTGAGATGGTGCCGAGGATTAGAGGGAGGTTGTTTAGTATTGCTAGTGCTGCGGAACAGTATTCATCTCCTCTAATACCGTCCCTCCCACCACCGGCTCCAGAAACAACAGAAGAAGAAGGGGAGAAAGGGAAATATACCCTAGACCTCCTAATCGCCATCGTAAAATACCGCACCGTCATAAAACGCATAAGAACCGGAATGTGTACCCGCTACATCTCAACCCTTCAACCTGGCGACACCCTCAACGCCACTCTCACAAAAGGCGGCCTCGGTACTTCTTCAGCATCAATAAAACACTCTACGCCGGTGGTATTAATAGGCCCTGGAACTGGAGTCGCACCGATGAGGGCTATGGTATGGGAGAGGATGATGGGGGTAGAGAAGTATTTATGTGGTGATGATAGTGGGGGGTTGAGGCCGGCGAAGACGTTGCTGTTTTTTGGATGTAGAGGGGTGAATAAGGATTATTATTTTGGGAATGAGTGGAGTGAGTTAAGTGGGAGGTTTGGAAAGGAGGTGTTTGAGGTTAAAACGGCGTTTTCGAGGGATCAGGAGAGGAAGAGGTACGTTCAGCATCTTATCAAGGAAGAAGCGGAGGAGGTATGGAGGTTGGTGGGAGAGATGGGTGGGGTGGTTTATGTTTGTGGGTTAGTATATGTATCCCCCATCTTACTACTATTGCTATTGTCTGGGGGGGGGCTTACTGGTAATGGTGATGGTTTGAATAGGAGTTCGGGAAGAATGCCGCAAGCGGTGAGGGAGGCGTTGATTGAAGTGTTTGTGGAGGTGGGAGGGAAGGGGAGGGGGGACGCTGAGGCGTACCTTTTGGGGATGGAGGGGGAGGGGAGGTATAGACAGGAGACTTGGTGATATATATACAAAGAGATATAGATTAAGTTGCGAGCTGGGGTATTATAGAGTAGACTAGATCTTATGTACAACTTTGGGGAGAATTTGAAGCCCTAGGTAGGCCCTATTCGGTTACCTGGCCCACAGATTGTATATATTTGCATTGAAATATACCTAGGTAAGTGGACTCTGAATAGGTCGAATTCGGTGGACTTCGAACGGGGGACTCGAAAAGAAAAAACCGCTAATACAATCTCAAAACCATCATCATCGTCATCGTCATCACCTTTTTCTTCTCCATATCATATCCAACCACCTTGCACAACCGAGAGAACGAAGAGAACGAAGAACATCAAGCACCATCCCCCCAAATCCCCACAACCGCCATCAAAAAACCCACACCCCTCCCCACAACAACTCCCCAATACGCCCTCTCCCACTCCACCATCCCATCCCTAAGCTCCTCCCCATTAACACCCCTTTCCCCATTCTCCTCGATCAACTTCTCCATCCTCCTTTCCTTTGGCAATAACACAAATTTCGCATATCCACTACTTAATACCGGCAGAACGGCGGTGAAGAGGAGGTATGGATGTTTTTGGTGCGACGGGGAGAATAGATAGGCGGTTAGGAGGGAGAAGGTTGTTAGGTAGGTTAGAGGGGTGGTGAGGGTGGTGAGGGTGGTTGTTAGGTGGGTGAAGGAGCGGTGTGCGGCGGCTGTCATGAGACCCTTTTGTTAGCCAGGAATAAGAGCTAGGGGGTAGAAATGCTTACGAGCTGAGGGAAGGGTTAATAATGATTTTATGGAGGCGAATGAAGCGCCGAATGAGACACCCTGTCAATTGGTTATTAGCATCCGTCTCTATCCCCATACCGTATGATAGGTGGAGGGACATACGGTTAACAATCCTAGCGACCCAACGCCGATGAATTTTGTGGCGGCGACGACGGGACGACACATGCTGGGGATTATGGTGGCAGCAGTGTATGCGGGTAATGACATGCGGTTTTGAAGCTGTATTATTTGGGAGTAATTGGGGTGGTGATGTTTAGAAGTGGTGGTGGTGAGGTTTGAGGTTGAAGTTTAAGAGAAGCGTGCTGATGAAGGGATTGACGCAACGCAGATTTGATAAGGCGATTACGTCAAGGAAATTTAACCTGCGAGTTCCATTCTATATCCATATCCAACCTCTCCCATACCCCCCCTTTCTATTTATAAAGATACTAACTACCCCTTGGAAAAGCCGCCACAATAACATTGATCCTCTCCCCCGCCACTTCACCATAAATATTAAACCCCTCAACCTGCACAAAACACCTTTGCACCCCACTGTTACACCAAACATGTCTTCTCAAATGTTCCTTCACCACCTCCACCATCTCCATCGGACTCCCTCTGACCCAATCCCACTGCTTTAAACACCATTGTGGATCATTAATTGTATATCCAGAAGGGACAGTACCAAATGTTTGGAATTGTGAGGTATTTCGGTTCCAATCCCAGATTGTGAAGGAGAGAGTTCGGGTACTGTTTGGTATACCCGGGATTTGGAGGTGGCTGGTGTCGATGCCTTCGAGGCTGTCGGATTCTTGGATTGCGAAAACTAGTTTGTCGGATTGGAGGAGGGGGGAGGTGGTGATGTTTAGTAAGGTACTATCTTGAGGACATAAAGCTTCCCAGAACTCGGAGTATTGAGCACTTTCGGTTGTTCCTTCGTTTGCTCTCATAACCTCGTAACCGTCGGCCAAGCTACCACCGACAAGGTCTCTCGGAACCTTCATCCCCACCGTCGTCCTCCCGTCTTCGCAGATTTCAAACATTAACATCCCCCTCTCTAATAATACATGTGTATTCGGCGCATCAGTAGGGGTATATAATTCCGATGATACCCGTGGTGTCGGAACGTCAAATATTGGATATGGATGATCAATCGTATCCCAATTCGCGGGAACAGGATGGTTGTAATGACGGTGAGTACGCAAGCCGTGGCGTTGGAGGATCGAGGACCATAACGGGCAGACGGTGGAAACGAGGAAGTGGTCGTGCCAGGGGAGGAAACTGAGGATGTGGGATTGGAGTTCGGTGGGGAGGGAGAGGATGTGCATCCTTTTTAATATTTTATAAGATATTCTTAGAGTGAAGTGAATTGATAAATGGATGCTGGGGATATGATATCGGGGATATGTATTGTGAGATTCCATGTGGGGTACGCCCGCCATGCGTTCTAGCGCGAGGGGCAGCCTTGCCTTGGCGGGGCACTGGCTCGCGGCTCCCATTCGTTGGCTCTTGTGCACCCAAACTCGGGAAGCGAAAACCTCCTTGGCAGCCACCAGGGCCAGGAACGAATGCGAATTGATCTAGAATTTAGTTAACGGGATTCTTGATCCTGCGGCACCGGTAGGTAAAAATTGCAGGAACTTAATAGGTATAGCCTACGCAAGCGCTTTCTGAGAAACTGTGAGACATGAGTACATATAAATGATACTAAGAAAATGAAGCAGAGCAGTACCTATAGCTAGATAGATTCGATAGGTTGATAGCAGGACGGCTAGTTGCTAGCACATATAACATGAATTCATGAACATTAAGATTTCGTGGTAACATCAACAAGACGGAATGCCAAACATTACATGAAAATATTCGGAAGGCAAAAGAAACAAACGAAAAGGGAGGAGGTGCCTAGGACGCTGGTATGAACGGGATTTGAAATAGAAGTAGTAATATCTTCAAATGGTCAATTGAAAGTTCAAACGAAGCCCGTCCTCAAGATCTTTCAGAACGGAAATATGTCGTTCTGACGAAAAATCTAGCTTTCTGATCCGCTGACCGGTGCGTTTGTCGCAATGGACTCCAAGAATCTTCTTTGTGGCTTTGATTCAACCATTGAAGCATGGGACTATAATGCTCAGAGGCTGACTGGCGGTTCGAGGACCGAGGGGTGCTACTGGGAGCAACGTAATTGTTAGGGTAACCGCTATCTTGATTCTGTTTATATGTTTGCGATTGCACTGGATATTTCATATTTTGGATAGGTATCAGTCAGCCACCAACGCATTAATGTCTAGAAAACTCGAATAGCAGCAGATAGTTAAGTAAGAATACGAACCATTTTGTGGACCGTCTTTGATGTTATCAGAGCCAATGAGGTTTGATGGGGCCCGGGTCCATGCTTCTGCAACGGCAGCGTCAACGTTGCGTTTAGGAAGGATGGTCATATTATTCATATTCGTAGAAGTGAAGGTGTAATTGGTAGATCGATATCTATACCTAAGTACTTAAGTGCTTGTGTAGATATTAGAACAGTATGAATCCGCTTTAGTGGAAAGGAATTCAGAGGAAAAATCAGGTAAGGATAAAAAGACGATTTAAATATATCGTAAAAACGAGCGCATTCCGCATGTCACCCAAATGCTTCATATTCCCAAATGCCTCCCTTGACTGAAACATCACAGGGTGCTGTTCAGTTTGTCGTCCCGTGGGAGTTCCCAAGAAATGCCAAGTGACATTGGAATGAGGCCCCAGACGGGTTCTTAATAGTCTATGCATATTACATGCTTTAGCCCCTAGCCTCGCCGGCCAATATTGGAAATCTAATCCCAAAACTAAGCTGACTGGCTCTGAGATCATGTCTGATTTCCCCACAGTTCCTGAATTGGCTGTTTCAACTGTTCGTTCGGATCAGGTTAGTGATAAAGTTATCCGCTACGAATTTCCACTGCACCTAGACTTTAAGGCCTTGTCCCCGCACAGCACGAAATATCTTAGGGTCTTATCACCGCAATATTTACGTATTTCTTGTAAACTTTTATTTAGCATACATTAGTCTCGGGAGCTGGTATACATGTACGTACACACTTTTGTACTCATAGGAATATGTTGACAAGTACAGGTAGCCAGCCTCGAAGTAACGTTAAGTGTTGACGAGCCGGGTCTCGCTTATAAAGCTCGATGCCAACCGCGGTCCGGCCCACCACACATACTCTAGACAGCTTAACTAAGAGAACTGGTATCCATTAAGTTCATTCGCAATAATTTTCCTTGGTGCATCTATACTACCGTCTACTCATCTAGCTTTCATCGCGATACACAATCTCCGGCAACCCGTATTGCACTGCATTGGTATTTCATTCAGCGAGTTGCTATTTGGCGAACAAAGGGGATTTACATCAAAACCCTACGGGCCCAAAGGGTTATAACATGGGCATTTGGGGTCGTGGTAACAAAAGGAATAAATAAAAAAACTTTGGCTTTCACTATTTTAAAATGGAAGATCGAAAGAGGAAGAAAAGAAAAAGTAAGAATAACAGGAAGGAAAAGAAAGAAAAAAAGGGAACCAGAAAGGGATTTGAATGGAAAAGGAGGAAGAAGAAATATAAGAAACAAAGAGAAGAGGAAATAATAAGAAGGAAAGGAAAAGGAATAATAAGAGGGTCAGACGTTATTCTTGGATGTATGAATCGTAGACTTGGAGCATGAAATTCGTTAGGAAGTAGCCTCGATCGAAGTCGTTTAGAAGTAAGGTACGTATGTGAATGCATGTAGGCCACCGGTATGCAATGGGTAGTGTCGATTGTATAGTTGCAGAATCTTTGACTGCATCACTACATTCATGAAATCCGTTTTCTAGGACCCTTTAGGGTGGAAGTGAAGCATTTGTCGCAATGGATTCCAAGGATCTTCTTTAGGGCCTTGGCTCAACCATCGAAGTATGGGGTCGTAGTCCTCAGAGCCAGAGGATGGCTGGCATGGAGGAGGGCTGGAGGCTGAGTGGTACCATCGCGATCGGTCAGGAGGAGGTGATTGAACTGGTCTTGCAATTGACCCTCTGTTGTATTTGATTTAAATATTAGTTACTTACGAATGTGCAGAACACCCAAATAGCACTGGTACCGGATCCACGGACCAACTAGTCAAGTAGTACTATAGTGATAAATTAGAAATGCAAGTAGTTAGGACGCATATATACCGTTTAATTGAGAATTGCTTCTAGCATTAGTAGTAGAAGTTGACGGAGTCAGTTTTTCTCCAGTGCCAGCTGTGGCATAAATTGGAGGCGTAGTCATATTATCCAACAGCCGAACCTACTACGACAGGGAGCCAATTGGGGGTAAAATGATATTTGAAAGTCAAAGGGGTTGGTGATCATAGCTATGTTGTAAAAAACAAAGGGGATTCAGTATTGATTTCAGCCGCCTTTATATTCTTTATTGCTAAATACCTCCAGCACAGAAATGTCATTAGATCTGAGCTTGGAATTCATGAAGTTTCAATCCACTCGATTTTTCCAATATACTTGATCTATCTACCAGTTGTGATCAGTATTTAGGATTGAATGAAATAATCCTAACACAAAAAAATCCACAAATGGTTAGACTACCGTCTTACCGGGCCTCAATGGCATGCGGCTTGTCGACATGTCGCTGCAGTGCGCAGTTGCCAGCCCACACGGAAACGCTTATATGTATGTACATACAAGGTTTACGCATTCCAAAAATTCGTGTCCGATATATTCTCCCTCGGTCTAGATTTGGATCCTTTATACTCACAAATGTGCACACCAATACTGCTAGTCATCCACCTTTCCCCGCGAGCGTATGCACGCTGCGTAACTCTTTCGCGGACTTACCTTCATCAATCGGGGTCTTCAAGAATTTCGACTTTTATGGGTTTAATTTTGGTCGGGTCAGAAATCGCGTTTTCTAAAGTTGAGATTTTCCTGTAATTTACAGTCGGCGACGAATTTCTATCAAAATCTGTGCTTTCTACAACCCTACCGCAAATTTAGCTGATAGCTCTTCGGTTGCACAAACCGCAGAAACTGCAAATCCCAATAAAAATCGCAGGGCCGAATACTCCCCAATAGGCCCTCCGTTTGTGATGTGTGGGTACGGAACTAAAGAAGCCTAATATTTTGCTAATTCCTGAACTAGCGAATTCGAATAATATATGGGCTTGTAATAGAAACCGATCAACGGCGATAACGTCGAATTTGCAAAGAAAAGAGCAACCAGAATAATATGAAATTGATGTCGATCGGTCGGAAAAATCCAAACTCACTACTAAGTAATTACTTAAGTATATTTAACCCTCCTGAGGTGCATGCCTACAAATCTACAATTAAAACTTTGAAAAATAAATACCCCCTAAAATATGGCGAACATTGATTGATATATACAGGCTCCGCGGTTCTTGAGGTGGCCTAGACTACTCTCTTGAGAACTAAACAAATCCTAAGCGACTCTACATACACTATCCTCAGGAGGATATGGAGATGGGAAAACGAACATTGGGCCTGGTGGGATCTGGGAGGTACCACAACAGCTGCATGTGCACGCAGCACATATCCAGAGAAGGATACAAGTTAGGCGTGTCTATTCCCATTCCAATCCAAATACTGCATCTTCTTATGAAGTTTCGAGCCCACCTAATAGCTAATAGCATTCTATCAAATTTATAAATTTGAGTTCTTCTCCCGGTTTAAGTATCAATCTATAGCTCTACATACAACCGGGTAATAAATTGTTTGCCGCACCTAGCTCCTAGGTTTAAAGGTTCTACATCTCCTAGTACCTACTACTAGTATTACACATTTCGAATTCATTAATTCCAGCCTTTCCCAACTGGCGAAGATGAATCCGCAATGGAAATCACCTCAGTCGACGGTGGCAGGACCAAAAAAAAGGGCAACAAGGAGCATATATGAGACCGAGGTCGGACAATACAAAACGACCATACTCGAACTTGTCGAAAAGAGGAGTTACCAATCCACCATCGAAACCTTGAACGATGAATATCACTTTAGAGTGAGGTAAATTACAACCGAAAAGCATGCGATTATCTGATTCTCCCTGACCTCACAATTACAAAGCTTTCGGAAATGCACCTAATGGTTAACGGCTCCTTGCCATGACGGAAGTCGTATGTTTGTGCATTCATATAAGAAAAATTACGAATTACCAACGCCGACGCGTTAACGGCCGAAATGGGTTAAGTAGCATGGACCAATTTAAAAAGTACTTTAAAAGATGGGGGTCTCAAAAGAGGCCTCAGAAGCGCCCGCCGACAGGAGGTCTGTTACATTCAGTGGCGATACCAGTAGTGAGCGAACAAACCTCTTTAATTTTAAGGCGCAGAAACCTTCCCTGAGCGTTCCAGCAGCGAACCAGCGTGATTCGATCTCGTTCCCTTCTTTCACCATCACGCCGCTTCCAGAGACTATGGATAGCTCATCTCAAGAAAGGTACCTATACCATATAGTGGTCTTATTTGGTGCCTTCGCCGAAACAAATTGTATAGAATATTGACTAAGGATGAGAAACAGGCAAAACATCGACCCATGGAGCTTGCAGAGCTTGTCTAGTTCACTAGCATCCCATCTAGCTCCCAATCCAACAACGATATTCATAGGAATCAGCTACCGCTCCCATTCGATGATGCCCTCGATACTCTTACCGACTCTGTGGAGCAACTCTAGATAAACAATTCGGATATGCTAGTGCAGAGAGACGTACGGCAACTCTTACCCCGTTTAACTCAATCGGTCAGGGTTGCATTGAATTTGGTGATAAATTTAACTTACCCTCACTAATCTAAATCAAAAAAGGCTTATCATGGGGCCACTGAGGATTTTGGACGACTTCTCGGCCGCCTGGAGATTTCCCAAACATCCAGCGCTAGCGATTCTGAAGGGGTTAACTTGATTCTGACATCTTATATTCCCGGCTTCCAACATTAAATCGCTTCGGTTACCTGGACTCATCGAAGGGCAAAGGATCTGCTATGTCATCAGAAGATAGAAATAGAAGGAGTTACGGCCCATACCCAGATAGCGAAAATACTGTTTCGAAGCGCCACCGGTAAGGTTCTTGAAAGGAAAAATATGCCTTTCCGTGAACTTGAAGCGAAATAGAAAGCTTGTAGTAACAATAGTCGTAGCTAGTAAGTTCAATGGCCAAACATGTTGTGTCGTGGGTAGATCGCAGCGTTAAGATGTGTTGATTTTGTTGGCTTGAGGCATGGGTTGGGCCGCAAAGAGGCTAGTTTCTCCGAAAATATAATATTAATCAGATGTCGAAAGTTGGATTCTTATGCGTGGTCGGTCATGACCAAAAAAATCGTCTCTATAGCTAGTGTAGAGCCTCGTGGGAAATCCAAAACGTGAACGTATCATCAATTCTTGGCTTTTCCATATTCTTTTATCTGGCTTTATTAGCAGTTATTCCACAAAGCGCTGCCTGGCCCAATTTTTCGTGTGTATGCATGTGCACTTTCAGGTTAGCCTTGGATCTCGACAGCTTCACTCCATCGGTTCAGGCTCCGAGAGTTGTCGGCCTCAAATCCCTTTGACTATGTGGCCAAAGATCCCTATGGCTGTCTCAAGATCTCCCGGCAATTTAAGTCCGAGGATATCGACGAAAAATGATCTCACAAACAGCTCATTCTTCAGCTTTAGAGCTTTGTGACCGTTCTGATGACTAATTTGGGGCTAGCTGAATTATTAATCGGTTGGTGCAATTGGCTCTGATAGCGTCGGAAGGTCGGGAATTCTCAGGATGGCCCATAATAGTGGGGCAGTTCTTAACTAACGTCGGCTAGCCTATAGCTTGCGAACGAATCAAATCTCGTTCAAAGACCCCCGTCAAAGTGTGGATACCGCGGCGCCGGGTCATTGTATTCGCAGTGGGTCAACTGTTTTTGACAGCAACGGCATGTGCCTTGTTCTAGATACCCCCAGTCGAAATGCAAGAAAAATGGTAACAAGCTGAATGTATCCTTTGAAGCAAAAATGGCTAGGAAGTACATCTACCCACCAAAAATCTGCCACAAATTCTTGAACAAACGCCTCCCTATTTTCGAACGGCAAATACGAAAAAAAGAAATTATCGGACACGTTTTGATTTTACAGTGCCGTATAAAGGGACCATGTATCCTGCGCAACCCAAGCGCCAGTGCGCCGGGTGCCCTACCTGGACCAACATAGTTACACTTACGCCTATCAAACTCTAAAATGCTTTCCGTGGATGACTTGAAGATCGGAGGGCCCATTTTATATGGCGGTGCTCTCCTCACTGCTATACTAGTGGTCCGACAAATTTCTTCCTCGCGGCAAAAGAAACTTCCACTGCCTCCGGGCCCTAAAGGTTCATTCATTGTGGGAAATATCAATGATCTCCCACCACCAGGCCCCCCAGAATGGCAGCACTGGCTCAAACATAAGGATCTCTACGGCCCGATAAGCTCTATAACCGTACTAGGCCAAACAATAATCTTGATCCACGATCTAGACATTGCAGAGGAGCTGTTGGTTCGACGGCAGTCCAACTATTCCTCGAGGCCCCATTTGTTTTTCGCTGGCGAAATGTAAAAAGATTTACGATCATAACTGAAACCAGATATCATAGATAGCTAACGCTGCTCTCCACATATTCAGGTGCGGCATGGGGCATATCGTTACTTTCCAAGACTACAACAAGAACTTTAAACAACAACGTAAACTGGCAGCATGGCAAATTGGGAGTAACACAGCGATAAAGAAGCTTCACCCATTGATCCACACCCACGTACAGCGATTTCTATTCCGCACCTTGAGCAACCCTGACAAATATGTGTCCAACTTACACGCGTAGGCTTAGTTTTCTGATCGTTTATATTTTTCCACATATTAGATTGCTAATGGCCTTTACTCCTTCAGTACCTCAAGTTCCATTGTACTGGATACTCTATATGGATATAAGCCCAACCTCAACGGCTTCGATCCCCTGGTAAATCTCGTCGACAGAATGATGGCGGCATTTAGTGAAGCCACGGCGGCTGGTGCCTGGATCGTCGATAATATCCCTTGGCTGCGACATTTCCCAGAATGGCTACCTGGAATGGAGTTCAAAAGCATTGCGCGCGGCTACAACAAAACAGTTACAGATACTACAAACGTACCCTTTGACTTCGTCGTCTTACAAAGGAAACGTGGCGAGAATAGACCGTCGTATGTTTCCGGGTTGCTGGATAGGCACGAAAAGAAAGTTTTGAATGACAAAGACCGAGTGGAAGAACGGGAGCTGATCAAAGCCAGCGCGATTTCTTTATATGGCGGTGGATCAGATACCACGGTTGCTGCTCTAGCTTTCTTCTTCCGAACTATGATGTTTCATCCGGAAGTGCAGGAGAAGGCGCAGGAGGAAATTGATCGTGTTGTCGGAAACGATAGATTGCCTGGGTTTAACGACCGCTTGGATTTACCATATGTAGAGGCTGTTTTTAAGGAGTCGTTACGCTTCAACCCAATTGTCCCAGCCGGATTTCCTCACACAGTCGATACCGAAGACGAATATGCTGGGTATCGCATTCCGAAAGGAGCCATTATGGTGCCTTCCATTCATTGGTTTTCGCGAGATCCGAAGACCTACACAGATCCTGAGACTTTTAATCCCGAGAGATTTCTAAAGGAGCAACCAGAACTCAACCCCAAGAAATTTGTATTCGGATTCGGACGACGGATTTGTCCAGGACAGCAATTGGCCGATGCGAGTACCTTCCTGACTATCGCCCAAACTCTTGCCGTTTTTGATATCAAGAAACCAGTCGATCCAGTCACTGGACTTGACATCGAACCGGCTATGGGGTCGACGGCGGGGACCGTCTCGCACCCACACCCATTCAAGTGTTGCTTCGTACCCAGAAATGAAAAGTGCAGAGAGCTGATTTCAAGAGTTGAGAAAGAAATCGCGGCAGAGGGGGACGGTGATGCGAAGATTATCGATGAATTGGTCAACTAGTGGTTTCTTGAGATCCCTCTTTGACAATAAAACGATCTCTTTGGAAGCAAAATGCATAAGAAAATGCGATGCCAAAACAAACTACGGCCTGGAGTACTAGGGTAATGACACCAAGGTTTTTATTTTGTTTTCGCCACATAACCGACGCAATTGCACCTATTTTCGATCTCTGCTATATAAATCGGCTACCTACGAAAGGCGAAGTCTTCTTTGTTTATAGTTTATTCGGGTTTCAATTTAACAATACGGTCTCGTTGTTTCGGGTACTATTCGCGAATTCTTCCTAGGATTGAATTTTACATCTGTAACTCGCCGTCTATCATGTCAAGATCTATAGTACTAGTGCGAACATTATAGCTTCGTCAGGCCCGCTTATTATTAGATCTAGTACTTCTCGGAGCTGAAATTGACCTTGCCGCCAATACCTAATATGCCGGTTCGGTCGCAGTAAGTCCTAGCTCGTACAAACTTATCCAACACCCAATAGTTTTGTTTTAGCCCCTCTACTAGTTGACCTCGTTCATCTCCTGCCCCCGTCATGTCGGTTGTTAACTCTTCCTTAGTCCATCTTGCAGTCGCCTTTTCGTATTTTTCGATAATATCCTTTCTAATGTTTTCGACCCTACGTTTCTCATCAAGCTCGTCCATTGTTCGATCGGTTATGGCAGAATTCTCATCAGAGCTAGGCTCATGGTACTCATAAGTCCAATCTTCTTTGCCGCCTAGGAACTTTGGAATCTGTGCTTCTTTTATGAACTGGGACAGGTCTTTTGCATTATAGGTAAACTGAATTTTAGATGCAACGGCTGGGTCAAGCCAGGCTTTGATTACTCTCTGTTGTAAATATCATCGTTAATTATGGGCTCTCACACCAGCGAGTAAATTAACAGTACTAACCCAAATACCCCGGAAGACCCATGGGGCGTTGTGAATAAGGCACTCACCGAGAGACTCTGGATAGTGTGACTGAAGACAATCTATTATAAATCTAACAGCGCTATAGTCCTAAAATTCAGACATTTTAGCGAAACGGAACCTTCCGGATTTTCTAGGGAGTACTAGAGCATACCATATTGTAAAAACTGAAGCCTGTCATATCGAACACCATACAAGATGTATCGTTGGGCTCCTGGTACAACAGTCTCGTTGTTTCCATAGTATAAACTGTGAGTTTTTCGATACTCTCGGGGCTCTGATCGCTCGACTGATGAAGCCGCGGTGAGATGATGCACACTGGCCTCTTTTCCCTATCAAATCCATGAAGATAGGCCTTTCCAATTCTAAACTGGTGTATGAAGCCTTGATCGGTATTAGTTGTTGCGGCTAATTCGCCTCCTTCGAGAAGATCCTCGACACCAAACTTCCGACGCCAACAAAGGGTTGATATTATCATAATTAATGTTTTGTTAGCGTCCCAACTTCTCGCACGGAGAAAACGGAGAACTACGGCATCGGGGTTTTCATGTTTGACGAATTGCCAAAATGCCGTGTGGAGGTGCTCTACCGTCTGGTCGGATAAGGCAGTGTTAAGTTGGTCAATTTCATATTGATTAGCGGGGTCTATTTCTAAGTGGTTTATTATATCACTTCTCGTAGTCAAGGAAGGTTTTGTAAATATCTCGAGCAGAAGGCTCCAGAGGTTCCGTAGCTTTGTTTGTTGCTCAGGTGTTAAGGAAGTAAGATGGCCAAAAGTGGAAACAGCCATGGTTTCGGCTCAAAAAAAGTATCAGCAAAAACAATATAATGAAAAGTTTTAGTTGGATATCTAGAGAAAGTCTTTGGAGCAAAAGTAAAGGGTAAAAGAGAGAGAGCTAAATTTATGAGCAGAGCCAGCTGAAGAGGAAAGAGAGCTAGAGGTGGAAAACGTAACAAAAAAATCTAAGAGTTCTTGAAGCAAAGTCTCAATATTTATGATTTCCGAAGACAAAATAAGGCTCGCGTGATAAATCCGAACATCAACGGCGTAGAGTTACCTTATGAGTAAGACAACCTAATCCGAGATGGACTATATACAACTTAAAACTCCCACCGAACTAACAAAGGCTAACGAAATAGAAACCCGGAGGACTATGAAACAGGGATCCTGCAACAAAATGTTCACAAGACCGATTCCGTAGCGAAACTTGGCTCTAGCTAATGAATTCAGTTAACGCCATTTTTCCACAAAATTATATTTCTTTTCGAGTTCATAATTTGTTATCTGGTTTTGCAACTATTTCAACCATGGCACCATGGTTCTTCGGCTCTAAGATCGAAAAATCAATACATGAACAATGCTCTGCTTTATCTCGGAGCCTGATCTGTAGAAGAAAACTGGAGCACAAGATCGAAAGATTAAATGGTCTACCTAAACGGATAACGAGTTAATCATAAGCCACGAAAATTGCTCGTTTTATTGCCATCGAAATACGTAGTTGAGTACCACGTCTACAGTCTATAGATCTACAAATCTATTATCTCTCCACCAAAATCTCTACATGAATGACAATTATACCTACCGGGCTAGTATCAAACCACAGGTAATCAGTAACCATACACCAGCATCCTAGTACTGCAGAGTCCGGAAGAATATCAGCCTCCACACGGGATCTCATGGCTTCCAAAAGATTCTTGAAAGCTTTCCCAGTTCCATCCCAATTTTCTCTCTCCAACCCGCCTCCATACCTATCTTCAGCTGTCCGGGTAGATAAGCAATGTGCCACTTTTTGATACCCATACTTTGTCATCGTCCAGAATTTATACAAGAATTCGAGAAACTGTGGGCGATGGTGAATGTCGGCACCCATGTAATTTCTGCGGTTTCGACCTGTTTCAGAATGTATTATTGTATCCAAAGATAGCAAAGGTGAGTTTGTAATATCGATCAAATCGTATGTGATTAAATTCGAGATAGATCTGTGGTAATTTACCATGTCCTTCAACGCATATTTTGTAACCAAGTCGCGGTGAGGCCATTGAAGCGGGTTTTGCGGCTCTGTTGGGCTCGAACTGCAATTAGGCAACACCCTCAAGAACACGGTATTTTCTCTGCCAGGCCGGAATTCTGCCACAAGAACACAGTATTGTAGTAGAACATTTTAGCAAGGTCCGTTGTCGTTATAATATACATATCGTTCGGACTCATGAGCTCGAGGCAGATATGGGGTTAATGAGCCGTAAAGTGGAAGTTTGTAGTAATATCTGAAATCTCTCTTAGTGTAGTAGCGGATTTCCCGGAACTCTCTATTTCGGAGGATTGAAGCCCACAGAGGACAAACTTTGGAAGCAGAGAAGTGATCATGCCACGGAATGTATAAGAGAATCTCCGTTTGAATCTCGACTGGAAGGGAAAGAATGGACATCTGAGTTGCCAGTAGTTTTATGCATGTGTGGACTGGCTCAATCGAACTCGCCTTTTCTACTGGATTTATGATTGTGATCAAGTTTAACTTTAGAGTTAGTTGCGGAATGGTCTAGAGGCAAGACCGGTGCTGGCGTTGCGGACATATATTTCTCTTTTCTAGCCGAAAGTACTTTCAATATGTTGTACCAGCGTAGAAATCGAAATTCGCTATCGCAATTATATACTATTGTATACGCCGAGTAGTATATACGGATTCAAAAACCAGACCGCCAAAGAAACAAAGGCAATGAACTCAATGACATGGTAGAGTTCTAAAATTAATGGTACAGACAATATGTAGTACCCATATGTACCCTGTAGCTAGTCATATGATAGGCGGATTACAAGGATCCAACCCAAGTCAACAGATACCTTCTTTTTGGCCATGGCATCGGATAATTATATCAGGTCATGAAGAAATAATTGAAGTATTCTTCTTTCGTTCGTGTTGCCACTATTAGCTTAACTGCTTCGAGTAGCTATGATTCTATCAGACCGAATGCCAATTATGATCCCTTGAGTATGATACTTCATCCACAACCGCCGAGCAATTCATATGTCGGCATGAGAAAACTAGCAAACTTCTTCCGATATTTGGTCCAACATAGTTGGCCGTTTCCCTATTAGCTTTGAGTGATTGTTGATTTGTTGGAAATATCTATATTTCGGGGTGTGGCTCGTCTCGTGGTGCGACGCCTGCCCTGGCGCTAGCGACATCCTTTCTTCGACCCCTCATTTTTAGTAATCCAACTGAATAAACTCATATAAATCTCAAGATGAAATTTCCCCACGAGATCTTCGACTTGATCTTCCTTTCGGTAAGTTAAATAAAAAATCCACAAACTCCTCGGTTCTCTGCCTCTGGAGATAGTCACAACACAGTTAGGATCCAATCATGAGAGCTAATATCTGCTACTGTGAATTTGCAGCTCTCGCGACATGATCTTTGGGCATTATCCCTCGTGTCTCGACAATTCAATGAAATCGCGTCACCAACACTCTATAAAACGATAATTATAGCACTTTGGAGTGGGGTATCCTTGCCGCCAAAGTTTGTGCGGTCTCTCATCTTAGGTCCGCCAAACCACCCGAAAATACATTTAATACAGAATTTTGTTCTCCTTGCCCAAATAGAACCTCCGGATGATACACATGGAACCGTTTGGGAACTCGGGGCTCGAATGATGGTCAACGAATTGGTCTATGCGTTTCTTCAGAAACTTGGGGATGGACAGTTACGCAGGTTTATGTTAGAATCCCATCCGTTTATTCTTGGATATCCAGATTCTATACAATAGAAATTTTAACAGAATTACTCGCTAATCTGGCTGCTTAATGATTTGATAGATGGCGGTCTGACCTCAAGCCGGATGGAAGAATCCTCGTTCATTTAGCTAACCATCATGGCGGTTCCCTTGAATGCCTCTATCTCGATAGACTGGAAGACCTGAAGGGTCAAGATATGCCCGCATTCAACAAATTTTGCTCTCTTAATGCGCTGCGGTTGGGGAGAATTAGGACCGGAAAGGATATGCCAGCGGTATTGAGAATGCTAGAAGCCAGCGCAGCTTCCCTGAGAACATTCAGTGTGGAATATGCCTTCTCGCGCATACACCGAGATGATATAGCGGCTTTGGAACCGTACCATCTTCAACTTTCACAGGTGACCGAGTATCAGACGACAGTTAGGGGCCTCGGTGGCCACATAGTCAATATTTCGATCCCATTCTCTCAAATGCAACGATTTCATCTAACAAACCCACAACGAAGCGAAGATTTGGCTGGAATTATCTCCCGTTTCGATAATCTTGTGGAATTGGCGTTCTATTACATAGGAAAAATCTCTAAACCTCTCGAACTATCGATCTTTAATTGTGGGGGAAACTTAAAAATCCTATCCATGTGCACAACGCGCAATCAAGTTGTCGATGGTCTATCCACTGAAAGTCTTCTCGAATTAGGTCGCAGATGCCCCAACCTCGTGGAACTCCTGATATCCCAGAACTTCGATTTCCAGCAGGCCGGGGCGTGGCAAAGTATTAGATATACATTCCCAGACGGTCCCAAACCGATCATGGAATTCCCTCTTCACGCCTTTCGCAATCTAGAATTGCTCTTTATTTCAATTTCACCATTTCCACCTAATGATATGATCGTTGATGACGAGACGTTTAACGAAGATTCGCAGGGACAATGTACTCTGTTACGAGAGTCGCTCGAAGCCATGGTAGATGGAAAAGGAAGGCTACAGCAGTCTGGAAATGACCGGAGTTCTTCTACCACACCACCAGGGCTGTCAAAGAAATTAAATATTGTTGCCGTCGGAATAGGAGCTCCAGAATTTAACCCATATGTGGATACATATACGGATAGGATACGCACCCCTCGGTTGTGGAAAGCAATTCATCCATGCGGAGATAGCGAACGTATAACGTTCGATCTGGCAAATTTTGATGATGTAATGGACAATGATCCCCGATGGAAATTACTACGAAGATATCCCCTTTTGATACCAAATGAGGGAGTGTGAGCCTTTTCCCTCCCGCTGCACTACGCTATATACTGAAGTTACTAATGTCGTTACAACAGGCGTCAAATTTTCCGCCAACCGCACCTACCCCCATCTGAGTTGATACCAGAGTTGGCGTGGGGTTGAAAATGGGTCTTAAGATTTTCTGAAACGTTAAACGTTATAAAGGGGCATACAACAGAGCTATTATGGGTACTAGGCAAAAATATAGCAGTATGCGCTAGGGCTGGGCACGATACAAGCATTATGCCTTGACTTTGTTTTAATTATTAGGTATATTATGGTGGGAGCGAGGCAGAGAATGTCGTAAATATATATATGTATATTCCTTTCCCTGTAAAAAAAGAAAGGAAAAGGGAATGGATTCTTGGAAATGGAAATAGGACATCTATCGTTCCACTTGATCCAGCGGTCTGAGGACTTTAGCCCGTTATTGAGTATATCATATCCATCCTTGCAATATCTACGCGTAGATCGATCAGTATTTTATCACTGGAAATAGGTCCCTTCGGTTGAAAGGTTTTTGTTGTAACAAGAAAAAGATAAAAATAAAAGGATAGGCCATGACTTACCTAGTAGTCTTCATCGTCATCGCTCGCATCGTAATCAAAGACACGTGCTTTATAACGCATCTCGCTTTTAAACCACGGCTCGTCATCGATATCCGTCAACCATTGACAAGCACAATGGCGTGCATCTCCATCGCAAGTACAATCCACATAACCCTTTTTCTTATCCAGCGACCATCTACTTAAATTCCAAAGGCTCAAGAAAATCTTCCGACGAGGATGAAAATTGACATCTTCCGGCCCACTTTCTCCTTTTCGCTGCGGCCAAAACTCCTGAAACGTGGCCCAGCATTCAAGAGGTCCGTCTAAGCCATCAAGCTCTTGCTCCTCTGTAAGAGCTTCTTTGATACATTCGAGTACTTCTTGGACGGTTGTCCCAGTGTCGATAGATGCCGAGGAGATTGGAAGAACACCTGGTACTGTCGTTTCGTCGGCGTACTCAACATCGCATCGATGGCGGACGCGAGAACGAATTCCGTCTGTGAGAAAGTCTTTGTCCAATATCCGTACTGAGATATCATCTTCCCTTTCTCTGATTTCCTTCCAAGTATCGGAATCATTGGCCCAATACTTCGATTTGCAGTCCTTCTTGATTCTCGCTTGGACGTGCTTTGGGACTTCTTCATTTGTTTCGATTCCATAGTAGAACTGAGTATCTGTGGCTAATAATGGCGAGCCTGTGATTTCGTGGAAACTGATTTCAACTTTTTGTTTATCCCGTTTCCACCGGCAGCGTCTAAGGCCGACATCGAATGGGAACATCTCTTCATAAGGACCCATCATAGGTCCCACGTATTCCCCTCTATTTTTCCCTTTCCATGATTCCTTTACCCGCCGTATGGCTAGGTAAACCCTCGCATCTCCGGTTTCTCGTACACTGAGAACCATTGTTCCAGTTCCAAGCAACCCATGCATCCCCAGTTCTGCAGTACGATCGTCTAGATCTTTCGGTACAGTTTCATCTGGGTGATACCGATGAAACCCCATTTCTTGTGCTATCGTCTCAGAATCCTCTTCAGATTCAGATTCAGTCCAGGTTTCAATGCAATACCTTTTCTGGCGAAATCTAGGTAATTGCAGAAGTGTCGCCCATTCCGGGCATACCATTGACGCAGCAAAGTGTTCGTACCAGAGGAGATGACTTAATATTTCCTCTTGGATCTCCATGGGAAGGCTGCAAATCGTCATTCCAACGGGTTTTGTAATTAAAACATTGGGTTTAGGTCTGATTTTGAATCTTTTAATTGAAGTCGTAGTTGTAGTTGCAGCAGGAGCGGGACCGGGAGTATCCAGCAACATTTCGCTGATTTTAATATTTTACTTGAAGAAGAGGGAAGTTTGGACACAGGAACAGAGGGTCTGACATGTTGTGGGGATTATATACAAGGATCCATCTGCCACCCTGCACCGTGTGAACGTTTCAGCCAATAATAGAGGCTTGCCAGTTGGGCTGCAAGGCTGCGACGTGACTCATGGGAGTTGACAACGCAAAGGTTTTGTTGTATTTTTCCGGCCCTCGATGACTGGCTTATTTCATTGACAGTCATATTGTCTTGAGGTGCGATGCTACGATATAGGATCGAGGGAGGAAAACCCTACACCTCTGAGGGTAGGGGCCTTTTTAATGTATGGTAACTAAACGAGATAATCTAATTTACAAAACCCAAGTCGACGCCTCTTTGACCACCAAGACATCCAAGAATATCTTCCACCGCGGATGAACTCTATCAATACTATCCGGCCGAGGGAAGAAACTGTACTGACAAAACTTAATCCAGCATCCAAGTATCTCCTCATTCTGATCGAGTATTTCCCTCGTGAAACCCGCCGCCACCATGTCAATTACATCCTTCACACTGCTCCCAGGTCCATCCCATGGTATGTGGATTGTCCAATACATATCAAACCCGGAATTAAAACAAATCGTGAACTCCCCATCTACCAAATATATCGGACGCCTTATCCGGAAGATTTGTGGGTATTGTCCGATCATATGATAAACTGATACTTTCCCCGCCCTGAGAGCTTGCTCGACCAAATCTCCTTGATTGCCACTCGGGACGAAATCTAGAGTCCCTACGTGTGAATAATCTGCCCTTGGAGAGCTAGTATTTACACTTTCGTCTTTCCCGGGCCGATTTCTTTCAAATCTTGCCTCTACGTCCAGCTCTTTACCCTTTAGATATTGTTGATCATCCTCCAACAGACACAACGAAATATCCACCGTCGTTATTCCACCCCAATTAGCCCTCAACGTCCTCATCATCGGATCCAAATCCTCCAGATGGGCATTCAATTCCTTCGTCACATCTCTGAACCGAGTAGTCAATATATTCGTCCTCTTCCCACCTCTTTCAAGCTTTAAGATAAACCTCCCAGAGGCCAGTAGCCCGTGTAATCCAAGCTCAGATCTCCAACCAGGCCCATCAGGCCAGTACCTTACTTCATCCGGATGAAACCGTCGAAAGTTGATGTCGAATACATGTGTCTTTGTATCATCGTCCCATATCTCTTCGCAATACCGTTTGCGACGGAATGAGTTGTGTTGTAGGACTGAAGTGAAGACTGGTGAGACAGTTGAAAGGGTGAAATGGTCAAGCCAGGTGAGGTGCTCGATTATTTGGATTAGGATCTCGGTGGGGAGTGATAGGATTTTCATTTTTGGAATTTTCTTTGAAAACGTGCGAAAGGTTGGGTCGCGCAGTTATAGTGTGGCAGTGACTCCGAGTTGCAGCAACCGGGGATCAATATGAATGTACGGGCATATGACCGGGAGGTAAGTGAGATCGTTCCGACCATCTACTCTAGGAGACGATTCTGGCGGTAACGTAATATAGCGATGGTCCGAGCTGCTGGTAATGACGCGTAAATGATAAGATCGTGAGATAGTTCAGACTGATGACAGCCGCTAGTAGCTTGTAGCTGCTGAATTAACGGAGGCCCTGTATGCCGCTCAACAGCTCCAACCACGTGGCGAGCAACTCAGAATTTGTTGCATTTTTCAGCCCCGCCACTCTCACCAGTCCGGGGCCTTTAGCCAACTTTCTTTCGCAGGTAATCGTTTGATACCCTGTCGATTTTTGTTACTTAAGTATTCACCGCTAATCCATATAATGCTTTAGAAAAGTAAATTGCCAAAGCTCCAAATATTATCTTTTTGATAAAGGTGTTCATTTTGGAAATATTGTAATAACTACAGGAGGTATTTACATCAAGAAATACCCTAGGTGTCTAGCCACTATCTCGGGCTACTTCGCGAACTAAACGGTAGTCTTGATGATACCGAGTTCTGTATTGGTTATCACAGGGAATACATGCCCTTGGCAATTTAGCCATCCTCTGTATAGCACTAGATGGTGAGCCAACCTAAATAAAGAGATATTCCATACCCCCCAAAACTGCTGCAAACGGTTCCTTATTTGCAGAATTTTCCGGTAAACGTTGTCCTGATATCTCTGACATGGTCTTTTTAGTAGTTTTCTTAGGAGCTCGAAACGAAACCTGCGAAGACGAAAACCCAAAGTTAAATGTTTCAGCTGCGGAAGAATCTTTTAATTGCGCGGTGTAATATCCTGCTTCGTTCTGGACGTATAAATGTTGATCTTGCGGTTCCACCACAAAGACTAGTAATTCGATGACAACCCCAGGAAGGTCGGAGGCTCCACCTTTTGAATAGCAATTAAAGAAGGCGACACAGCCGCAGACTTGTTCATATTTATCCAGCACATGCTTCGTAACATGTTTGTTAATCCCTTCCATCAATCCCTTCAGCGTTGTATCTGCAGAGCAAAAAAAATCTGGTGCCGCCATATACGCTGTCTCAGGTGGGTTTCTGATGCGAGCGTGAGTGTGTACATTGATACAAACACTTGAAAAGTATATGCCTTGTCCACCCCTTGAGTTTGCTTTTGGGCTCGAGTTTTGTCCCACAAAAAATATTGTGTCCCGTTCGAATAAAGCCAACTTGTGAATTTCGACGTATTTGTGGTTTTGAGGCAGGACCTGGCAGATATTCACCACTTGATCGCGTCGTTTCTTAAGAACCCTCTCTTCCCGTGAAAGTATCCGCGTATCATCTGCCTTATCTGCAATTATCAAAGTAGCGGTACTAGGTTCATCCCTATATATCTCCAAAAACAGCTTTTGGTTGTATAGTAGGAAATTTGTCGTCGCTCTTTGATATCGTTCAGATAATGTTGGTTCGAACCACCTTTTTAGAACTGCGCTCTGGCCCACCCGAAGTGTTCGATAACGCTTAACGGCGAATTTGTCGGTTTGAAGAACTTCCATCCAGATATCACAGACTTGTGCAAGTGTAAAATGTTCCTGGTACGGTAGGTATTCTAGGATTTTCTCGTGGATTTCGAGGGGTAGTAGGAGGAGACTTATGCCATATTTTGACCGAGGGCTTGGAGTAGTTACATCTGGTTTCGGATTGACTGGTGCCTCTGTTGTTGTCTGCGAAAGGAGGGACTGGTGTTTGGCATCGATTTTGGACGTCGCTTTGCTGCTTTGAACTAGGCGAGATCGTTTTGGTTTTTTCCGACCCAAATTCGCCGCCGCTGTCGACGGGATGTATTTCGCTCTCTCAATTTTGCATATATCCGGCAGTACAGCAGCCTTATCAAACCCCCCCGTCGTGCTGGTATCCTGAGATCCGAGGAACATATTTTCAACCGACGATTGGTTGTTTAGGAACGGATTTGATAGCTGGATTTTGAAAAGACCCGCTCAAAACGCGTGAACATTGTCTCCTGAGATCAAGAGAGAGGTGGGGTAATTTATATGTACTTTGTGTTATCGTAAGTGTTGGTCCATTGGATCTGAGATCGGTGGTTGAAAGAGTCACTCTCTCGAGGCGTCAGCTCAGCTCAGCTCAGCTCAGCGACACGATCAGACCATGTGACTACTCGCGGTGCACGTTGATTTGAGTGATATTTTCCACGTTTGGAAAGAATGCTGATTCCCTCGAACATTTCTCCAGGCCTTCGTAGCTGCCAAAAAGAGGCCAGCTGCCGAAGCTGACACATTTCGTCCTGGCCAAACAACACCCAAGTCCATGTTGTATTTTCACGAGACTAACTTCCAAAAGCTGGTCTCGCCTCGTATCTAGGTTGATGTTGAACGGAACTGTAGACATGCATGCTTAAAACTTTAATCCAGTGACTGGCTTACAATACAAGGCCCTGCTGGTTTAATTACACAATCTAGGTAGTGGCTCAATATTTAACTCCAGACGGCCCCTATTGTTAAACCAGGCACAATTTTGGCCGGTTTAAACATTTTGAACCAGCATCTGGTTGAGTTGTCGGACCAGCCATCTAGTTCACTTCTTCGGTCAAAACGCAGTCTCGGATTCAAATATTCATGACCAGGTGCCTACGCGTATACGGACTGCCCAATTAGTAGTCTCGTAAATACAAATCCACGGGTGTGTTGTATAGCTGTAGACACACAAGGATACGACTATCGAAAAATTCCATGAGGGGGTTAGGTAGTAATCTAGGATGCCCTCTGGACCAGATTCAATGGATCATATAAGTCGTGCGCGTCTGAGACATAGAACCATCATGATAGATCTAGACCTAGTTCCTTTAAAACGACCCAGAGCCTAAAATGACCATTTATATCAAGTACCTGGGTACCGGCCTTAAACCCACGCCCACAAAGACTGTCTACACTATTGATTTTGATTTGAATGAAAAAATTTGATTTCTCATGATATTATTACACCAACACGCCCTTAAATTTTAAATTAAACCTCGCCAACTAGTAGTACAAAAGAAAGAGATTATAACGTTAGAAACAAATCAACCCTACTAGCGAGGTGCCTTTGGAGACGAACCCTAGGCAGCCCAACCAATATGTCCCAAAGCTCTGTGCTATTGGGCATTCCTCCAATCGCGCTTAAGCATGAACAGAAATAGGCTTCGAATAACCTTGTCCGACAAACGACCCTGGTCCACTATGCACATCCGTAACCGGCTTTGGCTCAACGCCGACACGCTCCTTGCTCAACAGTTCAACCAATAGTGGGTTCGGCCTTCCCTCCCTCTTAACACCATCGACACCCTTCTCCCTAAATTCAGTAACCTGCTTGATATAAGAATCGAACAAGAAACTGCTATCCAATGGTCCTCCCTTCGCCTCTGGATGGAACTGGGTTCCCATTATCGGCTTGCTCTCGTGGATAATTCCTTCATTCGATTGATCGTTCAAGTTGATGAAGTATGGTTTCCAGCCGGCCGGAAGAGTCGAGACATCGACGGCATATCCGTGATTCTGAGAGGTGATGTGGCATCGACCGGTGGTGAGGTCGAGAGCTGGGATGTTGTGAGCACGGTTACCGTACTTGAGCTTGATGGTCCTGGCACCGGCGGCGAGGGCGAGGAGCTGGTGACCAAGACAGATACCCATGATAGGGCCAGTATAAGATTCCATCAACTTTCGGAGATGATAGACGGTTGGTGCGCAGTGAGTTGGGTCACCGGGTCCGTTCGAGATGAAGACACCGTCGAAGTGGTGGGCGACCTTGTGGATTGGGTAGTCCCATGGGAAACATGTGACAGAGGCTCCACGACCAACGAGAGATCGGAGGATGTTCTCCTTGACACCACAGTCGATGACAGCAACGTGAAGGTCTCCGGTAGAGGAGACGTGGAACGGAGCCTTAGTGGAGACTTTGGCGACTAGGTTGATTTGTTCAGGATCAATGAAGGCCTCATCCTCATCTGCATCGTATTCCTCGCCGATGGTAATGCGAGCAAGGGAAGAACCCTGTTCACGAAGGAATGTGACGATATCTCGGGTGTCAACCCCGGAGATAGCCGGGACACCCTCACGAGCACACCAGTCTCCAAGGGACTCGACTGCAGTCCAGTGTGAGTATTGAAGGGCGGCATCCGCAACAACGATACCTGCGGCCTGAATATGTGGAGACTCGAAGTACTTCAGAAGACCAGCCTCATCGCGGTCACGTCCGGGAACACCGTAGTTGCCAATGAGAGGCTGGGTGAAGACAAGAATTTGGCCACGGTATGAAGGATCGGTCATAGATTCTGGATATCCGACCAGAGCGGTGGAGAAGACGGCTTCTCCGGAAATATTTTGCCTGGCACCAAAGGACTTGCCATGGTAGACGGGACCTCCCTATATCATATCATTAGCTCACAAACCACTACATCACAAAGTGAGATTGAATTACCCTGATGGTGAAGGTGGCCCGGTCATACGAAACAGGGGTGGCACCACGGTGGATCTCTGGCATCAAACGTCCAGCGCTACCGGTGACAGTGGCGAGGTACCGCTTCCCAAGAGCACCCTTGAGCAGGGATTTGGAGTGTTGATTGAGCATTCGTGTAGCCAACATTTTTTCTGATTATGTCGTGCTGTAGAGGGACTGGGTAATGATATCTTGAAGCAATAGAATGTATGAAATGAGTGAAGATGTTACGATGTCGACGAATGTTCAATTACTGTGAGCAGGTTTTCCAAATATGGTCTGTTCCGCATCATCAGTTCTCGTTAGCTCTTCGTTCCTGCCGTCATGATGCTGTGCCCACAAACTAGGCAGGTGACACGACACATAAACGACCCAATTAGGGATCAATGTTATGATATCGTGTTTCCAATACTCGAACAGCAAACTCGGAAGAATGATTGAGGCATACCTGAGATGTAGTCCTACAGTTACGTTAGTCACACGCTCAAGAATAACGGAAAGACGACAAAGAACTTACTTGGGAAGTAAAGGTTGTTGGGCAAAATCGCATACGTGCGGTGGTAGAGGTCAAACCTCCCGCAGGAACAATTGAGAAGGTTCTATGAATAGCGGACGGAAACGATCACGAAAATATGATCTTCCGAGAAGGGGCTATTGAAGCTGTGATTGTTGAGGAAATGGTTGTTTGTAGAGCCAAAGGATTCGGAGGAATCGTTGAGTCTTTTTGGGTTTTTCTTCAGATAAAGCTAATCAGATCTTGGTAAGGTTCCACTTGGAACGGCGTTCAAATCGGAGATGGGATCCGTAGCAAGGGACGAGGCAACCAGTCAGAGGGAAGCTGAATGGAATCGGAAGGGTGTCGAGTGAGGTTTTGCAGCGGAGGTTGGAAGGATGAAAGGCGAGGTTAAATTCAAAGAGGAACTCGTGCAAGAAAATTTGCGTCAGAACAAACAAGGGCCTCGCCTCCGGAAACGGGGCTAAAGTACAACACACACAACACATACCTGTACCTCATGAAGGTCCGAAATGGCCACAACCTCGCTTTTGGGAGAGATATTCTAGTCCTGGGACATATTTTTGTCCAGTTTTGGACGATATATGATTACTGACCTGAGAGATAGGGTCACTGCGCACTGATGCGACGTTGTAGCACTACAGTAATACATTAATATGAATTCTTAGGCTAGTCCGCACCTTTGCAGTCCACAGGCTAGCGGTAGGTAGGTAGAGAGGCAGTTCACCAACGGGCCAGCTGCTCACAGGCTACCAGCCTACTTACCAACCCGGCCTACTACCGAGCCGCCTACTATCAAACTAGTAGATCGGCTGGAAATTCGCAGACTTCAGAAATCAAGGCTTCAAACAAAGATATTGATTGCGTCAGTAATACAATACTGGGAAGTGTCGCTGACTAAGGCGTCGTGAAATAGACCTGGTTTACAAGTTTCAACCCCATAAAGCATTGATAGCCAAAGGGCTCAAAGGCCAACCCCTCAAAATTTCGTTCATGGCCATATCGACTGCACGAGAAAAATCTATAAGATCCAATTCAGCATCGGAACTGTCTGTGTTGGTTCGTCTTGTGTCGGTACAGATAGTTAAAAGCCGTAATATTTTAGGAATATATTGAGCTCGCTGATATGCCGTCCCCGTGACTCTAGCGCCTGCCTTTAGTAAAATCGATACTATATCCTGCCGGCCCTGATCTACCGCTAGTCCAAGCAGTGTTTTCTTAGTCTTTGGAATAGAGCCCTTAAAGTGTACTGTCCAGACTCTAGCTGTTGAACATGGCATGAAATGCATTCTGCCCCCCGGACCATTCCAGTATCCAGTCATCGATATCGCTTCAGAATTCGCGCCTATGCCTGCCTTGAGAAACAAGTTCGCTAGTTTCAAATCCCCATAATACGCTACTTCCTACAATGGTGTGCCAACATAGAGACTTATCTCTGTGTCCAAGGCGTATTCGTTGCAACTGTAGCCTCGTTCCCTTTCGATCCGTAGTAGAAGTTCAATCGTGCGCAGTGCCCAGCATTCCTCTTCGTCAAAGGAGATCTCGAATGTGCCCCTGCGAGCTTTGATAGCATGCGACAGAAAAGAATGATGGTTTCATCCATGACTCATCTGCGCCCCGGCATCGCAGAGCCTTTTAATCATAGTGAATGTATTTTGATCGGGGACACTTTTAACAAGAATAATGTCTAGTGACGCTACTTCACTGCAAAATACGAAACCCAACTTCAACGACCACGCTATCCCCGATTATCGCCAAATTATCCATTATAGTTTCCCAACGGGCCCGTCCGTGCATTGCACAGCATGGCAAACCGTGGGACTCAATTGATCCGTGTTGTACGTTTGGAGAACAACCTTTAACGGCCCCCATCCAGGGCCTTCCAGAAACAAAGTATATATGGGGTGCAATCCCACTCGATTCCCTCTTAAGTGAAAACGGCGGGTCTTACGCTTATTGGTTAAGGCTATTCGACCCCGGTTGCAGTTAGGCCGTGATAGAATTAGAGCGTCGGCTGCGAAATCGAACGTAGAACTTCCAACTCGCGCATACATCAACAAGAACATCCATGACTTCGCGAGTCGATGGAACCGAGCTCCAGCCGCCCATAGCTTTTTCGGGATATCTATCTCGCATCCTCGTACTAGTGCAAGTTCAAGCGGTGATATTTCTTCGAAATGGCTTTTGAAAGAACTACATTCGGACAGAAGCTGTGGGGTTTGGATGAGCGCCTGCTGAGAGTAGCTGGTCAATTATCCCTCTGCAGTTCGATCGTATGGCAATTAACAACGGAGTAACGCGATACACTTTGCTGTTTAGTGGGGACTAGCTCGCAAAACCAGAACGCGGTGAGGGTTCGAACGCGCGGGCTTCGAGAATTGAGCGTTCGTTAGGGTTTGCGCCAGCTTCGAGTAATCATTGGATAGTAGCCTCGTCCCCCATCGAAATCGTGTAAAGCAAGTAACCACGACTTTTGAGCCACATGTTTTCTGATAAAGTCCTTATGGCATACTGATGGCGATTGTTGATTGCCTCGACGAACAACTCAATACCTTGAAGTCTTATCGTCTCATACCCAAATATCTCTAAGCCGGGTAGCACTGCCTGAGGTGTAATGTTGATGCCCGCCATATTTTGGGTATCGAAGGTCAAATGTGCCCTGTGAGGCGCAGAAAGGAGCACATTTGTATATGTAATCTGCTGATGTGGTTCCAGACTCTTCATAGAGGCGGCACGATCTGTAGTAGCAGTCATGAACGCTAGCGCCTCAAGAATCGCAGTAAATCTTTGCTCCAAGGCAAGATCACACTGTTTGTAGATTTTCCAATCTCCAGCGTCCCAAAATTGATACAACTATTGGATTTTCTAAACACTCCGGAGTGTGTCTATTCTTGGTTTACACCCGCACAACAAGAGAATGCACAAGTCCTCAGCGTTGTATTTGTCTTGATACCGGTGGCAGACAGCTCCAACGAGATAATTTCCTAATGCTGCCGATTCATCCATGCCCAAGTCGATGATGCAGGCGAGAAGACTGTCAAGCTTGTGAGTCTTGAGCAACCTGAGAATTTCAAGCTCCCACTCCAAATCATCCTAGAGCCCGTTTTCCATAATAAAAAGCGTTCGTTGAACGAAATCGCGAATGAAGATGGTTTCCCGGGCCCGAGTAACAGAGTAGAAGATGCTTTGAAGTGCGTCCAGCAATTCTTGGATGTTTTCAAGCTACCCCCATCAGCCATTAAGGACAGTCTCAATTTGTGCACATGAGCCGGGGGGGCAGCCATCCATATGGTGATCATAGTTTGTAATCGGGCCGTCGCTGGTATCGTAGCTCGCTTGCATCTTTTCAGGCCAGCAACAGTCGCTAGCCAACAGTTCAAATGGATGAAAATCTGTTACCCGGAAGTGGAAAATCTTTTATTTTACACTTGATACTAGACTAACTCGCTTGTACATTTCGCTCCTTGTCAGGCTTTATGTCTCCATAAACTCTTTCTGAGTTTCCTCGTCGATTGCCGAACTCCATTCAGGTACACCTCATGCGTGGGGCACCTGCCTCGTCATTCGAACTACTTTTATCGATCGTGGTTTGTGCGAGTATGTAGTCTTCCTTTTTCATATTTTTGCGGATTTTCCACCTCTTCATCTAGTATTCGAGTTGACTTCCCTAAAAAAATAGTTGAAGTAGAGTTAGCGACGACAGCTAAAATACGTAATTGTCAAACCATTTCCTCTTTCGGCAATGAAATCAATAATTCTTTTATTGGTAAAATTTTAGTGGAGATAAAGGCGTTTTATTGTCTCTTTCAGGTTATCCTAAGGAATTTCATCCCATGCGTGAGTTTGTGACATCTGGGATGTTTTTTGTGTTGTTTTGAAACATTTCTGTGAGGTTGATATCTTTTCGTCAACGTTGCAAAGCCATGTGAGAATCAGATCTCGAGAAGGGTAGCTGAGAGGCGGTAGGGGGTCTGCAATTCATATCATCCATATCAGGCGAAAGTTTCGAAAGAGTGCCTATTGAACGTATTGACAATAATCAAATGAGATGAAATATAAGTTGAATCGTGAAAAACAAGTGTCCGACGGAGGGGCGGATTGAGATTACCATGCAAGTGGCATCGAGTTAACAACTCCAGTCTTAGCCAACGGGGAGTCTAACTTTCGCCTGTGGACGTGAAAACAGAATCCGAACCCGTGTTATACTTATACACTAGTTTTATAGTTTCATGACACCTTTTTTTTTCATAAGATTAACAGGGAGGCTATGGCGCTGAAAAGAAGTACTCTGTATGTGTACATGCATCAATAATCTAGCAAACCAAATTTGCAAACGAAAAATAAGAGTGCGAGCCTGTACGATCGTGAGATCAGATAGACAGCATATGTAGCAAGCCTGCGCAAGATCTTAAGACTTCAAAAAAAAAAAAAAAAAACCGTTTCAAAACAATTTAGGGAAGACACAATGGCCATTAACATGCTTTCCCTTTTATCTACCATCCTCGCTTCCAAATACCGGACGAAAAGATTCAGTTCGGACTGTGGAAAACCCAGAAGCAAAGTGGAAAGTTGTGTGTGTTTGATGATTGTAAGCTTGGGTATGCATATGTATCGACGAAGGACCGTATGTGTGCAAAGGCAAGATATGATGCTCTCCACCGCTGTAGTCGATGCCTAATAGACATGGAGGGAAACCCTTTAGTTTCTATGACCTTTTAGAAAAATTGGTTCAATGATGGAAATCATACGATTTTCTAAGCCGACTATTCCTTGATTTTGCGGGGCCCGGATCCGAAGGCGTAACTGATATACTCCAATACATAATAGCGGTAGTCCAAGAACAAGAGCGACGAGAGCGATTATATTATAGTCTCAGGTGAAAGCCCCATTATGAGATGGTGGAATAGTTTGTCGCAAGGCTCTAATAACGAAATATAATTCCTTCAGCTGAATTGTTGCAGAGATGTCGATGGAATAGTCGAGTTCTAAAAATTGGTTACAATCAATAGTACCCTTTTAGGAGCTCAAAACGTTTTGTGAATTGATTCCAACCAGTTCCGCAGCGGCAACAGCCAAGGCTGGCGAGATTTTGGAGAATTTGTATATGACCACTAGCAACATTTCTGACGTGGCCAGTAGTATTTCATGGGCAGAGCTACTTCAAATCAACTGGCGTTATCTACATGTACACGCTAGCTTTGTCGGAGGTTAAATTAACTACCTAGGTATATATAGATCCCAGCCATGAGATATCAGTGTAATAACCTCCAGCCTACTGAATCACACATTTACAACATCCTGCACCTTTCTCCTCCACAGGTTTAACCCTCACCACCGCTTCCTTCCCCTTCCCCTTCTCCTGATAAGCCACCGCCTCACTCCCCACCGTCTGCACCGGCGTAATCTCCTCCTGCTGTGGACTTTCCTCATCACTTTCATCTTCCTCATCACTTTCATCCTCTTCATCTTCGTCGTCATCTTCATAATCCTGAATATCATCTAAACTCCATTTTATGGGCGACTCAACCTTTTCGTTCACCATATGCGGCGTATAATCGAGGGATGATACAAGCCAGTCAGCTGTAACCCGTCCAAGGAGTTTGTGGTCTGCTGATGGATCGAGACAACGTTTTCCGTTGTCATGACAGAGTTTACAGACGTTGAAGCCGTCGTCTTCGGTGGAGCAGCCGCAGCAGTCTTTTCAAAATAATAAAAATACATCAGTTCTTTAACTTTTTGGACATCGTAGCCATCTATACGGGAGGAAACTTACGGAAGTAAAAAGTACGTAGCGACCGACCACAAAAATCGCAGTAGAGTGTTTGGTCGAAATAATCAGTTGGGAAGGGAAAAATATCGTGTAGACAAGGTACCTTCTTCAACATAGGCGGAGTGCATTTTATCTTATCCTTCCTCATCTTTTCAAGCATTAGTTCTCTGCATTCAAGGTCTAATGTCACATCGATAGGCAACCGTCCATATCGATCCTTAAACCCCAGATTAGGATTTTTCTCCAGCATAGCGGCAAGGAGCTCCGCGTCCCCTCTCGCGCAGGCATAAAAAATGGGCGTACGCCCAAACTCGTCCACCATTTCGATAATAACCCGCAATTGGTCTTCAGGCGTTTCATCGATTGCTTTTTTAATATCGCTCAAGGTATCCAAACACAACTCCCCGTCGGGGTATCGTATCAAAAATTCTTCTCCAGTATAAGCACCAGCGTTTGCGAGTTTTTCTGCACAGGGAGCGAATCCTCGTCCTTTTGCTAATTGGTACCCCGTTCGCCCCCATTCGTCACGTTCATCGACATTGTGCTTTTTCTCGATAAGGTAATCTACTAGCCATCCGATACCTAATCCGGCTGCTGCTATAATCCCGAATTCACCGTCTACGAAATCGACCCATTGAGAAAACGTGATGATGTTCATGGCTTGGAAGTAGACTCGCATGTTATTCTTTCGATTACAGACCCAATCCGCTACGTGGGCTTTTGTAGCGTCGTCTAAATTCGAAGCACGGTTTAGATGATATCCCCAGTATGAACAGCAGTATTCTAGGAAACCGCAGTCTTCCATGAATTTTTTGAAGCCGTCTTTAAATCGGATTGGTTCTTTAAATTCGCGGATTGGACCGTTGTCGAAATCTTTGAAACTGAGAAAGTTGACGCAGAGGTTACCGATATATGCGTCGTCTAGTTTTGGATACGTAAAGCGGGTGCCATCGTCCGGGGTCTTTTCATTTGGGGCGTCGGCGCTTCTGAGGATGTATTCCCTTGCGGATTGATGTATGAACCGTACCGTGGAAGACGGCACGCTAGCTCGCCTTGGTACGAAAACACCCCATTGAGGTTCTTTTTCGTCGTCATGCGATTCTGCAAATCTTTCGGCGGAGATTATTTCCAAGAACGGGATTCTTCCGATAACCCGTTCGATATCACAGTTTATCTTCTTTTTCATGTCGTTGAGACATGTATCCTTCATATCCAGCGCCAAAGCGAATTGTAGTTCTTTGACTGTAAGTGGACGGCCAGACCTAGCGACCCAGAGAACTAGTTTTCCGTATATAGCTAGGTTTGAATTTTCTTCGTCTTCTTCGTCTTCGGATGATGAATCGATTTCTCCCGGGGAGTGGGGAGCCTTTCCATATTTCTCTCGAATTGTAGTCATGATGTGGTCGTACATTCCGAATATTTCGCGAGGGAGCTTCTCTACCATTTTTTCGAGCCATTTTAGAGTGGGTGAGAGCATTCTTTTGATATGATCTTGAATACGGCGGAAGGCGAGGACGACCCATAACATCATTCCTTCGGCTTTGCTTGTGAGCTTCCTTTTCAAGGCCCATTTGTCTTTATCGTCGATTGTTAGTTTTGTCTGGAGCCTGCATAGTTCCAACTCGATTACTTGAGATATATCCTTCTCAGTAACGCCCGGGTGTAGAACAATCTTCAGCGGGTTGAAATCAGAAAGATCATTATCCGCGATCCAATCGGGCCTCGAACTCATGAAAAGCCTAACATTTTCATTGCATTTGAGAAGGCTGGGTAAGCGTGTCATAAACTCTTCCATGTTCCTGTCGGAATGGCATTCATCCATTGCGTCGACAACACAATACACCGGGTTTTTGGAAACTTGTAGGATGGTTGTGAAGATATCCAGAAGATTTGCGGTGCCGAATTTGAATTGGCCCGGTTGAGCTGGATCCCATCGGTCGCAAAGAGATTTGCATTGTTTGTATACTGTTGTGAAGTCGCTTTTGTTCTCTTTGAGGTATTGGCAGATAAAGGCCTTTAAGATTTCGATGCAGGATTCTTGGGCGCGGACTCGCTTGTTGCAGAAGTAGGAGAGCAGTACGGGAGGTGTCGGATTTTCCTTCTCAGGTGCAGACTGTTGTGTAACGGTCCTACAGAGGGTTTTGGTGAAAACGCTTTTACCGGAACCTGCTTTGCCTTCTAGGAGTAGGACTTTGTGGTCGTCGGGCCCTTGCCATTGGATATACTCGTCCGCGGTATCGATCCAGCCGAGGGTTCCCTCCGCTGCGTCCTTGATGTCGTTCATGGTTGTTATGTTGGCGGATAAGGATGTGGTGAAGACTATAATGTAGAACGATATCAATACCTCGTCTTTAGATTGCTAGATAATGGATCGATAGGCATACTCTCGCACATGTGATCATTGATTGTCCCTGTTACACCGGTTAGCCAAATACCTCCCATACCAAAGTTATAGATATAGGGTAAAGACATCCATACGCTTCAAATGCTGTACGGTCTCCTTCTCCAAACTCCACAGCGACTGTATCCTCTCCAAATCGTCCTTCCAAAGCATCTTAAACGTCGATATGCTATAATCTCCTTTCGTCTCGCTCGCAACCGACTTGCTCATATTATCCATCGTAGAGCTGATGACTTGTGAGAATGTGGGGAGTTGTTTTGAAGATTCGTCTTGGTGTTCTTCGTTTGAATTCGCTTTGCTACTCGAGGACTTGAAACGGTTCATGACGGAATTGCGGCGGAGGGTATCCCGGAGATTGCTGTCACGGCGTTTTATTTTAGGGTTGAAGCCAGGGTACTCCGGTGGCGGGTCATCGGTTGTGGAATTAGATCCTTGGTTTTGTTTATTCGTCGATGCGAGTACCGCGCTGATATAAATCGACATACGTTAGTACCAGAGCCCTTGGGAAGCAAGACAGGTGGAATAGGACTAACAATCTAATATCAATAACCATCATGACCAACAACTCCGACTTCGCCTTATACAACCTCGAAGAATGCTCTTTAATCGACTTCTCCGAAAACGCCACACACACCGACGCCCAAGCAACTTGTTTCTTCCCACCCTTCATCTGCACCATGATCGGCATCAACTCATCTTCCACACCCTTCAACACCGTCTTACAATGCTTTAACTGATCTCTTATTGTGTCGTACTCATCTTCCGCCGCCGGTGGTAAACTAGATTTGCTACCGTTTAATCTGGATTTGAGAGAGGCTATTCGCTGTTTTTCTGCAGTTTCGAGACGGAGAAGGATGCTACGCAGGGATTGGACGTCATGGTAGAGGTCGGAGATGTGGGTGGGGGCATCTTTGATGCCGTTTATCAGGTCGACTACTGCTTTTGTAGTTTTGATGGCGGCCGAGGCGAGGGCGAGGATCCCGCTGGCGAGACCGATGGCTTCCGCCATGTTATTTATATTATATTATGTATTAAATAGAAAGGTTGGAGGTATGTTCAAAGAGTTATAGATTTAATGCTCCGACTAAAAGTAACTATGATATATGATGTCGGTTGCCCGCACGGCGAAATCATCAGAAAGGAAGGAAGGAAGCCGGAAGGAAGGATACGTAAAATATATAAGGACCAAGGCCCGAGTCTTATTAATTCCTCAGCCAACTACGGCTGAACTGCCTCGCAGAGAACGGAAACCAGCTTCCCAGATGTCCGAATCTGCTGTATTAAAACGTGTGCAACAGTCCGCATGGCTTGCTGCAAGCGAGAAAGTTGGCAACAGCTGCCTGTCTCCAGGAATGATTTGAAGCCTTGAGGGGAACACAATAGTCTGGGTTCCAGGTTGGCGGCGTTTCCCGTCGTCTCGAGATAGCCCTCAAATTCGGATATCGATCCACTCGAGAAAGTTTTTGCTGGTTCATCCAGCCAATCAATCGAACTGAGGGTGCAGTTACGGGTCTAGCTGCATGGTACCAGTGACAAGGATCCGTCGCGATTCCGCTAAGTACTTTCGGCTGTGTTTTTGTGGTTCGCGAAAAGAAATCCTTGGATCCTCACATTTACGAGCTTCATGAATCCACGGCGATAATTCAATACCCGTACGGATCGAGGTTCTTTCTTTCTATTTCGACACGAACAGCTTGAAGGAGAACTACCACATCAACACAATGTTGAACATTAACACACTCACCGGGGCCTAGGAACAAGTGAATTTGAGACTAAGAAACAAGATAGTTTCGGTTTCAGTTCATCCCATGATAAGTGAAATAAGAAATATAGTGGCGTCCCCGTCTATCCTTCGCGGGATAGCCCCGTATTCGCCAGGTGTATATCACAAAACTTAACATGCAACAAACCACGCATATCAAGAATTTCCTTCCCAACTCGACGACCAACATTGCATTAGAACCAAAGTAAATCATATATAAAAAATGTCAACCAAAGCCACAATCTTCAAATGCCTTAACGGCACCTGGGCCCTCCACCGAACCCTCACGTCCGTGATCCCCTCCTTTCCCTCCGGTACATTCACTGGATCCGCCACCTTCACTCCCATCCCTCCTTCTTCCTCATCCTCCTCTGAGGCAAAACAAACCCTCCTATACACCGAAACCGGCGAATTAATAACCACTTCCGGCCTAACCCTCCGTGCAAACAAGAAGTACATCTACACCTACTCCCCAACTGACGATAAACTCTCAGTGTGGTTTGTTAAAGAATCACGTGGAGATTCAAAAAAAGACAACGAAAACAACGCAAATAATAACGTGGAGATTGATTATTTATTCCACGAATTGGTGTTTGGAGAAAGTGAAGGGGATGGTGGGGTGATAGCAGATGGAAGGTGGAAGGCAGTAGGAGATCATCTTTGTATCAAAGATAATTATTCGGCGAGGTATGAGTTCGAAGTTGGAGCGGGGGAGGTTGGGAGGTGGGTGCTTAGGTATGATGTTAAGGGACCGGCGAAGGATTATGTGAGTGAGACTAGGTTTGAACGATAACCATTTTCTTCAAAAAAGGCTTTCCTGTATTTATAGCAATTATGAAAGAAGAAAGAACGAATAATGTACATTCCATTCCATTCCGTTTAATAAATTCCCTTCTCTTCTGTCAGTACCCCGTATATGGGTGTTCAATTTCATCCCTTCTCGCCAAAACAAGAGAAACAAAAATACTTTTAGAATTCGGTAGCATTCACTTTCCTCTTTGCCTCTTCAAACGCTCCTTTTGTTTCTCCGCCTATTTAATAATCACCATCTAGCATTAGTTTCTTCCGATCTATTCGGACGTCGTGTTTGTCAACGTTACTCCATACAAATAGATATAACATTTCCAACCCAAACATCACATTTAAAAGGAGCAAACCGGGGACATACTAATCTCATCAGCTTTTCCCTTAGCCTCACCAGCAACTTCATTTGCCTTCCCCTTAGCCTCACCAGCTTTACCCTTCACGGCACCCTTCACTTCTTCAGCTGTTGGCGTTTTTTTTCGTGCCGTACCGACTACACCGCTGACTTTATCCTTGACGACGTGAGTGGCATGTTCGGCGCCTTGTATGCCTGCGGCGAGGATTTTCCCGCCTTTTTTGTCGACGGTGTCGATTGTGTCCTACATTTCCGGATTGTTAGTTGATGTGGTGTGAAAATAGGGGGAAGGGTTATAAGATACCTTGACGGTCTCGGTTACAGTCCTTTGGCGGATGATGGAAGTTGAGAGGGGCCTTGTGGTGTAGGGGAGACGGGTGATGAGGGTACGACGGATGATGGCGGACATTGTGATTATTTGATTGATATCGATCGAGAAGGGTACACTAAGGGTGTAACGTCAACCGTAGTTGATTGCCAGAGTTCTTGTCAAATATTTGTCTTAGGAGGTGATTGTGGAGACTGTATGGGATAAAGAAAGTATTGAAGGGGTTTGTGGTATTTATATTTTACTTGTTACGATAAATTTTGGGTGGTTTATGATATCATGGAAATGTAGGGGGGGGTATGATGTCACTTTGATGTTATTGTCGCAACGCGAAAGTTTGTTGGACTTTTGTATACCGCCGCTTGTAACTAATCGGCAGGTCACGGCTCCAGAAACAGGTAGCTTGCAATTATACTTTGATCAGATTTAGTTAGATCCAGTAATTGGTTCGGATCTATGTAATTCTGAAGCTAAATGCGTGTAATTGCGATATCTTGTTCTGCGAATGAACTTGTTTAGCTGTTTTCGATACCATAGAAAGCCATTGACTCTCTGGATGGACTTGGTTTAGCCGTTAGCAATCCACACCGTCACTGTGAAGTGCGTGAGCCCGAGTATCCAACCAGCCGACGTCATAATACAAATGCGGCTCGTGGCGACCTATTTGGCAGGGCAACACAACTTTTCGCCATACTTGCTTTCTACAGATTGTGTTGCGTTGTGTTGCGTTTGAAAGTGTGGCGTCTGTGGCTAATAATAATAATATTTTTTCTTTGTTCCAACGGCTGTCTGCAGAAGCGCAAGATAGAAAAAAAAACGCGAACGGTTTCCTTTTCAATCTTCTTCCTTTTCCCTTCTTCAACATCCAACCATCACCTATCATCATCACAGCAACCAAACCAACAACGGCAACAAACCAAACCAACAATCAACCAACAATTCCCACTACATTCAGATGTAGATATCTACAATTGCCCTGACTTATCCCTTTTTCCGCTGAAATAATCGGAAATAACAACGACGGCAACGACATTTCACCTTTTCGAGGAGTCTGGAGGTGGCTTTCTGGAGAACAATAAGACCCACACGACCTTTTCCCTTTCGCTCACTTTTCCTGCCGAATACGTTCTGCACACTCACCTCCCTTTAACTTATTCCGGGAACAAACATTTCATCTACGTCACATCGTCAACAACGCGAAAAATACCTCTCCAACAACCTAACGATCTAACAACTCGTGGCAAGACAACAAAAGGCCTTTTAATAATGGATCCGTCGGCTTTAAAAGTCACGGAATTGAAGGCGGAGCTTAAGAAACGCGGTTTGGCGGTTGGTGGGTTGAAGAAGGATTTGGTGGAGAGACTTACGGAGGCGATTGAGAGAGAAAAGGCTGAAGCTGCTTCCGAGCCGGAGGAGGAGGAAGAGGAAGAAGCCGAAGAAGAGGAGGAGGAGGAACAAGAAGAGGCTGGAGGTGAGAGTGAAGAAGAACAAGCTGAAGCCGAAGTAGTAGAGAAGCCTGAGCTGAAGGTAGAGGAGCAGGATGAAGCTCCCGTTGACGCGCCGGAGGGTGATGGTGAGAAAGAGGTCACAAAAGATGATGATGATAAACCTGAAGAGCTAGAGAAGATGGAGGAAGATATTAAGACGGAGGAGGAGGACAAACAAGTTAAAGGTGAACCGGATACTTCTGCTTCGACGGAACAGACTACCTTCGCTTCGACGCTATTGGCCGACAAGGCGACCGACGACAGCCCGGAAGACGTTGAGATGACGACGACAGAAGAAACTAAGGGGCCGGAAATCGCGACTGAAGACAAAATGGAAGTTGAGAAGTCGGATGACAAGCCAACCGGGCCAACGCTGCTACCACCCGCACCCACCGTCGAAACCGCTGCTGCGACACCCATTCCGACACAAGAGGAACCAAAGCAACCGGAAAACGTCCTCGAACCCGTCACACCCGCTCCTACACCGCTACAACCCCCTGAAGCCGTCCAATCCATCGAAGCCGATCTCAGAAACCGACGGAAACGCTCGAGATCACCGTCGGTCCGTGTCGACGAGGCTGAAGCGAAGAAGGCACGAATCCACGAAGAAACGGTTGGAAAAGACGAAATTGCTATGGCTGACGCTCCAGTTATCAGCACTGCCTCCCCCGAACGAGGCCGAAAGTCACCAAGGGATAGATCGAGGAGTAGATCGAGAACTAGATCCAGGTCAAGGTCTAGATCTCGTACGGAATCACCATCGCAAAGCAGACAGAGACCGTCGATCGTAGCTAGTACGAAGGATGCCAGGTTCAAATCCCTCTTCAACAAAGAGGAAGCTGCAGCTAAGAATCAAACAAATACCGGGGCCGCCACTCCACCACGATCCGAAGATGAAGACGAGACTTCTCCATCGATTCACCCAGCTACACGTGGCCTATACATCCGCGAACTCGTCCGCCCACTTCAGGAGTCGCAGCTTAAAACACATCTCATCCAGCTCGCTAGCAAAACCACGGACCCTAACAGCGCAGACCCCTCGGTATTAGAATCGATCTACTTGGACGGAATCAAAACCCACTGCTTCGCCATCTTCTCGACCGTACAAGCCTGCTCGCGAGCCAGAAACGGAATGCACGGGAAAATCTACCCGAACGAGAAGAATAGAAGGGTTCTGTTCGCGGATTACGTCCCAGAGGATAAAATCGGTTCTTGGATCGCTCGAGAGAAAGATAACCGTGGAGTCAGATTCGTTATCACCTACGGCGACAGCGAAGATGGTGTTGAAGCTGTTCACGAAGAATTTTCTAGTGGAGGAAATGGTGGAAGAGGTAGTATTGGCGGTGGCGGGAATAGGCGTGGAAGCGGTGGTGCAGCACCTATCGATGCGCCGGCGGGACCGAGAGGACGATCAAGCTTTCCGAATAATGGATCAGCTGGAAACACTTTTACTACAGGTGCTAATGCGATCCCACAGGGTGCTAGGGTCGTTAGTCTTGACGAGTTGTTCTTGAGCACAAAAACCAAGCCGAAGATTTATTATAAACCGGTTGATGCGGCTACTGTTAAAGAGAGGATTGCGAAGGGACCGGTTGAAGGAGAAGTCAGAGGGAGAAGGGTTGGTGGACGTGGTGGTGGCGGTGGAGATGTTGGAGCTGGCGCTGGCAATTCGGATTCTTGGAGAGGCGGATTTGGAGGCGGTGGAAGGGGTGGGAGAGGTGGTAGGAGGGGTGGAGGGGATAGTTGGACGAGTAAGGACCGTGAGAGGGATAGGGATTTCGAGAGGAGGGATTGGGTTCGTGACGGTGGGAGAGGGGATAGGAGGGGGCCTTTTAGAGAGAGAAGTCCGAGGGATAGGTGGTAGATTGGCTTATCAGATGGAGCGGTTACGAGTGAGCGGGGGCGCCTGTATACTTTTTTTTCGCGACTTTTACTTCTACCTCTTCTAGAAAAACTTACCATTACTTAAGACTACTAATATTCGACAGGTTCATCAGTTTTCGTTAGATGGAAGGGGGGCTTTTTCGCGGATGTACAAAAGCTCGCCGTTACTTTACTTTACCCCTTTCCCGCTTTCTTTGCAACTTTTCCTTAAGACTATGTATATTAGGTGATTAGCTTGTACCGAGATCGAGATTGGTGTTCATTATATCGGTGGCTGCAGCTGGAATGGCGAATGCATGCATACAAGGAGGGTCTAAGGAAAGCATTTTGTATAGCATGCAGATGATATCGATAATATAACAATGAAATATACTTTCAATATATACCATCTCAGAATTTCAACGAGATTCATAATGTGGTGTATAAAAACCAAAAAGCTGCAAGATAGTTAAACCCCCACAAAACCAAAAAGTCTTAAAAAAAAAAAAAATATAAAAAAAAGTGAAATATCCCGCTGAATGACCCCAACTTGATATAATGCTGCATTCCTAAATAGGGTAGAGAAAAAGAAAGACTACAGCTGCATGATAGCTTTAAATTCCTCGAAGTCGATAGTTCCATTTCCGTCTTTATCAGCCTCTTTGATCATTTCTTCGATCTGTTCGTCGGTCAGATTCTCGCCGAGAGCTTTCATTACCCCACGGAGTTCGGTGGCGTCGATGGTGCCCGTTTTGTCCTTGTCGAAGACGTTGAAGGCGTCGCGGAGTTCGCGGTCCATGTCGCGGTGTTGTTGGTCGCGGGGGGCCATTAGTGTTAGGAATTCTATATGCAATCATGGTTAATGGTGGGTTGGGGGGAGAAGGTTTGAAGGGGGGGGATCGTGGGGGAAATACCTTGGAAGTCGATGGTGCCGGTGTTGTTCAAGTCGACTTCGTGGATTATGTCGCGGAGTTCGGATTCTGTGGGCTGTTGGCCGAGAGATTTCATGACGGCGCCGAGTTCGTCGATGCTGATTTCACCTGTACGTGATAGCCCAGTTATATCAGTTTCGTTTGTCAGATACAGAGTAGATTGGGTGTTGTTTTGTGTTGGAAATGTGGTATTTTGGAAGCTAGGTCACGGCGGGGATGAGATGGGAGGGGAAGTACCATTGCCGTCTTTGTCCTATTGATACAGAGACAGCTCGTTAGTTCAAGTAAAGGAGATGGTACGGATGAGAGAAGCTTACAAACATCTTGAAAGCATCTTCGAAGGTTTGGACTTCTTCTTTGCTGAGGAGGTGGGCCTGTTTGTCGAGCGGTGGTCAGAATTGAAGCTTTTGAAGATGTGGATATGCACGCGGCCAGCTTCTGCAGCCCTGGCGCGGGGCAGAGATCCGACCCAGCTGAAATGAAGGTACCAGAAGAAACGGGGCCGGCGGGGTTTTTATACCATCTTTCTTGTTTTATAGCTTAGAATATATACTTTTAGTCAGTGAATACTGTGGGTTCCTGAATGGAAAAGCTGCGGCCGGTGGGTTGGGTGCGGGGTGAAGAGGGCGGTGTACTTGGTCTGTAGGGCTGTGGTTTTTGATTTCGGGGCTGAGTTTAAATTCCCAGATGAGGGTTTCGGTAGAGTCCTTGCGAAAAAAAAAGGTGCGGGTTTGATTATATAAGATTTTTGAGAGAGAGAAGGGGGAAAAGGGACAAGAAAAAACTAAGAGTCCTAAGTCTTATGTATGAATGGGAGAACTGAAGGGACAGAGTCTACTCTTTTTCTAACAGGTTGGTTCCTCTTTTTTGCCTTTGGTTGCTTTTGATAGCGGGGTAGGATCTACGAGTACTTTAAGCTCAACCAGTGGAATAAAAAACGTGAGGAAAGGTGGGGCCGGGATATGGCCATGGTTTGACGGATTCGGATTCGGAGTTCGGGTTGGAATATGACAGGTCGGTCTGATCAGGTCAGGTCGGATGGGATGGATAATGCCATCTACTTAGCTCGTTCAAATGGTGGTGGTAATGGTTTATATCTACAGATTCGATATTCAGCCGACAAGGGGGCGATATCGATTGGGGCATGGTTTGGTAAGTGTCTTGAATCAGGCGTCTAGATCGGACTTTGATAAGATCGTTTGAAGTTACAGATAGATTTGTTTTGATGAGTGAACGGTCAATTCTATTTTATACCTTTCAAAGCCGATATAAGAGTCATGGCTCAAGAACATTGCATGTATTCATCTTAAACTCGAGGATTGGATATCGATAGTCTCGAGGGATCTCGAAATGATAATTATCACAAGCCGGCCAAGTTACCGACTGGCAGCTGGCGTTGTGTTGGGGACATTTGCCAGATCGGAGCCGACGGTAACCTCAGCGCAACACATTCCTTCAAACTCTGCCCTGCTTCGGCTCTTTTCTGTCGCAAGCTCTCTTTCTTCTTTCCCTTCTCTTCCTACTCCCGGGACCTCATCACATTCTATATCCCCAACTTCAACCTTCCATATACCATCACCTTACACGGAATAACAGCCAATCCGGACTTGGATATAGCTGTTACCCCTATCTCAATCATGTCGACCCTCAGAATCCTCGTCCCCGTTAAACGGTATTCTTTCACTCCCCCCCACTACCAAACCCCGATCCTCGGCTGCACATATCACCAAGTAACTAACATCCACCGTGCAAAAAATGAAGGGTAATCGACTACGCCGTTAAACCCCGTGTAAACAAATCCCAAACCGCTGTCGAAATCGCCGGTGTAAAACACTCCATGAACCCCTTCGACGAACTCAGCGTCGAAGAATCCGTCCGGCTTCGGGAAAAACACACTCCCAAAACAGTAGAAGATATTCTAGCAATATCAATTGGTCCTCCAAAGGCTGCAGATACTTTAAGAACCGCTATGGCTATGGGGTGTGATAGAAGTATTCATGTTGAAGTACCTGAGAAGGATGAGATGTTGGAACCTTTGCAGGTTGCTAAAGTTTTAAAAGAGGTGGTTGAGAAAGAGGGAAGGAATTTGGTGATCTTGGGGAAACAGAGCATCGATGATGATTCTTCACAGACTGGACAGATGTTGGCGGGATTGTTGGGTTGGGGACAGGCTTGTGGTGCTAGTGAGGTTGTACTTGATGGAGAGTATTTGAAGGTTACAAAGGAAGTTGATGGGGGTACTGAAGTTGTGAAGGGAAAGTTACCAATGGTGGTTACGACGGATTTGAGACTTAATGAGCCGAGGTACGCGAGTTTGCCGAACATTATGAAGGCGAAGAAGAAAAAGTTGGAGAAGAAGAAGTTGGAAGATTTTCAGGTTAGGGCGGAGAATAGGTTGAAGAATTTGAAGGTTACTGGTGAGTTTTATCTTTTTCCCTTGTTGCATATTTTAAAGGAGAGTGTGCTGATTGAGTGGATAGAACCACCACCAAGGCAGGGAGGTGGGAAGGTTGACAATGTAGATGGGCTGATTTCCAAGTTGAAGGAGCTTGGGGCTCTGTAATTGTAGAAGTAGTGTAGTGTACATACCGACCTATGTGGGACCATTTAATCTCTAGATATATAGTGTATTATGAATCCATACCCTTGAAAAAAGTGCTTCTATCTCAGAATTTTCGTCCATCGGCCCGCCATAATTCGTTACACATCATTGCTGGACAAGGCAGATTTGCAAATAATGGATATGTTTAAATGCTTCAATTGCGCTGATATTTAGTAGGTTTTAATACATACAGTCGATGTCTCTTCTTGAAAGCCTTAGAACTACAGAGCCAAAAGATCGAATCTTCAACCGCACGAATGAGGTTCTAGTGGGTCGGTTTAAGGATGAATTTGATAGCATCTAGGTTTACGTGGGTTAGCTTATGTAACTTGTACTGTGAATGCGATGACCGACGATCATTAAGTACGTACATTGTGGTATTTTGGAAGAATACTAGACCTGATTACGAATTGCATGCGCCTTTCGATCTGCCAGAAGGCTCTCAGGTTTAGAGAAACTTTGAAAATATATCAATCGGGTAGGTGAATGCTCTGAATCGAATCCTTGAGGATTAATTGAAGGTTAACTTTGGCTTCGCGGCTCCGGGTGTATATGTAGACATATCTTGCCCAAGGTTTTTAAGTGCACCGCCGCGAAGTTAGCGTTAAGGTATTATGGTGAATTTTCTAGCTCATTCGGCCGAGGTCTACTACCAATCTCGTGAGATGAGACAAGCTTATCGCGAAATCGGTTCTCTCGTGAGTCAACCTCTTCCGCCATTGCATTGTGACCGGGGGGTATGTAAACTTATAGTTGCAAACCTATCAGGCCAGGCGATGCCATTACGTTAACAATACCATGCTAAACGCAGGTCCGCGGGCCCGGTATACTTCAAGGCATTCCTCATGGTAACGTTCCCTTACGAAAACCGATACCAAAAAACCCTGCTCTAGTTTGATAAAATAAAGCTTAACTTGGCGATGTGAGGCTCCTACCTTCCTAAACCATCGAAGTTGGACCCACCAACCGGAGTTGTGGGCCTTGGTGATGAGGGGCAATGCGTCGGCACGCCTGATTCCTCATGGCATTTGGTGTTCGGTCAAACACGTAAGCTGTAGCGTCGGCTTTGGCAATGAGAATCGTCAGATTTCTGTGCTCATGAATTGCCCAGTCCCTAATATATGGTGGGTTCGAGTTCGAGCTCCGTTCGTATATTGGGCTTGGCAATTTTATAAGCTTGCCTGAGCTAAGCTTTATAAAACGACTGGAGGTCTCACTAGATCAAGATCAATTCTCACAACTACTTTTTTTTTTTGATTCGTTTCATGTATGTTGCGATATACCGTATAAGGCGTAGTGCCGGGTCTATACGTACCGCTCTATAAATACAGGCGGATCTACGATGTGTTGGGATCTAGACGATCGATCATCAATTATACATAAACAGACCTATATACTTTTCAGCGTATTTACGAGCTGTAGAACCTTTAACACGTTATTAGCACGACTTCCTGATCCTAGGAAGAGTATTTATTAACTAAGTATAATGTGCTTCAGCTGTTTTCACGCTTTACCGTAGTATCTGCAGATTTTTACTGATCGTAATCTTAGAATCGTAAAGATTACTCTGCTTTTTAAATTCTTAATACAACGCTGCATAATATATCTTTTAGAATGTAATATCTATATCTGTTATTTTTCTAAGTAGATTTACCTTGGCCGTAAATGGCCGTAACTACCAGGTCTGGCTCGATAAAATTAAGCAGGTGTTGGGATCGCATATGAAGTATAGCTATAAGCTGTTAAAGTTTATTGCTGATACTTCTGTAGCGTTACTAGCTAGTATCTCAGGACTCTTATAAGATGCCAGGGAACAAGCTGGGGCCTCCCTATCTACTGCTGAAATAGTAGATGTTGCAGACGTTGAACTGTTAGACAAGTATGAAGCAGCTAAGTTATTCGCTGGCGGTATTATATAAGAATTGGTTTATGATAATATATATAATATCCTTACCGGCTTGTTACTCAAAGCTATGATGGATCTACTTAAGGAGAGATATAGGCCTGATATCGAAAGTGTTATAAATGTGCTTAAGAACTGTCTTTTCTCTCTTACTGTATAGCTGGAGAAATACGATATATATATAGCTATTTCGCGTTATTTCGAGGTAGTTATATAGATATAAAAGGAAAGAAGCGATATTTTACTTTCTACCTTTCTATAGTTAAGTCTTATTAATGCTGCTAGAGGGGTATTAGACGAAACTAAAAATTAGCATCTTAATATTTATATAGTTATGTGGTTTTATATGACGAATGTTACTGATAAGACGGTATATATAATCGAACGTTTGAGAGATTATATTCTTAAATAAATAACCTTATTTTACTATGGGCGTAATGCTTGTAGATGTGGAAAGTTAGAAAAGAAGGGTGCTAAATCTTAAGCTTTTTCTGCGTCTACGTTATTACTAGCTACGGACGCTACTGGCTTGGTAGTATATAAGGGAAATAAACGAAAGTTTAAATGCACAGTTAGTCAGGATAATAGAACTGAGGAGGGTGGTGTGGAGAAGAGAGTTCGCTTTGATATTGAGGGAAACGCAGGTTTTGGCTTTGGCGCTGGGGGTATGACTTTTTAGAAGAAGAATAAGATAACCTATTTTTTATGCGGTACTTGTGGAGGTATAAGCTATCTAGAAGAACGCTGTTTTGTTAAGCATCTAGAATTTAGACTTTTAAACTGGAGAATTAAGAAGAATGTTTTTTTTTATTTTATAGTTTCTAAACTTCGTAATATAATAATGGTATATAGAGTTAATATTAAAAGAAATGCCTGTAAAGGTGCTTCTGAAGAATCATGGTATATAGATTTAGGTGTAAGTGACTGGATCTGTAAGAATTATGATTTATTTATATCTGAAACCTATGTCTTTTTCGATATAGAGAGAAAGATAAGGTTAGGGGATGATTTAATTGTACTTGTTTAAGGATACGGAACTCTTATTATAGAAACTGATACTACTATTCTGAAGGTACACGATGTGCTATACGCGTCTTAGATGGCTCTAAACCTATGTTCTGTTAGGAAACTGCAGGAAAGAGGGATAGGCGTATATTTTACGTTTTAGAGTAATATTCTTGAGAAAAATGGTTTTGTTATAGCATAGCTAATTTTCGATGAAGAAATAGGCTTCTACGTACTGAAAAGTAGTAGTGAATGCTGCGTGCCTGAGAGGGTACAAGATAGATTTTTTATTTTAGAGGTTATAGCGTTGTTAGTGTATTAAGTAACTATAGATTATACTTTCCTAACTGAAGTTATGGAATTATTAAAATGGCATAGGAAACTGAGTTATGCTAGTTGGAGAGTAGTTTGTAGAAGTATGGTTCGAGTTAGGGTTGAAGTACCCTTTGAGAAGTAGGGGAATCTAACTTGTGAGTTATGCTTTTTATCTAAAGTTAATATATGTTTAAATCTAGATCTTGCTACCTCTAAGAAGTTATATTCCTTAGAGCGTATATACATAGACATAGTGGGGTTATTTGCAATAGCTTTACTGCATAAACATTATTTAAATTCTATAGTTAAGCTATATTAACAAGTAAGGTATGCGCTTGTAATTGTAGACGAGGCTATCTACTATAAATAGATAAGGTTCTTTACGAGTTGTTTAGAATATTGAGTACGTTTTATTTAATTTGTAACGATGATGGAATATAAATATGGTCGATAATCTAGAATAATGGCTGTACGCTTTGATAATGTAAAGGAGTTTATACAGGAGGAAGTATAGATTTTTTGTGTAGAATATAGTATTGAAATTGAATCTTCCGCTTTATACGCACATGAGTAGAACGGTACAGCTGAGAGAGTAATACGGACGCTACAAGAACTTGCTGCTGTAATTCTAATAAAATCTGGCTTATTAGAAGTATTCTAATAAGAAGTTTTATTTACGGCCTGCTTTATAAGTAATAAGCTAGTACCTTTTAAGAGGAAAGAAGAATAAACGCCTAAATCTTTAGAAGAATAGTTTAATGGAAATTCTGTCGATTATATCTGTATGTACTTATTTAACTGTTTAATATATGTTATAATATCTAAGAAGAAACGTAAGAAGATTCTCAATTAGTATAGAGTATAGAAAGGTATATTTCTAGGATATACTCGTACCTTAAAACAGTATAGAGTCTGGAATATCTTAAAGAAGTATGTTTTTATAGTTAGAGACGTGGTATTCGTTGATAACTTTGCTCTCGTACGAGAAAGTTATAAAATATGCTTTCCAGATTTTAGTTACTAAAAGAAGTTATATATTGCTTTAGTCTTATTAGTACCTATACTTCCTAATCCGCAGGATATAGAGCTACAGGATAAGCTTAACGTTAGAAAGATATACGACGATAACTAACGGCATATCGGCACTATATTACTGGAAGGCTAATCTGCTAAAAAACTAAATTTTATAATAGTGGTTAATACTCTACCTGCTTAATAGCAAGGAAAGCCAGATAACTTAATAATCGTAGATGAAATAATCAACGATGAAACTGCTAAGACTAGATAGGTAGAAGAGTAAGCTGCGCTACGATGTAGTGAAAGATTAAGAAAGATAGAGAAAATACGTATGTTATGTACTACAATTACTTAATCCTTTAAGGTCAGATACTTACAGCACGTAAAAGCTATCGAGGTTACTACTTTTATGATTGCAGAAGATACCTTAATTAACCTCGATCTACCACAATCTTATAATAAAGCTATAGCTAGTAAAAAGAAAGAAGGCTAGCTAGCTATAATTCAAAGAGAAATAAAATCGCTTATCGATAATAAGACATGAACTATGTTTTCAGAGGTACCGCACGGTATTAAATTAATAAATACGCGCTAAATCTTCACTAGAAAGCGTACAAATTTAGGAATATTACATAAAGCCAGATTAATAATAAAAGGCTATGAACAGCGCTATAGTATTTATTATACAGAAACGTATACGCTAATTATTAACTTACGTATTATATGAGCCTTACTAATAATTGCTGCGATTCTGAACTTAGAGGTTTATTAGCTAAATATCAAAATAGTGTTTTTGAATACTTCTCTACTTTTACAGGAAAGAATACTTATCGCTTTACTAGCAAGTTATAAAGCGCTAACTAGAGTTATAGTACTGCTTCTACTAAAGTCATTGTATAGCCTGAAATAGGCTCCATACTTATAGAACGAAGACTTGAACAATACGCTTACAGGCGAAGAGTTTCCATACAAAATAACAAGAAGCGAAGTAGATGAATGTTTATACTTTTACAAAAACATAATTATAGTCATATACGTTAATAATTTCCTAATCTTCTCAAAAAATATAATCATGATACAGCAGACGAAAGCGTACCTGATGAAAATATATGAAATTAAGAATATAGGTGAAACTAAACGGTTTTTGGGCCTACGAATACGAAAGAATCGTACTTCTAAAACATTATAAATAAACTAAGAAAAATACTATAAAAACATTCTAGATTGTTTTAGTATACTTAATAATAAGTTAAGATAGATCCTTATAAATTCTAGCGTACGATTATCGAAGAATGCTTTTTGGCCCGCATTTAACAAAGAAAATCACGAAATCTACCGAAATATAGTTAACTTATTAAATTACGCTGTATAAGGTAGTTAACCTGACTTAGCATATATAGTTGCAAAGTTAGAGCAGTATACCTATACGCCTACGGAGAAATATTAGAAAATAGTAATATAAGTTTATTAGTACCTATCTACTACTTACAAGTAGTTATTCCATTATAATAGCAAAATGGTCGATAAAAAGGATCTACCTCTACTATTAAAAAGGTATAGTAATTCAAATTAAGCACAAATTTATAGGCCAGAGGATATTGCACGAAAGTCAACGTCTAGCTACGTGTATTTACTAAGAAGTAGCATTATTTTATAGAGCAGTAAACTGCAATCGGTTATTACAAAATCCTTAATTAAAGCAAAAATAATAGCTTCTAATTATGCAGGAATTAAAAAAATTTAGCTTCAAAAACTATTATTCTCAATCCTTATATCGCTTTAACTATAAACAACGCTCCCTCTACCCCCTACGGTTTTGTATATGGATAATACTACCGCTATAACTGTAAATATAACAGGTGGCAACCAACAGAAGACAAAGCATTACGATCTGTAATACTTCTGGATTAGAAAAAAGATAAGAAATAATACCTTCAGATTAAAGCATCGTAGCTCTAAGGAGTTACTAGCGGATGCGTTGACTAAGTTCCTACCGACCAACTCGCACAACTATCATTTTACGCGCATAGGCTTACTCGATTAAAAGAATGAGAATATTATTTTGCTTTATATTACATAAAATCTCAGATAAAACGAACAGCCGCGTAGAATAAACAAATAAAGGATAAGACCCTTAAAGCACTAAGGCGGAAAGGCTACGCCTCTAGTAGTAGCATCTTTTACTTACATATAATTTTACATCCTAAATTTATTTTAAATTAGCTGATGTACCGTCTAAGAATTAGAGCTATAACTTACGTATCCGCATGGCCGCGTAAATAGACCAATTCCGCCATCACATCCTACAAAGTAGGCAAGGGAGCTGCACCGCCCGGAATACCTTATACCGCGTTAACCGCAGCGATAACCTAAGCATAAGTAGCACCCCCACCTACTACTCCTCCAGCGCCACTAGCTCCACCAGCTCCACCAGCTCCACCACCTGCACCTTCTCCGTGCGCTGCTAGAGCCGCATTGGCAGCTGCCAGTGCTATATTAGAAGCAGTTAAGGCTACATTAGCTGTAGTTACAGCTGCGTTAACTACAGCCAGCTAGTTCTGCAAATCCCGTACGTCTAAGTTAGCAGGAAGGTAAGTAAGCTAGGGCATAGGCGTACCGTCTGCCAATATTAGCCCCCATACCGCTCCAGCGATAATACAGTTATTTGATAACAGTAGAGGGCCACCAAGAGCTACGCCATAAAAAGCATTTAGCGTATTAACGCTATACCTGTGCGCCTGTAAAGCCGCAGTCTAATACATGACAGGATCTCCGGGAACGATTATAAGCGCTAGCGGATTACAAACAACAAAACTACGTCCCAGCCCAGAAGCGCGAGAAGCCCTAATACTCCGTGCTTAATACAAATTAGCATTTACACTCTCAAACGCATAGGATTACAGAACTTACACTACGTGTACAAAGAGTTTACCTTTATACAGAAACTGCACTTATTACTGCGGGTATCCAAAGATACAATACACAGATAACCATCATCGAAGCATCGCTGATAAAATACAGCACAAATATATAATGCCAGATTAGCGAGAATAACGTTCGCACAAGCAAGGTAACTAGCAACAACAGCAGACATAATAATATTATAAAGCTGTAAAAGTATAAAATAATATAATAATAATAATAAAGTAAGCTAAAACTATGAACGAAGCTAAAGATATAAAAAAATAAAAAGCAAACAAGGCAAATAACAACCAGTTAAATACTTCTCTTTTTCTAAAACAGCTCCAGATGTCTACACTAATTTTAAAGCCGTACAGCATAGCTCTAAGCTGGGGATGTAGCATAAAATCTAATAAATTACATAACTACAACAGACGTCCCTACAGCTCCAGAGCTACGTACGTTCTAGATAATAATTTTAGAGCCATAAAAATTCCTATATACAACAGCATACACGGTGATTTACAACTATTCGCTGCAAAGCATGAATCTATATTAATATAACAAGCGCCAGTAAACGCACAGCCTAATCCAATATTTGTACAGAATAGTTGGTTCTATAGGCTACTATAGTAATTATACCATTATAAGATGTTAAAGCGTACCGCTATAAACGCAACGATTCTATACTCTATAATTGAGAGATTACGCGTTTTTTATAACTAAGTAGCTTTATACTACGAGCTGCGTAAGTACTACGATTAAATAAAACTACAACAGATTAAATACAACAGGGCATTGAGGTCACTACGGTTTGTGCCATAAATCCTGCTAAATTGTAATTATGCGAAGTTACAAGATATATCGTGATACAGTGATTTTTACCGTCTACGCCTTATATACGAGCTGGGGTATTGCGATATACCGTATAAGGCGTAGTGCCGAGTCTATACGTACCGTTCTATAAATACAGGCGGATCTACGATGTGTTGGGATCTAGACGATCGATCATCAATCATACATAAACAGACCTACATACTTTCCAGCGTACTTACGAGCTGTAGAACCTTTAACAATGTATTTTCATTAATTGCGATTCCACCGAAGAAGTAATTTGATTGAGCATTGCGTGAAGGGATAGAGTATATTCTTGCCTTCCAGAATTTTAATTCGCCAATGGCGAACGCAACATGCGTGGAAGACCTGGGCTTCGGCCCAACGGTTTTGTATTGCAGACAGGGACTAGATTTTACCTTACAGTTTGAAGAAAGCATGTTTGATCTCATGCCCGCGGGTTTGGTGATTCTGTTATCGCCTCTAAGAATCTGGCAGCTACGCCGACAGCCGAAGCGAGTTTTCGAAAAGTCATTTGTTGGGTCAAAGTTGGTATGTACTTACTAAATTTCCCCCATAGCATATTAAATCGTGTCGGATAATTTCTAATAGTATTGTTAGATGAATATAACCACCTTGGCAGTTTTGAAGCTCATTCTCGCAATTGTCTGGACCTTTAGAGCACCAGTATTAACAAAAACCTCCATAGCCGCAGCAGTCGTATCATTCTGTGAAGTTCTCGCTATCGGAATTGTTTCCAGCCACGAACACGTCAGAAACATCCGACCGAGTTCTTTACTCAGCCTTGCCTTGACGATATCGATCATTTTTGATATTACAAGAACTAGGACTTTTATTAAGATTAATTTTGATAATCTTTTGACGGCTTTGTTTGCGGCTTCTATTGCTTCGAAGGCGTCGGTTTTGTTATTGGAAGCGAAGGATAAGAGGGTCTTCTTGAGGTCGCCGGATACTGAGAAGCCGCCGGAGGAGACGAGTGGATTGTTTAGTCGGAGTGTGTTTTGGTGGTTAACGCCTTTGTTGCGGACTGGTGAGTTTACTGCCATTCCAATATTCATCATGATAGGTTGTTCGTAATTGCTAATTCAGAGATATCCATGTTTGCAGGTTATTCCAAAATTCTGAGCTTCTCGGACTTATGGCATCTAGACGACCGCATCGACGCTGCAGACATCAAGGACCATTTCTACCAAACATGGCTACAACGCTACTCCTATTCCAAGCGGAAATACAAACTCGCCCGCTCAAGCTTCCGCGCCTTAATATGGCTCTTTCTATCACCCGTTATCCCGAACATCCTATTCGTCGGCCTCAATTTCTCCCAACCCTTCCTCATCAGCAGAATGATTACATTCGTCCGTTCCGCGGATGACCCGACTGAAGTTGGATATCTCCTACTCCTAGCATTTGCCGTTGTATACCTCTTAATCGGCGTCTTCGGCGCAATATATTGGCATGAAGTTGATAGATGGTTAACAGTTCTTCGTGGTTGTCTTGTCAGTGCTGTTTATCGTAAGACACTAACGTTGGATCTACGACAAACGTCTACGGGAGCTTCTGTGGCTTTGATGAGTACGGATGTTGAGAAGGCTATGTTGGGGTTTAAATGGCTTCATGAGGCTATTTCGAGTTTTGCGATTATTCCGATTGCTCTTGTGCTGCTCTATTTTCAGGTTGGATTGGCGTAAGTGTTCGTTCTAGTATATATTTTGTGGCAGCTTTGAGGTAGGAGAGTCTAACAGTTATATAGTTTCCTTGCGCCGCTTTTTGTGCTCGGTCTCTGCACATACTTAGCTAGCCATATATCAACGATTATCGTTAAACGACAAAAGATCTGGCTTCAGGAAACGCAGAAACGAGTACACTTCACATCATCCGTCATTGCTTCCATGCGCGGAGTCAAAATGATGGGTCTAGTTCCCCTCATCACAAAGAAAATCGAAAAACTCCGCCACATCGAAAACATGGCAGGGTTAAAATGGAGACTTAACATCGTCGTTGGAGTCTTGTTATCAAACCTTGGCAGTGAGGGTTCAAAATGGTTTACATTCATCCTCTTCGCCATAATTTTCTACGTTAAACAACGGAAAGGAGATGGTTCACAAGAGGGACTTAACGTTAATATTCTTTTCACATCTCTTGCGATTTTGAACATTACGCTGCAGAAGTTACAGATTGTGATACAGATTATTCCGGGATTGATGAATTCTTTTGGATGTTTGATGAGGATTGAGGAGTTTTTGATGGCGGAGACGAAGTCAGATAATAGACTTCAGAGGGAGATAAGGTCGATGATTTCTTCGAATAGTAATGGATTTGGAGATGAAAGTGAAGGGTTGAAGTATGATGATCAAGATATACCAATGCAACGGATTCGAAGATTATCAAGGGATGGGGCGAAGCCGTTGATAGAGGTTACACAGTTAACGGCTGGGTGGTCGCTGGAGGAGAAGATACTCAAGGATATTTCGTTAGATATTATCTCTGGGGAGATGACCATTATCGTTGGACCGTACGTTCTCTAACTACCTCCCTCTCATTATATATTTTAGCTGGCTTACTAACGCACATGGATGGTAGTGTTGGATGCGGTAAATCGACACTACTTCAAAGTCTTCTAGGAGAAATGACCGTTCACGAGGGATTTGTGAATATTCACGGTCCCTTCGATTCTATCGCCTACTGTGCTCAAACACCCTGGCTCGTTAATAAGAGTATTAGGGATAATATCGTGGGAATGTTGCTGTTTGATGTCGATTGGTATAAAGAAGTTGTACGGTGCTGTGCTTTACTTGAGGATTTGAAGCTTTATAATAAAGGGGATAAGACGTTGGTTGGGTCGAAGGGCGTTACCCTTTCTGGGGGTCAGAAACAGCGGATTGTAAGTCTTTTCTTTTGATCACGGTCGGATATATTGCAGGAATAGGGTGTGCTAATTAAAAGCCTAGGCACTGGCTCGAGCTGTTTATTCTAGAAAGCCGATTCTAATTTTGGATGATATATTCAGTGGGCTTGATACTGTTACTGAAGAACGCATATTTACAAGACTGTTTGGATCGGGCGGCTTGCTGAGGAAGAATGGGAATACGATTATTTTAGCGACTCATGCTGGTAAGTTCCTGTCACTTGAGTATTGAGAAGTTGGGGGTATAGGATTCTAATTGATAACTACGTATTAGTCCACCGTCTTCCCTCCGCCAACCAAATCATTGTCATGAACAAAGAAGGATCCGTTCAATCCCGCGGAACCTGGGAATCGCTCTCCTCAGACTCAACCTTCATGGAAATCCTACGAGATGCTACCAAATCAGAGACATCAAGTACTAGGAGCGGCAGCCAGCACGCAGGAATAAACGATGACCAAGAGATTCCACATGAAATTACCCCTCGTGACGACGAAAATGCAAGAACACAAGTGAGTATTGATGATATCTCCCGTAAGACGGGTGATATTATGGTCTATAAGCATTATTTCAAGTCGATTGGGTTGAAGCATAGTATTATTTTCGGAGTACTTTTGTTGATTGAAGCTGGGGTTTGGAATGCGCTGAGTAAGTTACTACTAATTGACCCTTCGGAGATATTGTGGATTCTAACGGTTCTTGTTAGCCGTCTGGTTAAATAAATGGAGTAGCGATTCTGATTCGAAGAAGACCCCGTTTTATATGGGGATTTATACCTTCTTGGTTATTTCGTTTTTGGCATTGTTGACAGTATGGGTTTGGCATTGTGGTCGGTGGCCGATGACTATTTCGGCGGAGAATTTGCATAAATGGCAATTGGCGACTATGGTGAAGTAAGTGGGCGCAGATGGCCTCCTTCTTAGCTAAAACTTAATTATATTGACGATTTGGATCATAGGGGCAAGATGTCATATTTCAGCGCAACGGATGTCGGTGTTACAACAAACCGATTTAGTCAGGATCTTGTGCTTATTGATACTGAGTTGCCAATGGCGATGATCAATTGTACCGAGAGTACGTTACAGGTTGCTCAGGCTCTTTTAGCCCTCCGACAAATACTTACGAACTTGGAATATAGGTGCCCTATTGGTCATTGGTCTCATCTCCATTACCCTGGTCGCAACCCCATGGATCGCATTGACCTTACCTTTCCTTGCCGCCTCCTTCTACTACCTCCAACGATTCTACCTCCGCACTTCGCGACAAATGCGTCTCTTAGATATCGAAGCTAAATCACCGCTTTACACACATTTCCAAGAAACGTTATCTGGAATTGCCACGATCAGAGCATTTTCTTGGGAGAAGGACTTTAATGATGAGAGTGAAAAACTTCTCTCGGTATCTCAAAAGCCATATTATTACCTAGCAACGGTGCAAAGGTGGTTGACTCTTGTGCTTGATTTGGTTGTTGCTGTGCTGGCGTTTGCGATTGCTTTGATCGCAGTGCAGTTGAGGCATTCGTTAAATCCAGGGTACATTGGTCTAGCTTTGCTCAATACGGTAAGTCTCTCTAGATATATTGAAGATGTAGTTTATGACTAACGTCTACATGGTGCGTTCAGATGACTATTGGCGAAATGCTCAAAGTTTGTATTATATTTTACACAAACCTTGAGACTTCATTGGGAGCTATTGCTCGAATGCGGAATTTTAGCAAGATGGTGCCTCATGAAGATGAGCCGGGATATGACCTTTCGACGCCGGAATGGCCGAGCAGAGGGAATGTTGTGTTTAGTAATCTTTCGGCAAGTCATAAGTATGTTGATATCCTGCTCTCGAGCTATACAGTTGATTATATCATACTAACGATTACTTATAGACCAGACTCGGAAATCGTTCTGAAAAGCATAAACCTCAGCATCTCAGCAGGTACCAAAGTCGGCCTCTGCGGCCGCTCCGGCAGTGGAAAATCTTCACTAGTGGCTACCCTCTTCCGCCTTCTAGAAGTCCAAGGCGGTTCCATAACCATAGACGGCATCGACATAACCGACGTCTCCATCAACACCCTCCGCGGAAGACTTAACGTGTTATTACAAGAACCATTTTTCCTTGCTGGAACTGTAAGGGATAATTTGGGATATGCGATGGTTTCTGAGGAAGATGGTGAGAAGTTGAAGGATGAAGATATGTTGGAGGTTTTGGAGAGGGTTGGGTTGAAGGAGAAGGTTTTGGGGTGGGAGGGGGGTTTGGGCGCGGAGTTTGATCCGGAGGGGAGCTTGAGTCATGGGGAGAGGCAGTTGTTTTGTTTGGCGAGGGCGATGTTAAAGAAGGGGAATATTGTGGTTTTGGATGAGTTTACGAGCAGGTAAGTACTTTATATCAGATTGAAGTTAAGTTATAGGGTGAGGTCGAATATGCTAACTGTGGGAATATATAGTGTGGACATCGAAACGGATAATAAGATGCAAAAGATACTTAGAGAACACTTTGCGGGCAAGACAGTGATTACGGTTGCCCATAGGTTGAATACTATTGTTGATTACGATAGGATTGTGGTTTTAGATAAGGGTATGGTTTTGGAGAGTGGAAGGCCGGAGGATTTGTTAAGACAGCCTGGGTCGGCTTTTAAGACTTTGTATGAGGTGCATGAGAATTCTTAAGCTGTTTCTCGACCGATCGTGGTTATGAAACGCCTAGATCGTAATGGTATTTCAAGTGTGTATATAAAATATTGTTGGGTTAGCGTTTACCGGCTGTTGGATTTATCAATAGTAATGTATCAAGTTCTTTTTGTAGAAGCAATTGATCAATAGGTTATACATTCTATAAACCAAACCATATTCCAGAGTGAATTCGGCAAGGGTACTGCTCCAGAAGCGGGAGGCCTCGAGGCTTATAGTATTGACAAAGTATCAATGAATATTTTTCGTCGACTAGGTCGGTACGAGACAAACTTTTCGTTGTAAGACAGTGTTCCAGCGTCCGATACATATTGGAGCGATATCGATCTAATTAAAGATGGCAATATACAATTTGTAATACGACTTATAGAGTGCAAAGGTATTCAAAAACACCACTACTCCGGTTCCAGAATGACCTCAGTAAAAGGGGTCATTTGGAATTCAGGCAACAGGGCTGCGATATGTACGAGACCAAGTGATAGTGAATTTGTCATCCCATGGAGAGGTCTAACTAGATCTTGAACTTTCCTTACCCCTACCCCCAATGCTCGCGCTTTGACCTTCACACACATGCTCCAGATATCCGCCAACCGGCAACCCCACTAGTACTCATTAATCCTTCAAACTTGAGAGCTGCGGAGAACCCTCACTAGACGAGTTGCTAAATTTTGTCGCGACAAAGACTTTCATTAAACCATCCTTTGCATCTCGTTTATCAAATTTTGCGTACAGCTCTTCCATCTCCTCGAGTGGAATTCTGTGGGATATCATGATGTTGGGATCGATTTTGCCAGGAATTATGTAGTTGTTGAGGATATCTTCCCAATACTTCATAACTGGAGCTTGGCCATTTCCTGTTGGAAATATTAGCATGCACGAATTATTTTGAAATAGAAGCAAGTACTAACCAATCAGCCGAATCCCTGTTTGCATAATAGCCCCGATATTCAAGTGGTTTGTATACCCAGTATACAACCCCGTAATTCCAATTCTCCCATACGGTCTAACGCTCAATATCATTTCGTTCAATGTATCCGAAGAGTCAGTCTCTAACCCGATCGTAGTCTCGATCTTCTGAAAAATGGACTTTGGATATTCTCCAGCCGCGCATTCCAAAGCGACATCAAGGCCTCCTGGAGCAAGCTTCTTGAGCTCTTCGGGTACGGATTTGATTTTTGAGAAGTCGATGGTTTCGATCTGTGGGATCTTTGATTTGGCGTATTTCAGGCGCCAGGGGGTGGAGTCTATTGCTATTACGCGTTTTGCGCCTTTGAGGAATGCCCATTTTGCGGTAAAAAGACCTATTGGGCCCATGCCCCATATGCCGACCTAATAATCCATTAGCTATTTCTTACCAAGTTGATCTCGGACCCAGATGTCACGAAGGGAGGGGACGAAGTTAAGTTTACTATGCATATGGAACTTACAGTATCTCCCTCATAAACACCAGTATCCTGCACACAATTATACGAAGTCGGAATAACATCACTTAAAAACAACGCCCTCTCATCCGTAACACCATCCGGTAATACCAATAAATTAACATCTGCAAATGGTGCCCTTACGTACTCTGCCTGTGCACCGGCGTATCCACCTGCGAAATGGCTATACCCCATTACGCCGGCTGTCCGGTGGCCATACATTGCGTTAGCGACTGAGGAGTTATTGGTACGTTCGCATTGGGAAGAGAGTTTTTGAACGCAGAAACGACAGGTGCCGCAACTGATTTGGAATGACGCGACGACGCGGTCGCCGGGTTTGATGGTTTTGACAGCTGGGCCGACGGTTTCGACTATGCCCATGTATTCGTGACTATATGTCATCAAAAATTAATTATCTTTGAATGAGATATATATTTAAAATAGCTATAGGTACGTACCCCAAAATATCACCCTTTTGCATTTCAATCACGGCGCCATGATAAAGGTGCAAATCACTCCCACAAATAGTAGTTCCCGTGACCTTAATGATAGCATCTTCGTTTTCAATAATTCTTGGCTTTGCGGTTTCAGCAACTTTGACTTTATTTTTCCCTTCCCAAACAACGGCTTTCATTTTTGCGCCCGATGGGTCGGCGAATTCATGTTGGATGCCGTAGTTGCTGATACCTGCGTTTGCGGCTGTGCCTTCGGGATATTCACCCATCCGCTTTTCGATGAAGTTTGCGCCAATGTTGGCCATTTTTTTCGTTGATATTGTTATGTAATTATTTTAATTATTCGATTATGTAGATTTGTGTGAATTTTTAGTGGGTTCTCCAATACAAAAAGATAGAGCCCGTGAATGAAAGGTGGTTTCGAAGATTTTACCCATCGAGAATTAGCATAAATCCGTTAACATATAGTTTCCCAATATTGGACTACGTCACTATTTCCGAATATTACTTAATTGCGTTAAAATATAAGAAAAATGCGGCGTATACGCACATTTCTTCTGCGAAAGGCCGGTTGTAATTGCAACGACGCAGTTGTGACGGCATTAACAAATGTTCCGCGAACCTGTCAATCACATAGAGTATGCATTGCGTAGTTAGCGATTGATGTCAAGCGACCGACCGGGTCGGTTCCGAATAAACTTCAATTTAAAGATTAGCGAGCCATCTGATCAAGGGCCGGCAAAATGCAACTTCCCCATTCCAAGTTCTGAGTTTTAAGCGGTTTCGAATTATATGAATCTTCAATGCAATACCCTGCTATAACTACATGTTTATGCGACGCCTTAACGAAGGAATTGAGATGTCATGCGGCATTGCGCACGTGGTGATAGGTAATCACTGAGCTTGAATGCGTGGCGAAACTCGTAACGAATTAAGATAAGCTTTGGAGGTAAATCCATGCGATTCAAATTTTCACGACGTATGATACGAGGGCTACGCCTGGAGAGTTTAACCCCCCAATATCCGGCACGAGTCATGGCTCTATCGCCAGGTATCTCGGATCAATCCGGATTTGTCTGAAGCCAGCGCCAAGAAAAACGCCTCGCGAGCCAAAATTGGTTAAATCCTGGGAAATGTGGAATATGATATCTAGCGACCAATTTCGACTCGAAGACTACTCAAGATTATTACCAGACCAATTCGCGGGTAACATAGCATCGGTACCTAAGACAAAGGTATTAATAGAACCAGCCGCCGCCGCCAGCCACCCCGAAGGTCAAACGGAGACAGCATTCACAAACGGAAGTAAGACCTAGAATTGAAACCACTCTGCTAACCTCCTTGCGGCTGGCATTTAATACCAAAGACTCATATTACTTGTCGTTAGAGTTGTGCATGTGGAGACTAGGCCTTCGCCCAGATCCACAGTCAAAGCTTCTCACGCGTAGAGTCGCTTGACCTGCACTGGGCCGCGTTGCCGAACATAACGGCCATTAATTCACCATGGGTTATTGTAAGTAGTGGTGTCAATTGCTCCTGCATCTCATGTTAATTTTTTTGCGAAATATATCCAATTACAAAGCAATTGAGCATGATTAGGATTCAACCTTTAAGATCCTATAAAGTTTTTTGAGTCGATTTACAAACGAGAGATCTCGATCCCTGTTTCTCTAAGAAGGAAGGAGAAGATGATTTCCCATTGAATCACGATTGCGCGATATCGAGGCCTCGTAAAGCCAGGAACTACAAACCAGGTCAGTCGGTGCCTTCAAAGTTTTGCTTGAGCTATTATCATCGAATAATATGTATCAAGCTAAGAGATGAATCATGGAATACCGGCTAAGCTTAGCTAAGGCGAACTGCAAGGCAGCCACGTCGACGACTCCGGGAACAACGTTGCCTATATCCAGAGGACAATCAAGAACCTTAAATCAACATGGGGTTTAGAAATGAGTATCATGTTATGGGCTACCAAATTGAGAGCTGGAATGGCTAGTTATATTATTGAGATTTCACGACTGGAGAGTCCACGCTCCATCGGAAATGCAACCTGTATCGCCGTTGGATACAATTGAAATCATAGTACGGAGTATATTCATGACCCACGGTTGGCGGCTACTAGCAATCCTAAAGGTGGGTACACGGCTTTGATTCTTGTTATAGGCAGAGATTTGATATATATCGTGTCCACCTACCGTATACTGGTCATTATCCCGGCCAAGGATTGACTCTAACCATGTATGATCGTATGTACATGCGCTAGTGTGAACCTCAGGAAGCTGAGGTTTGCACCATCTCTCATGTGATAGATATATCTCATGGGAGGAGCTCGTGTGAGCTAGAGCTTCCGTGGAAAGCCATATCGTTTAGATCGGAAAACGTGTAGCTAAACCTTCAACTAGTGTACCCACTTAATAATATTTTGAGGTTTTGGCGGCGGCATGAACACCCACATCAGCAGTCTCTTCTGTTTCAGGCGTTGAATAAGGCAAGACGTCGTGGACAAGCATCGTAAGAGTAATTCTACATCTACTAGATTAATTAGTTCATATTTGTGATGGTCAGTGCTTTGGAAATTTATCCCGACGACCTCTTAGCTTATTCTCGTAGCTAGCAAGTGATAAGCCTGCAACTTCCCACGAGCCCTAACCGCTCTCCGAAACCGTCGTGAAACTTTCCTGCCGTTAATGAATATGCAATGTTAAAATTTTCGTTGACATATGCCAATTTATGGCACAAATGAGCGGTGCACGAACATAGTAGCTCGTAAGTGCAAGATTGTTCCAGAATCATTTCCACAATCAAAAATGACATACCTAATACGACTCGGGTAGGTGGTTAAAATCGAGGAAATTCAGAGACAAAAACCTCAGACATATCTTACAGCCGCTGCCGGTACGTACCCGGATACCAGGCGAGGATATAATCGGAAAGTTTTTTTGACCCATACTAAAAATATTACCCGCTAGAACATATCACTGTTTTATAGGGAAAACATACGCCCTGCACGCTAGAATGATGAGTAAGTTTAGGGGCGCAATCGGAACTCGTTAACTGGTGGACCTGCTCCAGCAGACCCGGCCTTCAGGCATAACATCGGGACATTTCATATCCAATAGCAGGCCGGAAAACCGGAAGTAGGAATATGCACCCAACAAATCAAGAAATTTGTGTGACATTAATGAGGCCATAGACGAACGTCCTGGCTATTTAACCCTAGTCAATAAAATTTCGTCCCGCTGCACGGCTTATACGTTACAGGCTCGCCTACATCTCCGGATAGTACCGACCCTCGTAAAGAACAACATAGCGCATCTACCTATTGTGAAGGGTTGAGACTAGGGTAAAAAAAATTCTGCAAAACAAGAAGAGCTAAAAAGGAATGCAAATGGAAATATCCTAGCTTTAACATTAGCAATCGTGGAATCAGGTTTGGATGATGTGTGATGTCACATATACGCCGTATTTTCACGGATTCGCCGTTCGAGACGTTGGACGCGGGGGAGGGGCGCATGGTGCGGGAAAATATCTAAAAACTCTCGCAGGGAGTAGATTTAGTACATCTCGTGCAGGCTTTATTAAACTGCGGGAAGTTAAATCGATGGTATAAATCCTTAGGAATTAGTTTCGCTCGCGGGGATCCCATCCTGTTGTATTCGTTGGCATAGACTATCAACTTGCAATCCTCAGTTAGTCTCAGACTTACATAATCCGGACAACTAAGTCTTGCACAAGTAACTAAGTCCTGAAATGTAGGGAGTGCAAAACACGAAGGTACTAGTTTAATTATTCCATCCGAATACATTTCGCCAATCTTGGTTAAAAGTCTGAAAGGGATACTGCTTCTAGACTGGTGTACTGTTACACAGTAGATTTAGTTCTGGCTGGGAAAATTTTCATCTGTTAACTAAAGACGTGGCTAAGCGACCTTCTCAAACTGTAAAGCAACCAAAGGAATTATTCAATTGCGATGCTCTGAATCGAGGTTCGACAGTCGAACTGTCTGTAGGAGTTTTCCAAGCTTGTTGCATTCGAGCATAAAAAGGAAGCAGCTTGCAGCATGCAGGTGTTTGAGCTGCACGTTTGGTTGGTCGGAACTGGGCGGCGTTACTTTTACGGATTCCCTGCAGCTAGCTGTTGCAGCTTTTCAAATCGGGGACCTCATGCTTCATGAATTCAATGGCCCTCCCAAATCTCGCAAATTGCGAAGAATCGAAAGGAAATTTCGAATTTCAAGGCGCCGCCATGATGCCGTCGAAGGTCCAATGTCTCCTCACTCTCACGCATTGTGCATCTCATATCAAGTAATCGCTGTATGCTGAACCTTCTATCAATGGAGGTGTCTTAGACATCCAGAGATCTTGGTGGCCTGCGTACTCCGAGCAAACAGAGAGATTAGCCGGTTTGGTGCCCGCGTTTTTCTTTTTTATTAAATTAGCTTTAGAGCTGGTGTGTTGGATGACAAGGGGCAGTGCTGCATACTGTATGTGACGATCAGGAGGAACCCATACACCACGAAAAACTATGATATCTGAGCTGAGTGATGATGAAGAAGTGTAATGATTCAAGGTAGTCTTGATATCGTGACAGCAATCCTCAGCGGCGGTGAAAGGCCCCAAACAGAGTCAGGCGATGCCTGAATATATCTCGTAGGGAGCCTGATACCTACTTTCCTGCCCCTCGAGTCGGGGTGGTCATCAAGCTGAGGTGAAACACAGACCGCGGAATGTCGGGGACTAGATGCGATTGGGCTCTCCGGTCCCATGGATCACCCGCTAAGAGATCCAGGAAAATCTACAGGCCTAGGGCTTCTTCGGGACTTGGGCTGGCTGGCTACAATTGAGAAGTCGATGGTGTTGAAGAGATGAATTCCGCGCGCGGTCAGGCCAGTTCATTTTTAATTAGATGAGGCTAAAGTGGCCCACCACGATATGTGCAAAAGGTGGGATTTCCCCGTGAGAGCATGGCGTTCTCCACGTCATATTAGCCATACTGGATTACATATATCTCCCCTCGCCTTTTAGCCTCATCCAGGCACCGTGCAGCTACTTACAGCTGGCAGCTGGCAAGTGGGGTCGTTTTAAACAGAAGCCTTGACCTAGGCATATCTGCGCGATGTCAACTCGATTGCCGAAAGAGTGAGAATATTTCTTTCCTTTTGCGATCCCGCTTTAAAAAGTTAACACCAACACAATTAGAATTCTGATATTACCGCCTGCCGTATACAGTAGAAGCAGTGTTATCTTCCAGCTTCCAACAAGAGCTTTCGCCTGCGAGGAACTTGAGATCAAGCGCTTCAGGATGAGATGGGCGGCCTTTGAGTGATGGGAATCTCCACCCGTCGGCATAATCCCAAGTGCTACATCGAGCGCTGGTTCATGTTTGCAACAGACCATCTTGTTAGAATCTGTTCCCTCCGATGCGATCTGGAGACATGGGTCATGTGTCTCATCTGTTATCAAGTCTAGGTTTGCTGTATAAACCACATCTCTATCGGTAGATTCCATCCTTTGCTCGGAATATTCGTCTAGTGGTTCCTTTAGCCCAGTGCTTATAAATTCTTTTTCTTATACTTATGAGGCTTTGTTTATAATCTTGTCACATACCGCGCCTTCCGTTCGCCGACGCAAAATATTTATTATCAGAGCGGACAGCCAGCTACGAACGGCACCCACTTCAGAGAACCATTCTCTTCGATCTATCTACAACCATCAATTATATCTTGAATTTATATAACCCTTGTTCGATGCATCACAGCTCAATTCCAAACCCTCTTCTCCATATCATCGGCCCAGAAGAATCTCCATTCGCTTCAAATTCCGAATCTTCACTAAGGAATCCGAACTTGACTTTCGACATTTCTTTCCTCAATCAATCGGCTTCCTCCAAGACCACTACTAGCAGGATGGCACCGGCTCCGTATGGGCAAGGAGCACCAGTCTTGGGCCTCAAAGACTATCTCAAGACTCAAAGTGAGGACATGATCGAAAGTATTGCTAAGATCAATTATGTCCCATCTCAAGAAGGGTTTGAAAAAAGGGAGGCGTATCTAAAGACTATCTTATCAAAACACCAGAGTCTCCCAACTGGCTTCCCATCAGTTGTTGAAGGGCCCCTAAGTTGGACTGCGTCTGAAATCACTGAGGAAGATTGGCTTGTCTGCCTTGACGCCGAAGATGTTGAGTCGGTCGAGGCTGCTATGAAATCCTATCTTGGTTAGTCCCCTCTTTTGCAATCAGCAACGAGTATCCGAGTCTTGGAAATCGGAGATTTACCCAAACGACGCTACCTCTACTCCATGGGAGAGGCAAAAACTCATGCTTAGCAAATAGCAAAATACATAGTGTGCGTGGCTGACAAACATATTTAGGCAAGTATGAGAGCGTGAATCATGTCTCTGCTGAGACATTCCTAATTAGTGATTCCTTGAAGGCCAAGATGAAACAAACTGTATCCAATCTTTATGACAGACGCGGATTCGCTGTCGTCCGTGGTTTGGATTCTTCCCGGTACACACCAATGGAACGAGTCGTCATATTCATGGGGCTCAGCAGCTATGTCGGCGGAAAACTTGGTATGCAGACATTAAGCCGTACAGGTCTAGGTAAGTTTCCCCGATTTATCACATCACGTATTATACATCAATCCAGTTCCCACATATTAATTCCTGCCCAAATTATGTTTAGCTCATTTGACCAACCTTCGCCCCTTGTACGCCGAAGGACTGATTAAATCGCCCGGCTATACCAATGTTCACATGGTAAGACACTCAAAAGTCATAGTCATTGCCCAACAACGAAAGATCGATTGTGCTGATACATTTCCAACGCCTAAGTCATTTCACAACGATACTGCCCACATCATTGCACTTTTCGTCGCTGGAGTCGCTGGTAACGGTGGTGGTAGCATGATTGCTAGCTCTGCAAAAGTCTATAATGAACTAGCCGCAACTAAACCGCACGTAATCAGAACTTTGGCTGAGGAGTGGAAGTTGAATAGGTATGAAAATTTGTTTTAGAGAATAGCACTAGGCGATTTAGCCGCGGCCGACGCATAGATAAATTAACAAAGTATATATTGTAGTTTCTCAACGCATGATTTCGAGTCCAAGGCCTACTATAAACGTCCACTTCTTTGGTATGAAGATGGCAAGCCAATCCTTTTTGTCGCCCGTCGCCCATTCACCGGCTCGAATAGCAGCGATACTCCCAAGCCCCTCACCCTCCTCCAAGCAGAGGCTCTAGATAGTGTCCACTTTACGGCTGAACGTCACTCCATTCGTGTCCAACTACAGAAAGGTGACATTCAATTTATGAACAACCTTGCTGTAGTCCACTCGCGTGAGGAATTCCAAGATGCCTCAATCGGAGAAGGTGTCAACAGACGACACTTGATCCGCGCTTTTATCAAGAACAATGAGCGGGCATACCGGCTCCCCCAGCATCTGGATGGCGCCTTTGACGAAATATATCCGGACGATATCTCTCCGTCAGAATACAACTACCGCATCGACCCATTCAACTTTGCAGCCTTGTCACAAGGCCCACCTGCAACCAGCCCATCTGGAACGAATGGTTAAGGCGAATCCTTTCCGATCTAGTGCGCCTCCATTCGCGTCTTTTCAGCTTTTCTAGCTACAGCAGCAACGCATTAAGCCAGCTAATACGGAGGTTCCCCTTCGGGGGAACCTCGTACATTATCGGTTTACCCATGTGGTGGCAACTTATATCTTTCTTTTACATCTTATAATTCTGGGACTTCGTTCCACCAATCAAAAGCACTTGTTTTAACCCTTTTCATTTGTTTCTTTTCCGAGTGATCTGATCTTCTCAGCGTTCTAGATTTTTAGATATCCTTCCGAAACGAATTTCCCTTTCCTTTCCTCACACATACAAGCACATACAGATATATATACATACATAGGCTCACATTTATTACAGTATCTAGAGCTTATTCATTTCCTTTAATCAATTTAATCCACCAAGTTTCTATCGACATCAGTCTATAATTTTGTTTGGGTAACCTGCTAATAAAGTCCCTGACCTTCCGCCTCTACTTGATAACCACTGGCGCTGGCTACCTAATATCCAACACAAAAAGGGCGCCCAAGGGGGAGCTTCAATGTGTTGACTGTGTTGTATCGTGCACCAGGCCGCATCCACAGTGCAATATCACAATTTATATTCTCAACTGAGCACGTGTAGGCACAAGTGCGCTGTGCTAGGTGTACGTGGAGAGTAATTACAAGTCTAGGCTTCTTAGCTTTCCAGTCAAAGATTGGGACTAGAAGCCTCTTAAGCGCATGAACTAGGGCAAGCCTTGTTCCAACTTGCTCGTTTCACATTACCTATTCAGACATATATATGCGAAGGATGCCTGGATGTCGTGCATATCATTGATGGATTTTAGTCTGTTATCTGGCCACCAGGTTCCGCCGGGCTGGTTCCTGCTTGGGGGACTTGCAAGCTCGGTTTTAGTTTCTTTTCCCAATAAGGGCGTCCTTACTTCAAATACGGGAAGGAAGGCATGTATTATATATTTCCAGAATGTAGAGGCTCATCCAGACCCAGGGTAGGCTTATTCCAGACTTCCCGCTAGAAACATGCCCGGGGTCAGTGTTTTGTGTTCTTCTAAAATACCTGATTTAGTTAGTCATGATTAATGCGGCACAAGAGATAACATCTACTTTTATACCGATAGCTGCTGAATTAAATTAGTTAAGAAAAATGACTCTATCATACGGCGAACAGAGACCCTATGTAAGCTGCGGTATGCATTGATGCGGGAAAAAGCAAGCGGTGCTGCGTGACATGTACGGCAAGTGTGGGGAATCGAGAAAAGGTGTTTCCATGATCGGACTGCACTGCCGGTGGTAGAATTAGAAATTACGTACATACATGCATAATTCGTTAAGACGTTTATCATCCAGAATATGAGCAAAAATTGCAGCAGTCATGCGACTGGTTGCTGCGGGGAGACAAAAATGAACATCAGAAAGGGAACCCTATAGGCTAGAAGCGACATGTAAAACATATAAAACCATCCTTATGCCTGTTGCTAAACGAAAGTTCGAGTAAAAGGGAAACGATTGGAAACGCCGGAAAGCCCGAAAGGAATATGTAACCTATAATGATGACACTATCATGTACCCTTCGCCTGTGTCTGCAGATAAGACCCGCTCGTTCTTTGACGATCGAATCAGAACGAAGCATTCGACCTTTTCCTCCTCTCCTTTGACTTGGAAGACCCATTTCTCTTCTGAGGCCAGAACGAACCCGTTATTTTCATATACTGGCTTTCCCATTGGACTCGAGATGACACAACAAGGCACCCCCTCTTCGTCTGCCAGCCTTACCCCCCACTCCACTAACATAGTAGCGGCTCCATGTCGACGATACTTCCTGTGGGTAGCGAGTAATTCTAACTCCCAAAAATTTTGATAGCGTGTAAAATATGTCGCATCAACTGCTTTCACACCCTTCTTGAGGACCGCCCATCTCCGATAATCGGCATCTCGTCTTCCTTCGGGGTAGTGCTGTGTCATCGAGTAGTCCTGTAGGGTATTTACTGTGCCTTCAATTTGGACGCATAAGAATTAGAATTCCCTTCGTTTTTTGCTTCTCATCTAGCTCTTATAAAATCTTCCAGGATAATATGAAAGATAGTACAACAGTTAGAAAGAAAAGGAAAACTATGCGGAAAACAAAAAAGTGAAAACCGTATACTTACGATCAAGCATATTGAGGATCCCTGCCTTGAGACTTCTCCGCTTTTTTGCGTACTCGTCCTCTCCGGTTCTCTTCCAAACTATGAAGCTGACTAGGGTGCCAACTGGATCTCCCTTATCTCTGAATTTATCAGCTTCATCAAGTTCAACAACCAGGAAAACCACCCCAGCGTTATTGATCATGGAGTTGATCCTGAGACTCCAATAGTAATAGTTATCCCACGGATATTGATGTCTATAACGCCAAGTCCAGTCGAACATTGGATCATCGACGAGGCCCTCTAGGAGGACTTCCATGATCTGGGGAAGATCACGTGGGGAAGCCTCGCGCAGTTTCATTCCGTGAAAAAACGATGAATAATTTAAAACGACCGGCCTCTAGTGTTTTAGTTTGCGAGAATGACAACAATCTCAGCTGAGATACGAAGAACATGAAAAAACATAAAGCACAAAGGAAAGAAGGGTCGGCCCGTTAGAATTAAAGGGTATATATTTGAGTGTTATGGACGATAGGAAATGAGAATTTGATAGCCGGGACCTTTATATACACATTGGCAACTTAGCCAATCTCGCATTTAACCTTCTCCAGAAGGAAAACACCAACATGAGTAACCTTGAAAAGTTACGGCAACCAGTACTGCAGTGCAGCGGCAATCTCGACGAGGTATAGCATAGGCAGTATCATTCTTGGAAAATCTCCTTATGCAGCCCGGTGGGCAAGATGCCCATTTACATACGCCAAGCCACGGTGCCCCAGGCATGCCCCAGGCCACGGTGATGTCCCGATACGGTATGGTGCGTACCCACCAGCTCGGTTCGAGATCCTGCGTGGGGTCATGAAGCTAGTGTTTCCTTTTTGCTAGACGCATGATCAGCTCAGGGCGGATTATGCACAATCCTCGTTTTTGGGGTCCAGCTTGCCCTCCCGGATACAAGCGAAGGCCAGACAAAAAACGGCGTCCAAAATTTTAGAGCGGGAAATGTTAAATTTGTCCAAGCCGCCGCCATTAATTTCTAAAACAGTCAAACCATCCCACTGCATTTTATTCCTCTTTTGCATTCTCTATATCTTTGTAGCTGCATACGCTCAAGCCTAGTTAGCTTCTTTGGATATTATATTTTATCCAGGGCCTTCCCTACCTTCCCTTACTCTCCTTCTGTGCCCCTTTAACCAAACACAACAGTCCAACACGTCGTAAAAGATTGGGCCGGTTGGTGGGAGTTCAGGATTCTAAGACACAGAACCAACCCTCCGGCCTCCCACGGACTCGAGCAGTGTTTGAACGCGAACGTTTTAACTAAGCGATGGAGGAGCTCGATTCTTATCTCCATCACTTCTGGGGGGGACATACTCAGCAGACCGCCGACTATCTACCAAGTGCCCCAAGTGGTGTTTCTCCGAATCCTCGCCGTCGTTCATTGAGCCCTCATCCAGATCATGACATTCTCACTGGCTTCCCCGCTGGGCCCGCTCCGCATTTCAACCAAAGCATATACGACATCGACGACAGCATAGAATGGACGCCGTGGGACCCCGAAAATTTCATGCCCCTCTTCGGAAGAAATTGTTCGCCATTGCAGTTTTCTCATCAAATTCCAATCCCGAGGCCGACCTCGAGTCTGAGTGGAGGTCGCAGCTCGGCAACGGGGTTTGCACTAGAACCCAACAATAGCAACACATTGGTACCAGGCAGCTTCGTGGAGAACTGTCATGCACAAAGTCAATATCATCAGCATCAGTATAATTACCATGGAATTCAGCCGCAGGTAGTCAGTCATCCGCCTGTGGTGGAACGACCGCCATCTGGATATAAGAATAGCAAAAATTCGTCAAAGTTTAAGGGTTATCAAATAAAGCTTGTTTCAAAACCAGCCCCGACAAAAACAAACTCAAGGAAGCATAAAATCGAGGAGGTCGATGGCGGAGAACCAGCTGAGAGGAGAGCGACAAAGATAGCTAAATCAACTCCGACTTTGACAGTAAGCGGGGAAGTTAAGTTTAGTATCGTCCCTCCTGAGCTGGCAAGAAAAGGTGGACACGGGGCACTCAAAGAATTGACAGACGAGGAGAAGAGATCAAAGGCGCTGGTAAGACAGTTTGGGGGTGGATGCTTTAGGTGTCGCATGCTAAACAAGAAGGTGAGTCAATGCCGCTGCTTTTTGCCCTCGGACGTTTAAATAAGGTTGGATAGCTGATGTATTATCGGAAATTATTTGGGTGTGCAGTGCCATGCTAGTCACACGGGTATTTGTCCACCGTGTAAAGGGTCACCTCATCTATGCTTTAGATTAGACCTCGATGACTGTTCATTCTTTCGTTTAGGTATGTGACCCCTTCCCTTGCGTAATTGTAGCTAGACGCACGGACTTGCTAACCGAAAGTTTAAGACACCCCAATACACATTGTACCTGTCTCAGAGCACACGAAAGTGTGGGCATCGGACGAAATTGTAGAGCTGAAGTTTCACTGCGTCCCACTGAGTGTATCAACCTTTTGTGAGCCACTCGTGGTTGCATGCAGAAGATTTGTCCCGCAACCCGGAGATAATCTCAAAAAGAGTCCTGGAGGTAGGCAGCCAGACGCATTCATCGAAGTGCAGCCATATATTGCTTACTCCTCTGAGGAGATGTACAAAACTCTGCTCACAAGGATGACATGTTATCGGAACGCCTTCATGATTGATATGATGTCACAAGGAACGTCTCCTGTTACTATCAGTATTATGAAATTAGCTGACCACCTCTCGGTAAGTTGCCTTATCTCGATCTAATCGGTCATATACCTTCCCAAAAACGCATAGACATACTAATTCGGGGGATAGAAGCTAAGACCTAATGGTATCGTACATTGCGCCTTAGACATATGGGTAGGAGCGCACTTGAATGCATCCGAGCGTTCCTTATGCGGCGACCAGTTGCTTGGTATGCCGCCGAACATAATCGATGATGAGACATCGTTCCTATTCGGATATGTTCCTATTCCGCCTCAGCTGGATAATCAGCTGGACAACTTGATCATCAAAGGGATGGTTTCAAGTGCTACGCATCTGTTGAAAACTATATGGACAAAATTCAAAGCTAAAAAGAAAACAGACTGGCTGGAACTATGGGTTACCGTTTACATTATTCTAAACACTGTCGAATTTGTCCTGAAAACCCAACAGGCATACGTGGAGTACCTTGGATCTACCGTAAGATTTCACTGGCCCTCCTGTTATCCGTCTACCCTACTAAACTTCGGCCATAATAGTTCCACCGCGATAAAATCCTTGCTCACTGGGACCACCATCGAAACCTATGGTCTTGGTCTGGCAATCACCTTGTTGATGCATTCGAATACTACCACAAGAAACTCGAAATGCCTCTCGGAGCTCTTTTGCGGAAAGAAACTCTCCCCGACGCCCAAACCTATACGGATATCAAGCTTGACAATGAGGCTTTCCGGATGATGAGGCAGATTGGGGAAAATATTTCGGGTAAGTCTGAATGTACTAATACTTGAATCTGGCCCGCAAAACTTCATGCTAACTTCACCTTCTCACCCCGATAATTCCAGTCGCTGTACGGACACATAACCTAGAGACTGCCAAACGCCCACGAACACCTCGGGGCCGCGCCGAGTATGAAACTATGTGGACGTCCAGAATTATCTTTGTTAGGTAAATTCTTTAGTGTGACCTAGTTTCTTTGGCGAAAATTTCGCCGTCATGATTGCATAAAGCCACATACCGGGTTATGGCGGAGTCTTCCCTCACCTAGTGGTATGAGTAAATATGGCAAACATAACATAAATCGGAAACAACGACGAATTACGACTTCACGACTCTTCTAAAGTTCAAAAACAACATTTTCTTTTAACGACATGCATAATATGGGTTCCCTCGTTTTTCTTATCTTGATTAAATGGGACAGCCGGAGGTAGCAGCATCTTCACATAATTTCAGAATAATTTAGAGGGATGGCTTTTCGAGGGCTTTTATTGATCGCGCCTTTCCTTATTTCTCCTTTTGGTGTTTAGCAGAATTCTCTTCTCTGTTCATATTAACCTTGGGTGCGCCAACGCAATCGATAGCTTCGATTCTACCTCCCATTCTTGCGGTTCGAGCATCGTTAGTTGTTTCTTTTCCTTTTTAGCACATATTGCTTCATATCATACACCGTACATACATACAGACGTTCGATCCGACTAGCATACTAGCGATTTGATTCTATGGGTTCAGATGCCTCCATTAAGCATATAGAGAGGACTTGCAACTTTTTCTTTTGTTACAGAGCGCTTACCTGTTCATAATTCGAAAACATCCGTATTCATCTACCATAGTTTTCCTATCGAATAACCAAATCTGGTTACCAAGCCAAAATGTCGTATCCTGATTCCTTAGATTCCCCTTGCAGGCGCCCACATGAGGAACTTCATGCACCGTTCTTACCATCCGCTGAAAACCTATTGATTGAAGCACCATGGCCGTCTTAATTCTCGCATAAACTATAATCTGAGCGACTGATGATGCTGTCCCACATTTTTTGCCAAAACCTTCGTCTGTCGGAAGATAGGGATGCAAGCCTCCGCGTTGCACCGAGACAAAATCCAACAACGGCGTCCACGTCATGAACGGGATCCCAGGGATATCCCTGTGGAAGCTACTCTCGAGACGAACAAAATCGCCAAATCATTATCGCGATCCGAAGCTAATGTAATTAAGTTTACTTTAGTGAACTTCAGGCAATCGAAACTTTAGCTGAGTTGCATTAGATTATTTCTTGCTTCATAGAGATCGACTGGTCTGGCAATTGATAGCCGGAGCTTTTGAGTAACTAAAGTTGTCGGAAAGGGGAACCGGCCTATGAGGCGAAACAAATTATTTCGTGATGGCCAATTGGCCAACCGAAGCCGTTGGTTTCGGCAATGGGGACAACAGAAAAAATAAATAAAAAACGTAGCAGTAGGTACTTACGAGTTCCTACGGAAATGTTTTATGATAAACGTCGTAGGATGTCTTTAAGTATGACATTCGTACATATACTTTTTACTCCTGTTTCTAATCCCCCACGCAAAAACGGTGGGCTGGCGAAATTTTTAAACCAATAAATTTTACACTGGGAAAGGGGTACCGGGCTGTTTATCGGGAGAGTAACAGAGTAGAAATTGGTTTGGTTTGCGATGCTCAGAAAACGGTTTTGCATCAACGATATATCTTTGATCCCACATGTATTGAACAAAGAAGGATAAGCTTAAATTATATGCATGCGGTGATCACAAACTAGCGATCGATTCTCTCGATCTAGGCTAGAACTTGAAACGTGCCACCTCAACGCGAATACCGTGACCCGGCGATGGAATGCCAGCTATTCCCAAAATTGCAAAAGTAAACTGTTCGTGGCAAAGCTGCATATACTTCCGTGGCTCTTCCCGCTATCACCCCGGTACAAGTGACGGATTTACGGTGTATATGTATTAATTTTAGAGTTTATCGAAATCGGGAGAAATTACATAGGCCACAGCCCAGTGGGGTAGTTGAATTAGCACAATAGCATAAACATTATTGCCTCGTACGGAACCTACCCTATCGTCTTAAGGTTTTGCATACAGGAAATGGACAAAATCGAAATAGGTCAGGCAACTTTTGCAGAATTAACATTACGAACGAGTGAACATAACATTTTATACAGCGATCGCTGGCTCCAAGTGGATGCCTTTCTCTTTTGCCTCCGTCTCTTTCTTTTCTTTCTCGGCCTTGATATTCTTCCATTCAAGGAAACATGCAGCGACAAACGCGCAGCATGCAAGCGCCACATCGAGTCTATATGTATCCTTCAAGCCGACCATATACGCCTTGCGCACATCTGGAAGCCTGTCCTCTAGCCTAAAGCTAGCAAGGACGTCTTTGATCTCGGTAGCACCGGAGAGAAGGAAGACACTAGACGGAACTTCGGGAATAAAGCGTTCGAGACCTTGCTTTAGTCCGTTTGAGAAGATATTCTGGCCAACCGAGATGAAGAGAGCGCCGCCCAGAGATTGCTAATATGTAAATGTTAGCGAGATCCGTTAAGTCGTTCTAAAGGGAATTCACTCACGAAAAAAGTAATGATAGCCGTTCCAACGGGGATATCGTCGATATGGAGGACGGTCTGGACAGCAAGAATTGGAACCTGGAAACCAACACCCACGCCTAAACCTGCAATAACTTGGTATCCAATCCAATGTGCAGAGTTTGTGTCGACATCAAAGGTTGTTATGAGACCGGCACCAACGGAAAATAGAGCCACGCCCCCAATCAAGAAAGGAGTGTAATATCCTATTGCAGTAATCAACCCTCCTGAAACGATGCTCGTCAAGACGCAACTGAGAAGGATCGGAAGAACTTGAATGCCGGATTTGGTGGCGCTCGATCCCTTGACAGATTGGAAGTAAATTGGGAGGTAGTAAACGTCCACGAAGAAGGCGGCTCCGAAGAAACATGCGAATATTAGACTGGCAAGAACTGTTCGCTGTTTCAAGATCCTGGGAGGAAGTGTCGCAGCTTCACCAAGTTTCCATTGGGAAAAGATGAAGATGATAATCAGCCCACCAAAGCAGACGAAGAGGCCAATGATTTTGGCGTTCTTCCAAGGGTAGGTTACACCTCCCCATTGGAGGGCGAGAAGGAGAGAAACGACGGCTGGGATTAAAATGGCAGCACCAATCAAGTCAAGCTTACGAACACGTTCTAGAACCGTCAAGCCTTCCGGATTGGCCTCACGAGGAATCCTAAGAACCAATAGGACAACAGCAACTGAAATTGCGCCTAATGGAAGATTGATATAGAAGCACCACCTCCATGAAACATGGTCAGTGAACGCACCTAGAAATAAATTCCAACGTTAGATAAATATAATCGACCCATAGACTTCTGAACAATCTAGACGCCGCAAAAGGGGCGTACTGGAGATAAAACCTACCACCGAGTAATGGGCCGACGATACTTGCAATACCCCACATAGAGGCGATTGAGGCGAAGGCCAATGGCCTCTTCTGGAGGGGCAAAACATATGCGAGAATAACGATACCGCCAGAAAATATACCACCGACACCGAGACCTAAAAAAAACAACATAACCTGGTTAGCTTTCGACTAAGTCCGGATACTCCGAAATCTCCCAGTGATGCACCCCAGACTCCCAAAATGGAAAAACCGAGCCCCGTTCAACTCGACTAACTCTCGAATCAGAATATTGCTTACCAGCAATCGCACGTCCAACGATCAAGGCAGTACTGTTCGGCGCAACACCGCAAATCAAGGAACCAAGTTCGAATAGGAATATAGCCGTGAGAAAGGTTCCCTTAATGCTGAAGATTTTGTAGATGCGACCGAATCTGTGTGCCAAGGAGGTCAGTACCCATCTAATCACAGAATTATGAAAGTATAGGGCAAAGATGTTGACCAAGCAAAACTTACGTAGGTTGCAAAGCGGTGGAAGTCAAAAAGTATGCACTGCCGTACCAACCAATATCGTCGATAGACTTGAATCGATCCGTGATCTTGGGAATAGCGGTTCTAAAACACCATAAGAAATCGCCAAGAGGTTAGCCGACATTTCGCCTATTCCTCTCATGGATTCTTCGGACGGGATGTCCATGTGAACCCACAGCATGGAAAACTGTTTCTGTCTGGTGCTCCACCATCTGATCCAGCCGAAAAAAATTTGGGCGATCTAGTACAGAATACATACGCGATAATAGTTTGATCTAAGGCGACCAAAAACACCGACAACATCAAACCGACGATGATAAGGAGAACCTTAGGGCCACTTGGGTAGACGATGTCTTCTTCCGGGGGATTTCCTCCACGCGACATAACCTTTGCCAATTCCACAGGCTCGTCGATAGGCTGTTCGACACCTGGGGCGACTTTCTCCTTGCTATCCATTTCCCGGGCGTTGACGCTTGGCGCAACAGTATCGTCGTCAGTCGAATGTGCGACCATTTGGAACCTGAATTTGGGGTAGTAAAGGAGAGCCTGTAGAAGTGTAACTGATGATTGTTATAGAGAAGAGAACCCAGCAAGTATTTATTTTAACCTTGGTCCTGGTAACTAGCCGTTGGATCGCAATGGTGACGCGCCGTGGCCTTTCTTTGGTATGCAGTGACACTAACAAATAAATTGGTCACGAACGGGGAGCCTTTGTGCGCTGGGGCAGCCGGTGCAACCTCTTCTATTGGTGGTATTTTGCACAAAGAAAGCCTAGAATTGAAAAAGTCGGCGAGGTGCTTTGAGGTTGTTATATATAAAGTTCGAGTTGAAGAACTGACGCCTTTACTTTTAACTTTTATTTCTGTTGGAGGGAAAACTGCAATACCGTTTTTCTCAATTTCAATTTACAACAAAAATCTTAGTTTTCCCGTTATTGCATGAGGATACACTTTCCTGGATGACCATGCAGCAAATGTCCTGTCGGCCATCGGACTTCTCGACCCACCGATTATCAAATCATCGCAAACTTTTGCCTGAAAAGGTGCTAGGTCCCTACATGCAGGCGAATCGAGTCCAAGTTCATGGATGATGTGTGGTCACCCTTGACGCTAGATCGTGGGTAAAACTAATTTTGGCCTGTGCGTTCGGAGAAACCTTACCTCGTCATATAGCTAACGTTAGCCGTCAGCCTGAATACCACCTATAAGCTTTCCTGTGTTTTGTATCTCAGTATTAGAATTGTTCTGAACTTCAATCCTTCATTGAGGCCAAAGTTTTAACAGAGAAAGCATTTCTAAGGCTCTGATTTATAATATTCGTGAAAACTGTTAGCTAATTGGATCTGATTTCGTTGAGTTAGATCAGGAGCTGAGAAGCACCATTGACTCGCTAAGTTTTTCGAGCCGCAAAGGCTAATTCATTAGTCACAAGTCGGCCGAGACACGACCTAACTAACAGCAGCCAAAAAGAAGACTTGCGGGGAGATTATTAGGCCGAATTCGCAAAATTTGGCCTGGAAGCATATTCGCTAACTAACCTTAGAAAATTAGTGATCACATAATACTATCAAAATAAGGCAATCTAATCTCAAAGATCCTGAATCATGCCACAAAATGTCGGTTTAGTAATTCCCGTTCTTCCGACTGTTTCAGCTTCGTTTACCATGGGTTTGCGACCATGTGGCTTGGCCACGTTTGTTGCATTATTTGCCATTAAAATCTTGAGGATTGTGTTGCTAATGACATCCTCAGGTGAATCGAGTTCGCGGTACTGTGAATAAATAAATTCCGACGCGACGTAATTAACTCAGCAGCGAGGTCTGGGCAGTGGTGCTTTTGAGAACTCTCCGCATCAAGAAATCAATTAATTCCGTTAACTACGATAGCTGCGAAAATCTCATGAAAATATCTGATAGGTTTTCATAAATCCATCATTTTGAATATTCCGCTCGTCATAAACACGTATACGTAACGTACTTCCTCAATTAAAGAAAGCTAGGAGATCAAAGTTTTCTGCTTATTCCGAGCTGATAATATTAGTGTATAGGAGAATCCTAAGACTCGACATTGCCATTTGCATTGCTATGCTAGGTGCCGAAAATCGAGGGGGCGTCCGTTGCATAGACAAGTGGATTAGAAGCTAGAAGAGTATATTCGTCTGGTTTCCTCGCCCTGATAGCCCTCCTAGACTCAGATGTTGGGCCCTGTGGTAAACCCGATGTTTTTGGCGCTCCAGTGGCATGCCTAAACTTCACTAGAACCCCCTTTATTTCCGGGGCAATAGACTCTATATCGCAGGGGCGCCGACAATATTCGTTAGCTATACTATGATCGGCACCAAGTCGAAGTAACAACTTCACAGTTTCAAGATTTCCCTCCAGAACCGCTACATGAAGGGGCGCCCGACCATATGCGTCTTGGACATTTAAATTCGCGCCTTCTGCCGCCATATACTCTAAAATGGCCGTGCGAGCTGCGGTAGCAGCGGAGTGGGCTACAGACCACCCCGCTATATCAGAGGCATCCAAAGTTGCTCTCTGCGCAGCTAAATATGTCAATGTCTCGTCTTTCTTCTCCTCAGCAGCAAAGTAAAGGATTGTGTAGCCTGTAAAATCTTTTGCATCGATATCGAGCATGGCCCTTTTTGGTATTGGTAGCTTCTCGGCGTAATTCTTGACCGAGTGGATTTGTCCGGATTCTGCCAAACTCCAAAGTATGTGCTTCTCAGTGTAAGCTTTTAAACGGTTTTGCGGTGTCCCTGAAAATACTATTGCACGCTACCCTCCGGAACTGGAAATTTCTACCGTTGACTATTGGCCTGCAATCTGTCTCGCTCAACTTGACGTCGTATCCCGGGTTGCAATCACTCTGTATCGATCTTTGTGTCGGTGCGCGCGTTATTACGCCGACAGTCACCACAAAACAGCGTCGAGCAGCATCTCTGGCAAACGAAAGCAGAGGTATCGAACCTGATTTCTTTCCCACAATCAGAGCACCTATCTGAACGAATATCTCCATTGTTATCCACCGACAGAGCCTTCTCGTGCCTACGTATTAATACCGCAAATTTCTTGAAGCCTACACGCATTAGTATATGATACATCTGGCTTGGAACTTCTAAAGATATCCCCGAAACCGATAACTTTGCGACCTGAGCCAATAATAAACGAGAATTTCCGCCTGTATCGTTTCTCTCCTTAGTTGGGAGGGTAAGATTCGGTTATTCTGCGGAGGATGGGAATTTCGAATCAGTGCAACGTCACCGCCCCGACAACGTAACATGTTTAAACGCCTTCTGCGGTAATCTAGGAGGTTTGTATTGGTGTGTGCTAGCAGAAGTTCCAAAACACCGTTTGCATAGTCTAGCGTGATGGCCAGTGTAAGTGGGGTGAGTTGCATGTAATCAACCGCATTTGCATCGGCCCCATATTCCAACAGTAAGTTCACAACAGCTGTGGAGCATGTGAATGCAGCATGATGTAGTATGGTACCATAGTGCAAATGCGGTTCATTGATGCTGTCCTTTAGGCCGTATTCTAGTAGGTATTTCAGGAATCCGAGCTCAATATCCGTCGAGAGCGCCCGAAACAATAGTGGTGGTGAAGTCGACCGAAAGTCAAGTTTTGCGCCTGCTTTAATTAGGAGCTCAGCCGATGATTTTGAGCCCTTAGTAACGGCAAATGCGAGCGGTGTCATCCCGGAAAAATCGGTTGCGTTTATGTCGAACCGGGAAGTGTATTTCAGTAGAAGCTTGACTATCAACGAATGGTTTTCTTGAACCGCGACATGTAGTATAGTATTCCAGTGGTGATCGCTCCACCCTAAGTTGACGTTGTTCTTAATAAAAGATTTAAAGGCTTTGATAATCAATTCTGCTTCCAATGATGCTGGGTCCTGGGTATTAAGATCGATATCAGAGCGCAGAAGCTGGAACAAAACGTCCGGGTCGTAATCAACCGGATCACATTTGAGAGGGTGAAATATTATCTCAACCAATTTTCCGATATGATGCTTCCCAGAAACTATCCCCACAATATCGGTAATTTCATCGTCAAGGACTTCGTATTCGGAGTCAGACAAATATTCCACTTCCTCTTCTAGTTCCCCATTTAGTTTTGCGAGTTGGTACTCCATTTGCTCACTTTGGGATAATCCCTCCCGAATTTGATGCCCTTCCAGTTCAACCTTCACTCCGTTTCTCTCAAGATTAATGCATTGGTGTGCCATTTCCAGTCCTTTTCTAGATTTCGAGTTTCCCAATAACTCTTGCTAAGCTTGCGAGTAAATTCATAGAGGGCATCAGGGAAGCCCTCCCTGGAGTTGTAGTTCCACAGATCTAGCTCTAGTTCGGAAAGTTTTAGATGGCGCTCGGAATCCCGAAAAAGTTTGAAAGCCGCAGCTAACCTTTCTGGTACCAATGCAGCGTATTCAAATTTCACAAAGGGTTTTCTGGCCCTGAGTTGAAGAATCCTAATCGATCCATATGTCTAAAGCAACATCGAACGTGGGATGCCATTTCTCCGTTGTAGAGCTGCGGCCACGTCTTTGGCCAGCTGTATGCAAGTACTCTATGTTTGCTCAGACTCATGCCCACAAATAAAAGGCATCTCGTCGCTTGGATGGCACTCAGGTGGCGTTGGATCCAAGCCTGGACGATTGGATGTGGCAGTAATCTGACCTCATTTGTTTCTGTATCGAAAGCGTAATTAAGGATGCTGAAAAATCGAAGGAGGTTCCAGATATCTTTCATATCCTTCATGAATTTTCCAACTTCGGTACCTGTCTGGATGTCATCTTGATCACTATTGTCATACAAGTACATCCAACCACCGTGACCTCCTGAGATTATATCTACGAGCACTGTGCTTGTTATTCCTGTAGGGTTGAAATGACCAAGAATTTTGAGAGCTGTTATTGACCCGCGGTTCTTTCTTTCCATGGTAGCAAAAGCAAGATTTACCACAGGTAGAATGTGATTTGCTTCCTCAGGACTATGGGCATAAGCAAAAAAATCATCTTTTGAAATCGTGGCGCACCAGAAAGATTCGGAAGACTTGGGATATTGCCAGAACAACCGGAAATGCCTGTCGAATAAGTAGCTGAACCAATCATATTCAAAGCAAAAGGGTTGCCTCCCAATTTGCGATTTATAATTTCAACATCATCTACGCTGGTAGATCCCTTATACTGATATGTATTTTTCCCAAGTTTTCGGGACTGTGTGATTATCAGAAATGCGGTAGTGTCCTCAACTCCTTGAATTTCAAGAAAATTTGATGACGGCCCTCTTGACTCTATTGTCGTAATTATTGTCTGGCCGTTCGAAGCTGTTAATTTTTCGATACCTTCTAGTTGGAACTGGAAGTCGTCAAGAACAACTAGCCAAGGGAGTGGCGAGAGTGCGACTAGTCGCTTCGTAATACCATGTATAATCGTCCTAAATGCCATGCGGGCAAGTTCACTAGATGGAGTTTCGAGGCTGCGAAGTTCATGTTCCATGTAGGGAAGTCGAAAAGATAGCTCGTTGTAAATCAATCTCAGCGACTCAAACATCATGTTCCGATCCGAGCACCGGACTTGCAAGGTAGCTGAGTACACCCGTTGCCGTTCTGAATCCTTGATGTACTGGGGTACTAGTTCCGATTTCCCCATACCTCTCAGGCCATGTATCGTTAAAGTCTCTCCAGGAATCGGGTTCCCATCACGCTGCAAAAACTTTTTTATTGCTAATAATTCTATTTGTCTCCCGAAGAAGTTGCTCGCGGGGGGAGGGCGGTACCATCGGAGCGGGCAATGCGGATCCGGTTGCGGTCTCCTGCCACCTGAAGGCGTGCCTGCGGCCGTTGTAAACTCTATCAGGCGCCGCCCTAGATGGTAAAATCTTACATCCCCAAGATCGTTAGGGCTGGTTAGTAAATTATGTTGGCAGGCCATCCCTGTGGGGGATTCATCTTTGATACCAATGATAGTAGCGGTGGGGGGGTACAATCTGTGCGATGAATTTTGTAGCCACGATATCAGTCTATGTACGTTGGATGCCTCAACACTGGAGTTTCAAGATTCGATGGGAAAGTGAATTGGACTGCGTACCAATCGTTTATCTCCATCGGTGTGCCAAGACAAGCTGAAAAGACATGTTTTGCAGGCTGGTAGAATTTCGAGTTGCACTCAGCCTCAATTTCTAAAGGTATCAAGTTCCGTAGCCTTACGCCGTTTTTCTGGGTAGTATTTTCGGAGCCGCTAGAAACGGATACTGTGCAATGCAACGATGGGAAACTAGCAGATACATGTGGTTTCGCAGGATACATGGATCCATATGACAGACTTCCACAACAGAGAGCGGACTACAGTGGTGAAATCGTAGATTCGTGTTAACATTGGCTATACGTAAATATGTACATTGTATCATATTATCATTAAAGTTAGGTTCGTTGCGTGGAGCCGACCCTATTCAGCTCTCTCTTCTACTCTCCACACCCTCGAAGCCTCAGATATAGCCTGGCGAGATTGTAGTTTTGCATTCCTGGATTGTCCAACAAGGTTCTTTGGCACTGCGGAAGACGTCATTGGTTCGAATTCGTCTGCAGATGAATCTGAATCTGAGGGGGGTGATGTTTTTGTTCGCTTTGAAGCTGGCTTAGACAGCACAACTTCAGGATCTTCTTCGTCTGATGAAAAAATACATAGTTCTGGAATTTTCTTCTGAGATTTCGTGTTAGATTTGTCATCTTGTTTTGAAACCTGGTTGTTTGCAGTGCCAACATGACGTGGCATTTCTGCACCGGTAGAAGCAGAGTCTCTAGGATCATTATTATAATTCCATAGGGGTTTCCAGTGTTCCTCTCGTGTGCTGCTCTTTCCAGGTTGGTTATATCCAGGTTGCTTCGAAGCATCATGATCCACAGGGCTGTTTTTTTGTAAGTTTGGACCCTCAGGCCGAGAAGGTACGCTCAATCTAGCTTCTTTCTGCGACTTTTTACCAGCTTTCCCAGGCTTCACAGGCTCGGATGGGCCATTGTCTTTAGGGAATGTTTCTAATATCGAAAGTGTTGACACAGGGCGAGATAATGATACCATTTTGCTTGCACTGTTTCGCCGACCTGACGGACCACATAATAACTTCCGCCTATTCCTACTAGTAGCGGAAGGGAGGGTCAATCGTCCCGATTCTTGGATTTTTTCAGGTGGTGGATTTGGACTTGAGACCGGCGAAGGACTCTGTATTGGTGAAGACGCATCTTTCTTTGGGGCCTCGTGGGCTAGAACGGGGAGCGGGTTCGGTCTACTTCTGAATGATGGGGAAGAAAGGAGTTCCTGCGAGTAATTTGTAGTAATAGTTGATGGCGGAATCCTTGGAGAAGATCTCAAGGGATTAGTCGTTTGGCTCACTGGGGCTACAGTTGGGGCTGGCGGATGAAGTGGTGGTGCTTCCTCTGCGCCGCCCAATTGCTGTGTTATAGTCTTTTGAACAGTGCTCTGCGGTCTTGGAGGTTTGAACGGAGGTGGCGGATTTGGGCGTACTCGGCTAGGTGGCCGGGGCCTTGTAGCAAAATCACCCCTTTCCAAATCTAATTCCAGAATTTCTACATCGTCGTCGGCATCAAGTAGATTTGTTGCCAACTCAAAGTCGGGCGACGGTGGGGTACGGCCCTTCTGTCTCCTATCGTTCTTTCCTGCAGTATCACTATGAGGTTTCGTTGTCGGCCGGGCAGGAGTAGGGTTGTTATCTTCCACCCTGGATACCTTAAATGGCTTGTAGCTGATCTTTTGGACTACTGGTGGACCCTGCGAGGCTCTCTTCTGAGGAACGGCGACATTGGATCCAGGCTCCTTTGGAGAAGGCCTTGGCGCTGGAGATGGATACACAGGACGGCCATGACCCGTGGATGGCCTCGATTGTATACTTCGGAGTAGAGTGGGTGTAGGTGACTGCCTTGACGAGCCAGGGTTTCCAGCTGTCCTAACTGGTGTAGCAGTTGATCCTCGCTCCCTTCTTCTATCGACCGTCTTTTCGAATAAAGGCCTGAGATCCTGAGCTTGCCGTCCTTTTATGTCTTCGATAGTGACAAGATGTGAATCGAATATCAATTCATCCCCAACATCCATCTGTTCCGGTTCTGGCAAGAATTTATCGCACTAGATAATCGACGGCTCATTAGTTACGGAATCAACTAACGACCAAAACTCCGGATACCATATTTAAGCATACTACTTTGTTCATAAGATGATCGTAAACCATTAGCCGTTTATTGAACGTATGGTAGCGCAGATATCCGTCATGCCATTTCTTGAGTTTCTTGTACTTGTCGGCTGTCCAGAGAACGATGTACTCATCAATAGGAGCCGAGTGTGATGTGAGAGGAATTGATGTGAAACTCATCGTACTGTCAGCCGGGTTCCCGAAAGAACGATGATGTCAATTGCGGCGAGGGGTGGTTCATGATGCGGTGATATCGCTGGGTTAGGTCGAAATATGTTTACAAGGCGCGTGTGGTGTCAACTAGTAACCACTCTACGCGGTCTGCTTTGGGCGACTAACTTGGCGTAACAACGCACCTTTTACAACAAATTGAGCAGCCCTGAGGTTGGGGAATACCTGGCCTAGCCACCGCCACCCTGCTCTTCATACCTCACACACCAGAGCCGTGCCGCTTAACTGCGGGCTCAGCGCTGCGCAACCAGATTAGTTCACGTAACATCTATTCCTTTTTCCCGCATCTAAACTGAGGGGTTGGTGGCTAGACGGCATATCAGTTAATATTATAAAGGGCAGGCCTCGGCGTGTTCTAACGTGCATAAGATAGACCCATATACCCATTGCAAGAATTGAGCCACCTAACCTAGAATCAAGCACCAGATCTGATATGTCCGACCCACTTTCTTTCGCCGCTTCTATTGCTGGGCTAATAGCTCTTTCAACCGGACTACTGAAACTTGCAAACAACATTCGTGGGATTCTAAAAAACAAACCCGTAGAGTTGGTACTCAATATTTTTAAGGAGATAGAACTGCTTTGTGGGCTCTATCTCATTTAGAAATCCCCGAAAGCTGCCATTGGCAGCCGGAGTTTTATTACTTTCTGATCTGCTACGGAATTCGGATGGCTGGTTACCTAAAGTTAAGTGGAGTCCCTTAAATTTGGGAACAACAAGGACGCCGCCGCAGAATTAAGAATAATAAATATAACTCAATTATTTATATCCCTTATTCCCAACGTCGATGAAATGCACGGAGATGGGGACTTGACACGCATCAAAAGCATATTCCACCGAGAAAGAAAATTTTACTCTGGAAATTTTTTTTGGTGGTGCTTTCGAAGTTGTATTCGAATGGGCGACGTCAGGCTCGTATTCGATAGGGAATTAGGAATATCAGCCCGGGGGATATTGGAGCCGTTACTACATTGGGAGAGGTGGAGGTTGATTGACCTTGTCCTTAGATGAGACTCAGTGTTTTATATGGATATATATGTATTGCTCACCATAAGGCCTGCCTTATGTGATGAGAGCTCGATGTGCTACTGAAGCTTGGAGATCATAACTGAATGGTTAAGCGACGAGTACGAGTGATGTATGTAAGAATGCATTTACTAAATAAACAACAAACTGATGTTTAATTATTTTTTCTTTTTCTATAAGCTTCACTCGATTATGAACCTGCTGATAACTGGTCTGCTGAAAGAAACCAGCTTTCCAGGCGAGGGCGGTACAGTCCGCCCACCATACCATTACTTTAATGCCGAGGTAAGGGATCAATTAATACGTTGCATAATTCTAATTTACAATTATAGTATCTATCGAAGTCTAAAATTGTATTTAAGACCAAAACATTCCCGAAACTCATACTGTTTGGATTAATCTCCAGGGAAGTTAAATGGTCATAGAATGCTTTTATATAATGCTCGATACAAAACGTAAGCTTCTAGCGGGACCGTGATCCAGTGTGCGCGTTATGCATTTAAGCGTCGGTTGCGTATTTCAGTGTCTATCTAATGAGATGGATTGAGTATTTACGAGGCGATGGAGGATGTTTTGTTCCAAAAAAAAAAAAAGGGCTGGCAAGGCTTGCCCAGAAATTGATTATCTCAGTTAAACCGGTGGAAATACTAGACAAATGCAACGGTATGACATACGGGCGGACACGGGTACGATCCAAAAATTTGACTTAGGCTAGAAGCCGTGCATCGAATCAATTGCACGACTCCCCAAACAGCCAAATCCACACCCACTATCCCTAATCGAGTAATCACAACTCACAAAATACCACAACTCTTGCTAAACTCCTGCCCCCGCCGTTGACCTACCTAACCGGACCGCCATATCAAACGAATATTTGAAGCTAAACGAGGCATTTATTCCACGTCACATTCCTGCCAAAAAGAAAAGAGAAAACCAGGTTAAGGAACTGTAGCCACGGGTCACAAGACATTCCTAGGGTTGTAAAGAGTGGGGTCAACGTTGCGGGAGTATGGTGTGATAGAATAGTCTCCGCTTAAGCCTTTTCCACAATACATGGCGATAGGTAGCTTCGATTACCTATCTGATAAACTAGGCCGAAGTAACCCGCTTGGATGATAGCGTAAGTTCTTCGTTGCCCAGGGTTATGAACCCCCGGTTGGTTTAAACCATGCATCTAGGGAACGTTGCATAAACGACCGTCGATTCTGTTGGGAAGGCTTTGCCAGGACTGGGAAGTTGTGAAAGCTTGTTTGTGGAAGTTTCTATGGATTTTGTGTATGCCCCATGCGGTCGGTTTTTTCGGGAAACTCGGAAATGCTTCAAGTTGACCTGTCTTGTATCTTGAGGTGACAGGGTGAGAATGTGTATAAATACCTAAGACTTCGTTGATTCAAGGTCTGAAATATCCAAATCGTCCACATCAATTTACAAGAAACCAAAAGCCTTCATACCAACCTTCAAACTATCTTCTCCACGAGGCTATCTCAATATCCACATATCCTCAAAATTAAAGGATATATACTCACCCAAACAACCCAAAATGCCGGCTCTCGCCACCGCCGTCGCCCCCCCACCAGCAACCCAAACCTTCCACCTAACCCTCACCAAAGCCATCGAAGGCCCTCTCCCCCCGTTCCTCCCATTAGACATCCAATTCGCCTACAACTGGAACTTCGGCCAAAACACCGGTTCCGCTACCGTCCTCTCCATCGGTTCCAACAACACCGTAAACCAAGATATGTTTCCCATGGGAATCTCAAAGAAACTTGCATTCATGGCACGCGATAAGTTTAATGTTACGATCAATGGCCCCGATGGGAATAAGGAGGAGATCTTTGCGTATAGAGTTATTTTGAATATGGATAAGGAGACCACGGAGACCAAAACTGCGGCGGTTATGCTTGGGGAAGAGGGCGGTGTTATTATTGCTACCGAGAATTGGGGGACTACTGAGGTTTTGTAAATTTTTTGAGTTTCATTGAGGTGTCAGGATAGGGAGCTAAGGGGGCGTGTGGGAATTTGGACTGTATATATAGAGGAGCTGCATCAATTGTAAATAGTCATGCTTATAGAATAAATCTTCCGTAGGGAATTCAGTGTGTTTATGTATCGTAGTGCGCGAATTATCTGCTAATATTGGTATTCGGTACTCACAAATATCCCCTGAGGCTGTTCAATATCTATGACTCTGCTACGTATATGTGGTAGACACTAAATAAAGGACCTTTTTAGTTCTGAGAGGCGAAAAATAAATCAACATTTATTACAATCCCAATCTAGCAGTATACAATAGCATAACATACAACTGTACAACCGCTCAATCATAGCTTTTACAAAGGACTTAGCAACCCATGCATAATCCCACTCTCGAGGTCATCTATAAAAACGGCATCACATCCCAACTGCAACCTCACCCACAGTTTCATAAACATCTTTCGTGTCCGGAAAGTACTCGAGTCTAATATTCTCCATAGCCCTTAAATACAATCTCGAAAGACATCTAAACCGTCTAACATGCAAATCAGCGACATCCGGCGGCCATGGGACGCCTGAGTTTGGAGATCGTGGGATGGCGTCTGAGTATGGCGTGTACAAGAAATATGGGTCGTTTGCAATGGGCTGCGAAACTTCATTAGTCTCCCGTAGTTCACAGGTGACTTTGATTGGGCTGAAATAGGGAGGGCTTACACTATTCCTACCCTCCACATTATACAACCTCAACATCATATCCACGCCTCTCACCAAAACCCTCGCATACACAGCCAACCCATCAAACTTCGCCGCCAACACTTCAATAAGATTAATACAAGCCGTACAAACATGATGAATCTCTGGCATATTAATCGTACTTCTATCCCTCAACGTCACGCAGAATAGATAACTCATGCCCGTAGTAAAAGCCTTGTACCCTGCTGTCCACGCTAACGGATATCGATGAACGCCAAAGCTCAACCCTACCATCTTCGAGGCTCGATACATTAATTCGCTGGTGTATAACTCATGGATTTCAGGAGTGATGGTGGGAAATTCGGTGTTAAATTGGGGGATTAGGAGGTGACCCTGGTAGTAGACTAGATCGATGTATTTGTACATGGAGTTAATCCAGTCATCGGCTCTGGGGGCGGCGGAGATGTATTTGTTTACTCCGTTTTTGGTGCTGGTGCACCATTCGTCGAATTCGGAGCTCCAGTGTGCGAAACCGGCTTCGGGATTCCGGCACGCTCGGTAGAGTAATTGGTAATAGCTGATTAGTGGACCGGATAGATAGCCAGTGTCATCCGAAGGACCTGGGGTGCGCATTCCGGGGACTGGAACGGTGATTAGATCGTCGTTAGCGATTGTGAAAGGGCGGCCCATAGACGCTCCAGCCATGCTATAATATTGTTAGTATTGCCTTGAAATATATATATATATATATTTAATATAAGGCAACATGTAGGAAATAGACTGACCGGTCAAGAGAGTAAAGGGTCCAAAATGCCCATCCTCGAGCCGTCCCTTCGATACCGTTACCCAAAGAAGAAGAAATAAGATGCCAACCCATCGACAGACAATGAGAAGAAACGACGTTAAGGATATGCCAGCTGGATCCAGCAGCAGGGTCATAAAGAGAATATACGGCAATGAGAATCAAAGCTTGCGTCATTGCGATTGAATCAAGGTTGTCAAAGAGTCCCGGTGTTCGTAGAGCTGAGTAGTACAGCATCTGAGGGAAGAGTTGAACAGACCGAAATTGGGGGGCAGTGGTCATACCGAGAATTACGACAAGGTATATGACTAATTCTTCGGCAGGAGCTATCGGACCGGATTGGTAGTCAGGCCTCATCATAATAGCAAACTTTGTGCGAACTTCCTCCCCGCTATGTAGGGGATAATGTGCATGTATGAAGTGGATGTAGTTGTTAACCGCAGCATTCAAACTTTGCAAATCCATACTTTTGAGGAGGTCAAGGGCTTTGACATGATTCAGAGAGGCAGAAAGGCTGCCAAAGAGTATATTTGGCGATTCAGCACGAAGAGGATCGCAACCGGAGAGTTTGATGGCTTCGAATAAAGTAGCTCCAAATGATAGAGGGTCATGGGTGGGGACTCTTAAATCGGAAATCGAGGCTGAGTCGGGGGGTCTATTAGCTGGAGGTGGGTTTGGAGGAGGAGGAACCCATGATCCTGGGGCAGATTCTACGCTGACAGTGGGGTGGCCGACCATTAAATGAGCCGAATTGATGGTAGACTCTTGCTGAAGCAAGGCTTGGTACTGGGCCTCGAGATCATTTACTTGGTTTTGGAGGCGCTCAACATAGCTTTGTTCGTTAGTAGACTGATACATATGTATACCGTTTAACATTGAAAATTGGTTGATGAAATTAGCTTACTCGCGGGGCAGTGTTCTGGTAGATGCACGAAGCGGCCGATCCCGTTCGGCAGTCATACAGGGTACACCTGCTTGAAGACACGCATTGCAAGACGGCAAGTTACTGTCGCACTGATAGGGAAAAATGTCAAATTGATATCAGATTTAATATCCAGACACTGATGGAGATGACAGACCCTTGTTTTTCGCTGACGGCATCGATCGCAGGCGAGAAGCATTCTCGTTCTCGGGGGTTGTGTAGAAGATGGTCCTGCTAATCCCACCTCTTCTGGAGGGTCCATCGGGGCGTCTGAAAGGCCAGCCTGTGAGGTCGGAGGGAGATTAGGGTCCTGTGATTGGTCCATTTTCGCAAAGCTCGCGGGGCATTCCCGGCCATCAATCGGTTGAATTAATGGAAAAAACGGGATGTTGATTTTTGAATATCAAGATATCACATAGTAGTATCCGGAGGCGTAGCTGAGGGGAAGTCGTTTCAAAGTTCACAAACTTCGACCGACACAGGCTTGTAACAGACTTAGAAAGAGGTCAGAATGTTGTTGATAAAACAGCTAGCTACAGAGTTATCAGATGAACAATAAAAACGGGGAGATATTCTGAGGTCTAAAGCAAAGCAAGTTGCTTCAGAATGAAGTCGGTGATACAGAGTATCAAGATGTTCTGGGCAAATGGTGGTGTTATGGTGGTGGTGGCCAATTGGAGTTTTAATCCTGGTAGTGGGTATCAATTACCGCCAATGATAATTCTTTGTCAAAACTTTTGGGGAAAGGGCAAAAGTGCTCGACCTGATCAGACTGCATCTCAGGAGCTAGTTAGCATCATCTTCGTCATCGCCTGGTCTCATCCTCTGCTGGTGTGCTGTGGCCATGTGGCCAGTGCTTCTTCCAGTCCCCAATTGTACTTTCCTTAGCTTAGGTCAGATCTAATTCGCTCGGATGCCGGATGGCAGACTTGACTACGGCTAGTATAATATAAAAAATACATTTGCTGGAAATTCGACTCTTAATATCCAGCCAATAGCTGTGTTGATACCCCCAAAGACTGGTTAAATATGGGTGTACGAAATCAGGCATATGCGTGCATGGAATTTGGTGGGCCTTACAGCAGTATACCTACCCTGTAAATGCGAATACAATAGCCAAGGAACTAGATTTGAACTGGTGAAGGTAGTGAACTTGCAACTAGTCGTCCAATAAGGTTCTTGCCTTTACCTACTAGGAGTGGAGTTAAGTGCAAGTGGAGTACCTGGAACTTGGTTTGATACTTGAGACAAAGTCAGGGCGGCTTGATATCATAAGTACTCGAGACTAGTTTGACTTTGGGTAGTCTGCAGAGGGTCTGTTCTATGACGTCAACATCATAGACTGGGCAGGGTGTTTTTGCGACACAATGAGAGTCAGCGTAATAGAAGAACTCAAATAGAATAGCCTTTCGATAGATACCACAATATCACGAGGTTGGAAGAGTAATTTAGTTTTTTCTTACAAATTTTTTTTTCTTTCAAACTTCAACTTCATCTCCATCTTCTATTCAATTGCTCTTACTCATTTACTTCTATAGTTTGGTCCTCACAATATCTATTCGGGATCGTAACTCAGTCTACATCTAAGTCGGTATTGGGTTAGACTGTGGCTGCTTAAAACACAATTTCACGCGACTACCTCAACACAAGTTTACCTACAACGTGTCGAGGACACAAACTCATCGGATCGACTCCATTCGATAGAATCGTCGGCCGGTAGTCGTCGGTATCATCTATCGATCGATATCTTTCGATATCGTTCTCAGCATCACTGAAAACCATCTAGAATGGCTGTTCGAGGTCCTGGGACGGGGAATCAAATGCACGCTGACTCTCATCTACTAGTAGCAGCAGAAGCAGCAGCGCCCTCGGACAAAACAGTCCTCATGCTAGATGCATATGCCGATGCCCTTCTCACGACCATCTCTAGCTACCTGAACACACCTCCTGCCACTCCTGATCAGATACCTCCCGCTTCTTCTCCTTCAGCTAGACAACCTCAGCAGAAAATTACTATCTTTCCGCCATCACAGTCAGAAACAATGGCGACAATAAATCTCACCACCATGGCTTGTGCTAGGTGCAAACAGAAAAAGATCAAAGTCAGTCATTTATACCTCAACATCTATTCTATGTATGCTTATTATATCATATACGTATTATATATGGTATCGAACGAAGCGACTAACATTTTTGCAGTGTGATGGCAAGCAACCGTCCTGCTCAGCCTGCATACGGGCTAAGGTGGCCTGTACTGTGCCCGACATTATCTCACATTTAGGTCTCGCTCGAGGGTACTGATAATTCACCACCAATATCTTGCCTTGTGTCTGTTAATCCCGACTAACGGCCGACTAGACACGTTGAGAAACTTGAAAATCGTGCTTCCGAGCTACAGTCTCTCATCAACATAAAAACTCGTGAACTGAAGGAAACTCAAAATCGTCAAGGTTCCTTGTCATCATACTTTACCAACAATCCCATTTCATCCAACCCCCTTACCCCTGGAAAACGATCCTCTGCCACCTCCATCCCACATTCAACTACAGAAAAAACTCCGACGCCGCTCTCTCAGGAAGTCTATTCACAGGCAGATCTATCGCTCGCTCGACTCCTGGTCCAAACTCTGCATCTCAAGGATCATGGACCTTGCATCTCTAAGCTCTCCCACCTCGTCGCGAACGAAAGATCGACAACATTCGAGTCCATCAATGCTGCTGAAGGTCTTCCCTTGGAGCCTATCGGGGATATTTTACGAATATCCTACCTGGAGAACGAACAGATGTGCTTCCCGTTTCTGTCTCGCCATGAGATTATCCGTCTGTACGAAGACATATACTCGAATCCCGGCGATATAAATCAATCAAACATCCAAGATTACTTTTATCTGTACATGATATTCGCTATTGCCTGCCTCTCACATCCTCCTGGAATCGAGGACCCTCAAACAAATGCACTTCGATTCTATAAAGCCGCTCTCATATGTAGGGAACGGCTACCACCAGCTTCTACCCTCCCCACCGTCCAAAATATCCTCCTACTCTGCCTCTTCTCTATGCACACTAAGATTTCACAGGATGCCTGGCGGCTGAGCCGTCGTGCTCTCTATATCTCCATCGAAGGTGAATTTCACCTCAGTCAACGCAGCAAGGCTCACAATCCTGAAAATGAAACGAGATTGGTGCGAATACAAAGGCGTGCTTTCTGGAGTGCCTACTGTTTGAACCGCATCACAAGCAATCTAATCTATGACCGCCCACCATCGATACCAGAAGCAAGTATTGACGTAGAGGTGAGAATCTTGTGCCTTCTCCCCGGAGGCTTTCTCTCGCTAACCCCTCTCAGATGCCGTCAGATTTCGAACTTAATATTAATAACATGAGGCCACTAACTGTCTCTCTGCTTCCCTGCCTGACTAATCTTTACCGCATATCCACTTCAGCATTCACCTCTCTCAACAGCCTTGATCCTCCGCTAGGTGACATGGCCGCCCAGCTCAAATCTCGCATGGATCAATTATCCGCATGTAGTACCCATCTTATCGAGCTACTACAAACGGGGTTCCCCGAACGGTCCCGGGGTGGCTCATTACACGATATCGGCTGGGTACCGTTCTACGCTACTCTCTCCTTAAACTCCCATCCAATGCTCCTGTATCAGTGGGCCATGACCGCGATAGCCGCCAAATACAACGGCGTACCTCAGCAAATAAAATCCACGACAATAAATCACTGCATTGAAACAATCAAATTTATCGGACAAGTGGGCCAAACGTTTGGACCAACAGAACAAGGACCACCGAGACTAAAGTTCGGCCACCTTAGGATTGCGTTGATCACCATGCTACGAAGTTTGGTCATTATGCTGTCTGCATTACTGGCGAAAGAATATCATTCTATCGATGTTATGATGGAGGATAATAGTGATGTATTGCGTGGGGATCTTGACAGGGCTATAGTTATTGGGATTCGATTTTTAAGAGATGTGGGGCCCGAACAAGGCCAAAGCTGTGCGTTTTTACCAGGTCTGGTACTGGCGTTACGATACGCGGTTTTTGAAAGAGAGTTTGGACGGCCTCCTGGAGTCTTATTTTCAAGGAAAGAAGAACATTATCGGATGATCGAAGGAAGGATGGAGGAACATTATCCAGAGCTATTTAAACTTGCAAGAGTGATGAATGTTTCTTCATTGCCTATTAGTGTGGGACTGAGGCGTTTGGAAGAGGAAATCGATGCGGATTCTCCCCCGCCGTATGTGTTCAAAAAATTTGAAAATTCTGGAGGGGAGTTGGAAGAGTTGGCTAGAGTGGTTAGATGGAGGTTGAAGGTTCAATATGGGATTGGAGATTCTAAGGACAGTTTGAGAGCCTTTCAGGAGAGAATGGGGGCTGGTAGGGTTACGGAGACTGGGAATGCTGGGTTTAGTGGACTGACAGGTTTCAATGCATATCAAGGGGTTGGAGGAGGAGTAGGAGGGGCGGGTATGGTGCATGACTTTACCCAGGATCTTTCATACCCTATCAGTAGTGCTGGAACAGGGCTGAAGATGGATGTGGACTTTTCGGGGTTTGAGACTGATATCACTTTTGAGTAGTAAAGTTGGTCCTGGTCGAAGATGTCGGCAACTACAGGGGTACATTTCGAGTAAGAGGGTACTTTTACATTCTCCATTACCGGCTGTTTTTAAGGGACGCAGGGTTAAAATATGGGCGCCTAACGGAGTTTTCGGTTTTTGTGGGGAATCTGTATACTAACTATTTTTTATGTTGGGGAGGCCTGAGCATGTGGTCTGGGGGGCCGAATACGTTGGTGGACGATACTGTCGAAGATACATGCACGATATATGAGGGGCAGACCAATAGTTCAGCCGCAAATATGTACGAACATACAACGGAAAACCCCATTCTGCTGAAAGGCTTATTAGAACAATCAACATTCCTTTCCCCGCGCATCTAACCGAGACCTTATTAGTATATTTGCTGACCTCTGAGGTCTTGAAGGGTTTGTAAGCTGGCTCTTTTCCAGGGTTTGTTGGAATCTTTGACAGGTCACACGAATTTATGGAGATGCTTGGCATGCGGGTTATTACCACGATGCGGTTTAGCGAAGCCAGATTTTGGGGAATTTTTTCCCTTCTTTGTTCAATTGAGATCTTAGCTTTGGTTTTTGACTTGATCTTTGCTTTGTGAGCGGCTGGGGTTTGTCGGACTCCGAGCTTCGAGATGGTTATAAATTGGAGGCCATTCTCCAGTTTCCTCGATGCTATTCTAGCCTAGTAGCTATATCCTTGGCTTCGAATCAACCTGTGGATTCTCAATTGGTCGATTGAAAGCCATCCAACCTTCTATCTTGTAATTAACCCTTTATCAAAATCCTCTTCCCAAATTCACCCAAAACCACCTACGAAATGAAACCAGCTTTCATCCTCACCATCCTAACCCTCCTCACCCCCACCCTCTCCACCATAACCATCGAAAAAGACCCTGACGGCATCGGCTTCAAAGCAATCAGCATTCCCGACGGTGTTGATGTCAAAAATGTCAAAAGACATACCCCAGCTGCCTGTAACCGCGACAACTGTTTTCGCGCTATGACCTCAAGAATCAGTACCGCCTCGAGCTTCTGTACTTCTTTTACTACCACCACCGTGACGGCTACGACGGGATTAGGGCCGTGGGAGAAACAGTGTGACGGGAACCCGGGGAGGGTTAGTAGTGCTTGTAGTTGTTTGGTGCCGGTACGTCCTTGAATCCTTTGTTAGTAACAAAACGAAAAGAGTTTTGGTGAGTTTACTTAACTACTGACTTTGGGTGATGGTTAGCCACCTCCTAAGCCGACTTGTGGGGGACTTGGGACGCATTGTACTCTCTCTACGTTTATTACGGATTGTTGTGAGAGTCTAGGCTGTTGTACGATACCGGGGTGTGGGTGTAAGGTGTGTACTTTTCCAAATGGGGATCCTAATGATGGGTATTGTGGATAGGTCGGTTGGAAGATGAAGAGTCTAGCGATGTCGCAATTTGTAACTACTTTATTGGGAATAAGATACTTAAGTATATCTATAGGTAGTTATAAGTTGGGATGTCTTGTTGTGTTTTGATTTATAGTTCAATAGTTCAACTAGGAGGTGGCTCGCGAAGCCAGTTAAATTAATGAAAATCTAAAATATTTTGCTGCCATGATCAATCCTGTCCGGTTGGAAGTCGCGAAATTCTATATAACGATTAAAACCCTTACTCCTAGTAACTGTAATAAAATATACTTGCCGTAGCTATCAAAAAGGCCCTAGAACTACTATGGTCGGAGGGGTAAATTAAACCAGATCCACAGGTAACTACCACGCTAGTCAAGCCCCCCCAAAAAGTAATTATATATACTTAATATACAATATGCATCCTACCATTTCAAATAACAGCTTCACGTCAAGCTGACATCAAGTTCAGTAATTCTTAAAATAATATATTAAAAGTTAAAACGGCATCCCAAACCTCTATAACGTAACACCAGAGCCTACCATATAACAGAGTTTTATGATCAAACCCATAAGGCTTCAAGTTATCCTATATATAATCCTTCAATAACAGTACGAATTTAATGTTTAATAAAACTTGTTATAACTTTAATAATCACTAGTTTCATCTCAGCACCATTATAAAAGATTCTAATCCCCTAGCGTTCTACAATCGTTAATTATTTAATTCCGGCAGTACCCCGGAGACAAGGCATAATGAATTCGTCGACATGACAGTAAAGTATTAAGATTTACAGGGTCCAGCTGCCAGCTGGGTGGGTCCGCCCCACAGGTACATTACAGGCTTTTTTTTTTTTCGCTCGCAACCATAGTACTCACATCTTGATTTCGTGTTGAGAATGTGGTGGTATTATATCCGGCTGTGTCTACCAAATACGGATTCGAACCTGTCGACCCTAGCCAAGTTTCTGTCACGCATACGGGTTAGTCCTACACAACGCTAGCCTCCTACTCTATTCGGAGGGTATCTGACATTTATGACTCTGTGGCTGTTCGCTGACCTAGTGCTACGAGTCGTGCGATCTGGAATCTGAGTATAAAATACGCCTAAAACCCCTCCTGGCAATAGCGGGTTCGATTCTTGAACACACATCCTACTGCTAAAGCTGCCCGTTTTCTGCCTCGTTGGCTTACCATAACTTGACAATGGGGACTCTAAACCTCCCCGAGAACCTCCACCTCTTCACTCTCAAAGGGTATCCCTAGAGCTTCGAATTGCCCTCACGATTTCCTCCCACACAGATATCACCTCTCAGATCCTAACCGCCGTCCAATCCGGCATTTACCCATCCTCGATCTTTAAAATTTGGCTCAGCGTCTCTCCAACACCCCCCACCATCCTCGCGGGCCTCTCTCAAAGATTTTTAACTTCAATTCGTAGAATTTCTATTAAAACACTCTGGAAACACCTCCGTTATGATAATCTTACAAAATGGAAAAATACGTGGGAAGGCATCGGAGGTAGTCCTGGGCTTCTTAAAATCCTTTCGGAAGCTTCGGCTGCAGAAGTAAATCTCCTTTGCCGGTGTATTTCGTGTAGTACTAAGGTTTCCGACCCACCTGAGAAACGGGTGGCGTATACCGAATTATTTAAGTGTCTTTTGTCAGGGATGTTTCAAGATGCGGAGTGGAAGAATCCGGATGACAGGAAACTAGATGAGTTCTATAAATTCGTGGGAAGGCCCTGTACCACGGAATTTATTGAGGAACAGGCTAAAAATGGGGACTATGATTGGCAGAGGATAAGAGATAAACTGGTTTGGAAGGCTTATAGAGGGTATTTTGAATATGCAAGGCTGCAAGCTGACTTGAAGGACTTCCCACGGGTAGAGGAATGGAGTGATCTATTCTTCGAGTTATACGCTAGTTTTATGACGGTCGAGGAAGCTCCGAAGGCACTAACCTTTTCGTCCGAGCTTTTGGAGAAGATCAAAAAGGAGCATTGGAAGTCGGATGTACGCAAGACTATGCCGGTGCAATACGCTAAAAATGCGACGTCCTTTGTGGAAGGGATAATCTATCCTCTAACCCGACGAGCTTACAAGACGAAATCTTCTCTGGAAACAATCAAACGAATACTTGATTTATCACTTGCGTTTTTCGAAGACAATGAAACGAAACCGGCGACATCGAGAAGAAGTACTCATGATTTATTGAACCTTACGCTTCTCGTCTGGACTACCGCACCAGAAACCTTTGACACCTATCTTCGGAAATTTCTCGGGCTTTATTATCTGGGTGCTGGTGTAGGAGCCATAGGCTATGGCCCACTATTATTGAGAGCTCCAATGTCCTTCCTCGATCCCGATCTTGAAAAGTCTGGTATCGTGATTATACTCTCAGTATATTGCCACGTGAGTCAGTCCTTAGTCTCTTCAACCGTCTCAGAGGAATATACGGCGACACAAAGTTTGCAACGGGGTCCAATTCCAGTCCTATCCTTAGTGTTCCGGGACTAGATAGACCCAATGTCAACCCGGATCTTTGGCAGATATACCTCCTTCATAGAATTGGCAAACAAATGGAAGCAGATGAGTTAGCATTGAAATGCTTTACGGACAGAAAGGCGAAAGCTACAGCCGGGTCTACGCAACAGATTCGAGCTCAGAGAGCGAGGGAGGCGGTTTATTATACTATTGCCAGTGGATCGCCGGCCGTGTATAGGAAGAGCTTGGAGTGGATTCTTCAGCGGTTTATTAGGGACTTTTCGGTGGTTTCGGCTATCTTCGAGAATTATACTGATGGAGCAAAGGCTTTGGTCGTTGGGATCCCTAAGAGTCTTGAGGGATAATTATACTGTCGACAGTCTTTCAAAGCGGGTTTTGGAAAGCCATGAGCTTTTAGAGACTATTTTCGAAAATATGTTTGCCGGGACTAAAGAGCCGTCGTTTAATCTTAGGACTTGGAATACTACTCTAGGACTTATTCCTCATGTTGTTCGCCAGCGGATGAGTTTGTCGGAGCGGGTGAAGAAGGCGCTTGATGCTACTATTTGGTCCTCACATTCCTAATAACTATCAGTAATATTTTTATTTCCTGATGATGTGGTTTACGATATACTTTGGGCGGGTTTGGTGGATTTGATCGTTAAGATTGAAAAGAAAGGGTTACAGCCTAGATACGAGAAGTTAGACTTGAACACCGTCGGTGGAGTTTTGGTTTATGAAACTGAAAATCCTTATAACCTGAAGTTGAAGGATCAGCCGCCCTCGACTTATAAGTTCCTTGACGAGCTTGCAAAGGCGAGAGATGGGCTATGGCGTGAAGTTCGGGAATCAGCGGGTGGTACTCCACTCCCACCGATTTTTCCGACGGGGCTTCCGATTCAAGCTCTTATTTGGCCGTATACCATCGCGAGTTCCGAGATCGAACTCGTTGCGCCGTATACATATATACGGGCATCGGATGCGGTATATTTAAGGCAGACTGCTGAAGATCCTATTCCTACTGGCGAAGAAACGCGGACTTCCATCGGACTCTTTGTCGACGACTTTGGAGCTGCTTTACGACTCTTGGTACCGCAACATCTAGATTTTATGGAGAAGAAGGCGCGGCTGAAGCAAGTATTACACTATGCGATTCACCACCTCAGCGGACGTTTGGAAAGGGTTGAGGCCGTGATATTCTGGAAACAGTACCTTTCTACAAAGAGCTGAGACTTTACTTGGCATCGTTAGTCAGATCTTGGATGAGGAGCGTCTAGATGTCTGGCCTGTTGTACCAATACAGACTGGTGATGGTATACAGGAATGGAATCCTCGAGAAGGGGTTTTACCGTTGCTAGCTCGGGAATCACAGATGACCTATCTCGACCTTTCACTTTATGCTCGCAACCTAGTTCAAAGACCAACCTTCTGGACGCAGGAACCGGATACCTTATTGGAACGGTTTACACTAAAATTACCCGTCCAGGATGAAATATATATGGTCCAGAGAAAGAATCAAACGTGCAAAGTTCAACCCGTCGATACGAGAAGGTCAAATCTTTTCCGCTATTTTATACCTAAAAGAGTATTTTGGCATCGAAAGTACCCTTTTCACCAACTTTCCAGGACGATTTAATTTCTCAATTCCAGTTAAAAAGACCTTCCAACCAAAAACGACGATGGTGTTTAATTCAGCAATCGAAGCGTTGACTACCCATGTGGATTACATCCCTCCTATACTTCTTCAAGAACTTATTGCAGCTGTGATACCGGCTACCGAGGACGTACCCACCATTGTCAAGCTTATTGGATTGTTGACGGATAGTAATACTCCATCTTTGGCATCGTCGTTCGCGATATCCACGGTTCTTAAGTATCCGAACTCGAGTTCGTGGAATAGACACTTATTACAGTTTCCTTATTTGTCAGGTCTTCTGAAGTCAGATGCGGCGGGGTGTTTGGTTGAGTTTGGGAAGGCTATTTATTGTCTCTATTCTGGAGGAGAGGGAGAAAAATCAGGTTGACCCTGACAAAAAGCAAGGGGAGGGACAGCAGCCATACGTGAAGATCACGACTATCAAGCATATACCAACGTTACTTACGCACCCTGCTGTATCACCGGGTACAGCGGTGGAAATATTAGCGTTGCTAGCGGGAAGATGTACGCATCGTGATGTCAGGCAGTCGATATTGGATTCTTTGATGAGCATATTGACAGAGTGTACCGACGAAGCCCTGGCGGATAATGTATTGACTTCGTTGGAATTTATTATCCCAATCGCTGGGAATCTTAATCCGTCGGCACCGATACCCGAATCACGGTGGGTAGAGGCGGAGGAAAAACGGGATGTGGATGTCTTAGATGTTAACATCGGGAACATTATGGGAGAACCGCTGTTGAAAACTATTTTGTCGAAGGGGACGATATCGGAAACGACCTTCAGGTGGAAGAAACAGCTCATAACCAGAATTTTGGCGAAGACTATTGAAGAGTTAAAGAGCCAGACGAGACGGTACTTAAACATTTTCTTGGGAATGTACGGCTTCGATAAAGAGAAGATTGAAAAGATATCATTGGTGGTTGTTCCAGGCTCCTGGTCTGCATGGTATGACATCTGCGGAGGTGGAGGATCTGAAGGTGGGGTTTTATGTCCTAGAAGCATATTACAAGAGTTTGCAGAGTATATGGTTCTTAGGGTGTGGTTACCGGAGGAGTTGGTGGAGGTTGGAGAGAAGCTGAAGCAGATGAAGAAGGAAGAGAGGGAGAAACCTGGGGTAAGGTTTTGGGAAGAACAGTATGGAGTTCAGGTACCTACTTGGGGCGGGCTTGGAAAGTTGGGAGTACTGAGGGCGAGGAAGGAGACTTTTGAAAGGATGGGGGTTGAGCGGGAAGGGCTGAGGGAGGAGATGAGGAGACTTTTGCTTGAGAGATTGTATTTTGGGGTTTAACGAGGGGCTCGAGACTAGGTTTTACTGGGGTGTAGTCTCGAGAGTTTGAAAGAATAATTTAGTACGGGATTACAGGTCTTTAGACTTCACACGAAGTTTGTCGATGCAACTTAGCACGCATTTTAGGCCCAATATCAATCCATTTATTGCCTTTGTGGCGTCGAGCTAAGGAGAAAAGCATTCAATCACTCCTCGACGTCGAATCTGGCGTGTTTTATGTGGTATGTGACCACATGAGTTGAATATTGACGGATAAGGTTATGCCTAGACGCCATGCATAGGGGGGCCTGGTAAACAGAGGCCCTGATGTATCTGAATATATAGATGCGCGTGTAATCCTGCAGTACAAAAATATTAGCTTCAGAGATTCGAAAGTTTGGGTTTTGCTTTTACGTTCTTTCGGCCCGTTGCGCGCCCTTCGTTTGCGAAATGATGGCGAATTCATTTTCTGTCCTTCACACTCTTTACTTCATTCTTTCTGACCTTGTCATTCTCTCGAATTCATCTCCACTTATTAATCCTTTTGATGGATCGATTCCTAAACGTCGGGATGCTAATGCGACATCGCCATTGACAAGAACTATCACCATTTCTACGAAGGACTCTGCGCAGGCTACCTATGTACCGGTGGTCCATTGAGAACTTAATAGAAGGAATTTGAAGCACCTTGAACCCCTGAGAAAGCATAGGCTCACATATGACCATCTTGATAGAGATCGAGTGGTTGGTTTTAATTTCCCAAAATGCATTTATGATGGATTGTCTCAATTTACTAACGTGTTATAATATATTACCAGACATTGTGCATGCTGCATTCTGTGATTGCACCTGAGCATTCAGCTCATCTCGAAGATATTGTCTCTGACAGTGGTAGCTCTATAAAAATCACCTTTCTAACGAGGGGAACGTATGAACTTGCCCTAAACTAGCCACGTACGGAGTTCATATTAGTTAGCCATGGGTAACCGACCTTGCCCTTTCCACTATTTCTGAAGCTTCCTGTCAGGAATACAACGGAATACTCGTGGACGCGAGAAGACCCCTCATTCCCAACAGGTTTCTGGCACGAAATCATTTTTACAAGGCAAATTATTCCTTGCTGTTTGCGGTAAAACCTTCTACACCCCAAGTCCAGACGACATAAAGCTTCGTACATTCGATCCTACACTTGAGCAGTGTTTTGGATCGTGCGCAGCGCATGCAACCTACAATGGCCAAGATGGCTCGTACAAACTCATATTGCAATTCTGGAATCACTGTATATCCCAACCGAGGGTTCTGTGCCTTGATATACAGCGAGCAATCCGATCCGCAACTGGACCCTGTTGACTTCAATCTTGTCTCGACTACCGAACCCGCCTAGTTGCTGGTAGCCGTGACCCGTTATGCTGACACAGAAGCGGCATGAATGGCAGAAATTACGTCAGTTTTTTTAATGCTCTAGCAGTTCGGGGAGTTTATGAAATACTCATCATAAACCCGATCAGACCAGCATTATCCAAACGCGCCGATTTCGTACTCTTACCGAGAACTTCCTTTGACCTTAAGTTGGTAACGAGCGTACATTTTTTCGATTGCATGAGGCAATGTTGGAATTCTGGGTATATTGCGGCTGCCGGTCCTGCTGAACAGAAGTGCGTTGGCGTGTCTTTCTTTGTGAGAAATCCTCGGCTGGGAGATAAGGGGGTCGATGGTCTTGGTTTAGGGGATTGTTACTTTAAGTCTCAGGTTTATTCTGATGATTCTTATATTGCTAATAAAGGTTTGTTGAATTGGGCTTCTGCGGTTCATGAGACTCATGGGTTTAGACCGTGTATTGAGCATTTGCATTGAGTCGGTCTTGATGTTCTTGGACAATAGGCTTTATTTCGACATGCGGTGATATGATTTGTAATTTTAAAGGAATAGAAGGGGGATTATCCATGTGATATAAGCTGATACGTAGCGGCCTTCACTAAGTGACGAGTGTTATCGTTGGGAACGTACCTACTCTGGAGCCTACTTAAGTAGCTACCTAGGTAATTACCTGGTATAGAGCTGGCTAGTGAAAACTACACCATAATTTTGGAGTCCGCCGTGCCTCTTGTTTGCATGTCGAAATCGGGCGAAGGACGGAGGGGAAAAAACTGTAAATAATACTAATTGATAGAGGGTGATACAGCTAAATGTTGTAGGGCTTATTCGGTCAAATGGGTAGCATGAACTAGTCTCGTGGCACGATCGTGATCGGGAATGAAATTCGAAGTGCTCTCGTATGGGCATATTGCCATGGCTAGACGCGCGCAACACGAGACCCGGAAGTCCACGCATATGCATATCAAGATCAAAGATAACACGCACTAAATCTACCGAAAGCCTGGCTCAGGAGGGACGGGACTGGGTGTCGCAGGGTATATATGTAGGGGTTGAACGGGCCATAACTACTTAGACTACGCTGTAAGTCGCTGGCCTATAAACTGGGGTTCAAAGAAATTTAGATGATGCGGGCTTTTGGTTTGGTAATTCTTTGACGTAATTAACTCGTAATTGTTTATTAATTTTCGGCCAAATTGTTCGACAAAATGGGGAAGGTAGCAATGATTGCGAAATTTAAGCCGTGACTGATTTTCACAGGAGTCGATGGAGCTCAGAGATCGAGAGAGAGTTGTGAAGATATTTTTGAACCACTTGAGACAAAATATAAATATCCCGACCTGTTAGCAAGGGAGAGTCTCAACCGATCCAGTCGATCGATTGCCTAGTCGGTCTAAGTCTTGAGACTTTAGATTCAAATTAATAGGCGCACTAGCCTTATTACCGTTCACGCGCCACGACGGGAAGAGACGCAAATCTTCGAATCATCGCATTTTAGCATGGAGTTTTCCATGCTTCCGTCAGAAGGTACTTTCCCGGTGCCCAGATATTACGACAGGGGAGGGAGGTTGTGGCGTTGAAATGGCCGTTGGATGAAGAGACTTGCCACCTCGCCTGTTCTGCATTATCGACAGATGTGAAACTTCAACAGAATAAACATTCTTAGGCAGAGACGAATTCAAAAGGTGAGAATATCGTGATGTTAACAGAAAAACGACTCGCAGGAAGGAAAAAGGCGACCTGGCCTAAAGGGTTTTCTCCCGCACCAGCGGAAGGCTGGGATCTTAAGATCTTTCCATGGTCCAGCGTATCAAGTGTTAGCTACTGATTGGCTGAGACAGCTGGAAGTACCCCATATATGCAGATGGCTTCTCCGTTCCTTTCGGCTAGAAGAACGTGAGAGGGGTGGGAAAAAGTAAAGTGAAAGACACAAGGAGGGCTCAATTGCAGTGGACTCGGCGAGGAGTTTGTATGACGTACTCCTTGATTGTGGTCTGGACTTCCTTTAGATCTGAAATAAAGTTGCTAGAATGCATACATATATGGAGGTGACTTGGCCTAATAGATCAACGTTAACGGTGTGTCGGCTGAATTGATAGATAGGAGCTTAAACTTTAATGAGATCTGATATGGCAATCATATGGAAGGATGGGGTTTAATTATGGGACGTTTGCCAGCCCTCCGGCCTCCCCCATGCAGATGCGTGCGGGTGGGTCGTTTCACGCATATCCCCGATTCGAGGGAGGATCGAATATTTTTGCGAACGGGCGGCCCTTGTCCCGTGCCAGGCCGCGATTTGTTCTTTTTTCTTTCCTACCGACATGACAAAGTGATAGAATTTTTTAACAAATCCATCCTTTCTTTCTCTTTATTCTTCTTTTTCTCGCAAAAAAAAAATTTCTATCAGAAACTTCAACCCGTTAGTTCGTAGCTGGAACTGAGACCTAGCGAGGGTGCCGTGATACCAGAAATTGGTCGATCCGGAGGGCAGAACATTGTTTTCCATCGGTTTTGCTCTGAATTTCCGCATTTTGGGGAGATCCGCATGCGTTTATTGCACTAAACTAACACCGTCCAATTCCACGCCGATGGAACATTAACGGACTTCTATCTTATCATGTCATATTCGACCCGTTAACCATCAACCGTCAACCATTAACCGTCAACCATTAACCGTCAACCATCGACCATCGCCTTTCTTCTTCTCTTTTCCACCGTTCCACTCACTTACCCGACCACTCGTCCACTCGACCACTTCGTTTCGACTCTTTCCGAACTCATCTTCATCATCATCTTCATCAATATCTCGAGGAGGAGAGAACAATTGGGAATAACTGGGAATAGCCGGCTGATTGGACGCCATATCATATCATATTCTTCCTGTCCACATTTGTTCCACAACAGTCGCTTCGAAAAAAAGAGAGGAAGAAAAAAAAAATACAAAGAAAAAAAAAAAAAAAAAAAAAAAAAAGGAAAATTTGTAGTAGGCATTCACTAGCTATTCAGCAACCACGGAAGGCTCCTTACTCCTCCAAAGGCGACCTTTCACAGGTCTGCCAGGAAAACCCCGGCCTTCGACGGCCGAAGCGATATTTACCATTGATGGAACAGGAGTCAAGGCAAAGGAGACTGCTTGCAGGGAAAAATGCATATCGGCATTAGGAACCAACTAAGTGTATGTTGTCAGAAAATGCTTTTTGAGTCCATTCATACGTATACGCGAAATGGGGGGATTTCGCGATGGCCTTCGACGGCCGTTGTAATGCCCCTGCTGGAACCCGCTGACTTGACGGCAAAATAGGCATTCGTCCTGCTTGTATCCCTCACTTCGCTGGGCGTACTAGCCATTGTCACAGTAAGACAATCCTAAAATATCTTATCGAATCAGGACTGATCAAGTTTGTGGTGATAGTGGTTTAATAACCAAAGGTACTTTCAACAGCACATCTCGTTTAATTAGCACACACGACCTAACGAGCTAACCACGTTCTAGCCTCGTTACCGACCTTCGGCAATCGCGACTTTCTTTAATATCTTCTCTCAAATCCGACCAAATCGCATCCGACCTTAACATTCTCGAAATAGCCGTCTCTAGCATTGCTTCCCGAGCACAGATACTCAATGCTATTAAAAGGTACACCGGCGAGACTGGAGGAGTCCGGAATACGACTTATGCCAATTGGAATACTTCTTTGATTGACTACTCGTTGGTTCTATCGGCTCAACTTGCTCTACAGCATATCACAGTTTACAGTACCGATTTTCAGACCGTGTACCTTAATGTGACGAGCGAAGGCGTTCTCCCCGCGACGACACCGGGCTTTAGAGAGATCCGTGATGCCACGGGGAATCTTGTCGGTTATAATTCGCAACTCGGACACCCAGGCTTTCCCGACGAACTGTTCCCTACAAAACCGCCACCAAATCAGAAACTGCTTTTAGGACCCGTCAAATCGCTGACTAACTCATCCGCCCATCTTGCGAGTTTTACGTCGCCCATATATAATAACACTACTGCCGCCGTTGTCAATAAATCTATTTTAGGTTACGTAACCGTTATCTGCTTGCTCTTTAATATAGAGAGCACGCTCAGCAACTACGGTGATCTAGGACAGACTTACCGTTATTTACTTCTCGGCCCTACAAATGGAAACATCGCAGAAAAGGACTCTGGGTGGCCTGGGAATGTAAGCTGGAGATATGTGTTGCCACCAGCCATTGGCCTTGCCGGAGAGGGCAAATTGGGGGGATTCCTTAACGATGTCGCGAGAGCACCAGATAATAAAGGGACCGTCATCGATGCGCGGAATCCAGCAACTGGCGAGAGGGTGGCCGTCGGGTGCGTATATTCCAAGTTATATTGGCGGGAGTGGTAGATACTAACTTCGGATATAGCTTCTCGCCCGTCGACTATGCATTAGCCGATTGGATGTTCATTGTTCAGATGAGCCATCAAGAAGTCAACGAACCAGTCGTACACCTCAGAAATATTCTGCTGGCTACAGTCTTTGGAACAGGGGCTGGGGTCGTCATTGTGACATGCATTCTTGCGACATATGCCGGTCCGTTGCCTATAATTCTTTACGATGCTTCGCCATATTGACAAAGCCCATCTCATAGTGCGTCCGATCGCTAGACTACGTGATGCGACGGAAAAGACAACAAGACCTCCAGGGTACAGCCCAACAGCATATGATAGTGAAACAGAGGAACCTCCGGCTGTTTTCGGAGCGGCCGGCGAGAGTACCGTCGGCGAATCCATTCGGCGTCGGAAGCCCTGGTGGCGGCGTGGCTTTACAAACGAGAAACCTGAAACCGGCACTAATAGAGGCCGAAAAGGACGGGGTTTTAGGGTACCGGACAAAGTTCCGGACAGGAATCACATTATAACCGACGAGCTCACCGATTTGACGAGGACGTTCAACGAGATGACGGACGAGCTTGTCAAACAGTACACACATTTAGAAGAACGAGTGGCGACCCGAACGGTTGAACTAAAAGAACAGACACAGCTGGCGAACGCTGCGAATGATGCGAAGTCTATGTTTATTGCCAATGTCACACACGAACTACGGACACCGCTGAACGGTATCTTGGGGATGTGCTCTATCATGATGAACGAACCGGGCCTGGCACCTGCAATTAAACGAAGCCTGAATACGATTTACAAGAGTGGAGATCTCTTGCTTTGTCTGCTGACGGATTTGCTGACTTTCAGCAGGAATCAAGTTGCTGGCGTGAATGTAGTCCTCGAAGAAGGAGAATTTCATATCAGGGATCTCGTTACACAGGTTAGAACAATTTTTGTCAAGACAGCAAAGGATAAAAGCGTTGAACTGGGAATTGAGATCACGAACGACACGGGTAATCCGGAGGCTGGGGAACCATCAATCAATGGGGTTTTGAGAGGCGACTTGAATCGTGTTTTGCAGGTTGTTATCAACTTGCTAAGCAATGCGCTGAAGTTCACACCGTACGTAATTTCCAGAGTTAAATGTCTGGACTGAATGCTGATGATGAGTACATAGTGAGAAAGGATCGGTGCAACTAAGAATCGCTATGCTTAAGGACACGGAAGGCCTTGCATTAACCACAGAAGACACACCACAAAAACACATTCCGCTACTCAATATCCCACAAACCGCCATAATCAATCCAAATACTCCGGCGAATATGGCCCTGAAGGCGAAAAAGGAAGCTGCATCGCTGACCATCCCATCGCTAACGACTCCTGGCGAAGTTAGTAACTCCTCTACAACGGAAGCTTACTTTTCTGAGAACAACAAGCCCAACGATGAGGAAACTCATACCGAGGAAGGTAAACCAAGGGAGGACCCGAAAATTGCTATCCGGTGGTTTGAGTTTTCCGTAATCGATACCGGACCTGGTATCCCAACTCACATGCACACGAAGATATTCGAACCTTTTGTCCAAGGGGATTTAGGCCTGTCGAAGAAGTACGGAGGAACTGGCCTTGGTCTCAGCATCTGCAAACAACTCGCTGAACTCATGGGTGGCGTTATCGAACTGAAATCATTCGAAGGAGCTGGTAGCTCGTTTACTTTGCGGATACCGCTCCGAGCTGGAGGATTTCCTACACAACCAACTACTGGATACTCGAGACCGGGAAGTCTAGCCACAACAAGGTATACTCGCAACTTGCCACCGGGTCTACGACCGAGAGGAGATGTTGACAATATCAGCACTAAGACTGCGTCGACGGCTTTCAGTTCGATATCTGGTGGCCAAGTGGACGCGACACGACTTGTCGGATTAAGCCAGCCATTCTTCGCCCCAGAAGTTGTTGAAGACGAGTTCACTGATAGACGTGGGAGCCGGAATCTGGAGAAACGACATAAAGAACACTCCCCATCCCCTCCGCCGTTACCTACGATACCATCGTACTCTGAAACACCACCCACACCTACACCTGGAGACAAGACCAAAGTTATTAGCCAGCGGAGGCCAACACTAGAAAGGACTTCGTCTTCGCCCGCTACGATGACACCGAGGGGTCTAGAGGAATTTTCGCCGTCGTTACGGAAACCATCTGACGATCGAGGGAGGGCACAATCGACACCCTTGTCCGCCGGGAATGGAAGTGTCCCGCCTGCACCCGCGCCTCTGCCCACACCTGCACCTGCCGCGTTGACTCGGGAACAACCGAAACCGGCTGCACAGAAGCAGGGCGCTCTACCAATTAAGCCACCAACTTTGACGATCTCGCCCAGCAAGTCGATCCGAATTAGCAAGATCCCAGAGACCGAGACTGGCGAGCCAAGTTCTGCGCCGGTCAAGAAAGAGAACCGCTCATCAAAGGAGTTGAAGGACCTCAAAGATAAAAGAGCGTTTATCAAAGTTCTTGTAGCAGAGGATAACCGAGTCAATATTCAAGTTATCAAAAAGATGCTAAAACTTGAAGCTATTTCGGGTATGCGGTTTCTTTTGTGGTAAAAATGCGAACCACGTGCTAATAATATTCGTAGATATCACTTTAGCGGAAGACGGCGCTGTCGCGGTTTCAAAGGTTAGAGAAGCTCTTGCCGTTGGCGAGAAATTCGACATAATCTTCATGGATATCCAGATGCCTAATATGGACGGCCTGCAGGCTACCAAGGCCATAAGAGAGATGGGCTACGCCTCTGCTATCTGCGCGCTAACAGCGTTTGCGGAACAGAGCAATGTAAAAGAATGCTTCGACGCAGGGATGGATTACTTTCTGGCGAAGCCTATTAAGAAGAATGACCTTAGGAAGGTTCTGCAACTGTACGGAAGCTCGTCGGCGCTGACTGATGGAGGACTTAGTGCTGCTGGGCTGATTGAGGCTGGGCCTAGCGGGGCGGTGCCACTATGAAACTAGCTTGTCTTCACGTTTTTAACAACTTTGCTACATGCTTTCGCGCGACGCTACGGACGGCTTTTGTTAACGGTAAGATAGTAGGCTTTATGGCCGGCCTACCCTCGTTTTCTTTTTGCGGCACTCTCACTTTTGTATTTTTTTCCTTCCTACGTACATTCAAAAGTACATTTCTTTTAACGCCTTACCTTCACTTCGGCTTTGTTTTATAAAATGGGATTCATTCAGTGTGTTAAATGATTCTTAATCTTTTTCTTTTCTTTGTCCTGCAGCAAATTGACGATTATATTGTATATACATACTTAATTGGGACTCTTGCTTGTTGTTGTTGGTGGCTCCCTCATTTTCATTTTCCTTCCTTCCTTCCTTCCTTCCCCCTTTCCATTTTTTCTTTCTTTATGAGAGCCACAGATCCGTTCTGCTTTTACTTACCGGGTAGGTTGCTCTAGCTAGAGGGTTTTACTTTGGCTGCATGATCGGTTTTACGACTTTTTCTTGTCTCCTTTCTTTCTTTTCACTTCACCTCTTCCTTTTTTTTAGCAAGGATACATACATGGGATGTTTCCATTCAGCGGGTTTTTTGTAATTTGAATGCAATTTTTATGCCTTTTTCAACTTGACGGCATATGCTATCTCTTTTAGTGGTTGTTCTGAGCGTTTGGCCTCCATTTCTTGGGTTGTTTAGCAGGATATATTGTCTTGCTACGAGAAAAGGTTTTTACCTCCCTGTCTTTCTATGTGTCTAATATAATCACATCTCTTATAAGGCAGGCTGTGACGATTTCTGTGAATCGTCTGACGGCCTGTGGTTAATATATTGCTTTTCAAGATCTCTATGGTTATATATATAATTCCTTTTAAATTTGTTTTTTTTATTCGAGAAATATTTAGAGATAGGGGTTTATCGGTGGATTTGATTCCACGTAGTTAAGTATATGGGTTATATTTCATGCTTTCTATTTAGTTATATATATGCATGTAGGCAAGCTATAGAGGATAAAGTTCGGTGGTATTGTTACATACGAAGTCAGTGGTGATATCAAGCAAGGGGTCTGCTGGTCGAAATTAACGAACACTAAACTATGAGCGAGGCAGATTTTGCTCCCTCTCCGACAAGGAGATGAATCTCCCAGAATCACTGCTTCAATCCGCTTGCGCCAATGGGCGATAGCAATGGAACAGTTGCTAAGACTCCGCCATAATCAGTATTAGCCACCTCTTCGACGTCAGTTAAAGTCGGCTTCCCTCCGTTTCTCTTAATTTCTTCCAAAATTTTATGTGTAGTTTCGCATACATTCGCATAAACCTTTCCTAACTCTACCGCAATCGCAGCATGCAACTTTCTTTCCTTCTTCCCCAGATTTTCCTGTTGATCACCATTCGTTCTCCTTATCGCGTTGCCTTCGTCTTCGGTGTTACATTGGATTAGAACTTTTAGTAGTAACTCCGGGTGGACGCCGAGGTAGAAGAATAGTCCATCCCGAATGAGGACCGAATCGTGTATCTGTTCCCAAGAAGGGATGATGCATACTTCGTTGAAGATTTTATGTCGTTTTAGGTAGATTGTTAGGGTTCTTACTATCAGCCGGCGGAGGTAGCGATGTGTTTGTTTTATTAATGGTGTTTCTAGATTATCGGTATTTGAAAGCTGGAGGATAATTTCGTCTGATGGCGTTTCTTGCGGGAGGATTTCTTCGGGGAGGAGCCTTCGCGCTATACTTTCTGGATATTCTAGAAGAGGAGGACGAGGGGGTGGGATGAAGGGGTTTGATTTTGAAAAACTGTGGAGGGGGTTGAGGTTGGAGGTGTAGAAGAGGGTTTGGGCGTTGGAGATTATGGTACGGTAGATTGTGGAGGTTATTGCATCTTCGTAGGGGAATTGTGCGGAGTGGTTTAGGAGGATCGTATACCTTGGGGTTATTTCTTTCAAAACTTTTGAAGAGGTGATGGAGTAGATATGGGTTGTTAAGGTAGACACAGTCTCCGACAATGAGAGTAATGATCTCGCATAGCGAAGATAAGTGTATGCTTCTATATGCGAGGTTTCTAATGGTTTAGTTGAAGATAGTGGATATGGGATTGTATTGTGGGCGTATGGGAAGTAGATGAGGAAATTGGGGTTGGGGAGGGTGGTGGACAGGATGTGAGTGATTATTTGGGTGTGATAGGTGGAGAAGGTTGTGCGGCTGCGGCGGTAGATGCGGAGGAGGGTGTATAGGGAGGGAATGGTCAGGTTTTGGAGAATTTGTAGGAGAATTTCGAGGGGGAGATGGTCCAGGGTGGAGGTCTGGGGGGGTTTGGGAAGGGGCATTGGAGAAAAAAAAAAAAAAAAGAAAAAAAAAAGGGGGATTACAAGATGTAAAGATATAGAATAGAGAATGGGGAGGTTTTTGGCGGGGAGTAGAATCTTAAGGGAACATTAAGGATTGTAATCTTTAACAGAGAAACGAAGCTTTGAATAGTCAAGGATGTTAGTTTTATAGCTCATGCTTATGCTGAAAGTCCGATGCATATAATTGCATTTGAATGGGCTCTGAGGGCCTATACTTACGAGGTTAAAATGCAGAGAAATCAATCGCCTTTGAAATCGGGGCCGAGAGTTTTGGAACCTCTTTTTAATAACCCTGTATATATATGCTCTGACTGTTTTGATATTACTAAGTATATATACTCAGCCTCATGTAGTGCGTGAAGCCATGGGTTGTAACTGTCGGACTATATAAAGTACACGTACTGGGTGAAAGTGCGGGGAAGAACTATTCTCTTTGCGCTGGGTGGTTGCTAGTTCGAGAGTAGAATGATATAAAAAAGGTTTGAAAAGGAGGGTACGACACAACCCTGTGGACTTTTACAGGATTGTACCTCGTCGCTTGTGGAACTTGGATGCGCGCGGTAGACATGAGGCTGAAGATGATCCTTGGTTGCAATGTTGCAATTTGGTTGCTGACAAGCTAGCGCTAGATGTACAGCTAGATCCGACAACACTTTTTCCCTTGTTGGATTTTGTATGGGCTGAAAGCCACTGGCAAGGGTTAACGGTTCGAAGGAGTTATATCCTTCCTTAGCACCAGGTCAGAAATACAGCATATAATATCTTCCTCTTCGTGCTAATATTTGTCTGAAATAAATTATTGGAAATAAAACCAGAATCAGATTCATAAAGAGAATTTAGGACGTGAAACCTCAAAAGAAAATCAACTTCTAATATGCGTCTTTTACCGTCTTCTTTTGTAGCTTAAATTAGCAACTTAGATACACTTCTATAATTCTAAAATAATTTCTTCATAAAACTTCTGTTGAACAGCATTGTCATCAAATTCATCCGCACCCATCTACTTGATACAAGTTTCGACAACCCGGTCATAAGTTGGGCCCATCGTCATATTGACAGAATGGATCTTAACTTCTCTGCCGGCCTGCATATACGCATCAAAATGAGGATCTCCAATGAATGTATCTTCTTGTTCGGCTCGCAAGCACCTAGATAATCCGATCTTTAGAAAGATTTTTCCCAGACTAACAACGTAGGAGAGTTTGTAACCTGGTTCATCCTTATGCTCCGCGGCCAAACGCTGTGGGAATGTCGATGGAATCCCTGCACAGAAAATAATTCAAGTTTTGATACGGAAACAATGATTCTCCGGCACTTCATTACCAAGCACGACATCAAAGAAAATTTTAACACGTCCACGATTTGGAATTCACTGAATTATTTGAGAAGTGACAAACTTGATCTGAGCTTATCTTTCCGCAAGATTTGCTAGAAGAAGCTACCTAACCGAGCATCTCGTCTTGCCTCGCATATAGTGCGACATCTGGAGATGATAACGGGCCTGGCCATGGGCGCTTTAACAATTCGTTTGAAATTTATATAGTCCGACTAAGCTTCCTACTAACAGCGAGTTACTCTCTTCACGTACTCCAAAACCTGCAGTAGACGGTCAAAGCGATCAACGGAGCACTTCAATTATCTACAGGGATGAAAGGCGTATCCATAGGCCGAACGTGATAGAGACGGATCGTGGGTAAAGGGGGTTATGCTAACCTCTGCTCCCAATTTTTCGCGGATACGGATGTTATTGGACGTATGTGATATTACAAGGGGTCTATCGAGTCTAAATTTGGAGTCTGCATGTGTTGCGGGTATGCATATGACCAGTGCGCCCAGTCCCGAGGTTAAAACCGAGCATAGGACTCCTCTTCACGCCGGTGACTGGCCTCGAGGCTAGGCCTCTTCCATGTATTTAGACCGGAGCAGGCCTCAAAACAACAAGAATTCACAGCAAAGTTGTAGGTAATGAAGAGAAAGCACAATTTGGATTTACACATATTATGCGCGGTTAAACAAAATTAAGTACCTAGTAATAACGAAATATCAGCAGCCCCTGAGGCCTACATATCTTGCATTAAAGAAGTTGGATTTCGTTTACATAATATAATCTACTAATAGATCTATAGCTAAGTGAATCTTGCATTTCCTTGAGTTTCTTTACTGATTCCTAGTAGATGCAGTTCGAGGCCAGTCTACGGCAAAGGCACAGCAGGTATGTTCTCATATTATTTGTTGATCGAGTGGCTGTTGTATGTGTGACGGCGTGAGGCTAAAGGGCCGGTCGAAATTTTATCAGGAAGCATTGGCGGCCGTATTATACACTAAGGAATAAATTGGTACCTTTTTCGCTCTATAAACTGCTTGGCCAATGGAATAGCAATCGAAAAATTGATTGCCCATCGGATTTGAACTCAGCGTACCCTCTACTTTGATGACGGAGCTCTTGTCAAACTTCTTTTCTATCTCTGTTCTTTGTTTATAAATCCCACTAACACTACCATTAGCATTAGTTAATTATAAGCTCCTAGTCTAGAGTTATATTAATCCCTGATTTTCTGTCAATGGCCTGACATCGTCTGGTCTCGAGGCTAACATGTACCGTTAAGGCGTTCATGGTGATCACCATTTGGTCTTCCCCAAGCACTCAGGCCTAGTGTAAGAATTTGAATCAAAATACATTAATAAAGTCCATATGACAGTTAGATTCGAAGCCACAAGTATACTACGGGAGTAGCTTATAATTTTACTATCCATTATTTACTATATCGATTATACTATCATCAAGAAGCAGAATTCGATCGCTACCATCGATTGTCTACCAAATATGACACGATCGAAATAGTCTCAACATCTAGGTTCTAAGAAAATCTATAATAAGAGCCATATATTAAAAATAAAGGAACGATAAAAGAAGAATCAAAGCACCGCCGCCGCAGCATTATACGTAGTGTATATATAATCACAGTTGAGGAGTCTGGGGACGAGACAAATAATATATAATAGCGCCGCACGGCGGAGGCGAGATGTGTTGGCTCAACGATGTGATGTTGAATTCTTCTATCTGTCTCAAAACGCCGAAAACGAACATGACAGCTTAGCTACTTCTCGCGCATAGTACTCAGTCTATCTGCCATATACATTTCCTGCGGTTGGGCTCCAAGATGTTAATAAATCCGACAATGGCTTCCTAATACCTTAGAAGAACCGCCATAAGCATCTATTCAGGCTCATGCCGATATATACTCAACCCACGTATGTAGACGACCACAACTAGCTCGTCTCACATGTTATCCCGCGAGATGTCCTCCGCATCCCAAAACAAACAAGCCCCGGAAACCTTCCCAGAGGACTCTTGGGAGGTAGAATGGGATGTTTATTCTGACCCGGCATCATCCGAAGCCGATGAATCAGAACCCGGAAGTCCAACGGCACTCTTTCGACACACTCATGAAGGTCCTGGTGGGAGGCGGCAGGTCGTCACCGCTGTGGTGTTGATGACTATTGCGGTCGTTAGTATAGTTGGTCAAACGGAGGCGACGGTACACGTCCAAAGGGATTTGGGGTGGGATAAGCCGTATTTGATTTTGTGAGTTCAAGATTCTTCAAGAAGCTTTATTGTCGGATTCCATTCGGTATTGATAAATGTTGTAGATACTTATCGCACGGATTCTATTTTATTATGTGGCCGGGTCTTTTAATATTTGAACGGTTCCAACAATCAGGAAAACCTTGGGACCGATTCTTTGAGGACCATTTCTTCGTGCTGCGTAGGACAGCACAATACGTTCAGCATCAGACTTTGGATTTGACGTCTTCGCAAATAGCCCAGTCGCCTTTGAGGTATATGGTTATGACATGCTTTATACAATGTTGCGCTTTAAATATCGCTGCTGTAACATGGTTCGTCGCTGCGGTAGGTTCTAATACTATTTTTATCTGTTGGGCCAGTCGTGCTAAAAGAGAGCTCGCAGAATATGACAACTCCAAGTGATTTAACAGCCATCAATAATACTTCCGCAGTCTTTACTTACGTATTTAGCGTTTGGCTTCTCAAAGAATCCATGCGCATGGCCAAAAACGTGGCCGTTATCCTTGCCGTCGCCGGTGTTTTGGTTATCGCCTATGGCAATCCAACAGGAGGTGGGGCAGACACAGCAGTCAGTAATCGGAAACGGCTTTTTGGAAATGTTATTACGGCAGCAGGAGCAGTACTTTTTGGCTTATACCGAGTACTATATAAACTCAAAGCTTGTCTACCAGCTGAAGCTACCCCCGAGATGAATATAACGTTTTCCGTTGTTGTGGGCAGTAGTATTGGTGTCTTTACCACGGTGGTATTTTGGTTACCGCTTCCTATTCTGCATTTTACGCGCTTGGAAGTGTTCGAATGGCCCAGCAGTGCTGCGGCGTTTTGGACGGCGTTTGGTGCGGGGTGTAGTGTTTGTAAGTTTTAAATCTATCGTATCTATGAAAACTGCTAACGAGAGGGTGTAGTGTTCACCTGTTCTTTCCTATCTTTAACGGCATTAACAAGTCCCGTTCTGTCGTCCGTTGCGGCGATGCTGGGAATTTTCTTCGTGGCACTGTATGACTGGTTGTTCACGGGTCATGATCTTACTAAAGCAACGTTAGGAGGAGGCTTCGCCATTATTGTTGCGTTTCTGTTGCTTGGTTGGAGTACGTATCAGGAGACCTATGCTGAGGATAAGACGGTTAAGTAAGTGATCCTCACATCTTGCCAACAGCAGCGGGTTTTCTAACATTTCATTTCAATTTGGATAGCGAGCACGAACTCACAAGGGTTCCGACTGAAGAAGTGTAACCTTAAGATTCATCATTATCAAATAATAAAAGCAGGCGAGCTATTCTAAGCCGTCAAGATGTACTAATTTACAAACATGGACATAGACAAAAGTAGGTTCAAAATCTTAAGCTTCCCTGGGGTATCCATCTTCATTCAGCCACCTCTAGTGGTATTCATAAATTCACCTTAACAGTCCGGGTATCATCGTACATTCCAACTTTCCAACTCCATTCTCGACCAACTTCTTACAATGCCTGCCAAGTGATATTCAATACCGTTTGCCTGCCGTTAGGAGAAGTGAATACAGCAACCTGGCTTCCATCGTTGGCATCTCCAGCAGCATAATAGTTTGTGGAGTTACCATTAGCTAGTTTCCCACCGGATGTGGTGAAAACGGTAGATGTGACGTCAGTGCCGCATTTAAACTCGTCAGATACGATACTGCAGTTACCCTTGCTGCTCTTCAGTGTGAAGCCGCTACCAGAGGCAGTGGCAGTGTATGTGGCGCAAGTCCCCTTGGTGTACCACTTCCCGGCGGAGATCAAACATCCGCCCTTATCGACATTCAAATATCCACGTCCGCTGAATGGCTCACCGGGGGTAGTAGTTCCAGTAGGAGTCAAAGTTGGGCCGGTAGTAGTTGCCTTTGTGGTAGTTGTTGGAGTTCCACTTCCACTCTTAGGGTAGTATTTAATCCCAGTCTTTGGGCAGTTACTTGGGGATCCGACGACAGCGGCTGGAACGTACTTTCCGCTCTGAGCGCTGCCGTAGACATTGAAGTGGTACCAGACTTCTCTCAAGCTTCCGCTCTTGCAATTGAAGACGACTTCTTGGCCGTGAGTACGCTTGACGGCGGCCTGGAGGGCTTCAAGGGTATAACTTGCAGTGTCTGATGGGAGGATACCGGCTGCGGCGAGGATTTTGTAGGTGTCGAGACCTTTGAAGATTTCGACGGTTTTGTCCATGTAGTCTGCTATTGCTTGGTCTTTTTGGTAGTTTGTGTAGCAGGTTGGTTCGTATGTTGACATGCAGGTGCCGTGTTTGTTCCATTCTGTGGGTGTATGTTAGTATAAAAGGTTCCCCCGAGAATTTTATTTTGGTGATTGATACCATGCTGCCAGAAACCGTCGTCATCGTTATCATTGCTCTTCCAATATGTGTTCATATAATCCAGAGTTTCTGTCCTTCCGAACTTCTTCATCACAGCCGTGACGTCAGTTGTTTCTCGGGATTTATCACAGAATTGCTCCCATGAACCGTCGCAATTGTCGGGCCATAGACCGTGGATGGTCCCTGATTTTGCGATTTTTTAGTAAATTTGAACGATGCTAGCGAGGTAACAATGAAGAGGTCGTACAAGACTCCTTTGGACCATAATCAGGTCTGGCGTTCCAGAACTGCGTCAAGAGGATCTGGCCACCTGGGGAGTTGAAGCAGCAGAGGTTTTCGACGGTAGTGGTATTGTGGCAACCTGTTGGTTCAATGGTTAGACAGTATTCTAGCTATGTAAGTGGCCATGGGAATGAAGAATCGTACTGAGCTGCAAGCTATCCTCTTTGCTACATGTAGGACCAACAACTGGAGTCCTTTGGCAAAAGAGGTTCAATGGACTCGCGACCACCAATGAGAGTGTCGCCAAGAATGGGACAAGGAGTTTCGAGTGCATAATGTATAGTAAGGGAAACCCCGCTTAGAGTATAGAAATGAGAAAAGTCAATACTTGAATTAGGAATCTGGTTTGAAGATATCGAAGCTTAGTATTTAGCCTGCTTGCTTGGAAGGAAAACTATTTGAAGTGTCGCGGGGTATAAGCTTCAATATATACCAAAATTCTGGAACCCCCTCCCCAAGGCCAACTATAGACTGGGTATCCCGAAAGGTTGTATATAAGTTGTAAGCCATAGAAATGAGTAAGAAGCACAGGAAACACTCTAGTTCAATAACTTCAGGCCAAAAATCCCGAGAAGTAAGAACACGAGCTGCCAATACTCATGCGATAGGGTATCAATCAAAAAGAAAGAAAAAGAAAAACTAACCATATCGATTCGTTTTTCGTGCGTTCTGCTCGTTGTCACGCCGCCATCAAGATTATAAGAATATCCATGATCCCTACAGTTTGTGTATATGTATACCCATAACCCTTTCCTTCCCCCCTGGCTTGGCATTTACGCTTATTCCGAGTTAGAGAAGAACTCTTCATCCCATCGTGGGTTTCCAAGATGCTTCCCCCTTGCTAAGTCGGCCTATCACCTTTCAAGAAGCTGCACATGCAATCAAGCTTTTTAATAAGAAAAGATTTAGTAGACTCGAGGGCCACAAAACTGGGTTAAGGTTACTTTCAAGAGCCTGGCTGGGACCTGCGTAAAGAGTTGATCCTTCCGGGATTGGAAAGAATGTCTATCTGGGTAGGTGATAGGTTGGGCGATAGGTAATGGGAAATTCTGTTGGGTTTAGAGGAGGTGTACTAGTACGTAATTTTAGGGGAGATATAAGCAGGTAGATGGGCTAAAAGCCAGCTGCATGTAAGATACTATTGTCCGAAAGAATAGTTAAGAAACAAAAAAATTTATTTCATAGAAATCCCCTATCATTGAAACGATAGCTGGTGGTGAGAGTCGCATGGTTCGAATTTGCGGTTATCATTGGGCAGCCCGATGTGGCAAGTCGCAAGCATTCCCCAGGAACCAACTTCTTCAAGGAAAAAGCACATATGCGGATCTGTCAAGCGGCGCTTCAATCGTCAACCGAATTACCCAGAGAAAATGGAAAGGTATTGTAGCCTAGTCCCGGCGATGGTTCCTTTGAATTAGAGGTTGTCTCGCTTTATGCCTCGGAATTATTGAGTGACCACATGTATATTGAAGCGCGACGGTCATTGTACTTCGGAGGCTTGTGTAGAGCTATGCCGGCCAATCGTAGGCGAAGATGCAAGGATCCACTTTATATCGATGGTGAAGGGTTTCCGGGAAAATCCCACCAAGCTTCTTGGGCGGTATGTACCCGTTGGGCGTCAGGTCCCGTTGCGAAGGAACGACCGATAGAGGTCTCGCCTCTCTGCGGTTTCCTCAATTCGCATTCGTCTGGAAAGCTGCATTTGAAGGATCAGGGGTGAATCGTGCGTGTAGAACAAGAACACACTTCGCACCGCATGATCCAATCTCTTCAGCTGTGAGGCACCACCTTCTCACAACGGCTATTCAGAGGTCATTCATTCACACCATCTTCCGTAACTTACTATCCGCATCTCGATAGCCGAGAAGCCCAGGCCTCGCAAACATGTTGACATATTTGCGGGATAGGTTAGCTAACTGTCAAAAAGAAAGCGCCACAAAAAGGTAGTAAAAGGCTGCATCATGCGATAATGAAGTCCCCGTCTTGCAAGATGAGGAATAGTTTATAGATAGAAACAAAGGCATCGTTCCGAACATGCACCATCAGAAACGTTTGGGCGGGATGGCTCCTGCTTCGTCAGGTTTAGTGGCGTTGGACCGATGTCTTGCATGTTAGCGGAGGGCAGGGGCCAGCGCTGCCTTGACCCACCTAAAGTTGACCCAACTGCAAGGGATGGGGAACTTGATAGGAGGGCCAATAGAATGAACCTCGTGGAAAGGTTGGAATTTGGAGATTTGCCGCGGATGAAGATGGTTTTCCGGGTAAAGGAGAAACCATCATCGAATTTTACAGGTTTTTTGATGTCTTGTTCCTTCGGACTCCATTCATTGATAATACATCGTTGGAGTTAATTGGAATTACAATTGAATCTTCGGGCTCACGACAACACATGAGTCCACGAACGTCGAAGTCGAATAACTAACATGATAACCACGGTAGAACCATTAAAATAACAGCCAAAGGAACACAGGGACACGGACACGGGACCCGGACCTCCGCTTGTAAGAACTCATTCTTTGGTCCACTGATATCATTAGTTGATGATCAATTGCCAGCCTGGCGATGCCAGATCTTCCTTCCCATTGGAACCTTCCAAATTCGGGAATACAACGTGCAACGCTTTGGGAAACCATGTCGATACCTGGATACAATTCGCGAAGGCTGAATTCGAGTAATAGTATTTTGGACTATTCCGGCGACAAGAAGTGGGGAGTGTACGTATGCGTGTTCTGCGGGGTATTCTGTACCGTATGTATTCCCTAGCTCTTGTTTTCTAGTATTGTTAAGGGTTAGAACCCAGCTTTCAGAACTATATACGTGAATCCGTATTGGATGAAGCAACTTGCATAGATAGACTTATATTTAACCAAGCGCTGCTATCAGGGTCACTGCCCCTGGTGTGCATCCGCTTGATATCCTCTCATGTGTCATGCAATGCATCTTAATCATAGCGATATACTAGGTTTAAAGTTCCAACGGATAAGTCCGCTGGACCGGTTCACTAGAATACATTGTAGTATGCATAAATTTTAATTTCAATGAAGGCGGAGGCGGGCGATCTCCTATGCCTACTCTGATCGGATTACCAAGATATTAATTTGTTAATATCAGAGGATTCAGGTAGCTGGGTTCTCTCAAGCTTTTATTGTTGTGGTCCTATTTATTTGGACGCGGCGACATCGGATGAGATGCGCCGCACGTTGGAGGCTTTACACTCAATCTTCTCTCCGGGATTGAGGTCCTTGCTATCGATCATTCAACTTCATATTTCAATGCAAATTGATATCCGTTGTCAGCTGCAGATATCTTACCTAATGTTCGTCTCCTCCCAACAGCAGTGTATACTGAAGTCAGGCTCACATTCTACAATTCTACTCCAATAACTTGATTTTGGCACCAATGAAACCTTCAGAAACTAGCGCACCTTTTTAATTTTTTTTTTAGTGACTCCGCAGATGTAGAAAAACCCGTTGTATTGTCCAAAAGTGTCACGTGAGTTCGTTCTACGAACAACACTACGCCCCCATCGCAAATACTCGATGCATAATATATCCCATCAGTTATTCGAAAAGAGATATTAGTGTCCAGGGAGGTATAAAGGGCGCCTGCGAAGCTTACAGAGTGCATATGCACGTTCAAACAGAATTGTGTCCCGGCCTGCATGCCAGGCTGGCGTACATTTTCGGCATTCTATTACTACAGTACTGTATTGATCGATGTTTAGATGAGCGGTATTATTAATCGATGAAGACACATATCCTCGTAAGAGTATCGGCGCTGGCTAGTGTTGGATAGACGCGTCAGGATGGACGATGAGTCAGCATGTTGCTACTAGTATACCTAATGATCAATGACCAGCCGCGAGATCAACTCCGTTTCATTAAAATATATAACCCCGTACGATACAGAGTCACCTAGATAGAGAAAGGTTTCGGATTTTTCAGTACTTTGGTCAAGATAATTGCAGTATTTAAGGGTTTTGGATATGTTAATCGCGAATCTATCGCTTAAGACACGATGAACGCGTATGAGTCTTTAAAATTCTCAATGGTATCATTCACACATCACATCGGTAGAGGAAGGGAAATGAACACCAGTATCCGGTTATATCTTGATAAAAGCAATTAGATAGACTATTCGGGTATGTTTGCCGCTGTTGGATAATGTTATGATGGTATAGAGAGAGCATCTAATACGGTAGTCTCCCAGCTTCCTCTAACCCTTTCCAAAGAGCCCACGCACACAAAGCCTTTGAGTCCCTCGTTGCTTTCCACAATTCATCGAATTTAACAAGTTTAAGCGTGATTCTCTCGCCTTTATCTCTCAAGCCCGTCAACCTTCCCTTCCATTGCTCCAACTCATTTTCCGGAATTTCATGAACAAAAGCATGATACGTAATAACCTCATCTAACAACCCAGCCGAACTAAACAAACCATCTAAATTCTGTTTCTCAGTTTCTTGGCCCGGATTCTCAGAAACAGGGGGCGCGTTTGCTAGTCCGATACTTTCTTTGGTTCCATCTCTATCTAAAAGTGGGGAGGACTGGATGGCCAATTCTGAAAGGTTTATCAGTTTGTCCTCGGAGATTGTGATACCAACTTCCTCTTCTAATTCCTTTGCGGCAGCACCGGTGAAGCTACCGTGGCCGTCTAGCATCCCTGCTGGGATTTCGGCCATAGAAGTTGTGGCGCCGGGGATACGTGGTTGAAGTGTTAAGATTGCATAAAGATTCTTCTTTGGGGTGTTGGCTGGATGGAGGAGGGCCAGAATTCCCACTGCTCACCATGTAGACTATTCTTAGACTCCTAGACTTCATATTCGAGATGTATATTGCGATAAAAAAGATAACATACCACTAGGTCCCCTCAGCAACACCGCGCCAGGTAATGAAACTTTATCATCAGCATCCCTCACCACAGCATTCAACATCAAAAACCCGATCTTAGTCGCCCCAAACCGCACTATATTCGTAATCTCAAGATGACGAAGTGTATAGCCATCTGGATTATTATCAGAACGTAGAGAAGATGTTAACCGCGATATCCAAGATTTGAAGGCTGGGAATTCGAGCAATTCGGTTTGGGTTAGTGATATATGCGGTGGGATTTGTACGGGGACGGAGTTATAGATGCTTGGGAGGGTTGTAGTTGACGACATCCTTCGGGATAGTTGGATGCGGGGTAGATGTGGAAAGTATCTTGGGGGTTTAGAAGGTAAGAGGGCGTGGCGTGATACAGCGACGCTAGAGGGGATGGGGTGGTAAATATGTTTCATTTACACGCGGCAAGAAGGAATTGGATAGTTGAGGTGGGTGTGTTTATATCGCGAAAGATCTAGGATGGATGGAAAGCAGGCTGTGGACACACGAATGACGTCGCTGTGAGTTGCAGGTGTCGTATTTTGAGAGCCTCAACGCAAAGAATGGTTTAAGCTGTATTTGATCGAAGGGCCTAGGGCATTTATCACCGGCATAATATCATGATCCCAGCCCAAATATATCGATGGATAATTTCGCATACGGTCCTTTACAGCTTACAAGAGTAGGCATTATCTGGCTTACAGGTAGTACATATTCAGTAGGCATCTATCTATGATATAAGCATAAACAGTCATTAACTCAGTAAACATTAATTTACAAATTGGCATAGCCCCTCAATTGGAATTGACCAGAGATCATGGCATGGTAAAAGGAATGGCGATAAGGGTATCCAAGAGACTGAACATATATTTTCCTACCCATCTTCTGTACGCCTGTAGCAACCCAATTAAACCTCGCTCCACCATTCCCGATGCCGTCAGGTAGTCCCCAACCTACAAGCCACTGATACCTCGCCGAGAGCTGATTCCAACGATTATAATCTTGCCCTGCTCGATAAGTCTCCCAAGCATAAAGTTCTTCTTTTCCAATATCATAGGAGCGGTGTCCGTGTATAGTGTAGGCTCCGTTTTGTCCCCGGGTGCGAGGAACTTATAGAGTCTTCTATTGGTCATCCAGTAGATACAGCCGGGGAGGGCTTGGCCGCCATTGGGGTTTCGCCATTTAATAATAACGTCCTTTGCATTTTTTCGGATTTTATCAAAGACGTAGACATCGGCTGAGGTCTAAATTGTCATCGAGAGTTTTTCTGTAAATGGAATTCCAGGGTCATTGAAGAGAGCATCGAGGACACTGCTGCCGGATTCGAAGGATGTGCCGTTGAAAGTTAAAGGGTCGAAAATTGGACCGAAATCTAGTTCTGTGTGGGGATTATGTGGTAATGTAGCACATAGAGCCTTTGGCGCTATGGAAGGGGTGGCGAGGAGAGAGATAAGGAGTTGAATCGCGACCATCTTGACTGTGGTTCAGAACACAGCCGCTCGAGGATATGTCCGAGCTGTGAGCTCTAGCTAGCTAGATCGCAAAGAACAGTTCAGGTTCGGAATGCGACAGCGACAGTTAATATATATATGCGCGTATACACATACCGCGGCCCCATTTTTAAACGCCCTTTCGACATTTTGCAAATCACTCATGCAAAAGAGGAAGACCTCGTGGCAGAATCCCATATGCCTTCTATGAGGAAAAAAACGCCATGCATAAGTTGTGGGGCCTCTAGATGTCCGTTTTGAGACTTTTAACGGAGATGGCTGCCACTAGTTCCGCCACTATGGCCAATAAGATGGAGGAGAGGACTCGGCCGCACACGACCAAAAGAGGGCGAGCATTTTGAGATTGGTTCTGGAACGTGAGCGGGGGCAACGTGATTAGATGGGCGAAGTCTCTCGATGAGAATTTACCGATAGCAAAGTTGTGATATATATTTGAAGGATTTTGCCAAAGTTCTTTGGTTTGGAGGTTCTTTTGTTTCTCAGGTCGGGATCGCGAGTATCTGATATCCTATCATGGTAATAGGGTCCCAAATTAGAAACAAGCAGCTCTAGAAATTTTAAGTTGTTGCCATGAATGATTTCCAATGTATGAACAAGGCCGAAAAGCCGGTGTCCTACTTGGGCACCGTACTCCGTAGTTAATATAGAGACGTTTCAGTGAAGTTTGAGTTCTGTAGGATGAGGCCAAGAAGTAATGCAAGGATCGGGTTGGACCCGAGAAGTGTTGCCGCAATTCAGGACAAGTCGTATCGCCAAGTCCTTGCCGAGTCCATGCGGCATCAGGCGCCGCATCCATACTATCGATAACAGCATGCAACCGGAAGGCTTCCAGAACAGCCTGTTTGTACGAGGGCAGGCTTCGAGAAAGAAAGGTATGCCAAGTATTCCTTGTCCTTAACAAGGCCCGAATATTGGCCTTCAGGACATGGGAAGGTTCGAAGAACCAATGTTCACATGATTATATTATGCCGTCTACGAGCTACTTTGTAGGGTCACTTGGACAAATTCCTCGATCGCTTAGTGTTGACAGCGGATCCATGTCAAACGATAGGTTCATACATATCGGCAGGCATTACGCAGCAGATTGAAACGCATTACGGAGGCCGACCAGGACCTCGAAATAGACTTTATTGGGAGAAAACCGAGGGTTTGTTGGAACGGAAGCAAGCCAACTGTTGCAGCACAGTACGGTCGATTCGAAGATCAGCTTTGGCGGAACAAATCGCTATTTGCATTTGCATTGGCCAGCGAGAGAGGGCTCAAAATCTAGAGCCCTTTGCGGAGCTAGGTGGCCCCGGAGCCGATAAGTGTCTTGTCTTGTCTTGGTTGATTGAAACCAAAAGTTTCTGAGGCGGGCAGTTGCCACGCTCGATCCACCTCAGCTCGGACTCTACGATCGATTTGAAGGGAGAAAAGAATCTTCCAACGAGGATGTTTGCCCGGGAACGAAGATTTCTCGGAATTACTAAAATGGTTTCAATGTTTTTTTTTTTGTGCTAACTGTGACCTCGTTGAAGCTGAAGGCGGCAAAGAGCATCGAAATCAGCCGATTGAACGAAAAAGTCCGTCCTTATCTGTTTGAAACTCCAGGCCTCGCATTTAACTTCCCCCACCGGTAAAACTTTCAATGGTGGCAGAGCTAAATCCACTTTACGCGTTGATCAAAAGGCTCAATTTTTTTGCTCATAGAATCAGTTAATTTGCTGGTTCTGTGCATCGTGACGAAAATGAAGTGTCGACCGGTTGAAGACTTTTTTTGCGCCTACTCAAAAAAAAAAAAAAGAATCAAACTGAACCGTGCCGCCAAAGTTACGACGAGGATACCCTACGAGTCTCGCAAAAAGATCATGAATCAGTGATATCGGATGCTGACAGGACTTGTGCCCGAAAAGAAACCTAATTTCCGTTCTCAGATGCTTTTTACAACAATCGTCGGCAGGACGAACGGGATAATCGATAAAAGCCGTGATGGACTGACAATCGCAAATTTGCCTTGGAGCTGGGCTGCTTTTCTTGAGCGGTGCAACATTGAAAGAACTTACAACCAGCATCAGCGGCCTCCTTTGCAGTCACCGAGTCCTTGCATGCTGTGAGAAACTGAGGAACTCCTTTGCCTTCCCGTCTAGGATGTCGAGAACCCTCGTCAATATGAAAAGTTGATAAAGTGCCTAGCATAAACGCAAGTTGCTTCAAACGAGCCAAGTGCCGTTCCCCAGTGGACAATGAATGTGAGAGGCACGATTCAAGCATAACTTGCGTTTTTCAATTGCAATGTGGTTCAACTGACAAAATGCAAGATGTCTTTGCCGTAGGGCAGATGCGGTCTGCTCTGCAAAGGGCTAAAAAGGAACACTACGAAAAAAAGGAACATGAAGTTAGTACTTCATGTTCCTAATATCCATACCCTTGCATTGAAACTTTTCTCTGCTTGGAATCGACCGAATCTAGGTCACCGGCGAAAGTTCAGGCTCCACTGAATCAAATCGAAGGAGGCTACATCCAACAACGCTTTGTTCGTTCTGTTCATGCGGGCCCCGTTCGTTCGTTGATACATCTGAAGCTGGGAGTCTCGTCTCGGACCTAGCCTCTCAAGCTCGCATCCTCATGGGTTCCATGCATATTTGAGAGAGTGCACCAGACAAAACTAAGACATAGCCATTCAAGTAGAAAACTACGAGATCCTGGCCAACTCCAATGTGATCCACCAACAACCGACCTGACCCGACCTAATGATATTTTAACAGCCAGAGGAAAAGAAAAAGACTGACGGAGAGAAACTCACGGGCTTAGTAGTAGCACTAGCAAGCAATATTTCTCTGACAAATGCGAACATCGAACTTCTTTTCAAGCCAACAGGCTCCTTTTTTCGTCAAGTTCTAGTGTCACCTGCAAAGCTAGACGCCCGCAGTTCGAAAAAGTTGTATCTGTCCAGCCAAAGGGAGAAGGCACTCGAGGCATGACGGCACCTCAGGAAATGCCCTGAAGCCTCAGTCAAACTAAACACGAGAGTACTCCTTTGAGCATCCAGATTACTCCAAGTTGTTAAGTCGGCTCTTTTACTGGTTTCTGAACTCCCGAGGCATTTAGCCTCCCATCAAAGTTACAATTTATCTCCTTCAACGAGTCGAGTCGTCCTTCCGTATTCCTCCCCGTTTCGTCGGTTCTTCCCAACATTCCAAGGATTCCACCAGACATTTGGAGACCTTAAGCTTGCAACTCGATACGCCACAATAGTCTTTAACCCAACTATCGACTCGTGGCCACCAATCCTGTCGCAGGCCACAGCTGTGTGTGATAAAAGTCCATTTTTCACTACTAATTGGTAACAAATTTTCGAAATAACTTAAGGTCGTCCGAATATTAGTATTCTCATGTCCGCACAGAAAGTCCGCACCATCCCCGCCGCTTTTTATCGTCGTATCGAATATCTGAGGAACACAAAGAGGTTGTTGTGAGCTGGCCTACTACGGGTCCCCTTCTTCGAAATTAAACCGCCAAAAGGACAAAAACAACTCGAGTTTCTACCCCACAGGAGTTCGTGGGCATGGACTTGCCGCCCGCAGTATCAGCTTCAGCATCATCGTCAGCAGCACACTTGTTACCACAGTCAACAAGCACCACAGCCGGCCGCAACTCTTCTTCTCCTTCTTCTTCTCATTCATCTTTAGCTGGTCTCGGAGGCCAGACCGGGCCCCGATCTTCGATTTCGGCTTTGGGAAGCGCCCCTCCTCCAAGTTTGCAAGCTCCGATTACCTCGTCCGGGAAATGCGCACACAAGGACGTTACAAGGTGTTCCCTTCACCGAGGAGAATGCTGCTCCTGTGGCGACAACAGGCCCCATGAACAATACTACGAAAGGTACGTATTAAGTACTTGGCGCTGTCATTCTCCTACCCCCAAATCTCTTTTGAGTTTTCTAGATAGACCCGATCGGTTCGCCTGTTCTCGTTTTCCTTGGGTCCCCTCAAAATGCAGTTGAATCCTCCGGATCTAAAGTGACGAAAACACACCGTGCCATCCGTACCCACCGCCCCTCCGGGAGCCGAATCGATATATCTTCCATTGCTTAGTACTATACCTGCCCGCCCGCCCGCCTATCTACTTCATTCTTTTTTTTTTTTTTTTTGCCGTTCGTATCACCTATGGGGTGTTTCGAAGAGCGAATTCCTGCGTCAAAAGATCGATAAAAACTAAAAACTTAGCGGGGATGAACGAAAGGCTAAATTGAAATAACTCAACTCCAGATACATCGACGGCGGTATAGTTCTTGATGCACCCAGATGGGCTCATTACTGCTCAGCTTGTAAAGGTAACTAAAATCCCCCCCCGCGTTCTAAGATATACATTTTTTATAAGTGCTTTAAATTTCATATTTGGCCAATATAACCTCCAGGTTATATTGATATTTGTACCCTGCGGATAATTCTACCACCACCATCGCCCAAGTCCTCTGATATTACCCAGCCGACCTCGATTCCTCTATGTAAAGCCCCCTCATTTGTTAACCGTACGAGCCATGTGTGCTGTATTTTGCGTTGATCGTTTTGCGCTGTTATCTGTTATGTGTGCTTTATGGTGTGCAATGGCTACTCAATCGAGCGGCTTGTAAAAATCTCCAGAAGCACATCCAACATGACACTACATAATGGGAGAACAGAGCAGAGGAAAAGCAGAGAAAACGCCTTAAGAACCGGGGTGTTTCCTAATGGTTTGAACTGGTTGTTTTCGGAATCAGGCCGTCTTTCCTCTCGTTTTGTAAACTTCGGCTGAACGAACAACACCATCCCCAGCTTTTGTTCGCTGGACCCCAAGAACTCACCTTACTGAAGCAGTAATTTCGCCTTGCATTGCCTTTGCGAGGGATGCTTTGATTGGAGTTTTCGTTTGCTAACCCGATGTCTCTCTTCCCGCCTGCTTCTTGCGATCAATTTTAGACTATTGGGATAGACTGAACGCAAGCGTCCCCTCATATCGTGATAATCAACCCCGTCTGACAGCTTGGGATCTTTTCCACGTCTTTGGTTCTCAAAATCCCCCTCAAAATCCCACGATATCAGTCCCCAATTTCACTCACTCCGATCCGACTACTTCTCGACATTCTCTTACATCTCCAGCACAAGCAGCAGTACCCGTGGCAACCTCGGAGGATGGTTTCCCATCATCATACGCCGTATTCCAGCATATGAGCCCCAACTTCTCGAACGAATACCATCCGGTTGTCGCTCAACATATTCGTACATGGGGCGAACTGGAGACTCGAATTGCAGATGAACCGAGGTACTCGCCGGAGTTTGAATCATTGCTCAGGCAGTATTATACCGCTCGTTATAAGGCCAAAAGGATGACGGAGTTAGATAGGCAGTCCAGGGGTGGATCGCTTAGTATTCAAGCGAGGGACGAGTATTTTCAGCTTTTGAATGCGCCAGGGCCGTTTGATATGCCGATTCCGTCGGGCTCTAGGAGTGGTGGTAATGGAAACGGTAGTCATGAAAACAGTGGTAGTGATCGTGGTAATAGTGGTAGCGGGGGTGGAGGTGTCGGGGGAGGTGCTGGTATTGGGGGTAGTGGTATCAATGGAGGAGGGGGAAGCTTAGCTGGCCATTCACTTCAACATCAACATCAACATTCACATCCTCACCAACATCACCAACATCACCAACATCACCAATATCCACATTCTCATCAACAGCAGCCTCAACACCAACTTCCACATCAAGCCCAACATCCAAATCTCGCACAAATAGGAATCAGCTTTGGGAGGGCCGCAACCTTTGGCAGTTTCCTTCAATCAGCTTCATCTGCCCAAACAACTTCTCACCCACGCACTCACGGCAATACGATATCTCACCAACCGTCATCGACACCAACAACAGCTACAGACGACAATCGACCTACACTAGGTGGCGTATCTTTGTTTACAAGTACGGGTACTAACTCGGCCTCAACATCCCCTTATCGATCATCACATAGGCGTCGAGGAAGCACACCTGCCGACAACATGCTGACTGCTCGAATCAATGCGCAAACTGACAACTCCAGTCGGCCGGCTCCTGTTATCGATAGAGAACGCGAACGGGATCGCGATCGTGAAACAGGCCGCATCACTGCCGGTACGTCCCCTAGCGCTGCTGATATCAGTGCTGCCGCTTCGAATCGGGAGAGGCCTTCAATTATTCGTTCCCTTGCTGCTCAAGTTCGTCTTTCTGCTGGTGATGCTACCACCCCGAATTCGGAGAGCCGGCTGCCAGTTTTTAGTTCACGTGCCGCTGCTACTACTAGTTCTGCTGGCGCTGCTGTTACTTCTTCGGATTCGGAGAGGCTTCCACCTTTTGGCCCTCCGTCTTCTGGGCCTTCACTTTTCGGTAGTTCTGCTGCTGCGGGCGGTGCTACCGGTTCGAATTCGGAGACCTGGCCATCAATTTTTGGCCACCCCGCTGCTACCACTAGTTCTGCTGGTGCTGCTACTAGTTCTTCGTCTCCCTCCCCCTCTTCCTCTTCTGGTTCTTCTCATTCCCTTCCTGCTGCTCTTCCTCACGGACCTTATCCTATCCCCACTGAAATTGCTGAAATCTCTGATTTCCGTCGTTCTCGTACTCGCCCTCGTTCCTCAAATTCAACTGCAAACCTTTTCACTCGTTCGAATGGGACTCGACGTCCCATCTCATCTGTAATGCCGGATATTGAGACAGAACGTACTGCAGCAGATCGTCGCCGCCAGCTCCGTGAGAGGAACGAATCCGAGTGGGAAAACCAGCGACCTTTGTCTGCTAGCTCTCCAAGTGGCTCCAATACCAACAGGACGAGTGTCGACAGCACGATTGTTGACACAGTCATGAGCGACCTACCAAGCAGTCAAAATTCCGACATCTCGAACAGGACCAGCAATTCTGCGAGCGAGCCTGGGAGAGTTGATACTGAACCACACAATTCTCTCAGACATCGACCTTATTTCCATGGTCCACCAACTAGCGATCCCTGGAACACCTCGTTGCTTCCTGGAGAGTCTAGCCGAAATGAGCTGAATGATCCGTCAGTTACAGCTCCATACAGACGCGACGGTTCCAGCAATCCTTCAACTAACACGCCTCAAAATACGATGTCTGGATCGCCTATTACGAGCATCGCTCCTTTCGTTTTCCCAGCAAATAGGCGAACGCTGCGTCCTACCCTGTTAGATCAGACTACGAGCCCCCCTGCTCAAAGTCCGCCTGAATCATCAACGGCTAGAAACGGTTTGGCGTCGCCGGCAAACAGGGTACCTGCGAATATCTTCACCAGTCTGCCTCATCTTCCAGCTCCTCTATTCTCTCCGCCCAGAACACTAAGCCGACCTCGCGGTGGGTCTATATCCAACAACGGCAATAACAACAACAATAATGCGAACCATAATCGCCAAAACTCGAATGGTAGCGATGGATTCCCTGCTACGAGAAGGGAACGAATGAATCCATTAACTCAGCCTTTGGGTACGAGGGCGGATCCTGAAAGAGAAAGTTACGAAAGCCCTGCTCGTAATTTGTAGGTTCTTTGCATTTCACTCTGCTTCCTTTGTGGCTCCCCTTGTTGCATTTTGATGTTTTTTGGATCTTGGTGTGTATTATCGCACAGATCTGCCATGTGGTACGATCTGCATTACGCTATTCGACCCATATTATTATCCCCTCAATCCAACCGTTATTTATCCTTCTGCAATGCCGCCTTGCTACTATTCTCGTCTTCCCTGTTGTTATTCGCCACTAAAGAAGGGAACATGTATGTTCCCGCCAACGGGCGATCCTTTCTACGAATGGTTGACTGATCGATATGGGCCCCTTTTCTTTTCTTTTATAGATTCTCTTCGAATCCCGAAGAACGTCGGCAATATGAAGAAACCGTTCGTCGTTTCGAACGGGAGCGCCTACAAGAACTTCGACAAGAACGCAATTACGAGCTTCTTCAACGCTCCAATCTTCAACGTCAGACGCAGCAGAACCAAGCCGACCTACCCAGCGAATCCCGATCCCATACCGCTGGTCCACAAGGCCGGCACGCTAACTGGCCAGGTCATAGCCAATCGCCATCTAATAGCAACAACATTCATGCACGCTCTCCAGATCACGCGTCTGCCCATTCGTTCACAGTAGTTGCAGAAGACGACCCGTCCTCTGCTTCTGAAGGCGATTATGAAGACCTTATACCCCTAGACGATACTTTGAACGACGATGACCAATTGTTTGCTACACTGGTTGACGGCTACTTATCAAGAGTTCCACATGAAAGTGTGAATCGTCGACGCGCTCGCCTTCTTGGCCTTTCTGGTGATGATCTCGGACATTTACCAGGTTCATCCCAATCATATAATCGGGCCTCTGAAAATGATGTTAGGGAACGTTTTAGGGCCCGTCGTATGCGTGATCGCGATGTAGAGACTCGGTACCGTCATAATGAGGCGATCCGCGACATTGCGAGCTTAGTAACCAGTGCTAGAGAAAGCGGTGTCATGGGCTTTCCCCATCGGTGGAGCCGTGAAAGTGGATTAGGAAGCAACCCGAGTGGCCGAAACACGAATAATAATAGTTCACAGACTACAAGAACTTTAGACCATCCTGAAAGGCCTGGTAATATGAAAGAAGAAGATCTGAAGATCATGGCTGATTGTAAGGTTTGTTATGGGCAGATTGCCGATATGGGTAAGTGATCACCCTTCCACGAGGCCCACCTCGATACCAAACTTGCTTCGATTTATAATTGCTAATTCTGGGCTTTAGTTCTACTTCCATGCGCCCACCTCGCTCTCTGCCAATGGTGTGCCGAGACCGTCGCGCCAGCTGCTCCAAACCGTCCCGAAGGCGTCGTTACCCCGCGAAGCAACTGCCCGGTATGCCGCGCCCGAGTTGAACGGAAAATCAAAGTCTTCCGCTGCTAGAATATTGATCTATTTGATCTTTTTTCTGTACACATATTGAAAGTACATACCCGAAGTGCAAATTCCGTCGCCCGATTTGCGCCTCAACGCAATAATACTACTGTTGGTCTTCAGGCTTATGATATCTTTTCGAAGGACTATCGACTCTACTTTTCTAGGAACTCGCCCTTTTGAAGCGCTCCGCCTGCATTACATTATACAATATTTCCCATCTCGCAATTGCATTTGAAATGAAAACCTCCCCTGCTTTTTCAGCCTTCAAATTGAAATGATTCCCCTCTATATCTTTATCAATGGTGTTTTTTTTTTTTAAAAAAAATTTTGTTCGGCGGGCGGTTACGATCAATATTGTTCTTATTCTTATTATTTTCAATGGCTGGTGTGTTTAGCTCTATACACTTTTCCTCCTCGGGGCCTTGCTTCAGCCTTTTCGTTTATGGGCTCTGCTGTCGATTTGACTTTGTTTTTCGTTCCTTTCTGCTCTAGCTATTAGCATTTTTGCTATTCGTTTTTATGGTTTTATCATTGTTTTTTATAGCCAGGACTTGGGGTTATCGAATTCGGTGTACATAGTAAGGTAAGAAATATCATGATAACTATAAATTTATTATTAAAACGTTATCTTCGTATCGAGACCCAGGAGATTTTCATTGCGGCGTTCACAACGTTCATTTCATGCTCTTGCAGAATATTGAAGACGTACAGGGAGAAGGACCCAATTACCGCATGTGCAGCTGCAAGATAGTTAGGATCGGCTTTGTTTTTGGATCGTGGACTATATGCGGGATCGATATCGTTTGACGAGGCATACGCGGGTTTGAGTATTTGTCAACCGGTATAGACCGGAAATATAATGGTTAGATGGGTGCCCCAGGTATAGGGATATACCAATCCCGAAGTCGACTTGTGAGTGCCATGACTACTTAGCGGTCGGCTCGTGGTCCAGATTTGGAGGGTGTGGTGGATATACAACGCTAGCAACGCGGGTTTGTGGTACATGATGGGGTTGCAAATATAGAAGAGAACATTATGACATTTTGCTCACAAGGGGGTAGTATACTACTTCAGCGCGCTAGAAGTCTGGAATTCGAGTAAGACGTCCTTTTTCTTCATATATTCGATTAGTTATCATGTTCTTTCTCAACAACATAAGAGGTAAGCACATCTACGAAGCTTATTTGTAAACACTTCTACAGTTTGTGCAGCATGAGCATGGGAATTACGGTGGCTATAAATAATGAGACGCCGTGCTACGGGAATTGTTCTCCTTACGCTCGTGAAACTGTCCAAAGTGCACATCTTTCACAAAATCCCCCTTGGTGTTTCAAAATTTTCGTAAACCTTATAAGAAAAGGCAGCTGATTTTCGCTTCTTCATCTCAGCCTAAGCGGACTCTTCACGTAATTTTGCTGCTCTCCAACTCCTGGAGTTGTCAATATATTAAACTTCGTTAATAAAGCTCTGTCTATCAATTAGATCATGGCAGTATGTCAAGTAATCGGTCTTGAAGCTGCAGATGAATCGTAGTTGTCGGGCATCGAAGAATGGGCGCCCAATGGATGACTTGGGAGGAAAATTATATATATATATATATATAGAAGTTTTGACCTTACAGGGTGTTTGACATTTCTGTTGGCGTTACCGACAAATGGAAGGTTAATGGCGTATTGAGGGGTTCTTAAGTCTGAGAATGATCTTCCCGAGAGCGATGGGGTGCTTTGGATTGATAAACAGGGCTGGAATTCGAGTTTTTTAGTAAAAGATTTGGATTGAAAGATTTGGAAAGAGGGCGAGGAAGCAGATATACTAATGTTTGAAATCGTGTAAACAAAGGCTAGAGGCTAAAGGTAAGCTGTCGACAAATTTTTGATGTGTAATGTCATAAACTTGGCTTCTGGTCCTATACTAAGTAGATTTATAGATAAAGCATTATCTCAAACGAAAGCTACTAACTTTTGTATAATGAAGTCCCGAGCATCCAATATCATAGACTTACTATATGACTTACTCATTGTTCATGGGATATATCAGCTACGCTATTGCTACCATCTGCCCATGACTGGAACTGTGAATGACGGGAGTAATTGGGGTGCACAATTACGCAAGAGATATTTGCAATTTTCGATTGAGTATCGATACCGTTCTTCCGATCAATGGCATTCTTTGGGGTAGCATGAGATTGAAATTCTCGTAAACTTAATATCTTTATAATGATGATATCATTATCGCATTGGAAAACTAGAGTGGCATATGTTGCGCTTGGCTACATCCCTATTGCGGCTTTAAATTCGACGGTCGAGAGGATATGAATTATTGTGCAATTGTGGACGGAACGGGCCTCCCGATCACGATCACGATCTAAGATACGTCGATACTGGAAATATCTGGCGGCGCCGCGGCAATGTTATATTTTAGATATTGAAGACAGATTCGGGTATAGATAGATCTTATACTGCCATATCGTGCCAAACTCCACCAAGGAGAATTATATCCCTATCGATCTATAAAATTCATGATATCGGTTGTTGCTTTGGAACCGTTGCGACATTGTCTCCTCGATGATCGACACTAAAGTTTTTTTGTTCTACTGCGAATAGTAAAAACAAGGGGCGAAGCAAGATTATATCTCCTGGAGCGACGCTTTCATCTCGAAGCCTAGGAAATCGAACATCAATTACCCTTACCGAACTTAAGGATCCACGGTACCAGCTACTCTGACGTCAACCCGAAATGTGGGAAATTTGGAACCACAATCTCGCCAAATTTCTAGAATTCTGGCGCAAAATGTTAGAAGGGTTCTGGAATGATCACTTGCATACCACCCACCTGAACAAAGCGTTACACGGAATACATTATTATAGAGAAAAACTGATCCACGAAAACAAGTACCCCCACGAGTCCAGGATTCTCTTACGCTAGCGTGAGAATCTGAACCCCTTCGGAAACGGCACGGGAGGGAATGTCAACCTAAAAGCGAGAATCATGTTTTGACTAAGCTTTAATTGAGAACCATCCTAAATTTTGTATGTGCCTCAACGTCAAACTGGATTGACATTCGCACCTACTTTATGCCACATCATCGCTTTAATATTTCTCATCTGGAAGTATTAGCCAGCTCAAGAACATTCTTTAATGTATACTCAAGCCCAACTACTCAGGCTATGGTTAAACAATTTCTAATTTCAAAATTTTGACTAAATTTCCCTTATACAAAGTATTATAAACGTATCTAAATTCTCCCTAGAAAGTTATGAAGGGTAACGTTCCAGAGCCGGGTTACGCCTTCACGTCTCAGTAGGCCATTTTGAGGATCTCTTGGCTCGTCGCCAGACTCCTCAACTTATGAAGATCTCATGTTGTGCTAACGTTGTAACAGTATTTTGAGACTATATATGTATATCTCCCATACTTAAGCTTATAGATGAATACGGTACTACAGGACTGGGGGCTCTGCCGTTAAATCGTTGCCTCTAATATAGGCACTTCGAATGCTAGAGATATCTTGAAATATATATGCAGCTGTTTAGCTACACAGCCATAGGAATCGAATACGGGATGGTTTACCTCCCATAAGAACTAAAGGATAGAATCGCATTCTATCTCACTCGCAAAGACCTTAAAAATCTTCGCATCGCCTCGAGAGAGTTTCGAAATTCGGCCTCACGAGAATCGTTTGGCAGGCGGAGTAGGCTAATATTAAGCTGTGGCAAAGATGATGAACGCGACTTCGAGTGTAATTTTGAATATAATGGAGTTGAATTTTTGCACCGCAAGCTGGTTGAATTCCGCCAATGAAGAACATACCTCCCTTCTCTTCTCCTGATAGCGCACGCTTTTAATGTTCTCGAATATGCACCAATCCTTTGAGACGATGGTGGGTACTAACTAAGCTCTATATGGCGAACTATGTGTAAGTTCAGGAAGTGACGTATACTGGCAGTAGTACAGACCTCCTAAATATTCGCATCAGCACCTATTCCGGGGAAGAGGATGAATTTTGTTACTCCTTCCCATGTACGCTTGAGGACTGGAAATTGGAGGCTGGTTTCGGTTCCGATTACGATATGGTAGAGATGCTAGAATAGAAAGTGATGAGGATATTAGCGACGACAGTGATGAATACGAAAATGAAGACAATGTAGAAGAACAAGAACAGGAGCAAGAACTACACAAAGAAAAGCAAGAAAAAGATCCAACCGAGGAACCGGGTGTAGACATCTGGGTAGATAAATCATACGTTATACTGGATAGATATACTAGGAACGAGGACAGAATCTATGCTGCTAGTACTCTAGCCCAGTTTGTTGCAGAGCAGGAAGAAAACTTCGAGGAGTCAATAGAAGCTCTGAAAGAAACCATTGCCGCCTTATACCACCTCTACTCAGAGTAATAATAAGGTCCTGGAACTCACGTTGCCACTGTTTGAAGGACGTTATGTTTGATAGGTAGGTCCGTTAGCTGGATGCGAAAGATTCGGTCAGAAAAGTATTCTTTCATGGGACGGAAACTATTGACCAAAGGAATCAATAGAGATAGGTACCGAGAGTCTCATACACCGATTTGAAGGCGGTGTAAACGTGATGTTTGGCCCAACTACCAAATGTTGGCCCAAATTCTCGATGACGCCAAACAGCAGCCGCTGGAAATTCGCCTGGATATGTTCCCGACATATCCCTTCATCGATTCGAATATGTCGCCAAGTCTGTTTAGTAATAGCCTCTACGCTATGGGCAATCTCCAACGACTGCGGCTCCCACTGACAAATGGAGTAAAACTACTGTGCCCAGTGAGTGCCAATGCAGCCCTAGGAACCCTCTATAAACCCCTGGACGCGCGTAAAGAATCTCTCAAGACCTTGGTACTCGGTTTCATGGCCATTGGAGCTCTTCTTAAGGCCGGCATTAGGACCTTGGGCTTCTGGGCGGAGACGAAATCAAACCAATTATATTTCCAGAGCTCGAAGAACTACTCCTGAGGAACATAACAGTCCCAGCCAGTCCCAGCACTAGCGGCAGATATGGAACGATTGATAAAACCACACCAAACCCTCCGCTGTTTATGCTTTTTCCAAGTCCATATGCTCGCTCAGGTATACGACTAGGGCAAACTCTTTACAGAAATCATAAAGCCCTCGAATATTGAGAAGTTTTATTTATGCAGGTCCTTGAGCGGTCACGGAAATATTTCAGACCCGAGGAGTCTACATACAGTGACTTTACCGAAGACGGTTTCACGCCTATATATACCAACCTCGCGTCCGGAAGGTTGGAGAAGTGTTCGAATGGTTATCTTCGATAAAATCTCATTTAGACCTGCGTTAGTTAGACAACAGTCCCCATTCGAGGTATTAATACCAAGGAACACCCTCTTTTTGTGATGGGGGAGGCGCACGGTTGGTTCGAGTATGAAGTGATATACGACGATTAGGGGCTTGAGGGCCATCCTTTCTTTTCAATAACAAGCAAAATAAAGAAGGATCTTTTGTGACCCCGAGGCTACAGCTTTGTAAGTCGTTTCTCATATTGCAAAATTAACTTTGCTTGACATATATACAAAACAGACGTTATTGTTATTATATAGCCCAGAATACCTATTAGTGATTGAGTCGCCTAGATTTCAACAATCTAGCAATGGTGCTAACTATGCAGTTATGGAGTCTGCCATGGCCCAAAGTGTGGTAAAGAACTTGGGTGACTCCCCAATTGCAGCGGTAGTAATACTAATGGTGTTTGTAAGGGCTCTAATTGTGGATCTAGATGCAGCGATAAAAATTGCAACAAGCCTTGGACAACAGGCACTAGCAACGGAAATGCCACTTATATAAATATTATGAAATCAGCGCCCCTAGAGGTGGAGAAATAGTCTCGAGGTCAGTCGCTAGCCCACCGATCAAATCCAGCACCAAGTAATAGCCGTTGGATCTAACAGTGGACGTCGAATCCGGCTGGAAGTAATACTTTCGCGACCTGCCAGCGTGAAATGCTTGTATTTGGCACGATTCCTTACGAAGCAGTGGAATGGTCTAGCGCAAATTCACTCCAACAGCAAATGACCAGGAGAATCGCACCTGGACTGCGACGAGTGGCTTTGATTGGGGCCCCGCTAGTGGTGGAGATTATGCTGGTAACTGGTCTGCCCGTCTGCTTCATATTTCTGTTTCAAATATCAGCAGTGGCTAGTTGAGTTTTGCGGGCCTACGTCAAATACAGATGATAATTTCTATCAGTTTAATATGCTAGTTTGCCATCTTAAGATCTTTCTATCTGTGGCTGTGGCGCCAGTAAACCTTCTGTTAGGTGCGAGGAAACCGCCATCACCAAGGAAAGAGTTGGACTTTTATTCTTTAAAAAGTACGCAAACAAGAGATGTACGATTTCTGCCTCAAAGCTCACAATACAGTCACTGCCCTTCATTCAACGACCGTTTATACATACTGTGGACGAACATAAATTGTGTTGAAGATGTGGTATTCTAACCTGAGTACCAACATTTGCATCCTCGGCGGTTGACGGTGTTCTAAAATACGAAACATATATTTGCTTATAAAAAATAATAATATAAAACATCAAGGTTGTATTGGGGTTTTGTATTGAGGTTTATACCTGTGTAGGTAGGTAGGTTTAGCCTCTTCCGATATCACGATTTTACCTTAACTGAATTGTGGTGGAGAGTCGAATTTAAAGGAGAGTGGTGATTTCTAGATTTCTACGGTCGCGGGAACTTGGGCCTTTTTAATATAATTAACAACGTGTGGGACGCAATTTACAAACTATTGATTGAGAAGCTATCAAATTTTGTTCACCTCGCGAGGTGGACTTGTTAAATACAGTTTGACCTTGACGTTGAGCCCAAAGTGGTCTTGCAAGGCCCAAAGTACTTACTGGTACCTAATTGTCTTGAGCCCAATTGATATCTACGAAATTATATATACTACAAGGACAAAAAAAGCTTTAAAACCATTGACCTTTATTATAGCTAGCTCCACAAATGTCAACCCCGGCTATCATTGGTTTCGTTTGAGCGGAAGAGCCTCAAGCCCCTGCGCACCCGCCATTCTGGTTCTATCGTAGCCTTGTAAACTCGCTTGTAACTAAGCTACAGTCGCCAAAGTGCATGGATCATTTTATGCGAGAGGCTTTATGGAAAGGTAGCTACATATATGTACTTGTATCGGCTAGTGGCAGAAGTTTATATCTTTACAAATTTACACTCAATTGGAGTTTGAATCATTTGGTGGAAAACCGCAAGATGTCGGTAACCTGACTTTAGTAGGAATGGTAATGAAGCAGTTGACCTCCGAAACGGATATCTCCATGGACATAAAAAGCGTCAAAATCACGCCAGAGGATCCTGAGGGAGTTGGCAACGATATCATGATACCATTCTAGGAGCAGAAACCAGTATTACGCTCAATGAAGGGGCAAATGCCAAGAATTGTTCGGATGAAACCGAGACCGTCTACCCCATCGATGACGAATGCCATCATGTGTGCATCCATCGTACCTCCAATTTCTGTTCTGCAGGACTAACGGTCATAAGACACAGATATGACACTCTCAAGACCGCCATCCGTCGCCAAGACACCTTGTGTACTCCTAATCGCAAGCGATACCTCGGTTGGGAAGTGGACTCCGGATCAAACGAGATTGATTAGCCACCGCCAAACACGTCGAAACTACTGCACCCAAGCCTTTTCAAACTTGGCTTTGCTGCGCTGTTACAGCTTACTTCGCCTCAGAATCTGTGGCTCTAGATCTAGATCTATGTGAAAACATTATGAAACCAACACAGTCCTTGCTATCGGGCATCATAAACTGGTCGTAGGATTTTCTATTGCGGAAAATTTTGGGCCAGATCGTCGCGATGGTTCTATCGTTTGCGGTTAGTGGGCATCTGGCTCAATGTTTTGACCGAGGGTTTTCCGACGGGCGTGGAACGGCTTCTACGGGGTGTGTCGGCTGGGTATATCGGTGCTTCTGGACTTTATTGGACAATTGATGACATTCGACTTTGTATTGAGCACGGCAGGGTTCATAACGAGAAGAATCTGCAAGAGCAAGGAACTATTGGTCGCTATGCAGGATCTATGGTTTCGGGATGACGTGTGCTATCCACAGCGCCATGGACTGTTGTAAAAAAGTTTTTTCCCACGGCAACCGTAACGATTGAGAGTACTGCGTATTGTTAATCCAAGGGAGGTAACGCTGCTAGAAATGTATAGGACATTTGAGTGGTTGAAGCTCATCTCCCAATTCTGATTGAGAGGTTGGAAGTGGGATATTGGTGTTTTTTATGCATTGAACCGCCGTTATTTTGACGCAATATTTGGACAGATTAAGATACAAAGACCAGATCATGTTAACTAGCAATAACCGTTAACCCTTTTTTTTTTTTTAAAGAAAAACCGTTGTGTGCTTATTCCGCTGTCTAAGATTCAAGACATAATCTTTGTACAAACATCCACAATAAAAGATAAACTAGTTTGCATAAAATGTGAAATGCAATGGTATTCACAAAATGTAACTTGAGGGCCCTGAAAGCGCTTACGTGGTCGGCAGACTTTGGCGATGTTTAAGAATATATTCAAATGAGAGTGTCTCCACATTGCAAGGTTAAAGGCTAATTTCACGCGCATATGAAATCCCCAGATAATATCTCCATTGCGGAGTGCCCTGGAGTTACGGGAAGCGATTACACTAATCTACCGGGCCCGTGATGCATTAAGACAATATTAAGACGCTGATGTCATCCCCACCAATTGGCCAAACAGATGTAAAGGAAAAATGGAGAAGCTTGGACCCTTAAGATGTGAAGTTTCAGATCTGAAAAGCAAAACGACGCTATCGCGGACGGATTTTAGCATCAAATCGGAGGATTTCCGATATGGGAAAACCATGGTTCAGCGGTTTTGCTTCATGCTCATTTTCACTCGACATATGCAAGCCACAAGGTCAAAGCCGCACTCCCAGATCCTAAATAAACGCCACGAGAAAGATATATTCCTAACCAAGTATTGCAGTGGAAAGAGAAAAAAAAAAAGATGAAACCAGGCCTCGGTTGTGATCCCAGCCTACTCATATACTATCTACATATTCCTCCGTCCGTAGACGGACCACGTGGCTGAGCACTGCAAACACCAGATACGCTTCAAGGTCGAACACCCGGCGCTATGCCATTCGCTAGTGACAGAAATGGAAACCTCTCGGGTCGAAATCATCGAATTGGGGAAAAAAGGTCAGAGGGAAACGAGCAGGGTGGCCATATACCGGCCGCCCTTCAAGGCACTCAACATTTGCTGGCAAAGCGGCTTTGTGACCAAACAGCACAGCAAAAACGGCGTTACATGGTGTGTACTCTGAGGAAATTTGCGTTCGGCCGTTTTCTAGAAGGGGTACTAGCAGAGGCTAGTTTACTGCTTGTAAGGGAAACTTTTAGCCCTTACTAACCTGAGTGAGGCATAGCTTCGAAGAGGGGATTATATGCGGCATTGGTATATGTACACCTAGCTGCAAGTAATTATAGTAGACTAAATAGCTCCAAGGATTTATATAAACCGTTGGCTACCGGTCTCTCTTTGTACCCCATTCTTACGATTATCTGCAGAAAACGCCAGCTCCACAAAGTAACTCCGGCAAACCACCGACTATTTTTTAAAAAATTTCGACCGAGACTCGTATGAGGCTACACCGACAAAATCTTAATATCTTTTATAAATTTTAGAACAAAAATGCTTGTTGAAGTTAACAGGTAAGGCATCTGTGCTTTGAGTCAGGCCCGAGCTTTAAAATTTTTTATCCAGCCGATTGGTCGGTGCGGGCCTGGATCAGCCACTACTGTTTTAACATCGGACGAAACTGACTAATCTTCGAAAATCTGAAAACACAGTGTTGCCGACCTTAACAAGGTTCTCAGTTCAAATCAATATTGCAATTTCCTCCTATATGATGGAGAGTGGTCGACAAGCAGCAGCCGGGATCCGTTCTCGTACCAATACCTATGCTACTCGGAACTCTACCCACGCTTGAACTTCTACGTTGTGAAGAGGACGGCCGAGGTTGCAGCTGCTATACTCGACAAATTCGGCCTGGAGGCATCTGCCGAGAAGAAATCCATTGCCTTTAGAAGTACAAGAAGAGAGAGCACAGACAGCAGTAAGTTCCGGTTTCCTAATTACCCCGCTGTGTTGTGGAGTGTTTATCGACCGTCTGCGTCGACAAGTGGTTGGCATTGAGTGTAGAAGTGCATGATATCATGAACAATAAATTTAGAAAACAGTGATAGCTAACAATGTAGAATCATGAAATAGTCGTGTTCTTCAGCTTCTACCATGAAAAGCCAGCGGAGTCTCTTAAAGCAGGAGAACTATCCGCCTTCCACTATGCTATTGACCGGTGCTCGTCTAACGGCAACGCAACATTCCAAGTTTGACCTCCCAACTCCCCACCCAGCCCACACATTCACAATTCACCCATTCACACACACACTCCACCACTTTATATATATACATATCCCTCACCATATACGCCATGGGGAAGAAGCCATAGATGCAGATGTAGGAAAGAATAACCGCTAATATCCTGTTCTTGTTTCTTCCGCTCAGTCAAAACAAACAGCTTTGGCCAGGAGGAGCACGATGCTATAGTTTCCTTGGTTCGCGTGCGCTCTCTCTCTATTGTCCCGGGTCCTTTCCCTTCGCTCTCTGTATAAGTACTCTCTTCTTCTCTTTCTATTCTTTACCAGCGTCCTCGAGCTCGATCGGCTATCGACGACGACATTCGATCCTTTGGACTTCCTTATACTTTTCTTCGACCGCCTTTTTTTTATTTCGCTTACGATACCTGGATTATATTCTTTTTGTTTCTTTTTTTTCTATATCTTTTCTGAAAACTGTTTTCTGCTTCTTGGGATATATCTGTCTTTTTGCTGTTTTAAGTCATTTTAGTCTGGCTTCTTTAGCTTCGGTCATACCCTTTTCTTTTATTTCTTTTGTGCTTGGGTTGCGGTGTAGGATATGGCTCTGCTTTGCATTTTTCCTTCTTTCTTTAGCTTTGGGTTTTTTAAATAGAGACCTCGTCGACGAAGCTTGTCAGTATCTATCGGTAGCAAGCAATGAGTCTTTAGTATGGCGTGATAGTATAGTATCGCCAACCAATTTCATTGAGGTTCTTTCTCTCAATTCTTTATCTCTTGTCAAAACTATTCCGTAAAACTCAACTGCTAGCTTCATCTCTGCCAAGAGCCAAAGACGAAAATCACAACGCAAATTTTGTCCCCTGGACATTGTCATAAAAGTGATCGCCACGAAGACTACCTGTATAGCTTCGTAGCTGTATTTGGGCTCAAAGGCCTCTAGCTAGAGATGCCGTAGTCAGATTTTAGCACTATGGCACAGCACACAGTTCCATGAATCAAATTCCAACACGCCCAACGTGGTTGGCTATGTGGCCAGAAATCTGTGTTGTCACACGATATGTGGCGCAGGTGGTCTTGCGAATACTGTGTAACAATAGTCCCGTGGCTTGATTCGTCGTGTTGGAAATTGAACGACTTCGTGAATAAAATATGTTGCTCTCTTTAACAGTTCGCCCCTAGAGACTACCTCTCACGACGACGATTATAGAAAACTCCCAGCAACGGATTTTTTTTTCTTTCTCTATATCTTCTCCCCATCTCACTCTTTCTGCCCCTCTCGTCTTCTCTTCACTTCTTCCCAACACCTCACGCTGTCTCCCTCCCAAACCAATCTCAAGACACATTCCTGTCTAAAATCAGCTACACACTTCTTCTATCTCAACTTCGTGCTTGATAACCTGCTTTCTCGCATTCACGATGGCTGCTGTTTCTCCAAATCAGCTTTCATCTCCTGCTCCCATAATGCCCCTGTCTTCTGACAACTCACGCGCTTCTAACGTCCCTTCTTCTTCATTGAGATGCGTCAATTTTACTCTTCCTCCTCTTGCTATGTCTCGAGAACTTTTCCCGGAGCGTTTGGAAGGCTATACTCCATACCAATGGGCCATGGCGATGGAACCGCCATTGATCATTCCTCAAGACAATAATCTCCAGCTTGCTATTAAAAACTTGCAGAATGCTTATCCAAGCTACGTTCCAGCCCAGACCGGCTACGTTCAAACACATTTCGGCTATACCCCGCGTTCTCAAGGACTTGGACAAGACTATGGGCATGGGTATGGACGAAGCTACAGTCAAAGTTCCCGACAAATCTATGGTCAAAGCTACGGTCAAAACTATCGTCAAAACTACAGCCAAAAGTGCAACCAAAACTACAGGCAAGGATATACACATGGATCCGGATACGGACGAACCGACAATGGAGGTAAGTTGATCTCTGAAACATCCAACATATTTGCGTGTTGATTATGGCCTTACTGACGCATCTTACTGTGGTGTATAGGAAAGAATGTCTTCTGCCCATATTTGAGGAACAGAGGGAACTGCAAGTTCTCAGGCAACCGCTGTGCCTTTTCTCATGATCACCGTCTCCTTCAGAAGATTCAGCCGGCTGCTGTCTCTGATGGGAAATCGTCCTCGCAACAGACGGCTAAGAACAATACTGAGATTTCTCCTGCGTCTCGAAAGAGTACGCCCGGTTCTAAGGTTGAAAACCTAGTCAATGACGTCACCATCGTCAATAATTCCGTTCCAGTTTAGGCAACTAGTTCAATTATTGTCTCTGCAGCTGTGCCAAATATTGGACAAGCCATTTCAACCTCTGGCAGAGAGGTCATTCCTGCCATTCTGACCTGGTCTCCCAATGCGATCCTTCTTCGTAGACTTGTACATTGCAGCCTCTAACTCCGTAAATGGTAGGCATCATAACTAATGGTTGATATTGAGTAGATCGTGACATTCTCAAGAGTGAACTGTAGTCGTGACCTAGATTTTGCCCAAACCCCCTCTTGTAACCACATAGGTTCCACCACCATATGATGACCAACATTTATGGCCAATATATTCAGATCCACAGTCTGACAGACTATCAAATTTCGACCACCATTGAATTTAATACATGACTCATATACAAGAAACCCCTCACTCCATCGCGATCAAGGTCGATCCTAAGATCTTAAGACCTCTTTTTAAAAAAAACTTAAGGATAAATATGCAAGTTTTAATTCTTGGTGGTCTCGCAATAAGCTAGACCCATCGCTTTGAGCCGAGATAATTCTCACGATCCTTCCCCAACGCCGCACGTACATGCGAACCTTTCCTCCAAGTATACTAGAACATATATTCAATTTTCACCTTGATATAGCAACTATCTCTACATGTTACCGAAATATGCTAGAGTATTTTTATTCATACTTCGAGGCTGAAAAGGGCGCTCCCAACAGGCACAAGGCTAGGAAAGATCTGGGTCTTGTGAAAGTGAGCTAGATAATAAATTAGGTGGCTTTGCGATCTAGACAGAGATTCATGGGTTACAGGCGCGACGAAAACTGTACTTGGTCGAAGGTTATGGGGAATTGAAGTGAAAGAAAGTTTCCAATGCTACGCTTTATGTAATGCTCAGCACGTAAATAGGAAAATTGGGACTGCTTAAGATGTATACAACATTGGTAGCAAGCATTAATGGTGGTAATAGTGGCGGTAGCAGTAGTAACAAAATTAAAAACTATTCAAAGTCCACAATGCTTCGATACAATTTTCTAACCGCATCGGTGAGATCAAGGATGAGGTCATCCGAGAGCTTTTGTCCCTCGGATTCCTCACCCTTGACGATCTCCACATGGTGGATGCCATCTCCCCCTTCCCCCTCCTCTTCCTCCGAGTGATTCTCAGTCTCCCACCCGGCCTCCACATCCACCTTATCTTCGGCATCATCGGAGGCCTCATCGGAGCCCTTCCAGAAATTCGGGAGCTTATGAGCTCCCGCCAAAAACCTCGCCACAGCCTCGTCGCCCGGTTGCTCCCCCTTGTTTACATCCCAATTTGGGGCGAAGCATTCTTCGAATTTGAGTTTATTCCCCCCTAGGGCCACAATATAACTGCTGTGATGGACCCTGGTACCCTCCAAGCTGGTGAGGGTGAGACCAACCCCTCCACCCGGGAGGGCGGATTGTACACCTTCGAGAATGTTGGCGAGTGGTCTGGCGTCGGAGAGAAGGGTTATGCCTTCGGGGTTGATGGGTTGGTTTTGGAGGTGGATTTGGCGGATCGAGGGGAGGTAGGTGGGACTCTTTGTGATGATGTATACGGGGCTGGCGGTTGTTAGGGCGCCCAGGTGGGTTGGGGTGTCTGTGTAACGTGAGGTTGGTTAGCGAGGATTGTGATCGCTGGATTTGGAAGTGAGTGGTAGGGATTGGCTGGCTTGGGAGTGTTGGATTTTGTTTGTGTTGATGATTTCTAGCATCAGTTTCCAAGGACTGATTATGCAAAGACACGGGACATGGTTTTTGGAGGGAGGGAAGAAGGACTTACCGGCGAACTTTAACTCCGTGAGGTCCGGCAGATTTGTGCGATGGCTTTGAAAACGTAGTCGTCAAGCTTGGTACATCCAATGAGATGAAGTACCCTCAAACTGCGACACTTCCGAATGACGGTGATCAACGGCTCATTCGAGATCTCAATCGGCTTTGGATCTGTCGTTATCGTCTCCATTTTCTTCCCTTTTCCAGTAGTAGTAGTACTACCATCAACACCCTTGAAAATAAAAACTTCCAAAGACTCCAACATCGAAGGACAAGAAAGAAGGTCTTGAATATGACTATCCGTAAGTGGAAATCCAGACCCGAATTGAAGATGCGTATATGCCGGAGTCAAACGGGATTTATTATAGGACTTTAGATTTTTGAAGGTTAAGATCTAGGCAGATGGGGTTGGTGGATGTTGGTATTTTTTGTAGGCTATGGATTCTGGGTTTAGTTCTGAGAGACTGATTGGGCCGTCCTCGAGATTGAGAGCTTCTAATTCAGCGGAATCGAGGAGTTCGAGACCGGAGAGGCCGACTCCAATGATTCGTGATAGTAGCTGCAGGAGTCGCCGCAGGCACATTGGCCTTTTGAGAAGTATTTGCAGGCACGGGGACGGTCTGAGTACCTCCCCGGACGGTTGAGGTCGTCGTTGGAGGCCATGGTGATGGTAATGGTGATGGTAATGGTGATTGAATGGGAGAGAGGCTGTGACGGTATCCGTGGTGATGGTGGTGAGATTCGGCGAAGGATGATGGTAACGTGATGGAAATTGATGGAGAAAGGCGTTGCTGAGAGAATGTAGATAAAATAAAATGAAACAAAACGAACAACACAGATGTTGAATGGGAATGAATGGAATGGACAGAAGTACGAGAATAGAATATTAGGGGAGCTCCTCGAAGCTCTCCGTGATGTCATGTAGAGTAAATAATGTTTCCAAAATGGTTTGTCGTTATGTGGATGGGGGTAGGAGGTGACATTTGTGTTGCTCTGTTTAACAGAGCCTTGAACCCCGTTGCTGAGAATGACACCCCGTTGCTGAGCACAGCTTTGGAAATTTTATTATTATAAAAGAGCATCCCTTCCCCTTCTTTCCTCTTTTCCCTCTTCTCTTCACTTCACTCAACATTCGTTAGCTCCAGCTCACATCTTCGTGGATAAAACCAATCGTCAAGCTCTCACAAGCATCACAAAAACTATCATTCAATCAATTATCGTCATCCTCACTTCTTGCTTCTTAATAGTCTCTTCTCCTACCAAGAACTGTCTACTAGCTTCAGATATCTTCCCGTGAACTTCCTGTTTCCTGAAATCCCTCTCAGAACTTGGAACTCTCACAACCACCAAAACATTTCGTCGAAACAGTCAAGCTAGCTACATCTAATACTCTACCACCTCCATCAAGAGGATCCATTTCGTCGCAAGACCTTCTTTTGATGCGCCATTGTACAAGTTTCCCTTCCTGATTTCGTCAAAATTCAATTCATCCACGATGTTGTCGCAATCATCACTTGCTGCTGCCGCCGCTTCTGATGCCGAATGCGAGAAAGCCGTTTTCGAAAACCCATTCTCCCCTATCTCGACATCTGTTGCTGAGGATATGCCCTTCTCGAAACGCGTCAAGCTTTCTGAAATTAAGCACAACATGGGTATCGAGAACATCCCGTCCAACGATGATAGCTCCGACTTAAGCTGCTCAACTCTTTCCGCTCCCGAAGAGTTCGATGCTGTTCCTGCTATTGTCAACGCAACTGAATACGTCAAAGAGCATTTGCAACCGTCTGTTCTTTGCCACGACACTGAGTTATCCCTCCAAAGCTCAGAGCCACTTCATCGTCTCTCTACCAATACTCTCGAAAGTCTTGCTCAAGATTTGAAATTCTCTTTTTGGAAGTTCGATTCTATCAAAACTAGTGGCTCTCTCCTCGTTTTTGGTAACGACGACAGTGCTCCCCTATCCGACGTTGCTGGACCTCTCGGATCTCGATCTCGAATTGAGGGTATAGTCACCACACCTCAAACCTTCAACCGCTCCCCCGTCAGCTGGAAAGTTGCTTCTGCTGAGAACGATTGTTTCGTCTTCCTTGAAACTGTCAGGGGTGTCCCTCCCGAAACATTCATGTGGACTGATGACCAACACGGGGCCCAGATCAATCCTACAAATTGGATCTCGTCGACGCCTAAGCGGAAAGGCGTTTATCACTATAGCTCTCAACTTCCCGTTGCTGACAGGTTTTTCCAGGTTCTTCCGAACTACGTGTGTGGCGATTCCAAGAAATCGGCTGCTTGCATGTTGGTTCAACGAAAAGGTTACAAACGCCCAGGACACTGTACAGACGCTGAGACTAAGGGTCAAAAGCGATCTCGTCCTATCTAGAGTCGATTCGCTGAAGCTTCCTCCCCGGAGAATGAGTTCCTTGCTCCTAATCACGAATTGCCTGCAGAGTTTGTTGTTGTTAATGGTCAACACACCGAAGATCGTCATGTTAACGAGGATAATAAGTCATGCGAGTATATCAAATCCGCCTCTGGTATGGCCTCTTGTATTGGGTTTTAGGGAAAATCTAACATTTACGTTGCCAATAATGATAAATCTCGCAATCCTTTTTCTTGTCAATCTTATGGTTCCGATGCAGCTTATGATGATGATGGTTCATCTATCGCTACAGAAAATACGGAAGATCTCGCAGAACGTGACGAAAGGTTCCCAGTTTTCGAACGCTCCACAAGAGTAGGAATTCGTGTTATCTATATAACTCGTGATCCAGATTCTCGTGAACGTATTGTCCTTGTTGACCGCGTTCAGGAAGAAGACGAACGTCACCATTACGTACGAGATCGGCTCGCCAACCCGAGAAATACTGGGATCGGGATTGGGGACCGAGACCGTGCATGGTTGGCACGGGCTCCCCTCACGGTATGCCATCCGGAAACATTTTGTGTTCCTGACACTATCCTTGGATCGCAACTTCTTGCTTAGCAATATAGCTACAGCGGAACTCAAGATATCATCGGTACATGGGTACATTGTGATAGGCCGGGGAATTAGCAGTTCAATCGTAGGTCACAATTCCGAGCTGAGATTTTTTTTGGAAAACTTTCGCATACCTAGCTCACTAAAATATCAAGGGCAAATCTAGGCGAATCTGCCTTTTTTTTGGTACTACTATTATCCCAAAGAACTCAATGTAGAGGCTATGTGGTGGTTGGGATGAAGCTTTTTATAAACTCGATGCAACTTATAGTATCGCAATTCACTAAATACATCTATAAACAACTACATATTAATAAATGATATTTGTGACATGTAAAATATCAGTTAAACAAAAATATGAAAACAAGAACTGTGCGTGTATTATGCGAACTAGTTGCGGCATGAAGTTTGTAGCTGGAGGACAGGTACAGCACGTGACTCGCCACATTTAAACCCAGTGGCTGCAGGTATAGTCTCGCACCCAAGCCAGTACCTGTCTTCTTTCTAGACTAGTGTCATACCTAGCAGTACAAGCTAAAGCCACAATACTGTTCTGAACTAAATACTATCAGGAAGAACTTCTTTTCAAAACAAAGCAACGCTGGGCGGGCAACTTACCATGAAAATTGAAATGGCATCCGCCAAATATGCCATGAATTACTGGCGGCGGTTGGGTTGAGTTTCTCATTCTTGCTTATACTCAGCTGAATCCTTCAACTTTGTGGAATTTCACCAGTCGCCCCAGCCTCGGATATAGAATTCCTTTTCCCAATTAAACCCGGGCCGCCAGATCCAGGTCCAGAGTCATTCCCAAGCCCGTAGGGGTTCTGCCTCCAATAGAAGTCATCGCCAGGTCCGAAATCTTCTAATTGTTCGTTAGGCCCATAAAGCATGTAAGGTTCCTCTGGTTTCCAACCCGCATTAAACCCAAGTAGACCCTCCTGGTTTTCTTCCAGGCTGAAGCGTGTCGGGTTTAACTCCCCTAAAGCTAAGACATCTGTATTCCAACTTTTGTTCCTATCATCCATTTTTATAGTTCCGGGTATCTTGCCGAAGGCCTCTCTAAGCTCACCAAGTTCATACGAGGTCTATACCCCGCCATTATATTGGCGCATCATCGCGGTACAATAGCATTCTAAATTTCCATACAAGTTAAAGCATATCAGCATGTAGCTTCCTCCTAAAATCAATAAATTTATCCTCCTTAAAGAACCTCTTGACATTTCGGAAGTTGTTTCTTCTATTCTTCCGTCTAAGAAGAAGAGGCTTGGTTTGGTGGTCGGTCGGAAAAGGAGATGGGACTACGCTATATATGTCGACCACAGAATTATGACGGTAACGGACAACAAAGTGCTTGACGTCTTGAGCCTAGCAACCCCTCACAGAGGACAAATATAAACGATCATCGATCTGCGGCTGACGCTCAATACCGACAGATAACTTGAACCTTAACTTACTGTAGGTCGTAACACATATGTCTGCAATTCTCTGGTCCTTGCACCTGCGGTTACCATTACGAATTATGGCGCCGGTTTCCTGACTGCATTTACATTGGGTACGGCAGCGTCCGTTTGGTGGCACCCGAATTTCACTTTTGAATGTACTTTCAATCCCTGCTGAGGTATTGGAACAGACGTAGAGTCCGTGATTATCTCGTTCCTGGCAGAATTTGTAGAAATTCGGGAGGATTAGGAAATTAGGGGGGGGGGGGGGGGACTGCCACCGCCCTAACTGGGTGGATAGAGGCTCTTAGGGCAATGAGCCCAAAAACCAGGTTGACCAAAAAAAAATACCTCCACGAAAGCCCGCTTTTGGCCAAGTACTGTGGTATTTCATGATGGCAACGCAGTTTTCGATATCTCTTTCATTGTCATTAGATGTAACAAGCTTCGTGTAGACTAAATTTAGAAAGAATATTTATTAGACGCTGTGAAATGATCAACCTGTAGACTTTTAAGTTTCTTACCGGCTCCTCGAAGTTAACCCTTCTCAGAAAATTTAAAATTTAAAATACAATGACCTAGCTTGTCTTTTGGAGCGAAGGCAACTAGGCAACTATAAAGAGATGGAGGGTACAAGGTATACATATAATAGTTGATTTTAAATCTCGAGGTCGGTGTCGGAACCGCAATCATAAGCTCCAGCTACCATTCTCCAATTTTTCGTAGAATGGCATAGTGTTAGAGATATAGAAATAGACACACCGTTGCAATGTTAGATCGCAACACAAGACCAATTTAAGACATGGTTTGATCAATCTGTATCTGCCTCAGCTCAGGAACCATTACAAAACTCACGATATCATTTCAATTGTAATTATCCGATAGCCAGTGTTCGATTCTAGTTACGCAGCCGTAATTTACTGAAAACCTACTCGTTGGTTTGATTGCATTTGATACATCGCGTAAGAAGCTCGAATTTAAAGATCTTCGAAAAGTGGATTGCCATACACTAGCAAAATTTCAGAGGTCTTCTGGTAGTTTTACCCCAACGGTCTAGAGGGCGTTTAGCATTGAACTTAGCAGAAAATGTCTATTCAGACTTATTACCAATGCGATATAGCTATAGGGGTAGTGGAATACATCCTAGACGGCCGAATCGAAGCCCAAACTTGGGACGCCCTGTGTTATGAACCAGTATCAAGTTTCGAATATATACCCTAATTCCACAGATCTTACAGTACACAGTTGGGATATGTTCCCCCAACCCAGACCATATAGTACTACCCCTATGATGATGCACGTACCCAAACTTCGAACTTCTCCCAAGGTATTTAAAGAACCCATCTGTTTTACCATACACAAGTAGTTGGCGCAGCTGTAGCATACTGCGTTGTCCAGACAGTTGTATCCGTAATAGCAACTGGATAGTTTGTGGCAGTGTAAACAATAGTTGTAAGTGCCGTTGTCGCCGCTGGAGTTGTAACCGTAAGTGTCGTCGTAGTGAGAATTACTTTGGTCTGTGTGAGTACGTGACCAACAGTGCTAGTCCAAGTAGTGTCGTAAAAAAGACTGTTGGTCCAGGTGGTGGTGAGAGTGCTTTGAATTGTGGACGTGCAAGTTTTGGTGAGGCACAAAGATTCTGGAGGAGTGCCAGGGAGGACAGTAGTTGATCTTGACGTGAACCAAACCACAGTTGTGGTAGGACCGGTGACGGTCGTAGTGATTGTGGTCGCTAGAGGCAGTATTAGAAATTGAAATGTCCAGATCGAACTCACAAATTTCAAGGGATCTCGAATCTACTTGCCTGGAATTGTAACCTCTGAGGGGGAGTAAATTGTCTTTCGAGTAGTAATAACTCGGATCTCGGTCAAGGACTGTGTAGACGTAATACTGCCCAATGACGAGATTCCATTGGTAACTGTAGTAGTTGACAAAGTAGTAGTTGTACTTTTAGTCGCGAGCCACCGGGTGACAGTTGTCTGAGTAGGTCCTGGGCACAATGGCGACGAGGTTGTTTTGGCCAGTGCGCTCGTGGCAAGCAGAGCCACTGAGATTATCTTCGATAGACCCAGCATATCGTCAGCGTATTTGCTATTTCGAGTTCAATTTTGAAAGGTGCTCTGGTTTTGATTCGGTGTGTTATAAAAATGAACTGAGGAAGGTTGGTAAACTATCTGTGCAGCAATATTATGTCTTAAATATCTGTCGTTAGCTATAAGCACACGAACGTTGATATAGTGTCGGGATCAGGATAAACGTCCCGAGCCTCCGAACCGAACGAGTCTTTTCACCCTGCCAACCCCGCAACAGCAGCTATTGGTAAGCTCTGACTATTGATAAAACTTCGGCATATAGGCGAGCGAGGCATGGACCAGCATTATATATCCTGGTATCTAAGCAGAAGATTATACGATTCCTACTAAACATATGCTGCAGTACTAGTTATATTTCCCTTTTACTCGGCCGAAATAAGACTGATAGGTCATTGATCAAAATTATTGCGTAAATTTATAACCCCGATCACCAGGGTGTATTTAGCCTAGCGATTCATTCGTGGAGATACTGCAGGGGGACCAGGTTTAACAGGGGCTTAGTTGAGCCGCTTCTTTGATCGGGTAAATCGGTACCTACATCCATCTGCAAGTCTACTAGTTACCTATACATAAGGTCCGCAGAAAGAAATATTTGCTTCTAACAAATATCTTGACCAATATTTACAAAGCAGCAAGCATTGATAAATATTTCTAGTTTTGGGGGGGCTTTGCAATTCGTAGTAGTTAGGGGTCGACCATGAGCTCCGATTTGATGAGGCTGTTCATCTTTAGCATTACGCCATATTTCCTCCAACGTAATTATCTGAATCTAGCTTCATTTTTAGATTGGTCATTAACGCCCATAAAAAAATCATTGGGACAATTTAGCTGTCAAAGTCTCAACTGGAGTCATAAAGTTGGTGCCGCATTTGAAACATACAGTATGACTAAATCTTCCATATATGCCCTGAAGTTGGTAAACGTTCTCATACGTTCGAATATGTTGATTTTTGACTTCTGCTGAAGCTATTATTTGTATACGATCTTCCCATTTCGCCAGTTAACTCCGTCGAGGCCGCGACTTGATGCGCCGGCTGCACCTTTTTTAAAAGGTTCATTTGTGAAAGTATTTCTCCTTCGCTGGAATTTAAAAGCTTGATTGCTTTGTAAATTTCGGTGAGCTCGGCCTTTCGCATGTTGAGGTCCGCGTCTATTTCGTTGGTTGGATTGGTACCATGTGGATTATCTTTGGGCCAAATATAGTCCACTATTCGATATTTCCGTTTGCTTGACGCCGTAATTGTGAATGACCTCTTCTTACGACGGATGTATTTGCGTCTGGGGGATGATTCATCTACAGAATCACTTCTCATGCTATTATTAATTGCTTCCGTTGCCGCACGTGCCGACTTACGGCTCATCCGTTTCGCCTTTTCTGTATCAGCGGACCAAAAATTCGGATTGTCCCGCAATGTTGGAGTCTGTGTTCGCATAATTTCCTCTCAGAGAAAACTTGCTTCAGGTCCATAGTTTACTACGCTACAAGCACCGCTGCCATCACAATGCTCTGGCGCGATTACGGTGAAACTGTAGCCCGCAAACTCTCCACAGACAGAAGAATAAACTAAACGGCTACCACCCAACCCATGGAAGAAAATTATAAGTTGGAATTTTGGTTTTGAACCATCGGGTAGATCGTCCGGAGCCGTTCCAGTCATATTCTTCACCTTCTCGCCACCTTTACGAGCCGAATGAGGCGGTGGCCAGTGGGTTGCCAATTCAGCGTTCCGATATACCGGGATTTTCGTAAACCACGTGGTTAATCCGAAGAACGTTACCGAGGTCGTGGTCAACATGTTGCTCGTGACCACGCGTGATGTTCGCCTGAAGGATCCTTCCACTTCCAGTTCCTAATGCGGCTGGATAATAGATATTGAAGAGAACAGTTTCAAGAGTGAATACGTGTCGGCCATTGCGTTTATTGGACCGAAGGAACGGGGGAGGATACGGGGAGTTCGAGTTCCATTATTCCTACGGTGTAGGGACCGGAGTATTGGGGGAGTTTGTGGAAGAGGATATCTCGAGTGACGAGATTTGGGATAACCGAATTTATTGAAGGTGCCGCGAGCATTGAGGGTTTTCCGGGTGTGCTCGCGACGGCCCTGTTTCATCCACGGGAATATTTTGCCTGGTATTTCTAATGTAAATGAAGAGACCTCCTACCCGAGATTATGCCAATAGATCGTTTTTGGATTTCAATTAATTGACATCGAGTTTGAGGTTGTTGGCCGTTTTGGCCTGGTGGACGCGTCGATAAATATCCGAATTGTGGCCATATGCGCTGACGCAGTCCTCCTAAATTGAGGGCGCAGTCGATCTAATCTCAACACGAAATTGCTAGATGCCGGTCACAACAAATAAGAGAAAGGAAAATAGGAAGTCCGGGACGAAATCATTTGAACAGTCGAAACGAGTGATAACACAAGTCTTCTAGTTCTCATGGATCCCACTACCTCCAGCAAGAACCCGAATCTCAATCAGTCAAGAAGAAAGGTTTATTGGCATGCATTTCTTCCATCGTAAACTTAGGTTTTTGCGCCTGCGGATAAAATCTACATAATGCCATCAATAGGCAGCCGTTCGAAGAAGCAATCGCCGAAGTAGCCAGCTGGTATCGTTTCTAGATAAGAGCTACGATTTGTTCGACATCGACTGTTGTAGTAAATTTGGCTTCCGAGTGGAATTCGAGGTAAGCTTAATACGCCTGAAACATTGGAATACTTTATCTCTGCCGGTGTTGCGGGTGGAGACTCCAAGTTCCATGGGCATCATCAAACCGCGCAGGAATAACTCAGCCGACCACGACTCCTCAAACAGGAGAGAGAATGGTAGCGCGTGCTTAATAAGCTCAGTTATTGCAATATAATTATATATTGGCCCGTTCTCCTTCACGTGAGAATAAATTTTGGAGATATCATCTTGCTTCTCGGGATGAAACAGCCGAACCCATCCTGACTAGGATTAACTGAGGCTCCCAGTCTCCCAGAATATATCGAATACGGGCCGTTCTGATCATCAAACGGGAATGTACAATCCGAACCAAATTTAAGGCTCCAGCAAGGCTCGCGAGAAGAATTTGATTAGAATTGGACTCAGTAGAGCAACTATACTCTTCAATTCGTACCAGCGGGGCCAGGGCTTAAAGGCTTCAACGACATCGCCGTCTTGTACGAATTGAATTAATAACCCAAGGGGCATCTACAAGGTATTGGAAAATCCTGCCGCTGCAGGGATAGTATCCACGAAAATATCGATGATACTAGATGCGTTTGCTGCGGCTAATGGTAGCTCGATGGATTAACTCATAACTTGTCGGAGCGATGTCACTTTGGATATGAATCCAGCTTATGACGGAGATATTTGCTCCCATTACTGCAACAGCGAAACATCACGCAGGTTTCTGGTCGATCGCCTTTACAAAACACTCTAACGGCGTTCCACCCAGAATATCTGATGTCCCATAGAATAATACATGGACCATGAAGTTATATATATCAAGAAATGGGCGACTTATGTCTGCCAAAACTTTAACAACGCAAATAGCTCTGTAAAATACACCTCGTGATATCTTTTAAGGTTCCACAGCCCAAGCGTCAATTCATTGCATCCAATTCTCGACTACTTCCCTTTACTATATTTCAGCATATTCTAAGATCTTTAGGATATAGCAAGACCCGGCACAAAACCTCGGTCCATTCTTTCGGTTCTCTTCACTTTTCTCTCTGGCGGAACCGTGAGGATTACTTTGTTGCTGGGTCCAATTTACGTAATTGTGGTGGCTTGCCACCTACGCCTATCTACACTCAAACAGGTAAAGCTGGAACCTTCACCAGATTCCTGATTGAACCGCACCGCACAGCTCCATCAAATCCCACCGTTAGTGCGAGCCCCATGGGCTCCTGATTCGTTCAGCCAGGAGAATCGAAACTCGCTACTAGTTCTCCCGGCGCACGTGCGTATCCTGCAGAACAACTCAACCGGGAGCTTCGAGACGAAAATGCAGGCGAAGGTCACAGCGACTATAGATCGTCATGACTAGCACCAAAGCCGGTCCATTTAGGTCCATTCGAATTCCTACTCGCATTCTAACCTTTCTAGTTCAGTATAAATCCACTTTTTCTTCACCATTATGGGATAATATAAAAGAAATTATGAAACTCTACTCTCATGGGCGGTCTTGGAACCACTATCGAAGTGCGTTGGCGTCTTACGCGGGTAGATAATATTTCAGCTATGGTTGAAATTTTGGAAGGCGGAATAGCAACAAAAGGAATGTATAAATAAGTTGACTCGGGCCGCAGATCTGAAAATTTGATTCCTCAGGCATCGATCGTCATCCACAACAATGGCTTCAAAGTCCCTCGCAATTTTGTCGGCAGCATACTGTCTTGGACAAGCAACACTTGTCCAAGCAGCGCCAGAAGTCTCTTCTCTTCAGTCGGCCCTTACAATTCTGAAGGATAATGATCTCTGGGGTAAGCGGACCCACTAAATTTATTTTTGTGTGTATATAGACTAATTCGAGAAGAACAACATACCACAAGGACTGCATCGGCAATTTTGGTAGAAGCTGCCAAAACTTTGGCGAATGGCCAAGCAGCTTGTGCTGCATTGTCCGAAACCCTTTGGGCCCCCGAAGTCCAAGGTCAGGCTTTCTCTGCTGGTCTGAACAATACCCTCTCCTACCAACACTACCTCGGGAAGTTCTCTAAAAAAGAGTTATTCTGGATTGCTCCCGTCACGGACAAGCCATGTCGAGCTATCAGTGGAACCGGAGAAATTAAGGCCCTCGACTGCAGTCGCCAATACAGGCTGCCCACACTGTGTACTCACTCGGCTCCAGTCAGTAATATCACCACAAGCAATCCAGCGCCTCAATATCAAATCACAGTGAATACTGGAATACATAAGATCACTGGATTTAGAGACTCCGCCGGCTTTCGATTTGATGGCGTTCGATACGCCCACCCTGCTCAGAGATTCCAACACTCAACGGTATTTGATAGCCCTGGTAGCTCTAATGCTCTAGCCTTCGGAGACATGTGCGTTCAGGGAGATGGTGGCAGCGAAGATTGTCTCTTCTTGAACATCGCCACCCCGTACCTTCCTCCTGCTTTCCCTGGTCACACCAAAGACCTTAAGCCAGTTATGTTCGTCATCCACGGAGGTGGGTATACGCATAATAGTGGTAATATGGTTAATTACGATGGTGTCAATCTTGCCAGCAGAGGAGATGTTGTCGTTGTCAAGCTCAACTACAGGCTTGGGGCTTTCGGCTTCCTTGCTACAGATACCCCAGGCTCCGGTATAACCGGAAATTACGGCATCGGGGACATGGTCACAGCTCTAAAGTGGGTCAGTGCCAACATTGCAGCATTCGGCGGAGACCCAAGAAGGGTTACTATTGGTGGAGAATCCGCTGGCGCTGCCTCAACCCTAGTCTTGATGGCCTCGAAGGCTGCAAAAGGCTTGTTCCACGCCGGAATTGTTGAAAGCTCGGTAGGAGGATATAGTACAGATTCGATCCTCAACTACGCTCCAACTCTTGCACAGTCCAATACTGCGTTCCAAGGCATACTTACCTCCACCGGATGCCAGTCTGCTGCTGACCCTATTAACTGTATCAAAACCATCCCGGCCGCTGATTTGTTAGCCGCGGATACGAATGACGTTTGGTCAATTGTGAAGGACGACATTCTTATCCGTAGTACTCGCGGCCTTCCTGTCGCTAGTAGAGAATACATTGCTAATGTACCTATCATCATGGGTGTCAACCGTGACGAATGGGCCGTCTTCACCTCCCCTGAGTTCTCTGGATATACTGGCGACCCGACATCTGCCTATGAATATCTTGAATTCTCGGGTGGCGAGCAATCAGTCTTTGGTAGGATCCGCGAAAGGAATATTACCGATTTCGCAAACCACCCCGCCTTCCCGCTCGATACAGGCGGAAACCCGGCTACTGCAGCCTTCAACCTCACCGTCCGGGTTCTCACTAACGGGTTTGCGAGATGCAAGACTTGGTCCCAAGCCTACCTTCTCGCAAAGAATCACAGACTTCCAAAGATCTTCCTCTACGAGGCCAACAGATCCTATCAACCAACACTATTTACCGTTCCGGAGTGCGAGCCTCCAGTTGGTGGATCTCCCGCCGATGAGTACTTCAAATGTCACTCGGGAATCGTTGATACCAACTTGGGGGCATTGATCTGGAGTGGTCTCATGCCAAGAGACGCCCTGGATATCCCATTTTCGCAACTCCTGGTAGATTACTGGAGCAGTTTCGCCTGGAATCATGAGCCGAACCCGAAGAATAAGTACTTAGAGGCTCGAGGGTACTGGAATACGTTGAGCCAAGTCAAGAAAACCGGAGAATGGAAAGCTTTGAAATGGAGAAATCCTACCATGAGATGGTTGCAATGGGACGGTTATCAAAGGGGTTTGAGTGAAGTTGAGCAGTGCAGCGCTATGGACCTTGGCCTCACCTATCTCGAAAACCAAAACTGAAAGAGCAATTTACGATTAATATAATCTCAAAATCTGTATGATAGTCCACGAATACAAAAATGGAGAGAGTCCCATAATTCTAATTAGTACAACCCACGATCATGACAATTCGAGACTAAACTGCAACAATTGGAGAGGGCATCGAAACGGGTTGCCCAACATGGTTCCTTACGATCTCAGGCCTCTACAAAAACGGCGGCCATTCTTTGATATAATGCAAGAGAAAGTTCAATGTTGTATCCGGATTCGTATTTGATCTAGAAGCTTTTCCGCGAGTACCGGATCCGGCGGCTGAGGTGTATCCTATTTGAGAACTCTATATCATCATATGTGTAGTCCTCCGAACCTTCCATTGAACTTCTCCCGAGATTTAGGTTTCCTCCCTCGACCCTTGAACGCAGTTCCAGGCCTCGATAGCAATGCGCGGGGGCTGTTAAGTTCGGAGTTTGGGACAATCTCGCAAGCTTCTCGTCCTACTTTTTACTCCTAGAAACAGAAACCACCACCATAGGTATAACCTTCGGTATCATCACCACCGCTACCACATTTTTCTAGAAGAAAACACTAGCCACAAAATCATCTTTCTAAGTTTGGTTCCTGGGAAGATGCTTATCATGCCTCATAATATAAATTTAAGCCTAAAAGTTTAGGATAAACTCGGTAACATTTTTATATTTTAGAAAACTTTTTTCTCAACCCGACAGGATCCTAGGACGGAAGTCCCAAGCGCTTTAAATTTATCGTCCTATCTACTGGTAACCATTCTCCCTTGTATAGTCAGGCTCCATATCCAATCTCGTTCGTGCGCATTTCTTCCTCGTAGTCACTACGTTTAAATTCTTTCTCTACCCCATACTCAACAGGGCGTCAACTAGCAGATCCTCGATTAGGCAGCCATCCACTTCTTGGGGCTCCTTTGATAGCCAATTCAAGTGAACAGCGTTTATGCACAGCACTCATACTATAACAGGAGAGATGGGAGATGTTGATATCACTTGGTCCGCGGGCCACCTCAATCTGAATACGGCCGGCTTCGTGGCCTCCGATGAATCTCGAAGTAAGTCCGCAGATCCCTTCACGCGAGCTCCGTAATTTCTACAGCTCCATCTTATCCGCTATGGATGGCATTCAATGTTGGCTGTAGGGAAGTTAATACGATGTAATGCCACAGAATCTAGAGAGCCGAGGGCCTAAGTAGTTGTCGATAACTACAATTTTCACGTCTTTAGCATTTATTACAGTAGCTTTACGGGTTTATACATGAGCTAGGATTACAAGATATATGGGATGGGATGATTGGTTCATCATGTTGGCCATGGTAGACTCAATCAGGACTTCCGGGTTCTAATTGAAGTTCGAGGATTACTGACATAGACACTTGCGAACTCCTTTAGGCCGCATCATTCGGACTGTATGGTCTCCAGATCGCCGCTATTAATGCTGGTTGGTATCATCATATCTGGGATGTGCCATATGAGAAGTTCGTGATAACGAAAAAGGCATGTAGCGGCGCCTTACTAGTCCTTCTTTTCTATCACGGGGATGAAATTAACAAAGTCCTCTAGATTGGATTATCAATCCAATCCTTATACCCTTGGATCCTCGGTTTTATGTAGATATCGATTCTGCTGTTCTACCTACGGCTTTCGGTCTCTCTTCCGTTTAGACTGGTCGTATATGTCACGCTTGGTTTCATGGCTCGATACACAGTTGCTTCGTCCTTGGCAGTTTTATTCCAGTGCTGGCCGTTCAGTACCAAGCTCGGGGATCCGACAGGCTCATGTGTGAATTTATTGCACTGAATTATACCATTGCAAGTCTGAATATAGCAACAGATGTCTTTGTGTACTTGTTAAGCTGGGTTATGGTTCGCCGTAAGTGCTTTGAGCGCATCGAAGTTTTCCTTTTTGCAAGTAGCATGCTAACAAATACTACAGATCCCAAGGTTTAGTTTGGGCAAAAAATAGTGGTCTTAGTCATATTTTCCATCGGAGCCCTTGTCTGTATTTTCTCGGATCTCCGTTTTTACTACCTTCGAGACCATTGGAATTTGTCAGACCCGACTTGGGTCACCTACAACGTTTCTGCAGTCGTCTCTCGAAGCAAATATCGCCATCATAACCTCCAGTGCTCCCGCTGTAAAACCGCTGATCATTAGGCTATTCCCGCATTCTTCAAGACAGTGCAGAGGGAACATACGGCAGATTCGGTCGCACCCCTGACAACGGAGATAACGGTGGTGCTGCAACTATCAGAGGCGACGCCGAAAAGTTTGAAAATAGAGTCGACACAACAGCCCTAATCCCACCATTCGAAAGCCATGCTACCACAATGGTCGGTAGTGACATCTGTAGCAACATCGGTCGCAGTAGAAGAGAACTTAGCGACGAAGACCTCGACTTCCCAGATGGATTCGACAGGAAATACGGTCCACCACCAAGTAACTGGGATGACCATGCACCTGCTGGCCCATCCACACCGGGAAGCTCTCATGCTGGCATGGGTTTCATCGATCACCCGCCGGTGCCAACGATTGGGCAAAGGACTAGTGATATGGGGTGGGTGAATAAGGAAATTAGTATGGCAAGCGATGGGATGGATCCTGAGAGTTTTAAGAAGGGGAATATGAATGCTAGGATGGATCTTGTGGATGCGTTACGTGGTGGGCCGGTGGGGATTATTCCGGAGTCTCGAGGAGGCAGGGTGAAGCTCCGTTTCCGCATTTCCAACGTCAATAGTTGATTGTTCGCAAAGGAGCCCCTGTTATAGTTTATTCGGCCCGAAGGATCTGGAGACCTAATTTTTTAGGCTTGCTTCGGTGCTGCACTTTCGTCTCCATGCATTCTATAAAATCCTTTACATACTTCCCCCATTTACAGCCTTGTTTACATACGTACATGGCATGCGCTGGCAGGTTTTCAGCGTAGCCAGGTTGCTCTTTCTTAAAACTTTTTTAAATTTTTTTTTTTCTCTTGGCGTTTAATTACGAGTTTGGTTTGATTTCAAAAAGCTTATACGATTGATTACTGTCTGGTCCGCGAATTAATGACTTAATATTATTACAAGAATGCCCTGCAATCTCGAACGATTAATAGGCATCCAGAGATATGCCTGAAAATCTATCAATGACATCTGTTGGTTCCTAGTCAGGCTCAATTCTAGATCCACATTCTATACATCTACTTGTCGAAGAGCAAGACCAGAAAACCTGAACATTTGCGTATTATGGGTGAAAAAATTGGTGTATCTCAGGGTGAAATGCTTCTAGTCCCACATTTCTATTAGCAATATGGTAAATATAAACAAGTGCTGGTAACCGAAACTCCATTAGACCAATACAGAGAATAACTTAGAAGGCACAAGAGGTTAGAAACGAGTGACGTGAAGGGTAAGAAGGAAAAAAAAAGGGGGGGGGGTATAATACAAGGAAAAGAAAACTTGGAAGGGATATCTTTATTCAAAGCAAATCGGATAACAGTCTATCAAACCCAACCGCATTCTACAACTCCTCAATTTCCAAAACCTTAGATTGCCAACCATTCGTCCCCGCAATCTCTACAGCTCCATTTTTACCACCATTTCCTCTAATGTTAGCCTGGTAGTATATCCGGACTTGTTCGCCACCTTCAACCCAGCCGACAACTGCTATCGAGCCTCCTTCGACTTGACCTAAGCTGATGTAGTTTGTAGTGCTACTGCTAACGATAGCTCGGGTGTCGAATGTTCCAAGGTTGTCGAAATCGGGGAATGCTTTCTTAGACTGTCCTAGGCCACTTATGACGCTTAGGCGGCCGGATGCGTCGAGGTACCATAGACGAATGGTATGATTTGAGGCCTCGTTGACGTAGATGCTAGCGGTGATGTAAGCACCGGATGGGATTGATGATTGTGGAATAGTTTCAGCTGTTGTTTTAGATATCATGTTAGCACTACTCTGGCCTGGATAGACTCTTTTTTTAAAAAAAAGCGTTAAGGGAAGACATTTCTTACCATAAGAACTATCCCAAGTCCCATCATAACCCGGGAAATGCCTTAGATTTCCATTTCTGCCCTCATAGAAAAGATGTGCGGTTTCTTGTCTCGTGCTTGTCGAGTTCTCTGGAGGCAGATGTGCGATAGTAACCTTGGCTTGTGGCGAACATGTCTCTAGCTGTTGGTCGGTGATGAACCACCTTGGAGTCTTGTTTGCATCGTACGCAAGTTCTCGAACGCGGGCTGCGGCCCTGTCGACGTAGTAGATACGGATCCGATAACCGGGTCCGTTGTCGTCTTTGTTACCCCACCAGGAAGCTCCCATGCCTGAACCTTCTGATACGAGGACGCCGTAGTTGGTGAGTGGAGCTAGGGTGCCCATTCTCCACCTGGTGCCCTGTGGGCTGCCGATAGCGTCGTATAAAGTTCCATTTTCCGCGGTGTAGAAAAGAGATATCTAGTTTAAGAGAGTTAAGATTAGGACCACCTCCATTTTTTAAATGAAGACGAAGGAACTCTTACAGTATCACCATCTGGTGCTTGAACGGCCGCAATGGAGGAATTTAGGCGTGGTGGTGGATCTAAGCCCTCCAGTTTTCCGATCTGAATCCAATCCTGGCCTCTAATAATAGTCCACATCCAGATATCAGGAGTATCTACATCCTGGAAGAGATATGTGAGACTGTTGTAATTTTCTTGGTTTGGGTCCGAGGACTTGACAGCAGCAAATGTTCCAGGTGTTGGAAGCCTTGGTGGAGCGCTCGTCGTGCTAATCATTCATATTAGAAGGGAGTGCCATGGGATATATATAAAATTGAGTCTAAAATGCTTACCTTGTAGGACCTGCACTTGTAGTCGTATCAGTAGTAGTCGCTGTCCCTCCATTATCTTGCCCAGCACTATTATTATTATTGTTCTTCCCAGCAAGGGCGCCACCAACACCACCACCGACTGCTGCAGCGACAACCACGACAGCTGCCAAGATCAGAACAAAGAATACCCATCTCTTCAGACCGCATATCCGGTCTTCTCGTTCAGGTGCAGGAGGACCGCCATTGAACTGTGGATGTCCACCTCCCGCTGCATAACCTTGTTGTGCATAGTGCTCTGTGGGTGGTGGCGGCGGCGGCTGCGGCGATCCAGGATAATTCCCTCCCAGACTGGCTACCGGAATTGGTGAAGAATGGGCAGGGTCGTTGGATGGGTGTTGGAGCTGTTGGAATAATTTATCGGGTGGTGGTGGCAGCGGAGAGTCGACAACTTCCAGGCCCGGTTGATCCTTTAAATCCCACGAAACAGAATGAAGTTAGAATACAACCTTATATGACGTTTGTTGGCAGGAGAAACGAAGAAAGTAGATGAATCGCAATCTGATAACGACCGAGACATTTTGTCGTCGAAGCACCTTGGTTTCTTGGCCCCTTACCGTCGTATGGACAGGTTCATATCTCACCGAGTATCGATTCGCCATCCTCTACAATCCCTCGAGTTAAATCTCTATAATGAATTCGAAAACCAACTGCAGTATTTTAATCCCAGTTTTCCCCCAAGAAGCCTCCCTAACGTTATAAACAAAACCCAGTGGATTGAAAGTCGAAATTATCGCAACAAACAAATATGACGAAACAACCGAACCCCAAATAGAAAACTCGCGGAGTTTTTCTGCCAGTTGGGGCCTTCTGTTGATATTATACTTGACGAGGAACCCATCCCAGATGTCAGACCGTCAGATTCGCACCCAAACCTGGCTAGTCTGGGTTAGCGGATGGGTCCCAAAGATGTTTGACACCAATTAGTTTGAAATACGAAGACAAAAGTAGTACTAACCACATCGAAACACCCTGTTCAACCTCAAATCCTTGGCTTGGAGACTTTTAGTCGTGAGGATCGGAAGGAGCCTGACCCAACAGTCTGATTTACCGCCCTGGTCCTTTAACCCATGCCTCTGATCACACCAGCGCAAAAGCTGTGCTAGTCTTCCCCTTTTCGTGTTTCCTTGCACATTCTTTTTCAATTGTCAGCCGTCTTCCATCGAATACTTTGGTTGGAGAATTTAGAAACACTTCTGCAACGCCTTGGGACGACCCACTTTCGTTATTGGTGTTGACAGGAATAGGTACTGATCCGAGTATGCATCTCGATAATGAAGCGCTGCCTGTGCATGCAGATCTACATGCCTTCCTGTTCTTCGGTGTATGTACGTATGTAAAACTTCGAAGGGTCATGCAGAAAGGTGGTTAGCCCGCTAGAATTTAAATGGTCTCACCCCATGGCCAGTAAGCGGCTCCACCCGTTGTAAAATCTGCCTAACACCATGACATCTTATTGGTCGCCCAGCCCGGTCGTCGCAATTTTTAACGAAAGAATTCCCAAATAAAATGAGAAGGACCTCTTGCAGAGTGTGAAAGGAATAACAGCAGCACCAATCGAAAAAAAAAAAACTATTTTGGGTCTCAAGCCGAAGAAAAAGTTTGGTCGACGCTGGGTCCTCTGCACCAATCGTTACCGAGTCCTTGCATCGATACCCCGCAGGGAGGCGATTTTCGTGCTGTTGAGCCGCATTTTGGTACTCCAGTTGAAGATGAACGCCTCCTATCCAAGATCTTGGAGGAACCCCACCGTGTACCGATTTGTTGCCTCGCCGAGTCATCGATAATACGGCATCCAGAACCCGAGACCCTGTCCGCGCGCAATTCGATCTTCAGGTCAGATACTGCATTGAGGAACGGCGATTTGAAAGATTTCGAAAAACAACTCAAGGATGCATGTTGTGACATTCAAATGCATCCTCTCAGCCTTTTCGAAGTTCACGATCTTGTTCAACTTGCTAAGACCTGGAATTTCGAGCTCAACGTGATGCCCCAGAATAACAACGCCACGAGATCGAGACATATGAAGCCTTCTCGACTAACATAACTAGCCGCCCGCGAATTGCTGGCCAGCCAGCTTAGCTTTGACAGCGAACACCGATGTAGCGCCGATCTGCAGTGCCTCTCTGCACCGCCAATGGTCTATTTGTAGATGCCAAGTGCAAGTAAACTGCGAGGTTGCTATTAGAAATAGGTCCATAGACGGCAACACGAAAAGTCTCGCACTTTGATGTATCCGTCAGCAGTCCTGTACCACCCAGTCTGCAGCCATCGTGACCCAAATTCGGCTGAACGCATGCATTTCTCGGACCCAGCTCGGTGCTGTTGGGGCCTTGATTTCTGATACCCTATCGGCTGAAGTTAACAGACCTGCATACGGGATACATGAGTTGATTAATAAGAGGGTATAGTTTCCCCTTGTAAGGTAGGGTCTATAGCATGGCAGTTGAACATGAGGGAATTCGGAAACGTAACAAAGTCGCCTCAGGTTGACAGATCCCGTTGACACTAGTAAAAAACATCAAGAGCCTCATATTTACGAGCTTTTGTGGCTCCTTAGTATTGGTCATATTGACACCATCTACAAACGTATACATTAGCTCTTCTCCAAAACCAGGGTCTTGGGAGAGGCGGACCGTGTCACAGGAACAATGTGTCGAGCCGCGCGTTGTGGGGGCGTAAAAGTATGTGTCCCTGGATTGAATTTATGCTGGAATGCTGGTGCACCGGTTTCCTATGCTAATTACCTGTAGTTAACGAAGAGTAAAGGAGAGAAAACAAGTGCCGTAGACACACTTGATATACCTCCTTCTTCACGACCCCGACAGACGTTCTTCTTAATCGAGACTTCAGGTGTAACAGTACTGAATCTTGATACACATGTAATTGTAAATCTTAAGGCAATGAAATAGCCAATAAAATGCCTGGACTTTATTAAGTTCCTTGATATCAGCGTTTGTTTCATTGATAAACAATGTGCATCGATCACGCCCGAGCTGCTCTACAAAACCTCAACCCCTACAAATCACATCTCCGACCTCCGAACCGCCATATGCCATCCGCCACAAATTCCATTTTCTTAATCGTCTTCAATATTCCACTCCCCAATGTCAAAATAAAATGCCTCGGACAACCATAAAGTTATGGGCCATCTAAAACCTCTACTTTTTCTTTCCAAAATATTTCCGTGTTGGTCTTTTTCTGCTATTTTGAAGCCCAAAAGTATCATGCGATTTTGATGCGTGGAGACGAAAAGAAAGCGTCTAGAGGATTCCAGGGAACGTATGTGCGGTGGGTATAGTGTGTGATGGAATTTATAAAAACTGATGTTGGGCTGCTTCCCCCCCGCCCAATCCATTACACGGCCAGGTCTAGGTACGAGTCTACTACCGGAATACCCTATCAATAGAAATCACCAGCATTAATCACGATTTATGATTCTCCACCTGATTTCATGCGCCGGTATCCGTGGGTTGGCCATTGCACATACTGTAGCCTTTGAAGACTGAGCTTTAGATACCGGGTTGTCTCGTACTCAGACCTGGTCGGATACCGGGTTCTCAGGGAAAAGACTAGCCCCAGTTTGATAACATTGCATTGTACTTACATACATGCGTATGCGAATAAAATACAATTTATAGATGTACAGGCAACTAGGTATTAATGGTACTTTAGCAAGGGATTGCGAATGTCAAGCCGCCCCGCATGGTTCATCCGGTCCAAAGACTGTTGGAATTTGAGATGTCTCTGATAGCTTTGTGTTGAGACAATCCCGATCATTCGAACACAAAACATGAAACATAACACTGTCTATGACTAGCTGGCTATAGCGCTGGAGTTAAATGAAGTCCTTCTGTTAACTTGTTGGGCAGTTCTATATAGCCTACAGCAGTGTATCTATCTCGAGGCTTGGCTTGAACATTTTGAGACTCATTAAAGTCATTACAAAAGAAAATGCTCTACCATGTCCGAGAAAATGCCTTCGAATTCAAGACTTGTGTATGTATCTGTGAAAACTAGATACAAGATTTGACCGTAGGTATCATGATGACCAAAAAATAAGCACATTAACAATATACATTAAAATCTCGACTCTATGAAACTACAAAGGCACTAAACTCAAAAAAGAGGAGGGTATTACTCTAGCAAATGCTCCACGCAATGTAACGGTAAATTTTAATAAAACCCTTCCGTCCAGCAGAGTACACCCTGCGCACCACTCCCCTTATGTACCGCTCGTTCATCACAAACTCTTCCAACGTAGTTCCTAACATCATCCATCAACCGCCTGTTTGCACAGCAGGCTACTACCGTCTCTCCTTCTGCCATTTCAATTGGGGGGATGATCATCTTGGAAATCGAGGGACGGCCACAACTGAATTCGATATCGTCGGATGAGAAGCCACAGGTGCAAACGGTTTCGCAGCAGGAGTTGCCGGTAGCGGCGGCGCAGCAACAGGGTGCAGCTTCATCATCTGAAGAGGAGGAGCCGCTGGATGAGGTGGATATTGTACGGGTGTGAATTTGGGCAGGCTGGGATGGTGTTGGTGCTTGGGGTTCGGATGGTTCCGCACAACAGGGTCCTGCTTTCGGTGGCGGTGCTGGTGTTTCTTTCTTGCCTGCGCAACATGACGCTACTGGATCTCCATTTACCGGCGTAATCTCGTCTACTCCATCCTTATCCATCGTCTTGAGCAAAAGATATTCACTCCCCTTGCTAACAACAGACCCCGCTGCTCCAAATGAATCTCCATCGCCACTCCCGACCACAAACTTTCCATCCTTGGCAGTCTTCATGGTTCCACATGTAACCGCAATGTTAACAAGAACATCAACACCCTTGCTCCTTGCCTTGTTACCCAGCTTCGCTAATCTCTTAGTAAGAAGCTTGAGATCGCTGACGTGCCTAACCGTCCAATGGAAGTGTACTCGCCGTACACATGCCGGATTTGATGCGATTTCTTCAAGGACGGGGAGAGTGAAGGTTACACCGGTTGATGTGGCGATCAAGACAACTGTTTCGAAGGTATTCCATGCTGGTGGTGAGCCGTAGGGGCCTTCGATAAAGGCTTTTAGAAGAACCGGGGCGTTATCGGCGGGACCGCATTTTCGGTGGAGTTGCTTGGAGAATCCGGCTCTTGAACTGATTAGGAGGTGGAGATCTCTACTGCCGTTGTGGGCCGCGACTGGGTTTCCGAGTTCTTTGTGTTCCTTTCCGGGTGGCGGAGGGGCCTCGTACGTATTGGAGATAGAGAATGGATGGGATTCGAACGGTCGGAGGGAGGGGATTGAGAGGTAGATATGTTGTCCTGCTCTCCATTTCATCTTGACGTCTTTGATTACTACTCTGGTCAAATTTTCTTTTCGGTCCAGGATATTGATTTCGGCGGTATGGCCAAAGTGAAGGGAGTAATTTGACTTGCTAGTTGAAGTTTGAGAGGTGTGGATATTACTATATAAGAAGAGAATCGCTCGTAATAATCGATCGAATGCAATAAAAGCAATCCCGAGCCAGACGTTGTAAATGGCGGATTGTGGAACGTGCATATAAAGACACCAGAGAAGAGCACCGACGCTGGCCAAGTGATTGAGATAGAATAGTTCATAGGTAAACCACCGAACCGGAGCAATAGACGTAAACGTAATCCAACCTAGTACACCGAATCCGCCGAACCCATAGCGAACCATAGGCATAATCTCCAACTCGGTTTGCAGGAAGTCCGAAAGATCCCATCCACGCCAAAAGAGCGCCATGTGCACTAGAACCGAAATCAGGATTACTCTGCCGACCCAACGATGTAGCCAGTTGATTCGTTCGCTGGGGATGTTGGTGAGAAGTGTAAAGAGTGAAAGTCGACCGCTAATCAATAAGACAAATGGGATTTGGGTGACGGAGACCCATGCAGCTCGGTATGCGATCTTTTCATAGTACCAATAACCTGAAGTATAAACATTTATCGAAAGCATGATAGCAACCATAGCCATGTATATAAATACGACGACTGATCGACCAAGAGGGAGAGGTGTGAACATCGCCAACAGCGTGCTCTTATTCGTGAATGAACGGACAGAAGGAAGTGCGGCTTCCCGCACCAGGGCAGTTGCGGTTGCCCATATCTGACCTATTCTATTTTTCACCCGGGTAGGATGCGGATTATTATTTGCAGCAGCCTTCAGCCTTGAACGAACGAGGATTCGGTCGACGATATTAAGAACGGTGAGGAAGCCTACGACCACACCGACTATGATCCAATATGTACGGGCGATATCACGGTTGGTTTTGCTGAAAAGGTTGTCGCTCATATCACTAGGCATTTTGGCGGTTATAGAGAGCCGAGCGGCGTCTCACTGAATTTGGGAAAAAGAGAGGGAGAGGAGAGTCGAATTGAGTGTGTTGTCGAGGACGTTGAGGTTTGGTGGGATCTGCCTCTCAATAAACCATATGCATCCTGTTCCAGTCCAACCCTCTCCAGTCTCAAATATCACCCAGTCCCGGGCTCTGCCCTTCCAGAGCACTTCTCTCCGAAGTTTCGACCTCCTTCAAATTGAACTGCTATCCACTCTGCTAGTGTTTCTTGGTCGGTGCTGATGTTCGGTATGATGCAATGCAGTCTGTTGTTGTGGTGGTGCAACCGAAGCAGCTGCACTAGTCCTACCCGAAAGCTGCAGAAACCAGCCTGGTCGTTCGTCGCCGTTCGCGGAGGAAAGAAGGAGATACGATCCCACGGAATCGTTACCCGTGAGATATCTATATATCGATTTAGTAGCTGTGTAGGAACCGTGCCGCCTGACACTTCACCTGCCTACCGATGCCGACATGGAATAGTATGCAGATTCAAACAGAAAGGAAGGAAGGAAGGAAGGAAGGAAGGAGAAACCTTGAATTGAAATATCCTCTCAGCAGTTGGCCACTTTCAAAATCTGGAATGCCTAGAGCCAGGAGGGCCACATGCTTCCTCATCTTGGCCCGTCGTGGCACTCAAATGCCCTGGGTTTGCCATGTATATCGGAGTTCCATTGCCAGCGCTCACCGCCGTCTCATGTGGATATCTGCGACAATAGCTTCATCCTCGAAAAAGCTTCGAGCTCACAAGTTTTGCTAGTGAGAAAACCCAACAGTTTGCATATTGAAAAAGAAAATTCAGCTCAAAACCCCGCGCAGCGGTCAACTTGCAGACTCGTCTAGACCATTTCTGGTAACTGTGGTGGGCCTTCCCGCCAATCGAACGCCTGTTTGCCCTGCCCTGTTCGCAGCGGAGACCCACCTTCCTGCACCAAACCCACTCCGGCGGGGCAACACAGACCCAAGCCAAGAGGTCGTTCATGAAACCAAAGGTATCGTGATTGTCTTTAAAAGAATCTCGGAAGTCGGAAGGCATTTGCTTAGAATATCTTACGCATGTGAGCAGATTTGAGAGTGAATTGGGTGGAGAAATGCTCAGCTTTTGTTTTGGCTTTCTTGACTTCATGGAAAGTCGAAAGGACGGAAGCTAGCGGGTGGTGCATTGGCAATTGCAATGACACACTCCTGCCAGCTGGTGCATGTTGATATTGGCACCCTGAACTTTTCATCCCTTCGTCATAGATTCTGGCGAAAATATTGTACACCATTCCTTTTCAGCACATTCGCCAGGCACCAGAAGATGTTCGATCCGCTAATTAGCGTAAAATTGCTAGGTTGGCGAGCCTGCCTTGCCGTTTGTGATGACGCTGCAGGTGTTTTCCTGCTTACGTATAAAATCAGACCCGTCGCGCCCAGACTTTAGTGACGCTCGCCTCTTTTCTTGTCAATTTCTTGTCACTCTTGGCTACTACGCTTTCTCCATCGATAACACTGACGTATCGAGATTTTCAACTTTGTTGTATTTTACACACGCAACGCAGAATTCCATCACCAAAGATGTTATTAAATTCAGCTTGTTTGTTGACTCTTCTCCCTTTCGCTACCGCCCATTTCCTCCTAAACACTCCTCCAACAATTGGGTTCTCAGATGACGATGAAGGTACATACCCTTGCGGTAGCTTCAATGTCACAAGTCGTAAAACCGTCACCGATTTCCCGATTGCTGGTCTTCCTATCTCCGTTACATCAACACACCCGGAAGATACTTGGTTCTTCAGAGCTGCGCTATTGAATGATACCGAAAACTGGGTCGATCTGTTGCCCGCGATATCACAACAGGGTACTGGAGATTTCTGTAACCCCAGCGTTCCGGGGCCGGCTGCATGGGAGGGAGAGGATGGTGTTGTCCAGATCGTGGCCATTGCTCCCGATGGGTTCCTTTTCCAGGTAAGATCGGAGATCTAGATCATGATTTATGGGCATAGTGGTGTGTTTCTAAAGACAAATACTAATTACTTTGTTAAAATATAGTGCGCTGCTGTCAAGTTCGTAAGAGGATCCGCTGCGGCATCCGGAAGCTGCAAAAACGGAACAAAAGTCTCAGCGGAGTTTACAAACGAGAAATTGGTTCTGAATGCACAAACTACGAGCACTGGTGGTTCTGAAGCTACCGAGACGGCTACTAGGACCGGTGGGTCAGCAACGCAAACTTCGGCTTCGGGTAGTACTACAACGCCGAATGCGGCTGTAAGGAGGGATGGTGGGCCGGCGGTTTTGGGAGGGGCTCTCGGAGTTCTCGGGTTGTTGTTCATCTAAGATGGTTTGTCTGTGTTGGTACCTAAGACACAGTGTAGTTTGTTTAGTTTCAATATAGTGTGGTCTCGGGTCGCCAGACATAGTGTAATGTTCTAATGTAGTCAACTGTATGGTCCTTGCACCCTTTAAATTCTCCCAATGAATGAATACGTAGGGTCACGTTAGATCGATATTCTTACACTTTAATCGTACAATCCAAAACCTTGACATTCTAGCAGCCCCGTTTCCAAAGATTCCAAAACCATTCGTACATTACTATACTTGTAAACAAAACTTTTATCAGACGAAAACTTTTGATGTTGAACTTTGTACGCCAAACGTTCATTTCTTCGACTCGGGCCTATGTCTTCTTATATTAGTGCTCTTCTGATGCATCAACACAACGTAGGAGAAGCTCACATCTCGGTGATAATCTTGCTGTTTGCTGCTCTCTTGGCTTCCTTCCATGCTGGGGGAGTACGGATGCCGTCACGGACGTCTTCTTGACGGGTTAGGTCCTGACCAAGGATTCTACCACTGGAAGAGTCAACAGGGCCGACCTGTGGGGAGAGGGAGGGGGGGTTTCCGGATTGTCCTTCGCGGATGGCGGAGTTCACTTCGGAAGACTTGGAGGAGTTGTTGACCATTTTGGCGGTAGTATGTTTAAGTTTGATCTCGAGTACTTCTTTTAGTTGGGTGTAATTTATAAGTCTTTCGGTATATTAACGATGGTGTCATTTCCTCTGAATAGCATCGTGGAAGAATTTTGGTAGGACAGTAGCTTTTATATCAGGTCAAACTCTAAGTAACTTCCGACCTGCTGACCGATTTTCCAACCCGCCTGTTCAATGACGCAAAAAATGGGCTTACTTAGCCACAAAAAAGGTGCTGGGCGGCCATTCAGCGAGATGTAGTAGGGCAAGGGCATAGGTACTTAAAGCGTATGTACACGAAACCGGAGGGTTTCTAGCTTAAAAGAGAAAATTCTTAGAACGGGACGATCTTATGATTTTCGCAATGAAGCCGATGGTTGACAGAGAAAGTCGTCATTGAAGCTCTTGGTGGTGGGCGCTAGTTTCAAGTCTTGGCATGTCTGATGCCAAAGGAAGGTATGTGGTATTTTGTGTGTTGTCTTTTTCTAATGGTCTTCCACCGTTTGGGGCAAATGCAAGCGAGAGGTGGAGAAATCCGAGGAAGTGGAAAGTTAATCGATCTGCGGGAGCACGAGGTTGGAAATTTAGAGGCGTCTTAATTCATTTGATAGTTGACGTTTGCGTAAATACCTAGATCAAGAAGCTACTTATATAGGTAAGTGCTGAATTCAGAGCTTAGAGCTTGGAGTTTTCATGGAGCTGGCTAGAGTAGCTTCGAAGCCCGTGGCAATATCGTATATTGACGACCTTAGAATTGATAAAGGTTTCACATAATTAAGCGTGCCACGGCACGGGGTCGTTTAATTAATTGATCGAGATGACTCAGGAACGAGGTACTAGTGCAGCAATTCTCTAATTTCGCCACGGCTTGGCGGATATGATCACCGTAATAAGGATCCACTGGCCAGCTAGTCGGAATAATGGTATCTAAAGGTCCCTTATGACAATGATACTCTGCGTCTAGGCATCGAGGCTGAATTATGTTTGCGAATTGTGATATAATGTTGCAAGACTTCACTTCCATAGATCCATGTACGTAGGCAAGTTATATATATCGATAGATAGGACAGGTCAGCCAGAAGACAAGAATCCACCCCATTTACAGCGCGCTGATGCATGCAAATTCCATATCGTCGCTGACACCAACAAATATTCGGCTAGTAACATTCTGAAGATTTCTAATTCACGCCTAACATATACTAATTTGGAAGAAAGAAGTTACTTGTTTATGATAGAGGCAGGATGTATACAAGAAAACATCGTAGGTAGGGTATTCAAATCCAAAACGTATTGAATAGCCGACTTTTCAATAATATACTATATCAATTGTATATTGTCAGGTGCGGAGGAATTAGGAGTCAGCTGTGAACTTTCGCCAACATACGGGTATTATATTCTCAGCCGGAGCGAATCAAGCAAAAGGCTAATTGCAAGTCGAAATGTAGTATCTATGAGCTAAGCTACCACAGCCCTGGACCTTCTAATTTCTTATCGTGTTGAGCTTCTTTAGAACATAGGAAACATATGAACCGTGAAATGATAAGTAAGGCACGTGCACATATTTGTACCAGTGCGGCAAAGTGGTACGTATTTGCGTTTTGTTTCCAATTTTTAAGGCTTTCCTGCATTTGCGTTGTACTAACGCATACGCTGACCCTTTCCAAGCCCTGGCACCTTGACTAGCCATATATACTCGGCGTGAGATTCATAAGTCATAGTCTATGGGGTTGACATTAATATTGATCAAGATTGATGTGACAGCTCTCAATCCCGATATCGGTATCATAGTGGGCCGTTCTACCCCATATTCCAAGCCACAGAGTTTAGCTGCATGTTAAGGATGTGAAAACAGCGATACGTGAATGATCGACGTATGTGCCTGATAGAATCTTCTTTACCAACATCAAATTACTCAATTTCTATAGACTTCGTTGATTTAAACGTTGGCTAATATTTAGGCACGGTTGGGTAGACTAAACTATTTAGTTTCAATATTGTTAAGCTGGTAGACCTTACTAATATCGCCTAATTCATGCGGGTCTATATGCGCGGGGAACAAACTGGCTTTTTGAATTGTAACTAAGCCGCATAGTCTGCAGGGACTATGCATGAATGCAACTAGCACAAGACGCGGGGCAAAGTTAATTGAGAGCGGTTTGCGTGCTACAGGTGCTCAAATGAGGTTTAGTATTAACGGACACCTTGTTGATACTTGACTGGGTGCATGTGCATATGTGGGGCCGAGCTTCCTCGAGACCAGGGTCGGGCATGCTTGAAGTAACTTTTAGGCTCGCTCAAAATCAACCTGATGCTTGTAGGTTCATATATATATGTTGCTTCTATTGATCCCTAGGATGTTTAGGGCTGATAGTTTTTGAGACACCGACTTTCTTGCGGAACAGGGCCCTCATGGATATGCCTGGAACCTGATCCGATCTGAATCCGATGACCTGTTATTTAGATATGCTGGCACCTGTGGCGCACAAGCCGGTATCTGCTAATTGGGTCTGTAAAGTTGACGGTACATCTGGATTCATTACGTTCAAGTACTTGGTGGATGCTAGTGGAAGGCGGAGTTTACTAAGCACGAAATATCTGAAGAATCGAAAATTCAATGACAATTTTAAGAATGTTCCTAGCTGGGCATACTGGAAAACGGACAAGATATATGGCTGTGGGACCCATATGGAGGGTTCACCTTACCTCGAAGCGCTAGAGGCTTCCAAAGAGCATTTAACCTTTTCAAGCCGAGTAAGAGCGTCTTTTCTCACCCTTTGGATTTCTATCACGTCATGTGCTACCCGCCCTCTTCATCCGCTAACCAAATTTTTGTATCCCTTCAGTCATCCAAAGTACGGCCGCTGCCGACCCTCATAACAAATGGTCCAAAACCGAAATTTCAAAAACACTCAAATTCTGCTTTCGAGCCTTTGCCCACATCCCACCTGAAAAGAAAGACAGTATTTTCTAAAAAAAATTAAACGTCTCGGATTTTCGTCTGGTAACGATGCCAACGCTGTGCATGGTAATCTCGAGGATCTAAGGAAGCACCTTACACCCGATGAAATAGAGATTTTAGAGATTTTACGAAGTAGGCGTATGGTTCGGGATGATTTGTTTGAAATGGATAGTTTTACACTGGATACTATTGAGGGGTACGCGCTGAATATGGTGAGGGGTAAGTTGGGGCTTATGAAAGCTGAGCAGCAAAGACTGATAAGGTTAGAGTGTTTACGCCTGAGTATTTGGAGGGGAAGGCCCTGGGGATCAGAGAGGGTAGTATTCATTTGCCCGCTTCTAAGGTTTAGTTTGTGTAATCTATCCTGGTTTCTTTAAGTTTTTAAGTAGCTATGCCTGCATATGTGCATATGGGTGATATATGTTATGTTACTAGATTAAGAAGTCAGACAGATTGCCAATGAAGATTTCAGTCGACTTGATCTGATTAGGAGCCCTTAGGTCTTAGCGAAGTCATGGACATCGAGAACACAGCTGCTCAGAGAGTAGTTTGGCAAGCAGTATAGTATAGTACCTGCCTTGGAAGTAGACGCTCAGAGCATAAGTGCGCCTCAGTTTGTGCAACCAACTCAAACAGGACAGGTCACAACACAGTAAAATTGTGGTATTTTTTGCCTTGCCTAAGAGTCGACGTCAAGACAGAAAGTCCCGAGTCTTATATATCAGCTTAGAAGCAAGTGTATAAAAGTCATATTTTGTATATTGTAACTTGAGAATATTAGTTCAAGTACTTCTTCGTTGCATCTCCTTGCAATATCTGTTCCTGAGCCTGCTCTTGGATAAGATATTTCTGTAGGATCCCTGATAAGAACACTGCTCCCAGTGTTAACTAACACATCTATCTTAGTTTGAACTTAAAAGATACCTAAGCTAGTCTCAATATACCGGAATCCAAGATCACGTATAGCCGGAATACAATCACCGAAAGAATCAAAAGAAGCATAGAATACCCTAGATTCAGCATATCTCCTGCCGCCCAATGCCCTCGTCCTTTGCAGCCCTCGGTGTCTAGTCCGGCGCTGAAACCTAGCTGTCTCAAGCGGCCGTCTCTATCACCGCCTACCAGTGTACGGAGCCAAAGCCATGACCGAATTATTCAAACAAGGCCGACATCTATCCGCGCCGAAAGGTTCCCTCAGAATTCGCAGACGAATCCTCGAGTTCCTAAACCTTGACGACTTCCAGAACCTCATTTCTGTTTCCCGGCACTTCCTTGCGGCGTATATAAATTCCTCGGGTATTGTTTCAGAAAAGATTAGAAGAAATACTTTCAAATACGATCCAAACTTTGGGCAATACTTTCCAATTGAGTACCCCTGTTGTTTGCTTGAAATTGAAACGATAGGTCTTTACCATTTCCACCGTGGGAAAGTATTTACGTCATCTACGACTTCTCCTGGGCATCGAACGAGATCTTTTCAAAATCTCATGGTGATTCATTGAGGTTCTTCGTCAACATCGGAGCCTCTCGAAAAGATCAAGAGAGTGAAATATCACGAAGCATGTTCTTGTCCGTTAAGGAAAGGGAGTAACTACCCAATATGGTAGAACATACTGCGTTCTCATCGATTTGCACAAAGAGGACTATATGGTCCTACTGCAAAAACCTTCGCCCTCCCGAAGCTTTGGGGAACAAAAGGCATTCTTACGGCTGTTCCACACTACGGCCTTACTAAGAGGGCGTCAACATCATCTCTTGGCTTTGCCTCTACACATCTCAGCCCCACAAAACCGAAACAAATCCCCGCTTTCCGCTCCTCAGCAGGATATATCGAAATTCTCTTCGTGAACAAAATATGGTCCACTCATACCCGTCCTGTACAACCTCATGTTGCTGGAAAGATAGGCACGCGGGTATGACTGTGGGGCAAAGGTCAACGATATTTGTGCAAATAGCACCGTTTTGGTTGATGCTGGAGTTGTTTGAGTGTCAGGGCATGATCAGGTGTTTGGAGACTTATTGAGCTATCAATCCGCTGGAATCGGTGGGTTCTTATATGAAGTGACTGGGGGTATTGGGAAATGGGTATACTGGCGTGTGCTAGTACTCACTAGTATTGTCGACTGAGTTTACGCTGTACTCTTGATAGAGTTAGTGTAGGTTAATATCCACTGGGTTGGTGAAATCGATTAAAGAGTAAAACTACACTAACTAGCTATGATATCGTGAACTCGTGAGCGAAAAGCGAAATAAAACTAATTGCGAAGATAATCCCAATGAAAGAAAGTCAATGAATATCTGGACCCAAACCGTATGTATGCATGTATAAAAGAGAAACCCTGCATCGCAGACAAAAACTGAACAAGCAAGAAGGTAGTAGCTAGCTTTCTGTCAGTCAACCTCCACTACCGTCGGGAACCCCTCCCGTGTATTTTCATCCTCGGCCTGTAACCTTCTTAGATCCTCTTCACTCGTCCTCTCCACTGTCACCGATAGAAAAGCTACACCGCTAGCTTTACTAGTATCAGGTCCCTTAAACCTATCTGTCAACGCCTTCCCAAATTTAACGCCATTCTTCCCAAATGTTCTGCTACTTCTATTACCAGCCTTATTATCCGGACTACTCCCACTACTCTGTGTCCTACGATGTGTCGGCTTTGTAGGAGACGCCGGATCATTCCTTTCAAGATGTGTATGTTCCGCCCCGGTCTGATTAACCCTAATCTTAAACTTCCTAGCATCAGGTCCGCTCAAATCCGCATTAAACCCATCCTTCTCATTATAATTTATTTCAACTTTATATGTCCCATCCTCATCGTTCCAGTGGTATACTAATTTCGCCTTTGGGCCGACTTTTAAAAAGTCCAGATCGTCGTCGGAATCTGTACTGTCGTCTTTGTTGTCGGATGTTACGAGGACTGTGCCTGGTGACTTTGGGGAGGTGTCCTTTGGGGGGTTTATGATTTCGGGAGGGACGGAGATGCCACCGCGGACATCGTAGCGGTAGCGGCGCATTATGCGGCTTGTGTGGTTGTGGAGGATTACGGCGAAGGAGGTGTGGAGACCTGGATATCTTAGTTGGGCTCATTAGTGGAATAGGGTGTGGGAATGTTACTTACCAGCTGGAGGAGGCATGTTGGAAAGTCTTGTGTCCTTGACGGCTATGATAAATATTAATGAACTATAGTATCCCAAGCCTTGTGTACGCCCTTGGAGGGTGGAATTTGATATTTAATGTGATACCCCGCGTTCTATGTGTTGAGTGTGAAGTGGGAACTCTGTTATAATGTGAGTACGATATAGGGTCTTGTGATTGTGATAGTGATTCACGGCAGCGCTACTGCAGGATCAGGCCGGAAAAAAGAGAGGGGACGTTATATTCTACAAAACGACAAGACTTTGAGGTAGTTATGTAGCACAATTAAAAGAAGAAAGATATTAAGGTACTGGGGACAAGGACAGCCCTTTTTAATCTATCGACATAACCATGGTTTAAATCGTTAAGACCGAACCTTGCTTTCTTGATTCAGGGTCGATATTTAGAAGGACCATCCGAGGTGCAGATCCGTTTCTTCACGGAGGGTTTTTGTTGCCTTCAAGGACGAAACGATAGCTTTCCAACCGAAACGGATCTAGATCTGTTTGCTTGATTGTTTCGCTAAAACATAAGGTAGTTTAGCCGATATAGTTTGGGCCTTTTGGTTCCTTGTTTCCGCTGGGTGATGCATGGATTTGCACGGTGGACTGATGTTTTTGGACGTTGAAGCTCAAGGTACTAAGCTAGCTGAACCTCTTTTTGGGAGGCGTTTTTTTCTAAAAATTCCAATTTTGGAATCTATTTTGGGTCCTGCGTCGACGCCTAGTTTGTTATATGCATATGTAGAATAGTCAGGTTTTCTCCACGGTAGATGGTTAACAGGTTAGTCGCAAAAATATGCTTTATGACGAGGTTTTTCTTCTTCTTTCTTCTTCCTAGGATGGAAATCTTCCCTGATTCTCATAAACATTTCTTTCTTTGGGTTGAAGGTCGATACTTCTCGTCGAGGATTTGCTGTTTTTCTTAGCGCCCGTCCATAGTTGTTGCGAAGACCCACACACCTCTTTGACCCCGACCAGCCCTCTGTACTTGCGCATCTCCCCGAACCAGTGGCTTGCAGCCATCAACAATAGGATCACGACGTTTGGTCCACCGCATGCGACAAAGGATTGCCAGATATTAGGGTTTTTATCTGTCCCGCTGATTTCACTGACGTTCATACCGTAGATACTTGATATTAGAGAAATTGGGACGAAGATGAATGTAAACCTGTTCGCAAGAGTGCTCTAGCAGACTTGTCGTTAGCGATCGCGGATTGAAGCCATATTTCGGCGTTCTTTAATAAATCAGTTTGGTTGGTTAAACGGAGAGATTTTAGAGATTGTGGGGATATATTGGGAGGAAATACCGGATATTGGGTGACCGAAAGGGCACAGAGAGTTCGAGGGGAGGGTTGTAGTTTAGCATGAGAATTAAAAATAACTACACCGCACCACCCATTACCGTCGAGATCGGGTTAACATGTATTGAGATTCGAAAGAATTTTGTTTTAGTGGTTCGCGAGCGAGTGGGCCTGAGGGCTGTGAAAACATGCCTGAAAATGGAGCTCTATGCTGTCTGCCGCGATGACCATGCAGGCCTAATAGGTTCGAGGAAAGAATCCGGATAGCGACCTTGATCTAGGTAATTCCCGACTCCTTTGAGAAAGTTTTGAGCCTCGTTCGGATAGATGCCGACACATATATGGGTTTCCGATTCTTCAAATACGCAATTTGTTCCTAATTTAATACTATTCTTGTACGAATAAGGTTGGATAAACTATTTTTTATTTTCAACTGGGAACCTTTATTTTGCCACTTCAAGCGGGTTATATTTACAATTTTGGATTCGACAAGCTCGTCTAAAATCCTTCTTTAAAGGCTACCTCATATGGGTATTAGAGCTACCCCTCAGCAAATAGCCTGCTTAGCATCAATCTTCCCAGTCATCGTACTATCCACCTTAATACTCCCCTGCGCAACCACCGGCTTCCTAACCAACAAATCTCCCACCATCCTCGCAAAAACACCCGCACCACAAGAATTCAAGTGTGTACTATCTCCATTCTCATAATCCATTTTATGCGCTGCAGTCTCTCCAATCCCATTAAGATACCCAATGCTCGTCTGCAATAATTCAATATATTGGGCCCCAATCGCACTCGCCGCACTCCTTGTATAAACCATCCACGCCTCCAAAGAATCCGAAACTTTTCCACCACCAAACCCTCGTCGTGAAAGACTTGTTATGAATACCGGTACCGCGCCGGAGATACCTTTGATTTCCGTACCCATGTTTTGAAGATTTGTTTGGAATTCGGATTGAGAGAGGACTTTTTGGTCGTTATGCCCGAATTGAATTAGTACGTAGCATGGCTTTGGAGCGGTTTTCACGGCGGTAATGAGTTTGGACCAGTCGCCTAGGGATTTGAAGGTTACTGTTGTGGTCCCGGAGTGCGCGAAGTTTGTGCAGGTTACGGAGGAAACGAGGGAGCAGAAGGCGCCGCCCCAACCTTTGTCGTTTGTGACGGTTGAGTCACCGGCTAAGATGAAGGAGGCGGCGATTGGGGCTGTTGAGGTAGTTGTGGTTTTGGTAGTTGTGGTTTTGGTAGTTGTGGCTGCGGTTGTGGATTTAGTGGTGGTTTTGGAGGTTGTGATGGTGGTGGTTTGGGTGCCTGGGATGCATTGGCTGTACCCTGTTGAGACCGGCGGTTTAACTTTGAGATTCCATTATCTTATAGTATAGATTAAAATGAAGACGTACACTCGTTTGAATAGACGCAAGTGCTTCCTGATACACACGTGGTTGGTCCGGTCCTATATGATTCTGTTAGTCCCTGCGTGAGAAATACGAGATTTAGACCCGCAAAGTCGATAGAAAGAATTCAGTACTACCATCCACTCCCGCCACCTAACAAGTTGAATCAGCATCATTTGATACGAAAGTATAGCTCATAGGGAGAGTAAACGGTGCAACTTACACTGTCCCCAAACGGGGGCCTGTCCCATGGCCCTCCCGAGCAAACTAACCACAGCTAAGATTATTGCCGTTTTAGTCATCTCCAGTATTGGGCTGTGTATAGCGAGCCTAGAGTTCGAAAATCGAGTTAAGAATCACGTTAATTTGTTCAAACAAATATATCGCATGCGCGCAATCGATGTTTTGAAGGATGGCTGAATATTTGGGAAGCAATGGAGACCGAAGTGATCCTAACTGGCTTATAATTATGCTCCCCTCATTGTCAATACTTTTTACTTCTTCTTTAAATATATTATGAATACATGATGGCTTGACCGGTAGCCTCGCCCAGTCTCTACATGTATATTCCGAACCATGGTTCTAAAAACTGCAAGGGGCGGGGACCGGTAACGAATAGTTCCGCAAATCTGACTAGGTAGCGGAGCAAAAAACGCAAGGGTTATAAGCGAAACAGAGTTTATGCTTAAGCGGTCCGTTATTCCTTCGGTATTTTCGATATGTAAAAAAAATGTGCTTATTTAATTCAGTAGATACCTAGGTATCTGGGAGACAGCTAGGTTATAGTTGAGATATCTATGTTTAGACGGACGCCATGGGGGATAATCGTCCGGTGACGGCTTAAAATCTAAGTATCTAATTCGAGGAAGAAATATGCCCGAATTCGCGAAGAGGTTACTGGGATTTTGGGGCTGCGTCAGATATATGGCTAAAGTCGACGGGTAACAAGGTATGCATGTGTGTATGGACTTATATATTCGCATTGAAGTATAGATATAATTAGCTTCAAGCCTATAGCTGTAGCTACAAGAACTAAAGCCTAAAACTAAAATACACACATTTTATGCTCTAAACAAAGGAAAATTGAGATCACAACTAATGACAATTTTCTGGTTGGCAAAAAACTAGCAGTATCTAGTGCACGATCCTCTTCAATGTGAAGACTTAACAAATGCCTCTATGCGCGGCCCGCACAGATGAACAAGGTCGGGCTTGACTCCACAGCATTTCGCATTGATGGATATGGATTTCATAAATGGTTAAGAATGATGGTCGGAAATCGTGGTAACGTTGACTCCTTTGCTTGATGTGGAACGTTTACAAAAGTTGACAGGACTCCTGCAGACCGGCCGTTAACCTACATAATAATGGCTCTCGAAATAAGATTAAGGGTAATACAGAATCTGAAAACCTCCAAGGAGCATTTTTACAGCAGTGGTATCTGGTAATATTATGAGCGACAACAAATGCGAAATGCATGAAGCATCAACAGCTTTAAAGGACAGGTTTTAAAACCACAAAGCAACAAGAAGGGTGTAGTCTCGGGGTACATGGAGAACAGTAAGAATTGGCACGAAAAATATCCTTTTAATAATATATATGTGGGATTAAGTGAGCTAGCCCAGCGGGAATGGAGTGGGCCGGTCCAGCCATTTTCCTTCCTTAGTGTCGTACTGAAAGTAATGCTTAGGTTTATTGGTCAAATTGAACTCTTTCACTAGGGTTGATTGACCATGAGTTGTAATCATCGCAGAGGTCAGATCAGCTCCCTCATATAAAGCCAAATATTTTCGCGCGGCTGGTAGCACCCGGAGCCGTTATGAAGAATCCGGCTAGGCTCGACAAATCTATTGCGAAAGATTGAACACACAGCATTAGTTAATTCGTTGACAAAACGATCGCACATCAGAAAATTCAGCTTACGGGGCTCTATTAGTTTGTTTTGGGATCTTGGGTTCCGACAACAATGTTCACCGGCTGATAGCAGTTGACACCAACATTGAGAGAATTCTCATCTTTGTGAGGGTTATCGTTGCTCAGAGCCCAGCCTCCGAACGCAATGTGATCGCATGATTGGCCGAGTTCACAAAGCTGCCAAACGCCAGCGAAAGTAATCTCAGCGCCGGGGTTGGGAATCGAGGTCGTCCAATTCAGGCCATATTGAGTGGTCCAGTAAACGTCCACATTAGCCACGATAGTCTGTGACTTGTATACGACGTTGAATTTCGGTTTGCTTCCCGGTGATGAAACCGACTTGGCTACCTGGAGCTGGTATTTGTTCTTGGACAGAGTCTCCAGATCGTTGTTATTCTCCTGGATAGTGGCGTTTCAGACGGTTCCTTCGGCACTCGTCATTTTGACGTTTTAATTTTCGTGAAATGATAAGAATAACTTTCGGCCAATTCAATACTTAATAGTTTAAGAAAGTCCTTGAATTTAAAAGAAATGTTTGTTCAAGCTGTTTCTGAAGATACAATTGCACATAGTGGAAGGTTTGTGGTTAGAGGAGGTGATATGGCCTTTTATGTTCTTACAATTGCTGGCACAAATTATAGGAACCTAGAAACTATATTGCCCACCAATTAGAAATAGATCGTTGTTTGACTTTCACACTTCCAACAGCCTACATTCAGATTCGTCTGGGTTAGATATGTTACCGTGGCTGACCGTGCACAACTTGAAGTCATGCAACATCCTATTCTTTTGGTACAATCCCGCATCAGATCGCGGACAATGACAGCTATTCAGTCGATAGGCACCTATGACCTTGTCCAGTTATTTCAACGGCTGAGACCTTATTTGGGTGATGATCGATGCTAGGCACTGTCCTGCTCGTGTTGTATGAATATGCCTGCGGACTTTCGGAGGCATACTTCCCTTGTGTTACAGAGCAAATGTGTTGAAGTCGTGACAGCCTATTTCGGAAATACAACGCAACGCATTTACCCTCCTTCCGAGACTAGAAGCCCGCGGGAATGCCCATTGATGCGAGGACGGTAATGGCATCCATTGACTGTCACAGATTTGGCCTCACAACTTCAAACCTATATTCTATATACAGAAGCTCTTTTTCCATTTCATTAGCCATTTTTCATCAACACAACCCATTATACATACAAAACTATCACCCAATGATCCTCCTCCCGTGCACCTTCCTCACTAACTACTAAACATCAGGGAATATGCAGGACAACAAGTTAAAGTCCGAAGTATAACTACATCCACCATAAGTATTACCGCTGGTAGTACAGCCAGTGCTAATAATCTTCAACTGGCTCTGGCACAAAGAATTCTCGACCGCGAAACCACCAAGCTTGATGTTAAGAAGGAAAGTAGTAGACTTCCCGCTAACTGGTAGAACAACCGTGTATGGATCTCCAACCTCAAGCCACTTGTTGTTCGTGGTGACGAGAGAGTTGCAAGCACTAGTAATGACGGTGTCGAGGGTGCTACCGCCGGCGATTTGTGTAGGCTGTGGGATTGGAGAGTTCGATTTGACACACTGGAGAGTTCCGCTAGCACTTGGGAACTGGGATGGAGCGAGGGAGGCCTTGGTTGTGGTTGTGGTTGTGGTTGTGGTTGTAGATGGGGTGGTGGAGCGGGTGGTTGTGGTTGTAGTAGATGCCGTAGTAGTCTTGGAAGTTGTGGTACTAATGAAGACTGTAGTAGTGACGGTTATAGTCACAGGACAAGAAACTGTGGGGCAAGTAAGACCAGAAGTCGTCCTCGAGCTCGTTGCGGTGGGTGCCGTGCCCTTGTTCTCGGTACAGTAACCGTAACCGACAACGATACCTTGACAGTTTCGGGCAAGGGCGGGATTCTGGAGAATTTTTGTTAGTGTGGTTTAGGGAGTGGAGTCTAGAAAGCACCGTATTCATACCCATGCAAGAAAGTCCGCGAGTGGGACACCATCAATCTCTGCGAGAGTATTGCAGTCATCACCTGGTAGTGCCTCAATCCATCGAGAGCACGTCGCAATGATATCGGGCTCAGTTGGCCATGGGCCTTTTTGCCGCTTGAGTTAGCACCGATTTCCACTAAACCAGAAAATCTATAGCAAATTTTTCTTAAAAGGGGATCCTTACTTGTGTCACGGCGTCTGTAACTGACACTCGCGATGCTCTGCTGAATCAGAGCAGCTACTGCAAGTAGCGCCTGGAGCTTCATTCTGACGATGAGAAGACGAAAAATTTAGAATTGCAAAGACCGTGTCTTCCAAGCTATGAAATTTCTTTGGCAACCTTGATACAAGTGCGAGACTCGCTACCTAAATACCAACAGATTAACTAACATCGGGTAGGTAGTCTTGCTTAAATGTAATCCCGCAAACCGCGTCGCACAAAGAATGTGCGAGGATCAATTGTCGTTCCTTACTAGTCCTGATAGCTGTACAAGACGATTCTGGCAATCCGATTGCCGTACGTATCAGGGCCCGGAAAGTAACTCTAAGCTTGCTGGGATTGGGTATTTTGGAGCTTTAGCCCATTCCTCCATGCAGCAAGGTATCGATACTTTTCACATTCCTGGCCTGCTTGGTGAACTCATATCGATACGCTTGGGCCAGGTATGGTGGGTCAGTAAGGGATCCTTGTTCCCGGCAAATGACAAACATATGAACCAATTTACAACACCTCTAAGCTGCTGCCTGAGATGGTATTGCTGGCTAGCAACGGCCGATTGGCCTTTTTGCTAGTAGTACGAAAGTTTCGAGTCTGGGACTGACTTGATCTAGGTCTCCACTTTGTGTCGGATCATTGTTCTACCGGGGAAATGCTTAGACGTTACTTAGATGCTATTGATATGATAAGACAAGTTCGATCTCAGCTGGTGGTATCCGAAAAAATCTAGTAAACATTAGTCATAATTAAACGATTTTTATGGCGATGGGGTGCGGTCGCGGGGGTTCCGACTAGACGATGGGGACGTCTTCGGGGATATTAGCCGGTCTAATTTTCACCCGCAGTGGGTCAGCTAGTCAGGAACGCCATGGCTCGGGCGCCTGCGGATGAGGCTCACGCCACACCGCTATATCCACCCACAGCTGCACCTGCATCACCATGGATTCGAATATTCTACACCTCTCATTAATTTTTTAGACGAAAAAAATAACCATCGGAATCCGGAATTGCCCGGCAGGCCCATGATTCCGTCTACATGGTAAGATATCCTATACTGCAGCCTATAAGCTAGGACGGTTTCTGCATGTGATAGCCGACTTGAGGCTTTTGATGTTGCATCTCAAATGTTGGATAGGTCCAAAATGGTTTAAAATCTGACGAATTTTAATAAATAAGCTATAGCCAAGCATCGTATTACCCTCTTGTCGATGCAAACAAGGTACCGGGTGACGGGGTAAATATTTACGACACTGCGTATATGCAATAGGATCCAGAAATTTTATGGGAAGGAGGTTGCTTTCTGGCCTTCCTAAACTAACTTTTGGCCTTCATATAGACAAAGGGTTTTGAATTGGAGCCCAAGGGTGTACTCTGTAGACAGTCAAACAATCTCCAACTGCATTATTTTCGGCAGTTGAAGCATCTTTGTGTAGCCTATAGGATGTCTTTCGGCCGGGACGATACTGCGGTCGGTCAAGCTTATTTCCTCAAAAATTACCCCTGCATGTCAGAAAGGGTATCGATCACCATTGCATGACGTAGCTTGCCTGGATTCCTTCCAATAGGATTCCGACCGCAATTCGGGGAATTGCTCAAGAAATCGGATTTTATCGCTCGATAATCTGCCCAATCTCCATGGTGGACAATTCTGCAACGAAACAAGCGTCATCTGGACAACTGCGCAGAGCTCAGTGGGAATCTTGATGCCGAGATCAATCGGTTCTCCGACTTCCGTCTTACAATTTCCGCAGTCGAAAAGCTGTCAACAGCTGTATTATCTTACTAGATCTACGCCGTCAGGTCATGTGGTGATGCGGTGATAGAAGAGTTTTTCTCGCACGGAATGATCGGCTAGGGCTTTGGTAGTTAGTAGTCGAAATCCCGATGAAGAAGCATGGGAGTCTCGGTTCTGTGGCCTGGTCCCTGGAATGTACTGGTACCTCGGCCGTGTCCCTGCATCTCGAACTCCAAGAAGGAAGCTCATGCATGGTCATGGAATTTCGGCAATAATTCCGTTGAAATGGCCATAATTTAGAGCTGCCCTGTCATCTAGTACAACCTTTGCTAGCAAGTTCATGTAAGGTCCTTTGGCAGGGATAGCAGGTGATCTAGGGACATAGCTACCATGCTTGTTTATAAGTCTTCTGCATGGCCTCCGATATGAATACCGGATGTTCGAACCAGCTCGATTCCCATCCTGCATTCTGTGGAAACACAGTAATTCCCTCTTCAAGTCTTGTTGGCTACAACATCGCGCATCTTTGCGCTAGGTAGTCAAAATGAGGGGCCTATCTTATCTCCCCCTCTTTCTTTCACTTCTTTCTACTGTTAACGGTGTAGCGACTTATGATAAACGCGTAGTCATTGAAGACAATGCGGATCTCGAAGCTCACCTCAGTAAACGAGCATTCGGGGCTCATGATGACCACTTCCCGGAGGGCCACGACAGGCTTTACCCAAGAGATGATGCTTATAACCATCTCAAAGATAAGCGCGCCGTTCCTCCTGAAGTAGAGGCTGCCCGAAACATCATCAAACAAGCTCAGGTCGCGCAAGCCAAAAAGAATCGCAACAGGTTCAGAAACCCAATTCGCCCAACATTCGAGCTGCGACCTCCTCGGAAAGCTCAAAAGAGCTCTCAAAGGGTCGCTAGTTCTAGCGCGGGCGATCCTAGTATCTCTGAAGAAGTCACAGATGCTGCGAAACTCATAGCAGAATTCGAGGCGCCTACATACAATGAGACTCTACCAGATCTCGGTCCTGGCTTCCCAAAGCTTGAGAAGCGTCAGGGTGGTAGCTTCTGGATGGAGAGTGTGACACATGGAGCCGTCGCAATTGGTGGTAGCGATGGATACCAGGTGTTCAGAAACGTTAAGGATTTCGGCGCTGTTGGGGATGGGCGAACGGATGATACTGCAGCTATCAATCTTGCTATCTCCAGTGGTGATCGTTGCGGCGATAACTGCGGCTCTAGTACTGTCAAGCCTGCTTTGGTTTACTTCCCAAGTGGAACGTACTTGGTTTCGAAGTCCCTCGTTGGCTACTACAATACCCAGATGGTCGGAAATGTAAGTATTCATTCTAGCCCGAGAGATGAACCGAGAAAAAACTGTGACTGACAATTTCCCTCCCATCCTAGGCCGCTAACCCTCCTATTATTCGTGCCGCAAGCTCTTTCGTTGGTCTTGGTGTAATCTCCTCCAATGTCTACGTCGAAGGTGCAAGCGGTGGTCAATGGTATATCAACCAGAACAACTTCATGAGGCAAGTTCGGAATTTTATTATCGATATGAGAGCGATCCCAAATGTTATGGAGGGTCAGGGTGTGAGACCAGCCGGTATCCATTGGCAGGTTGCGCAGGTATGTATCTAACAATCCACTAAAGATTAAGCCAGTGTATTAACGCCACGTACTATCAGGCTACTTCCTTGCAAAACATTCAAATCATTATGTCAAGTCGCGCGGATACCACTCACATCGGTATCTTTATGGAAAACGGTTCTGGTGGTTTCATGAGCGATGTTACCTTTAGCGGAGGAGCTATTGGGTACGTAATGTTTCAGCCATATCATTTGGACAAGCAGAGGGGCTAATAATTTGAAAAAGTGCATATCTCGGAAACCAGCAATACACTATTCGGAAGTTCAGCTTCACCGGGTGCAAAATTGCCGTCGAGACGCATTGGAACTGGGTGTTTAGCGCCAAGTCCTTCCTGATCAATAACTGTCAGCTAGGTTTCAATATTTCTGGTACGTCGATATTCCTGCCATAGTACAAGCATGAAAATTAGCTAATATTCGAGTAGCTGGTGCCGGAAATGGCCAAGGAACCGGTTCGATCACCATCATGGACACCATAATCCTGAATACACCTACAGGAATCGCCTCGTTCTTGAGCGGTACAAACCGTACCTCGCTTATCGTTGACAACCTCAAACTTATCAATGTCCCGATTGCAATCACTAATAACGGTGCTACCGTCCTACCAGGTGGTACGACCGTTATCAACTCTTGGGGTGCAGGTATCGCATATGATGATTCAGATGCTATTGGATATAGGGGTAAAGCACAACAAGGAGGCAGTGTCCTTTATGGAAATATCGCCAAGCCACCAGAACTCCTCGATGAAAATGGAAACTGGTTCGAGAGATCGAAGCCACAGTACGCAGATGTACCCGCCAGTGGCTTTTATGATGTTAAAGCCAGAGGTGGTGCTCGAGGTAACGGTCGAAGTGACGACACTGCTGCTTTGAACAGTGCTCTTGCTGCTGCAACAGCCGCCGGCCAGATTGCATATTTCCCGCACGGAATATACTTGGTTACGGATACTGTTTTCATACCTTCAGGTGCAAAGATTGTTGGAGAAGTTTGGTCTCAGATCCAAGCATCTGGCGGTAGATTCAACGATGCGGCGAACCCACGGGTTATGCTTCGAGTTGGAAACCCGGGCGATGTTGGCACTGTGGAGATCCAAGATCTTATATTTGGAGTCAAGGCGCCAACGGCGGGTGCTATTTTAATGGAGTGGAATATTAAGGCTAGTGAGAAAGGAACAGCAGGAATTTGGGGTAGGTCCTCTCCTACCACTTGAATCGATTCGAAGTCAGACTTGCAGCGCGCGAAAGAGGCAATCGCCCAATCTGGAATAGATTCAAAGTATCACAAAAACAACGCAAACATATAGCTAACCTTGACCCCTTAGATACACATTGGAGAGTCGGTGGCTCGATTGGTAGCAATCTCCAAGCAAGTCAATGTCCCAAGTTAACCGGACAAGTCAACCCCAATTGTATCGGTAAGTGTTATCCCTTCAAGGCCAGGAACTTCCAGTCTTGGCAAGGAACTACATTTTGGTTACGAGACTGGCAAGGGACTTCATTTTGGTTACGAGACTGGCAAGGGACTTCATTTTTAAGGAAAGAGTAACTAACAACACGTGACATTTAGCTGGTTCCATGCTCTTCCATATCACCAAAGGTGCAACTGGGTACTTCGAAAATCTCTGGGCCTGGACTAGCGATCACGATCTTGATGTTGTTACTCAAGACCAAATCGATATTTACGTTGGTCGTGGTATTCTCATCGAATCCCAAGGCCCAACATGGCTCTACGGTACCGCTTCAGAGCACAATGTCCTCTACCAATATCAGCTTCAGGGTGCCAAGAATGTTTTTATGTCGTTGATTCAAACTGAGTCTCCATACTACCAAACTGCACCAGGAGCACCAGCACCATTCCCTTATCAAGCCGGAAGCTCCACCCCTGCTGCTAGTAGGCGAGACTTGCAAGATGTCTTCGAGGGCAATGCAAGTGTTTTCACGGACTCTCTACTTGAAAAACGCCAGACTTCTGGCATCTCCTCCTTCATCCTCGATCCAGGATTCAGAGATTGCGATCCAACTTCGATCACCTGTCCAGTCTCTTGGGCCCTCCGAATTGTTCAATCCGAAGACGTCCATCTCTATGGTGCAGGGCTCTATAGTTGGTTCCAAAATTACGATCAAGGCTGCCTTAGCGGCTCTGGTTGCCAATGGAACGTCGCTCAGGTCGACGGTGCCACTAAGAAGCTTCGAATGCAGAATTTTGTCACAGTCGGCGCTTCAGTTATGCTTAACAACCCTCGAAACCTCGCCATATTTGCTGATAAAAACAGAAACGGCTTCGCTTCCTCCGCCCTTGGCTTCGAATCCGTCGCCGGCAGCGGTGGTAGTTTCGGTGATGATGGCGGTGCAAGTGTTGGCTACGACGGACAAGCTGGCGGTGCGGATGAATTACACGTCCGTATTATCTCTAGCTCCCGTGTACCTCCGGGAGAATCCCTTGAAATCGATCGTTCTAACCAAAAGTACTTCTGGGAAGCCTACATTGGCGAACCTGGCGATACACTAAGAGAAAGTTGTCTCTGGTACGAAGCTCGTGAAAATATTGGTAAAGTCGAATCCCCAAAGCCAGCCGGCGTATATGGCTCCTACATCGGACCCCCATCAAAGGCTACGATTATTGTCTACGGTAACAAATGCGTTTATGAAACAACCGCTACTACCGAATGGCTATTCTTCAACGAAGGAGATAAATACGGTGAACTCTCCTGTGAAGGTTTCTCTGAGAAGTTCGATTGCGTCAAGATCGGTGGACAGGTTCCTCGCCAACCGGATACGTACTGCAGCGACAATTTTTGGTTTATTGAAGATGTCAAGTGCGATCTCGTTGGATATAAGAGTCTTGAGCCCAGAAATAAGAACTTCTTAGCACCGGCGGATATTTCTCTCGAGTTCTTTAGAAGGTGGATGAGAACGAATGCCAGAAATCCAGGACAGCCGTTCTACCAACGAAGCAGACAACTGTTTTATACACAGAGACGGCCTGAAAACCATTGGGAAGGAAGGCCGGGACTTTCTGATCGAGCTAGACACTTGGCTGCTCGTGTTGGATTGTACACCATCTGGGTAGGTCGTCCCTCATCGCTACCCCATACACATCTATCTCCGATACTCTTAAGCAAATCGTTATCCTATTAACCTCTAAACCGCTATCCAGGAAGGCTGGCCATCCGTCCGTTACGATGGCCAACATGCTCGCGACAACGACTTCTACGACCTTGACGGCTTCCTCCGCAACATCCAAGCCAACCCACCACCCCACACAAACGGCAGACATGATTACTTCATGATGATGTCCACAATCTTCGCTCAAGAAGCATCCGGCACAGTCTGGGTTATGACCGAAGATCCTCGGAGAATCATGATGACCAATATCTGGCTCAACGCCGAGTATAGAACACTAGCCGAAGGTGGTCGTGATTGGGTTCAACGTATCATCGCAATCGATCTCGAAGGTGGTCGTGATTGGGTTCAACGTATCATCGCAATCGATCTCGAAGGTGGTAATCCTCACGTTATCTTCTCTAGATTCCCGGATGGTGTTGAAAATCGCGCTAGCCCGCATAATCCAGTCCGTTGGACAGGTCCTATGCCTTGGGATTGGCCGGTCAGAGGACTTCCACCAGATAACGACGGTCCACCAAGACCGAGCGAAACTGGAAGCGGAAGTAACAAGAAACGGGATGACAGCTGGGTACCCGAACAACCCATTCAGTTCGAAACTCGTGATATGCGTGATGCTCGTGAGGTTGCTGAGCGTGAGTTTGAAAAGTTCATGAAACGATCGGGACCTGCTGAATGTTCCTTGGCGTCCCCTAAATCGCCTGTCGAGGCAGCGCTTGAGAGGAGACAATTCGATGGGTATATCTTCGAGCGGGCGGATTATGGTGTCGATTGTTTGCAGACGTTGTATGCTCTTTGGGGTAATATGACCGGTGTCTGTGAACCTTTCGATCAGGTCTTCTCAACAAGGACTTATGAGAAGATCCAGGGTGTGTACAAGTGGAATGACTTCTTTGGTTGATGAAGATTATATTCACTACCAACACTGCATATATTCTCATTTGTCAAAAATTGTGCATTTTTCCTGAACCCGAGGCTCGACGCTACATATTTCCATCATATCTACGCTAACTAATCAAACGGAAGTTGTATTTAATTTTAAAATATAATAGCAGGTCTTTGCAGCCGAAAGTTTACCTAGAATAGCAAGAAGTGATCTAGTCCAAGTGCATGCCTAGAGCGATGTACAGGAACACAAACATCAATCTATAGAAAAGAACTAACCCACGGCGCCATGATTATTAATATATCGTGAATCGATCTATCCAATCTACCAACGATCTCTAGGCTTCAGACCGTTTCAAACTCCAAAATCGAACTCCAAATACCATATCCACACCCAAAATTAAAATCACAAGCCCGCTATTATTCATCAAAACCAAAAAGTGCAACGCTGCCAACCCTTTGAGCCCCGGCTCCTCTTCTGAATTTATGCTCTTTGAATGGGTATTAGTACGTCGGGATTCTGTAAAATGAGTTTCCCTTCATCTAGCTCTACTTGCGTTACCCTTTCTGGGTCACTACTTTCAGGCTCTTCGCCATCTAGCTCCGGATCCTCGTAGTTGTTATTGTAAATCTCCAAATCAAGCTGGAACCGCTTCTGCTCTTGTTCAGTAAGCTCTTGATCCGTTCTGTCTAAGTAACTGTCTTGAAGATCAATCTTTTGTACGAGCCCACTAAGTCAGACACACCGAGGCATGTCAGTAGAAATCATGAGGCATGTTTGTAGCCAAAGGACAATGCAATGCTTACCTTTCGATCAAACTTAACAACATCGGATCCGTATAGTTCTGCCGAAACTGAACCAGATCACCTTTTTCACATTCTCCAGGAGGATTGAAATACTCCCGGGCCCTCCCTTGCTTTGCCAACCGAACAGGATGGGAATGATCGACAACTCTCGCCGCAAGAGAAATCTTAAACAACGATCTGTTGTGAATCACATCCTCGAAGGTTCCACCAACTTTGAAACGATAGACAAAGACTGGTTTAGTTTGGCCGAAACGATACGCTCTACCAATAGCTTGCTCCTCGTCTTGAGGCGAAAAATCGAAGTCAAAGATAACAACCCTAGAGGCAGCAGTGATATTTAAGCCAACACCGCCCGCCCTTGTTGAGATAATCATGATGTTTGCCCCATCTTCGGAATCAAATTCAGCGATAAATCTTTGTCGATCAATAGGCTTTGTAGTCCCGTCAATGCGGTAATATTCAATAAACTTGGAATCGAGGTGAGTCTCGATGTAGTTTAGAGTCGGAATAGAGCTTGAAAATATAAGTATTTTCTCTTGGATATCCTCCGCCACTTGTATGATGTTGAAGAGGCAAGTCATCCTGTTGCTACTCACCGGAGAGTCGAAGTTTTCGAATGTGTGTGCGTACTTGTAGAGGTTCAAAAGAGTCTTGAGATGGGCATCGCCTAGCAAATCCTCTTCCCTGATCTCGTGGATAGTGGATCGTGATAAACCTATTCCGTCGTTAGCTCGAGTACATACTAGCTCCTGCCAGCAGCTTTAGGCTTACGAGTGGCCCAGTTTATTTCAAGTTTCTCTTTTTTTGCCTTTTTGTCGGCTCTGTCCTTGAAAACCTCTAGCAAAATCTTGGGATGATTAAGAAGTGTTCGGAGACATCTCACGTGGTCGAAGAACCCCTTGATCTCGAGTCTGTCGGGTATCTTATTACTGGAGCTTGATGTTATATTCTCTTGTACGATGTTCTGGGCGAACAGGGAGTAAATCTTGCGCTGAATCTCTGTGAGCTCGACAGTTATGAGGAATTCAGTTTTCTCGGGAAGCCGGTTCTTGATTCGAGATAACCCACAACGATTCATCTTTGGCGACATAACATGGCGTAAGACCTTCGGCCAGAAATAAAATTAGTATACATTTCGGAATTAAATCCTAATTCTGCATGGCAATGTTAGCTATAGCGGGGGAGAAAGAATAACTTACAGCAAGGCGTCTTAAAGCAATTCTTCTTTGATCAGGCGACGATTCTTCATACAACCCAGCTTCAATTGGAGATGAAAAAAACATTTTGAACTTTCCTTTCGGCCCTAACATTTCTCCAGAAATCCACTTAGTCAAGCAGTAATATTCACTGAGGTTGTTCGCCAATGGGGAGCCAGTCAACGCAATCCTTGACTTCGTAGCTATTTGACTGAGTGCTTCTGATATACCCGATTTCTCGTTTTTGACTGCATGAGCCTCGTCCGCAACGATGATGTTAGGTGTTTCGATAACGATTCCTCTGAGCTCTGCCGCCAGTTTTATTGCTTCCTCTTCTTCTGGGGTTAGTACCACGTCTTTCTCCTCGTCAGAACTCTCTTCTTCTGAGCTGTCACGAGATTCACCCTCTCGAGCTTCAGCACTTGTTCTCGTGGTTCGACGGGCCCCATACCTCCTCTTGGTATTTTCTCGCGGCTGATTATTTTTAATCGAGCTCTCCAAGGTGCAGTCACGAAGCATCTGATATCCCAGCAAGAGAACACCACCTTTTCCCTCCCATTCCCTGAACATCTTAATTCGGGATTTGGGGTCCTTCCGTTGGCTGGGAACGTAAAATTTCAATAGCTGTTGACCGTTAGATTTAGGAACCCATTTCACAAACTCTTCTCTCCAGTTCGGGAGTAACCCCGGCGGTGCCACGATCAGGACATGGAGTGAACCTCTTAAATGGTCGGGAACTTGCTCCATGACTTTCTTATCCTTCGATTTGCCGACCCGAGATATAAGATAGAGGAGCGTAATAACCTGCAGAGTTTTGCCCATACCCATTGTGTGAGCAAGTAGAGCACCTTCGCCCTTTTGAACGACTTCTCGCCAAAGGAACTGGATGCCTTCGATTTGAGAGTCGAAGAGTTTGTCGGCAATATGAGGAGGGAGTTTAATGGGGTCAGATTCTGTTCCATGGTTGGGATTGACGATTTTATGTGGTTGGACAGATTCCACTAGCTGGTTAGGCTTCGTGGCGTCTGGTTGCTCAGTAGTCCCATCTTCAACCGCTCCATCACGTGTTCGAAGTTCAGAAGCCGTGCTAGTCTCGTCGTCTGCAGGGGAGCCGCTAGTTATCGATCCGGTAGACTCGTGTACGAGCTCGGGAGCCGGCTGGCCAAATCTCTGATCACCAGGAAGCAGGATATTTGCTGAATTCTCTAGATCTTGCCCGATGTTAGTGTACTCAATAAACATCGTTCGATGAAAAGTAACACTACCTTTGAAGGCGTTGTCTTCTTTACATGCTGGTCTTCCTTGGAGATGTAAGTCAGGCTGAGGAGTACGACCTCCATGTTCAGACGCAGGTGGTGTCAAATCGGAGAATACTTTGACTCTTTTTGGGTCAGGCGGTTGGAGCCCAGGCTGAGGACCCCTTGCCCTTTCCTTAGCAGTCACCTCGACGTGCAGATTATCGCCGGTCGTAGATATCATTTTACCAGCCGATATTAGAGTCTGGGACTGCACGTTCTACAGAAATAAAGGGGAAAAAGCGAAAAGTAAAACAATGAGTATATTCTAACACTCGAGGGAAGATTTATAAGGATCTATAGTGCCGTGGAGGTAGAAGATCAACTTCGACGATAACGATGCAATGTCGAGAAAATTCTATTGGTAGGATCATGAAGACGATGAAGAGTGTCTATTTGAAGAGTAGTAGTTCGTAGAAGATAAGCGAAGGTGCACGCTAACTGAGACAAAAATCGATAAAAACAAGAGAAAAAAATAATCGTAAATCAATCAGACCTTCTCTTCACTACCGTTCTCTTGGTCTTGACCCCGTTGTTGTACAACTATGTTGAGGTTGGACTGGTGCACAAATACGGAGTTAAACAAAGACCAATCTTCGCTGGAGTCTGCGAGCTCAAAGTTGAAATTTAGCAGGAGTGTCGGTATTAGTTTGTAGATTTCTAATAGGCTGATATTGCGTCCGATACACTGTCGAGTTCCACTGCCGAAAGAGAAAAGTCCTCTGTTCATCAGTTTCTTCTGTTCATCGCTGGCATGAATCCAGCGTTCAGGTCGCCAGAGGTCTGCATCGTCGCCAAAAACTGTAGTGTCACGATGCATGGCCCAAGCATTCACACCGATCGTTGTGCCGGCCGGAAATTCGTATCCATACAATTTTATAGGTTTGTTGTTGACACGTTCTAGTGGAAGACCGATGGCAGCATGTATTCTCAGACCCTCCTTGATGACGGCGTCTAGGTACTGGAGGGTTTGGGATTCGGGCCAGGTGACTATTGGTGATATCTGGCCAACTTTAGCCGCGGTGTCGATCTCTCTGACGAGTCGTTCCATCGTTACTGGGTTTCGAAGAAGGTGATAGAAGATTGCTCGTAGGGTTATGGCTGTACTGTCGCTGCCAGCAACGATCTAATAAAGTATAACAGTAAATATACGTACGTCCAGTTTCTGCAGGTGGTAAGAGTTCTTACATTCGTGTTTGTATAAGCCAGTACCCGAAAATCATCAACAACATCTGGATATTGTCCCCTCGCAGCGAGAAATCTGGACAAAAAATCCCTTCTCCCACCCTCGGACAAAAACTCTTTATCATCATACCTCACATTTTTAAGTCTCTGCTGCATCTGTGCCATAGTAAATTGTACCACGGGTGAAGTCAAAGGTCGGGACTTATACTTGTGGTAAGTTTTAATAAACCATCTGTCCACCCAGGGAATCTGTCCTAGGATCTGAATTCGAGAGAGGCTATGCAGTGTATGTATGATGTCGCCAACATCCTCCCCCTTTTCTAGAAACCCGAATTTCTTCGAGAAGGTCATTTCGCCGATGACGTCAAATGCGTAGTATTGTAGCCAGATTGCAAAATCGATGGTTTGACCGGATAACTCCGTGAGTTTCTTGAGGAATAGGGAAGTTGTATCATCCACGAATGGCTCGTACTCCATTACCGTTGTCATGGCATAGGCTTTGGCGACGGGCTTCCTTAGCATTTGGTGGAAGTCTTCATTTGTGGTGTTAAACATGTTCTCGTAAGGCTTCCCACGTACGATAAACTGTTGGGGTGTATAGAACTCAGACTGGAATGGTTAGCGAAAGATATTGACAAAGATAGCAGGATGTGAAACCTACCTTAGGAAACTTGTCCTGGACATTGTAAATAGCCTGTATAGCATCCAATCCCGACACACTAACACAATTTGGCCCAACTCTTACTACATTGCCGTATTTCTTGTGAAGTCGAACATAAGTATCCTGTGCATCTCCTTTCTTGACGTAGTAAACTCTCCATAGATTCGTTAAGCCGGCCAGGAAAGGTCCAGGGATATGTCGTAGGCGAAGGTAATTTCTAAGTAGAATGGCGAAGAGAAGGAGTAATCCCAATAGCGGGATCCGCGAAAGCAGTCGGAGCCAGTCCATAGTTCTAGCTTCAAATATCCTGTTCGCCGGAAATGGGATAGCTAATATCGACAATTAAATTTCGACAAAGCGTCTGGTTGGTGGAAGGTCAACGGGAAGTGTGTTGTAGGGAAAGTTCGTGAAATGGTGGGTAGCACAGGGTAGCACAAAGATTTAAATGAATTTGGAACGAAAGAAAGAAGACAGATGGGACCGAAAAAAGTACATCTGCTAAACGCTGGCTGGGAAATTAGAACAAAGGAAAACGTGCTAGATATCTCCAAGTTCAGTGGCTTTCCTGTCGTGCCGACGTCGAGATCTCAAACTCTGATTGCCGGCTTTTCCCAGCTCAAACTAGGTTGTGCACTAAGTACCCACCCGCTTGGTAATTGGGTCCACGATATCCACGAGGGACTTCGAAGGGTGACTACTGTGTACCAGGAAAACGGAAGCCGGAGCCAGACTGCTTACTTGAACTAACGCTAGCATCCTCGAGTCGACATCTTTGGAGGCCAAACAAGGGCCTAGCTATCCTCGGCTTTCAAGCTAGCTAATTGGCTGGCTCCTTCGAAAAAAAGCCGCAGGCGCAACCTGCCAACTCCGCTTGGAACCCACTCCTTGCACCATAGTTACGTGCTCCTGTTGGTCGATATCCGTGTCGGCTTCATATCCTGTTTAGATGGCTGCTGCCAAAATATGTGCGTCGTTGGCGTCTAGTCCGGATAAGATGGTCGCAACCAATAAACAGATACGGGGAACGATATCTCCTTGTCGCCGACGTCTAGACCCACCGCCTTGAATCGATTGACCAACGCCTTTGCGTCTACATGCATCAGTTGCATGAATTTTCGAAAACTTCATTGGAAAACCTTTCGTGTATGCAAAGTGATAGACGGCTTATAAGGTTTTTCGTGGTCGGAAGAAATAGGCGGATCGGGCGGAAATGGTTGACATTCAGTCGACAAACTTCAGGCTAAGCAGCTTCAGGAAGGTGGGGGACTTTAACTGCCGTCCTGGCCTACTTTTGGAGGTAAACGATTGGTCGAAAGACTCTGAAAGGCGATTTGTTTGATCTTGACGTCTGGGGTATAATATGCAATTATATCACTTTGGCAACGCTGGCGCTGTCAAACTTCAAAAAGAGCAATCTAAAAGCCATATTTAGACATTGCTATCGTGGATTGCTATTCCGATAGCTCCACTTTCTCGAACGCCATTCGTCCTTTCATACAAATTTGTGGATTGCTTTATCAATATATCGTACCATGTATGCATATGCGTCAATTCACGCAAATAGGTATATATACTCCACTGCGGGAGATGTCTCGACAGCTGTTCCGGATGTCCAGCTTGCCGTCAGCAAATTGTGTGGATTGGCTAATGATTTGGCGTGTTCAGTAGCTAACAGGACGCAACCGTGTTGAGGAATCTGGCGACGAGACAAACTCCTAGTATATTTCACTTATTTTCTCAAGCACCTATAGCCATCATATAAGTACTTTTCTTAATTATAGGTAAGGAAGTAAGGGAAGGGCTATGGGGCTCATAATGGTTACAGTGCGCTGCGGGCTTTATCATTTAATTATCGATAACCGCTATTGGATGGGATGGAATATGGAGCCGTCTTATGAGCTGTCAATGTGATAGTCTATGTAAGTACACAACGTCCGAACTCAAAGCCGGCCATTACAGGCGATGACCATTCAAACTAGTCCAACAAAGGTCTTTCATGCATTATTGACCCCAGCTGAAATATACTACTAGCTAGTGGAGATGAAGGCTAACTAGCTAGCTGAACAATGTGTTGTCTGGTGTTGAGGGATATGATATCGCATGCGGCTGTCGGCAGATAAGAGTTTGGACCGAGGGCCCAAGTATGTACCTAACTCCCTCCTAGAGTACCTTCTCACCTAAGCACTTAGTTGCTTAGGGCCTCTCTTTTTTAGCCTGATCCGTTCAGGATCCAGGAGGAAAACATCTAGGGAACTACTTGTGCTGGAAGCTAGTCCAGGCGCAGATGGAGGCAGGGCAGCGCACCTACCTGGGGAAACCGTGATTCATCAAAGTAAGTGCTTAAGAGTGGATACTCGCTTCCCTAAGTGGCTATTTCTGTTAATCTCAATACCATATCGCTGTCAACATCCTTGATAAATAAGTATCTGTTAGCGACAGTTCAACGGTTCAAGCTGATTGCTGCCACTATGCAATATTCTCCTTGATCCTTTCTACTACTTTTCTATTGTTTTAACATAATTTCAATTGTGAGATTTGGGACAACCCTCCTCTCTCTGTTTCTTTGGGTGCGACACAACTCGATCTTGTGGCTTACAAACGTCTAATACTCAATAGTATAGTACTCGTATTCCCACCGATCTATCGTCTCATCGGCCTCGCGAATACTCCAAGATATGACGCTGAAATTTGGGTCTGAAAACATCCTTTATGGAGTCAATTTTTATGCCACAGCAGAATGCGTTGAAATATGTGTAACAAATCTATGACTGGAGGCTGGTCTCGATCTCGCGATAGACTAAATTTAGCTAAACTGGAGAACCCTAGCCCTCTTCAACTGATCATCAGCTACATAGGTTTCACTCGAACTAGTTGGCCATATCTTAGAAGCGACGGAAGTTCCTTCAAATTTCAGTTATAGGTTAGGCGCTCGGCGTGCTTCAATGTATAATAGCGAGCGCGTTTTTACAACGTTATAATTAGTAAAATAGAGGATAGTTGACTAGTACTAGCTATAGGGCTGTTGGTCTTGGAAGCCACATGGTCTGATTGTGCGATGCTAAGACAGAACAATAAAGCAAATAATATCGTGGTGTTATTCCATAAGCCTTCTTCCATGGCATACGCAATTATAACTTGTCAGGATTTCGTACTCATTATGCACCTAATAGATATCTTGTACGCCAGCAGAAGAAAACTACCGAGGTAGATTCCTGTTGCTAGTCTGATTCGCGGGACGGTTTGTTGCATCAACGATTTCCCGCTTGCCTCAAGTCCAGACCCGAATGTTGGTAGCTGACCGCCGACTAGATCGATAGTTTCTATTATCGGGTATCGTCAGATATGTGAAATTGAAACATTGGCCCGTTTTGTTTCAAAAAAAAAAGGCTGCCGGCTGCCAACATTTTTTCATACGTAAGGAGGCAATCCGCCAATTAAGCCAAATTGCCATATCTATTACTCATGCACGCCGCCTAACGGGAGAAGGCGTCTAACAATAGTGGTCTCGAGGCTATAATAATCGAATCAGCGGCAAAGCTTTATTTTAAGGGGAGCAATCTGTTGGTGCCGGCCCACGAGAAGCATCAATGCAATTAATGGTCAATAATTAGTTTGCTATTATCCCGTCTCTTGGCAATCTCAGGATGGCCCATGAAGCTGAACTTATCACATACTTAAACAAACGTATAGCTTCGTCTAAGTTGTAAGCAAAGAATAACATGAAGGCAATGAGTGATTTGAATTCTATTCTATCTCCATGGGCCAGCAGCCTCATGATCATTGCGATTTAGTCGGCGGGCAGTATATATCTTATTACAATGTTATCAGGTGCCATCCAATGTCAGAATAGGCACTAATGATCATTTGATTTTAGCCGCAAGCTAGCACTTTCACGGGAAATTTCGAAAAGTCCTCCTGAAAAAATGACCTGTTCAAACTCCGTGATAACTATTGAACAGTAGCCTTGACCCTGGAGCTTATGTATTTTACGTAATCGCAAGGATCTCGCGCATATCGTTTTCTAAAGGTCGACCAACTCAAACATTGCATCGCCTGCCGGGTACCCGTGTTGCTCAAGAATGCTCTTCGTGCATCATGCGTTTTACTAAATCCGCACTCACAACTATGCAATTCCAGCCGTGTTATACCAAAAGGTTATGATAGGTTGATACAGAAAACAGAACGAGGCCGCGATGATTTCGACCACAGAAGCATTAAAATAGGGTAGTCAAATAGAAAGGATATTTTGGCCGATTCTCTCGAGCTCACGACATAAAAGGCCTATACTGAACCTTTCATGTGCTGTCTTTCCACCATTAGTCCCCAGATATTTCCTTAGCTTTCAGGATTCACCCAAATTACCCCATACGGAATGTCTATCACTCAGCACCACTTTATCTTCCCTCCTTCAATACTTTTAGTCGTGTCATTCTTCTTTACGATCTCTGTTTCTGCCATAACGCCAGATAAGAAATTTTACCCAAATTCAGAGAGTTTTTTTCGCTTGGCGTATGGTCCATGTTACGAGGACCACGGTACAGCATTCGCAAGCAACAATAGTGTTTGCTTGGATCTCGTGAACTGTATCTTGGAGCGTATCTTTGAAGAGAGGAAAGCTTCGATCGCCAGTACAGGAGTTTTGTTAGGTTTCGCTCCTACGGTATTTACCTTTGTCGGTCTCGCTATTCAAGGCATCTTAATACTATCGACCGAGCGACTAGTACTAGCTGCATTGTGTACTATAGGGATTGTAGGGTTCGGATTTAGCAAACCATTCTTACTCTTCAATATTCGCAGGACGATGCAAAAGTTCTAGAATGAACAAGTATACTCGGATGAGCAAGTCTACTTGGATCTCCAAGACCGGTACTTTCAGACTATGAAGAGCAGGAGAACAAAGATTATCATAACCGTCTTCCAATACTTATATTGTTGTATCGTGGTGGCGAACACTGTTCATAACAGCTGGGAAATCGGAAAATAGAAGGCTCTAGCCTGGAACTGTCGCTTAACCTCCAGGCTACCTTGATGTATAGCTCGTTCAGCGTAGCAATTTATGTACTGATATGGGCGGCTCTCTACCTAGGTTTAAAATATCTGAAAGTGGCATTGCCTTCAATTGAGCCTTCAACAGAACCTCCAATGGTCATGGAGGTTTTAGAAGAGGAGAAACAAACTTTGTTTGAAAGAGAGATTATAGGGATTTATGCAAAAGTCCGAACTTGGTATCAAAAGGAGTTTAAACTGTTTTATGCTGCAGTACCGCTACAATACAACCTAAAAGAAAAGAGATTAAAGTCATTGGTCGTCAGCACGGGTATCATATTAGGATGGAGAGCAGATTGCGTGATTTTGGCGCAGTATATCGCGGGAACGGTTATCTTATCCAATGTCTTGTTCGTTAGATTGGATGATGCTATCTGAATTGCTTTCAGATATATTTTGTCAGCAATGGTATTGTTGTGTTCGAGCTAAATGGCATGAAACAGGCTTTCTGTATCGAAGCGGAAGAGAGAAGAAAGAAAGTACTGCTAGAAAATAGAGCGAAAGCTTTCCAATTTGCAGGGGAAAGGGTTGCTGGTATTCGTTCAGTAGATATGATCAAATGACCAAGCCACCGAATTTGCCCTGGTTTATTAGTCAATTGATCTACGGTTAGATCATAGGTCGATTTTCCATCTATTTTTCGTTATCAATTAACTGTATCAACGCCTCAATATATACACATTCCCTTTTATTCTTACTATTAGAAAGCAATATTACCATAGCCTCATGGAAGGTAGCTATAGCTACATAATGGAATTTAGGGCTTCAATCCCAATGGCTATCGGGATCGGGAACCTGCGCCGAATTATGAGTTAATTGTCATTCAATATCTTCGCCTGATTATAAATACGAGCCCCCGTATCTGCCTAACGTTACGAGCTCGTGACTGCATACAGGCATTTGATTCCATTCAGCTCGAATGCAGGTCAAAATGCGTGGCCGGGTGCAACCAGTCTATTCTCACGTGTTGGAATGTGGAGAACTAAGCTAAGGATGCTAAAATACTTGTAACATCAAAAACGGTGAACAGTCACCAGTCAATCGATAAATGTTTTTGAAGAAAATATATACAATCAATAGAACCCCTACCCCCTGTGTTATGTACAACCTTTTGAACAAAAAATGCGACAATCTTATCTACAAATCGCCATTTCCTATCTTAACACTTATTTACAGAAGACTGCCTTAATTCCTACCATCTGCTATCGCTTAAATTTCAAATATTTAAGTGAAAGATTGGAGGATAGGAACATAGGTGCTGACAGCGAGACCGTTTGGTGGTTCGATGTTCTGGAAGTAATTTGCTGGCCACCATGGACCAGCAGCCCACCAAAGAACACCAACCCAGGCACCAGAGTTCAAAGCAAAGGTAAGACCATCCTTAACAGCCTGCTGGCACTGGCTGTTGTTACCGGCACCGACCTCACCGAGGATGCATTTAACGTTGTTCTGGAGACACCAGTTGGTAGCATCAACCAGACGTTCCTTCAAGATGGTAGCAGAGACGCAAGTCTCGCTAGTACCAGAGGAGTCGCTGTCGAGGTACTGGTGCATTTGGAAAACGATTTTGTTGAGTGGATCTTTAAGGGTGATCATTGTTGGGGCGTTGACGGAAACCCACGACCAAGCGCCAGACCATTGGTTACCTTCGACGAAGATGGTGTTGGTAGCACCGGAAGCACGAATACCATCAATGGCAGCTTGGTTGAGAGCAACAACGTTGCTCTGATCCATGGTGTTGTACTCGTTGTTGGTGTCGAAGATGACACGCGGGTTGTTCTTGTAACGGTTGGCAAGGTTGGTCCACCAGGTCTTGAAGGCATTGGTGTTGGTGATGATGGCACCGTCGAATCGACCATAGTTGTGGGGGTCGATGATGGCATAGGCACCTTTGTTGGTGACGTAGTTGATAATTGTATCTAGGCCAGAGATGTAGGCGCTATCGAAGGGGCCAGTGAGGCCGCCAGATGATGGGGGAGTGATACGCTCCACTACATTATGTTAGCATACGATTTTTGATGCCATAAAGTTAACGTATGAGATTAGAATACTTACTCTTGGTGTTAATACGGAAAGTGTTAAGGCCTCGAGCGGTGAAGTAATCGATCGAGGATGGGGATGGCCATGTGTAATGGGTACCCAAGACACCAGGAATGACGTTCTCGCCGAATTCAGCACCCGATTCGTTGACACCAACATACTCGAACTTCTTGGTTCCACTAGTAGGAGAAGCACTTGGGGTGGTGGTTCTGGTGGTTGGAGTAGTCGTCCTCGGGGTAGTAGTAGAACTAGTAGTAGTCGTCCTCGGGGTAGTAGTGGCAGCAGTGGTAGTAGCCTGAGCTCCAGGCAAGCACTGACTGTAGTAGGGGTTCAACCTGTATAATATCTGATATCAGTATATGATATATATCTGAAGGAGGTTTCATGATATTCATGATATCGATATATTATTAGGAGATACATACTCCGAACAATAATTTCCCGAGGCACAAGTAGTGGGGCCAGTCCAGCCAATACCACCGCCTAAAACCAATAGTTAGAATTATCTTGTCGTGATATCAACCAGAGATTGAATAGCGCATATGCATACATTGTCCCCAGACGGACTGCTGGGCAGAAACGAGCGCGGCACCGCCGGCAACCAACGCAGCAATTTCGACCTTCATGATGGTTCGGAACTGTCGCAATCGATATCCAATTCGATTTTATGTGAAGTGAAATATAAGAAAGTGATCCTTATCCAGCACCTCTATGAATGTATATAAGTATGATGGTGATGATGATGGAAAAATTCAAATCAAAAGACAAGACGACGTTCTCGTTATATACCACATTCTCGACTACCTTGTACCAAAGACGCCCCACAATTAATATTTAAAAGATATCGCCATAGACACCCTGACAATGGTCTCATGACGCCTCATCTTGCATCCCTTTCCAATCTCCACTCCTAGTCGTCCAGATAGCGTCCACTACCGGCTTCCGTAACCATATCCAACCGTCCAACACCAGGTCGTGCGGCCCAGAAAAAGTGTTGAAGGGAGGTCTTGCGCAAGTGCGCCAGGGCCTCTTTGGCCCATAGCCTGTTTCAAGCGGGAACAGGTTCCGAACCAAACCAAGGCGCCCAAGCTCTCGCAAGGCCTCTAACACAACCCATGGAAGGTCCTGTTTAATATGAACGTACGGAACATTCCATAGACCTTCTGTACAGCTGTGATTGTCATATGGTCGTCGACGTCATTCGCGACAAGGGTATCAATGGAAAAGTTTCGTTTCAGACGCCGGAATATTGTTGATGGGTGCGTAAGTTTGCTCCAGTTCCTCACGCCTCGATCCACTGAATCATTAGCTTCGCCGTGGGAGGTAAGCCTGGCCTATCCCTAGAAACTTTCGCGGTTCTAATCAGTCGAAAAACCACATACCCTAATCCTCCCCCTTTCTCGATCGGAACCACGGGAAGCAAATTTCAAAAACAAGCTCTCCCAAGCTTTCAGGATGAGGGATAGATAAATTTATATTAAGAACTTTCCTCGGACTATCTCATTCCGTGGGAAACAGTGTCAGGGGCGCTCATGCATTTCCACATCCAGTCTTCGATTACCCTATATTAGGCAAAATGTTTGGTAAGGCGTACCAGGTGATTGTGAATATTATGTTTGAAAATAAATAGTAAGCATACATACACACGTTATTAGGTCTGGGGTTTGCTTTATGAACATGTTGTATAAATCTGGGCGTCTACATGCCTATATCTTAACTAGCATTGCCCTTGATATAAAATTTACAACCTGGGATTTTTGCACTAAAAAAAGTGGCCAACAGTATAGACGCGGATCTCGTTCGGCCCCACCTCGTCCGTGGAACTTGCATCTATAGACATGGAGACGTTCTAGGAACTTCGGATACTGCATCCCGAGTATCGAATCTCATTCACATTGGATGAAAAACAAAATATATCCGATTTTCCTTCACATCTTGAAACTCATTCCTGTGCACAGACACTACAATTTTATAGCTTTACAATCCCGAAAAATTCCTGCTGGGTATAACAGTTATAAAATCCATAACCCCAAAAGAATTTTCGGACGGATTCATCGCGATGCGGACGGCACGGTAGGAGAATTTAATATATCTAAGTAGTTATACGGAGATATTATGATATTGGCAAAATCTAGACGTGGCAGCCACCACTTCAACGGTTATACATTGCATTTTTAGCAGATTCTGTTATCAATTTGAAGCTGATAGGACGGATATTTAGATTTACACTACTACGTAGCAGCCACTATGCAATGTTATGCAAAGTCTGAATTCTTGCCAAGGGGATTTTCCGGGGTCCACGATTTACCCGATGATACTAGGCGCAGGCCCGTATAATAGTTTGAAAATCTCGATTATCGCGTGATTAAGGTCTCAATCGCTCTTATACGCAGGCAATAGCGAATCATGTACAGACTTAATTGGGTCAAAACCAGAAACAGCTGGCGAGTAGTCGAGCAGGACGCTGACCCGGTGACCCCCACTCTGCAAGATATTTGACCCTTCTCACTTAAGTCGCTGTGTACACGGCATGGAACTTTCATGAATTCAAATAACACCAATATGTATTACATTTACTCCTCGAAGTCTAGGTGCAGATTATCATGGGGTCCTTTTTACGCATAGAAACGGATCGTATTTTATCTTCTGATCGTTCCTAAATCTGCAATTCATGAATTCAAATACTGTCATGATATCGAAGACTTTAACTCATGGAAAAATTATATTATGTCCGCGTCCCTGAAGTCTACAGCCTTGCCTCCAGTAAGATATTCCAGCCTTATATACACCCATATATTAAATTTCCCTGGCTTGAGCCGCCTAGTTAACTAGTTTCGAGACTAGACTTGGATGATAAACCCCGAGATCTACCTTTGAAGCTTCGGTGCAATATAGCCTTGGTTACATGATTATATTGATGACGAGAAGCCTAGTTAATTAACCCATCTCGGCCTTGTCGCCTAATGATAATATATTCCTAGGCATGGACGTCCAGACACCATTGCGGTAGTGATTAGATGATATATATCGCAAGTACTAAATAGCCAAGGTAGGATTGTTCTACTGTAAGCTTAAGGAGGAAACCAAGATCTATAGATCTAGGAGAACCCAACCAGTTATGGATAGGGATGACGACGCGAAGCTTTTGATTGTATATGTAAATGTAGAATAGCAGACACCGACAAATGCAAGAGATAATATCAAAAACGCCATCCAGAATATAACAGCAATAGAACCCATCCAGAACAATGCAGTGCCATGTAGTAACAGTAACAAAAAAACAATAACGCCGTTTATTGTAGTATACAATCCTATCCGATGCAAGAGCCCAAATCAAATAAACGCCTTTAGAATGCTGGTTCACAATGCCCATGTATGCAGAAAACGAAACCCAGAGATACCAAATCAAAACTCCAAAAGATGCCGGCATGACCCATGATATCCCCTTTTTAAAAAATAACCCGCGACCTTTTTAAAACATTGTTGAAAAAATGATCCAAAACCTCTGTCCGAGGCCATGATGGAAGGATCCATATAATACAATCGCAAACCAGTAACGTTATGCATTTGCTGCCCTTCACTCTCAAAACCTCTAATGAGGCTATACGGGCCTCCTCGCCCCGTTCAAGAAATAATTATTCAGAAATCTTCCCCACAGTTCCAACTCCAAACCATCCAACGCAGGCTTCGACTACGTCGTTGGCTGTATTTTCAGGCCCCCAAGACCAATCCTGCTTATCGGGCCGTTCGCTCCCACTATCGGAAGCATAACCATCGTCATGTTCATCCCCACACTCCTTGTCGGAATCACCCGACTGAGGATCAAGTGAGTCGACATTGCTGGCAGCGCTGTCAAAATCTGCCATTTCCTCACCCGGCAGATTCTCATCAAACTGGGCGGGTGGCAAACGCTGTGCTAGACTGGATGCATCTTTGCCTGCCTTCCTCTTGGCGGCTCCAGTACCTTCAGCAGTGGGGGTAGCTTCAGCAGAAGCTGGTCCCGTGACATCTGCAAACAGAGAAACGGCATTACGCTTAACGCTTTGTTGTAGTGGTGATTCTCCAAGAGCTCGCTTCTTGGTTGTAGTCTTGCCAGCACTCGCGACACGCTTGCCCCGCGTCCGGCCATTAGGGCTCAGATGCGACTTGGGCGTAAGAGGAGCCACAGCTGCCTTCTTCTTCGGTAATTTTGATTGTGTCTTCCTTTCATCTTTCTTGGATGTCTTCTTAACTAATTTAGTTTTGGTGATCTTCTTCTTTGTTTGCTTTGCGAGAATACTCTCGCGACTAGAGGTGCTAGCCCGGTTGGTCTTGGCAAGGGCTTTGTTGATAGTTGCGGCGTTCAGCTTTCTAGAAGTCTTCTTGACAATCGTCGCATTTGTGAACTCGGGAGAGGTGGGCGGAGTTCGATACTGCGAACGAAGGTTGTATCTCCTCTCGGTGGAGGAGTCTTGGGAGTCTTGGCTAGTAGACTTGGTCGCAGCTGTTGTTGCTTGAGAGGTAGGAGAATTGTCAACCTCATCTGCAGGTGCAATTCTGGCCTTCTTCTTTGTCGGTGCACAGATATCAGCCAGTTCGTCCTGGTGATCTTCCTCCACTGACTGTGATGGAGGTGTCTTTCTCTTCTTTGACGTAAGGTTGGGTCGAGATTTTCTCTTCTTGGAGCCGCCTTGGCTGTTTTCATCATCTTCCGACTTTGGTGGTTCATCTTCTTCCTTAACGCAAGATTGAGTTGCAGGATTTGGTTCCTTCTTCGGCGAAGGCGGATCTCGGTCCCAGAGTTCGAAGAGAGATGTAACCTGCTGTCGAACAGTAGCAGGGATACCCGGGGCAAATGGTAGAGATGAGCTCTTTAGTCCCTTGATTTTTGGCTGGTTGATCCCTAGTCCTGCTTTCAGAATCATTGTTGTTGGTGCGCCACCATAGGCTCTCGGGAATCGGCTTGCCGCATCCTCGGCGTCCATCCTTGGCATCACGGATTCCTCAAAGAAGTATGGCATGTATAGATTTGTCGGGGAAGCCGTGGCGTATTGCATGGCTGTCGGCACACTGCGAGGTTTAACAAGGCCTTCGGAAGCCGCCTTGATTCGCGATTCATAGTCTGCAGTTTCGTGGTCGATAAAGTATTGGAGGTTTGTTGGGAGGATAATCCAGCGAGGTTGCTGGCAGTCATATACACAATGACAGTTTCTGCAGAGGGTAACAAGATTGTGGGGGGATGCTAGATGTCGAAGATTTGGAGGGAAAATGCCGACTGTGTCACGATAATTGAGAAACTAGATTAAACCCATATGAGTCAGAAGCAGTTACAGAGTAATAAAGGCAGGGTTTGTCATACGAGATCACGATTGGAGGCGACAACATTGTGAGCGGTCTCCAGCATAACAGTGTTTGATTGGGAGCAAAGCCAGCATTCTCGACCATCACGAGCCTTCACAACCAATTTTTCACTGTCGTTCGGTTTCGAGAAGCCTGATGATAATGGATTCCTAGTTACCGATTTCTCAAGAGTAGCAGCTCGTCGCGAACGAGCGCCGGTTGTTTTTTCGATAGAGGCGATACTGGCAGCCAGTGTATAAGTTGATCGGACCCTTCTGGAGGGGCGCTCTGATACAGTTACAATCGATGCATTAGCAGAAAAAGAAACTTCTGGCAACGGCTTATCGTCCGTGCTTTCCCAAGAAACTTCTGCAATATCGTCAAATTTCCTCTTGGAACTACCACCGGAGGATGGGAGCTTTGGCATCGCTTTAGGAGCAGCCTGAGGTTGTGCCTCTAGAGGAGCGGGTGGTGCGAGAGGGGTATGGTTGGTGATATTATTATCGTTGTTGTTGTGCTTGTTTATATTGGAAGTGGTGTCATCGATCACGGGCGACCGAGAAACGGTTCTCCGAGCAGTACCGCGACCACGTCTTGTCTTTTGCCGTCCGACCATGGTAGCGATTAAGGATAGATAGCATTTAGGAGAAGGGTCTTCGAGGGTCTGGTGAGTCAGTGGTGATGTTTGGAAGCGGTGGTGGTGAGAGAGAAAGGTGGCGATGGTTGGTTGATCAAGCGGTGAACGACAAACCAAAACAAATTCTTTGGGAAGATTTTGGCACGTCTCCAACGACAACAACTAAACATCACACACAACACAAAACTCAGGAGCTCCGCCATAACCCCTTCATGCTTCAATACTATGGCCATGTGCATGTGCCAGTTGTACCTCGTGGGAACATATTATTGGACACCGAACATGCACACTGCGAGAAATGTGATACTAGTTACGAGATTGATGTGATTGCTCTTTCTCATTACTTCTATTCATTCGTGTTTAAGCACTTTTGTTCGTTTAGTATAGCAGAATTATATTTTACAGACGGCTATCTAACATACAACTATTTAAGATTATACGGAGAAATGCTTTTATTGGAATTACTACTATGTAGTGTAATCCTAAATAACGTACTGTGTTCCGTAAGGGTTATAGAACGAGTAAAGGGTATAGGTGGCATCAATGTCAATCCGAGAATCCGTTCTAGAGGGGATTAGGCCCATCATGATATCATTTATACTATCCTCCCTTCTGCTGTATGAGCATGATAAGTGTCGCTATATGAGAATTCTCTTTTCTATGCAGTTGTTCAGCAGCCTTTGGGATTTTCAGATTGCAAACTTTGCAGTCCCAGAACTGTTTGTTCTCTTCGTCAAGTGGTGGTGGGCTGGTGCTTCGTTCTGGCGGGTCAGCCTCGGGGGGCCCTAACACTGCGTTTGCCTTTAGCCCTATAGATTCTGCTGGAGCTACTATCGATTCCTGTTGTATCTCTCTCTTCGTACCTTCCATGCCAACCTCCCCCTTCAAGTTATCCGCATACCAAATCCCCAGCTCTCTACAGGCCATCGCGTCCTCCAAACTGTCATGGACTCCATTTCCATACTTCGTATTTCCAGATCTAATCTGTATACCGGTTATCAGCCTGCACATAGCTTCCAAACCCGTGCCTTCATCATCCAACCAATCATCCAACTCATCATCCCCAATTCTCTTCACCCTACTCTCTATCTCCTGCGTATCCACAATAGCTGGATGCAGCCATCTTAGACAAATGAAGTCGTTCGTCCCCCCATGAACGAAAACCATAGTCTCTGGCCCTACAAACTCAAAGATCTTTTCTCTCGCTGCATCGCGGCCTAATATTGCTGTTGAAGCGTTTGAAGCTGAGATGATATCCCTATAGGTGATCCCGTGGATGTGAGTGATCATATTCTTGATCTTTACTAGAGGCTTTACTATAGCGTCAATGAGGACTTCTTTTGTGAAAAAATCCACAAGGGTTAGTTTGATTAGCTCGGGTTGGTCGAATCTGTTTGTGGCCATCTCGCAATCTAATGATACTGCTTTTCGAACTTGTTTGCTTCGGCTAGATGGCTTGAATTGGGGGGTATGATGCAGGTCCCAGAACTTTTGGGGTAAGTCTGAGTTGGTAGTCCAATCGTGCCTGGAAAACATGCGGCAACCGCTGGGCTGGCCTGGATATTCGATGGTTGTTGAGCGACAACAGCTCCATATCTAGTTCTAGAAAGTTACTATACAGAAGAACTAGTACTGAAACAACCGGGCTAAGCTACCTGTTGTAGTTTTTTCCCAGGGTGTATCCGGCATTGTAGCTGTTGCTTGTAGGCTACTGAGTCATCGGGCTTCAGAGCAAATGCTGGAAGAAAAAGTTAGCATAGTACTCCGATTATGCACTGCACCTAGATACATACCATCACATCGTTTACAGTACGCTTCATGTTTATGCAACAATTCTTCCTCGCTAAATTTTTCGGTCCGATAGCCGTACCGCTTGTACTTCTCACGAGGAAGCAAAAACCTCTTCAATGAATGCTCGTGTTCCGGTGAGAAAGGGAATTCGCTCCACCGCTTGCTGTTCGGACAAACTGCAACGCCAGGCATGATGTATCTTTTTTAAGATGATATGAGTCGACGTTTAACGTTTAATCGGAACTACGAAAGACGCTCTCTTGGGAGAGGGGTTGAAAGGTTTAAAAGGTTTAAAAGGCTTAAGGGGATCAAACTCCGCCGAAGACGCAAGACTAATAGATCTTGATTTGATTAGCTAGTCGGTTGAAGCCGCTTTGATTAGGTCAACATCATTAGGACTTTGTACTTTAATTTTAGTCAAGAATTTGTTGTGGTTCCTAATTGCCCCTTACTCCAGCGCTGTTCAGAGAGTGTCTACAACAAGTCGAGATACCTATTGATACTGCCAGAAAATTCTGTCCCAAACTTGCGAATGAGAATGACCAAACGTGCGAAAAGGAAGAAACCACAAAAATGGAAAAATAAGAAAACTCTAGATTATATTCATATTTCATACCGAGTACTCCGTACACAACCGAAATATTTATACACCACTATAAGAGACAAGTCTCATTCAGCATGCCGACTTCAGGGGTGCTGCAGCGCTGGACCAGCAATGTCTGATTTGACAAGCAATCCGTTTGCTGCATATTCTCCACACCACCGCCACCGGGATTTTCAGGGCGCGTCCATGGGCCAGATTTGTGAACATGTTACAGGCAAAACCCACCGATCTGGGTATTCCATCCCTGCGTTTGGGCTTCCAATGGCCTGCCTTAGGCATGCCTTTGCCCTGCCTGGGGATTGTTGCACAAGTAATGTCGGATGACATGACCCGGCTTGTGAAGAGAACAACATGGCACCACGGCTGTTTGGCATTAGTTAGGAATTCCTGATATCATGACCATGATTGACGCCTGGCGGACAGAAGTCACCTCATGTGGCGAGGAGATTACAGAGAAGTTACCCTCTTCCTGCGTTCTTCTGTCTACTGGTATGGAAGCAAGAACGCACTCTACGAAAGATTTCCGTAAGGCGGGTCCTAATATATAATAATGAGATCATGATGGTTGCAACGGGCGCAAGAATTCCTTGCGTTGTCACCATATGTCATGTCTACAATGCAATTGCTATTCAGGCATGTACCTGCACTTCACATGCATGACTAAATCCTCATGAACGCGTTAACAGCAGCTAGGAATGGTCTACCCAGAATTGAGAAAAACTTCTGAACGCAAGCTGGTAGGATTATATCTCCCATGTTAGCAATGTATACACTCGCCCGGATACCAATCCACCAACCCGCGTGCCAGGACTATTCTGTCCTAAAGGTCCTACGACCCAGTTTGTTGCCCAGAGTCTCCAGCGCACCGAGTTTGTCGCGTGGGGTTCAAAAAATGCACCTAATTTTGGTGCGAAGCGAGCAAATTCGACCAAACCAAAATTTCAGCAACACAAAACCCAAACCCCAACTTCCCCTCGAAATGCAAGGTCCGTCGGCAAGCTGCGAATGCCGAACACGAAATGTACCCAGTCTAACAGCTAACGACATCGGGACAAGGAATCCTTTCGCAAAAGCTAGGGTTTTCTCTCTTCACAATGTAATGGTGAGTCGATGGCTCATTCCGTTTTCACGATAATATTCAACGTTGATATACGCTTTTGAAACTCCTCAACCCGCCCACCCTAGCAGAGATATGGCCTCAACAAATGTCTTCAAATTCCGTCCCGCAACTCTTGCGGCCGGCGATGACCGCTGGTTTGTCGAAGCCTGGGATTCTACCCTCCCCTACCTCGCTTCAATTGGTAGTACCAGCCAATGGCAATATATTCCCAGCAACCTACCCGGCGCTGTCTCCAAGGTCAAGAAAATGATTGCAGACAGCGATATATCTGCCCAAAAGTATCCTATTTCGTCTCCGGAAATACTGTTAGAGAACGGAACACCACCATTAGATTGGAATAAAGCATATGTGGCAGAAATTAGTGTCAACAAAGAGCATATACCTGTCGCATTGGCCGAAAAATACTCGTCTACTTCTATACAAGGAGATATTGTTACCATACCCGTTGGGGCAATGGTACTTCAAGGCAAATCGCCGGAGTATGTTCGTGCAGTGATACCAGAGCAAGATGACAAAGATCCGTTCATTTTCTTAGCGTTTTTGATGACGGATCATAGAGCTGGGGGGCTTGCTAAAGGGTCAGGTTCGGCATTGCTTAATATTGCGAAGGAAGAGGTGAAGAAGTTAGGGTTGAAGAGACTATGCGGGGATTGTTGGAGAGGGAATGGGAGGAGATTGGTGGGGTATTATGATGGGCAGGGGCTTAAGGCGATTGGGGATTTTGATGTACCGAAGAATGAACAGGATTCTTGGGAGGGGGCTGTGACGGAGTGGAGGGCATAGCTTGAGGATTGGGGGGGGGGGATTGGTTAGCAGTTTCTTTAGAGGAACCATTGCGTATAGAAGTCATATACCTATATAGGCACATAAATAGTCTAGAACCTATCATTTTCCTTCATGTATATTCGACTGTTGTTTTATATTCGATGTATGGCATTTGGGTTGCTATATTGGTACACCACTAACAACGGCACCGCTGTACCCATAGGTACTAGGGAGGCTTCTAGGAGTTGCTGTAGGAGGCCGTTGTGACGGTCTGCGACGGTTTCGTGATTAAATTTTCGTCGCCTACCACGACCTTAATCTCTTCATGCAATTCTTATAATCTCGCATAGCATACTATCTTAATTATTGGCCATATATATTTAAATACTTATTGAATGTAGCACAGTTTCGAAGATATCCCAATGACGACTGCCCAAAGGTCCATTGTCAGAATCCAAGGTCAGCGCCACGGGCAGTGGCTGACCGAACGCCTCACACGTGACCTTGAAGTCTCATCTTGAGGTTTCACAAGAAACCAGAGCTCGTCTGAAGAAGAAATCTCTGCAAAGAAAACTCTGTAAAATCTTTGCTCTATGGAAACGTATATAAAGAGTGATCGAAGGCAGACCTTCGAGGAGAACAGCAAAAAGTAAGAAATTGTAGATTACAACATCAACACTTTACAGATCACTTTCGAACGACAACCACACTCGATCAAAATGTCAAAGACTTCTCAAATCACTATACCAGCGAACGGCGCAAACGGTAAAATCTACCAACATAGTAAATATGGTAGCTGCGTCCAGCTAAACGAAACCAACTACTTGGTTTGGAAGCCTCAAATAATCAGAATACTAAAGGCAGCCGACCTGTACGGTTTGGTAACTTTGGAACCCAATGAATTGGAACCACAGGCAATGGTTACAACCTTCAAACCAGCCTATATTGAGGAACCCAACCGAGCTGGAGTCAACACCCGCGCCGGTGGCCCAGCAGGAGACCCATACACAGTAGACGAACTAGGAAACGTAGTACACGGGACCATAGTTAGGATTGACACCGAACGTAGAATTCGGTTGGAAGAGCCAAACCCTAAACACCAAGCTTGGAAGAAACGAGCAGGAGAAGCTTACATGCTTCTAACCAACAGCCTAAGCAACACCGTACAACAAGTTCTGAACCACCATGGTTCAGCAGTAGTTCTATGGGAAGCAATCCAGAACACCTATGGACCGAGAGCCAATCACGGTATAGCCAGCAACCTCTTCTTCCCAATCAACAACCTACAGATGGGCAAGGAAGAAAGCATTCAGCAATGGATAGGTCGGTTAAGACCAATTCAGGAACAGCTAGAAGGAACCCCCTACGCCATTAACGACAAGATCTTCAGAGATAAACTTCTGAACGGTACTCAGAACAGATACGACATCACTACCAAGTCAATCTGGACTCAACTAGCTAGGCAGCATAGAGGCAGAGGAAGGGGTAGAGGCAACTACTGCGGTAAAAATAGCTCTAATTCTAATCGACAGAACCACTCAACCGATAACAATCGACTGAACAATCAAGAAGGAAGTCAGAATCGCAGCTCTCAACGGTGCTTCTACTGCACTCGGAAGGGTCATCACAAGAAAGACTGCAGACTCAGACTGAAGGCAGAACAGATAGCCCAAGAACTAAGAAGCAAAACGAACCCCAACCAGAACAGGTCAGAAGGACACCAGGCTAGTTCAGCTACGGTGGAAAGTCAGACAAAAGACCCAGACGACTACAGCCAGCTCTTCAACGACAACACCCATCTGGGGAGAAATGCAACAAAGGTTTGTGTTGACAAGTCTAAGACCAGCTCTCGATCGAATTCATTCAACTTCTTATACCACTGCTGATCCATCCCTAGTTTGGTCTTATATACGCTCCATATACACAAATTGTAAAATAATAAAGATATTCCTAATTCGTAATGTTCATATCACAAAAAGACACCGGCCGGCCGATACCTTTCCCACTTCACCTGGCAGCTTCTATTTCCTGAACGGTTGATCTCTCCTCATCCTTTCGCCCCCCAACAACCGGAACATCATCGAGATGAATATTATCACCAAGTTGCTTCTCGGTGGTCTTGCTAAGGAGATCGTTGTTCTCAGAACCTTCGAACAAGAAGGCCAATTCTTCGAGAGTACGTCCTGAAGTCTCGGGGAACATGAAATAGACGAAGATAATTTCAAAACCGAGCCAGACGCAGTAGGTGATGTAGTACCTCCATGTGATGGATTGGAGGGCAATTGGGTTGACGAAGTTGTTGAAGAAACCGGCTGCTCTGCCGAAGACTTGGAAGAAAGCCTGGACGTGGAGTTAGTATGAGCTGACTAGTTAAGTTCCTGGTTAGTGGCACTTACAATTCCGTTTGCTCTGATGTGGTATGGGAATAGTTCGACGAGGTAAGCTGGTAACAGTATTAGTATTTTCTCGAATCGGTTTGCTGATTAAATAGAAGGCTGAACTTACTATAGGTCAAGGAATTGTAACCAACGTTATAGAACGGGCTGTATAAGAAAATCATAACCAAAACGGCATAACCAGCAGATTGGTGCTTCGTCTGTGCATACTGAGACGCAGCAATCGTCCAAGAAATATACACACACAGCAACCCGCAAGTACAAATAAAATACCCAGTTCTTCGTTTCAACAATCTAGGCACATTGAGAGCGATAATAGTACCGTTCAAAAAGTCCCAACAAGTTCTTCCGAGGTTAATTCTGGTTTGTGTACCCTTCTCGGTGATACCAGCTTGGTTGAGGATTTGTACGAGGTAGTAACTGATGAGGGTGTTTCCGGACCATTGGGTGAAAAGGCCAAGGAAACCGGTGATGGTGGCTCTGCGACGGTTACCGGGGGTCTTGAAAAGTTCTCGCCAGCCGAGTTGAGCATGTTCGAGTTCGAGTTTGATGGCGGTCTGGACTTGGACGATTTCGGCCTTGACGAGTTCGCTGTCGGCATCGCCTTCGGCGTGGTACTTGATAAAGAAGTCTCGGGCTTCTTCAATACGATCTTTTTGGATCAACTACACAAGAGAATGCTGATATTAGCTGCGAAGCTTTGAATTAGAGACACTATATGGGGGATAGTACTTACGAAACGAGGACTTTCAGGCATCCAGGGCATGAAAATAATTTGCAACAAAGACGGAACGACCTGTAAAAAGCTTGGAATCCTCCAACTCCAAGTATTCGGCATGGCAAATGTACCCAACGTAATCGAAGCCGCAACAATAGCCCCAATAAACCAAGAAGCATTGAATACAGCGGTCAATGTTGCTCTTTCCTTCGGATAAGCCGTTTCACCAATGAGTGACGAGGCACCGACGATACCATAGGGAATACCAAAGCCGAGAATGATACGAGAGATAGTGAACATGGCGACTAAGATAACCAAGATATTTAGCACCAAAATGGTATACAACAGTGTTTGGATAGTTAATTATAACTGAACTTACAGTTTTGGCTAGCACCTTGGATAACGGCACCGATAACCATGATTATGGATCCAAATACGATAGTCCATCTTCTTCCCCACCTATGAGAGATCATTGGGATAAAGGGTAGACCAACGATAGCCCCCAAACTGTACGAAGCACTAAAAATGCCAAGTCTTGAGCCGCGTGGGAAACCGAAGTACTCATCCCAATTTTGGACGGCCTGAAGACCTAAGATTGTGGCAAAGCCCCATGTGAGATCGAGTACGTGGAAGTAATTATTTCAGACTGCTTACGTACCGTTCATCATAGACGAGTCGAAGCCAGATGTCATTTCGATACCAATACATGTTGGGAACATGATAAAGTATAGATATCTCAGGTTCTTCTTCTTGTACCATGGTATCTTATCCTGCTCGACCAAAGTTGTCACAATTGGATCGGCTGGGTTACCAATATGTGCACCCACGGGAGCCATTTTGTTGTCCGATGTCTGGTTCTGATGCTTGCTAGCAGGGAGAGGTATCGGTGAGCAAGAGGGAGCTTATCGACACGCTTATCGCGAAATAAAATCTCGACCCCAAAGGTGAGCTACCCTACTAGTCTTTATATAAATGTGCACTGAAAAGACTTAGGCCATAGCTTCACAAGCTTCCCCAGAATGGAAGTGGGTCCCCTTATGATAGGTCATGGGGGCAAGGCAAGAAGGTTTCTCTCCACAGCGGCCCAGCAAGCTTCAAAACTTCAATCTACATTTCTCACCTTCGTCTTACTAATACGAAATTAAGTAATACTAGCAAGGATTGAGCAAGAGCCGAGAGGTTGGATATCATTGAATCGAGCTAGAATTCCCCATGTCATTTGACCACTTGACCAAAATTTCTCTCAATTGATATTATTATCATAACATTGGCCAAGACGGAGAAGGGCGTCGTCAGGAACCTGGATATTTTGCGTATTGGCCTCATGCTCATAAATGCATAGCTGGTTTATTAATTCTGCAACTTGGTTCGGGAATGTAATACGAGTGTGTCCATGAGTAATGAACCACATTTCTGGCAACCGTTTCAACTTGCTCAAAATCAAGGCACCCAATATATTAACATAATATTTCGATAGGACTAAGACAGCCCTCCCCGGTTAAAAAGGGAAATGGTATACCTGCAATTGCGATATCAATTGCAACATGCAACAATGCCATTCAAGTGGAAACGTTACATACGAGGTACTTCCCCACAAAAAACTTGAGAAAGCGCCTAAATAATCTGGGCGGGGGGTAGCGATATTCGGCATCACCCTTCCACAAAATACAACGAAGTCAATTTTCCGGGTTATGAAGCTACCTCCAAGCGAGTTTGGCTTTTTCTCGGGAGAATGCTTGTTCGATGCGGTCTGGGGGTAGGGGTGTTTAACCGGTCGGACCGAGGGGAAATCGCTGCTTTTCCTGATTCGGTCGAAGGGCCGAAAAACCGTATCCACCGAATTTATATGCCGATCTTGACTCGTGCTACGGCTGTAAAGTGAAGAAAAACCCTCATGGTGTTTTGTATGACGATGGTAGGAAGATGAAGAGATTATAATAGTGAAACTAGGGCTACTCTAGTCATCCTGGTTTACTTTGAAATTAGCATCTGTCGGGCATATATCCAGGCGCTTTCCTCCTTGTGTTCGGAGCAGTTGCTACTCCGCAGTTGGAGTTTTATAGCATCGAGCCGAGTTGGCGATATACTGGGCTTTCCATCCGTTTAGTTTACCCCTAGTTATATTTCAAAGTGTGGCGTCTCCGCTTAAATTGCTATTGTCCATGGGCGAAGAGCTTAACTGCAGCCACAGGTACCGTATTTATATGTAAATCGAATGCTCCACAACCTACTGCCAACAGGAGCCATTTACCAGTTGCTCCTCTCGATGGTGGAAAAACATTTCACCCAGTAAACCACGAGGAAGCCGAAATTATGTCAAAGCGCCTCGTGTTCATGCCATCTGTCGGAAAACTTGAGAGCTGACCATCAAGGAAATCGCAGAAACTCCGGGATGTTATCGGTTCTTAGGACGGAAGATGGAAAGATTAGCTTGGCTCGATACTTGGCCGATGGGGTTCGTGGGGGTTAACATTTCCCCACAGCTTGCTTTGAGGGCCTCGCTAGCTTAAAAGGATGGGTCGATGCGACTGCTTGGCGCACTAAGTCTGAGGTTCTTGACTTGTATAAAAGCATATCCTTTGCAAGTCCAGTGGTGGGGTTTGTGGGCCCGCGGGAAAAATACTAAGCTGAGCTGAGTAATGGGCTATTCTAATATATTCTGTGGCTAATTGTAGCCTAATTATCCAAGGTTGGTCAGCAGAATGTTTTCCCCAGATTCCTGACCTAGCTAACGCCGATCAGAAACTCCGCAATTGTTGTGACTTAACTAGACTATTACCATGAGTCGCCGGACTTTTGGTGCGGGGCCAGTCCCATGTTGCATATTGCGCGAATCGGTCGCTTTGACCCCGACCTGCAGTTCGTAATGACCGCTTGGCAGTCTTAAACTTCCATTCTAGAGATGCAACGATAACGTTTTCTGCGGCCTGTTATATATGTCTTCACCCATAGGAATGAGATATTGGAACTGTCCAGCAATTATTTGGATTCCGGTATTCTGGGTCAAGATGACATGCCTGTATGGAAACAATTCCATGCTGGGTTCGAGATTCATACATACACCATCCAAAGAAAGTTTTACCTAGCTCTGAGAGTCGAGTATGCTCTGAACTATGGGCATTTTAGTTTGTCATCTCGGCCGGGAAAAGACCTTATGTGGTCTCACTACTTTATGCAGAAGCCATCTTGTCGATCGTCTTGAGCTAACCACTAGCACTTTCTTGCTGGAATCCTAAAATGGTAAATACATCGACAAAATAACGAACGACATTTCCATTCTTTAGTCACCTTCAACCGTTGCTTCCCTTCGGGGCACGTTTTAGAATAGTATATCTCGTTAACCAGACCCGGATCTTCAAGCCTTCGAGATGGGATTACCATATGTATACGATGAATTTTGGCTAACTGAAAACTCTGTGGAACTGTACAGAAGCGAATTATCCCACTTGCATCAAGGGGTACATATTGGAAAATTGATCCTCTGCGATCGAGATGGAACGCATCTTGTGCGAAATGCACGACTGAAGAATGGCTATCGCTCCGAGCAGGCACTAATTTGACGAAGATGTCATGCCTGGCCTGGATCAACTGGTCCTAATGGATATACCTGGTCTCATATACTAAACTCCGCGGTGTACCCGGTATAGTTAACTTTCGGCGTTTTAATAAGACGGAAGGAGGTATTGATCGATTTATACCTGGTCTCGCATACCAGCCTCCACGAAGCGGCAATCTCGTACCCTTGGAGTTGCTAAGCCAAGGGAAGCAGTTCTGTTAGGACTTGTGGGCGACAAAATCCTACGGGAAAGCCACGACCTTCCAGACTAAAGGCTTTGCCTTGTCTCGTGCCCAGAACCGGTTGGGTTTGCCTCATGGGCCAAGTACTTGGCCTGCGATTGCTTGGGGTCCGCCCCTACATGTTTAGTCTAAACGGAGGCTGTCCCCCTAACATACGACTAGCAGATCTCGCATCGGCTGCCTACGAAAGACGAGAGACTCTGGAAAGATGCTTGAAGTAAGGATGCTTAAGGTTGATGCCCCGGTTGTGGTTGGAGATGATTGTGGTAGGGCTTTGTGCAATACGCCCACGCTCACGCTGAGGTACTTGTATATATTTTGTTTAACACGTATTACGTAGAATGCAATCCTGTGAGGGTTCTTCCTAACCGTGCGGTCTTTCCCCAGGCGAACGCAGCGCCCATGTTTAAAGAAGCAGCTAGATAAACGCAGGTATTTACTACGTAACCCTTCACCATCTCCTTCACCTTCCTCATCATCATCATCATCACCATCATCATCATCATCATCCCATCATCAATCGAACCTTCCCATCACCGGAATAGCCTTCTTTCTTCTTCTCAGATCAAGTAGGTGAGCCTATATCCTCTTAGTCTGTCTTGAAAACCATATCCCTGTCTGCCTGCATATTGAGGCGGAGCTATGTTCTTTGAAGATGTGGATAAGGAACTAAGACGCCAAAACACCTAGAAACTTCCAATTCCCCAGCTCAGCGTCTACTGTTCCACGATAACAATCTTAAGAAGAAAGAGTCATTACTAACCCTTCCTTCCTCTCAGCGACAGGTTCGACACTATGGCGTCTCCAGGGTACGATGCAGCGGTCGGAGGCAAGACTGGCTATAGATTCTTGCCTTTTGTCATATCCGAGGAGTACGGCAAACTTCTTCCCGCAAAGATGGGTTTGTGGGATAGAAAGACTAGGTCCTGGGTTCAAGTCCTCAACGAGAATCTTGACTCATCAATCGGCGTGCGATACGCCATCAGAAATAGCGGGATCCATATCATGGCCATCCAGCAGTTAGAGCGTCCTGGATACGAGAAGCCAGGGAAACCCTCCAAACCACAATTTGGAAGGATTGCTTCTCTCGTTTTTGTAAAACCTCCTAACGCAGGTCCCATACTTTATAATGTGAAGAAAGTCCCACATGATACATGCCGACCTCTCGATGGCAGATGCTTGCGACTTGATTTTCGAATTTTGGACGGTGGTTTCGTTTTCGGCGTGGACATTTCGGAGGTAGATACTTCTACCTCTTCTGAGTTTGCGAGTGGTGCGAAATTAGCTTTGAAGGGCATGCTCGACGCCAGGACCCGGGTTCTTAGCTTCCAAAAAGATGGAAGCTCACTTTGGCTCAGACTCGAGACTTCCCAGATCCTCGATCCCAAGGATGAACCCTTAACGGTACTTTGGTCGGGCAAGTCAATGTGGCTGGGGGTCGATGAACGCGTTCTCCCCTGGATCGATACCGACAACCTTGGGACTAGTAGCAGGCTCGCGGAGGCAAATCTTCCAAATTCTATCCCCGAGACTCAGGTACAAAGGCTCGCTCTTATATGCCTATCCTTAAGCCCCACTAATCAATTGAGAAACTTCTAGGTCTCTATCATACCCCGGATCACCAACATTGACTCCAACCCAAAAAACCAACCTAAAGCGACACCGGAAAACGAGATCTCAGCTCCAGATCCTGCGCCTATGATCCCAGAAGCTACCTCAACACTCCAGTCTACCTTTCCACATTTGGAAACTTCTCTCGAGAAAGTTACAGCCTTTTACTGGGAGCCTGGTATTCAGAATTGGACACGCATTATACCAGAAACAGCAGGGACAACATTTAGCCTCTCCTTGAGCTGCCAGTTGCTTTCGAATGGAATCGAATTTAGTCTTCTTCACCAAGCCCCAGTGCCACAATTTAATCCAAAAATTTCTGGAAACAGGGTCACACAGGTTCTTGGGATTATGAAGTGGTGCCTTGGAGAGAAAATCACCCACACCATGCAATACCACATCCGAATGAGAAAAGACGACAAAGGCAACCAATTGCCAGTGTTCTATATCAATCTCCCGGAGAGCTTCGAGATGAAATCGGCGGAGAAAGGTGGCGAAATCTTTGATAGCATGATCGATGTTGCACACCAAATCTTCTTAGAGGCCAACCACAAAACTCAAGGCGAATCATACGCCAATCGATGGCTCTGCATTAAAACATCAACTACTCAAAATCTGGCCATCGCTATGGAGGTCCTCCAGCGCGAGGGCTCCCCATATATTTTTTGCCGCTCAACAGCGGTTCCTCGGAGATCAAGGGCCTGATTCGGCTAACCGCACACCCATACATATACTCCAACTCTCTTAACTTCTTTCCGAGCTATTATGTTCATTCCGTGTGCTGCGAGGCCACTACTTTCGTGGCCGGAACGACGCTCTGGGACTGGAACTAAACTATTATTATACTTTTGCCGTGTTTTTCCTTATTCTTGACTCGGGGTGAGCGGTGCAGCTCTTCGAATAAACCGGCGAAATATTTTATTAACGTCAGGTACTAACATTAGGTATTTCATGTACGTAGAAATTTCAATGAATTCTCTAATACTACTTTTAAGAATTTGTTTCTCGGAATATGAGTGGAATTCTACAGTACGCGCACAACATGGAAAAAGCTGACTTCGAGTCGACTACGGTAGGATGGAGAATGAAAATGCGGGGAATATCTTTGAGTTTATCAATTCCAACTAATTAACATGCAGCTAAAGTTTGCCCAACCAAAACCCCAAACTTCCATCACAACTCCCCAAAAACCAGCACTCAGTACACCATTTTGTCGAAAGGGAAGACTGAAGTCGAAACCGTAGAACTGAATTAAAGTGGAAGGAGGTACAAAGGCAAGAAGTTGAGACTTAATCGCTGTCTGCAAGAATTTGTATCAAGGGAGATGCAGAAGGAAGGCGGAGAGAATAATCGCCGTAGAGGCTTGTCAGGGATGGCTTAAGACTTATAGTAAGCCATTTAGTGCTATTAACTCCATATTAGTGGTTATTCTTATGCTAATGGGATCTATATAATTCGCTTGACATACAGTGCAGCTTGTGCAGGAGCAGGCGCCGCATTCGCCACCACAGCAGTTGCAAGTGCATGGATCCATTTCGAAGAAAGTTTTGAGGGCTGGGCTTAAAAAGCTTAAGAAGATAGTTCGAGTTTTGAAGATTTTGCGATTGCTAGGCAGGCTGATATCTGTCTGATGAAGAGAGAAAATAGATAGGACGAAGGGATTCTATGGGCCTTTTATAGACAATTTCCTCGGTTTTCTCCGCCAAATTTTACATTCATTCCTATGGAGATGTTTCTTATTCTCTTTCCCCCTCGGTGATCCTTTCTTTCCCGTGCGAACCTCCTATCAGTACACGACGGCAACTTTTCCATTCACCGAAGTCAAGTCATAGCCAATTAACGATACCTGGTGACAACACCACTCGGGAGCTTCTCAAGATATCTTAGTGCGGGGGTATCAAAGCTTTGTGCCGTTCATGCAGTTTTCCTTCCTTCGATGCGCACCGAAAATCCTCTATCCATGCACATACATAACGGGCGCTCTTGCTTGGCAACCTAGCTTCCAATCATCGCTTGCATATACTCCATGCCCAGGCATAAACTGTCGATCGATACACGTGTCGGTAGGTTCGAACCCCAGAGCTAAGATACCTTCTGTTTTAACGTCGCATGACCAGATCGATTGTGGGGTTGACGTGAGATGGACGAGACTAGCCCCCGCGCCTGCTGCTCGATGCCTGTGGATGGGTTTCGGAGATTGGTGGTACCGATTAAGGACGAATAACGGATCCCTCGCAAAAAAAAATTTTCTGTCGGCAGCGCTTACTAGGAAGTTTTACAAAAGTAAATTTAACTTCGAGATTGTATGGGTAAACTTAACTACGAGGTAACATTTTGAGATTCAAAAGAATAAATATGCAAATAATGATCATGATCCTGGCGCCGCGGAACCGGCAAGTACTTCAGTTTTCAGCTTGAGCTGCCCTTTCAAGTATTTCCAAGAGTGAATGTCGATTTCGTAAAAGCATAATGTACCGAGAATAGAGTGATTGTCAGCGGTAATTCATCCCACCTATTATACGAGAAGGATGCCTTCACCGATTAATTTATCGAGACCAAGACGTCAGCTCTGTTCTACACCAACACAAATCTTCAGCCTTTAGAAGCTGCTAACACGTCCACCAACCTTGCTTCGTGTAACCGCACTTTCAGTTGGAAATATTCACCCGCGTTCCAAGTGAGTTATTTATCCCATCGGCACTTTGAATTCGATGGCTTGAACTCCTGGTCTATTCTTGTCGTAGATCTGGCTGAGCTAAGCAGGGTTTAATCCTATTCCGTGTGCTACTTGCAAGTGGGGGCATAGTTAGTTACAGCAGAAAATGCTCTTTCTACTCGTATCTTAGCATACTTTTGCAAGTCTTGTTAGCTAGAGCCAAAATAGGAAGCGGTGAAAGCGGCCGCATCCGACTGGTGGCCTCCGGGTTTTAACCACTGTCTCAGGGTACAGGTAATGAGATAAGCAAATTTAACCTGTGCGATGATCACACGGGATAGATGCTGCATCATAGATAAAACAGAACTTCCCAACATGCATAGATACCGCTTTGATACGAAGGCAATTGGCAGCCATCGAAACCTGCAAGCGAGTGGTTGTGGTGGTGGTCTGTGGCAGTGCCTAACGGCATTGGTTGCAGACACCCTGTCAATCTAGCGTCCCATAACCCCGCTCTGTGAGGCCACGCCGTGAAGCTAATTTTCTTTCTACGGTTTCGTGCAGAGCTTTAGTGTCTTGTCGACGAGAACGACGAGGGGTCGAAATGCCTGTGCTGCTAATAGTTTTCCCAACTTCCAACAGTTCGTTTGCGTTGTTTTCTGGGGTCTGCAGCGAGATCGATAGCGATGCCGTTTGTGATCTGTAGAATTTCCACCGCCTGTCGACATTTTAAAATATTATACACTTAGATTTTCGAAGTTTTCCAAGAGAGCCTAAGCAGCAAATGCAGCCCCCTGCCCACAGCCCTTTTTCGTGTGGCACCCTCCTGCAAGTCTACCGACTAGCTATGCGTCTACTGGGTTATTAGCCCAGTATTCCAGCCACATACACATTTACGTGACTTGCTCCCAACTTGCCAAAACGCGACCAGCGACACCATCGCGACCTTTGATCAGTACAATCTTCCAAATATGAGCTTTTCTCGTGGGTTCTCTTTCGAGCTCGACCTAACATTTTAGGTGAAATGGTCAGCCACCACCCATCAGGGAAAAGTTTCCTTGGAAAGTGGAGCCTCATTTCGTCTCAGACCACAATCGACCTTTCCTATAACAGTATAGCTCCGACCAGCCAAAGTTCCGACTGCTACCTCATTTCGTCCGCTGGGTGCTTGTTGTTTCCCTTCGGTCCCTCCTTGTTGGATTTGTTGGCTGAGTGGAAAGCCTTCGAAAAGTGTGAAAAAAGTGCAAAGAAATCGCTGGGGATCGAGGGAAAATTTTACGCAAGGGGAAAACCCCACGATCATAACCACCCACCTTGAAGGGCCTTTATTCAGCTTCGACGAAACTCACACGCAAAATATACGTAACTAGCTTGCATGGTCATTTGTCATATTACCTTCACATATGTCAAGATTTTCATTCATGCACGAAACCCTCTTTATGGGATGACGCATGCAAGCCGAAATTTTGGGAGTTATCTCAATCAAACTAATGTCCCAGACAGAACGTGGGGCCTACAGATATCGACCGACTTCGGGATCATGCGAGCAAGGGAGCTGATCAATTAGTACTCCGTAGACTCCGCAGAATTTTCGGCGGCGTTGGAAACTATATTATTATCTCGAGCCTAATTCGTTCAATTTACTCAACTTGAAGGGATCCCCCAACAGCTCCGCATCAGAAACCAGACCCAAACAGGCCACAAACACCAGCTTGTGACATTTAATTGTTAGCATGGATAGACTGGGCCGACCCCAAGACTTTGAATTTCCCCATCTGCCGCTAGAACCAAAATCTTACGTCTCATGACACTATTCTCTGACCAGTTCTCTGTTCACGCGGCTGCTAGACAAAGAAATATATCTTCTTTCTTTTGCCTCCCCACCCCAACTTTTACACCCCACGAGTAGGAGAAAAATCTTTAGTTATTCGAGACACGGGAACTTCCCTATACCAGCAGGATTTACGAAATTTTGAAGTTACAGGAAAACGCAGAAAGGGATGACATTCTTCCAACCAATACCAACCGATATGCAGTACGAACACTGGAGAGTTAGTCCCGGAATACAATTTAACTGGAAGGTGAATTTTCGGAGACTATTATGGCAGGAAAGTGGGATTTGGGGGATTCGAATGGCAGTGCTTCCTCCTAGATCCAGGGCCTTTGGAGCAGCTCGCGCTCGTTGATAGCAGTTTCCGACTGAACGCCCTACAATGATTATCGTCAACTGCCTAAGGATTCGGAGAGTATGCTCACATTACCAACAATCTATCTCATCCTTCATCATAGAGCAATCTATTAGTCCAAGTTTTGAACCACTACGACAGAAGCCGGCGAAATAGAAGACGCCAAAACCCAACACAACGCTCCATGATCGATCGGAAGAAGCGATAGACGGGATCATTACAAAGCCTTCAGAAGAAATATCCTACTAATGACATATCGACATTGCCCCTAAAGAAACAGGTTGGCCACATACTAATTTCCTTCCTATCATTCTCTTTTTATCTTTGTTTCCCAAGACTTTTAACACAATCTACTCGCTCTTCTCCGCTGGTGTTAAGAGAGTTTCGCAAATCTTCCCGGCCCCTTTCGCATCCGTGCACTCCGTCTATGGGCTAACAGATACTTGTGAGCCTTTTTTTAAAATTCCCTCTTGCTTTCTACTTTGACAGATCCCAGCCCTCTGTAAACCTAACCTTAGAATGTTTCGCGTCCCAACGTGAAATCGATCCTAGCCACCATAGTTATGGATGTTTACTTTAACGCTCAGGAGAGTTCGGCGTACGGCATACGGGCGGAGATGACGAAGCCACGAGAGACTTTTAAAACTTCCCGATCGTTTTTGGCGGCTTTCTAGCACTATCACCATACATGTTCCTTAACTTGCTCGCTGAAATATCTAGCGTTTTGTAAGGGGCGACGAGATTGTACCGGCGACGAACTGTAAACTATCGAAGAACGACGAATTGAAGGGGACGATTCCAGTAATTCAAACACGACGTATATTAGACAGACTCTGAAATACCATACTCAGAGTACTGTAGTATCTATCTATTTGAACCGATTTTCTGGCCTGGTTATCATGAAGGGATGGCATTCCGACTTAACTTCGCGGGAAGGTTCCCGACCGTCACACCGATTTAGACCACCATACGGCCGTTAAGCATGATGCCTTAGAGATAAAGTAGCCACTATCGGCCACCCAGTGTTCTATTAACCCTCTAAATCTAATCTAGTTCCGGACTCCGAACTACTACCACACTATGGTATTAAAACCCTGAGTCTTGTCGGAATACCTACCTGCAACCAGAGCGAATAGCTTCGAGGTCGAACGCAATATACTGACGAGTACGAGATCGACGCACCATGCCTAAACAACATCTAAGATCGGGACTACAAATACCACGTTCGGTGAACAGCGATGTCTTACGCAAACAGTGGACAGTCTACCGGTATACCTCGAGCTATGGAATAATAATTTTCCAAACTCAAAATATTGACATCCAAACTTGGCGGGATACTACGTCGACGCGTTTCAGCGCGGTCTGATCTATAGATCTACTGGCTTGATATAGTTCAGCGCGGAATCCGTAGTACGCCCTGAAGATATGGACCCAGATGGAGACAGAAGGTTTCGATGAAACAGTGTGAAGAGAAAAATAGAGGGTATAATCATAATCCATTCTCAAGTAAATTGAGAGTATATTCGCAAACCGTTCTCTAATGCAACAAAACTCCAGATTAGTCATATATACAAGTTTAATGTTTTGAACGAAATGATATCGAAAACAATGACACTGCCACTCAAAGCGCCTGCGCACAAAAGTATAATATATACAAGAATTAGAATGTCCAAATGCCCCTGTAGACCTATATAGATGTGCAAGCTATTCTTTGGGGGTAAAGGAACTTTGAAGGCTAGTCGGCCTTATGAGGCGAGGGCTGCTTGGGCTCCCTTATCCGCTAGTGGTGGCATTTACCTCCATATAAATGGAATTCGGATCTGAGCTGGGACATCAAGGGATCCTGATAGGTCCCGATCTTTTAATCTCAGGATCCACCGACTGGAGTGACAAGTATGTCGGGAAATAATCTTGAGGCTCCCTGGGTCCTTCGAAGATATAACCTTTCCGCTCTTTCATCATGGTAGTAAAGCTACCAGGGGTTGAAATTGGAGTAAAGGCATCCGCGTATTCGAATTTGGGTGTGAGTAGCATGCTGTCAGTTAGAATAGTTGATGCTAACTCCACAAAGCTGGAGTGGTTGTTAAAGCTGAACTTGGGTGGAGCTAGGCTAGAGAGGTCTGGGCAGAAGTCTGGACCAGGTGATGCTAGAGGGGAGATGGTGTGTACATCCTCTTCACCTTCTTCGTCTGATTCTAGATAGTATAGAGGAACATATGGTTCTATCACATAAGTTTAGTTAATATCTATCATGTCCGAACTATTGGTAATGTGGTATTACAACATACCTCCTCAGCTTTGCAGTCAGCGCATAGGTCTGAGGATCTGCTGGGGTACGACTTCTGGCAAGTCGAGCACAAAAACTCGCGTCGGAAGGTATATCAAGGTATCTCAGACTCCGGGATCGACAAAGCAAGGAGCTGTGGGGTCGCCAAAAGTTTAGCTACCGATGCCTTTAGCCGTTCAGTAAGATTTGAAGCGTGTGTGTTTAACATAGGTTTTTTTTTTTTTGGCGAACGCCTCGATCTTCAACTTTTTATGGTCGAACTTTGTAGAGATATGTAGATGCAGGTATATTAAGCTACAGATAGATGACGTTGAGGAAAGATAATGACAATGGGAAAGGAAGGAGATCTTCGTGGTATTTTATATATCATCTTCATTCACATAGCAACAGGCTTCGTGGCAACATAAGGTTCAGAACTAGTTGGAGCAGCGTGGTCCGGAATCTGTTATTCTCCTGGAAAAACAAATATTTCAATCTGCGATCTTACGCTAACAATCTGAATATCGACACTTATCGCTTGTTAAAAAGTATAGTTGAAATTCTGGTTTCTTTAGATTTGAAAACATAGGAAGTTACAGCGGATATATCACACGATATCCGACGATACATGTCGTGGAGTAGTTCTTCGATCCATTGGCTAGGAGAATTGTTGCATTGTGAGCGGGGGGTGTGTTGCCAACTTCACTCCACACTTTAAATTTGCAATTGCTTAACTTACCCACAGATGATCATATGAGCAGAGAACTGATTACAATAAGCTATTATTCAATTAGGAGATATTACTCACAAATAGTAGTCCTGTTCAATTTTTCACCACGGCAGCTCGGCTGGGGCCTGCGAATATGACGAATATCTACTAGCCAACGTTAAATTTAATCATTTATCGCGATATCGGTGCCGCAGACAAGGTAGACTGACTGGTAAGGTCCGAACGGCAACCCGCATTCGGTATAGATACACAAAGCACGTTCAAATAAGTTAGCATGTTGTAGAAATCCATGGAATTGATGTCCAGTTCCATGGGATTGTTAATGTTCTCAATGGATATATTGTTAAAGTCTTGCTCAACCTTTTCTAATAAGCTTTTCAGATGCACCCTGCAGCCAGGTGTGATGGGGTCGAAACTTTTCTATATTAGCCACCACATGACTGCCAATCACCGGCTTTAAGATGGGTCTACGGCTCTCAATCGATCGGCATACTAGTAGTGCCGTACTAGCCCGTTCATAGTTACCAATAGAGGTTGATTCTAGAAAGTTTATTGAACGCTTTTGGCGGAGGGATACGCAACTCTTCCTCGGTACGCTAAGCCAGCTCTTGGTCATACGTACATACATACGAAGCAGCAGTACGTAGGCGGAGGGAACTTCCGCAATCGAAGAATCAGATAAGTCTATAAAATGGCAATGGCAATATTTGTCATCTTATCGATGGCAGATACACAGAATCAGGAGATACCTCCGATTTCCTACTTGTCGAGGTTTTGGAGCCTAGTTAGTCCCGTACTGTGTGTTAAAATATATGTGTAAATGGTTTCCTATAGATATGTATGTGCAACCCCGTCCTATAGTGTTTTTGTTTGAGGAGAGCCTGAACCCCAGCTATTTCCCAAGCTGCATTTACATTATAGCAAGGTGGTCTCGAGGCCAGCCGCCAGCATGTCAGAAGATAGAAACACCAACTAGTTTTTAGATGTTTTGGAAAGCCAAAAAGCTATCTCTGACTTTGCCATTATTGTCAACGAGCAGGTTGTTGGCACAACTAGACCCAAGCCATTCGTTTCCCAACCATGCCGGCTCCCAGTAATACAATCCGACGCCGCGGTTAACGTTTTGGACAATCTTCCCAACGTCTTGGATCCAAGTCCGTTGTCCAGCAATAGACTTTGGGATGTAATTGGTATCTGAAGGGAAGGCGTACTGTGGACTAGGACACGAGGCTGGCCAGTTTGTCTCCGCAACAACGAGTTCCTTGCCATACTTGTTGCTCAATTGCTCGAGCGAGTATTTCAAGCTTCCCAAGTATGCGTTCGAATTATAAAACGGATAATAGGAAACCCCGATCACGTCGAAGTCACTCCTGAGAAGGGGGCCTTGGCTGAGAACTGTGTCGTACCACCATTGTTGGGTATTCCAATCCCAGCCGTTGTCGATATGTATCATGATTTTGGGTTTCGGATTCAAATCGGAGTCTTTAATACCCCAAGCCGCAGAATGTAGGATAGATGCGATGTTATTCCAACTGGACGTCCCCCCTAGCGGCCAAAGCAATCCGGTTCTGATTTCGTTGCCGATAGAAATAATGGCGGGATTTACTCCCTCACTATTGAATCTATTGCAAAGGTCTTTCGTGTAGTTGTATGTCTTCCATGTCAAGTCGTTTATGTTTGAAGTTGGCCAGCCGGAAGGAGCATTCTAGATTCGAACTTCTAGTTAGCTAGATCTAGAGATCTCGGTAGGATATGAAACATCATATGATAGACGCACCTGATGTGCCGGGTCAGCCCATGTATCGCTATAGTGTAGTGTGAGGTAAACGCTTAATCCAGCTGCCTTGACCCTCTTCGCAAGCCTAACATTGTAGTCCAGGTTGTAGGTCCCACCAGAAGGATTGACCCACACACGCTGTCGGGCAGAGTTGGCACCCGAATTTTTCAAAATCCTCTCAAGAGGCTGTGTGCTCCCATCCGTCCACTTAAAAGATTTCCCTTGGCTCTCAAGTAGCAGAAGAGATGAAATATCGGCACCTTTATAAGTCAAGGCGCTCGTGAGTGTTGCGGAGAGCAATGAGGCGGCGGCGAGAAGGGTTGTTGGCCACATTTTGTGTTGATTTTGCACTGATTTCGATCAGGGTATTTCTCTTCGAACTTCAGTTGCTCTTCAAATCTACAATTCATCTCGAATTTATATAATTTTTAGACTTTAGTCTGAATAGTCGACTATAGTCTACGAGCGACTCTAAAATGCCTTGCCGGAACTTGATAGTGCCTTCCCGGACTTTGATTGTGTCATTTTATGGAGGGGTCGTATCAGTTCATGAATTTACGGTGATCTGCTTGCGGTTGCGCGGCAGGGCAATTACCTCGTGTGTTTTGCAGAAGCGAAACTAGTGCACGCGAATTCGGCTCTGCGGGCGAGATTCCCGATCCCTTCGTGTCTGGTAACTTCCCTTCCCCGTTCTGGCTGATCTTGGAAAGATATTGAGGAATTTTCAATGATATTAATTGTCCGCCAACCACAATGAGAAGGTTCATACTATTTTACAACTCTACTATTCTTCCTAAGCGGTTCAAGCATACAGTGACAATTATGGAAAACTGACAAATCGCTCATTTCTTCATTGCAATACCATGCATCCCTGAGAATTCAACCGGATGTCCCAAACTATCTGACTAGGTGAATCCATGGATTCATATAGATATACTATATATATATATAAACGGATTATACAATGAAAAGGCCGGAAGGGGTTTACAAGGGTGTGAGGCAAGAGCCATGGTACTCATCATGATCGATCAGGAAAATATCTAGAATACGCACATAATATATAAACAGGTAAGCTCAAAGAAATATCAGGATTATCCTGGGGCAACTCTTTTGCTGAAATCAAAGCTGTACAATAGTTCGTGTAGAATTGGGGAAACGAGCTGATGTAATGATTTGAAACCATACTGACCGCGAGCTATAGTGTCTCTAACTTGAATAATATGGCATTACCCTGTTTGATCGCGAAATCACGGGTTAAATTTCTCCACAGACACAGGAATGTATACCCCAATAGATTCCATGTTCTTCTAACAATACTTTATTGGCCACATATTAATCGGGAACTCGACTATAGTGTCGCTCATGACCGCGAGCAAACCAGGTTTGATAACCGATAATTAGTAGTTCCCACACGGAAGTTAAGAGTTTAATAACAAACAGAATATACGTCGAAAGTATAGACTTACGCCCATGCCTCCAACGATATATGCGAAGTAAGCCTTTGAGGCTCCTGATGACAAGTGCCCGACTGTTTACAGGAGGGATGAATGGTTAATCTCCCGCGAACAAAACACGAAGTTCACACAACACGAAGCTCAAGTAGACTAGCAGAGTACTACTAATTGATTTATTTATAGGCTGGTAATAGGCAAGTCCACCTCAGTCCACAGGCCCGTAGTCGGCAGTCGGGTTCAAGTGCTGCGCGCATGCGCGGCCCGTTTTGTGTTGTCGACACCAAGCCGCCATTGTGTTGCCAGTGTTGACTTGTAAAACCTGAGGTCTCAATAGGGCAACTAGAGGGCTCTAATCAATGTCGAAGATACCTGTAGCCTATGGTTATTAGGCAAGACAGACTAGGCGATTGTAGAGTGATCTGGCATATGGTGGTTTGAGAAGTGTTTTCAAGAATCCGAATCCGGAGTCGCTGTATATGATATGGGTCCTCGACTCCGCCTCTGCACTGCATCTTTCGGTATTTATAATCAGATAGATGCACGCCCTACAAATTGTTATGGAAGAAAGCATCTATGTGGAAATGCTGAGATGCATCGATATCAGGGTTCGCTGCTGTGACGAAGACAACAAATTTTAAAGGGGACGGCCTTAGCCTGCGCTACGGATTAAGTTCTTTTAGGACTTCAACATCATGATGTGTACATGCATTTGGGGTAGTAAGTTCGGTCCTTATATTAGGCAAGCCTCTGCGACTGTCCTAAACTAGCAGGTGGGCAACGTCGCAAGACCGGATCCCAAGAGAAATAACCCTCGAGTGGGAACGTCTTGCATCAAGTTATGGATCGTAATCTGCATGAAATACTAAACAAACTAAATTTAGTCTACAACCAGGCCGACCGCCACGTTTAGCTATCGCCTGAATTCAAAGATTTTCCTAGGGCTTGGAAGCTGAGAAGATAACGAGGCATATTTCAATATTTTCGTTGGTGGATTTATAACCGAGGAAGCGAATGGTGGAAAGTTCAGCCTTGCGACGGGTGAAGACGCTCCGCATACCAGAAACCCATGGGAAGTTACAAGGCGATTCCCTGATCAAAGGCGACAAAAATCGCCTACATTCTCATGTATTCGAAACAAATTAGCCGGTAGTTCATCAAGCAGAAGCCGAGGCGTAATATTGCTTCCATGGCCCCGACGGACATAATTTTGCCGTTGATATTGTAAGGGAAGCGTTTAAACTTCAGTCCGGCGTGGGAGAAATCGGGACTGCAAAACCCACAATTGATTTCATGGTAGCGAGAATCTGAACCAAGTTTAATCGAGATGCGGGGTCCCGAGCAGTTGCATAGGCGTATCATCCGGGATCCCGGTCCGCAGATAGGGTGATTGCGCAAGGCTGATGTTTGAAGTTAATGTGTTGGTGTCGTGGTGCGCATTGTTAAAATGTTGAATATAGAACATAAAGTTTTATATCGAGCTTGAGATAACTGAAGGTCTTAATTCGAGGTTTCATTATCGAAGCCATAAGCCACCACCCGGATTCTTGGCCCAGTTTTCAAAATGCTCTTCAAAATCGCTACAACATTACTTTCTCTCGTAGGGATTGTCTCTGCATATGCCAACCCTGGAGCGTGTAGTGGTGACTGCGGTGTTCACGATCCAGCTGTGATACGTCGTGTCTCGGATGGAAAATTCTACCGGTTTTCGACAAACAACTTCATATCGATCGCGTCTTCGTCCAATATTGCTGGTCCCTGGACGTATCTCGGACAGGCTCTACCGGGTGGCTCGAAGATTAGCGGATTCGCAGGAGTCGATCTTTGGGTAAGAATGAAGTGGAAGCGATAGAGAAACAGACAGAGCTAATAGGTCACATAGGCTCCGGATATTATATACAACAATGGTCTTTATTACCTATACTACTCTGTCAGCTCCTTCGGTTCTCAAAAGTCCGCCATTGGTGTTGCAACATCTCCAACAATGGATCCCGGAAGCTGGACTGACCAGGGAGCCACTGGTGTTGCTTCTTCCAATGGTGCCGCATATAATGCCATTGATTCGAATATTATTAAAGTTGACAACGACTTCTATATGAGCTTTGGTAGCTTCTGGGGCGATATTTACCAGGTCAAGATGGAAAGTAATCTTTTAAAGAAGACTGGAAGTTCTTCCCAAATTGCATGGACATCTTTTGGAAATGGTGCTATGGAAGGGGCATTCATTTACTACAGACAAGGATATTACTACCTGTTCACCTCGTGGGGCAATTGCTGTCAGCTTGTGCCACGACCGGCTGCGGGTACTGAGTACCATATGAAGGTCTGCAGGTCCACTACTGCTACAGGTGGATACGTGAGTTTAATTAATTCCTTGCTTGAGGTTGGGTTTGGGTGTGCGACTATATTATATCTGACATCGAGTTCTCAATCATGTAGAAAGACAAGAATGGTGTAGATTGCAAGCAAAGCGGTGGGACAATGGTTTTGGAAAGCCATGGCTATGTTTACGCTCCCGGCCATGGAGGCGTCATCGATGTTCCGGGAGTTGGCTCCGTCCTTTATTATCACTACGGTAGGTTTAAATCCTAATCCCATCTTCACCGTTGGTGCGTGTTGGATTTTACTGACATTTTGCGTTGGAAACTTCGCAGTCAACAACAATCAGGGAACCAATCAAGCCGCCACCTATTTCGGCTGGAATGTTATTGGCTGGTCTGGTGGCTGGCCTACTGTCTAAATCGTTTCCGAGGGAGGTCTCGAAATTTGGTCTTGAAATTGAGTCTGTATCAAACTAGCTTCAATGAGTCGAAGTCTTAGAAATTCCTTATACATACTGGCTTATGTATATATGTATATTGTTTCGGATATTGTTTTTGGAAATGCCTTATGATGCGGTAGTTTAAAATAAGATATGTCCTAGCACAGGCAAACGGTGTTCCTGTGTATTTGCTCAAAATTGGGTATCTGACGCAATTGTGAATGAAGCAAATATGCCAATACCGAGGTGCAGAGAACACCATGGACACACAAAGCAAGTACCTGAAGCTTTGTCTGACTATATCACTGGCCTCTAGCACCTTCAAGTCTGGTGGCTTCACAAAATCTTATAAATGCCCTAACACTCTAGCCAATTGAGTGAAACTGCCATTTTCAAGGTAAGGGTGCCGTCTCGCAAAGTCGTCACGTTTGTGCGACGCGATTTCCAATGGCATAGCATTTGTCATTCTCATGACGAAGCCATAGGCTTGGGAAGCGGGATATATCCATTTCCAAGAAAATTAGGTTGTGGATGTTGTCCTCTTGTGCGGCGACCTGTCATCTTCAACGTTTTCGACGGAAATGCGCGCTGGCGCATCTTGGTCTACAATGCTTTGTAAATGTGCGACAAAGCGGGAGCCTCCCACAAAACCGTGTCCATTGCATAGACGGAGTGAAATTCAATTAGCTCTTTTGTACATCTGGCATGGTCGAATCCTCAATTATCTAGCTATGCAATTCCGAAAGCATTTGAGAAGACGTTAATTATGACGTAACTGGGCTTTAGAAAGGATGTCTGTGTTGGCGGACAATGAAGAACTTTAAATCGACGAATAGAGGGATTGAATCAACAAAGCATGATGTCAGTTGTCAACCGGCGGGACTCGTTGATATGGGTTTTCTCGCCGATGGGAGTAATGCGGCCTAGGCGCCTTCGATTGATCAAGCTTATACAGGGTTTTCCTTAAGCCTTCCGTAGGGGCTATGGAAACATTTCCTGGGATATAAATCCCCAGAAATCGCATTGAGTATTGTAGATTGCCATTCCGAATACAAGAGCATCCACTGATCGAAACCATCGAAAGTCTAGAGATTTGTCGAATATCTGTAAGGAAATACAGCTGCGAAGGTGTCGCTCCGATATAACCGTTCTGCGAATACCCCTAGATTCACACCTGGAATTTAAGCCATTTGGCCAACAATGTCATCAAGGTCGAGTTCGAGATCAACGGAGAAGAGCCGCAAGCCTTCCCTGTCCAGAACAGTTGAAGTCAGAGATCAGAGCCGAGACTTTTTCCCAACGCACCACAAGATGGGTGGGGAGGCTGCAGGTTAGCGTGTATTTTAGATATTCGAGATTTATTAGTTCGTGCTAAAGAAATTGTCGTTTCAAATACAATAGGGGGTTGAGGATATAGTTTTCGGTGCCGTAGGGGAAGGAACTTAGTTGTGCCATTGTTGGTGACAAAAAGGTGCTCGAAAGAGTGCTGAAATATTTGAGGAGGGCATTGGCACTTTATTTGGCCGGAAGAATATTGAAAGCTCAAAGGCCACTGGGTCACGTCGCAGTGCTGGTATAAGTTTGCTTGGAGACACCTATTTTGAACGATATGACGCCTGGAATTCATGCAGGTTTATCCCGCGCCGAAGCAGAAGCATCTTGGTATGGCCAGCCAAGGCGATGTGATTGTGCATAGGGCTGTAATTATCCCTAAGCCTGCGTTCGGAAATGCAAAGGCGTTGAAGCAAGGGCCAGATTCCGAGTTGGCATTCTAACCGGCGTGGCAACGAAAACGAAAAAGTACCCTTGAAAATTCGACTCGTCGGGATATTCCGATGTACTCCGTGTGTTGGTTGTTGTACAACACCAACCTTGAATGCACTAAATTCTGTAAATTGGTTTTTTTCTCATAATAGAATATGTCTGGGACGCGGCATCTTCGGGATGTTGGCGAAACCTTTCAAAGAACTCTATCTTCTATATTGTATGGATCTAAGAATATCGGCCATGAGTAATTAGTATCGTTGCGTAATGGATGTTCCTACTTATCTGGATTGTAAGTCCATAAGACGTCTACAAGGCTGAGCTCCATTCTGCCTTGATACGTGCAAGGAAATATCAACCTAAAGCAATCTAGTTTTTTGAGATTTTGTCACTTGATATCTGCATGAGCGGCAAGAAGCCCCACCCTCATGAAAATAGCATATCGAACAAATTTGTTCTCCAGGTGTTTGTTGTTACCAACTGGCGGCTGAAAACCCAAAAACTTTGCCCACATGGAAGGATCCGGTTTTGGATTCAAACCTCAAGAAACATACAACAAGGAATCGGGAAATGAGTCTGAACAAGCTTCAATGATCAGACCTATCCACCCCTGAAATAATCCGGAAGTCGGCCTCGTAAAGGAAAAATTTGGACGCTGGCTAACGTTAGGAACGCCTCGGAACAAACCTCCCCTGCTATCCATGATTACGATCTGCGTGGTAAAAGGAGGCTCTTCTCGTTATGTCCATTCTTTTGTCCATCGACGAAAAGGCTTCTGAAACGACAATATGGGTCAGAGGTCCATGCCAGGACCAAACGCGCAGAACTTTCTTGGAGCTGCAAAGTTTCCTGCAAACGGTTCGTCGGGCGGTGCATCATTGATATGCATAGTTCGATGCATGTGTAAATCGTGTGGAGGGGTACTGTGTGGTACTAAGTACTTAGTGTGTATGGGAACTCTTCGGCGAGTTGGTTGAAGCGTTATCATGGAGATAATGGTCATGAGGTGCCTACGAGTCTTGGTACGGTAACCAAGTATCTCAGTGCACACTGCGCCGTTCCATATACTCCACAATACAGTGGCATGCCAATGCTCGAAGATTCTCCCTTACGTGGGTCGATATTCTGGAGAAAAACTTCGCGTTCGACCTGTTAACGTTGTAGCCTCTTGGAATCCCTGCCCTGAAACTTTGTCGTGGCAGTCTCTGGTTTCCGTGATGCAAGACAAATATCAAATATCGGGTGTTATATTATTACATTGGAGGAAGGCCAAGGCTGAGACGGGATGAGTTCTTTGGTGAGGAGACCAAGAAGCAAGTTCTTCGCTTAGATGGCCGGAAGCGAATTGGTTTCGAAAGCAAACAAACAACGCATAACTCGGTGGCTTTGTCGCTTTCCTTCTTTCTTTCCCAACATCAGTGCTTTGCGGGCGGAAAACGAAAAGGAAAGGGGTTTACTTCGTACAACCGTTTGCATTCCATTTTGCAAAGTGGTTTTCGCAGCCCTCCTTTCATTTCCAGGCTGTGAGTCGTGGTTGGCCAATGTGTGCGATATGACCAAAGATGCAGCTGTGCTAGTACGGTTTTGGCTTATCGAGCAGGGGATCCCATCATGAAGCGAATTTTCGAGAGAGTGGAGACCTGCGGTCAGAATTACATCGTTTGAATGTTATTAGTGCATCTCGGGTTCAAGGAAAAAATGACCAAGCGCAAATTCGAGAACAGACTCGATCCAGCTTGCAAGGACAGCTGTGCAGCGAGGCGCTCTTTGTGGATGGTTTTGCTTTTCTCTTCCATACATGCTCGAAGGCCCTCAGTTTGGAGTGCATATATAAGCTTGGCTGTCTCCTTCACTCGCAAGCAGAGCCAAATTCAGATATCATCTCTTTCATCCTTTTGTGGGCATATAGTCACCAGCTGCACTTCCTCACCATTTCCATTCTCTTCACTCTTTTCAAAATCTAAAAAACCACTAGTCTTCTTCAATATCAAAAATGGCTGCCCCACAACAGAACACCGTTTCGACCGCCGTCGACGCCGATGGTACGCCTCATAAAATCTAGCTGCTCTCTTTTTCGTATGACTGAACTGACCAATCATTAAATAGATATCAATGCTTGGATTGGTCGATTCAAGGACACCTTGAACAAGCCAGAGACCATCACAAAGCCAACCACCGGCCCCAACAGCTGGACCAACAGCTTCCTTTCCTGCTTCGCTCCAGTTGATACATGTAAGCCGTTAGAACCTATGATCTCTCAATCTTTCACCAAACTAATTGTCTCCAGGCTTGATCACTTGCTGCTGCCCATGCATCACCTTCAGCAAGACTCACCACAGGTTGCGCAAAGACCCTAACCTTGCCGGTTTCTCTCCAATCAACACTACTGTAGGTTCATGTTCTCATTAACGCTTTCAATTGATCATTGAATACTAATTGTTAAATTAGTGCTTGGGATTCTGGCTCTCTGGCTGCATCTGCTTGCCATGGCTCTTCCAGCTCATCCAGAAGGGTGAGGTTCGTGAACGATACAACATTCAGGGAGACTTCCCCATCGATGCCGTCAAGGCATGCTGTTGCTTGTGCTGTGATTTGATTCAGACCGACAAGGAAGTCGCCCACCAGATCTCCCAGGGCAACATCCCAGCCGTTACACAAGAAGTCAAGCCAGCCGAGGGAATGACATATCAAGCCCCTGCTGCTCCAGCACCTGCCCCACAGTAAAGCAGATGAATCGACCTTTTCTTTTTGAACTCAGGCTTTAGAATGTATAGTTCAATTTTAATACCTTAATATTATTTTCATTGAAAAGTTGGGCTACGGACTACAAAGGAGTTGGTTTTTTTTATATTATGTTTTCATGTGATCGTCGATCTCTTTGTATTGTCAGGATCACCTCCATGGCCATAAGGTTTTTTCTTCCTTGGACAGGACCCTTTTTTTTTTTACCTTTACCTATAACAATCTCAGGTGCGTTTCTGGTGTATGCTGGACATGCAGAAGTTTTTGTAATTCTCCGTCGACGCCGACCAATTATCAAATTGAATTCTTCGCCCTGAATATATTATATGCAATGCGCTCCTTATCTTCCAATCAGAAATTTTACTATTTTTGCCTCTTTGAATAAAATGTTCCTGTGCGTTTCGTACATCACCGCCAGATCCGGCTCTTTCTGACACACATATGAGTGTGGAGGCATTGAACTCAATGATGCCAAGAACGACCTGCAGACGCACAGTGGTGCCACTTGGAAAGTTTTGTGAATCAAATGACCCTTATGCGGGTTGCAAAAGGCTGCATCCAAACGGTTTAGAGCGGGGCGGTTCACGGTTGGCATAGTTTGTTGCATTTTGCGCATGAACAACAACAGGGTTCTTATAGTCGGTCAGACCTCGGTGATTCGGCTAGAATTACAACGTTAGAGACACTCAGAAATAAATATTCTTCAAGTTCGTTTCGTGAATTCATTTGGGCTGGGAGTGGAGTTAATTAAGCTACATTGTGGGGTTTGGCCATTAGATGGAGTCAAGCTAATTCGCTGAAGTTGCAGTCGCAGCTTTCTCAGGTTCGCCCTCCTTCGCTAAACCTTCGACGGGAGGGCTATTGTCCGGATCTGAAGATAGGATGAGTGTTTCGTCGGCAGTTCCGGCTGTCTGCGATGGTGCTTGCTCAATGACCGGGGCTTCTACTAGGGTCCCGCTGCCTTCAATCTTTGCAGCTTCAGATGTTTCTTCCGTCTTATCTTGAGAAACTTCTTCCTTCTTGCCTTCGGCTTCAGGTTTGGTGTCTTCTTCCTTAGTATCTCCTCCCTCCACCTTGTTCTCTTCAGCACCATCAGTTCCTCCTTCAACATCTTCATCGCCCTCCTTCCCGGTCGAAGCGGGTTTATCTTTTGACTCTGCACTTTCTTCTTTCTCGCCCTTGGAAATATCTTGGCTTTTATCATCGGGATCGAGCAGGAGCTTTGTAGCTCCCTTTGGTCGAATGACTTGAACAGTAATGTCCTTTTGTTGACTATACACTCGTAATCCGACAACCGCAACCGCGTTCCATAGATTCTCTTCGTCCTCGGTGTCGCTCTCCTCCTCGCCAGTGATAGGTACGAGCATGTAGCGGACAGGCCCTGGTGCAGGTTTCTCCACCTTTTCTTCTGAAGTCTCTTTGCTCTTCTCTTCGGTCTCCTTGGCAGGCTCGGCCGAACTCTTCTTGTCCGCTTTATCTCCTTGGGCGGTGCTAGGAGCATCCTTCTTAGAAACCGGAGGCTCCGTGACATCTGAAGTCGGTGGTTCTGGAGCAGCGGGCAATGTTTCGGGGGTGGTTTCAGTCTTTGGTACTTTATCTGCCAAAACCTTAGCCGGTTTTGGTTCCTTAGGCCCCTTGGTTTCCTTCGCGGCCGCTTCATCACCATCTTCAGATTCCTTTTCGGATTCTTCGGCCTCCTCTTCTGGGTCGACAACGATAGTCCTGCCTTTTGCGAAAGCTAGATCATATGACATGCCAACTTGCAAGAACTTCTTTCGGTTATTGACACTTAGTTCTTGGACGGCTTCTTCAACGCTCTTCCTACCCTCAACTTTGGTGGCGGTGATCTTATAGGCAATATCCCAAACACCAGCTTCAAGTTCAACCTCGCAGCTGACACTACGTGACATATCGCAGTTTGCACGACTGCGAACAAGATATTCGGGATCTTCGGGACGATGAATGCGGAAGTGGAGGCGGAAAATGTATTCGCCCTCTAGACCCTTGAAGTATCTAGTGTCAAGCTGTTGTAGAACGATGACGACTTTAGATGCCTCGGGGAGGTTGATTTGGAAGCGATTTTTGGAATAGGTGTTTTCCCATTCTACATGTTCTGAGACCCAGGCGGACGCAACGGACCAGCTGGAGTCGAAGAGGCGGGTGCGTTCGAGGACTGAGAAGGTTCTGAGGAAGTCCTTATCTGGAAATTGAACATATGTTAGTATACATTCGGTCAACTGCAGCGCTAGGTGGTTTTTCGAGGAATCTTACAGGACATCCACTATTGGGCCGAAACTTGTGTTAGGAGATATTCTAAAAATGTATGGATATGAAACGAAGGAAAACTTACGAAGCTGCCATCGTCTCCAAACTTATGATCAAGCTGTTGAATCCAGTATGGTGTCCATTCTTTGCTCCCGTCACTCCAAGCGCCCTTCCACTCCGATTTTCCCCATGGATTTCTAGGAAATATTAGCTTGGGTCCGCAGAATATATGGCTGCGCATTATCGAACTAGGAGAACTAACCTAACTAGCACAAACCGGTGACCATCGATTTCACGGGCTTTAAGGACAGAGTAGGCGTGCCCGGCGTACACGCCGTCGCGTTCGGAATCAGTGATTGAGTCGATAGCTCCGGCGAAAAGGAACTCTTCGTTGACTTTCATCAACTCCTCCTTCCAGAACTTATCTTTACTCAAGATATCTTGAGAAAACACTTCCGAAGTGACGCCTCCAGTAAGGTCCTCGACGGCCTCACTATGATCTCGTCAGTAAAACACCTGGGAGCAGATTTTAGCAAACTGTGATATACGGCATACCCTGTAAATCCACCTTCAATAGAACTGTAGTCTCCATGGGCCTTTGCGTAGGCCTTTTCGAGAAGGGGCAACCAAGTTTCGTTTTTGTCCTCGCAGCTTGCGAAGTATAGAGCATCGGAGCCCTTGAGGTAGGTTTCATTGTAGACGGACTCTTTTGCGGCTTTTCCCCACAAGGCATATTTAAGCTCAGAGTCCGCTTCATGATAATCTTCTTGAGATAAATAAAGCTGGTCGTCGACAATGCTGGATATCCATTCGCCGTCTAGTTGAATTCAGAGTTAAAAATCTACTATCGATATCAATATAACTAAAGGGTTTCTTGAGAATACCTCTGAAAAAGACGAACCCGTAAACTCCCACTTCTTCATCCCGCGCAACACAGACTTTCTCAAGGAGACCGGGAATGTTAGTGATAGTTGCGACGGCGGCCAAAAACCAACAGTCGCCCTAAATTTTGTCAGTAAATTGGTTAAACTGTCGAAGTAATAGCAATTTGCGGGTGTATTTCGTACTGTTGAGCCTTGTCTGATGTCACCTGGAGCTACACCATCCTTGAAGAATGATGGCTCATCAAAGATATCCTACGATCTGGTTAGCGTTGCGCACAACATTGCAATTAAATTGATCTAAAATCCTAATGGACTGGAATATAAAATTACCTCAACTCTCTTGACTCCTTTTGGTGTCGCTTCGTCATTGTATTCAAACCCATCAATGCAATATCTTGCAAATTGGTAGCGTGGATCTTCGGCGGAAAGGTCAAAGTAATAATCCCTGTATATTTCGTGGTCAATAACCGCTTCCTGATTCTATATAATCGAATAGCATACCTATATTTCTGATTCAACTTGCGGCATTCTCGTGCAATCTTCTCAACATTGGCCTTGCAACTTGCCGCAGCTTCATCGAATTGGGCGGTGGCGACAGTTGGAATAGTAGGTCCATAGGTAGTGCTGGTGGGCTTTGGATCTGTGGCAAATGGGTTGAATGGCAGAACGATAGTCGGCCGGCCAGCTCGGTTCGAGCGGAATTTTTTCCAGAACTTGTTTAATTGCTTCTGCGCGGAGCCGGCAGGGACCTTTCTACTGATCTGAGGAACAGGCTTCGGTTCTTTGGGTTCTAGGGTGGCTTCCTCAGCAGTAGCTGCGGCGGCTTCTGGGTCTTCGGGTGTGGGTTCTTCAACAGTAGCTGTGGGTTCTTCGTCAGCATCGCCGCGAGTAGATCTTCTACCCACGGGTACCGTGGCTTTGCGGCCGATGACCCCTGGTCGAATGGCCGTTTGACGACCTGTGGTTGTTCGAGCAGGCATGCTAATTGGATTGGGTGACTTTGCCTGGGTAGTGATTTTATGGGTGATTTGGTTGCAAAGGTGGTAAACGCATCTCAAGAATACGCATTTAGATTTTTGGGGTCAACCATTATTTATATACTCCTTGATCGTGTGTGGATACGGCCTGTTGCTGACAGGATCTAATCCTTGGCTCTTGAGCCGAATAAATAACTGTGCAAATGCATGCTCCAGTTTCAAAGTCTGATCCATTGACCCATTACGTGATAAGAGCTGTATCGCTTCCTTTCAAGGTGTGGTGTTACGGATGCCCCGCTAGGAGTCAGTTTTGTCAGCCGTCCTTCGCGGGCCGCGAAGAGACACCACCATGATATCTAATAATGGCGACAGATGAGGGGCTTACGTGGGATATCACTGTCAGGAGGCCATCGATGTCTAATCCATGCAAACAAACAAGCTAGCTCAGCCAAAAGTGGGGCCCAACACAGGTAATGCAACAATAGGTGGGTACAGAGTATTCGCTCTCACTACCGCAACGCAGATGGACAAAGTTTACCGAAAAATTCGAAGATCGCAAAATTTCGAATATAGTAACTTTTTTACGCCAAATACATATGGCCCGGACCTGTGCAAATAAAAAAATAGCTTTATTTTTATACTGATTTTCATCTAAGAAATTTTTAAAGTAGTCTGAAGAGTAATTATGGCGTTGGCATAGGTTAGTTTTTGATAAAATTCTGTGATTTTAAATTTTGATTTTGATGGAGCTTTCTCATTTCGATGACTTTACCCCACCAAAATCAGAGACCCTCAAGACTACAAAACTAAAGTTTGGGGACCAAAACCAAAGGGTCCTCCCTTTGTAAATAAGTAATAATTGAGTGAAAGTGTTTAGGAATAAGACTAAAAGTGCTTAAGGTTTTCAAAATTCTGAAAGCACTGATACCAGCTAATGCGAAACCAAAATCACTCATCGCGATTGAAAACCAACCTATGTCAGCGCCATAACCACGATTCAGACGGCTTTAAAAGTTTCTCAGATGAAACTGTACAGGTCCGGGCCATATGTATTTGCGTATATATTTAATATAAAAAGGCCATATTTACATTTCGAAATTTTGCGATTTTCGAATTTTTCGGTAAATTCTTTTTGCACGGGTGCCATTCATCTGCGTTGCGGTAGCTCTCCATAGATCGATGTATTTGCCGAGTCATCTAGGCGCTAAAGGCGAGGCCTGAGGAATCGGAGGCAGTGGTTTCTTGATTGATTCGGATTCGTGGGAATAATTAACTGGGGAAATAATTTGGCGGTCGGATTTTAGTTTTTCATAGACGAGTTGTCAGGCCATCCCAAATGATAAGTATATCTAAGTGGTACGTACTTAGGTGTACTGGGTATTTAATCTTAATTCCCAAGATGCGCTGTGGTTTCCTCCACTTTTGGCCTTGCAGTCGACCGTACCCAGCCCGCGCCGTGCCAATCGCGAAGCGAGGGATAATAATCGCACACGCACACCCTTTTATAGAGAAAAGGCGTCCGCAGCCATGAGGGCACCGATGGCTTCATGTGTACTAACAGCTCCGGCTTCATATGTGGATCGGAGATGCGGCATTGATGACTCCAGCATCTGCGCAATTTTATCTCTACTTGGCAGCTCAGCGTTATAATCGCGGATATGTGCTGCTGCCTTCTCATTTATGTCGCGATTATAAGCGTCTTTGACTTCTTGGCGGATTGCTGCACTGGACAGAACGTTGAAGCCTGCGCCTGCCAAGCCTTTCGCGACGTCTAAAGCCCGATTAAAGGCGTCCTCAGTTCCGGCAGCTTTCATAAAGCCTGGGGTGTGATTGACCGAGTCGCTACTAATTTGGAAAGCAGCTTGCATCGCTGGTACTGAGTAGGAGACGTTCCCTAACACGCCATGTGTCGGCTTTAACGGTTGATCTAGTTGGGGAACATAGATCCCTGAGAGTTACCGGGGTCCTACCTTGGTCTGATGCAGCACCTGGTTCATCGGATATCTCTGGTAGGCGGTAGGCTGTCTGGATAGAGAAGTCATTCATCCAATCCGTAAACTGTTTGCAGAGGACTTCGTTTGAAACAATGTCCCAGTATGCCAGCCGTTTGCTGTTATTGATCGTGCGTTAACCAGGTGATCTCACTAAACATGACAGTGGAAATTGGGATATACTCGTCGGCTTTAACGGTGCAACCTATCGCCTCAGCCCCACCTTGAAAGCACTTTACTATTTTTTGGCAAAGGTCGCCTAGGTCCTTCCTCTTTGTGGCTCGAATAGTATACTCTGCTCGGGCGTAATCGGGGATAATGTTCGCTGCGGTTCCACCATGGGTAATAATGCCAGCGATTCTAATTGATGGGTGTAACTGTTGGCGAAGCGCCGCAATACTCATATAAGATGTGATACACGCATCAAGGGCGTTGCGTCCGAGCCATGGTGCTATTCCTGCGTGCGCGGATACCCCTCCAAATTCCGCTATAACTTTTTGAGAAGCAGTAGTTCTGGTAAATGCCACCGAAAAGATGTTTGGGTCCGAGAATGGCGGACCTGGATGAGCCATCAGACAGGCGTCTATACCGATATACGCTCCTGCCCTCAAAAGTTTGATCTTCCCTCCACCCCCTTCTTCGGCAGGGGTCCCGATAAGCTTGACAATACCAGGGAGGTTCCATGCTTTGAGAGCCTCCCAGGCGGCAATAAACGCAGCGATAGATGCTGAGCAAATTAGATTATGTCCGCATGCATGACCAGGCTTGTATTCAGGCGGGTTAGAGCCCTCGACAAGTATCTTGGCAAGAGCATCGTATTCGGCGTTAAACGCGATTGTTGGAGGGTTAAGATGGTATGCTTCGGCAGAATGAGAAGCTACAGGTGGTATGTGTGTTGCCTGGATAAGGAAGCTAGTTTCGATGTTGTATGCATGTCTTGTCACCTTGTAGTCTGGTCCCAAAGACTCGAAGTAATCGCACACCAAGTCGTGAGCTGTTTTTTCTTTCCAGGCGGGCTCAGGATGACTCCATATCTGGCACCGATTATGTTAGCTACGAGCTAGCAGTAGCTGAAACGGTTGAGTAGCCGATTGACAGCTGAGGATACGAACCCCATCGTTGATATGCTTGATGTTCGCTTGGTGAGCTTCGATCGATCGTCTAATCAAAGCTTTCGTATCCACCTTCATCTTGAGAATTTGTACAGAGTTTGACTGAAAACTTGGGTCTTAAGCTGCGGGCTGGGGCTCTTGTACGTATACAACTATCGATATCGTTGGTTTGGAAAACTTTCGATATAGATTCTGTAACATGCAACACGATTGCAGCGATCTTGTATGGAGGTGTCGCGGGCAAGTCGGGAGAAATGAACATATTAGGAGGTTGGGGATGCACCTGCGATTGGTATTGGGGCTGAAATTTCGGGCTTTTACTGTAAGTACTACGCGTACCAAAGGTAACCACCATTGCGGATCTGATGGTTCATGATTGGTGAAACCTTGAGGCGATTTTCACGATCCGTATTCTTTGGCTTGTACTTTGCATGTTTTTGCGTGGTGGCAACCGGGAGCCGAGTCTGGGCCGCAGGAAACAATATTTCTAGAGAAGGGAATACAAACACATAATTGGTCAGAGCAGGGCTAAGCTTATGATTTTAAATTTGCGCGAATATAGCCCTTAAATTTATGAGAAAAACAAGAGAGGAAATTTTAGAAATACCATCGCAAGTCGGAATCACGCAAATGCTTAAATGAGACATCGAAAAGCTTCTCCCCGCTTGACCCCACGATCGTTCCGAATAACCGAGTTTGTAGGCGGGAACATGTGACATTGTGATTATTCAGCCAACGGATTTTGGGATGTTCCAGTTGCAATTTTCAACCGGAATATTAGCCAAATGCCAAGTCTTTTCTTAGTTCAGCTTTGGGATTGGGAAAAATGATTTCATCAAATCACCGTGGGTATCCGGAGTTGACTAGAGATTTGTCATTGAGTCTTCGAAGTCTCTGTTATAATTTATAATATATATTTTCATATTAACTTTCTGGATAGAGCCGACATGCATTCCATAGACGGTGGGCGGGATGCATCACACCAAACCGAGGAACCGTACCTGAACGTTCCAGGGTTGCTGGAAAAGGAAGCAGGTCCCGAGTTAGACAACACCAAACGGCAGAAATTGAAAGCCGAGGAAGAAGACGAATTCGACGAAAATCGAGGCCGGGTCCTAAGAGGGGATCTGGAATCTCAAAGATCCGATGGTGATGAAATAACATACTGGAGTTTCATTCTGAATCAAGGCGTTCTCACTGACAGGATAATATCGCACAAGTTTCCAGGATCAGGAACTGACGAGGATCCATATCGTGTAGAATATATCCCAGATGACCCAAGAAATCCTATGCTCTTTGCGCCATGGGTCAAATGGACAATCACCATGGTTGTCGCGTTTGCAACGCTTGCTATTGCATTTGTGTCATCTGCGTATTCAGGCGGAATACAGCAGATAAGAGAAGAGTTTAAGTGCAGCAACATTGTTGCAATTTTGGGGATTTCGTTGTTTGTGCTGGGTTTCACAATAGGCCCGTTGTTTTGGGCTCCAATGAGTGAAATATACGGCCGGCAAAAGCTATTTTTTGGTATGACGGATCATTTTAACTTCTTGTGTTACATGAATACAGCACGGGTGTGTATTCGCATCACAGTATGAATTGCTGATCATATCCTTATCGCTACAGGGACTTATGTAGCACTGACGGCCTTTAATGCAGGTGCAGCTGGCGCAAGGACCATTCCACAGCTTTTGATTTGTAGATTCTTTGCTGGAGCTTTTGGAAGCAGCCCGTTAACAAATGCTGGCGGTGTCATAGCCGATATGTTCCCCGCAAGCCAACGTGGACTTGCAATTGCAGTCTTTGCTGCTGCACCGTTCATGGGGCCTGTCCTTGGGCCTATAGCAGGTGGGTTCCTTGGGCAATCTGCAGGTTGGAGATGGGTGCAAGGGCTTTTGGCAGCATTTTCAAGTGTAACTTGGCTTCTCATGGCGTTTGGTGTCCCCGAAACATACTCGCCATTACTCCTGCAGAGGAGGGCCGAAAGCTTGAGCAAACTGACAGGCTGGGTATATGTTAGCAAGTTCGAAGCTCAAAGCGGAAAGCCAAAGTTGAAGGAAGTTTACAAGACAGCCTTATCTCGCCCATGGATATTGTTATTCCGGGAACCGATAGGCGAGTACCACGTCCGCTCCTGCAGGTTTGTTCCTGGATCTTCTGACAGCTCATTTGTGTAACAGTTGCAATGCTTTCCGTATACATGTCTATCGTATACGGAACTCTATACATGCTCTTTGCTGCATATCCAATCGTATATCAACAGACTCGGGGCTGGTCACAAGGCGTTGGTGGTCTCCCGTTTCTTGGTGTCGCAATCGGAATGCTGGGTGCTGTTGTGTACTCGATTTCTGAGAACAAACGGTATAATAGAATTGCGGAGGAAAGATACGGAGGGTTTGCCCCCCCTGAGCAACGGCTACCTCCTGCTCTGGTTGGGTGTGTCTGCATACCCATTGGACTTTTTTGGTTTGCTTGGTCGAATTCTCCGGATGTCCATTGGTTCGCGAGTGTAGCTGCTGGGGCACCTTTTGGATTCGGGATGGTCATGGTTTTCCTGAGTGTGTTCAATTATCTCATCGATTCTGTGAGTATTTGTTCGATTGCGCTTTCAGAATCGTTAGTGTCTTTTTAAGTTATAGTTTGCTAATTAATCTTCGAATAACAGTATACGATCTTTGCGGCTAGTGTTCTCGCGGCCAATGCTGTTCTTCGAAGTACATTTGGAGCAGTATTCCCACTATTCACCGGACCAATGTATCGAAGCCTTGGGATTCATTGGGCATCTAGCATTCCGGCTTTCTTGGCTCTCGCATGCGTGCCCGCACCGTTTCTTTTCTACAAGTATGGCGAACGACTAAGATTGAAATGTAAGTACGCCGGAAAGGCTGCGGAGTTTACCAAGAGGCTTCAAGAACAATCAAGCAGCAGTGATGATGGTACTGCGGACGAGAGAGTCGGTACAGAGGAAGAACTTCCCATACCTGAGATTGCAAAAGATCAGAAAACCCACCTTGAAGTGCCTGGTCTAGAACCTCAAAATGAAAACGACCGAAGTAGAAGCCCAGGATTGAAGCCGGATCACGGGATTAGTCGTCAGCGTACGAACGAGACTACAAACTCATTCAGAAGCCATCAGTCATATGGATTAAGATGTGAAAGCAATCCATTTGATATCGACCGTGTCAATTCTCGCGAGGCATTCGAGAGTTAATATCGAATTACTGGGTTCGAGTGATGCATTGAGATACGAAGTTTTCCATATATTTGATAAGCTTTTGTCCTACAGATGTATGTTTGTCGATAATGTTAATATATTATGGAAGTAAGTAGAGTATAGTATAATCTGGCATAGATTGATATACCCGCCTCGTAGGTAGAATATCTTATTGTATTTCAATGCTGAGCTTATGACTCCTGTAGGATTATCAACGCGAACTGCTTTTTTCCCTACATTAACCACCAGTCAGACCTCCTCCCAGAAGATTTCTCTACTATCAATAATCACCAATAGCGATATCTCAAGCTGCAGCTGCAGTCGCAGTTGCAGTCGCAGTCAACTAAGAGCTAGAGTCATACAATATAACTGAAGCTCTCCTCCATTTGTCCTGCGAAGATCTCTTCTATCTCTCTTCCCCTCCAACCCAGCTCGCGTCGACACCCGGTCCCAAAATCTTTCTACCGTTGCTAGTATAATATATTCAGCACCAGCCAAACCGATCTCCCGTCAAAAAGCCAAGCTAGAGTACCAAGATCCCTGACCGCCCCAACAGGCAGCGTCAACTGGTGTCCCCTGCGCGTAACCGTACCCGGAATCCCTGCACTGGAGCCTATCGATCCAACAGCCATCTGCATACAACCATGTGCAAGCTCACGGTTATACAATTCACTTGTGGCCACAACTACGAACGATGGGAGATGTGCGACTGGATGAGAATGAAACCTCATAGACAAATGCTCCACTGTCCCTATAGCGATCCGAACGGCATACCCATTAAGGATACAATCAAATGCCGCGAGTGTTATTTCGCAGACCGGGAAATTCCCAGCCAGTTTAAAGATCTGAATGGATCAGTCAAGAGAGCTCTACCACCGCAGAAAGCACTAGCGGACAGGGAGGAGGTAGGTAGTGGTGGCGGCAGCCCATGGCCTATGACTAGGGAAGAGAGGAGGCTGCGTATTGCCGAGAGGTATGGAGTTTATAGTGATCGCGATGTTCCTGGCTATGATCCAGCGTGTCAAACTATTTCCCAAGCTCTGGCGAGCGCCAATGACACCAGATCAAGTCGTAAGAAGTATGAGCCTAGACTTGGTGGCTCTCGTGACTACGGAGGAAACTTTGCTTACGAGCATCCTGGTGCACAAGCAGCTACGCAATTCCGAGCTCAAACCCCTCCTCCTGCGCCCCCCGCCGCCACAGCGACCGAAAACCCAAAGAGTAGGGAGAAATTAACCTGGCTCGACTCGTTCTGGGAAGCCGTGAAACCGAAAGGTCGGAACGGATTGGACCCGCTTGATCCTAACCACCCGCCTTCGTACTCGGCAGCAGCGATGAAATTGAGATCTAGAGGAGCGAAGCCTGGAGATCCTCCACCGGAGACGGATCCTAAGCTTAGGACTTTTAGAGATATTGCGTGAACGCAGTTGGCGAGGGTTTATGATGACAAATATTGAGCAACTCTTTTGGCATTCGATATTGCATGCGGTCTTTAATCGTGAATTCTCAAATCGACCCCTTGTACGACTTGCAGTTGCATTGTTATATATATTCCTGTTGCGTTACAAGGCGGAGATGTGAGCATTCATGCATGTCATCCCATTATCTATCATGATACCTCGACCATGCACAACATTGGAAAAACTTTTTAAAAAACGCATCTTGTTCCATGCTGTTGGCTGCAGGGGTTGGCTCTTGGATAGACTTGATCTTTTTGATAGCCTCGAATATTAATATTACTGACGTCCACTCAATTTTCGTTAAACATTCCCTTTCCATTCCTTTAACCTAATTTCGTAGAAACTTCCTGATTACTCTAACTATATCTGGGTACCCGGGAGCGACTCGCGGCCCAGAACGAGCGACAGGATTGACTGAGAACCATAGCCATTCGGTAGGTCCCTTTTGCGAGTTAACGGCCCGCGAAGGATCACCAACGCAGCATGTGCCTTTGTTGGAAAAATCCAAAACATACATGTGATAAGCAACATTTCCAACAAACGTACGTGCGTTCAACCAATAAACAAGATCTTCGACGTCCCAGGTTTCATATCATGTAAAAAGGGGACTCGTTAACTCCGCGTAATGGAGTAAGAAATACCGAATTTCCAGGGGGTAGGAAGGAAAGTAAGGTCGGAAACGAACCCAAGGGAATTTATCGCGTATATGGAAGCCCCACCCAAGATCTTGATTAAGCGAGAGACATTCAATGAGAAGCGGACCTGGATGAATTGAACCGTTTCAGATTCCTTTTTTTCTATTCTTTATTGTCGATGGCTGTCAATACCAAGGTGTCTCGCGCGAGGCAAGGGAGAGCCGCGAGTAGATACCTTATGCGGCAGAAGCAACGAGAAATTTCCCACACAATAGCTAATAGGCTGGTAGTGCGAGCCAAGTAGGGGGGGTTTTTTTTTTGAACGTTGTGGCAGGGAACAGGGCGGGGACATGCTGTTGCCAGTTACCTAAATTAGTGGTTATGGTGCAGAACAACGTGGTAGCCATGTCTGGTGTGTCGAATATGGAAGTTTGGGAAAACCTGAGACCTTTCAGGGCGGGCAGATGGACGCACATGGGAAGAAGAGAATGCTAGAGGGGAGGAAATGTAAATAATAAAGTACTGTGCCCCCCCCCCCCCCTCCAGGCCGAGGGAAGGATCCATCTGTTTTATCCTATATGCTTTGATTTCTTTGGAATTTTTATATTCGACAGATGTCGACGCTGGAGTAGTCGCCGCCTTGAGAGGGCTCGCCAATTCAACATGTGGAAAGGATTAAAAGAATTTCTATTTTATCAGCGACCGGAAAAAGTTGGCGCTTTGACTTTGAAATCGAAAAGCTCAGATACGGCTGGACCATTGGGTACTTCGACCTCTGGGATTCCAGAGAAATTATCGTTTTCCAGAGTAATTAATCGGGAAACATGCTTCGTAAGTTTTTGGAGGTTCCTCATGTGGGCTTTTGTATGAGGAAAAATGTAACAAGCTAATTTGTGTTGTCGACATGAAGCCTTGTCGTCTCGATGACTTTATGAATTATTTGACTTATGTGGAGAGGAATTCGGAAAATTTGAGGTTTTACCTGTGGTTTCGGAAATATATTCAAAACTTCGATGCCTTGGGCGAGAATGAGAAATCGTTGTCTCCGATATGGGAAAGCCCTTTCCTGAAGGATAAAACAAAATCAAAGGCTGAGCTGGCACTGGCGGAGGAGAAGGAGGCGGTTGAGATTGATCGTGAGCACCTTTCTAAAACCTTTCTACAGACCTAGGGGCCAATACTAATACTGAGGTGTAGCATCAAACCAACCGTTCAGATCCGAAGTCGACCGCATTACTCAGATGTTTCTAGCCCCACTTTCACCCTTCGAACTCAACCTCTCCGGTCGCGACCGGAAAGAAGTCTTAACGGCTCTTTCCACAACTACTCACCCATCAGCCTTCAAATCCGTCCTCCCACAAGTGGAAACCTCTCTGCGGCAGCAATCGCACCCAAACTTCGTGCGCTATGCCCTTTCTACAGCAAACCACGGCCGTGTTGCAGCTATGCGGTGGGGCGGGTTTATATTGATTTTGGTAGCTATAGCTCTGGCTGTTGGTTTATCGTTGGGGAAGGTTCCCAAGGTCGTTAGAGTAGCAGTACCTACTTTCGCCCTGTTCTTTGGCATATGCTCTTTACTGGATGGACAACGGTCCGTGTGTCTCGTGCTCTTGACGTTAGGCCTACGTGACCGGTTCGCATGGGAGAAAGATACGGATTGCATGTGTGATAGTCAAGTCGTTGAATGCGATCTTGAAAAGGCATCAACGATTAGTTTTGATATCTTTGATGGACCTATACCAAGGGATGAAGATCGAGAAGCGATTATTAAGAAGTTTGAGAAGAGGAATGTGATTTCACATGTATTGTTCGGATGGTCAACTCTGGGGGGCATTGATCCGGAGGTTAGGAGGGTGCAGAGGTTGATCGTTATGCAGAATATTGGGATTTCTTTGGCTTTTACGGTTGTATTGGGGGTTATTTTGACGGTTGCGCCGAGGGGGGATATGTATTGAGATATAGTTTATAGCCAAATGGTTAAAAGTAATATGGTCCTGGACGTATATGGTGCCTTAAAGTCTAGTAATTACAAATTCCAACCAGCCTCTGGTTTCGATATTAGATAATTCGACAGCTTTGAGTGAATCCTTGACGTCTGGCGATAGCTCTAGCAGCTTTGCTTGGACGTCCCATTTCGTGTTTGTCGCTTCTCCCACCCGATTCCAGAATTCCTTCCAGGTCTGTGGGTCGTGGCGGAAAACTTCTCGTCCAGCTAAAGATATGGATTCTATGCCTGGAGTGAAGCTGCCGACCTGACGGCCCACCATGATGGAGCCCGGTTTATCTTTTAAAATCTCTACGATTTGGCAGGCGGCTTTGAATTCTTGTTCGGGACCAAATAGGTGCAGAAAACTGCGGGCGCTGATGATATCTATATCTCCCTTGATCTTTTGGAAGAGGGTTTGGTCGGAGGTGTTCCCTCGAATTGGAGTGAACGTCGAGAAGTCGAAGATGTCGCCTTTGAAGAAAGTTGATTTCAGAGAGTCGCCGTCTTTGAATAGTTCGTAACTCAAATCTATAAATCCAGATTGCAAATCCGCGCCGTAGAGGTTTTCACTGGGGATGCCGGCGTAAACTAATGCGCGAAGGTCTTGAGCGAAACAACATCCCAAGTCAAGGTATTTACCGCCGGATTTGAGTTTCGAGAGAGCGGTGGTGAATATTGGAGATTCGATTATCGCGAAGTCTAGAAAGCGGAAGTTCCCGATGCAGGGGTAGGGGTAGACTTCCCATGCTTTCTCCCGCTGTCATATACGATGTAATCCATCGAACATTAGCATGTACGTTAATATTGGGGCGATGTAGTGTTAATAGGTTTGTGGGCGCATTACCACTCTAATGATATGGGCCGCAACTTGGTCGGCAGGGATTTGGGTGTAGTTTTGGAAGATATCTAATGTGTACGGTGACAACTCGAGCTTCTCGCCGGGCTTATACCAGGCGTGGGATCTGTCCCTATCATGGGCTTCACTTGAAGAGGCTGTCAAACTTGGTCCATCGTCTGCCATACTGTACTTCACTTTTTTTTTTAAGAGCACTGGTGTGAATTCTTTCGGCTCGGTTGAACTACCCCGCTTGATATTGATGTCATGCCCTACACAACAGATGTGTATGTGCCAAGTCAACTGTGCAAGTTACAACCACGCCCAGCATTTTATAGATATTTTGAGCCGCCGCGCCACATGATCTAACTATCAGCCCGACGGGTTCGTTCAAACTGACTTTTCAGCGGATGCTTCAAATTCCGTGGTTAAACTCCTATCCCGTCTGGGTGCCGCGTATACCTGATCAACTCGGTCGGAAAAAGGCACCTTGCGGAGAATACAACGCAACGTTACGGTAGTTACATTCAAGGATTTCATAGGGCATTCAATATTATATCAATTGTGTTTAGTAGGATACAGTAGGAGCGAGGGTTCAGGTCATAGTTTTATGACACGATCTCTATTTGAATGCCCCCCGGTTATGTTAACACTGTTGATAACATCGGTTTCGCAAAGGAGAAGAAGAATCTACCTCTTCTCTCCAACGTAAAGCTCTGGTCGTTTCGCGGCATTATAATCGTCACCAGTACCACGCTTAACGGCTGGTCGTTCAGCAATGCGATCAATCCACTTCAATAGATGTGGGAACGCTGCCATATCCTCATCGGTAATGGCGCCGCTAAAGTTCCAACCTTTGACCCATGGCCAAGTACCAATATCGGCGATGGAGTACTTTCCGGTGCCGTTTCCTGCAAGGTATTCACGGGGTTGACCGGTGTATTTCCCGGAAAGATGGATCTCAATGACGCCAAAGACACGGAGAGTTTCGTTTTTGAAGCGAGTTTGGGCATCTAGGCTTTCGTTAGATAGCGGGAGGTAAATTTGGTAAGGAAGATTACCTACACTGGAGCTGGTCTGGTGGTGCTGGCGCGAATTTGAAGAAATGGTTGACTTGTCCTTGGTATGGAGCACCACTACCATGCCAGAAGTAAAGCCATTGCAACAACTGACTCTTCTCTAAGGGGTCAGTAAAGTCGAAGTGGTGGCCCTTATCTTCACGGTCAACCAGATACAGTAATTCGGCAGATGTTTCCATGACGGAGAATGATTTGTCGTTGTCAATGATGACTGGGATTCTGCCGTTCGGGTTCAATCGGAGGAACCAATCCTTCTTTTGCTCATTTGTACCAATGTTGATGATTGAGGTTCCCCATTCCGTACCGTAGATAGCTTTGAGTTCTTCGAGAAGAATCTGTACTTTTTGGCCGTTGGGGGTGCTTTGGGTGATCAAGTGGAGGCCCTGTTGGTCTATTCGTTAGTTTCGAGATATACGGTAAGATATTAATATTGAAGCGTATGTACCTTGGAGGACCTGATAGGCTCTGGGGTCTCGTTGGTGTAGAGGCTGGACGACATTTTGGGTATGATGGTGAGGTTTCGGGATTGAATCGATGTGTGACGTAGACGATTTACGTTCGAGGATGGGAGGAGTGTTGGAATTTCTGTGTTGCGAGTGTTGGCCAAAATCCGCCGCGTTCCTGCAACCGGAACAAACCGCGCAGCCTTGGGAATAAAATTACTGATGGCGCGGCACTGTTGAAAGAATCTGAGGCTCGAATTCGAAGGACGAGATGTCAATTGCGTATACAATGGCAGTCGGATTGGGAGTCTCATGCAGGTGGAGTGTTGCAGGTATATTTGGAAGCTGCTCCTTCCTAGATGCGGGGCAGTGCGAGGGGCTTTATACCACATTCCCAATCCCTTAAGCTTAGCTAAGTTTAATTGATTAAGTCTTTTGTGTCGGTCGGGGTTAATGTGGTCTGTCGAAGCAAAGCTTTGTAATCCGAAGTGCTGCACGGAAGGTTCCTTGTGGTCCTGCGAGCTTACGAGATACTTGTCAGATTTTCGATTCTTGGGGCACTTGATGGGTTTACTAATCGCCCGTTCACGAGCTTTTGGTTGCAGGCGCTATGACATATGTACTCGGCCGAACTAGCTGTTTCGAAGACGATTTCTCAGCAAAATTACGCTTGGGTAAACGTGGAATTGATTGTAATGCAAGCTCTCTGATAAAAAGGCTTCCTGCGGCTTGCTGATGGCGTATGAAGTATACAGGATGGCTAGTTATAGGGTTCAAATATCATCGACCAACGTGCTGAAGCTAATCAGTTGCGGGGCGGCCTACGACACCAGCTCTAATCTTGACATACAACCCATCATTCTCATACCATTTCAAAACCCATTTACACTTTTCTGCGCCAGAAGCTACAGTAATGGGAACCTCTGTTCCAGGTGGCAAGATCGAACGGAGAAAGTGGAGTTTATCATTATCGCAAGTAACATAGGATCGTTTCCCGCGGTGAAAGATAGGTGCGACGTTCATGGACGATAGCTTGGCCAAAGCCTCACGGGATTCGATGGTTGCCCCGCGCAGCTTTTCGATGGCGTCTTGAATGTCTTTGCGGTAGGCGAACTCACCGCCTTGGCAGTGCTCCGGCGTTTGGGAGAACGGGACCTCAGTGTTAGATTGGCTGAAGAGGATGGACTCAATGGTGAGTTGCTGTGGTGGTTTGTCGTCCTCGCTGTTGGTGATGGGGTTTTGGATGGAGAGGCCATCTTCGTCTTCTATTTACTATATTAATTGAAGGTAGAGGAAAATGCTGCTGGTATTACTCTTACCTGAGCTGCTCGGTGTATCTGGTAGCGTGCATTCTACAAAGTCCGCCTCATCCTGTTCTGTATCATCCTCACCACCACTCTTTTCGTAGTCCCAGCAAAGAAAAATGAAATCGCCTCGACGGCCCTTGTTGAGGTCACCAGTTTCCTTCCTTTACAGCCTTGTCCGATCTGACCAACCAAACCTTTGTGATCTTTGGCTGGTCGGAATTACCGCTGTACAAGCAGCAGATATAGCGAAACCAATGGCGTCCATCGCCCTTTGAGATATCCGCAGCGCAGAGGTCCTCGTTCGGGGTCATGAGGAGTGAGAAGGCGTTGGCTGCCTCGGATCGGTCCCAAGTGTATTCTGGGACCAGGTAGATATATTTACCTATACTCATTTATAAGGTATTGACGCGTCGGGTGGCAGCTAATTTCTTGGTTAGGTGATTCAAAAGCTTACCTCGGAAACGCTTGTTGATGTCTTCGTTTCCGAGAGAGCCGGTTGGGTCATCGTATTGGATGTTGATGGCCTTGATGTAGGATGCCATGATGATAGGATTAGCACGAATATTATCGATCTATGCTGTGCAAGTGGATACTAGTGAGGAATGTTGGTTCAAACGCATGCATCAATGGAGTTATTTGTTTTGATATCCATCTTCCTGAGGTTAACGTTGCTACGAGATTACGAATGTAGCGCTTGATTTGTTTTGGTACTGACGTACGTGATATTGATAACTAGAGCTGGAGGTTGACTGTAGATTCTAGCCTCTTCCGGAGAGCAACTAGGTCATCTGGCAACACTATCCATGGAATTTCTTTCTTTCGATCCGGGCTATTGAAATTCCTATGTCTAGGTGTTGCCCCGTTTCCGTTCTATCCATTTTATGGTTCTAAAAAACAAGCGGGTTCTCCTTGATATTGCGGTGGGATTAAATGTGGCATGCCTTGGAAGACGGCAGATTTGGAGACTCCGCTTATACTCTCATGGTCAAGCCTTTCCCATTATCACTAACTATTTGTCCTATCCTCGCCTTCACCACTTCCACAATCCTCGGTATCACTTCGGGATCGTACGACCCCTCATGGTAGATGAAATTAATAACACAGTCGGCACCAGGTGCCGATGTAACCGTAATGTTCAACGAAGGGCCAATACAGCTCCTATGGGTACTTGACGCCCAATCCGTATCCGTAAACCTCCACTCTCGTCCTTTGTCTTCTTCCCTGGGCGTCAGTGACACCAAATTCGAGATCAAGCTGCCATAGTTTCGAGTAGTCGAGAGAGATTTCCCCCATACCTGGTAGGTGAAGTCGTCGATGTAAGGAGAGGTGACTGCAAGGCTGAGGAATTCTTGGATAGCACCCCATCTTAAGTATTTGTTCATGTTATCTTTTCGGTACTTGGCCATCGTCCAAAAAGCGGGGATGTCGGTGTATATTCCTCCCTTCACGAGATTACCCCCTGGCGGCTTTCCGATGGCGGAGAAGGGTCCTGCGAGCCGGATTTTTGTCCAAGATCCACCCATGTTGCACATAACTTCTTCGTATGGCCATTTGCAGAAGTTGCGGAGGTCGATGACTATACTGGCGCGTACTAAGAGTGCTTGAGGGTAGATATCGGCGCATACGCTGGTATTCAACGCGGTATCCAGGAAGGCTGTGAAGGTTGTGGAGTGAAGTCGGCATTCGGTAAGAATCTTTTGCATTGTTTCCGAGCCGATACGTAGTGACACTATCTTGTTTTTGATTCTTTCCTCGGGTGGCGCCATCTGCTTGATATTGGGTTTATGGGGGTACTTCTTCATGTCCTTGTAGGTGATGTACCTTGGCCACAGTAGGAATTCGACGATTATTTGTAAGATGTATTTAATCACGAACCATAGAAGGTAGGACGTGTTATATTTGGCGATTGTTTCTTCAAGGTGATCCGGAAAGGCGTCGGCGCACGTCGTAAATCGTTGAGGAGGCGGGATATCCTTTTCTCCTTCGATATCGTTAAGCGCTGTCAGAAGGTCTCGGTGGAAATACATGCCCGATCTTCCATCACACACGATATGGTTGAAAGCAAAATAGATTGTTTTCATGTTAACAACCGTTGCCCTCCAGTGCGGTTTAGACGTATCCAGAAGATTGAACCATTGTCCCATGATATTTTCCAGCATCCGTCGACTGGCTTCAGCAGGATCCGCTTCGTCATTATTGATGAAAGATATGCAATCTTCAACATTGAGGCTTGGGAGCCTGGCGAGCCATAGTTGGTCTTTGCCTTGCTTTGACGGTTGTCGCACGAATACTTGGCCAAGCGCGGGTTGTTTCGCGACTACCCTTTCGATGGCGCGGATTACATGGTTTCGGGATAATTTTTTGGAGAGGTCATGGGCAGCGTAACTTGCTGCGACGACGATTGGGGCTTGACTTCCGGTTAGCGTTAGCATGTAGAAGTAATTGTCGATTCTAGCTATTACGCGAAGATTGAGCGTTAGCCTGGGAGTCTTATTTTTTTGTATCCGGCTCAAATTTGGGGTTTATGGCGAAATTCAAATACTTACTAGCTTCTCGAACGAGAACTAGGCCGTGAGGAAGAGAAGTATCGCTATTGTGCGCCATTCTTATGATTTATCGAATCTCGGCTGCCAATATTTTCATGTACTGATGCTGCAGCGCTAGCCCTGATGTCGCCCAACCTCACTTTCGTAGTAGATCTATGGAGATCGACTAGTCGACTAGTTTGCAACTTGGCGCAAGGAATATTATCTTGTCGCGAAACCGCTCGAGTCTTCGGTATGTGTGATAGTATGATCGTTAGTAGGGTGAACCTAGGAAGTGCCTAGAGTATTTAAATTATGTCGCGCTGGCGGCTTCACCGGCGCCGGCAGATTTCCCCCATGCATCGTGCTGACAAGTTTTTACAGATTGGGGAATAGCCAGGATCTCTAGCTCTTACTTGGGGGTGCCACACAATTGCGTTCACTGGCACCCAACGTTAACCTGGGAGCGGTTCGTTGATGACATGGGCCCAAATTAACAACTTTGTATCTGACCTACACACATCGAAACTGTACTCCACGAAGCGACGGGCCCTCGCGACGACGAAGCAACAGCATTGTGGTTCTAGCTGGACCAACACTTTTTGACATACCTGTTGCGCAGGTCGGGTTTGAGCGATGTTAGGCTTTGACCGACGAATTAGCTATATCAGACGCTATCCCGATCTTCAAATACTCTCCTCCCAAAATTGATAGGCTGGACGAGTAATGACGCCTTATCTGGCGGCTTTTTGCTTAATTTTAGTAATATGGTGTTAATTTGCGCGAAATCGAAGGGCATAGAGTCGACAGCTAGCACCAACCTAGAAGCAACGAAGGTAGTTGTCATAGAATTCCCGAGGCTCGATCAAACAATCAGAGCAGATACGACCCATTGGACCTTTTCGGTGTCGTCGAACAACTAATCACACCGAATTCTGTTAAACAAAGTTTCTCCAGGTAGTTTCGATGGTTCCGTGTGTATATGCCATGTTCATATTAACCCTTAGACCTCCATGAACAGATTCACCCTTGTAGCTCGATCATTCTGCATCATACAAGTGTCCTTTGCATCCTCACCGGTCATCTGGGTAAGGCGGCAAATCGATGTAAAGTTTAAATGCAACTTGAATCCCAATATCTCGAGCGCAATATTCTCCAGAACTTTTCAAATATCCTCGATGCCTGTAATTGTTTTTTCGAGGTGCTTGTTGATGAATTCGGGTAACATGGTCCGGCCTGTTTGTATAGGCTTTGGGCAGCTCGTTAGCATAGAAAGCAGTTTTATAGATTTTGATATGTTACCTGTATCTTGTAGTTTTTGTTTTGCCGAAAAAGTCGAACATGGTCAATGGCCCCAATCCTAGGTCGTTCCCACTCAATCCCGTGCTAATGATTCCGTGCCAAAATCTGCCGGCGATTTTTTGTTCATGCAATTTTGTCCTAATAGTCTTGCGTATACGGTCTTGTTGTTTGGCCGAAAGGCTGTCGAACGAGGCCGCATCCTTGTGTGAAATTTTCATCGCTTCTGAGATTGCGTTGTTACACATACCATCCAATAGCTTATTTATGAAATCAAAGTCATGAGCGCCGTCTCCAAATGACTAAAGAAAACGGCTGTTTCTGACATTTCCAACCTGGAATATACGGCATTAGATAAAAACATCCTTTCGGGGCTCGCTTGGGGGGCTTTGTTTGATATCATAGCGGTGACTTTGTGCTCAATGTGAGAAGTTTCACCACTCGATACCGATTAGCCGTTGATAAATTATTTAAAAGGCTCCCTTTGCGGAAATTCCAAGCCTGCCAGATACTGTGGACGAGAGTACCGGTCAGACAACTGTGTGAAAGCCTCATAACGGAAACAGCTCGTCCTCTCGTGGCTGCTTCTCTATCGCCAGTTTGGATATTAAAAATTATGATTCTTTTGGTTGTCAGCTCGTCGACCTCGGAGCCGTCATGTTGGTCCACGGGGGTTTTTTTCTCTCTGCACCTGCGACATGGTCTGCGAGGACTTTCTTTTATCCATTCGTTGAGTATCAAAGAATTCATCAGGATATCCTTCAGGGAACGTAGGATATAGATCCCTTCGACGAGAAATTTCTCTAGTTATCTTCACGAGTCTAGGAACGTCGACGGATTGTATGAAATCTCCTACTGAGAGTTAGTCAATGTTCACAAGGAATTGGGGGAACAGATGCTTCGTCAGACGGCCGATATTCATCCTTGACAACATAGGCCCCCTGGCAAGGTCCGGAGATATTGATGTTGAGTCATCCATTCCATAACGATGTCGTCGGCAGTCTAGGATCATAGGAGAAGTATCCTCGGCCAAGGTGCTTGGTGGTGTAGGTTGCTAGTAGAGAAAACATACCGGATTTCTTTCTTTGCAGAAGCTGCTCCAACTCGTCTATGAGGCGAGTTCCTGCTCGATCTTCTCGTTTGTTAGATGTTGCCATATACCAGAGCAATTTCAATAGCTGTGGGTCTTTTCGGCCTATCTACCTTCTTGTGGTGAGTCCGAGATCTCGACAACGATGTTCCTGGAACGATGGCTGGCTCGGGAGATTGATGGGCGATGAAAGAAAGAAAGCTTGGACCTATGCACCGTTGTGCTGATGACTTTTTTACCCATTGCATCATTGTCTCGTCGCCGGAGGAGTTAGTATCGTCTCTAGGGAGGAGTCTGGTGACGAGATAACTGCATCAACCCCACAACTCAAGCTCACTTCATCAAACACCAGGACTAGGACCTCTCCATTTCGACCAACTTCACCGTGTCGTCAGCACATATTCGCTATTCCTCCAGTTAGATAGGAAATCACACGTTCTCCCCTTACAAATCTATGAATTGACCTACGGACCACCCATTTACCTACCCGTCTGCCTACAGAACTCCCCGCCTGGGTATTTCCCTCTTATTACGATGATATTACCTCGTTACTGGAGTGGTTAATTTTGGGACGATTTCTGGCCAGCTAATGCTTGGCCAGGGATATTTACGCATAGGAAGTTGACTTCATCATACTAACATTGTTTTATAACAAATGGAAACTAAAGTAGTAGAGAACAGGGTACCGAAATTACAAGTCGACGAGTCTAGCAACAAGATTACGGGAAAATCTTATAAGTCCTACCAAGTGACACACTTAACATACTTTACACTAGGAACGAGACCATATATGGTCGTCTTTCTCCCTGTACTCTGTATATATCCGTCGCTCCTCTGTCTATACTCTAAATAGTACTACGAACACGAACAATCAGGGACCACTACTGGTGGAAGCTTCTATGATCGACTTGTGAACGACGGCTAGGATTAATATCACAAATGAGAAAGAATGAAACAGGCTCTCTGATAAAACCGCCACTTTAGTCCAGCCGAGTATCTCGATGAACAGACAATCTGCAGATAACATGGGCATAGAAGGCGCATAAAACGGGGCGTACTATTTTGGTGTGTCTATACCACAATCGTAATAATACCACTAACTGCTAGTCTTATCGCCAATAACCACCTAAAGGGCCATGGTTTAATTTGTGTCGAGCCCAGACCCCGTCACAAAAAAACCATTGTCGACTTGCCATTCATCCCGAAGGATTGCAAGGTGCAACAAAAACAATACCGTTAAAGAAAAGCATGGATCCCATGCTCTCGCTCCACACCAGTACCACCCACGATCGAAATCGACGCGGTGCCTAAAATGGATACTGCCCTGTTAGGAATTCCATACAATTTATTTAATTTTAGAGTGGTTAGGACGCACCGAAACAACTTCTCCCACAAACCGTTCCCCAACCCTCCATATTTCAAAAAGAAACAAAAGGGAGAGAGGCGGGGGCGGGGCTATCCTGTCGAACCACTATTGTAAAGTGGCTGGGCGAATATTCTAATATCTTTTTGTGATCGCCTGGTGGTGCTATGGTATGTCTAAGCATTATCCACGGCGGCCCGACCGACAGTAGCGAAAAAGGACATACGTAGGGGAAATGTACCAAGCGCTTCATCTCCTACAATGATCTCCTTTGTCTATCTATCTCCCCTATATCTGCCCGGACAAAGGGAGAAGCTGGGGGAGCTGGGAGTCCGTGCACGGAATAAACGTCATCGGGCTGAGAATATAATGGGAACTAGCTACTAGGCTATCCAAGCTCCCACTCTTAAGAATTGGGAGCATGTATAAGTCTTCACTTATGGAAATCTTGCAAGAAAAAACTCATCCAATCTGCTTACTGCCTGTTGACACTTGCGGCCTGATATGTCGGTGATGACCTTTCGGTGTGTGTTGTGGCCGTGGAAAATACAACACAAGGTCCGTATATCAGTGTTATGGAATGTCATGCAATAGCTGACGGAAAGATTGTTTCAAGGACCAAATAGCGGGCCCATCTGGCCAAGCCTAAACAGCATTTCAGTTTCAACAAAGCTTCTCCGGTTTTTAGTATAAACTGTTTGTGGGCGTTAAGTCCCGGCGAAATATCAGAATTAACTTTCAAGCGTTCCTGATCCGGATTGAAAACCTCCGTCGCAGCCAAATCCGTGATTCCATCTCCGCGATCTACCCGTTCAAGCTTCAAATCTACAGATTATTTCGCAATGGAGTTGCTTCCCATATCGGCCCAGATTAGGGTATCTTAATTTTATCCTGGCCTCAAAAAGTGTCAAGAAAGTTTTAAATACAAGGTGAATCGCCGCCGCGCCTTGTATCATTCTTCTACATTGATCGAGATTCCGACAATCAACACATCTAAGAACCTAACTCACCAGCCACGCCGCTCTTCCGCGGGAACCTCGAGTCACTATGTCGTCCGACACCATCACGCATGTCGTGACTGGCGCAGCGTATCCTCCGGCGGGGAGGCTTATTACTGCCGTGCTCATAATGATTACGATCAGTGTGCTCGCTTTTTGTTTGAGTAAGCCCTTAGTCTGGTTTGTTCCTTGAACAAGAAAAACTAAAAAGCACTATACTGATAGTATTCTACACAAAAGCTCAGCGGATAATGATTATCACCTCCTGGAGGAAATTAACCCCGGTTCGATGGTGTAAGTCGCTGGTTATATTATAATTTACTCAATGATTAACTGCTAATACTACAAGCCAGATATTCTCTTTGTCTACACGGATTCTTTCTTATTCATTTTTTCGGCTGGGGTCATCAGCCTCGGGTTCGGCGTCAATAGAAGCACTGCACATTGCTCAGCTGCGATTATCATGTGCATTGTCTTTTATGAAACTACAAAAGTGAGTGGCTATTAAGAGCCGGGCCGTCGTACCATACATCAGCTAACAACATAACAACCATGATAGGTCGTACGTAAAGCCCAAGGAAATTTGGAGGAACTGGATACTTCGTAAAGTTAACGGTATCAATTGTATAGCTGATCTACCTTCTTCTGGTTGAGAAAGTGAGACTTGTCAAGAACGCATGGCTACCCCGACGCAAAGACAAGCTATATCTGTTCAATAGCTTCGGAATGCTCGGTGAGTTGCCTGATGATCCGGGAGGCTTCGTTCGAATATATGCTCACGGTCGCGAACAGTTCCATACGTTGCTATCGGTTTCTTAACTTTCGCATTGTAAGGGCACTCGATTTGAGATTATTAGGGAGACATACTAATATATACTATCCAGCCGCTTTTCGTATTTCGAAAATGGTGTTTGCCAGATTGGAGTTAAGAAGGTCGCTTTGCTCCCTCTTATAACATTCGACGTGGTGGTTAATGTAAGTCAATATCGGAAATTGAAGGAAGGATACACACGATCTTCAGCATCTAGAAATTAATTGTATGGTAAGGTATACTTGACGGCACTGTTCCTGATCCCGGTTGCCAGTAAGTACTTATAAAGTCGCGGCATAAATGTTGAACCGATGATGAAGTCCTTTTAACTTTATAACAGAAATTTCGCGAGGAAGAGCACAACAGTCTCACCATGCCCTACGAATTATGGCTATTAAAACTTTCTGTGGGTCGTGTGCGACTTTAATATCTAGTGTTGCGTATGTCCCTTGAAATGCGATAACGCTTTGCTCGTACGTCGCGTCACCGAAACTAACAGATCTGAAATAAGGAACCTGACAACGCTGATGTTGTTGAAAGGGGAGCCCGGATGGATTTGTTTACTACTATGTAATGCCGATAGTAAGACTACCGTCAAATTATATTACGAGTAAAAATACTGAAATCAGGATATTTATATCTAGCTCTCTTCAGTGCTGTCGTCCTCCATGCCATCACCAACAAGGATCACCAAGGTAGCTCGGAAACCACTCGTGGTACCAACGACTACGCCTCTCAGAACGACACAACAATCATTAGCAATGCTGCAGACCGGAACTTGGAGATCATCTATTGCTAAAGGCCATAGATCTTCCGTGGCGACGAATGCTGGGTTCATCGGCCCTTGATTATCTTCTAGATATGTCCGTCATCGGAGAAATCTGCAACCACAAGTGCGACCGCCGAACGAAAGAGAAGTAGAGATTGGCTGTTGGGTAGAAATAATGGAAATCCCTCAATGGCAACGGAACTACAGTTTGATATGGAGCCGGCGAGTGAGGATCAACCACAATGCGCAAGACCTGAAGCACCGAGAAGAGCCTCAATGGCAGTTAACGTTAGGACTATCGAGTATATGGAATATGATTCTGATGGGTTGGAATTTATAACTTCCCAGCAGATTGCGGAGGATTTATCATCTAACGGGGAGGGCGAACACCATGCTTTATCGGACGAAGAGGGGCGCCATGAGAAGTATGAAGAGCGGGTTCCTCATAGACTTGTATTAATCATATATGTATATAATTTGGACGCCTGGTGCGATTCTTTTCCTTTTTAAGCTTCTTGGTGAGTCGGTTCAAATGGGGACAGTTTCAACCAACGGGCTTCGGCAACTTCTATTTAATATTCAAGGCAGAGTATTTTCCATAGCATTGAACCCAAATACAGGTATAAATTGCACAATTTAAAGGTCAAATAGAGTAAGTATATGCGATCAATTTGTTCCTAGGAAAGTTCCTATTTAGTTCATTGACTCCTTATGTGACGTCTAAATATGAGAGTAGTAATTGATATTTTGGCGTCGATAATGGAATGAAGGTATGTAACTTAGAGCTAGCTAATAGTATGGTGTGGCAGCACTGCATTCTTCAGTATTAGTCACGGTAGGAATGATGCAGTTACAACCGTTGGGCGGACATTGGACTTCAACGGTAGTCGTACTTGGTGGCAGTCCTCGGCAGCAGCATGGAATATCGACAAGTCGGATTATTTGTGGGCACGCAATGAGCGGCGAGGTGCATCGGAGATCATTGCAGATTGGAAATCCAGTCGAGGCGGTCTTGGAGAATGGACAGGCGGTGCACGGAGTGGCAGTTGTAGTTGGCGGAGGCGTAGTGGGACAGTAGTGAGCCGATTTCATTACCGTAACCGTGGGGCAAGCGCAGCTATTAGTGGGGCAGGATGGTTTGAGCGAGGTGGTTGTTGGAGGATTAGTTTGACAAGCGCACGGAACGCTAACGGTAGATGTGGCCGGCGTACAGGGAGTAACAGGGTTTTCGCAACGGATTAGGGGACAAAAAAGCCTTTGCGTCGCTGTGAGAGTAACTGAGGGGGGATAGGATATAGCCGTTGCAACAGACGTGCCATAGCTAGGAGTGGGCCAAGTTAGCTTTACACATTCTGGGCAGGCCTGGTCTCGTGCCCAGACACACTAGAGCGACAGGCAGATCATATAGAACTTTAATCGGGATTCTCCGAACCTCAACACCAGCAAAAGGTACCCAAAAATAGATCACTACATTGTATATGCTTAGATTTATAAGATAGAAAGTTATATAGCCCAATGTGTTTTGGTTCTTCCTAAGGCTTGGAGATATTATGTGCTCTGAGTAAATCTTTTAGCTGGATCCAGCCTTGGAATAGAGTATAGGATATTGCGTATGCGAAAAAAGAGAGCAATACAGATGGATTTTGATCAGTTTATAGATACTTGGAACGGAAAGAATACGATGGCTTCAAATTTGAACACCGAACGCATGCATGAAGAAAGGGAGGATTGTGGCCAGAATGCATCGATGAATCGATAACAGATCCAAGTTGCATTTTGGTCAACGTCGGAGAGTGTTAACCGATGCGTGAATATGTCCACCAATGCATGTATTATATTAGTATCAAGGGCAGTCCATCCGGAGTATAACGATCTTTTTGCCCAGATCCCACTGCTTTCAGCATCGGAATCGATCGCTGGGGTGGCTTGACCCTGCCATCTTGCGGAACCTCTAGCTTTCAGCCGCTAAGATTATCCCATCCCATGCCGCCAGCCAAAGCTTGTTTTATAACCGATGTCTTAGCTTCGTCAGCCTTAGCTTTTCTGGGGCAGCATAAAAAGGCATGGGTACAGTATCATTGCCTACCTGATAGGCGATTTGCTGACAATCCAGTCGAAAATGGCTAATTTCATTCAGCCCACGCTGTTTTAGTCCCCAAGAAGAACTGTGTAACAACTGGTATGCTGAGACGGTCGAACGGTTGCCAATCCTGAGGTTTAATTTGTATGCATTTGGCCTTGGACAAGGTTAAGGCTATCTTGAAAATGGAATCCCTCCTTTCAGATTCCAAAGATCTCTATAGCCTCCCAAAGCCAAAGTGCAAGGTTGCATCCGAATATCCGAATACCAGCTCGTTGTTCTACTCACCGAAGGACTTTTAATTCGCTCCTGGTTAGGGTGCCCCGAAATGTGTAACCATGACTAAAAGTTGTGATTTTGGCTGACAACACAACAGGACTAACTGGGCAGTCGATGATTTCATCACAATTTGAAGAAATCTGTATGCTCATTTGTAGGCTGTATTTGGCTAGCTGATCTTTGTAATGTGGCCCAATGAACCCGCGCATTCTTACGATACGACAAACTAATGTCATTAAGTCCATTCAATAGTATCTCGAAACACTAGGCGACACAATCAATGATATCAGTGCCCACCGCGGCCTTTGGAAATTAGGCAAAATCTTGAGGATGAAATAAAATAGGTAGATTAAAATTGTGGATACTAAGTAGCTACATCTATAGTATGAGTACTAAAATATGCTCCGTTACATCCCCAGTCAGAAGACACCAGGTATCATCCTCCATTTTACAACCCGACAGTATTCGTCCCATTTCTCCCCGTATTTCTCTTTGCACCTCGCTTCGTCACGCCAGCAGCGGTGGATGACTGTAAGCGTTACCATAATAGCTTCGGTGTAAGGGAACAAATTGTGTGTCGAGAAGGTAAAACATGAAGCCCAAGTATACAAAAGACTTCCGACGTAGTTTGCGTGGTGTACGACTCCCCCACCAGCCTTGATGGTGACGATTGTGTCAGTAACATTAACGATATCTATATGGAGATATCTGTACTGAGTAGAGCAACAACGTCCGATGTGTCTTACCGTCGCCAGTCTGGTACGTTGCTTCGATATAGCTAGCCTTCTTCCCCCAAATAGTGTACTCATCGCCGGTCTTTCGTGAAGTACTTTTTTGATCGTTTGCATTGTGGTTTAACGCCCAACCCATAGCGAAAGCAATGCTAATTGTAATTACTTGGAATTGAGAAAGGTCTACTGGGTAGATGGTGAGATATTGTGTTTGCGGGGTCCAGATTTGTGACATAATGGCGGTGAATCCGTATATACTATAAAATGAAAACCGTTCGTGGGCACCATCGAGTGTTTCAAAGAACCCAAGAAACAGTTATTATTTAATCCTTTTTTCTTCTTCTAATACAAGCCCCTCAGAGCCCTACCAGTTTTCGGTATAAAAGTATTATACTGTAATAACCATCCGGAAGGTAAAAGCTTGTGACGACTCCGTGATGGTAATACTGCAGCGCGGCGAATGATAGGTCGCTTCGTTAAGACAAAGTCAGTGTTCGAGTAGTAGTTAGTGATGCTAAGAGGGTTTAGGGGCATAAATTAGTGTCCAAAGCAGAAGACCCCCTATCCGGCTCGCGTTGAAATGTTTCTAGTCAAAGAGCTTCCCTGTTCTAGGATGGAGTTCTCCTCTGTTAAAAGGATCATACCAAAAGTGATCAGTAATTAGTGCCTCGCTCTCGAGGTCTGGGTTTATGCGGGTCTTGATATAAAAGATTAAATTAATGCGATGCAATAGACGTTGGCAGCCGAAAGAAGGTCCCCCAGCGGTCAGCAATAAATGCCGGATCTATGATTTTAAAGTACGAGAGTATAACTGCCGCCCCAACAGTAACAAACCAAGCAGATAACCCGTTCAGTTTGTACAACAGTTGTCTACCCCCGTGGGTACGGGGTGCTTTGTGCAAGGCTAGGTAACCCGATATATAGGACGGCCTAGGTAACAACCTAGGAGAGGTAAACGAGAATTGAAGTCTTCGTGAGACGTGGAAGGTGGGATGTAAAGAAAGAGGAGCCCTCCACTAGTAGACCAGCTGAGCTTAGGTAGAGTGACGCTCCAAAGTCCTAGTATGTTATCCAGGAAAATAACATAAATACTGGACATGTTGCATTCATAATACAACTTGCGGCTTCATTAAAAAGAATACGGTTCCAACCTAAGGCCCTCAGCTCGTACATTGCTATATTGAAATCTCAGAAAGGTGAACTCCGAGAAACATCTGCAAAGGCCTTTATCTTTCAACAAAGTAGCTGTTGTTGGTAATTTATTTCGGATACTTGATGGTTCTTATATGGTGCCATGGACCGGACGCATCCCCGGACCCCCCAATGCAGTGGTACCACAAGGAGAGGGAGGGAAATCACTAACTCGTTGTTTCCGGCCAAGAAATTCCGATCTTTGAATTCGCTTGGGCCTATGGATCGCCTCGGGATTGGAAATATGTACACGCCCTGCTCGTTACGACCGTCTTCTGGAACCCAATGGCCCAATTGTCGATGCAGGAGTTCTAAGTGCCATGACAGACGTATCCCCATCTCCGTTCTTGTTGTTTCTTTCTTTCTTTCTTTCTTTCTTTCTTTTTTTCAATAGGAAAAGCAACAAGGATGGAGCTACGCAGCACTAGCTTAAGCCACACGAAAAGCACAAGAATGTTGAGAGTGGGTCCGTACACCAGCGGCATCTTAAGAGTTCACGTGGTGGCGATATTTCTTGACGATGTTGCGAGTCACTGTACCCCGCGCTTTTCGATTTCCACAAGTTACCTGCGTCGGCAAACCTTGCCCTGGTACCGAGGACTCCCCCTGCATTTCGTTGTTGGCAACACTAACTCTTTCAAAGTTAACCCAGAAGGGTGCATACTAGCTCCAATATGTGTAGATCACTTCCTCGGATGTTATACCAGCATCGTCTTACTCAACGCTTTGAAACTTTCCACTTCTTTATGGCCGAAATCAATCGGAGTATCGTGCATTGATTAGAAGAACTTTAAAAAATATACCAGCAAAATCTATAAATATGGGAAGTGAACACGAAGGGTTGTGCAGGCCACAAATTGATATCACCATCTTTTCTTTAGAGCCTAAAAAGAAAAAGGGTTGATCATTTCCGTCCCTCAGTCCACTCGGTGCAACAATGGATCTATTTCTAAACTTTCTTGATACGACCTTTCTCGATTCTGTATATGAATCGATCCGCTACCGTATTGAGCTCACCACATGCCCAACCCAGAGCGATTCTGCTTTTCACAAGTCCATAATACTGAGAACTTTGGGTGAAATTTTGTGCGATATCGCCAAAAATGATAGTATATGGGATAGAGCAAGTATATTTCGCCAGAGCTTAAGTCTTTTCCTTTCTGTATGGTGGGTACAGTCATGTTAATTCTTCCACACAGAGCTCGATTTCGGGCAGTCGTAGCTGATTTGATATTACTCCAATCCAGTCCTTTGAGTGTCCTACTTTATATACCCATTGCTACATTCTGCTACTATTGGGTCTTCGACCGATCGCTTGAGCAACACCCCAAGTTCGCACGAAATCAAATCAAACGGGAAATCTCGGACTCATTGCATGCGCTCCTTTACATGAATATAATGACCACCCCGATTTTGATCGCTCAAATCAATTCTAATGGCTACTGTAAGCTGTATAAGTTTGGTACCGCCAATTGGTGGTACGAATTTGCACAAATTCCACTTTTCATTGTATTTAGCGATACATGCGTCTACTGGCTCCACCGACTTTTCCATCGAAACTCTTTTTTATTTAAGACAATGCACAAAAAACACCACAAGTAAGTTAAAATTTTACTGGTAGTCCTAGGAGGACTACACGCGTACTCGCATATGTTCTAATCTCAGCAACACTAGGTATGTTGTGCCAACGCCGTTTGGGGCGTATACGTTCCATCCAATAGAAGGATGGATTATGAGTCTTCCGGTTTACGCATATAGCTTTATTCTCCCCATGTCGGATTATGTTCAACTGGCTGTTCTTGTGTATTCCAATCTATGGACTTTTATTTTACGTAAGTGCCGTTGCGTCGATCGACTCCAGCGCCATTGAAATTGAGAGCGATACTGAGCCTGCCTACAGACGATAGCCGGGAGCAAGCCCATACCGTACACCACAAAAATATGAACTTCAACTTTGGGCAGTTCTGCAGCCTTTGGGATCGATTAGGTGGCACATACGTAGACCCAGGGATTTTCTTGAAAGCTGAAAATGCTAGGAATCCATTGATTGGTTCCAAAGACTTGTTGTAGAGGCGGGGTATAACATCATTAATACCGGGGTTGTTGACTTGAGGTATCATGCTAGAAGCGAGCCAACGTCCAAATTACTCGAAGGAATGTATCTATTTCAAAATGAATGTATTGATGTAGTAGAAATATCAGCATACAAAATTTGTAGTTTTAGTTTAGGCGCTTATGTCTTAAAGAGATCACTTTTCAAGAAACCAGGTGACCTTGCATACCACGGAGTTCAGGAGGAAGCAGAGAGCTTAAATTTACTTCGAACTAGACAATCCAAGGAAGGTTGAAGCCACGATGTCAGGGGGGTGTTCCCTGCACATATACAGGTAGGTATTTCGGCACAAGAAGAGAGCGCGATAGCTATCCATTCCAGGGATGTGGCTAATGAAAGTAGTAGAATATACTAAGCTATAGAACAAAAATGTCATTGATTGATTTGCGACGAAACATCGGCACTTTGTGTAAGGCTGGTCAATAATTTGAATTTGTATCAACAGAATGAAGATAATCGTATTTAACCGAAGCGAAAGAGCCTTGCCCAATGAGGAGTAAATCGGGTGCATGCTGATACCGTCTTACCAATAAAGCTAATATCCAGTTTCAGCGCCAGACTGCCTCATATGACAACACAGAAACTTCAGATTCCAACCAACTTCACAGGGTCTCAATAACATGCGCGGTGTGGTGCAGGCAGCAGGCGCATTGGCCTTGTTAATTTTCTTCAAGCGTTCCTCCAAAACTTACGAGAGGTCCTTCGGCACTTTCTTTCGTGACGTTGATGACATTGTGAAGAACTTTTTAGCTAGGCGACTTGGTGCTATAGAACCAAGAGGTACGAAGGCTGCCGATACTATGGATTACAGCAAGCTCTTTGATCTAACTTTAAAATCATAAAGTTTGGCCGATTTTCGAACGTGGTGAGCGGGAGTTAGCTAATGCAGCTTGTTCACCCCAAACCCCAATTGACATACTACCGTATGCCCAGTAAACTATGGCGGAGGTGACGAGGTATGTTCGAGGGAACTCTAACCCGATGATTGCAGATAATATTCTAACAGTATTCTACATTTGTTAGAAATATATGAAACCCACCATAATCAAGGCGGCCATAGCTCTTGCGAGCGATATTGCAGAGTTGACTGGCCTTTTCTAGAATCGCTCCTGGCTAGCGCACCAATTCCTAGTACTGTGGCGGCTTTGGACCTGGTAAAGCTACCGAAACCTATATGAATGATGACTTAGATACTAATGAGGTCTGCTTAACATAGGATTAGTGTCGTTCTATTTAAGATTCCTCTAGACTTCGGACAAAACTTGCATGGAGACTTTGGTCAGACATCGAAAGTAGGAAGTACAGCGATCTTAACAAGGAGGGAAGGTCGATTGATCAATAGTCAACCCATTCGTCGTGACCCCAAGGCACAGCTAACTGGCTTATTCCTAGCACGAAATCGTTATTTTCTACTTGGTGGACCGATACAAAACTCCGAATGGTACTGTATCGCTTAGTTCAAAGCTATAGATCTTCGTCTTAGTTCGAGCCTCCATTCTGGGTAGTGTCCACCAAACGTATGTGCCCTACCTTGAAACTGCCCACGTATCCAACGAGCTAAGAGTAACAGTGTTGCAGAGCCACTAGCATGGTGTGGACCACTTTCTTCCTGGCACTCCACTCAGAATGTCAAGAGATCCGGGAGGAATTAATCACTATAATGGGACAGAGTAGTAACCTAGCAGGCCCACTGCCTGGCCTGAAGAAAGCGTTGCGTACCGATTCTTTCATTCGGGAAGTCCTACGGATGAAAGGCGATACAGTTAACGTGGTAAGAGCTAGTGTCCGGGACGTTGATCTGGGCGGATATTTCATTCCCAAAGGTATCTACTGTACCAATCATCATTCTTAAAATCACGCCGTGGCTCTGATTCGGCTCTGTAGGATCCCCCATATTCCCAATATCCTGATTGACCTACCGATCTCCTGAGTACACAGCAAATCCGGACAAATTCGACGCCAATCGATGGGTAGGAACTGGAAAAGCAGCCGCAACCACAGGTTTGGGATACCTTGCTTTTGGTTATGGAAAATGGGAGTGTTCTGGCTGATTTCCCGCCGTTCTCGGTAAGTTGGGCCCTAAATATACAAACTGCGGCTCTGCTTTAGCCGGGGTGTTTTATGGTCAAAAGAACCGAATATATCAAATCGACTTGCGTAGCTGAGATAATTGCTCCCAATGAACAGAAATCAAGAGTTGGGTTTTAGTTCTAGTAAAATGCTCGAAGTTTAGGCTCGAAGGTGAAAAGTATCAACTTTTGCATGGATGGAATGTTACAGCCGTTGCCTCGAAGGGAGACTTTTGATTAAATTGCACAAGGATACACTGTCGTTATAGGATTCTCACCAGCAAATCGGAAGGTATCTTTTACATTAATTACGCAATAACGCTATTCCGCTGTGTTCGTAATGTTAAAACTAATGCTCTTGCTTATATCAACTATTACGACTTGCCATTTTTATCCCCGGGTAATTCTTTTAGTGTATTAGAGGATGCCGTTAACCAAATCTTCGCGAGGGTAGAAATTCAAGTTACTTGCGATGCGGAACAGTTTCTCCTTTTGATATTTCCTTATTGACATTGAAAACCGTATAGTGCTATTATGTGAATGAAGTCAGTAAACAGGGTGGCGATAGTAGTAATAGACCTATCGCAGAGGTCGGCCCTAAAGTGTGAAGGCTGAAATGAGAGACCTCAAGACTAGCAGCAGACAGGGTAGAAGGATAACGCGTTTCGATGTTGCATTTTTTGTACAACGCGGAAACATATCAACTATCGGCGAGACATACAGAGATTGGTCTCAAATGCAAGTGTAGGTTTAGGTCTAATGTATGAAACCTGATACCTAAAATCTCAGGTAGATTAGCTAAGATAATAAGACTATGATTCTAATTTATCTCCGATGCATATGGTGGTGGAAAAGATTCTTGACAAATCTCGTCGCATTGGACTAACATTGTGTTGACCAGCCTGTGGGAAGGGGAAGGCATCAGCGTTGGCACTTACAGGATCATGACGTCAAGCAAGGGAGCTTATTCTCAGGACCCACCATTTATCGTCGACGTGCAAGGAAGTCCCTGAAACAATGACCTAAAGAACCTTGTTTAATAGCTTCTCTCTCTACCTATTCCACGACCTTGAGCTTGTTATGATATGCAAAATGATGTTTTTCCTGTCGGCTGAAATTGAAAGATTTTGAGAGTATTTGGTGATCTTCGCTAAGCCACAATCGTGGACCGTCGGAGGAATGAATTTTGATAGGAGCACGTTCGCGTGTTATTGCGACGTCATAATGGGGAAATTTGTGCTTTTGACGGAATCAAGGGATTCGATGATATGGTTCTGACTTTTAGATTTGACGTTTATTTTTTTGCTTGCAGATGTGGGAAACATTGGCTTTGGCCCGTGGTATATAGTGTATGTCGTCTCGTCCGATATTAATTAGCCTTTCAATCCCGTTATTCCATACTATCGAATTAAATCCACAACAACCTAGAATATAATCGTTGTCTCAACAGAGTTAAAGAGAAGAAGGAGAACATTTTACGAGATGGGTCTTTTCAGCACCACCAAAGAGCCAGAAGCAGTTCAACAAGATGTCGCTCCAAGAAGGTCGTCGACCATGAACTCAAGAACTTCTAGTCGGAGCCCTCGACGACACGGAAGTATTTTTAGCCGGCACCGCGACCGCGACTCGTCTCCAGATAGCATCGGCACGAATAGAACTGGCTCAACTCGTGCATCGGGGTCTGGGTTCTTTAATTGGGGTCATGGAAATGAGGACCCCTCCATCTCTGGCGCTCGTCAGAGAGTTATTGATGCTGAAGTTGCGGAAAGAGACGCCGATCGAGCACTTATGGCTGCCAAAGCTGCGGTGAAGGATGCTAGGGACCATGTGAGGTCTCTTGAGTTAGAGGCTAAGGAGCAGTAAGTTTCACTCATACCTGCTTGATGCTAAGGTGCGAACACTTCTAGATATTAACTGCCTGCGTTGTTTAGAGCCCGGTTGGCGAAGTTGAAGCAAAGAGCTGCTGGCGACATTTCAAAGAGAGCTAAGCCGTTAGGCAAGCATGATCGTATCTTGTAGGTAGGAAGGTTCAGCCAACCTCTTGTGGATCCTAGCCGCTGAGGTGCGAGTTGTTGTGCCGGATAGGGATGCCTTGGAGCACCCGCGATTATTATCTCCAGAAAAGTCATTATGACACCTCTCCCCAAGACTAGCGCCTGAGTTTGGAATTTGACAAAATTGAAATTTGATTTTCGATATGTATGATAGCGAGCACACGATTTATTTCTAATTGATATTATCAACGTTGCCTATATCACCCGGTTTGTAATAGTCTTCCCGCCTGAACTCCATAAGACACCCGATGAAATGCAAAGATTTTAAACCTGATTCAATATATCCTTTGGTTCCTCAAATGCCCCAAGAACTAGATTGGTGATATCCACTAATTTGTTGGTCGCTGCTGTAATACTGCTGCGAATCATGGGCATCTCTCGCCTGTAGCGCCTCTTGTTGCTTTTTATCGCGGGCTACGTATTGATCGTTAGGGACTGGCGGAAGACACTCGCGTTTGAATTGAACTTTCCCAAATGGAGCTTTTGTGAAGGGGTCGATGATTTGGTGGCCGAAATTGGAGAGCAGTTGGAGGAACCTGCTGTGCATTGCGGATGGGTCGATTAATACTTCAGTCGTCATGTACTGTTGGAATCCATCTCGAGTCACGATGGGCATAAGGTTGCTTTCCGTTATATAAGTAACATCAAAGATGCTGTAATACTGGATCAAGCTAGTATGGATGAAGGAGGCCGGGTCGGCGGCGTTCGCTTTGGGTGCGGCAAGAAAATACCGTTTGGCTAATGTTCGAGTTAGCGTCCTGTAGAGTATCTATATTTTGGGGCAGGACATACGATAGTTTCTTTCGTCCGGCATATCTAACCGCTCCAACAACACCCGCATCTGATCCGGTGTCAGGCCGAGCGGGTCCTCATCTTGTCCAGCAAAGTTGTACAAGCCGTTTACGAAACGTGTGAAAGTTTCCGACGACATTCCGTCGATTGTTAGGAGGGTTCCATTCCAATTGGGACTTCCGTCTGCATTCTTTTTGGAAAATGTAAAAGATCTGTTTACGCTTTGAGTGGGCTTATGGCCTTTTACACCAGGGTAGGTAAGCTGTGGTGGTGCGGGGCTTGTATTAGCGGCAACCGGTTGAGGTTTCGGACTTGTAGACTTCGGAGGGGATTGTGGATGAGCGGATGGAAGATTAGGAATTGGGCCTGATGTGATCGAAGTTGCAGCACTCCATTGCGCGAGCATCGATGGGTGTATTATTCCACTGGGAGTCGTAAGTTCAGGTGGTGCGCCTTCAGAAGCAACAGTTCCTGATTGGGGTTTAGTTGAAGCCGGTCGCTGAGGTGCGTTGAGTGGCTCAGACTGCGTCGGCGTCAGTTGCGTCAGTTGGGTTTGCTGCGGTGTAGGACCGAAAATATCTCTGATGTCGGCCTTGCTAGCAGACGTTGTGAGTTTTGGCGCAACCGCCCCGTAGGCGCTCACAGGCAGCTGCTGATGTTGATGTTGATGTTGCTGTTGATGTTGCTGTTGCTGTTGCTGTTGCTGTTGCTGTACGTGACCAGCTGGAGATGGTTGTGAGTTGTTGGGTGGCAGTGGAGGCGCAAAATTGAGGACCGGCCTCGGTGGTGGAGCTGACGGCGACTGACTAGGCTGTGCAACTGCTTGTGAGAGAGATGGTTGTTCAAATTGCATATAAGGGGGAGGCGGCGAGAGTGGCGTTCGGGGAGGTTGCTGTTGATCTTGGCGAGGGGGCGCCTGAGCATATTGTAGAACCGAGTTACCCGTTGGCTGCTGCGACTGCTGCTGTTGCTGTTGTAACGGATTGGCTGTCGGTTGTTGATAGGTGGGGTGGGTTGTTGAAGGAACTGGAGGAGGGACCCCATACTGCGTCGGAGGCAAATATTGGCCTTGGGCTTGTGTATGCGGTTGCGGTTTGAAGGTAGCAGTTGCAGGTGGTGTCGGACTGTATTGCTGTGCATGCGGGTTAGGCTGTTGTAACGGCTGTTGCGGTGGAGGAACTGATGGAGGCGCATAAGAAAGACCATTTTGAGGCGAGAAAGTATTGTTATTCTGATGATAAACTGGTCCAGTTGGTGCAGAACTTAAAGGAGGCTGCGGGCAATGGTACTGAGGTTGTTGCTGGGGAGGTGGGGCATACATCTGAGGAATCTGTGACGGTGGATGGGCATATCTATAGGTCTGAGGATTCGGAGGCATAATCGGTTGCCCTTGTGGGGTGGTGTACGGCTCATGTGGGCCTCCATAGACAGCAGGAGCAGCCTGGTGGTATCCATAGGGTGCTAGACCTCCATACTGCTGCTGTGGAGATGGATTCGGCGCTTGGTTGTACCCGAACCCCCCAGGTGGCGGTGCCTGGGTTTGAGGGCCGGAAAGGAGAGACTTTATGGTATGTCGCAGCGACATTTGCTGCCGAGTTTATCTTTGCGTCTTTTTCCAATGCTTTATGAGGTGCACTTTATATCGATGGCGAATATGGAGCTGTCGTTCAACGGGAACTGTGTTGTTGTGTTGGAAAGGAGGTTTCAAAGATCGGCGGGCACTTGTGCGACACGATTGGTGAATAAGGGATTGCGGGAAACGTGAGAGAGCGAATGGCCTTCGATGCGAGAATGCAGAAAATGTTCTTAATCACTGCAATGTTCCGAATGTGACAGCTTTGAGGGATGATGAGGGAAGAAATGTAGCGGAGAAGTGGAAGTTTGTTAGGGAGAGTCTGGTCTGCGTCTTTGGACCACTCAACAACAGGCCCGAAACACGGGAAATCAATCCCTGTTGCGGTTTGTGGAACCCTGCACTTGTCATCCACGAAGGCCTTGGGCTGGTCTTCGCATTGCCTTTTCCATCTTCCATTCAGCTAATGCTACTATGTACAGAGAAAGAGGGTTTCCTCGACTATATTTATACATTTACAAGATCAAGGGCTTATCGATATCGCATCGGAATTCGACGATAGGAAGCAAAGATTACCACCAACCAACGGACCGCCATAGCGCTGAGATGGCCTGCGCCATGACATCATGCATCTTAACATTAGGGTGATATGCATCCCTCCAAAAATATGTTTGGTCTGTTCCTGAGCCTTGAACGTCAGACTTCAGTCCGTAAGCTGTTGGGTCGTCGAGAACTTTGTTATAATCGGTCCAAGTATCGTACACAACATAAGACGACTAAATGCAAATTAATCTTCTTTCCATGGCTATCACAAATTCGGAAGCTGGGAAATTCAACTTACCCCTGGATGCGAGTTCTTGAAGTCTGCAGCGAAAGTCAACAACCTTGAGTTCCAACGCGCTACATTTGTCTTGATTGCTGCGTTGCCGTAAACCGCTGGCAGTCTATCGACCGGTGGGGCGTTGATAAACATAAATTTCCTAGCTCCATAGCCATACAAAGTGTTCGTCTGGTTCATCAAGGAGGTTAGTATTCTATCTGTGTAGGTGTCCATATCCGTCCTTGCCATTGTTACGGTTATGTCGTTGACACCGAAGAATAGCGAAAAGAGTGTATTGTCGCTAGTCCATGGAACTCCGACCGTCGTTCTATCGGAATACTGTTGAATCCACATGCTGATTTCGACATCCAGAGCACGTCCTTGTGTTGGGTATGCCAGGACGGGATCAATTGTGGCGCCTATAGAGAGTCAATGCACTTTCTCTAGCTAATGTCGAGAAACTAACAAAACATACCGCTGATTCCAAACCCATATGCAAAGAGATCACTCTTTTTGTATGTCGTAACGGTAAGACCGATATAATTCGCCCCTCCTGAGGTGGTATCGCCTGGGAATGCTGGGTTGCCTAAGGGATTGCTTGTTGATGGCTGGGTTCCCCACGGGTTGAATCCATTATATGTATACGAATCGCCACTACGATCACCGTCGATCGCATCAGTTATCTTTGGGTGTACTCCCCTTCAAGAGGTGAGGAAAACTCACAAAACAAACCAATGTTGGATGGTGGAACCTGAGGATGACGTCGGGGCGGATGAACTTGTTGTTGTCCTTGTCGTCGTCGTCAGCGTCGTAGTTGTGGTTGTAGTCGTTGTTCGTGACAAGGATGCCGTCGATGCAGTCGTAGTCCGTGCGCTCGATGTCGTCGTCGTTACACTAATGGTCCTGCTACTCGTACTCGAGCTGGTCGTCGATGTGGTACTAGCTCTTGTGGTCGTCGCGGATCCTGGTATACATTGTGAATACCAGTCGTTCTGATAAGTGCAGGTGTATCCTAATACGCATGTCGTCGGGCCAGTCCAACCATTTCCTCCACATTGACCATATGCCGACTGTTGTGCCTGTGAACCCGCAAGCAGGCATAATGCTATGAGCAATTTGAAACCCATTTTCTATTCGGGTTCCCCAGGAAAAAGGACAAGAAAGATATGGGACAAGAAAATATAGCCAATTCCACTGGGGGAGATGGCAGTCGAGCACAGCAGCTCAGACCACCTTTTATATTCTACAAATATCATCGCATCTTGCAAATTTTGATAGCGAAGTGGATACGAATACACTCTTGCTCTTGCCCAGCGTCGCAAAATATTTGCAAAGGGCAACGGCTAAGCAAGTAGTCGTTAGAAAATCCCTGGAACATCGCCATTTGTGGGGAATATGCTCCACCTATGGTCGGGCACCTTGGCTCCGGTACCTGGATCGAGCGCCAAACACAACTTTGCGGGCCGTAGAACCGGAATCAGGGCATCGCTAGCTCTTTTCTTGGGATTAGGTAAACTGTTGGAATTTTGAGTGGATTGTTCTCCGGTTTGTGTTGTGTTCTTCAAGCACCAGAAACCGGAATGTCGAGTGGGAGGCAGCACAGCCGAAGAGGTAATTTTGTGGTATTTCGAGTCGATCTGCTTTCAGTTTTGGTGTATGTTGCCCGTCTCGTAACCAGATTCGTGTTCTGGTGTCACTGGAGGACCAGCAGCAACATGTAGGACCCAGAGAAGGATCTCTGAGAATACCAGGTATAGAAGAATTCAGTAGCAGGCATGATATTCTCTCAGGACAATGACGAGTTGTCTACGATGCAAAACCAATGCCCATTAACGCCGAGAGTAGTGGTCTTCGGGTTTATCCCAACTTGAACCAGCGAACTCCAAGTTTGTTCAACCGATGATACTCAGTCTCCAATCTGAAGCAAGCCAGTCGGGATAGGCAGGTAATTTAAGAGCGGGAACCCAAGTATTTTCGGGGCCGTGCCTCTATACTATCAGGTATATCGACATCCCCTTCCTTTAGAATGACATGAAAGAAGCTAAGAATGCTAAGAACGGGACGGTGATAGTTTCGTTATAATTTTTATTCTACTACAATACAAGCTTAACATTTCCGCAATTTACAAAAGTTAAAGATTGGCTAGGCGGACGGGCTAGTTAGGAGACCTCTTTCCCTTCTTCTGCAACGGTTCCACCATTACAAGTTCGAAATGACGCAATAATATCTCTATCTCGAGCAATTATGGGCAGACTCTAGTACCAGCAGTGGATACTCTTGACGCCGTCGATTCTATTAAATCCGGGGTTGCTGAAGGTCCCACCGAATTGGTCGTGGCACCAGAAATCACGGTAAACAAGGCACCACATGTCTGCAAGATTGGGGTTTAGACCCAAGATATTAAATTGCACAGGTATCAGAAGGAAACTTACTATGGGCTGGGCCAATTGAGCGTGGAGTTCGACGTCCCGAACCTGCAGGAAGATCCTCTGGTCTGAACGGATAATAGTCTTGAAAGTTGACACATCCGTTCACGGGCACAATGAAATTGGAACATTTTCCTTGCCAGTCACTATACCAATGTTCCACTTAGCTCTCTGCATCAATTTCGAAATGGGTATCGTATGTTTCCAGCTATCACGAAATGCTTGGGAACTTACTAATCGTAACAAACCCAGACATCTCCGGGAACATCTCCACGCTTGTTAAGGTCCTAAGGAAATTTAAAATTAGGACGGAGATATTAATTCATTCACAGTGATCGCAAACCTGGGCGGCCGAGAGCTCGGCGTTTCCGGCCTCAACTGGGGCTGCGCAGGCGGTAGTGGCAAGGAACAATGCCACGAGTACATTGAAGGAGACCATTTTGTTTGGTGCCGAAGGTAGATACCGTTGCTGATTTGAAAGGAAAAAGAGATACAAGTCTAGAACTGTTGATAGTTTGGAATTGATATGTGCGATATGTGCATGTATGTTTATGACCTCGCTGTGCTTCTGGATCTTTGTGTCACTCTGAAATTATGATACCTCGAAGCGGGGAGGAGGTCTTTATATAGAAACAGGCCCGGTGAAATTGTACTTCCCTCTGCGAGTTGAGTATGATGAAGCAATTGCCCACAAAATCAATATATTTGTTGAAGTCAAGGGCAGGCAGTTGAACGTGAGCTTTGAGACTCTGATTCGCTAACACGCCGCCATAGGCAGCAGCTAATATCCGTGCTGGGTGTTGCATCTCAGTGAGGTAACTTTTTAAATGACTAGCTGAAAACACACCGGTACCGTCAGCACTATAAAACTTTTTAGAATGAGTAATCATTGCGCGTGAAAGATTGGAAGCCGTGATGGAAGGTATTAAGGTGATCAGATTGAAGCGGGCTAATAGCGCCAAGCAACGATCGGTTATATAGATCGAACCGGAAGGCACTTCGCCCGGAGCGAACGGGGGTGATATCTTGCGCCTGCCTGATCTCGCACCTACCAAATATGTGCTTTGTTGAAGTATGGTGTTAAATTAAGCCTTCATATCTCAAGGCATCATGAACTGGGGACTGCAAGTTAAGCGAGGAATGTATTACCTATGGTATCACTGTAGACGAGTTTCGAGACAAGCCAGACAGCCCAATGGAGTTTTTGGCTCGTGTACTATATCCTCAGAATATTCTAGAAACAGGACAGTTGCTAGGCAGCCTTCTTTTGGATGTGGTCTCCGCCACTTGGCGGCTGCACTTTCTCAGATTCAAAACTGCCTCATTAACAGAACTACGCTCGCTGGTGTTTAAGCAAGGCATCACAAAGCCAACAAGCGGGAGGGAGAACAGATATCCTGAATTTTTGACTCCTTAAGTCATTTTCTATGGTACCACTGGAGTAATTTGGGGATGAAATGTGAAATCGCAGGACGCACTGACTCTGTACTAGATTCCTGTATCGGCCCGGAAAGTCTCTGCTGGTAGCTCCAGACCTTTATACAGGTGTGGGTCCAGCTGGAGAAAATCCAACAATTTTAACATTTTGGAATGCTAGGACGCTCGGCACTGACCGACATCTTGCGTTTCCATGCACAGGCCACCAACATCTCAGATGATAGTAGATGGAGGCTGGGTCATCTGTTATAGTTTGTAGAAATATTTGCTTTATTCGAGATAAATTTACCGGCTGGATGCATCTTGAATCTAACTAGAGAGTCCACGTTGAGTTTAGCTTGAAGATAGGGAGTACTTGTCGAGTATTAAATGCGCTAAGTTGCTACTCGGGGGGATAGCTCGGATATCGGAAGGTCTTTGACACCTCTACGTTTGAGTATTTCGGTTCTTCGGCGAAGTTCTATTGGAACTCAGGCCGCCAAGAAGGTCGCTGGAGAGTAGGCCAAGAACGTCGGCGAGCGGTTCTGATCCTGAGATCCTTCAAAATCCAACGCTCTAAAAGTCTTAGCGCAGCGTATTCGTGTCACGATAGAACGAAAATGGAACTGATAGTATCCGGGCGGGCACCTTTTATAAGGGTCTATCATGGTCGGATGCCGACTTTATAAATTCTAACTTAATCTTTTGCTTAGACGGCAATCCATTTTCAATCTGCGCCGATTTCACCGAAAGGGCCTTCATCAGTCATATAAACGGAGTAGAAAATATACCTTTCATATTCATCACCACCACGCTCCTTATGGTTGCCGCTGTCGCCGCGCAATCAGCACCACCGATCCCTTGCAATGTGGTGCTCGAAACATTTTCTGATTGCGGCGGATCCGTTCTCGGTGACAATTCACCGCGATCAGAATTCGAATCTTTTAACAAATGCTTCTGCTTAGATCCGAGCTACCCTACAGTCGCCCAGGAATGCCTAAATCAACTAAATCCAAATGACCCTTTCGGTAGATCGACCGTGTCGGCAATCCAACAAACCGAACAATTTTGCGCAACTGCTCTCGAATGGAAGTGGAGGCAGTGGAGGGTCATCTCCTACATCAGCTTCGCCTCCTAGTGGTACCTCGGATCCTGCTGTTTCAGCCTGCCTACCTCTCGACAGTGCGTTAGTCGCTTGTAGCGTAACTGCACTACCCGCTCTCACTGCGCCTAATGTTGCAAACTGCTTATGCGGAGAGAATATTGAAAATGGTCTCAGAGCTTGTTCCAACTACTTAGCAACTGCCGAACCTGCTGTAGCTTCCGGTCTCTCACCCCTTAACGGAGGGTATTGCGACGCTTATGCCACCGGCACCAGCAGTCCTACGCCAACTCAAAGAGGAGGGGAAGATGCAGCTACTACCGGCGCAACTAGTACTAGCGATTCGGCTACTAGCTTAGGCGCAGCCTCCACCCTTCAACCTCTCGGCGCTTCATTTTTCAGTATATTCGGTATCTTGGCTATGTTGTTTTAGAAAACGAATGACGACGGGATGGACTGCTTAAACTTAAGGTTTGTCGGGACCAGAGGTCTGGCTGAAGGGGTGGGATAGGTCTATAGAGGTACAGGTTTCTTTGTCTGATATTCATGTGCTTTTATGAAGTACTTGTGAATTCTTTGTCAAAGGTTTAAATAACACTTTAAGCTCCACAACTATCCGTAAATTCTTGCAAAGTGTTGCCTAAATTGTGAATATTACATAGCAATGTGCACTCGTCAGGCTATATAATTTGCAGAGCGCTATTTATATAGGTAATTTCTTATCCAATTTTGTAGTATAAACAGATATGTCAACATTAGCCGATTCTATTGGACCTGGTGAATCAGCAAATTTACATATTGCGGTATATGCAGGCGGCCACGGATATTGGATGGCACCTTTAGAAAGGTTGCCTATCATGAATAAGTATCCACATCTCCTTTCATATTGAGAGTCCTTGATCTATGATTATAGATATGCCTATCAAGCGTGCCTCGAACTCCAATTTTATGATGGGGATTATCGATTTGATTCCTCTTTGTTTGGCTACCTATACTTCAGCTTCCACCATTTCGGTGCGGCGGTTCGGACGTAGTCTGGCGGCAAGCGACGCGTTGTTCGGGCTTTCACAAACATTGCTCCCCACTCATACAAGCTCAAGCCCCAGCATTTTCCAATACCGAGCCATCAAATAAATATATGGGTAATCGACTTTTCCACCTTTATCACTTTCTTAGACCATGCAAATCCCTAGGCTCTCGCTCTGAGTACCATATCCCAACTAATTCATCACCGGTTCTCAAAGTTACGAACTTGAATATCGTACGTAACATGAGTTCGACTTCCAACGTTCCTTTTACTCGCATGTATCAAATAATTACCTGGGATGAGAACGAAAACCTCGAAAATTATCGCATTGGAGGGTTCCACCCAGTTCATCTTGGTGATCGGTTCAAGAACGACCGCTATGAAGTCTTACGGAAATTAGGCTTCGGAAGCTATTCGACTGTGTGGCTGTCAAAAGATCTTTTGTGGGTTCCTCCTACTCCAAATTATGCCCAAATATAAAAGCTTCTGACAGTGATCGATCCATCAATAGGCTTAACCGGTATGTCGCTTTGAAAATCAATGGAGCGGTGAATCATAGCGACGAAGATGAAATCACAAAAACGGAGAAACTTCTTACTATCAAAGACAACTCACCTGGGAGGGATTGTTGCATGATACCATTGGATACGTTCCGACATGCAGGGCCAAACGGAGTTCACGCATGCCTTATTTTTGAGGTTATGGACGGTTCTTTAAACAAATACAGAAGATATCGACCAGATTTAGTGAAATATATCGCGCAAAGAACATTGCTTGGGATTAGTCATCTTCACAGAAATAACCTGGTACACTCAGGTATGATGAGAAACCCCCCCCCCTCGCGCCTTCAAATCAAACTCTGAACTAACATCGCATAAATCGAACCAAAGATCTCCATACCGGAAACGTTTTCTTTCGATTACGAGATGTTAATTCTTTGGCAAAAGACGACTTTGAGAAACGATACCCCGAACAACAAAAAGTCACACTGGAACGCCTGGACGGCTCGAAAGTAGATAGTCATGCACCTCGATATATTGTTCTCAATCAACCTTGTCAGGAAAAAGACAATGAACAAGACATCGGGGAATGGTATCGTGATCCAATTCATTGTCTAGGCAAGCCATATGAAGTAGATATCAGGATTGGAGATCTTGGAAGTGGTACAAAAACCTATATAATCTTTATTACAACTGATCTGAGAGCTAACAAGTCATCTTGACTTTTAGCATTTATAGCTACTGCCCCGCCGCAAAGCTTTTGCACTCCATTTGGCCTTCAAGCACCTGAGCAAGCGCTTGGCTTGACTAGTATAGACGCAAAGATCGATATCTGGACCTTTGGCTGCATGGTAAGCTTTATTTGCAATATTTTTACTTTTCTACCAACAGACCCTTCTTAACAAGAATATAAACATAGATATTCCAATTACTCTTTGGATATTCGCCCGTCCCCGTAGATCCGATAAGTGGACAGAAAAGTCCAGATGAGGAGCAACAAGATATTGTTCTTGGGTTAGTGTATCTACTCGGATCAATTCCAGAGCAGTTGCTTGCTCAATGTCACAACGCCAATACACTTCTCCAGAATAGCGGTAAGCAAAATTCATGAATGGCATCGTCGTCTACATTGCTTAATTGGTGTTATTAGATATAAGCGTCAGAAGAGAAGATTCTTTACACAGTATCATCGAGGAGGGTAAATTGGCTTCAACTGCACCTGGTATGTTTGTTAGTCTAGATGCAGCGGAAGAACTGAGCAAGGAAAAATTTCCAGTTCTTGAAGATTTCTTCCGTCAGATGCTGGTTTGGCGATCTGTTGACAGGGGGACTGCGCAGGATTTATTAAAGCATACATGGGTACTAGATAGCCTGTAAAATACCATTTTGGCATGTCCCGATGAGACACCGAATGTGGTTTAGTTTTGACCATTACTGCTTGCAAGTATGACAGCACCTTGTACAAGTCATGTTCTGAACATGTTTTATCCTGAAATTGGCTCCATCTCAGCAAAGCTCTGCCGTATATTCTACAACATGAATTTGACTTCTGCTGAGAGAACCGATGTCATCTTCGAAGCTGCCGTCGTTGATTTTCTTCTCATCATCCATTATCATCGACTGAAAACTCATGTCCTAGATACCTCTCAACTCAACTTAAAGCATATGTAATGAAGCCAATCGCCCGATCAGCGGAAGTAATGCCGGAGTATACAGAGCTTGGCGGGCATGGGTTAAGACTGCACTAGACTTTCGAGAGTGAGCAACACAGAAGTAGAAGTGAACATGATTAGAGCCAAGGAGCAGCGAAAAAGTAAGGTTTGCATTGAACGAGACTTTCATGGTAAAGAGAAGTATATGTAATACCCAGCCTTTCAAGACTTTAGCATTGACCTATATTGTGCATGACTTCTCGGCTGAGAATCTGCAATGCTGATCTGATATAAACCACCAAGCTGGAAATCGCAATCCATGTACCGCTCATCCAATGCCTGTACAATGATGACCAGCAAAGGACTCAACATTGTTGTATTCAGAAATTCCTCATTTGGCGATCTAGGCACCGCCTGCGACGTATGGCTCGAAAGCTCGTAGTCATCGTTGATGAATTCCGGTTTCGTGGCGAAAGCAGCTTCCTGGTGGTTGAGGCAGGAAGACTGAGGATGGCCTCAAAAACTGCGCTCAATGCGAACTAAAGTCGGCCAACGATCGTGGATTCATATTGGTTACTATTATTTTATTCGACTACTGGTATTTTTCTCTTTTTTTCCCTACATACCTGCAAGAGGTATTTTTTAACTAAACATTGTCAACATTTCATTTCTCTCTATACTTCTCATTCTGCTTAGAATAGTTGCGATTACCTCAACGCCTGCAGCTACGAGTTCTGCGATTCTAACAAATAGCACAGGATACCCGATATGCGCTGCAATACATATTATTAAAAGCTATCGACTGAAATATCTTTGAAGAACTTACGCCTCCCAGTCGGTGCCACGCCTAGAGCTGAATGCCAGTAGAGATCCAAATCACTCTAATCTAAAAATAACCGGAACTAACATGTACCCATAAAATACGTTTACAGTTTTTCTCGTCCTACTCTACGAGTAATAAGATCAAGACGAGCGTCCAACACAACCTGCTGGGGAAGTGTTATGTATGGGGTTTCCTAGATTAAAGGCTCGCAGTGTTTTCTAATGAAAACACCTGCATGATGTCGTTAGCGGTCAATCGAGGACCCATTACCAATAGGCCAAGCTCTCGAAGTCCCTTGTCTTTCCATCCTTGGTATCGCTCACAAGGACCGAATTTACAGCTGTTCGAGAAGAAACGCTTGACTGCGGACCATTTATGCCATGACTATAGTGCCTAGTACGATCTGTAAAGGAAAGATTGATGTTGTCCTGCGGGCTTTTGTCATCGCCGGTTTGGTTGCCGTCTAGCCTCCCGCCTTCGCTGCCAGGCGTACTGGGTGCGTCCTCGTCGACAGCGATTTCTTCCTGCAACTCATCTCTGAGTCTTCGAATGTCATCAGAAAGCGTCGAGTTTTTCTCCACAGACGTATTAGCTCTGCGAGCTTATCTATTTGATCATCCTCTATCCATTCATGGGTAGGGCTAGCGCTTGCCAGAACCTGAGCAGCGCGAAGGATAAGAGCTGTCGGACTGCCATGCCAAATCTTCCCTTTGCGACAAAGGCTAGGTTCAGGGCGGGCGTCATCTTTTCGAGGATCAAGAAGGTGATTGGTGCGGAAGTATGCGCTGTAAAGTCCCCCGCTACACTCCTTGGAAACTAATAAATTGATACCCTTCTCCCTAGCAGCCGGGAACAAAGCAAGCTGGCCGGTATGTTCTATATGATAACGGTAGTTCTCTGCTGAAGGCACGCATCGATGTCTAGTTTCTCTAGTCTGTTCTAGTGTATTTGTTCGTTCTCCCATATCTCGTTTCCCAAGATTGATGAAATACTACAAAATCGATGGGGAGGATGATGAACCCGGGAAGCTTCTCGTCGAAGCACGGATGATATATGGGGCAAAGCGCGATTGTATTGTTGATTGTTTGAAGTTCGATGAATGTGAGGATTCCTTGATCGTGGAGTCTTTGCGCCTAATATAGAACGGTGAATTATCGGTAATTATGTAACTCATGCGAGGATACTGCTTGCAACCTACTTCACAGTCTATTTGCGCATCTAACCTATAGTTTTAATCGGAACCAGGCCTGGTACCAATTTTTTGATTGGTCGAAAGGGACGGTTCGGTCCCGATCGGGAAAATCCAACGATGACAAACACCCCAAGACTTTGAAAATTGGAACCAGGCCTGGTTCCAATTTTTTGATTGGTCGAGCGCGCTTGTCAAACACCACAAAAAAACATTTGTGTTGGGCGTGTTGCGAGGTGGACAAACAGGTGGACAAACAGACGGACAAACAGACGACAGACAGACAGACGGAAAGACAGACAGAAAGACGGAAAGACAGACAGACAGACAGACGGACAGATGGACGGACAGACAGACAGACAGACAGACGGGTGGATAAACAGACAGGTGGAAAAACAGACAGGTGGACAAATAGACAGACAGGTGGACAAATAGACAGATGGATAGACAGACAGGTAAACAGACAAATGGACAGACAGACAGACAGACGGGTAGGCAGACAGGTGAACTAACAGATTGACAAACAAACAGACAAGTAGACAGACAGGTAGATAGACAGACAGCTAAGCAAACGTACAAACAAATACAGATAGACAGATGGCAGACTGACAGACTGACAGACTGACGAACTACGAAGTATACGTTGTTAAATTTTAGCGCTGAGCCGTATCAAATCCATATAAATGAATTGTGGTTTTGGCAAAAAAGTCAGCGCTGAGTCGCAGCGCTGAGTCGTATCGCTTAACTTACTTAAAATGGTATGATGAGGTTGTCAAACACCACACAAAAACATTTGTGTTGGGCGTGTTGCGAGGTTGACAAACAGGTGGACAAACAGGTGGACAAACAGGTGGACAGGGCAGACGGAAAGACAGACAGACGGACAGACAGACAGACAGACAGACGGGTGGATAAACAGACAGATGGAAAAACAGACAGACAGGTGGACAAATAGACAGACAGGTAGGCAGACAGGTGAACTAACAGGTTGACAAACAGACAGACAAGTAGACAGACAGGTAGATAGACAGACAGGTAAGCAAACGCACAAACAGATACAGGTAGATAGATGACAGACAGACAGACAGACGGATAGACGGACAGACAGGTAGACAGATAAACAAATGAAAAGACAGACAAACAGACGGGTTAATAGACAGACAGACAGACAGACAGACAGACAGACGGACGGACAGACGGACGGACAGGTGAACAAATAGATAGACAGGCAAATAAATAGAGAGATAGACAGACAGATAGACAGATAAACAAATAAATAGATAGACAGACAGATAGACAGATAGACAGACAGGTAAACTAATAAATTAACAAACAGACCAACAAGTATACAGACGGGTAGATAGATAGACAGATAAGCAAATATATAAATAGATATAAATAAACAAATAATAAATAGATAAATAGAAGAACGAATAGACAGATAAATAAATAAATAGATAAACAAATGAATAAATAAATAGATTAATAAACAGACAAGTAAATAGACAGGTAAATAGACAGTTGAAAAAATAAGTTGATAAATATATAAATAGTTAAATAAATTTGAGGTTAAAATAAAATTAGAGTAAGGTTAAAATAAAATTAAAATTGGAATTAAAATAGAATAAATTAAGATAAAAATAAATTTAAAAGAAAAATAAATTTATAAAATATAAAAGATAAAAGATAAAAGATAAAAGATAAAAAAATATAAATTAGTAAAAAATTAGAATATAAATTAGTTATAAAGATATTAAAAGAAAAAATAAAAATAAAATAAAAAATAAAAAATTGATATAAAAATATGAAGAGTTAGTTAGATATAAAAATAAAATAAAATTAGTTAAGATTAAAATAAAATTAAAGTTAGGGTTGTTACACCTGTCCCAGGTTTCCTTGGCAGGATTCCCAAAACAGCTTAGCACCTTGCTAATTTCTCAACTCTATTTATTCAGGTCTCTCAGTGTAGGAAATTATGTATTCGGATGAATGAATAGAATTATGAATAAAATATATAACATAGTTAGGTATGACTGTTCAATAGAAGTTTCCGTTAATAAGTTAACTAATGGAGTTTAAGAAAGAATTATGAACTATTATTAATCAAGGAGTATTATATATACAAAACTTCTTTTTATAAAGTATAGGTATCTTAATATAATTAAATAAACGTCTTAAGCGCCTTAAATGACTCTTGGCAGTCGCCCAAATCGTTTATAATTACTTACTAGAATATGTCTGTTATAAGGGTGTACGAAATTAAACATATGTTATAATTAATACAGAAAGTCAGGAAATGTTAGTAAAATTACAGATATATGAAGTACTTAAATAAATAGTAAATATAGAAGTAGAAATTACAAACATATTAATAAACTAGTTATAAGGGAATTTATAAAAAGAAATTAATATTTGATACGCTAAACTATTTCACTTAGTTTAATTAAGGCGTATAGTAAGGTTATAATATTATCTTCCCTTTTTGTTCTGGAAAATTTATAAGAGTGAATTTTATATGCGGGATTCTCTCGTATATGTGCTGTAGGTTATAGAGTAGATATTATTTTATATAGGATTTTTCTTCGGGGTAGTTTTTTATAAAAGAAGATTTTACAAAATAGATTCTCGTATAATAAAGTAAATATACAAAAATGGTTTTATTGTAAAAAAAGTAGATAGAAAATAAATTATATAATTAGTTTTGATTATAAAATAATAAGATTTTATTAATAATATAAAATTAAAACTTAAATTAATAAACTTTTCTCTTAAAGCGTAACTAAACAACATATATTTATTATAAACAAAAATCGAATTTCTAAATCTTTTAATAATTAAGACAGCAGTTTGCAGTCAAAGCGTTGGAAAGCAAAGTTTTTAAAATAATTTAAGTTGGAAAGGATCGAGGTAGTAAAAGCTTGTAATCGTTATACTTAAAATAAATATTCTTATATTATATTAAAAAAAGGCGTTAGATATTTGGTGTATATTAAATAAAAGAAAAAAGATTATAATACTATTCTTTATAAGTAATTAATGTTTTTTTATTCTTAAAAATGTTTCTAACTCTTTTATAATCGCGAAGATTTTTAAAATTTGAGATTGAAAGTTTAAGGAGTTAGAAAAAGTTTCCGTTCGCTTTAAGGAGGCTCAGAAACGTGTTAAAAAAGACTAGCAATTTATTATATAGAATTAATTTAAACTTTTGGATTTATTAAAGGAGTTTTAGAAAATTGTATTAAAATTGAAATATTGTTAAAAGAAGGCTGTCGTTATCTCTAAAAAATATTAAAAAAGTCTTATTTATAAAGATTAGAAATTATATAAAGAGGATATGGTGGAAAATTTTGCGCTAGATTCTAGAAAGAAGATAAAGGTAGTAATAGATATTATTAAAGAACTAATAAATCATTATTTTAGAAATAATATGTAGAACTTAGATTCTAAGTAGATAGATAATAATAAAAAAATTCTAAGTGAGATTTTTATGGTAAAGATAAAATTATATAACTATTTTGTTAATTTTATCTAGGATCTTCTAGGTAATCCTTTGTTAAAAAAATTTTTTTAAAATAATATGAAATTTTTAATAAAAGATTTCTTGAAAAATATTTAAAAGGATGTTTAAAATAGTCTTACTTAATTTTTCTTTATATTTATAATTTTTTTTTAAAATAAAATATCTTATTAAGAGTTCCTTTTATTGTACGCAGAGTCTTTAACTCCTAAAATTATAATTTTGTTTAAAGGGATTTATTTATTACGTACTTTTTTATTAATATGGCCCACTTAGCAGGAAATTTTAGGAGAACTTCTCCTATATTAAAAAGCAAAAAAAACGAGGTTAGATCAATTACATTAATAATATATTAAGAGGTATATTTATAAAAAAGGATATAAATAAAATAAGTCTTTTTTAAGAAAATCTTTATTAATATTAAGATTATTATAATTAAAATTCTTTTTCTTAGTTTTTTTTAGGCTGTCTATGTTTTTTTTTTAGTTTTATAGTAGTTTATTAGATAAGTATCTTAGTCTTCTCTAAATAGGACTAGATAAGTTCTAAAAAAATGTTCTTTTTTAATTACTAGAAATCGTCTTTTAAATTGTAAAATAAAGATTATCGGACGAAGTACTTATTATTATTATTAAATTTAGTAAAGATTTTGTTGATATTATATTTAGTATAGTCTTTATATTTAATTTCTATATTATTTTATTCTTCTTATAATTTTAAGGGGGCTGATTTAAGAAGTAATATATAAAAAGTTTAATAAATCTTTAAAAGATTAGGTATATCTAGTTCGTATTAATATTTCTTTAGTCTTCGTTTAATTATGTAGGAACTATATTTCTAAAAATCGAGTTTTTTAAAATGCTTTATTTTTAAGTTTTATATAAGTAGATATGCTTTATCTCTTTTTTTTAATAATAAGGCCTTTAGATGATTTTAATTATAATAGTATGTTATTTGTTCTTAAGAAAATTGGAAATCTTTTCTAAAATTTTTATAAAATTTCCTTATTTTTTTTATATAATTTTCAATTTGTAATATAACTTCTTTTAGTAAAAGAAATAGTAAGAAGGCTTTTGAAGTTCATCCTCGTAAAACTTTATAAAATAATAATTTTATCGCAGAATGTTAGGAGATATTATATACAAATTTAGTAAAAGAGAGTAAAAGTATTTAATTATTTTATACATAATTCGCGAAATTTCGAAGATATATTTCTAATATTTGAATTAGTTATTCAGAGGCTCCGTCGGTTTGCGAATGAACTTTAATAGTAATGTTTAACTTAATATCTATTTAATTTATAATAAATTGCTAATATTTGTTAGTGAATAGGGCGTTTTAGTCGTAAATGTATTTCTGCTGTATTCTATATTTAAAAAAAATATACTATTAGTAGATTTGTTGAAATTCGGTAGCTCCTTATTTATCTTTTCATAAGACAAAAATAATAACTTTAGAAAATTTATAAGTAATTATCAAGATTTCATTATAAATAGTGTTTATAAGTAGATCTTTGGCTAGTAATATTCCTTAGACGAAGTTATAAGTAATAACTTTAAATAATATGCTGGGGACGTTATATGGTTATAAAATTCTATATAATTTATATCGATTAAGTTTATTTTAGTAATATATATTATAGGTCTTGATATATTTCTCTATATGTTTTCGTATTTAAGGCTAATAATATGTTTTGGTGATTAATTCTTGAATATAATTTATTCTTAAATAACTATAAGCTGGAGAATCGTAATATTTAAAGATTATCTTTTTTTATATTTTTTTTAAGAGGATATAGAAGGTGTCGTAGAATAAAATAATTCTATCCTAAAATTCAAAATATTATAATAGATTTTGGGGTTTTTTTAATAATTGTTTTGAAATAATATTGTGTTGATAACTTTCTAATAATTATAATCTGAGATTATCTTTTATGATATATTTGATAAGATTAAGAGATTTATTGATAGTAATATATTTTTCTTAATTTTTTAAAATAATGTTTTTATCGGGTTTTATTTCTATTATTAGGTCGGGTCGTCGATTAATAGTATTAATAAGGGTATTTTCTTTTTCTTTAAAGTAAATAATCTTTATATTATATTTGTAAAGAAGTTTTTACTAGTAAACTTATCGTTAACTTAATTCTTTAGTAATAAGGAAGTAAGTAAAGTTTTTATGATTAAATAAAATTAAGAATGGTTCTTTAATTTAAAGATAGACGCGTTACTTGCGATAAGTTTTTATAATAGTTATTAATTCTTTATTGTAAATGGCGTACCGTAATTGAGTAGCGTTAAATTTGTAAAATAAATAAGTAATAAAGTGCTATTCTTTATTGAGATGTAATTATAAAAGGTATACCTCTAAAGCAGCAATAAAAGCGTTTATTTTAATTTTAATAAATAACTTTAAGTTGTAAATTTTAAGAATAGATGCCGATATAAAAAATTATTTAAAAATATTAAATACAATTATCCTCTTAAAAGTTATTTTAAATTTAACTTATTTTTTTATAAGTTTTATTAAGGCGGTTAATATAAAGCTGTATTTTCGAATAAAACGTTAATAATAATTATAGAGTTCTAGAAATAATTATATGTTTTTGATTTCTTCGAGAAGTGATTAATTTTAAATAGCTTATATTTTCTTTAAGTCTATTTTAATATTATTCGAGATGATTATAGCTTTTAAGAATTTATATTTCGTAATAACGAATTCGGACTTTTCTAGCGCGTATCGCAGGTCGTATTCTTATAATGTAGTAAGGATTTAATTAATGTGCTTTTTATGTTCTTCTAAATTGCAGTTATAAATAAGGATATCGTTTAGATATATTATATAAATAATATCGATATGATTGCGTAGGATATGATTTATAAATGCTTGAAAAGATACCGATACATTAGTCAGTCCGAAAAGTATAATTATATATTTAAATAAGTCGTAGTAATATCTAAAAGCAGTTTTCCATTCTTTTTTTAGGTTAATTTTTATATTATAATAAATATTAATAATATTAAGTTTAATAAAAACTTTAGCTCCTACGAGCCGATTGAATGATTCGCTTATTAACAATAAAGATCTCGTATCCTTAATAATGATAGTATTAAAATTTCGATAATCAATATAAATTCGAAGCTTTTTATTTACTTTTAGAACAAAAAGGATAAAATATTTTGTTAAAAAATTCGAAGGTCAGATATACCTATTCTTTAAATTTTCTTTAATATATTCTCTAAGCGCGATGGTTTCTTCTTTTATGCAGACATAAATAAGTAGGGATTTTAATTAAATGCTTTTTTTCAAAAGTATGTAGTATATAAACTAGTTAATCTTAAATAATAAAGCGTTTTCCTCAGGTAGTTAAAAAATAATTTTGTTATTTAGGGTAATCTATAAAAGTAATTTTATATTATTTATTTAAATAAGATCTTTTGCTTTGATTAGGATCTATCGTACAAAATTTAATTTATTTTTTAATTGATTATTAAGTTCTTTAGTAGATATATGTTAGGTAAAATTAAGATATATTTCTTTTCTAAATTTAGGTAGAGTCTAAGGTGTAAGTAATAACAAAAGAGATATCTTTTTCTATCTTATAATTTTATAGGAATATCGTGAGAAGTTTAAAATTTCTCTTGTTTAATCAATATTAAAGTTATGTTTTTATAATTACGAATATTCTAGTACTAAATCGTAGGTGGTGTTGAGGATATTAAGAATAATAGTTTCGAGATATTTATTAATAAGAAGGTTAAAAGTAGTTTGTTCTGTGATTGTTCCGAAGATTCCACCATCAAATGCAGAAATGTTAATATGAGTAGTCATTTTGAGGGTTAGCAGGTTAAGCTTTTTAATAAGTCGTAAATTAATAAATAAGTCTTTGGTGCTACTATCTAACAGTATATAGATAGGTACTCTGTTGACGTAAGCGGGTAAAATGAGATGTTGCTTAGTAAGTTGAAAAAGGATAAGTTCTGGTCCTGTTTTTATAATGTATAGGCTGAATTTTTTAAATAATGTTAGTTTCTGAAGCTTCCTTAATTTAAATTTTCAAGATATTTTTCTGGAATGTTAATCTATTTATTTCAGTTATTCATTTCCGAAGGAGGTGGTAAAGATATTTTCTGAATATTATATTTAAAAAATAAACTAGTTTTATAGTTACCGTTTAAATATTCTCGTTAGTGGTGTTTTTTAAAATTTTCTTAATTATAAGTATAATATTAGTATCTAGAATATATCTATCTAAAAAGTTAAATAATTCTATTTATTTTTCTAGTTAAGTTAAAGCAGTAAGAATAATCTGTATATTATATTCATTTCTTCGCATGTTCTATATAAAGACATAGTTCTTTATAAAATAGGGCATAAGTTGATTTGCATCAGGAAAAAAACATAGTTCCTTAACTGCATCGGATGGAAGGCCTTTCATCGGATGGAAAGCACTCCATCGCAGTCCATCGCGCTCCATCGCAGCAAACAAAAACCACATCAAATAATTGTGTTGCAAAATTAATAATGTGTTGATATTGCAACACAATATGTTTGTCATTTTTTGATGTTTGACTTTCTAAAATAAGTAATCAAATATAAACAAAAGAATTATTATAAATAATTCAATGCCCCCCATTTTTTTGAAAAAAAAACTTAGTTCTTTTCACTTCACCACCACCACCACCACCACCACCACCAAAAAAAAAAAAAAAAAAAAAAAATTGACTTAGAAAAAAAAAAATTTTTTTACTTAGAAATAATATTCAACTTTTTTTTTCTATTTTTTCTAAGTAATTTTTTTCTAAGTAATTTTTTAATTTTTTAATTTTTTAATTTTTAAATTTTTAATTTTTAATTTATTTTTTTTGTTGTTTGTTGTTTGTTGTTTTTTATTTGTGTTGTTTTTTATTTTTTTTTTTTGTGTTGTTTTGTATTTTTATTTTTATTTGTGTTGTTTTTATTGTGTTTTTTCTTTTTTTTATTGTGTTGTTGTTTGACGTTTTTGGTAAAATTATTATTTTCGTAAATTTGTTTTTCTTCCAATTTCGCAAATTTGCAATTTCTAGAAATTTGCCTCTTTTGGCAATATTTGCCGTTTTTGTAATATTAAAAACATAACCTAGAAAATTTATTATTATTATTATTATTAAATTATTATTATTACTATTATTATCAAATTTTAATTTTGATTAATATTATTATTGTTATTATATTGCAAAAATTTTATGCCAAGATTTTGCCAATGTTTTCCATCCTAAGGAAGGCTCTCCATCCTAAGAAGGGCTCTCCATCCTAAGGAGGGCTTCCACCCGGAAGGCAGGTTTCCATCCTGCCCATCTTGCCCATCTTGCCTTAGGATGGACAGGATGGAGCAGGATGGAAATGTGTTTTTTTCCTGATGTGTTGTAGACGTTATATTTTTATTGTCGATAAGAGAGAAATCCATAGACAATAAGATAATATTCAGTATTTTAGTAACATCTATAATTCTAAAAATAAACTCGGTAATTAATATAATAGTCAATATTGTTGAAAAAACATTCATTTTAGTATCTTTTTATCTAGATTTAAGTTTTAAAAATAGGTCTTTTTAAACATTTCGCGTATTAAAAATCCTAAGCTTTATCACATCATTCAATTTCTAAGGTTATAGCGTAACTAGTATATGCGTACCAGTCGTTGTAGTATAAGATGCATAAATAAAGGTTATTTAAGTAAAAAGAATATTTCGCTGTCTATTATCCTTAGCAAAAGTAGTATAATATTCGGTTTTTCCAAATTCTTCTTACAATAAAAAGTTCATCTAACTTTTCGAAATAATCAGCAAGATCTTAATCGTTAATTATTATATAATATTATTTTTAATAATTAACGTAAAGTTCTCTATAAAAGTCTATATTAACATAATAAAGGGCTTCTCGATATAAAATAAAATAAAACTATTTTCTGTCTTAAACGAAATTATATTTTATATATCTAGAAATAAACATATAATAGTAATCGGGATATCTAGTGTCTTTATATTCGCTTCTTCTATTATATATTTTTTTTTAGATAGAGGTTGGTTAACGATAGTTAATATAATAAACTTACCCCTTTTAAAATAAAAGGGTTTTTGAGGGTACCTTTATTACAAGAGATAAAAAGAAATAACTATTATTATCCTAATCAAAAGTAAGTAAAAAGATAATAAGTTTTAAATTAAGAAATTATTTATATATTTTAAAAAAATTAAGGAAAATAAAGGTTGTTTATTAAGTCTAATTATTTAATTCCTCAAAAGAAGGAATAATATATAAAGATTAATGAATTATAGCTTTTAAATAAACTTTAACGTTTTATAATTCTGGGTTAGATTATATAAAATATATATACTAATATCCTTTATTTTAATATATTTAAAATAGTTTTTCGTTAAGTTATTATTTATAAGAGACATGTTGCCTTTTAGCTAAATTTTACCAAAATTAGTGGTATTCTTAAATAGTGAGAAAGTAAAAGATATTAAAGAAATTAATAATAATCTTTTCCTTAATATTTTCTTTAATAATAGATTCGGAAGTATTTATTTGATTATTTAAAAAAGTTTAAGATATAATTTTATAAAATATTTTAAAAAATCATTTCTAGACTTCCTTAAATAATTCTTTTAAAAAGGATTATTATATTATTTTAAAATCGACCATTTTCTTAAGTACTAATAGATTTTTTAAAATTTAAGTTATATAGCAGAAATTTTAGTATTATTATATATTATTTTATTAATTTCCAGAGTAATTTCTAGAGAAATATCTTAATTTATTATAAGTTTAGTATAGTAGAATATTAGATTTTAGTCTCTTAGATCTCTTATTATATAAATATTTATATTATATTATATTAAGATTTATTGAAGCAGAACTGAAGATCTTATTTAAATATATTCGTCCATTATTCCTTTTTTTTTATTATTTTGTATTGTTATTATTGGATTTCTTTTGGAATTTTCCTTTTCCATAACTATTATTTTTATAAATATTAGTTAAGTAGTTTACTCAAGTTTTAAAATTAATATTGTTAATTTCAATAATATGTTGTTATATTTTTATGTAATTTATTAAGGAGAGTTCCTTGTCTTTGTATTCTTTTTCTTAAATAAGGATATATCATTAGAGTTTAGTTTTTAGTCTTTTATAAGCTTAATAGTAGAAGTTATCTTTGTCTTATTTAATAAAGACGGTAAGCTTATTAAATTCTTAGAAGTAATTTTAGGTAAAGTTAATTTATTTAAGAGTTTTAATTTGCTTTTTAGCTTTTAAAACTTTGTTATCTTTACTATACTATTATTAGAGAAAGGTGATAAAAGCAGTATAATTAATTATTACTTTAATAATATTAATATCCTATTCTTTAAATTTTCTGTTGGAGAGGTGGTTTTGATAAGTAATATATATTTGAAAGATAGTTTCTTTAAAATATATTTTTATAAAAAAGATCTTAGTTTTATTATTTAAGAAACGTCCTACTTAAAACGTGAAGTAGATATTGAGCTGTTAAAAAAAGTAATCAAGTTTTTTAGGCGTATTATTAAACTTGGTAGGGTCGCCGATTTTTGATACCTTATTAAGTTTTTTTTCGCTACTTTTTATTGCTTTGTTAAGTTTTTTAAATTGTTCTTGGGCGTCTAGAATGATCTTATTCTTTTTTTGTTTAAGAATTTAAATTTCTTAAAAAAGGGATTTAAAAAAAAAAAGTAGATTTTATAAACTACTTTTTTTATTATTTTCGAAGTTAACGATTATCTTAGATATTTTTTTTATACTAGTTAATATATTTCGACTAAGTTTTTTAATATATTATATATGCTTATTTATTAATGGAATTTTTAGAGCTATCTACGTTCTAAGATTAAATATAGTAACTTTATTAAAAGTTCCTTATTTCCTTTATATTTTTACTAAGTTTATTTTAAAAGATGTAGTTAGTTCTAGTAAGAAGGTTGGTCTTACCTCTATAACAACTATCTCAGTTTATATCGATTATTTTTTAATAAATATTAGGTAGTTAATTTCTTCGATTATTTATTTTTCAAGTATTATTTCGTACAATTATATTTCGCTTATTTTTTCGATATCTTCGTAGTTCGAATTAAAGAGGATTTTTAACATACATATACTTCTAAACAATAAAAATTAGATTAATTAAAGTATTATACCTATTTCAAATTTCCTTAGCAGAATTCTTAAAATAATTTAGCACTTTATTAATTTCTTAACTCTATTTATTCAAGTCTCTTAATATAGAAAATTATGTATTCAGATGAATAAATAGAATTATAAATAGAATGTATAATATAATTAAATATAACTATTCAATAGAAGTTTTTGTTAATAAGTTAACCAATAAAGTTCAAAAAAGAATTATAAATTATTATTAATTAAAAAGTATTATATACACGAAATTTCTTTTTATAAAGCATAAATATTTTAATATAATCAAATAAACGTCTTAAGCGTCTTAAGCGACTTTTAGCAATCGCCCGAGTCGCTCGCAGTCGCTCGCCAGAGTATGTCTATTACAGAGGTGTGCGAAATCAAACATATGTTATAATCAACACAGAAAGTCAGGAAATGTTAGTAAAATCATAAGTACATAAAGTACTTAAATAAATAGCAAACGTAGAGGTAGAAATTGCAAACATATTGACAAACCAGTCATGAGGGAATTTATGAAAAGAAACCAATGTTTGACACGCCAAGCCATTTCGCCTAGTTTGGTTAGGGCGTATAGCGAGGCCGTGACAGAAATATCTTCGACAATTCGAAGCGAATGGGTCTGAAGCTATATTAAAAAAAAAATCGCGAATTTTGATGACGCAGCGCGACAACTGAACGGTCGAGAAAAAATACGCGGATTAAAGATCGTAAAATATTTTTAATACTAAAACTATAATTTCAGATTTTCTTTGTTTAGAATGGTACGCGTATATCGCACTAAAGAATATAATGTCAGAGAGCGAGTCGGGTGATCGCGAGAAACGATGAAAGCGAAGATAGATAACGGTCAATATTAAATATAATTTGTGTTTGAAACGTTTAGTCCGCATTATTATTATTTTTTAATAAATAAGCGGTTATTAACGAATATAAAAGATCGAAATATTTTATTACTTAAAAATTCGGTGGAAAAAACAATATATGCAAGTATAAGCGAATTATTCGCTTAAGCTGTGAAATGAAGGAAGAAAGATTGAGCTTATATTATGATTACAAATTCTCGAGAAACTTTAACGTCGTAAATAAACTTAACTGATTAAGTAGAATATTTAAAAGATTTAGAGTTAAATGAATTAATAATAGCTAGCGTTCTATCGAACCGCAAGATAACTGAAAACGAACTTCTGTTAGTATGCGCGGCTATTAAAGTCATATTCAATAAAACGATAATCGATCTCGGCGAAATTAGCAGAGATTTAAGATAGTAGTAAAGAAGTTCTAAAGTCGAAGAGTTTTTATATCAACTATTAAAAACGCTTAGATCGACAGCCAGTTTCGGCTGATATGTTAGCTATTGGTAGAAACTAATTATCTATTATTTATGAGTTTACGATCTTTCTACATCGGAAAGGCTTTATAAGCATAAAATCGACTTTAAAAAAAACTTGAAAGAATGGTTGAAATATATTAAATTATTCGCTCGATTATTAGCTGCAATCGAAAGCAGATCTCGTCAAAGAGACGAACTTTTAAAAGATCACATTTTCACTTTTAGCGCGATAATTTTAAAGCGAAAGTTTCTAGATAAAGAGTGAAAAAATCTACTCGTTCATTTTATCGCGATTTTAGATATCGACGAACGTACTTATCAGTTGAAGGAACTCGAAAATTATACTAATATTTTAGCAAGACTAATATATTATTTTCGGTTAATATTGTTACGAGATTACTTGATCTCGTTAGAGAAAAGTATCTTAAAAAATAAAAGTTTAAAATTAATAGAAAACGAACGAGTCAATTGAACGGTCAAGTATTTTTAATAATATAGGCGAACGTAACTAATTAACGGTAGCTATATACTAATAAGCTTAATACTAAATAATCTTGCTTATGAGTTAAAGAAATCGGCGCTCGTTTCGAGTTAAACTCGTATACTTTAAATAGATTTGTAGATCAAAACGAAGTTTAAGTATAAAGAATAATCGATAATTATTAATAATCTAAAGAATATAATACGAGAGCTAATAAAAAGAGCAACCGATTTTTTATAACAAGATTTAATATTTATCAAAGATAACGAACAATAATTTGCCGTAAATTTAAAAAATATCGACGATAATATAGCTCTAAGAACGAGAAATATTAACAGTACTTTCTTAAATCTTAATACAACAATAAAACTCGTAGTTAACGTTAAACTAGTTCAGAATAGATTATTTAAGAATATCAAGGCTAGGGAATAGATGCTAAATATAACTACAGTTACTAATTCTAATACTTAATCAATTTTGTTGCGATATACCGTATAAGGCGTAGTGCCGGGTCTATACGTACCGCTCTATAAATACAGGCGGATCTACGATGTGTTGGGATCTAAACGATCGATTATCAATTATACATATACAGACCTACATACTTTCTAGTGTACTTACGAGCTGTAGAACCTTTAACACATTATTAGTACGACTTCCTGATCCTAGGAAGAGTATCTATCAATTAAGTACAACGTGCTTTAGCTGTTTTTACGCTTTACTGTAGTATCTGCAGACTTTTACCGATTATAATCTCAGAATCGCAAAGATTATTTTGCTTTTCAAATTCTTGATATAATGCTACATAATATATCTCTCAGAATGTAATATCTACATCTGTTATTTTCCTAAGTAAATTTATTTTAGCCGCAAATAACTGTAATTACCAGGTCTAACTCGATAAAATTAAGTAAGTACTAAGATCATATATGAAGTATAACTATAGGCTGTTAAAATTTATTACTGATATTCTTATAATACTACTAGCTAGTATTTTAAAACTTTTATAAAATGCCAAAGAATAAGCTGGGGCCTCCCCGTCTATTACTAAAATAGTAGATATTATAGACGTTGAATTATTAGACAAGTATAAAACAGCTAAGTTATTTATTAACAGTATTATATAAGAATTAGTTTATGACGATATATATAATATTTTTACTAGCTTATCACTTAAAGCTATAATAGATTTACTTAAGGAGAAGTATAAGCCTGATATTAAAAGTGTTATAAACGTACTTAAAAATTATCTTTTCTCTTTTATTATATAGCTGAAAAAATATAACATATATATAATTATTTCACGTTATTTTAAAGTAGTTATATAGATATAAAAGAAAAAAAGTGATATTTTACCTTCTATCTTCCTATAGTTAAGTCTCATTAATACTATTAGAGAAGTATTAGATAAAATTAGAGATTAATATCTTAATATTTATATAGTTATATAATTTTATATAACGAATACTATTAATAAAATAATATATATAATTGAATGTTTAAGAGATTATATTCTTAAGTAAATAACCTTGTTTTACTATGGACGTAATATTTATAAATATAGAAAGTTAGAAAAGAAGAATACTAAATTTTAAGCCTTTTCTACGTCTATACCACTATTAGCTATAAACGCTACTAGCTTAATAGCATATAAGAAAAATAAACAGAAATTTAAACGTACAATTAGTTAAAATAATAGAATTAAAAAGGGTAGTATAGAGAAAAAAGTTTACTTTAATATTAAAAAAAATATAGATTTTAGTTCTAGCGCTAGAGGTATAACCCTTTAGAAAAAGAATAAAATAACTTACCTTTTATATAGCACTTGTAAAGATATAAACTATCTAAAAAAACACTGCTTTATTAAGCATCTAGAACTTAGACTTTTAAATTAAAAAATTAAGAAGAATATTTCTTTTTATTTTATAATTCCTAAATTCCATAATATAATAATAATATATAGAGCTAATATCAAAAGAAATACCTGTAAAGGTGTTTTTAGAAAATTATGATATATAAACTTAGATGTAAATGACTAAATCTATAAAGATTATAATTTATTTATACCTAAAACTTATGTTTCTTTTGATATAAAGAGAAAGATAAGGTTAAGAAATAATTTAATTATACTTATTTAAAAATACAAAACTCTTATTATAAAAATTGATATTACTATTTTAAAGATATACGATATATTATACGCGCCCTAGATGGCTCTAAACTTATATTCTATCAGGAAACTGTAGGAAAGAGGGATAGGCATATATTTTACGCTTTAAAATAATATTCTTAAGAAAAACAGTTTTATTATAGTATAGTTAATTTTCGATGAAAAAATAGGCCTCTATGTACTGAAAAGTAGTAGTAAATACTGCGTGTTTAAGAGGGTACAAGACAGATCCTTTATTTTAGAGGCTATAGCATTATTAGCGTATTGAATAACTACAGATTATATCTTCTTAACCGAAATTACGAAATTATTAAAATAACACAGGAAACTAAGTTATGCCGATTAAAAAATAGTTCGCAGAAGTATAGCTCGAGCTAAAATTGAAATACTTTTTGAGAAATAGAGGAATCTAACTTGCAAACTATACTTCTTATTTAAAATTAATATATGCTTAAATCTAGATCTTGCTACCTCTAAGAAGTTATATCCCTTAGAGCATATATACATAGATATAATAAAACTATTTACAATAACTTTACTGCATAAACGTCATTTAGATTCTATAGCTAAGCTATATTAACAAGTAAGATATGCGCTTATAATCGTAAACAAAACTATCTATTATAAATAAATAAAGTTTTTTACAAGTCGTTCAAAATACTAAGTACGTTTTATTTAATTCGTAACAATAATGGAATATAAATATGGTCGATAATTTAAAGTAATAACTATACACCTCGATAATATAAAGGAATTTATACAAAAGAAAATACAGATTTTCTATATAGAATATAATATCGAAATTAAATTTTTCGCCTTATACGCATACAAGTAAAATAGTATAGCTAAAAAAGTAATACAAACGCTACAAAAACTTACTACCATAATTCTAATAAAATCTAGTTTACTAAAAGTATTCTGGTAAGAAGCTCTATTTATAACTTGCTTTATAAATAATAAGCTAGTACTTCCCAAACAAAAAAGAAAATAGATACTTAAATTCTTAGAAAAATAACTTAATAGAAACTTTGTCGATTATACTTATATACACTTATTTAGTTATTTAATATACGTTATAGTGCCTAAGAAGAAACGTAAGAAGATCTTTAGCTAGTATAAAATATGGAAAAACATATTTTTAAGATATACTCGTACTTTAAAATAATATAAAATCTAAAATATTTTAAAAAAGTACGTTTCTATAGTTAGAGACGTAATATTCATCAATAACTTTGCTTTTATACAAGAAAGTTATAAAGTATATTTTCCAGATTCTAGTTATTAAAAGAAGTTATACGTTGCTTTAACCCTATTAATACCTATACTTCTTAATTCGTAAGATATAGAGCTATAGAATAAGCTTAATGTCAAAGAAATATACGACAACAACTAATGGCATATCAGCACCATGTTACTAAAAAGCTAACTTACTAAAAAGTTAAATTTTATAATAGTAGTTAATATTTTACCTGCTTAATAGTAAAGAAAGTTAGATAACCTAATAATCGTAAACAAAATAATCGATAATAAAACTACTAAGACTAGACAAGTAGAAGAACAAACCGCGCTGCAACGTAGTAAAAGATTAAGAGAGATAAAGAAGATATATACATTACGTACTACAATTACTTAATTTTCTAAGGTCAGATATTTATAGTACGTAAGAACTATCGAGGTTACTACTTTTATAATTATAGAAGATGCCTTAATTGACTTCGATCTACTATAATTTTATGATAAAGTTATAGCTAGTAAAAAGAAAGAAGGTTAACTAGTTGTAATTTAAAAAGAAATAAAATCATTTATTAATAACAAAATATAGATTACGCTTTTAAAGGTACCGCATAGTATTAAACTAATAAATATACGCTAAGTTTTCACTAAAAAGCGTATAAATTCGAGAATATTATATAAAGTCAGATTAATAGTAAAAAGCTATAAATAACGTTATAATATTTATTATATAGAAACATATACATTAATTATTAACTTATGTATTATACAAACCTTACTAATAATTATTACGATTTTAAACTTAGAAATTTACTAGTTAGATATTAAAATAATATTTCTAAATACTTCTCTATCTTTATAGAAGAGAATACTTATTGCTCTACTAGTAGGTTATAAAACGTTAACTAGAGTTATAGTACTACTTTTGTTAAAGTTATTATATAACCTAAAATAGGCTTTATACCTGTAGAACAAAGACTTAAATAATATGTTTATAGGTAAAAAATTTCTATATAAAATAATAAGAAGCGAAATAGATAAATGCCTATACTTTTATAAAAGTATAATTATAGTTATATACGTTAATAATTTCTTAATTTTCTCAAAAAATATAACCATAATACAGTAGATAAAAGCGTATTTAATAAAAATATACGAAATTAAGAATATAAATAAAACTAAATGATTTTTAAGCTTATAAATACAAAAGAATCGTACTTTTAGAACGTTATAAATAGATTAAGAAAAATATTATAAAAGTATTTTAGATCATTTTAATATGCTTAATAATAAGTTAAGATAGACTTTTATGGATTTTAATATATAATTATCGAAGGATGTTTTTTGGCTTATATTTAATAAAAAAGATCACGAAATTTACTAAAGTATAGTTAGCTTGTTAAATTATGTTGTATAAGATAGCTAACTTGATTTAATATATATAATTGTAAAGTTAGGGTAGTATGCTTATGTACTTATAGAAGAATATTGGAAAGTAGTAATATAAGCTTACTAGTATCTATCTATTACTTGCAGGCAGTTACTTTATTATAATAATAAAATAGTTAATAAGAAGGATCTACCTTTACTACTAGAGGGGTATAATAATTCAGATTAGGTATAAATCTATAAGCTAGAGGATATTATACGAAAGTTAATATTTAGCTATATATATTTACTAAGAAGTAGTATTATTTTATGAAGTAGTAAACTGTAATTGGTTATTACGAAATTTTTAACTAAAACAGAAGTAATAGCTTCTAATTATATAAGAACTGAAGGAATTTGGCTTTGGAAGCTGTTATTCTTAATCTTTATATCGCTTTAATTGCAGATAACGTTCTTTTTACTTTTTATAGTTTTATATATAAACAATACTGCCGCTATAACTGTAAACACAATAGATGGTAATTAATAGAAGATAAAATATTATAATTTATAATACTTCTGAATTAAAGAAAAGATAAGGAATAGCACCTTTAAATTAGAGTATTATAATTTTAAGGAATTACTAACGAATATATTAATTAAGTCTTTATTAACTAACTCGCACAATTATTATTTTATACGTATAAACTTATTCGATTAAAAGAATAAGAATATTATTTTATTTTATATTGCATAAAATCTCAGATAAAACAAACAACCGTATAGAATAAATAAATAAAGGATAAGGCCCTCAAGGCATTAAAGTAGAAAGGCTACGCCTCCAGCGGCAGCGTCTTTCGCTTGCACATAATTTTACATCTTAAATTTATTTTAAATTAGTTAACGTACTATTTAGAAACTAGAGCTATAACTTACGTATCCGTACGGCTGCGTAAATAGGCTAATTCCGCTATCACATTCTGCAAAGTAGGCAGGGAAGCTGTACCGCCCGGAATACCTCGTGCTACGTCAACTGCAGCGATAACCTAAATATGGGTAGCACCCTTACTTACTGCTCCACCAGCTCTACCAGCTCTACCACCTGCACCTCCTCCGTGCGCTGCTAGAGCCGCATTAGCAGCTGCCAGTACTATATTAGAAGCAGTTAAAGCTGCATTAGCTATAGTCACAGCTGCGTTGGCTGTAGCCAATTAATTCTGCAGGTCCTGTACGTCTAAATTAGCAAGAAGGTGGGTAAGCTGGGGCATAGGCGTACCGTCTGCCAATATTGGCCCCCATATCGCTCCAGTGATAATACAGTCATTTGATAACGGTGGAGGGCCACTAAGAGCTACACTATGGAGGGCATTTGGCGTATTAGCATTGTGCCTGTGTGCTTGTGGAGCCGCAGTCTGATATATAACAGGATTTCTAAGAACGATTATAAGCGCTGGCAGGTTATAGATGACAAAACTGCGTCTCAGCTTAGAAGCGTGAGGAGCTTTAACGCTCCGTATTTAATACAAATTAATATTTATGCTTTTAAACGCATAAGATTACAGAACTTATACCACGTACATAAAAAGTTTACTTTTATATAAGAACTGCACTTATTACTACGAGTATCTGAAGATATAATATATAAATAACCATTATCAAAACACCATTGATAAGATACAGCATAAATATATAATACCGGATTAACGAGAATAACATTCGTATAAGCAAGGTAACTGATAATAATAATAAATATAATAATATTATAAAGCTGTAAAGATATAAAATAATATAATAGTAATAATAAAGTAAGCTAGGGCTATAAACGAAGCTAAAGATATAAAAAAATAAAAAGTAAATAAAGCAAATAATAGCCAGTTAAATACTTCTTTTTTTCTAGAACAGCTTTAGATATCTATATTAATTTTAAAGCCGTACAGCATGGCTCTAAGCTAAGAATATAACATAAAATCTAGTAAATTGCATAACTATAATAGACGTTCTTATAACTTTAAAGCTACGTATATTCTAGATAATGATTCTAAAACCATAAAGATTCTTATATATAACAGCATGCACAATAATTTATAACTATTCGCTGTAAAGTATAAATCTGCATTAATATAACAAGTGCTAGTAAGCGCATAGCCTAATCTAACATTCGTACAAAACAGTTGGTTTTATAGGCTATTATAGCAGTTATGCTATTATAAGACGTTAAAGCGTACCGCTGTAAACGCAACGATTTTATATTTTATAACTAAGAGATTATGCGCCTTTTATAACTAAGTAGCTTCATACTACGAGCTACGCAAGTATTACGATTAAATAAAACTATAATAGGTTAGATATAACAAGGTATTAAGGTCACTACAGTTTATGCTATAGATCTTGCTAAATTATAATTATACGAAGTTATAAGATATATCGTGATATAGTAATTTTTACCATCTACGCTTTATATATGAACTGGGGTGTTGTGATATACTGTATAAGGCGTAGTACCAAGTCTATACATACCGCTCTATAAATACAGGCGGATCTACGATGTGTTGGGATCTAGACGATCGATTATCAATCATACATACATAGACCTACATACTTTCCAGCGTACTTACGAGCTGTAGAACCTTTAACAAATTTTTAAAAATTCAAGGCTTAAGTTCTACGAATGATTAGTTAATAAATTCTTAAATAATTTATTCGTTCTTGTACACGTTACTGGCGGCGTATCGGTTAGAGGTATCGAGATCAGCTGCACGTAGTATCGAAACGACGCGTTAATTAATAAAAACCTATTTATGATTAGTGATAAGGTGATCTTTATCTCGCAGTATTATAAAAAGATGGTTATTACGAATTAATTAAAAATTATATCTAGAATTTTATCGAAAGTTGTCGATGATTTAGTAGTACTATATCTTCAGTATGTTAGACTATTTATTGACAGCCTGGACGTTATATACCGCGAGAATAAACTGGAGACGGATTATCTATAAGAGAATAGTAAAGGTGACTGCTAGAGTAATAATTATATAACGCAAGCGATTGAAGAAGCGATTGAAAGAAGTTTAGAAGTAAAGTTAACTGTTCGCTTCTATCGTTATATTGCTGTCGCGTTTAGCAAAGACGTGGTCTACCGAAGCAGGCTAACGGCTGAATAATTCAAGGACTTCAATAGCGAAGACTCTCTGCTGGACGAAGTGGAAAAGTCTGAAGATTATAATATAGAATAGATAATTGTAGTTTAGTAGATCGGATATAGTATTTGATAAAGGCTTAATTACTATGAGTAAGCGGTTAATCTAACGTCGAAATTGACGTTCAAGTCTTTGAAATTGTTTATGAGAGTAAGCGAGGAGTAACATTGGTTTTTAAGTCTGAGTGATGATGAAAATAGGAAACGGTTATCGAACGATAAAAAATATTGTCGACAAAAATCTTCGGTGAACGGTAAGCAAATATAAAAGATTTTTTTGAGAAGTTTATAATTAAGCTAATGATATTTTAATCGAGTAAGAGAAGGGAAATTTCGGGTCTTTGATTATAAAGAGATAATAATTGTTTACGGATCTTAAAAACGCGCAAATTGAAATACTGAAAGATATTAACGTTTACGTCTTCAAGAACTCGGAAGATATAGCTCACGTAATATTGAAAGATAAATTTAGTTATAATAAATTTAAATTAAAAGAATAGTTAAAAGACGCGGTGTTAATACTTGAAAAATGATTGTTAACTGTTATGATTTTGCCTATAAGAAGCGGTAAGATCTTACTGTGAATATTACCGGCGGCCGCGAATTAGCGAGGTACGATGGCAATAATAGTTCCTTATATTAATCTCGCGAACGATATTATTAAACGATGCGGCGAAGTCGATTTAAAGGTAAATTATTAACGTTTCGATTGCTAACTGTACGATAGCTGAATAATAATAGCGGTGACGGAAAGCGCTGTCGGTTTAACGTAGTATAATATTAACTAGTATTAGACTTTTTTATAATATTTTTTCGTTTTTAAAGCTAATGGGCTTTTTAATAGAATAGTAGTTGACGAGTGTTACATAATAGTTACCGAAGACGGATTTCGACTGGCGATGAGTTAGATGTTTTATTTTAGATTGTTAAACGTATCGATGTTTTTTACAATAGTAACGTTATTGTTACGAATAAAGACAGTTTTCGAAAATTTATTAGCGTTAATCGATAGTCCTATTTGTTATATACGAGGACAAAGTTTACGAATAAATGTCAATATAAACATAATAAAATATAGTAATAGACGAATAATAACGACAACGTTAGAATTGGCAAAGAAACGAAAAAGAACGCTAATATTAGAACAAAAAATTATAATTTATATTTAGTTTAAAAACGAGGCGGAGATACTCGCGGAACTAAAAATACTCGACTATTAATTTTATCACGGAGAAGCGAATGAAAAAGCTAAACAATCAGCGTTTAATAAATAATAAAAGTCGGAATAGACGTTTTTCACAGCGATAACAGTATTCAGCTACGATATAAATTATCTGAATATTATAGAAATAATTCACGTTAAGTTATTATATAATTTAATTAATTACGTACAAGAAAGCGGAAGAGCGGGAAGACATTTCGAAAAAAACAAATTAACAATTATAATCAAGGAACGAGAAATGCAAGTGATAAAGGACGAAAACGGTCGAATATTAACTAGAATAGAATTTTTAATATACAACGCAGGCTATTTTCGATCGACGATTATAATAGCAGAGTACAGATTAATACTAATATCGAGATTCTTAAACGGCGGCGAAAGAGAGAACTGTAATAAATTATTAACTAATTCGTACGATAATTATAAAAAAGTAGAAAAAAAGGAAATAAAAAACGAAATAATAAAGACAGTAAAAATGAAAACACAAAAAAAAAGAAAAGAAAGAGACCGAATTGTAAATACATTAGAGTAATTAAGTAGCGATTACACGGCGTATCTACTAAATAAAGTAAAAAACGCAAGCAGTTATAAGTTATGCGAGTGTAGGTAAGAAGCGGGATTCGATTTTGATAGTATCGTCGAATTTAATCGATTAATTAAGTAGCTGAGTAATTGGGGCTATTATTAGACGTGTGGTTTACTAGAAGAAATATGTGAGAAAGCGGATAAATTAAAAAACGAATGTAAAAATTACGCGTACAAATAAGCAATAATAACGGTAGCGCTTTATAATCAAAAAAAAAAGTCGGAATTCGGACAGTGAACGAAAGAATTTATCGAAATATCAAATTGGTCGACGAAATTTAATTATAACAAGTAGTTGGAGCAAAAACGAGCGAATAAATTATATGAAATTAGAGCGACGCAAGCATTCGCTATATTAAATTTATTTAGTAAAAAATTTTTTTAAAAGAAAATTGTATTATAAAGTATTTTTAATTAAAAATATTATTATTATGAAATTAAAAAGAAAATAAAAATCAATATTAAAGTAATAATTAGTTAAATATATAATTAATTGATTTAGTATTATTTACTAGTTAGTTATAGTTAATTAAAAGAGAAATTTAAAATTTTAAAAATAAAAAGATATTATTAGAGTAGTATATAATTAGTTAAATAAAATTGCAATTAAAATAAAATTAAAATTAAGGAGAATAAAATAAAATAAAGATAGTTAAAGATAAAATAAAAATAAAAATAGAATTAAAATAAAATAGAATAAAATAAATTAAGATTTAAAATAAATTAAAGTTAAAAGAGATAAAAAATTAGAATTAGAATAGAATAAAGTTTATTAAAAATAAAAATATAATAAAATAAAATAGAAGAAAATTAAATTAAAATTGAAATAAATAAATTAAATTAGAATTAAAATAGATTAAAATAGATTAAAGTTAAAATTAAAATAAAAATAAAAATAGAAATAAAATAGATTAAAATAAAATAAAGGAAAATAGTAATTAAAATAAAATAAAATAGATTAAAATAGCATTAAAATTAGAAATAAGATAGAGTAGAATAAAAAAGAATAAAATTAAAATTAAAATAAAATTAGAGTTAAAATAGAATAGAATAAAATAGAATTAAAATAGAGTTAAAATAAAGTTAAAGTTAAAATAAAATAAAATAGAATAAAATAGAAATAAAATAAAAATAAAATAAAAATAAAATAAAAATAAAATAGAAATAACATTAAAAAAAAAATATTTTTTTATTCTATTTATTCTAGTAGAAAGGTTTCTATCGCAGTTTTTTTTGCTATATAATTAATTCAAGAAAAATCATAACAAAAATAAGCAAATTTTAAACTAATTATATAGCTTAAAAATACTAAAATAGTATAGAATAGAGCACGATAAAAACTCCCCTACGAAGTATACGTTGTTAAATCTCAGCGCTGAGCCGTATCAAATCCATACAAATGAATTGTGGTCTTGGCAAAAAAGTCAGCGCTGAGTCGCAGCGCTGAGCCGTATCGCTTAACTTACTTAAAATAGTATGGTGAGGTTGTCAAACACCACACAAAAACATTTGTGTTGGGCGTGTTGCGAGGTTGACAAACAGGTGGACAAACAGGTGGACAGGGCAGACGACAGACAGACAGACGGAAAGACAGACAGACAGACAGACGGACAGATGGACGGACAGACAAGTAGACAGACAAACGGGTAGGCAAACGTACAAGCAGACACAGGTAGACAGACGACAGACAGACAGACAGACAGACAGACAGGTAGACAGACGACAGACAGACAGACAGACAGACAGACGGGTGGATAAACAGACGGACGGACGGATGAACAGACAGACAGACGAGCCGACAGACAGACAGACGGACCGACAGACCGACAGACCGACAGACGGAAAGACAGACAGACAGACAGACTACGAGGTATAAGTTGTTGAATCTCAACGCTGAGCCGTGGCGCTGAGCCGTATCGCTTAAATTACTATAAAGAGTAATCTCTAAGTTGGGGTCTTGGCATAAAATATTCAGAGTAATCTTTTCAGCGCTGAACTGTTTCGCTTAAATTACTAGTAGTACTTCATCATATTCAGGGGTAACTTCATCATTTACGTTCTCCGCCAAAATCAATTGACAATTTTTTTCATCACTTCGACACAATTTCAATGGCGACCTTAACTTTTCAACCGATATCTATAAACGACGAATTTTTATACATTCCGCAATGGACAGTTTTATTTTGTATTTCTCATCAACATGTTTATACATCAATCAATATCGTCGAACACTGCTATCGACGGCATAAAAATACCATCACGATCGAAAAACATAAAAAGTTGAAAGAATTTTTGCAAAAAATTAACTCGCCTGATCGATTTATTCTTCCTCAACCGTTTAGTGGAGAAGACTCTTTATCACCGCAACCGTATTTCAAACAGTCAACTGAATTTGCCTGCCGTCATTGTCATTACAAAGGACATAATTGGGAACGAGCAAAAAGGCATTTACATCAAATTCATAGTTATAAACGGGACCCTCATACGCCGTATACAGCTAAAGATGATTTTAAAGTATATCAAGTTCAAACCGCTTGCGCTCAAGATTCCTCTCCAATTTGATGGCGTATCAATCAAAGCATAGTTGAAAATCAAGCAATCAACTCGAGTGCTTCAATAGCCATCGCCCGTCAAGTTTCTAATCAGAATTCTGAACGAAATTGGTTAAGCATAACTAATCGACTATTAAACACCAGTCATGCAGAACGTCGAAGATTGATAATCAACGATCAGTCTGCAATAGACATCAGTCCTTGGGATAACAGAACCGGTTATCTTACACATATTAACAACTTAAATCGATCAGAAATAGCTACCGTTCTCAAAATTCCAAATCTCAAAAATAGTTCTAATAAAAGCGAACTCATACTAACTCGGCTTTGCAATATAAGTCATATCTATATGGAAGCTACCAAACAGTCAACCGCTTATAGCGAGCTAATAAAATAGAAATATCGAGCTTTTAACAATCACACTTCTCGCATATTAGTCAGCGCCGAATCTAACAAGCTAAGTTTAAAACCGCTTAAACACATCCAAGCTAAAACCGCTAAAGAGTATTTTAATGTTTAGGCTCAGTTCTTATGTTATATTTATCGAACTAGAAATGGTTTTCTTTTCACCGATCGTACTCAATCACTATTTGTTCTAAATTCTGAGCAGATTCAGTGGATCGATAATTTAAACGAACAACTAAGCCACCCACAATACGATATCTCGCTAGACAACCCGAAACTGTTCCTTCAAAATCCAATCAGAGTTACAACTTTTATGCGGGATAGCCTAATAGCTAAATGTTTTTTCGCTATGACCTTAACTTTTATTGAACAGGAATATCAGTTCAGTTTTTTGGAATATGGTCTCCTTTCGTTTAGCGTATTTAAAAATTTTAGACTCGGCGGTTCAATCATGACGTCCGGAGAAGCTTCGACCTTTCTCAGCAAGATTATTTATTGCTGTCAATTAATAGTTATCGGTTATATTTGGTCTATCACTCCTAATAACGATATTGTGCTAGATAAGCTCACAAACTTTCGAGAAAAATATATGCTGAACCATACTAGAACGCCTTTAGGCGAACTACAAAGTCAGCGAGCTTTAGCTCTGCATATCAATCGAAATCAACCTTCAATGCCAGCTACGTATTGGGTGGATGGCGACGTGATTATGCATCAAGATATAAAATTGAAGATCAATAAATTGGAAGGTTTCGTTAGATCTTTAACCGAACGAGTAATAAAAATTTGGAATTAACTAGTCTTTAATATAACCGTTCCCGATCTTAATCTTAGAGATTACGGGACGGTTTCAGAAAATATGGCAAATCGCAACGCAGCTTACAACAGCTTAACTGATGAACGCGGTTAAATAAGAGATATTAAAGATCAATTCTTGCAGAAGTTTCTTGTCAAGTTTTGTGATGAGAATCTCAGCGATGAGGATAATTTCAACAATTTATTCACCACGGCCTGGGTGACCTCCTACGAGCACACGATTGAGGAATTTCTAGGTTTAATACTGCTTTTGGTTCATATTTGTGCTGGACAGCCAGCTCGTGGCACTGAAATTCTAAGTACTCGTTATTCTAACACCCAAACTCTGCGAAACTTGTTCGTTTACGAGGGGACTATTTTGATTAGCATATGCTATCACAAAAGTCAAAGCGTAACCCAACAATAAAGGTAAGATTCTTCAGATTTCACAATATAAACTCAGTACGTAAAACTAATTAAAATCAGATATGTTTATCGCAGTCTGCCCCCACAACTGGGTCAAATGGTAGCCAACTTTTTGGTTTTCATCATACCAATCTGCTATTTGGCCTTCTGGTGGACGCTTCACACGTAGAACCCAAACGAATCAGAGAAACAGGTGACAGCTAAAGCTAGTTAAGCCTTGTTTCTAACCTACCTCTGGGCGAGACGGGAAGACAAGTGGCATAGTTCGGAGTTAAGCGACCTGCTTAGAAGAGAAACCGTAAAATATGGCTTGCCCGAGTTATTCATTCAAAGTTGGTGACAAATAAGCATTTCTATTGCCAATCGCTTGTTTAAAGCTCACCACAAAGCCATGGATTTTGAAGGTGATGACGAGTTTAAAAATGAAGATGAGATAAACGGTTTTGAAGAATCGAATTTTTAGGATCAGCTAGCCTCTTATTCTACTGCTGTAGCCGAAAATCGTTACGACGTACGGCTGAATATAGGGTATGCTAAAAGCGAAAAATCACTAATAGAACATGTTCAAGCCTGCAGAGCCTGGCAGAAATAGTTGAAAGTCGATCAGCATTACCAATCATATAACACTAAAATTCATGCCTTAAGAGCCGGTTCTAAATACGTCAGAAGCGAATCAGCTGAACTGATTAGCGGTTAATCTAAAAAATCGTTTAAAACCCTTGCTGTATAATTTCGCTGGTTTATGACTGCAGTAGATATGCTCATGTGCTATCTGTTCAAAACCAAAGATCCTTAATATTGAAGCCTGCAGCAGAAATTGGCTTTAGAACATATTGTAACCGAAACGACCCAAATCCTAACGATCCTGCCAACTGGAGGCGGCAAATCGTTGCTCTTCCAGCTGCCTACTCTTCTGGAACGTGCCAAGCACACGGTTGTGATAATTCCATTCAAAGCACTTCAGGATAATATCATAATAAAATCCTCGGAATTAAATATACCGTACAGTCTTTAGAATAGTGCCAAACCAAATCAACCTTTGCACAATCTGATTTTCGCTAGCTTGGAGCATGTCAGGGGTTCTAATTTTTATTCCTTTTTACAGCAATTGCAGGTAAATCAGATCTTGGATCGAATAGTTCTGGACAAATACCACTTAACTCTGACGGAAGATGTGAGCTACCGACCTACGTTGCTGATGTTGAATTAATTGCGAACCTATACTATGCAGATGATATGCTTAACGGCCACTCTTCCGGTAGCCGAGGAGCCCCGATTCCGTCGCCTTTTGAGTTTTGAGAAAGATCAACTTGAAATCATCAGAGCGTCCACCAGCCGGTTCAACCTCAAAATTCAATGCACGGCCTGGGGCAGCTGGAAAGAGAGTCTTTTACTGACCAAACAAGCCCTGAAAAACTGGGCAAAAGTCGATCGAAACCGTGGCAGACGGGCGGTCTGTTTCGTCAATAATAAAAAGTTAGCTGAAGAGCTCAGCAGTGATTTAGGATGCCTGCACTACCACGCGAGTATAAGTGATAAGAAAGAAGTATTTGAACGGTGGCGTTCAAAATCCGAACCAGGCCACAAAATTATGATATCAACGGCGGCTTTGTATCAGGGCGTGGATTTGAGCAACATTAATTATGTGGTAATGCTAGAACTACCCAGCTCTATTTACCATTTGGTCTAAGCTATGGGTAGAAGCGGTAGAAATGGCAAACAGGCTTGCATTCTCATCATAATTCCCACAACCTGGCGGCCTAAATTTTTACCCGAAGCGGACACTTCTCAAGCGCTGCTGGAAGAATTCCTAACCACCGAGAATTGCAGGCACCTGGTTCTAAGCAGCGGTATGGATAACATGATGGAACGCTGCAACCTCGACGAACCTAACCAGATCAGCTGTGACAACTGCGTCAGATCCTCAGCTTATAAACCAACCTGGTTCGTGAGCGATCTGCCACGTTCGCGCAAAGACAGCTTGCCCGTTGCGAAGGTAATCTAATACAAGACCGTTGCGACCGAGGAACTCTCGACTTTAGAATCTGTTGCTCAGAAGCAGCTCGCCACTGGGGTCAACTTGGTACGCAAAGAAAAAGTCACTCAGCAGGAGCAGTTACAAAATTTCAAAAAAGGCATTGTTCAGTTCAAAAGTGTATGTGCTATTTGCTACGCTGATAAACTGTTATCCAAACAACCTTTAAAGGGGCGAGAGGTTCATAGTTTTGATACTTGCAAGCAAAGGTTCAATTTTATGGATTCGAGGAATGCTTTTTTTAAATTGGAGTCGAACGGTTCGTGTTACCGATGCTGTCTCCCGGACGAAATTTGCGATAGAAACGAGGGCTCCTGCTCTGAGCGGTATAAGGATGCGCTGCTGCCTTTGTGTTGGTCCGTGTTTTGGTCATTAGAATATAATGAGCTGCTCCCATCAGAAACTCAAAATCTAGATGCTAATAAATTCATGAGTTGGCTAGGCCAATCTTACATGTTTTTAGGCATGCGCAGTTGCAATGCTGTTCGGCTAGCGGCAGAGGTCATAGAGGCAAGCATCGGTGGGAATAAGGGTATATAATCAGTAGCTAGAATGTTCAAACTTTTCATTAATGCAATGTCTTCATTTTGTTTGATAGAATTTTATTTCCATTAATATCAGTATTTAGTTCGCCACTTTATCGCATATCACGTCATTGCGCGTTAAAAGTCAGTCATACTATTCACACTGTAGGCCGCTTAGTAACATTCCAATAGTTAACTGTTTACCAGCATCCTGCTCGCGCAGGGAGGCACTTATTAAGTTACGGATTATTTTTTTAGGTAATCTACCAGCGTCTTGTTTACACAGGGAGGTATTTACTTCCGATTAACCTGTCTTTGTTTCGCTGCGGAACAGCTACTGGACCCACCCGCCACGTTGAGGCGCAGGTTATGCGAGGGGAAGGCCCTGTTGAACAGCGCCCCAGCACATGCAAAATTAACAAAGGATCTACATAGCTGTTAATTTATTTCTATTCACTTTGGAGATATACATTCCCACTTCCAACCTGTCCATCCATATGGCGCGCGATTGGCCTGCTATACCCGTCCATTCACATGGAGCGCGGCTAGCTTTTTACTCAAGGATATCTAAATTAAATTTAACATCTGTTGCACTTTGCAGCGCAACTTCAGTCTTGGGAACTAAAAATTAACTAACCCGACTGGATCACAGCAGCCGTTCCAATTTCTTTTCATTTTTTTTCTCCTTTTCTTTATTTCCTTTCCACCAGCTGGTTGGGACAGCTGGTGAAGAGGAAGAATAAAGAGGTGTTCCCATTCGATTTTCGAAACCTATGAAACCCTCGAAATTTTGATAGTAATGATTCTGTTGCGTGCCGTTGCAACTCCGTTCACCGAAGCGTTCGAGACCCCCAGAAACCCGCATAGCAATGATTCTATTGCGTGCCATTACAATTCCAGCCAACAACTAACTTAGTTAATTGCTAGTAGCGCATCATAGCAATGATTCTGTTGCGTGCCATTGCAACCCCGTCTGCCGAAACATCCGAGACCCTCAGAAACCCTCATAGCAATGATTCTATTACATGCCATTATAATCTCGCCCGCCGAAGCGTGCGAGCCCTCCTAAACGCCCCCGTAGCAATGATTATATTGCGTACCATTGCAACTCCGCGCGTCGAAACGTGCGAGACCCCCAGAAACCCTCTATTTTAGGAAGGGGCAGAACGACAAGATCCCAACAATCCGTCTAACGAGCCTAGCAAACTATATCCCCATCAGTCCCGATTCACTGCCCCCTTGTAGCTTAACCTAGACCACGTCCCAACCGCGATCTATACACTAGGCTCAGTTGGCTATATCCCAAAAGAATCTAGTAAGGTTTAGCCCCCAGCCAGCAATTAACCAAGTTAATCGCCGGTAGCGCGAATGGTTATACTCCAAAAGTACAAGTATAAATAAACTAAAAATATTATATTTGCTACTGTCCAACGAATATGCTTACTGCGAAGAACTTACAATCCACTATTGCCGAACGAGGCTTTGAGGTCGATTCCCAAGCTCATACTAGACTATAGCTGGCAACTAAGTACCGACCAGAGACCTCTTACACTAGATACCCCCTCGTTCGGAACAGCTAAAAGCAGCTCAGTTACAGAACAATCAATCGACGCCGGCTAATCACACACTTCTTCAAACCATTACTAGTTCAAGATCGAGCTATAAGACCCTATAACGCGTTCAAATTAAACGGCTTTTCAACTCTGGTACTAACCGTTCGGGGTATTCCGAGCGAAGCCTTGAGGTTAATTCCCGAGCTCATGCTAGACTATAGCTGGCAACTGAGTACCAACCAGCGGCCTCTTACACTGGGTGCCCCCTCGTTCAGAACAATCGGAAACAGTTATGTTGCAAAGCAACAAACCAACGCCAATCAATCACACGCTCCTTCGAACCATTGCTGACTCAGAGTCGAGTAGTAGAACCCCGCAGTACGTTCGAATTAAGCGGGTTTCTAACTCTGGTACTAACCGCTCAGTACCCCCGACGCGCACATAAAAGTTAATTCCCCAAACAATCCACTGGACTATAACCGGCAACTAAGTACCGGCCAGAGGCCCCTTACGTGTCGCGCCCTGCGCTCCAGAGGCGGTGCGGTTGACAACGAATTATCAACCGCACCCGTCAGCAGTGGGAAGCAGCTGAGCCGTTGCAAAGCAATCGGCCTAGCCAACACCCACCAATCTCCCGCTCTTTCAAACCGTTGCCGGTTTAGGGCCGAGCGGACTTTAACCCCGTAGTGTGTTCGAATTAAACGGGTTTCTAACTCTGATACTAACCGTTCGGGGTGTTCCGAACTAGGCCTTAAAGTTAATTCCCGAGCTCATGCTGGACTATAGCTGGCAACTACGTACCAACCAGCGGCCTCTTACACTAGGTGCCCCCTCGTTCAGAACTAGTATGCAAAGCTCCCTGGAAACTGCCGCAGCTGTTACCAGTTCAAACGCCTTGCGTACTCTATACATGAACCTATCTTAGCTTCGCTTTGCAACTACTAAACTCACCCGCCACATTAAGGCGCAGGTTCTTCGAGTAAGGAAATTAAACTAGTTCCCAAAGCAACTTTTAAGCCGGCTAACCAACTCAGTTGCTTTTTGTACCGTAATTCATACCGTTGTGATTACGTTACCTGTCTAGTCAGCGTATTAAGTTGACTATATTCTATATCGATTCGGTTACATTTTATACCGATACCCGCACTTACTTGGTTGCCTTTTATATCAACTTGATTACTTTCAGTATCGATACTTATATCAGCTTAGTTGTCTGCCGGATCAACTTCCGTTGCCTTCCATGCCAACTTATTCCTTACCATCAAAGATTTAGTTTACAGTTCTGCTTTGATCATAAGCATTACTTAATAGCGGAGGCCTTCGCTTTTTCACCTCTACAGATCCTGCGATCTGGTAACTTGCCCAAAGTGCTCGATGAACAGCGTTTGCTGAAACTGCGCAAATTCGTGCACCACTTTTCTATTGACGGTAGGCAAACGTGACCACAATAAATTTCTCCAAAAATTTTTATGGATGTCACATCAAGGGTAATGCCAATTTCTTAGTCACAAAGATCTTAATTTATACAGTTCTGCCATAATCATAGGGGGTACCCTTAGGTCTGAAGCTTTGAAACTTCCCTCCCTATAGATTCTGCCACCCTTCATGTTGCCCAAAGTGCCCGAAGCACAGCATTTGCTGAAATTGCACATTTTATTGCACCAGATTTGTACTGACGGTAAGCAAATGTGACCAACATGAAATTTTCAATTGTTTTATGTAGTGATGTTTTAAATACAACAGAAGATAAATTATTTGCCCTGTATGTGGCCGACTTACCCTGTACGTGACGACTTACCCTGTATGTGACCGACTTACCCTGTATGTGATCTACTACAACTTACCCTCTATGTGACTTAGTTACCTTGTATATAACCCAGTTACTCTGTATGTAACTTAGTTATCTTGTATGTGACCTACGGCTTACCCTTGATGTGGCCTAAGACTTACCTTTTATGTAGTCTACGACTTACCTTCTATGTAACTTATTTACCTTTTATGTCACCGACGGCTTACCTTGTATGTAACTTACGATTTACCCTTTCTGTGGCCTACGGTTTACCCTTTATGTGGCCTACGGCTTACCTTCGATGTAACCTACGACTTACCCTTTATGTGGCCTACAGCTTACCTTTTATGTGATTTATTTACCTTATATATAATCTACGACTTAATAGCTTATAACTTAACCTTTATGTGGCCTACGGCTTACCTTCGATGTGACCTACGACTTACTCTGTATGTGACCTACTGTATGTGGCTTACAATTTACTCTCGATGTGACCTACGACTTACCCTCTATGTGGCTTACGGCTTACCCTGTATGTAGCTTACAACTTACCCTCTATGTGGCCTACGGTTTACCCTCGATGTGACCTAAGACTTACCCTCTATATGACCTACGGCTTACCTTCTATATAACTTAATTATCTTTTACTCTATATGGCTGATAATTTACCCTCTATATGACTTATTTACACTTTATGTGGCCTACGACTTACCCTGTATGTAGCCTATAACTTACCCTATATATGACCTACGACTTACCCTCTATGTGGCCCTGTTACCCTGTATGTGGCCTACGGCTTACCCTGTATGTAGCTTATAACTTACCTTATATGTGACCTACGACTTACCTTCTATATAGCCTACGACTTACCCTCTATGTGGCTTACGGCTTACCCTGTATGTGGTTTATGATTTACCCTCTATATGACCTAGGGCTTACCCTCTATGTAACTTAGGGCTTACCCTCTATATAGCCGAGTTACCCTGTATATGGCCTACGGCTTACCCTGTATGTGACCTACAACTTACCCTCTATATGGCCTACGACTTACCCTCTATGTGGTCTACGGCTTACCCTCTATGTGGCCCAGTTACCCTGTATGTGACCTACGACTTATCCTCTATGTGGCCTACGACTTACCCTCTATGTGGCCCAGTTACCTTATATGTGGCCTATAGTTTATCCTATATGTGACCTATAACTTACCCTCTATATGGCCTACGATTTATTCTCTATATGACCTACGGCTTACTTTCTGTGATCTACTACAATTTACTTTCTATATGACTTAGCTACCTTGTATATAACCTAGTTACCTTGTATGTAACTTAGTTACCCTGTATGTGACCTACGACTTACCCTTGATGTGACCTAGGACTTACCTTTTATGTAGCCTACGACTTACCTTCTATGTACATCAGGAAAAAAACATTTTTCCATCCTGCCCATTCTAGCAGGGGGGTTTTCATCGCGGTTTTTTCTGCTATGTAATTAGTTCAAGAAAAACCACAACAAAAATAAGCGAATTTTAAACCAATTATATAGCTTAAAAATACTGAGATGGCATAGGATGGAGCGCGATGGAAACTCCCCTGCTAGAATAGCAGGATGGAAACATGTTTTTTTCCTGATGTAACTTATTTACCTTTTATGTGACCTACGATTTACCTTATATGTAGCTTACAATTTACCCTCGATGTAACCTACGACTTACCCTTTATGTGGCCTACAGCTTACCCTTTATATAACTTATTTATCTTATATGTGATCTACGATTTACCTTTTATGTGACCTAAGGCTTACCCTCTATGTGACTTACAACTTACCCTCTATGTAATCTAAGGCTTATCCTCTATATAGCCGAGTTACTTTTTATATGACCTACGACTTATTCTCTATGTGGCCTATGGCTTATCTTGTATGTGACTTACAATTTACCCTCTATGTGACCTACGGCTTACCCTCTATATGACCTACGGTTTACCCTTTATGTGACCTAGAGCTTACCCTCTATATGACCTACAACTTACTCTTTATGTAATCTAGAGTTTATCTTTTATGTGGCCGAGTTATCTTATATATAGTCTACGATTTACTTTGTATGTAGCCTATAACTTACTTTATATGTGACTTACGATTTACTTTTTATGTGGCCTATAATTTATCCTTTATATAGCTTAGTTATTTTATATGTGATTTATGATTTATCTTTTATATGACCTATGGTTTATTTCGTATGTAGCTTATAACTTATTTACGAAGTATTGATTGTTGAAGTTAGTATCTAATTTTAACCTACGAAGTATTAGTTGTTGAAGTCAGTGTCTGATTTCAATCTGCATAGTGTAAGCGAGTTGTGGTTTTGATAAAAAAATCAGCACTGATTTCAAGCACTGACTTTATTGCGCTTTTAAGTAAATTAAGCGAGAATAGGATTGCTGCGTAACAAAGAGAATTTGTTAAAACACAGGTTAGTAATCAGTTCAGCTAATAACCAGGCCCATAACCAGGCTAGTACAAACAGACAGACAGACAGACGGACGGACAGATAGACAAACAAACAAATAGACAGACAGGTGAACTAACAGATTGACAAACAGACAAACAAGTAGACAGACAGGTAGATAGACAGACAGGTAAGCAAACGTACAAACAGATACAGGTAGACAAATGACGGACAGACGGACAGACGAACAGACGAACAGACGGACAGACGGACAGACAGACGGGTGGACAGACAAGTGGATAAACAGACGGACAAACAAGTGAATAGACAGACGGATGAACAGACAGACAGACAGACGAGTAGGCAGACAGGTGAACTAACAGATTGACAAACAGACAGACAAGTAGACAGACAGGTAGATAGACAGACAGGTAAGCAAACGTACAAACAGATACAAGTAGACAGATGACAGACTGACAGACAAACGAACAGACAGACGGACAGACAGACAGACAGACGGACAGACAGGTAGACAGACAGACAGACGGATGGACGGACGGACGGACAGATAGACAGGTGAACAAATAAACAGACAGGTGGATAAATAGAGAGATGAACAGACAGATAGACAGGTAAACAAACAAATAGATAGACAGACAGGCAGACGGGTAGACAGATAGGTAAACTAATAGATTGACAAACAGACAAACAAGTAGATAGACGGGTAGATAGATAGACAGGTAAGCAAATATATAAATAGATATAAATAAACAGATAATAAATAAATAAATAGACGAACGAATAGACAGATGAATAAATAAATAAATAAACAAATAAATAAATTAATAAATAGACCAGTAAATAGACAAGTAAATAGACAGTTAGAAAAATAAGTTAATAAATATCTAAATATATAAATAAATTAATAAATAAATAGATATTTAAATATTTAAAAATTATTATAATAAGTATTTGATTTAAAAATTGAAACTAATTGGTAGGTTTATTCGATATTAGGCCTAATATTAATTTTCTGATTAGTCGAAAGGGCGGTTCGGTCCCTGATCGGGAAGGTTTAATAGTAATAAATATTTTAAGACTTTGGAAATTGGAACTAGGCCTGGTTCTAATTTTTTGATTAGTCAAGCGCGCTTGTTAAATACTACAAAAAAACATTTGTGTTGGGCGTGTTGCGAGGTGAACAAACAGGTGGACAAACAGATGGACAAACAGACGACAGACAGACAGACGAAAAGACAGATAGACAGACGGAAAGATGGAAAGACAGACAGACAGACGGGTGGATAAACAGACAGGTGGAAAAACAGACAGACAGGTGGACAAATAGACAGACAGGTGGACAAATAGACAGACAGGTGGACAAATAGACAGACAGGTGGACAAATAGACAGACAGGTGGACAAATAGACAGATGGATAGACAGACAGGTAAACAGACAAATAGACAGACAGACAGACAGACGGGTAGGCAGACAGGTGAACTAACAGATTGACAAACAGACAGACAGGTAGACAGACAGGTAGATAGACAGACAGGTAAGCAAACGTACAAACAGATACAGGTAGACAGATGACAGACTGACAGACAGACGAACAGACAGACGGATAGACAGACAGACTGACAGACGGACAGACGGACAGACAGGTAGACAGACAGACAGACAAACAAACGGAAAGACAGACAAACAGACGGGTTAACAGACAAACGGACGGACGGACGGACGGACAAGTGGACAAGTGGACAAATAGACAGACAAGTGGACAAATAGAGAAATAGACAGACAGATAGACAGATAAACAAACAAATAAATAGACAGACAAGCAGACGGGTAAGCAAACAGGTAAATTAGTAAATTAACAAACAGACAAACAAGTAGATAGACGGGTAGATAGATAGACAGATAAGCAAATATATAAATAAATATAAATAAACAGATAATAGATAGATAAATAGACAAACGAATAGACAAATAAATAAATAAATAGATAAACAGATGAATAAATAAATAAACAGATGAATAAAAAGATAGATTACATCAGGAAAAAAACACATTTCTTTAATTCTATCGGATGGAAGCCCTTTCATCCGATGGAATACTTTTCCATCGCGCTCCATCGCGCTCTATCGCGGTCCATCTCAGTCCATCGCGCTCTATCCTAATAGGGCTACCTGGCACCCTAATAAAATTGACACGGGTCTATACAAACCCCCCATTTAAACTTCAAAATAATATTCCTCTTCTTCAATATCAGATCTATTATCAATATCGATATCTGAATCTATATTTTCATCGTTATAAGAATAAATCTCATTCTAGGTATTGAGATCGATGTGGGTATTGAGAAGATATGAACCGGTCTTATAGGAGATTAAATGGGCCAGACCTAAAATAGCTCGAATTGGAATGATATTTCGATAAGATTGATGGTTTTCTTTTTTATAATCTACTAAAGGATGTTTGGTAAGGCGAACGAAATTATGGGGGCTCTGTATAGTTCCCCCAGCGTATGGCTTGAGCTCAGTGACAAAAGCTAGTTGAAAGGTCTTATTACTAATTACATTATGGATAATTAATAATAATTTTAGTTTAGTTACTGCTTTTTTTTTCAGATCTCCATATTGACTCGTACGAGACTTCTGGAAGATGATGAAGTCCTTTCGAGGATTTTTCTTTTGCTAGTTTAAATTAGTTCGAATAACATGATTAGTAAAAATATTTTTATGCTGAAAGTCCTTAATCGGGACCGCGAGGGTCTTGTATACTTATGCTCTGAAGTCTGCTAAGGATGAAGGATAAAAGTTTGGTCGAAGAAATGTCTGGGAGGCTAGTAAGGTTCTTAAATAGGTATATAATGTCTAGTTGAGGTCTAGTACAGCGTATTTATGTTTAATCTAATTTATTGTAACCCATTTGCTCCTATTTTCTGGAGATTTTAAGATTATTTTAAGTTGTAATTGAGTTGAATTTGTAACTTCAATTGATGGCGTACTATATGGTTCCGCACGAGCCTTTACAGGGCCGGCTGAGACTAAGTTAGCGTGATTAGAAATATTAGAAAATAAATATTAATAAACATACTATTAATTCCTAGTCTATTCTTGTGGTACTGTTTGCGCCGTTCTCTAGTTAGTAATGAATTTGGATAGACCTCTTTAAATTTATTGATCTTCTCCCCTTCTTTTACTAATTGTTCGAGATTGAGAAATCGTATTTTAAATTGATGTTTTCGATATCTGTGTTCTATTATTTGAGCGTATGTATCTTTGTGATTGGATTAAGCTTATTCTTCTTTGAGTTGTTCGATATGCGAGGCCTCTCTTACTTCTGTTGACTAAGCATTTAATTGACTAAATTTTTTAATAGAATTAGTAAAATGGGTCATTAAATGTATTTTAATAAAATTAAAATGTCTTATAGCTATTAGTCCCGGTTAGTTCCCAGAGAGCCCTGATCAGGAGAAGAAGAAAATTAAAAATACTTCTAAGTGAGCTTACTATTTTTAGAAACTTCTAAGGAGTCTTTACTATTTTTACCTAGAGTTTTATCGCTGGATACTGCTCCTACTATGTCTGTAGCTGCTTGTTATAGTCTTATTTGGGCTCCCCGAAATTCTCTGAAGACATTTTTCCTATCATGAAAGCTTTACAATTGGTTTTGCATATCTATAAAAGTTTGTTTAGTATGTGAAAGATAAGTTGCATATAGAATAAAACTTATTAAAGTATTTATATAGTTTACTGCTTGGGCGAAAACAGGCCTTTTAAGGTTTGATGGATCTTTTAAAGCGCTTGCTAAAGTTGTAACAAGAATCTTAATAATTGATCTTATTTTTTTTCTTTGTTATTGGGAGACCTGTGTATAGCCTCTGCGGAATGGTTGGAATTTGGGATAGGCTGGTGTAGAAGCTTAGCACTGATTGAAGAATTGTAATCTTTTATGTTTTTTTAAAAATTTGATTATTTATTTTATAAGATGTTTTATTATTCTTAAGTAAATGTAGTGTAGGAGATCTGGCTTATGTAGGTCCGCTATAGTAATTTCTAGATCTAAGAAGGCCCCCGCCGAACTTATTACTTTTTTTAAACGTAATTGGGCTTTTTTAATCTTATTATTATCATCTAATCGTTTAGAATAAGAGTTGTAGTTTTGTATAGGATATCTTAGGCCCTGATTGAAATCTTGGAGAGCCGTAGTCGGTATTGTATAGATAGGGCAGGCTTTAGGAATAATATTAAGAAGATTAATATGTTCTATATGATCTGCTAATTATCTATATAAATGAAAATGACATATTCGCTGATATTTATTTTCGTATCTCATAAGTAGGCCCGTAGGGTATATATTCAGAGGTTCCAAGATTTGACTTATAAGATTCTGTATTTTTGAATTAATTAATCGCTTCTCCGACGGCCGCAACGGGCCCTTCTTGGGCGGTATCGGTAGCAAGGCGAGCAACATCTAGGCGTTTTTAGAAGGCTGATTTCGATATTTCGAGTTGATATTACTAATTGAAAGATAGATTGGCCAGGCCTTTTTGTCACCAGAGAAATTAGTGAGATGGGTCGTGTCGGAAGCACAGAGGATTGGTACAAGGCTATGATTGGACGGTAAAGATTCCTGCTAGCTATGTTATTAATCTGCTGTCTATAGTTCTGTATATTGTCTTTCTCCAGATTTATTATAGATTTTTTCAGGTATGAAGTGTATCTCCTGCGCGTATGAACGTTGCTGTAAGAGATACGCGATGACTTCTATAGGATCTTGATAAAAATATTTCGATTCTGGATAGCCTTCAATTTCAAAATTAAATATATCTTGTTTAAATGAATTTATTTCAAGACTTTCATCTATTTCCTAAATCATTTGACGGAGGCTATAAGTAGATTTGAATGACTTTATATCGACACTTTTGGCGCCTAAACTTATTTTGTGATTGAAATACTGATTAATTGCCGTTTGAGAAATATCTTCTTCGATAAATTATTTTACTAATTTAAAATTCTTTAAGTTAGTAAAAGGGAACCATGAATTATTTTTTATCTGAGTGATTATCGGATCTGAGAAGGTACCGAATGGGGCTCCTGCATCCTTGATTAAAAGAGATAACTTAGGAACAAAAGATTCTGGTTAATTAGATTATCAAGTATTTAAATCTTCTGATATTTTGTTATTTTGTATAAGAGGGCTTTCTGGGGTCGCTTCTGAGTAATCCAGATCTTCTTCGGCATTATTTATGTCTACTGGCAATGTTTTTTGAAAGATAATAATCTAATTTACCCCGCTTTCTAATAATGTAAAAATGAAGGATTGATGTTCTGTTTTAATATGTTTTTCGTACCATTTAAAAGATCTAAATGGGGCTCAGAGGTAGATATGATACTTAAAAAGGCCGTTAGAAGTCCTAGCCAGTTTCCTAAGATCTAAAGATATGATGTTGCCGATTTATTATAAAGGGCGAGTGTGGCGAGATATAAGGTTTAAAAATTCGGTGATTGCAGATTAATCATAGATCTTCACTGATTTTAAAATATAATATTACAACATAATTCCCAACATTTATTCCGATCTTTATTTTAGTATATTTATAGGATCTGGAGGAGGCCGATACAGAACCTTAAAAGGTCTAGAAAGAGAATTTTCAGGCCTGGGCAAGCTGGCGAGGCCTTTAGATATGTTTGCTCTATAGATTAATATTTGCTTTAACTAGAAAACTAAGTTTTTAATTAGAAGTATAAAGGTAAGGGATACTACGTGAGATTGTTCCGTCAGACGGAAAGCAGCATGGGAGCTTTTACAACGCTGTATAAGCTCTTTTCAAAACTTGAGGATTTAATATAAGCTATTATTTCTATGTTTTACAGTATATAGCTCCAGTAGTCTGTGGCTGTACCCCTGAAGTAATATACAGGGTGTGTATGCATAACTAACAGAATTCAGATTTTTTAATTTAATTAGAAGTATAAAGCTAAGGAATACTACATGAGATCGTTCTGTTGGGCGGGAAGCAGCATAAAAGCTTCTACAGCGCTGTATAAGCTTTTTCCAAAACCTAAGAATTTAATATAAGTTATCATTTCCATGTTCTATAGTATATAGCTTTAATAGCCCGCGGCTGTACCCCTGAAGCAATATACAATATATATATGTATAGTTAACAATATTCTAATTTTTTTTAATCATGTATGATAAACTAAAGCTTTTTTTTTAAAATACCAAAACTTATTCTGTTAGTCTTATAAATCTCTCTTTCGAAATTATACATCTCCGCACCAAAACTATATCGTAACCTGCAAAATCACCTAGATTTTAAATCAAGACCTTAAAATTAAAGCCCCTCCCACCTAATTATATAAGATGGCAGACGGAGATTATAATTCCCATACAGTTAAATTCAAGGCCTTCTCGCAATTATGGACAGTTAATCAAATTCAAACCGAACTTTCAATATCTAGGACCAGCTTTAACTTAATATAGCTAGCGTTACGCAAAGACATCGAACAGATCCTCAGGAGTCAGACACCGCCTATCTTTACAAAAACTAAGGCTAGTACTAGAACTATTTAACTAACGATTTTTAAAAAAGTTCGTCTTCTTCCTTATTTTGCTCATATTACAAAAGAGCTTAATGACCCCCTTCCCGCCACCATTAACCTAGATAACGACGATGACTATAAAGCGGCTGTACGAGCCCGCGAGACGAAGATTCGCGCCATTGACAAGATGGTAACCGCTTTCGGCAAAAAGCTAAAGTCGAAAGAAAAAGCTAAGATTTTAAAAACTAAGGCTCTTATTAAGAATACTATTACTAATAGTACCGATACAGACCCTAACGTAGCGGTTAAAGCGCTTAATCAGCTTTATCTGGGTCAAAAAGTCCCTAAAAGGGCAAGGAAGAGAGAATTAGAACTCTTAGTTAACCTAGAACTAAATTAGGAAGAACTTAGTAAGTCTTTTAGAGATTCGTTCAAACCTTCCTGCTTACTTAGGTTTTTTTCAAAATCTAAAATTAATATAATTTGTTTATAAACCAGGTTAAGAAACGGGTCTGAACTATTTACAACCTTCCAAAGTTGGTACTAGGCTAGTTAGTCGAACTAGATACTAATCTTAGTGTTTTAGTTGCCGAAAATCCGCTAACTGCTTTAACAGATTTTCGATATAATACGGCAGATATCGCTAAGTTCACTAGTTTACTCAAACAGCCAACTTTAGCTAATTTAAAATTACTCTTCAACGATCTCCTTCAGGTCGGTAAAGAGCCAAAGTCAGTCTAAAGGTTCACGGAGGATAGAATAATAAAATATAATCTACTAGAAAATAAATCTGTAATAACAGCTATAATAGTTAATAAAAGGACCAATATAGTTCCTGCTAGTATACATTTGCGTACTAATATAGATGTTTTGACTTAGTTAATTCGTTGTCAAGATTTAAAAACCGTATATTTGGTTATAGTCTTTCATAGAGCTAGTAGAGCTAATTTACCACCCCTAGCGCGTCGACCCTGGCTTGATACCCCAGATTTTATTTGATTATATTATATTAAAAAATTAGATTATTTTTAGACCCTATATATGTATTTTATATATTTGGAATGAAAACTGCTCAAGGCCTACATGGCCCAGCTAAGAAGAACTTCAGAACTGCGCTAATTAACAATTCGATCAATCAACATTTCCATATGTAATGTTTTTATAGAATACTAAGCTCGCGATGATAGTTTGGTGATAAAAACATTATTACCCGATTAAGATCTGCACAGCGCTTTAATATTTTACTCAAAAAAGATATTACATATTATATTTTATATATCAAATTAAGATATTTAGCCCTTTTTTCCATTTCTCTTTAAATAATTATCAGGATATTCGTAAAGTTTCACTGTACGTCGACATCGAACTGAGATATCTTTATTATTTTATCAAATCTTTAAAATTTAGTTTTTATTATTAGTTAGTATGTATAATACCTAAATAAGCCTTTGTCATGTCTAGGAAGCCATAGACTAAAAGTGCTAAAGTTACTAAAAAACAAATTAAGGCCCGGGCAAAAGCGATATATCGGGAATCAGCACTAGTAGCACTACTAGTAATTCGTATAGAAATTTCGGAAGTTGATATATCCTCTACAGTAGAAATAGAGAAGTTTTCAGACTTATCTCGGAAGGATTTAATACGATTGTTTTTTAAAATATAATAGCCCGTTTTTGTCACTGACCGGGATTAGCGGAGTACTGATCCGTCTTCATTCTTTGTTCACCTTTTATATAGGAACTAATTTTTTTTAAAGTTATTTTAAACAATCTGGCAGAGGCGGATACGGAGCCTCCAGCAGAACCAGCAAGCCAGGTAGAGGTAGATACAGAGCCTATAGCAAAACCAGCAGAACTAGCAAAACTATAAGAGACTTTAATAGAGTCACCCACAATTCCGACATTTCAACAATATCAATTAGAGAAAAAGACGGGACGTCGTTTATTAAAAAAGTCAAGTAAGTTAATATTTAAATAATTCTTTTATTTTCATATAGGCCCATACTAAACTAATATAAGTAGATTTAAACCTAACAACAGCTACTCGAGCAGTATTTAAGGTTTCTAGTATTATACTATTTCAATCTATTTCTTAATCGGGTTGTATAGAACTGCTTGAGACAGCCTCGGTCGTAAGTCGTTTTTATAAAAACCGAATTAAGGTGACGAATATTTTATTGATATATATCGAATATTTTAATCTTGTTTGCATAGATTTTTATGTTTATTATATTATAAAAAATCTATTTTTAGATACTGGAGAAATTCGGGATATTTAAAAACAAATATTTATTTTTTATAATCTTACTTCAACCCCTTTTCTAAAGTTAGTTCAAATATAAATTAAATAATTTCTTTTAAGTTTTCGAGGTCATATAGTAAACGCTGTTTGGAAAATTATCGAATTTAAATATATTCTCCCCTTCTTTATACTGACTCGAGCAAAATGAGTTAAATATCTTTTAAAAAAAAATAGGTTTCTTTTTAAGAAAAATTTCTAGGATATAAGTTAGTTAAATATTCAAGGCTGCAGCAATTCTGTATTAACCTCAATAAAAGCCAAGTCTGTTACTATTCTTTTTTCTAATTATACCTTAAGTACTGATTCAATATTTCTGTAATACTTCTAATAATCATTAAGTCAAAAATCCGACGTTATATTAAAAAGTAAATAATATCACTATCTCCTAAATCGCTACAGTTCTGTGGGGGGCTTTAAAAAGACTCGAAATTGGTACTATCGATTTAAGTTGTACTTTGAAATCTTTAAATAGATAACGTAAGTAGAATCTACTTATTTATGGAGATACGAGGCTAACGTAGGGCTACTCCAGATTAATACATGATTTATTTAGAATTCTGGAGAACTCGTCGAGAATTATATTAAATTAATATCATATCGATGCTGTTAGTACTGATTAAGTAGAAATTAAACGCGTTTGGGGTTTTCAAAGATAAGCACTACGTCGTTAGCATTCCAGAGGATACCCAAGAATTATTAAATATGAAGGATGCTTTAGTTTTACAAATTAAAAAAAATATTAAATCAGTAAAAGGTGCCGATAACTTACGAGAGGCCCGTACAGATCCAGAGGGTGCCACTAAAGACCCCCAAGAGGCCGATGCATCTTCCCCCCTTTCCTTTCATTCTGAACTTAATACCCTTAACTAAATCATTGATTTCTTGTTTATTTAATAATGTTATAACCCTATATATATCTTTCCCGTCACGAAACGTGCAGTCTAATTCTTATAAGATATCCGACTAAAAAGTTTAATATTTATTATGATTTTTTCAACCATATTTTTATTATCTCAGATAGTCGTATACAGTACCTCCATAGATCCAAACAAAACGCGTCCAATAGAGATTATTTTTAAGATAGAAACCGTTCCTTAGAATATAAACTATTTCTTAGAATAGAAACCACTCCATCCGATGCAAGCCCTTCTTAGAATGGAACAGGCTCCTTAGGATAGAAAGGGCTTCTTAGAATAAAAGGGCTCCACCCGGAAGGCAGGTTTCCATCCTGCCCATCTTGCCCATCTTGCCTTAGGATGGGCAGGATGGAGCAGGATGGAAATGTGTTTTTTTCCTGATGTAATAAATAGACAAGTAAATAAACAGGTAAATAGACAGTTAAAAAAATAAGTTGATAAATATATAAATATATAAATAAATTAACAAATAAATAAATAAACAGATATTTAAATATTTAAAAATCATTATAATAAGTATTTAATCTAAAAATTGAAACTAAGAATTATATATATCAGGAAAAAAACATTTTTCTATCCTGCTATTTTAGTAAAGGAGTTTCTATCGCGCTTTATTTTATACTATCTTAGTATTTTTAAGTTATATAATTGATTTAAAATTCGCTTATTTTTATTGTAGTTTTTCTTGAATTAATTATATAGTAGAAAAAACCGCGATAGAAACCCCTTTGCTAGGATAGGTAGGATGGAAAAATGTTTTTTTCCTGATGTATATAAATATATTATTATTAAATAATAAAGTAATAGTTAATTATTAACTGCTAACTGCTGATTATTAATTTATTAATAATTAATAGTTAAAGTAATCGCTAATCACTAGTTAAATATTAAAAAGATATTAATAAAATATAAAAATAATAGTTAATAAAAATATAAAATAAAATATAAAAATAAAAATAAAAATAAAAAATAACAATAAAAATAGAAAATATAAAATATAAAAATAAAAATAAAAATAAAAATATAAAATAAAAAAGTAAAATATAAAAATAAAAATAATTATAATATTTTTAATATCAAATTTAAAATAGATATAAAAATTAAAATATAAAGATTATAATAAATATAAATAGTTATAAAAGTTATAAAGTATAAGGCTATGATGTCTATCAAAGCCTATTAAGGGTACTTAAAATATGATATAATATATCTTAAGTAATAAAATTAACTTAATACTTAGACTAATACTTAAATTATTTAGTGTTGATTCGAGTCGTTATTAGAAAATAGCTATATATATATATTTTATATATATAAGGAAGGACGTTCGGAGAATGTTTTTTTGAGATTATATTATAGTAGTCTTATCTATTTGGTTCGAGATTTATCGAAGGTAGTTGTAGTTTATCGTGTATTATTATATAGTATTTCGGATATTATGTTTTTATAATACTACTTTAAATGAATATTATGATTTCTTAATATTATATTTTGTATGTCTAGAACGATTGTTTCCTGATACTACTTTTGTAGATCTAGGGCGAATGTCTAAGAGAGCGTTTTTTAATTGGTAGGTTTATTTGGTATTAGGCTTAGTACTAATTTTCTGATTGGTCGAAAGGGCAGTTCGGTTCTTAATTAGAAAGGTTTAATGGTGATAAATATCTTAAGACTTTGGAAATTGGAATTAGGCCTGGTTCTAATTTTTTGATTGGTCGAGCGCGCTTGTCAAACACCACAAAAAAACATTTGTGTTGGGCGTGTTGCGAGGTGGACAAACAGGTGGACAAACAGACGGACAAACAGACGACAGACAGACAGACGGAAAGACGGAAAGACAGACAGACAGACGGAAAGACAGACAGACAGACAGACAGACGGGTGGATAAACAGACAGGTGGAAAAACAGACAGACAGGTGGACAAATAAACAGACAGGTGGACAAATAGACAGACAGGTGGACAAATAGACAGACAGGTGGACAAATAGACAGATGGATAGACAGACAGGTAAACAGACAAATGGACAGACAGACAGACAGACGGGTAAGCAGACAGGTGAACTAATAGATTGACAAACAAACAGACAAGTAGACAGACAGGTAAGCAAACGTATAAACAGATACAGGTAGATAGATGACAGACTGACAGACAGACTGACAGACAGACGAACAGACAGACGGACAGACAGACAGACAGACGGACGGACGGATAGGTAGACAGGTGGACAAATAAACAGACAAATGGACAAATAAAGAGATGGACAGACAGATAGATAGGTAAACAAATAAATAGATAAACAGACAGGCAGACGAGTAGACAGACAGGTAAACTAATAGATTGACAAACAGACAAACAAGTAGACAGATGGGTAGATAGATAGACAGATAAGTAAATGTATAAATAAATATAAATAAACAGATAATAGATAGATAAATAGACGAACGAATAGACAGATGAATAAATAGATAAATTAATCAACAGACAAGTAAATAGACAGATAAATAGACAGTTGAAAAAATAAGTTGATAAATATATAGATATATAAAGAAATTAATAAGTAAACAGATATTTAAATATTTAAAAATCATTGTAATAAGTATTTGATTTAAAAGTTGAAACTAATAATTATATACGTAAATATATTATTATTAAATAATAGAGTAATAGTTAATTATTAACCGCTAATCGCTGATTATTAATTTATTAATAATTAATAGTTAGAGTAATCGCTAATCGCTAGTTAAATATTAAAAAGATATTAATAAAATATAAAAATAATAGTTAATAAAAATATAAAATAAGATATAAAAATTAAAATATAAAAATTGTAATAAATATAAATAGTTATAGAAGTTATAAAGAAATGTAAAAATAAGTAAATATAAATAAATACATATAGTTAAATAAAGTTGTAGTCAAAAATATTAAAATTAAAATGGAATAATTTTTTTAACGTTAAAATTAAAAATTAAAAATTAAAAATAAAAATAAAAATAAAATTAAGATTAAAATTAGAATTAGAATTAGAATTAGAATTAGAATTAGAATTAGAATTAAGATTAGAATTAGAATTAAGATTAAAATTAAGAAATTAAAGTTTAGAAATAAAATATTAATATTAAAATTAAAATTAATTAATAATTAAAAATGAAAATGAAAATAAAATATAAAAAATGAAGTATAAAAATATAAAAATAAAAGTTATTATTGATATTGATTAGCGTTAGTATGAATTAATATTAATATAAATTAATAATTAGTAAAAAATAGAGCAGAAATAAAAATAAAGATAAAAATAAAAATAAAAATTAGAGTAGAATAATATTAAATAAAAAATAAAAATAAAATAGTTATAGAAATAAAATATAAAAGAAAAAAGTATAATAAAAATATAGAATAAATTTAAAAAAGTATATATAGTTATAGCGTAGTTAAATATAAAAATAAAAAAAATAATGAATTATGAAGGTTAATTAAAATTAAAATAAATTTAAAATTATAATAAATTTAGGATTGAAATAAGTTTAAAATGAGAGTAAATTTAAAATGAAAATAATAAGTTTAGAATGTAAATAAATTGAAAATTAAAAAATAGATTTAAAATTGAAATAAGATTAAATTTAAAATTTAAGAAAATTTAGAATTAATATTAGTTAATAGTAAAATAATTAAAGTAGATTTAGAGTTAGAATTAGAATTAATATTAAAATAAAGTTAAAGTAAAATTAAAATAAAAAATTAAAAATAAAATTAGAATAAAATTAAAATTAATAGTAAATGAAAATTATAAGGAAGTTAAAGTTGAATTAAAAATAAAATAAAATAAAATAAAAGAGAATAGATTAAAATTAAGATTAAAATAAAATTAAAATTGGAATGAAAATAAAAAGAAATAAAATAAAAATAAAAATAATAAAAAAAAATAGAATAAAATAGAATAAAATAAAATAAAATAGAATAAAATAGAATAAAATTAAAATAAAATAAATTAAATTAAGATTTAAAATAAATTAAAATTAAAAGAGATAAAAAATTAGAATGAGAATAGCATAAAGTTTATTAAAAATGAAATATAGTAAAATAAAATAGAAGAAAATTAAATTAAAATTGAAATAAATAAATTAAATTAAAATAGAAATGGAATAAAATTAAAATGAATTAAATAGAAAAGAGTAAAGTTGAAATTAAAATTAGAATTAAAATAGATTAAAATAGATTAAAATAGATTAAAGTTAAAATTAAAATAGAAATAGAAATAGAAATAAAATAGAGTAAAATAGTAATTAAAATAAAGTAAAAGAGATTAAAATAGATTAAAATAGATTAAAATAGATTAAAATAGATTAAAATAGAATTAAAATAGATTAAAATAGAATTAAAATAGATTAAAATAGAATTAAAATTAGAAATAAAATAGAGTAGAATAAAAAAGAATAAAATTGAAATTAAAATAGAATTAGAGTTAAAATAGAATTAGAGTTAAAATAGAATTAGAGTTAAAATAGAATAAAATAAAATAGAATTAGAGTAGAGTTAAAATAAAGTTAAAGTTAAAATAGAATAAAATACAATAAAATAGAAATAAAATAAAAATAAAATAGAAATAAAATAAAAATAAAATAGAAATAAAATAAAAATAAAATAGAAATAAAATAAAAATAAAATAGAAATAAAATAAAAATAAAATAGAAATAAAATAAGAACAAAAATAAAAATAAGAATAAGAATAGAATAGAAAGAAAATAAAAATAAAAATAAAAATATGAATAGAAATAAGAATAAAAATAAAAATAAAAATAGAATTAGAATTGGAATTAAATAAAATTAAGGTTAAAATAAAATTAAGGTTAAAATAAAATTAAGGGTAAAATAAAGTTAAAATTGGAATTAAAATAGAATAAATTAAGATAAAAATAAATTTAAAAGAAAAATAAATTTAAAATAAAATTGGAATTAGAACAAAATAGAATTAATAATAATAAAATTAAAATAAAATTAGTTAAAGTGAAAATAAATTTAAAATAAAATGAAAGAGAATAGAGTAGAATTAAGATTAGAATAAAATTAAAATTGAAATGAAATGAAAGAAAATGAAATTAAAATTAAAATAAATTAAAATAAAAATAAAAATAAAATTGGAATTAAAATAAAAATAAAATTGGTATTAAAATAGAATAAATTGAAATAAAATTAAAAATAAAGTAAAAATGGAATTAAAATAAAATAGAAATAAAATTAAAATTAAAATTAAAATAAAGTTGGAATTGGAATTAATATAGAATAAAATAGAATAAAGTTAGAATTAAATTAGAATGAAAATAAAATTAAAATTAAAATAAAATAGAATGAGGATAAAATTAGAATAAAATAATATAATATAATATAAGATTTAAGGTAAAATAAAATTAATGAATTAGAATTAAAATAAATTAAAATTAAATTAAAATTATGATAAAATAAAGAAAAATAAGTTAAAATTAAAATTAAAGTAGAAAAAAATAGAATAAAGTTAAGATTATAATAAAGTTAAAATAGAATAAATTAAATTAAATTAAAATTAGAATAAAATTAAGATTAAGATAAAAGAAAATAGAATAAAATAAAATTGAAGTTGAAATAGAATTAAAATAAAAATGAAATATATTAAAATAAATTGAAGATTAAAATGAAATTAAAATTAGAATAAAATAGATTAAGATAAAATTAAGATTAAAATAGAATTAAAATTAGAATTAAAAAGAATAGAGTAAAATAGAGTAAAATAAAATAAAGTTGAAATTAGAATAGAATTAAAATTAAATAGAATAAAATAAAATAAAGTTAAAGTTAAAATGCAAATAGAATTAAAATAAAATAAAATATAATAAAGTAAAATAGAGCAGTGTAGAATAAAATTTAAAATAAATTAAAATTAAAATAAATAAAAAATTAGAATTGGAATAGAATAAAATGAAATAAAATAAAAATATAATGAAAATAAAATGAAGTTAAAATTGAAATGAAATTGAAATTAAAATAAAATAAAATTGAAATTGAAATTAAAATGAAATATATTAAAATTAAATTAAATTTAAAATATAAATAAATTTAAAATAAAATTGGAATTAGAATAAAATAAAATAGAGTAAAATAGAATTAATAAAATTAAAATTAGAATAAAATTAAAGTTAGAATAAAATAAAAAGAAAGAAAATGAAATAGAATAAAAATAAAGTTAGAATAAAATTAAAATTAAAATAAAATAAAGTAGAATAAAGTTGAAATTAAAATGGAATTAGAGTTAAAATAGAATAAAAAGAAAAAGAAATAGATTAAAATTAAAATAGAATAAAAGAGAATAAAATAGAATAGAATAAGAATAAGAATAAGAATAAAAATAAAAATAAAAATAAAAATAGAAATAGAAATAAGAATAATAATAGAAATAAGAATAAAATAAAAATAAAATAAGAATAAAATAAAAATAAAATAAGAATAAAATAAAAATAAAATAAGAATAAAATAAAAATAAAATAGAAATAAAATAGAAATAAAATAGAAATAAAATAGAAATAAAATTAGAATTAGAATAAAAAAGAATAAAATAAAATTAAGATTAAAATAGAATTAGAATTAAAATAGAGTAAAATAAAGATTAAAATAGAATTTGAATTAGAAATAGAAATAAATAAAATAAAATAGAATAAAATAGAATAAAGTTAAAGTTAAAATAGAGTTAAGGTAAAATTGTGATTAGAGTTAAATTAAAATAAAAAATAAAAGATAAAGAAAAATAAAAAGAGAAATAAAAATAAGAATAAGAATAAAAATAAAAATAAAAAGTAAAAATAAAAATAGAAATAAAAATAGAAATAGAAATAAAAATAAAAATAAAGATAAAAAGTAAAAATAAAAATAGAAATAAAAATAAGAATAAAAATAAAAATAAAAATAAAAGTAAGGATAAAAATAAAGATAAAATAAAGATAAAGATAGAGATAAAAATAGAAATAAAAATAGAGATAAAATTAAAATTAAAAATAAAAGTAAAATAAATTAAAATAAAAATAAAGTGGGAATTAAAATAGAGTAAATTAAAATAAAATTAAAAATAAAATAAAATTGGAATTAGAATAAAATAGAAATAAAATAGAAAATAAAATAAAATTAGAATTAGAATTAAAATAGAATAAAGTACAATTAAGTTAGAATTAAAATAGAATTAAAATTAAAATAGAATAGAATAAAATAAAATAAAATAAAATAAAGATTAAAATAGAATTAGAATTAAAATAAAGTAAAATAAAAAGAGTTGAGATTAGAATAAGATTAAAATTAAAATTAAAATAAAATTAAATAAAATGAGGATAAAATTAGAATAAAAATAAAATAAAGTTAAGATTAAAATGAAATTAAAATTAGAATAAAATAAATTAAAATAAAGTTAAGATTAGAATGGAATTAGATATAGAAATAAAATAAAATAAAATAAAATAAAATAAAATAAAATAAAATAAAATAAATTTGGAATAAAATAAAATAGAATAAAATTAGAATTAAAATAAAATAAAATAAGATAAGATAGAATTAAAGTTAAAATAAAATAAAATAAAATAAAATATGATGGGAGTTAAAATTATAATAAAATGAAATAAAAGAGAATAAAATTAAAATTGAAATTAAAATAAAATTAGAATTAAAATAAAAAAAAATAAAAAAAAGTTAAGATTAGAATAAAATTGAATAAAATTGAATAAAATTGAAGAGAATGAAATAAAATTGAATAAAATAAAATAAAATAAAGTTAAAATTAAAATAGAATTAAAATTAAGATAAAGTAAATTAAAATTAAGATAGAATAAGATAGAATAAAATAGAAATAAAATAAGCATAAAAATAAAAATGAGAATAAAAATAAGAATAAAAGTAAAAATAAAATTAGAAATAAAAATAAAATAAAAATAAAATAGAAATAAAATTAAAATTAAAGAAAATAAAATAAAATTAGAATTAAAATAGAGTAAAATAAAGATTAAATAGAAATAAATAGAAATAAATAGAAATAAATAGAAATAAATAGAAATAAATAGAAATAAATAGAAATAAATAGAAATGAAATTAAAAATATGAATATGAATATAAATAGAATTAAAAATTAAAATAAAATTAGAATTAAAAATAGAAATAAATAAATAAAATAAAAAATAGAATAAAGTGAAAATTAAAATAGAATTAAAATTAAAATTAGAATAGAATAGAGTTAAAGTTAAAATGAAATAAAATGAAATGAAAATTAAAATGAAATAAAAAAAAGTAAAATTAAAATTAAGATTAAAATAGAATTAGAATTAAAATAAAATAGAATAAATAAAGTAAAATGAAATGAAATAAAATTAAATAAAATTAAGATTGAAATAAAATTAGAATTAAAATTAAAATTAAAGAAAATTAAAAGAAATTAGAATAGAATTAAAATAAAAATAAAATAGAATAAAATAAAATAAAATAAAATAAGAATTAAAATTAAGATAGAATAAAATAAAATAAAATTAAAATTAAATAGAATAGAATAAAATAAAATAAAATAAAATAAAATAAAGATTAAAATAAAATTAGAATTAGAATAAAGTAAAATAAAAAAAGTTAAAATTAGAATAAAATTAAAATTAAAAGTAGAGTAAAGTAAAATAAAATAAAATAAAATTAAAATTGAATTAAAATTAAAATTAAAATAAAATAGAATAAAATAAAGTTAAAATTAAAATAAAAATAAAATTAGATTAAAATAGATTAAAATAAAATAAAATAGAAGTAAAGTTAAAATAAAATTAAAAATAAAATTAAAATTAGAATAAAATAAAATAAGATTAAAGTTAAAATTATAATAAAATAAAATAAAATTTAGAATAAAATAAAATAAGATTAAAGTTAAAATTATAATAAAATAAAATAAAATAAAGATTAAAATAAATTTTAAAAAATTAAAATAAATTAAAAATAAAAAAAATTTGGAATTAAAATAGAATATATTAAAATAAAATTAAAAATAAATAGAATAAAATAGAATAAAATAAAGTTTAAGTTGAAATAGAATTAAAATAAAAATGAAATATATTAAAATAAAATGGAGATTAAAATGAAATTAAAATTAAAATAAAATAAAATAAAATAAAGTTAAGATTAAAATAGAATTAAAATTAGAATTAAAAAGAATAGAGTAAAATAGAATAAAATGAAATAAAATTAAAGTTAAAATAGAATTAAAATTAAATAGAATAAAATAAAATAAAATAAAGTTAAAGTTAAAATAAAAATAGAATTAAAATAAAATATAATATAATAGAGTGGAGTAGAGTAGAGTAAAATAAGATTTAAAATAAATTAAAATTAAAATAAATAAAAAATTAGAATTAGAATAAAATAAAATAAATTAAAATTAAAATATAATGAAAATAAAAGAAAATTAAAATTAAAATTAAAATTAAAATTAAAATTAAAATTAAAATTAAAATTAAAATTAAAATTAAAATTAAAATTAAAATTAAAATTAAAATTAAAATTAAAATTAAAATTAAAATTAAAATTAAAATTAAAATTAAAATTAAAATTAAAATTAAAATTAAAATAAAATTAAAATTAAAATAAAAGAAAATAAAATTAAAGTTAAAATAGAGTTAAAGTTAAAATAGAATAGAATAAAAATAAAATTAGAATAAAAATAAAGTTAGAATAAAATTAAAATAAAATAAAAATAAAATAGAAATAAAATAGAAATAAAATAGAAATAAAATAAAAATAAAATAAAAATAAAATAAAATAAAATAGAATAAAATAGAATGAAATAAAATAAAATAGAATAAAATAGAATTAAAATTAAAATAAAATTAGAATTAGAATTAAAATAAAATAGAATAAATAAAATAAAATTAAAATAGAATTAGAGTTAGAATTAAAATAAATTAAATTAAAATAAAGTTAGAATTAAAATAGAATTAAAATAAAGAAGAAATATATTAAAATAAATTTTAAATTTAAATAAAAATAAACTAACCGGTAGGTTTATTCGGTACCAGGCCTGATACCAATTTTCTGATTGGTCGAAAGGGCGGTTCGGTCCCCGATCGGGAAGGTTTAACGGTGACAAACACCCCAAGACTTTGGAAATTGGAACCAGGCCTGGTTCCAATTTTTTGATTGGTCGAGCGCGCTTGTCAAACATCACAAAAAAACATTTGTGTTGGGCGTGTTGCGAGGTGGACAAACAGGTGGACAAACAGACGGACAAACAGACGACAGACAGACAGACGGAAGGACAGACAGACAGACGGAAAGACAGACGGAAAGACAGACAAACAGACGGAAAGACAGACAAACGGAAAGACAGACAGACAAACGGAAAGACAGACAGACAGACAGACAGACAGACAGACGGACGGACGGACGGACGGACGGACAGGTGGACAGGTGGACAAATAGACAGACAGGTGGACAAATAGACAGACAGGTGGACAAATAGACAGACAGGTGGACAAATAGACAGATGGATAGACAGACAGGTAAACAGACAAATGGACAGACAGACAGACAGACGGGTAAGCAGACAGATGAACTAACAGATTGACAAACAGACAGACAAGTAGACAGACAGGTAGATAGACAGACAGGTAAGCAAACGTACAAACAGATACAGGTAGACAGATGACAGACTGACAGACAGACTGACAGACAGACGGACAGACGGACGGACAGACGGACAAACAAACGGAAAGACAGACAGACAGACAGACGGACGGACGGACGGACGGACGGACAGGTGGACAGGTGGACAAATAGACAGACAGGTGGACAAATAGAGAGATGGACAGACAGATAGATAGGTAAACAAACAAATAGATAAACAGACAGGCAGACGAGTAGACAGACAGGTAAACTAATAGATTGACAAACAGACAAACAAGTAGACAGATGGGTAGATAGATAGACAAGTAAGTAAATGTATAAATAAATATAAATAAACAGATAATAGATAGATAAATAGACGAACGAATAGACAGATGAATAAATAAATAAATAAACAAATGAATAAATAGATAAATTAATCAACAGACAAGTAAATAGACAGATAAATAGACAATTAAAAAAATAAGTTGATAAATATATAAATATATAAAGAAATTAATAAGTAAACAGATATTTAAATATTTAAAAATCATTGTAATAAGTATTTGATCTAAAAGTTGAAACTAATAATTATATACGTAAATATATTATTATTAAATAATAGAGTAATAGTTAATTATTAATCGCTAATCGCTAATTATTTATCAGAAAAAAAACATAGTTCCTTAACTACATCAGATAAAAGGCCTTTCATCGAATAAAAAGCACTCTATCGCAGTCCATCGCGCTCCATCGCAGCAAACAAAAACCACATCAAATAATTGTGTTGCAAAATTAATAATGTGTTAATATTACAACACAATATGTTTGTCATTTTTTGATGTTTAACTTTCTAAAATAAGTAATCAAATATAAACAAAAGAATTATTATAAATAATTCAATACCCCCCATTTTTTTGAAAAAAAAACTTAGTTCTTTTCACTTCACCACCACCACCACCACCACCACCACCAAAAAAAAAAAAAAAAAAAAAAAAATTGACTTAGAAAAAAAAAAATTTTTTTACTTAGAAATAATATTCAACTTTTTTTTTCTATTTTTTCTAAGTAATTTTTTTCTAAGTAATTTTTTAATTTTTTAATTTTTTAATTTTTAAATTTTTAATTTTTAATTTATTTTTTTATTGTTTATTGTTTGTTGTTTTTATTTGTGTTGTTTTTTATTTTTTTTTTTTGTGTTATTTTGTATTTTTATTTTTATTTGTGTTGTTTTTATTGTGTTTTTTCTTTTTTTATTGTGTTGTTATTTGACGTTTTTGGTAAAATTATTATTTTCGTAAATTTGTTTTTCTTCCAATTTCGCAAATTTGCAATTTCTAGAAATTTGCCTCTTTTGGCAATATTTGCCGTTTTTGTAATATTAAAAACATAACCTAGAAAATTTATTATTATTATTATTATTAAATTATTATTATTACTATTATTATCAAATTTTAATTTTGATTAATATTATTATTGTTATTATATTGCAAAAATTTTATGCCAAGATTTTGCCAATGTTTTCCATCCTAAGAAAGGCTCTCCATCCTAAAAAAGGCTCTCCATCCTAAGGAGGACTTCCACCCAGAAGGCAGATTTCCATCCTACCCATCTTGCCCATCTTGCCTTAGGATAAACAGAATAGAGCAGGATAGAAATATATTTTTTTCCTAACCGGTAGGTTTATTCGGTACCAGGCCTGGTACCAATTTTCTAATTGGTCGAAAGGGCGGTTCGGTCCCCAATCGGGAAAGTTTAACGGTGACAAACACCCCAAGACTTTGAAAATTGGAACCAGGCCTGGTTCCAATTTTTTGATTGGTCGAAAAGGTCGTTCGGTTGCCCGACAAACCCCACCGAGAAGAGCGCGCGTTGGAGTGTTTGTCGGAAAACCCCAAGACCTCACCACTACTAACGCGGTCAATGCTAAGAAAGAGAATAGAATCGGAATGAAATGGGAAGGTGAGGTGAATCGTTCACCGAAACGTTTTTTCGATAAGACGGGCGAACATTTCCCGGAAACTGAAAAAAAAAAAAAAAAAAAAAAAAAAAGAAGGAAAAATTTAATTTAGACCGGAACTGAAAATAAATATACATACATAATATATATATACGTACTAACTTTAAAAATATCTTCAAGCCGCCGTAGACAGCAATCGATACATCGTATCGTTTAATTTTGTCTTCGATTTCAAAATTTTCAACCGTTAATCGCGTCGAGCGTGAATATCTATCGATAAAACCTAACATAGCATAAAAAAAAACATGGCTTGCCCTTTCCGATTCGATGAAAAAATACTGCAGATAATATGTGAGATATGCGGCATCGCCGTTCTACCGAACAGGCTGAACGAACATCTGCGGGAGATCAAGGTCCACAGCGAGGTGCCGTCGATGATAAGGCACGGGTGGGTCGAAAGCTACAAAGATGTGAAAACGGCCGAGCCCGAACGCGCAGCGAAACAGCCGGACGGTCGCGAAGAGATAACCGGCCTCAGAACCGTCGAGTGCTTTAGGTGTCAAGACTGCGTTTCGAGGTTCTCCTCCAACAAGACTTTGCGGGTTCACCGGTCTAAGAAGCACAACGCCAAAGAGACGGCCGGACGGCCTCAGAAAACGTCCGTCAGATCGAACGACGGCGACGGTGGATCCAAGCTCTGGATGCAGTCGGTGTTCGGGACGCGTAGCCCTCATCATCATTACTTTCTGGTCAATCGCGCAAGATTTGTTCGCGAGCGACTCGCACCTGAGATTGCGGACGATGAAACTCCTGAAAATCTCGCTACCGATCGAGTCGATCGATCGGTAGCGAGAAAGTTAATGCAGGAGGGAATTAGCGAGATGTTCGCCAGAGCCGCAACACAAAGAGAGAAGGATCGAAGCCGCGCCGCGACGGTGGACGGCAAAGAGACCCAGACCCCTTGGATGAAGACGACCGGTTGGGTTGAACATTTGAAAGGCCTGAACTTGGACGAGCTGATCGTCGCGAGCGCTCTGCCGGGGAGGAGGTCGACCGAAGAGGAACTCCTGTCGGTTTGCTCGGCCGTGAGATCCATGTTCGCGAAAGCTAACGTCGACCTGAACCGATTGGGGAGAGATATGAGGCAGTGGTGGAGAAGTCCCAAACCGGACGAGTTCTCTTACCGACCGCTGGAGACGCTCGGGTCGACGGCCGCCTTCGATCGCTACATCGGGTACTGGCAGAGATTGATCGTGTACTGCTGGAGGGTTCACGAGCTGCCCGAGGTCGAGGGAAACGCCAAGCACAAGCTCACATTCGACGCGGAGACCGAGGAATGGATTCAGTGCGTCAAAGAGACTGCTCGGTCTAGAACGACGACCGAGGAACAACTTCGCTGGAAAGAGGAGAACCTCGAGAGTCGCGTTTTTTACCTGAGTGTCGCGATACTGAAACGAAAGTTTTTGGATCGAGGTTGGAACAACCCGCTCGTTCACTTCACTTCTATCTTGGGTATCGACGAGCGCAGCAGTCGGTTGAAAGAGCCAGAGGATTATACGACTATTTTAGCGGGTCTGATATACTGCTCTCGGTTGATATTGCTGCGGGAGTGTTCTGAAACGCTAAATTTCGAGATCGAGTGGAGACCCGAGCTGAAAGAGGCCGACCGAATCGATTTCACGGTGGGACACTTTCAAGAATACCGGCGAACGTGGCTGACGAACGGTAGTTTCACGCCTGTCAGTCTGATGCTCAACAATCTCGCGTACGGGATGAAGAGGGCGGCTCTCGTACCGGGAAGAGCTCACGTCCTGTGGGTCGATTCCGACACCAAGACGGAGCTCAAGTTCGAAGGACGATCGATAACCCGAAGCGGTCTAAAACTTATGGTGCATGAGCTGCTGCGAGAGACGACCGACTCACTCTGGAGGGATCTGCTTTTTCTGGAAGACGACGGAAGACGTTTCTCGGTGGATCTCACGACCGTCGATGACAACATAGCCTTGGGATCGAGAGCGACCAGCGGTGCTTTTTTGAACCTCAACCGAACAACGGAAACGGCGGCAGGCTCCGAGCTCGTGCGATGCAATCTTTTCGCGAACTCAAAGGCGAAAGAGCAGATGCTCGACTCGAAGGCGATCGTCGAAGACGATTTTCGATCGGTGTTCAGAGATTCGGGTCTCAAACGATATCGCAAGTCGGTCGACAGATTTCTGAGCCGATTGTTCGTTCTGGTGCACGTCACGGGCGGAGCGCCGGCCAGAGGGTCCGAGATCGGTTGTCTGCGGTACCGAGACGGCGTGTCGGTCGACAGAAACCTGTTCACGATCGGAGGCAAGGTGATCTTCATCTCGCAGTATCACAAGAATCTGATCGTGACCGACAGGTTGAAGGTCGTGCCCAGGGTGCTACCGAAAGTCGTAGGCGATCTGGTCGTCCTGTACCTTCGATACGTGCGCTCGTTCGTCGACGATCTGGACGCCATCTACAAGACGGAAAAACCGGAGACGGATTACCTTTGGGAGACGGACAGAGGGGATTTCTGGGGCACCAACCGTATGTCGCGGGCGTTGGAAGACGCCACCGAGGCGTACCTGGGCGTCAAGCTGACCTTGCGCTCTTATCGACACGTCGCCGTAGCTTTCAGCCGAGACGTCGTTCACCGAAACCGGTCCGCGAACGAAAGATTCAAAGATTTTCGTAACGAAGACTCTCTGCTGGATGAAGATGCGGACGACCGAGAGCCCGATGACGGTGATGATGGCGAGTCCGCGCAGACGATCGCAGCTCTGCAGACCGGCCACGGTCTACGGTCCAGACTCAACCATTACGGTCAAGCTGTGAATCTGACGGCCAAGCTCACATCCAACTCACTGGAACTGTTCGCGCAAGTGAGCGAAGAGTGGCATCGGTTCCTGGGCATCGAAGAAGAGAAGGGATCCGATGACAAAAAGCATCGTCGTCAGAGGTCTTCGATCAACTTTACCGACGACCGAAAGCAAGGTACGTGAGAAAGAGCGAAACCCTCAACCGATCAGTGCTCAGTATCGTAAGCATGCTAACGTATTCATGTCGATTCGTGCCGTCCGTCCGTCAGTCGATGGCTTGAGAGTTCTGACCGCGAAAAGATCTCGGTCGCATACCAATCTCGATCGAACGACGTCGACGACGTCGACGTCCGTCCCTGGGAGAGAGGACCGGGATCTCGAGAGTAAGGCTTATCGGCTGCTCAAAGACAAGTTCGGCTATACGGGTTTCAAATCTCAAGAACAGCTCGAGGGAACGTTATGCGTTCTCGATAAACGACCGACAACTGTCGTCGTTCTCCCCACCGGCGGCGGCAAGAGTCTTCTCTGGATGCTTCCGGCGATGGCTGACGAGCGTGGGATGACGGCGGTGATAGTTCCCTATATCAGCTTAGCCACCGACCTCATCGAACGGTGTTCGGAGATCGGATTGAAAGCGGAACGGTGGAAGCCACACTCTCAACCTTGGGACTGTCAGGTTGTCGTGGCGACGACCGATCACGCTGTAGGGTCCGTATCGGAAGATATACCTTACCATCAAACCTTCCTTCAATATCTATCCATCTTGAGAGTTAACAACTCTCTCAATCGGATCGTGATCGACGAGTGTCATACGGTGGTGACCGAGAACGGTTTTCGACCCGCCATGAGCCAAGTCTTTCACCTCAATTCCTTAGAGGTTCCGCTGGTGTTCACGACGGCTACTTTACCGCCTCGCATGGTCGGTGATTTCGAGGACGTATTGACTCTCACCGGATGCCCAGTTCGGTACATCCGAGCGCAGAGTCTGAGGCCGAATATCAGCGTTACGGTGAGAAGGTGCGGCAACGGTCGAGCGCTGACCGCGGCGGTCGAACTGGCTAAGAAGGCCTCCGAGAAATTGGAGCCCGGACAGAAGATCGTCCTGTACACGCGGTGGAAAAATCAGATGTCCATCCTCGCAGGTTCGAAACTTCTTGACTGCCAACAATATCACGGGGAGATGACCGACGACGAGAGACGGCAGTCTTTGAAGGAATGGGCGAGACCTGAACAAACGTTTCTAGTAGCGACGACAGCGTTCGGTTGCGGCATAGATCACCCCGGTATAGTTCTGGTCATCCACGTCAACTCACCTTACAGCATGATCAATTACGTGCAGGAGAGCGGCAGAGCGGGTAGAAGAGTCGCAGACGCTCGATCGATAATAGTCCTCGAAGATCGGGAAGTGACATCGACATCGCAATACGGTCCCATCGCGAATCTAAAATTCGGAGACTACGACAGAGAGTATCTTCGACTGATGATTCAATCGACGAAGTGTCGGCTGCTCACGATTACAAGATTTCTGAACGGCGGACCGAGTCAGGATTGCACGGAGTTATCGGCCAACGAGTGTGACAACTGTCGAACCGTCGACGTACTACGGTCTGAAATCGTCGTCGACAGCAGCAGAACCGAAGCCGTCGTCAGCAGCAGAATCGAAGCCGTCAGAAGCAAAGTCAAAAGCACATCGACAGGGCTCGACCGAATACGTGAAACGTTAGATTGGTTGAACAGCGATTGCGCCGCTTGCTTGTTAATCGATACGAAGAGGGCTCACGATTCAGAGCACAGACTTATCTGGTGCAATTTAACAGAAGGCCTCGGTTTCGAAGAGATCGTGCAGTTTAGTCGATCGATTAAGTGGCCCGGAAATTGGGGCTATTGTTGGACTTGTGCTTTGCCGGAAGAGATATGCGAAGAGGCCGAAAAGAAACGAGAAAACCGAGGCACGTGCAAGTATAAGTGGTTGATCGTAACGGTGGCCGCTTACGGTCGTCTGGAAAACGGATTCGGCCTGCGAACGAAGGCACTCATCGGTATATCAGATTGGAAAGATTTCGACTACGCAGGTTGGCTGGGCAGAAAGAACGACAGAACGTTGTATAATATTCGAACGACTAACGCGTTCGCTCTTTTTAATTTGTTCAGCACTGTTTATCTGAATTCTTAATTTCGTTTTTTGGGAGTCACGGGTCACGAGAAAGAGTCAACCGATCGATACGAACGGTAATTGTTTAAAATTTTCAAAGCAAATTAGGTTGTTTCATTCTAGCACTAGTTCTATTCTAAAATTCCATTTTAAGTTTGATCTTTAATTTTATTCTAAATTCCTAAATCAAATATCCTAAAAACACCGAACACAAAGCACGACAAATTTTTTTTTTTTGTTCTTAAGTTTTCTTCCGCAATAAAGATGGAGGTATCGAGCTTTTCGATAAAAGCGAGAAAGGATTCTTTATAGTTTCTTATTTTCCCACCTTCTACTCAGCTCGGTTGATTCAAGCAGCGCAATAAAATAAAACAAAAGATGGAGGTATCGAGCTTTTCAATAAAAGCGAGAAAGGGTTTTTTAAGGTTTCTTATTTTCCTACCTTTTACTCAGCTCGTTCAAACAGCAATCTCCAAACCAGCCCCACCGGCACCGCCTGTAGGTGGTCCTCCCGCTCCACCGAACCCATCCCTCGGATCATCACCGTCGAGATCCATATCATCCACCCTCTCCTCCAAGCCTTCCCACTCCTCATACTCCTCACAGTCTTCCTCCTCTTCCTCCTCTTCTTCGTCCTCGTCCTCTTCCTCCTCACCGTCATCTACCACCGGTTTGACTTTAGCAGTCTTACCGTGACTAGCCGTGCGACGACTACGGCCGCTCGCTTCCATCAAAAGACTAACAAACCAGCCCGAAGAACAGATCTGGTTGTCGTAAGAGCAGTTACCGCATTTGGAGCCCAAAGGCTTCCAAGCACGGCAAGTAGCGAAAGGACCTTTATTAGACTAATATCACCGTACAAAGTTAGCAGCCGTCATAAAAATAATAGAATACACGATCGAAGGGGAGATACGATAAATATATCACTTACCGAACAATAGTCACATTCGCGGCGGGCTTTAACACCGACACTTTGAATGGCCAAGCCTAGCTTGACGCCGGAGGTAAACTTGCGCTGACGCATGCGTCGAAGAGTGCCCCCGATGCGAAGAGCAAGAGGGCCGCTAGTAAGTTTACTGTCATTGTTGACAGGTGGGCAACCTTCGTCGTCGCTGTTGAAATCCTCTAAAATTCAAAACACACGTTAGCGATTTATAAGAACGATCGAGAAACGCGAACGATCAAAGAATGACTTACCGAACTGGCTGGAAGGTGTGGTAACCTTCTTGAATAAGTCTTTAAAAGACTTGGTTTTTTTCTTGTCATCAGGCTTGTTGCCTTTGGGGGTATTCGATTTTTTACCGACCATGGTGAGCGATAAAAAAAAAGAGAGAGAGAAGTTTTTTAAAAAAGAAAGGGGTTTTCGGCTTTTCAGAAAGAGAAGGTTTTTTCGGAGAGAAGAGTGATCTAGAACAGTTAAAGATCTAGGTAGTTTTTTATAATCTAGGACAGTTGAAGATCTAGGTGATTTTTTGCGATCTAGGACTGTAGAAGATAAAGAGTGTGGTGGAGAAGGAAAAGTAAAAAAGAACTCTAAGAATTAGAAAGGAAATATTATATAGATTAGCCGAGCGCAATAGAAGGTGGGGGAATATCTCTATATTCTTTCGCCGAGCACGATGAAAGATAACGATGGAATATAAAAGTATTTCCGCCGAGCGTTATAGAAGATTAAAGTAACTACAGAAATAATAATAATAAAGAGCTAGAAGATTTTAAAGAATAAAAAAAAAGACATTAAAATTATTTGAGCGTAATAGAAGATTTCAGATTCTTCTACCGAGTACGATGAAAGATAATGATGAAATATAAAAATATTTTCATCGACTGATATAGAAGATGAAAGCAACAATAAAAAAAGTGACGACAAAACATCGAAAGATTTTAAACAATATAATAAAATATTTCGAAATTATAATCGAAAATAAAACGTATAAATAAATACGATAAACAGATACAAATAACAGATAAACAGACAGCAGATTAGTTTTAATAGTAATTAATAAAAAATAAAAGATAAAGTAGAAATAAATAAAAAAATAAAATAAAAAAATAAAATAAAAAATAAAAATAAAAATAAAAATAAAAATAAAAATAAAAATTAGAGTAAGATAATATTAAATAAAAGATAAAAATACAATATAAGTAATAATAAAAAGTATAATAAAAATATAGAGTAAATTTAAAAAAAAATAAATAAATAAAAATATAGTTAGTTAAATATAGCTAAATATAAAAATAGTAATGAATTATAAAAGTTAATGAAAATTTAAATAAATTTAAAATTAAAATAAAATAAGGTTAAAGTTAAAATTTAAACGAATTTAGAATTAGAATTAGTTAATATTAATATTAAAATAATTAGAGTAAAGTTAGAGTCAGAATTAGAACTAATATTAAAATTAAAATTAAAATTAAAATTAAAATTAAAATTAAAATTAAAATTAAAATTAAAATTAAAATTAAAATTAAAATTAAAATTAAAATTAAAATTAAAATTAAAATTAAAATTAAAATTAAAATTAAAATTAAAATTAAAATTAAAATTAAAATATAAAAATTAATTATAAAAGTTATAAAGAAATATAAAAATGAGTATGATTAAATAAATATAGTTAGTTAGAGTAATATTTATATTAATTGTATTATGAATTAGTATTATTTTAGTTAGTTATTAAAAAATAGAAATAAAAGTAAAAGTAAAAGTAAAAGTAAAAATAGAAATAAAAATGGAAAGAAAAAAGTTAAGATTAAAATGGAATTAGAAATAAAATAAAATAGAATAAAATAAAATAGAATTATAATAGAATTAAAATTAGAATTAGAATTAGGATTAAAATTAACATTAAAATAGAATTAGAATTAGAACTAGAATTAAAATAAATTAAAATAAAAATAAATTAAAATTAAGATTAAAATAGAGTTAGAATTAGAATTAGAAATAAAATAAAATAAAATAAAATAAGGTTAAAATTAGTATAAAATTAAGATTAAGATAAAAGAAAAAAAATAAAAAATAAAGTTAAGGTTGAAATAGAATTAAAATAAAAATGAAATATATTAAAATAAAGTAAAAATTAAAATGAAATTAAAATTAGAATTAAAAAAAAATAGAGTAGAGTAAAATAGAATAAAATAAAATAAAGTTGAAATTAAAATAAAATTAAAATAGAATAGAATAAAATAAAATAAAGTTGAAATTGGAATAGAATTAAAATTAAATAAAATAAAATAAAATAAAGTTAAAGTTAAAATAAAAATAGAATTAAAATAAATTAAAATATAATAGAGTATAGTAGAGTAGAATAAGATTTAAAATAAATAAAAATTAAAATAAATAAAAAATTAGAATTAGAATTAGAATTAGAATTAAAATAAAATAAAGATTTATTTAAAATAAGATTAATATTAGAATAAAAGGGATTAAAATAAAGTTGAAATAAAATTAAAATTAAAATGAAATAAATTACAATAGAATAGAATAGAATAGAATAAAATTTAAAAAAAAATTATTAAAATTAGAATGAGGAGAATAAATTAAAATTAAAAATAAAATTTAAAAAAATTAGAATTAAAATAAAATAAGATAAATTAAAATTATAATAAAATAAATTATGATAAAATAAAATTATATTAAATAAAATTGAAATAAAATAAAATAAAATAAAATAGAATTAAAGTTAGAATAAAATTAAAATAAAAATTGAATTAGAATGAAATAGAAGAAAGTTGAAATAGAAATAAAAATAAAAATAGAAATAAGAATAGAAATAGAAATGAGAATAAAAATAGAAATAAGAATAGAAATAGAAATAAAAATAAAATGGAAATAAAATTAGAAATAGAGATAAAGATAAAGATAAAAATAAAGATAAAGATAAAGATGAAGATAAAGATAAAGATAAAGATAAAAATAAAGATAAAATTAAAATTAAAATTAAATTAAAAGTAAAAATAAAAATAAAATAAAGGTAGGGATAAAGATAAGAATAGAAATAAAATTAAGATTAAAAATAAAATTAAAGTTAGAATTAAAATAGAATAAATTAAAATAAAATTAAAAATAAAATTAAATTGGAATTAGAATAAAATAGAATTAAAATTAAAAATAAAATAAGATTAGAATTAGAATTAAAATAGAATAAAGTAGAATAAAATTAGAATTAAAATTAAAATAGAATAGAATAGAATAAAATAAAATAAAATAAAATAAAATAAAATAAAATAAAATAAAATAAAATAAAATAAAATAAAATAAAATAAAATAAAATAAAATAAAAAGAGTTGAGATTAGAATAAAATTAAAATTAGAATTAAAATAAAATAAAATGAAATGAGAATAAAATTAAAATAAAATAGAATAAAATAAAATAAAATAGAATAAATTAAAATAAATTAAAATAAATTAAAATAAATTAAAATAAATTAAAATAAATTAAAATAAATTAAAATAAATTAAAATAAATTAAAATAAATTAAAATAAAGCAGAATAAAAATTAAATTAAATTAGAATAATATAGAATAAATATAGTAAAATAAAATTGAATTAAAGAGAATAAAATTAAGATTAAAATAAATTAAAATAAAAATAAAAATAAAAATAAAATTGGAATTAAAAGAGAATAAATTAAAATAAAATTTAAAATAAAATAAAGATAGAATTAAAATAAAATAGCAATGAAATTAAAATTAAAATTAAAATTAAATTAAAATTATAATAAAATAAAGAAAAATATGTTAAAATTAAAATTAAAATAGAAAAAAATTGAATAAAGTTAAGATTATAATAAAATTAAAATAGATTATAATAAAATAGATTATGATAAAATAGATTAAAATTAGATTAAAATTAAGATTAAAATAAAAGAAAATAGAATAAAATAAAGTTGAAGTTGAAATAGAATTAAAATAAAAATGAAATATATTAAAATAAAGTGAAGATTAAAATGAAATTAAAATTAGAATAAAAAAGATTAAGATAAAATTAAGATTAAAATAGAATTAAAATTAGAATTAAAAAGAATAGAGTAAAATAGAGTAAAATAAAATAAAGTTGAAATTAGAATAGAATTAAAATTAAATAGAATAAAATAAAATAAAGTTAAAGTTAAAATGCAAATAGAATTAAAATAAAATAAAATATAATAGAGTAAAATAGAGCAGTGTAGAATAAGATTTAAAATAAATTAAAATTAAAATAAATAAAAAATTAGAATTGAAATAGAAAAAAATGAAATAAAATAAAAATATAATGAAAATATAATGAAATTAAAATTGAAATAAAATTGAAATTAAAATAAAATAAAATTGGAATTGAAATTAAATTAAATTTAAAATATAAATAAATTTAAAATATAATTGGAATTAGAATAAAATAAAATAAAGTAAAATAGAATTAATAAAATTAAAATTAAAATAAAATTAAAGTTAGAATAAAATAGAAAGAAAGAAAATGAAATAAAATAGAAATAGAATTAGAATAAAAGTAAAATTAGATTAAAATAAAGTAGAATACAGTTGAAATTAAAATGGAATTAAAGTTAAAATAGAATTAAAATAAAATAAAAATAAAAAGAAATAGATTAAAATTAAAATAGAATAAAATAAAATAAAATAGAATAGAATAAGAATAAGAATAAGAATAAGAATAAGAATAAGAATAAGAATAAGAATAAGAATAAGAATAAGAATAAGAATAAGAATAAGAATAAGAATAATAACAGAAATAAGGATAAAATAAAAATAAAATAAGAATAAAATAAAAATAAAATAGAAATAAAATAGAAATAAAATAGAAATAAAATAGAAATAAAATAGAAATAAAATAGAAATAAAATAGAAATAAAATAGAAATAAAATAGAAATAGAATTAGAATTAGAATAAAAAAGAATAAAATAAAATTAAGATTAAAATAGAATTAGAATTAAAATAGAGTAAAATAAAGATTAAAATAGAATTTGAATTAGAAATAGAAATAAATAGAATAAAATAGAATAAAGTTAAAATTAAAATAGAGTTAAGGTAAAATTGTGATTAGAGTTAAATTAAAATAAAAAATAAAAGATAAAGAAAAATGAAAAGAGAAATAAAAATAGAAATAAAAATAAAAATAAAAATAAAAATAAAAAGTAAAAATAAAAATAGAAATAAAAATAAGAATAAAAATAAAAATAAAAATAAAAGTAAGGATAAAAATAAAGATAAAATAAAGATAAAGATAGAGATAAAAATAGAAATAAAAATAGAAATAAAATTAAAATTAAAAATAAAGGTAAAATAAATTAAAATAAAAATAAAGTTGGAATTAAAATAGAGTAAATTAAAATAAAATTAAAAATAAAATAAAATTGGAATTAGAATAAAATAGAAATAAAATAGAAAATAGAATAAAATAAGATTAAAATTAGAATTAAAATAGAATAAAGTAGAATAAAGTTAGAATTAAAATAGAATTAAAATTAAAATAGAATAGAATAGAATAAAATAAAATAAAATAAAATAAAATAAAGATTAAAATAGAGTTAGAATTAAAATAAAGTAAAATAAAAAGAGTTGAGATTAAAATAAGATTAAAATTAAAATTAAGATAGAATTAAATAAAATGAGAATAAAATTAGAATAAAATTAAAATTAAAAATAAAATAGAATAGAATAAAATAAAGTTAAGATTAAAATGAAATTAAAATTAGATTAAAATAGATTAAAATAAAGTTAAGATTAGAATGAAATTAAATATAGAAATAAAATAAAATAAGATAAAATAAAATAAGGTTAAAGTTAAAATAGAAATAGAATTAAGAGAAATTAAAATATAATAGAATATAGTAGAATAAAATAAGATTTAAAATAAATTAAAATTAAAATAAATAAAAAATTAGAATTAGAAGAGAATAGGAAAAAATAAATTAAAAATAAAAATAGAAATAAAAATAAATTAAGAATTAAATATTAAAAATATAATAAAATAAAATAAAATAAAATAAATTTGGAATAAAATAAAATAGAATAAAATTAGGATTAAAATAAAATAAAATATGATGGAAGTTAAAATTATAATAAAATGAAATAAAAGAGAATAAAATTAAAATTGAAATTAAAATAAAATTAGAATTAAAATAAAAAAAAATAAAAAAAAGTTAAGATTAGAATAAAATTGAATAAAATTGAATTAAATTGAATAAAATTGAAGAGAATGAAATAAAATTGAATAAAATAAAATAAAATAAAGTTAAAATTAAAATAGAATTAAAATTAAAATAAAGTAAATTAAAATTAAGATAGAATAAGATAGAATAAAATAGAAATAGAATAAGCATAAAAATAAAAATGAGAATAAAAATAAGAATAAAAGTAAAAATAAAATTAGAAATAAGAATAAAATAGAAATAAAATAGAAATAAAATTAAAATTAAAGAAAAGAAAATAAAATTAAAATTAAAATAGAGTAAAATAAAGATTAAATAGAAATAAATAGAAATAAATAGAAATAAATAGAAATAAATAGAAATGAAATTAAAAATATGAATATGAATATAAATAGAAATAAAAATTAAAATAGAATTAGAATTAAAAATAGAAATAAATAAATAAAATAAAAAATAGAATAAAGTGAAAATTAAAATAGAATTAAAATTAAAATTAGAATAGAATAGAGTTAAAGTTAAAATGAAATAAAATGGAATGAAAATTAAATAAAATAAAAAAATGAAATAAAAATAAAATTAAAATAAAATGAAAATTAAAATTAAAATGGAATAAAAAAAAGTAAAATTAAAATTAAGATTAAAATAGAATTAGAATTAAAATAAAATAGAATAAATAAAGTAAAATAAAATGAAATAAAATGAAATAAAATTAAAATTGAAATAAAATTAGAATTAAAATTAAAATTAAAGAAAATTAAAAGAAATTAGAATAGAATTAAAATAAAAATAAAATAAAATAAAATAAAATAAAATAAAATAAAATAAAATAAAATAAAATAAAATAAATAAAATAAAATAAATAAAATAAAATAAAATAAAATAAAATAAAATAAAATAAAATAAAATAAAGATTAAAATAAAATTAGAATTAGAATAAAGTAAAGTAAAAAAAGTTAAAATTAGAATAAAATTAAAATTAAAAGTAAAATAAAATAAAATAAAATTAAAATTAAATTAAAATTAAAATTAAAATAAAATAGAATAAAATAAAGTTAAAATTAAAATAAAATAAAATTAAATTAAAATAGATTAAAATAAAATAAAATAAAATTAAAATTAGAATAAAATAAAATAAGATTAGAGTTAAAATTATAATAAAATAAAATAAAATAAAGATTAAAATAAATTTAAAAAAATTAAAATAAATTAAAAATAAAAAAAATTTGGAATTAAAATAGAATATATTAAAATAAAATTAAAAATAAGTAAAATTAAAATAAAAATAAATAGAATAAAATAGAATAAAATAAAGTTTAAGTTGAAATAGAATTAAAATAAAAATGAAATATATTAAAATAAAATGGAGATTAAAATGAAATTAAAATTAAAATAAAATAAAATAAAATAAAGTTAAGATTAAAATAGAATTAAAATTAGAATTAAAAAGAATAGAGTAAAATAGAATAAAATGAAATAAAATTAAAGTTAAAATAGAATTAAAATTAAATAGAATAAAATAAAATAAAGTTAAAGTTAAAATAAAAATAGAATTAAAATAAAATAAAATATAAGAGAGTGGAGTAGAGTAGAGTAAAATAAGATTTAAAATAAATTAAAATTAAAATAAATAAAAAATTAGAATTAGAATAGAATAAATTAAATTAAATTAAAATTAAAATATAATGAAAATAAAAGAAAGTTAAAATTGAAATAAAATTGAAATTGAAATAAAAGAAAATAAAATTAAAGTTAAAATAGAGTTAAAGTTGAAATAGAATAAAATAAAAATAAAATTAGAATAAAAATAAAGTTAGAATAAAGTTAAAATAAAATAGAAATAAAATAGAAATAAAATAGAAATAAAATAGAAATAAAATAGAATAAAATAGAATAAAATAGAATAAAATAGAATGAAATAAAATAAAATAGAATTAAATAAAATTAAAATTAAAATAAAAATAAAAATAAAAATAAAAATAAAAATAAAAATAAAAATAAAATAAAGATAAAAATAAAAATTAAAAGTAAAAATAAAGATAAGAATTAAGAGTAAAAATAAGAGTGAGGGTGAGGGTGAGGGTGAGGGTAAAAGTAAAGGTAAAAATAAAAGTAAGGGTAAGGATAAGAGTAAGGGTAAGATAAGAGTAAGGGTGAAAGTGAGAGTAAGGATGAGGATGAGAATTGAGAGGTTAGGGTTAGGGTTAGGGTTAGGGTTAGGGTTAGGGTTAGGGTTAGGGTTAGGGTTAGGGTTAGGGTTAGGGTTAGGGTTAGGGTTAGGGTTAGGGTTAGGGTTAGGGTTAGGGTTAGGGTTAGGGTTAGGGTTAGGGTTAGGGTTAGGGTTAGGGTTAGGGTTAGGGTTAGGGTTAGGGTTAGGGTTAGGGTTAGGGTTAGGGTTA